>NC_141484.1:7375000-8580000 GCF_009769465.1 Tauraco erythrolophus
CTCTCTTTCACAGGTTGGGACCTTGTCTGATTCAAGTGGAATTTTTTTTTTTGTCTAGCAGGGGCTGCTCCAAGACACCTCTGCACCTACTACGATGTTATTGAGTACCTGAACGTTTCCTCTCACAGCAAGCTGCACGCACACATACTGCCCAAGGCAAGCTTGAAGGAACCTTTGGAAGTGACGATGGATTTTATGCTGGTGGCTATTCTCTCTGTGGTAAGGACCCAAAACTCCTGTCGAGTCTTTATAACAGAAAATTGGGCGATTGCTAGACTGGGATCTGAATCTTCTGCCAGGGCTGGGCCAGCAAGGCCACGGGGACGAGAATCACCCTCTTCCACATCTTCAGCTTTCTGCTGTTTGAAAGCATTTTGGAAGATCTGGAGTATTTTCTGCCACCTACTTCCAGGAAAAAGTTCAGAAGCTTTATAGCAGGCTCTAAAACCAACCCAGCGGAGTGCCTGAACTGAGCATGGCATTTGCAGAGCACTGGCTGTGAATGTTAACAATAATCTATCTTTTTTTTTCAAATCATCAGACCGTGTGCTCCCCCTCTTCAGCCACAGGTCCAAGATCCTTGAGCTCTCCTCCTGAGCTGAGTTTCTGCAACCAGGGGAGAGCTTCAGGGCTCTGCATTGGATGTAGCTAAGAAAATCAGCTAAATATCTTCCCTTTTGTTTCTCCAGGCCGAAAAGCTCCAGACTGTCACTTTTTACTTCGTGTTGAACCTGGTAGGTCCTTCGAGAGCATTTCTCTCCTGTGATGCCTGGCATGATGGCTGGTGCCAAGTCTGGCGCTCATTTCTCTCCTGCAACTTCTTCCCCCAGGAGTGGAAAAACACTTTTGCAACCTGGGACCCGCAGGATTTCTGTAACATCTCCAAAGTCTTTCTGCCCACGGATACATACTGGTCTCCCCACATCTTCATTTTAGAGCGGTAGGTTCCCCTTTCATTTTTATCCACTGGCTTAAGAGAAATACAATGGATGCAAACTGTTGGTGTTACAGTAGGAAACGGGATGAATTCATATCGTTAAAAGTTGTTCCCATGAGCTCTCTAACCAAGAACCTTGTAATTTCAATTAATAGCAACCACAGTTTATGCAAAGCACTTTGTGGCTCTGTAATACGCTAACACCTCCAGAAATGTCCCATCTGGGATGTAGTTAAAGCTGAGGAAGCAGCAATGTCGTGGAAGGAAAGACAAGAAAGAGGACAGAGCCCTGTGAGTCTGACAGAGGGATGGGCTGGGGGGGAAGGAGGGGGAGGCAGCTCTGCAGCACAGCAGAGAGACAGCAACGAGCCCCAGCCCCAGGTGAGGGTGGGAAGCAAAGGGGAGAGAAAGGAATTTCCTTAGGAGGTGCAGGAGGAATAAACAACGGTCATGTGCGTAAGTTCAGCTGCTACAAACCTTAGTAGCCTTTGGACTAGCTCATTTCAAGCCCAAGGTTTCCTCTCCTCACTGCTACATCCCATGGCTGGGTGACAGCACAGAGCCTCCCCGAAAAGATGCTTACAGCCCTGGCTTTTGTGGGACTGAGGAGCATTGTCGGAGCTCAGTCGCTCCCCACTTTTGTTTCCTCCAGAGTGAACGGACAAAACTCCAACTTGGATTACATGACCGTCATGCACAACGGCAGCTTCAACTCCGCGCAGCCCTTCCAGGTTACCTTAACATGCAGCTTGATGATCCTCAAGTTTCCTTTTGACACCCAGACCTGCAACTTGACCATAGCTTCATTTCTCTACCCAGGTACAGCAGCAAGCTCAGTTTTACTTGAGCTGGGCTGAATTTGCGGAAGGGGAATAGATGAGATGGACCTTGGCTAACTCCTGGGTTCTCTTAGCTGCACCACACACTTACACTGGGTTAGCAGGGTTGAGGTCATATAACACCAGGGAAAACGAGCTAAACCACTGTCATTCTGTTTTGACACGTTTCCTGGCAACATCTCTGGAAGCATCCGGACGTTCTGTGGCTATCCGTGTCCCCCCCGTATTGATCTCTACGAACCAAGTGACTAGCAGGCTTCCTGCAAACAAGGCTACTTGTTCACATAAGATTTTGAAGGACTGATCTTTAAACATACCTGAAAGCCATGGAAACGAGAGGAAATTAAGGACAGTTTCATGGCTCCAAACTGCAGACAGAGTTCCCTCCAACAGGAAGGGTTGAAAAATAAGCAGAGGTGACATGAAACCCTCCAGCTCCCATCCACAAAGGACAACTGTCGTAACTCACCAGATTTCCCCTCTGATCCATATTCCTAGAGGTCCAGCCAAGTCTTTTTGCTGGAGTCCTTTTTAATTTCTCCCTGATGGGCTAAGAGACCCCAGCCTTTTCCCCATCTGTGTACATGCTTGGTTGGGAAGGAAAGGGAGAGGAAATAACTGACCTCTAATAAATACCTAAATTCTGCAACTTCTCTCCTCCTCTCCATCTGACCCAAGCAGTAACAGACCTTGTCATCAAGACAAGACGGACACCAGCTGAGATGATGAAAAACAGCCAGAGTTACTTCCTAACTGATGGAGAATGGAAGTTCACCAACCTGAGCATCATTGAATACAGAGAAAAGATGGATGAAGAAGAATTTTCTTTGGTCACCTACATGGTATGGCAGTACTTTCGTATTATATTGCATTGATTTGCTACCAAAAAGGTAAAAAAAACCCCACAAAACAACATAGTTTTCCACATTAGGGAACAAGCATTCACCCAACACAGTAAGTCATCTCCTGCTCACCTAAGTTTTGTCCATCTTCTTCAACAGATTTCCATGGAGAGACGACCCACTCTGTATGTGTTGAACCTGATTCTCCCAACATGTGCCCTGTATGTGCTGGATATGGCTGTGTTGTTTGGACCCAGCTCTCTCGAGGAGAAAATCGATTTCCAGATTGCCATCATCCTTGGCAGCTCCATGTTAGCTGTGATTCTCAACAACATCCTCCCAACTTCCTCCAACAAACCACCTGTAATAGGTACCCATCTTTATTGAATAAAATCTGAGTTTCACACAGGTACCAGCACTAAGGAAGGTCTTTATGCACTTATGGACACGTTCGTGAACACTCAAGTCATAAACAGCTAAGCTTTATCAGTTTGCTGGAGTCAGAAATTTCTCCCCCATCAGGCAGATACAGACAGGATGGCAGATTCAAGAAAACAATGTCAATTATCACAGGTTTTCTTTGTTTTCATTTTGTTCTGCAGTGGTGTTCTTCTTAGGCACCTTCCTGCTCATGATCATGGCTGTGTTAGACACTTTCTTCCTGTTGCACCAGCAGCACAAATCCCTACGCTTAAACAAGGTTCTTGGAAGCTTCCAGCAAGGTAAAGCAACCCATAATCTCCTAAAACAAGTAGGTGGAGTTACCTGCCCTTTGCTGCAGGTTTCTTTGACCTTGGGTGGGTTCCTTGGGGCAATCAGTGCCCCGGGGAGTATCAGTGCTGGGAGTCACCCACCAACCCCATCCACACTGACATGCGCCATTTGCTCTTTGCAGACACGCAGGCCGAGCTGGCGACGAGAGCCATGAACAACCAGACCATGAAACACCTCACCAGGGAAGGCATCCAACTGCTGAACCTTCCCAAGAAGGCCCAGGGAAAAGGGCAGCCAGCCAAGCCCCACTGGCAACCGCAGGAGCGGGACCCATTTCTGCCAGTTCTGGAGAAGGTCGTTCTCTACAGTCATTTCTTCCTGTCCCTGTTTTTTTTTGCTATTGTTTCTATAAAATGGAGCAGCTAAAGACCAGCTCTGCGCAGCACTAGTTCAGTTGTTTCCTGTTGTATTCCTTCTAACCCCTACACCATCATTTTTTTTTCCTGCTTGATTAAGAGCTGCAGTTGTTTCAGCTGCCTAAATAAAATAAAAATTCAAAACCCAAACCCACACGGCATGAGATCTGCATGCTTAGTGTTTTGTACCCTATATTGTAGAACTACGTATGTTCTTAAAGCATTCTGCGGTCTAGCAAGGTATTTCAATAAAACAGTTGAGAAATTTGGGGATAATACCACCTTCATTCTGTCCATCAACAATTCTTACCACAAATGGGACCAACAGAAAAGGGAGTTAATGCCCTTCTCTTATGGAGATGCTTCTATTTTGGGGAAAGGTGTTTAAGAATTCCACCTCAGATAATTAAATAAAACAATGCAAGTCTGAGGTGTTTGTACTCCTGTTTCAGTTAAGTTTCAGTGAGATCTGCATCATTCAGAAACTCAGGACAGAGAGAATAACAGGATCACCAGGATTAAAGGGGTAATACTTTGAATATTTAAAAAAAATAACTTGGATTAAAAAAAAAAAAAGTATCTCAACACATCTACACTCCTTCAGCTCCTTTTGCAATTGGCTGCACCTAAACCATGACAACCAACCTAGAAAACCTAGACCTCTACCTGTAGAACAACTGAGGTGTATCTCCCACAGCATCGCAGGTCACTACTAAATACACTCCAGCACCCCAAGACGCTTTGTGTGGTCAACTTCTAAGCAACCGTTTGCCTGCAATGGCAGAAGAACTACATTCCCTGCACCACGTGGTTACACAGGTGAACAGACACTTTATCTGTATTACAGAAGATGCAACAGGACTCAGTTTTATCAACAGGTCTAGCTGGGATCTTGGTCCTTGCTGCAAGAACAAGCTCACAGGCAGAAAAGACAAATCCAGGAAAAGTGGGCTGTTTGCAAGTTAGTGTATTTTCCCACGTTTCTCAAAACCTTGCAACCTCATGTCTAAGATCCAGATGTCCAATATCCATGTCTAAGATGCCACAGACAGGAGGGAAAGTACTTTATTTAAAAGATCACAGAGTCTGACAGTTGTTAGACAAACTGCTTCCAGACACGTTTACAGATCAGCAATTGGCTTGTGGGGCCAGTACGGATATTTCTCCTTGTCCAGTCTAGTTTCAGGGAAGGCTTCATGTAAGTCTTCAAGTGTCATCTGTTCGAAGGGAATCATGCTTCTGAGCTTCTGAAGCTTGAAGTGGAAGCAGAGACAAACACATTACAAGTCAGTTGTCAACAAGAAAGAGCAAGAGAATAAGGAGAATAAGGTGTGTACCAGGCTGGGTTGAAGAGAATATTCACTAAGCAAAGGCCAGACTTACTTGTTGCTCATACTGGGCAATACGAGCTTTGGAAGCCTGCACATATTCAGCACTGCTCTTGGCCTGCAGGAAAGCAGAGGACATGATGAACACAGTTATGATAAAGACAGTGACCTAGAGCAAACCTGCAACCCCATGCTTTAAGGAGGCATTAAAATTAATCATCATTACACTAGGCAAGTGGACAGAATCTTGATCAAATCCCAAACAGCCAAACCCTTTCATGTGCAGAGATCCACTTGCTCAGCCAAAAGCCAAAGACACATGTGAAGACCAGAGCCATACTCTAGCTCAGGCTGCCCTGCCTGTGCAGATGCACAAACAGAACATCCCTTCCCTCCCACCCCTTCCCATCCTCACAGAAGTCAGAGACAACCCTGGCATTAGGGAACAGTTTACACACTTACAGCTTCCTGCTCCTGGGCATCAATTTTGGCGGTCTGTGTATCCACCGGCTCAGGAACCTTCAGTGCACTGAACTGTAAATCGAAAAGAGAACATTTTTTTATACAGTTTGTTTGATTGAAAGAACCCTTCACACCAAGGTTATTTCCCTTAGCGGCAGGGGAGCGTTCCCTCCTTTCTCCCTAAGAAATTCTTACCACCATGCAAGGTAACGAGCATCACTGCAGCTTGGCTGTGTCCTTCACAAGCAGCACTGCTCACCTCTGAGCTCAAAGCAGTCTATTCCGCACTGGATACCACCACCAGGACACATAATGCTACACATGTTCACCACAGGGTTGGAGCGAGCAAAGCATAGTATTGTAAGGAAGTAAGAAAATCTAATACCAAACACTTATCGTATCACAGATTTACTTCCCCCAAGACAAAGCTCCCAGATCCATCTGAGGCCAGTGGCCCTCCCAGTCTCCGGAGGCCAATTTTCATCGTGCTAGTGACGACATGTCCTTCGGCAAAAGCCTCACTCCTGCTTCTCAGTTCCTGCTTGTAAAGAGGATGGCAACCCCTGCAGGCATCTGCTAGCTTTACACGTTTCACACCTCCTTCTTCCATCCAGTGAGTTAGAGAAAGACTTTGAATGTTTGCTTTAGGAGAGGCACTACCAAAATTCACTCCAGCAGGCATAATTTATCAAGCATTCTTTCACCACTTTTCTCACCACGGAGTGCCACAAGTTTCCTCCTGAAAGATGGCACCTCTTCGAGGTCAGCAGGATGTCAAGCAGGGGCACATGCTAGCCAAAACCAACCTCCTCCACCAGTTCTGGTGTGTTATCTCAGCACCAAAGACATTCCCCATCTAAACCTCCAAAGAGTAATACCCAGCCAACAAAGAGACCGACCTTCTTCTGGAACTCATCCACCATGCCAGCTTTAGCCACAGCAGCCTTGTAGTGAGCCCAGTCGATGGTTGGGGGTTTCTCTGGCAGGGCAGCCAGCCTAAACAGACAGAGGACAGCAGTCACAACCAGTGCTAGGAGGAACCTTTAACCTTGCACTATCGTTTGCTCTCTGCCACAGTTACTTCCCCAAGCGTCAACAGAGCTTGCAAGGTTTAGTTTAAATATTCTCAAGTCTGTCATTAACGAGGAGTGATGAACCATTTCGGCAAATCTCTCTGCCCTTGAAACAGGCTTCTCTATACAGACAAGAAGAGCTCAGCCTGCAGCTCTGCTCCACTTCGAACCACCATACAGCATCTCTGGATGCAGCCCTGTAGACTGGGCAGTTTTCACAATACTGAGCTAGAGGCAACCAGCAACACTAACTGCAGTAGCCAAGGACGTCTGTATCAAGCAGTGCATGCTGAGGGATAGAATCATAGAATGGTCTGGGTTGGAAGGGACCTCAAAGATCATCTCGTTCCAACCCCCCTGCCATGGGCAGGGACACCTTCCACTACACCAGGTTGCCCAAAGCCTCATTCACCCTGGCCTTGAACACTCCCAAGGATGGGGCAGCCACAACTTCTATGTGAGAAGCTGATGTGAGAAGACTGACAAATCTATACAGCATCTGGCAGAACAACAAAGCTTGCAAAACGTTTTGAAGAGGACAAACCAAACTGATTTCACAGAACTGCTTTTTTATGCTGCAGCTACTGCTTTACTCTGGGGAGGATTAAGTAAAGATGATCTGCCAAAAAAGCCACCGGCCATCTTGAAGATGGCCTGTTTTGATGGCTGTCAGGGCGCTTCTGCAGGACCGCCGCACCGCCGCGGCTGAACAGGGCAGCTGCGGGGCTGAGCGGGGCAGGCACTCACCGGGCGGACAGCGCGTCGCTGCGGGTCTTCAGCGCGTTGAACATGGCCCGCTGGCTGGGGGGCACCCGCTCGGCAAAGGCCGCCCAGTCGATGGCCTTGATGGCAGCTCTGCGGCCCGCCATGCTTCCCGCTGCACCGGGGAGAAGCGACACCGGGCGGTTACGCTGGGGCGGGAAGAGGGACAGGGACCGGGACCGGGACCGGGACCCCGCCGCGCCCGCATCCCGCGCCCGCATCCCCCGCCCGCATCCCCCACCCCCACCCCGGGGCGGCCCGCTCTGCCCGCCCCCGGGATCCCCGAGCCCCCTCCCCGGCTCTCCAGCCGGTCCAGGACCCCCACCCCGGCCCCGCGCCGCGTCCCCACTCTCACCTTCACCGACCGCCACCGCCGGCCCCACGCGCAGGCGCGACCCGCGCCGGAAATGCCGCTGCCGCCGCCCAATCAGAGCGCGGCCCCACCGGAAATGACTGTTCTGCTCCCACCCGGTGATCGCCGCTCCTCGCCGGAAGTGCCTTGCGCGCCGGAAGCGGCGGCGGAGAGCGGCGGCGCGGCGGACGGTGATGGCGGCGCGGCGGCGCTGAGCGGCACCGCCATGGCTGAGCTGGCGGCGGCAGCGGAGGGGCCGCCGCGGGGCCGCACGCCCAGCCCGGGCCCCGGGGGGGCGCCGGGGCCGCCCAGCCCCCGCGCGGCAGCGGCGGGCTCCGGCGGGGCGCTGAGCCCGCCCGGCGCGGCCCGGCCGCCCGCCGCCTCCAAGTGGGTGCGCCTGAACGTGGGCGGCACGTACTTCGTGAGCACCCGGCAGACGCTGTGCCGGGAGCCCAAGTCCTTCCTGTGCCGCCTCTGCTGCCAGGACGGGCCCGAGCTCGGTTCCGACAAGGTGAGGCTGCGGCGGGTGCCGGTTCTACCGCGGGGCGGCGGGGCCTCGGGCCAGGCGGTGCCCGCCCCTCCGGAGCCCCCGTGGCGCCGGTGTCACCGTCCCCGCCGCTGCCGTGTGGCCCCGGCAGCCCCTGACCCCGCGGCGTGGAGGGGCCGGTCTCCGCAGCAGCCCTGCTCCCGCGGTCCCGGGGACACGCGGCATCTCCGTGTCCCTCCTGTCCCGGTACATAGCCGCATCCCCAAGAACGGGGCTCAGAATCCCCACCGGTGTCCCCCACCTCCCGCGGTGCCATGACGTCCCTCAGGGAGCAAACCAGCGCCTTCCCATAGTGCTTGTAGCAGAGAGAAAAACAGAAGGGAACTTTCCTAGAAACAGGAATTCTAGTGATACCATTTTTAAAATAATGTATTATTTAAAAAAAAATCCGCTTTGCTCTCAGAAGAGATCACAGTGCACACTCCTTACACGAGTGGGCAGTTTCAAAGTCACTGCAGCTTATCGTAAGGATTTTGCAAAGTTATTCTTGGAATTACAGGTTTTCTGTAGGATCCACTGCACGAGGTTTTGTAAAGATCTTGTGGGTAGTTCAGACTGAGAATCAGTCAGGTCTCTTGCTACTCTGTTCAGAGATTAATCGAAAGATAAATCCTGATCGAAATAGCAGACACCAGAGAAGAGGACATTTCAGGATGTGTTTTCACAGTTCTGGGTTGCTCTGGAACAGATTGAGCAGCAGGACAAATGCTGGCTTAAGGGAATTTAAGGGAGCGATATGGGAGACTTCTGGCCAGGCTTTGTCAACACTTCACAGCTGGCTCAGGAGATGCTCTTGGTTGTGGATTGTTGGTTATTTGATGACAATAGTTATTGTACTGCTAGAGACATGGCGGGTGCATTGCAATGTGCGTTTTCAGTAGAAGAAAGGAGGGAAAAAAGAGCTGCTTAAACTGTCACATGCAGTTTGCTAGAACTGGAGATCCAGTTTTCCTCCAGAGTCTCGTAGTAAAACTAGTCTGGGAAACATGTTTAGCCAGAACACAACTGCCAGCTTTTGGCTTTTATTATTGCAGTGGAGGAAAACTGCTAAGCCCTGCTTTGCTCTCCAGGTATATAAACTCTGTTTGAAGAAGTGCTTAATTTGAAACATCTGCCAGCATTATGGAGCTGCAGCATTTGTAGCTGAGTTCAGATACTGAAAAAAAAATGTTCGTTTAAGTGTGGACTCATTAGTACATCTTTCATAAGCAAATGAATTCAGGTTCTCAAAGAGAAACTGTTCAATTTGTTGTTTTCAACTGAAATGATTTTTTTTCCTGGTACCACTTAACCATCCCTGCTTCACATTCAACAGGATGAGACTGGGGCGTATCTCATCGACAGAGACCCCACGTATTTTGGTCCGATACTGAACTACCTCCGGCATGGGAAGCTCATCATAAACAAGGAGCTTGCAGAGGAAGGTAAGAGAAAAGTACCAAGGAGGATACTACTGTGAAACAGGTTTGCAGTTCGGAGAGCCTGCGTCAGCACTTGCCTGAGTGGATGGGGTTCCTGACGTGGCAATGTGTGAGGGCGTGAGCAAGCCATGTGTCGTGGTTTTAGGCTGATCCAGCAACTAAAACTCACACAGTCTCTCCTTCTCCAATAAAGTAGAGAGGAGAGAAAAAAAAAAAAACAAAAGGACTGAGGGTTGAGGCAAGAACAGAGGGAGCACCCACCAACCATGGTCCTGGGCAAAACAGGCAGCGCTTTTCTCAAAGCAAAACAGTTTATTAATGATTACTTAGAAGGACAAAGGGAAATAAAAACCGATTACTTGAGAGGACAGAAAGAAACAAAACCAGATCTTAAAACCGACACCTTCCCCCCCCCCACCTTCCTTTCCTCCCGGCTCTACCTCCTCCCCCCAGCAGCACAGGGGGCAGGGACTGGGGGAGTGCAGGTCAGTTCATTCCGTGCTGTTACTGCTGCTTCTTTCTTAAAGGAGAAGGAGTCCTTACACCCTTTTCCCCTGCTCCAATGGATCCCCTACCCACGAGGAAAAAGCCACAAATTTCTCCAACGTGAGTCCAGCCCACTGGAAACAATCCTTCCCCACAGATTGCTCCGGTGTGGGCTATACCACAGTCTCGGGTACTTAGGGAGCTGTAGCCACTCGCTCCGGCGTGGGTCGTCACGAAGACTCCAGATGCCTTTCTGCCTTGCCGTGCCCCCAACACGACCATCCTCAGGCTCAGGCATCTTCTCCCCACGGGCTGCGAGTGGGTCGCTGCTCCACCGAGGCCGTCCTGGTTGCAGGGGGGCAGCCTGCTATCTCACCATCAGCCGCAGGGGAAACTTGGCTCCGGCACACCTCCTCCCGCTCCATCCTCACTGACCTGCTGTCGATGCAGCTGTTTCTCTCAGATCTCAGTCCTCTCCAGGTGAACTCAGCCCAGTGGGCACCCTGGGAGTGGGGTGCCCCCGAGTTCCCCAGCTGGCTCCGCCGCCGCCATTCTCCGTGGGCGGCGCCGGCCCGAAGCAGGCAGCCGCCCGGCCGGGAGCCAGGGAGCGGGGGCAGTGCCCTCCTCCCTTCTCTGGTCGATCCTGGGCGAAGCACCTTTTCCGGTCCCTTTGTCCTGACTTAAATAGGGCAATTCGCAGAGGCGCCCTATTGGCTCAATCCCGAGGGGGATGGCAGTCTGATCTGGTGGCCGGAACTAAGCCTAACCCGGTTCCAAAACCGGGGAGGTCGCAGGGAGCAAAACCCCTCTCCTGCCACCAGAACCACCCCCCCCTCCACATCAAACCATGACACCATGTTTCCCAGCAGTGCTGTTAGTTAGTTCCGTTGGTTTCTCAGAAAGATGCTCATTAGCAGAATCATTAGATTCTGTGTCTTCCTGAAAGCAGAGCCCTGCAGCGTGTAGCACTCCCCCCCATTACTGTTCTGCTTGGCTCACAGGCTGCTGCTAGCAGAGCAAGAGATCCGTCAGCACGTCTCTTCTCCCTCCGCAGTGCTCTACACGCAGGCAGCTTTGGTGACTTTCCCTTAATGGGGCTGTGCAAATAAATTAAATATTGTACCACGAGGTGTCTGATAATTCGAGGGAAAGGGGAATAATCTTCCTTAAAGATCCTCTAAGTCACAAAAGAAGGTAAGAGCCAGTTGGTTGTTTTCTTCCAGCCTGGGAGCACGAGATCGGTGGCACGGTCAGCATTTGGGGATTTTCTCACAAATGGCTGGATTTGGAGTCAGGAGCAGGTGTTGTGTCATCGTAGTAGAGTCGTCTTCATTCTACTCCATCCAAAGTAACAGAATTTCTCTGCTCTCGGTTCCTTCCCTAGGGGTACTGGAAGAAGCTGAGTTTTACAACATCGCGTCCCTTGTGCGGCTGGTGAAGGAGCGGATTCGGGATAACGAGAACAGAACCTCTCAAGTAACGCACAGCAGCATTTGCGTCAGGAAGTCGGTCGCTTTCTGTAGCGCAGGAGGAGGACATGAGGCTGTAGACACTTCTAGTAGCAGTTCTGTGGTTTAGTAGTCATCTTTAATGGGAACCAGTGCTTTTAGGCAGATGGGAGGCACAGCTAGAAAGGATCCATTGTGGTTTTATAAGCACAGACCATGGAGTCATCTTGTTAGCACTGCAGGGAAAGACAATGAACAGTTAAACAAGAGGGGCCAGGAGCAAAGATGGGTAGTTACAAAGCAAAACATCTGCTTTGAGTAGTTCCAAAGCAAAACATCTGCTTTGATATGTGAAGAAGAGTTTAAACTCTTCCTTCTCTAAACCATTTTCTTCCCCTTGTATCTGTCTCTCTCTGGCAATTTTTTCCATTGCTGCTCAGCTGATATTAACACACCCGGTAGATTCAATTTCTGAAGAAAAATGTTTTCAAAAAGCAGTAAATGGCTTTGAAAGACAAAGAAGTTTTGCTTTCACTGGCCCTTTGACACATAGAAGGCTTTTAAGGGAAGCGCGCCAGCCGTATGAACCTGTTTAAGAACCAGTTGTATGGTCAGAAGGATGAAACCTCAGAAAGGCTGTGGGGCTTGGACTTCCTCAAATAACAAGATGACAGAGCAGGAGAGGATTTTAATTTCCTAGCTTGATACTAGTGTAACAATTACTAAACTCACATGTATTTTTATTCTGCATGTTTTAGGGACCTGTGAAGCATGTGTACAGAGTCCTGCAGTGCCAAGAGGAGGAGCTCACACAGATGGTGTCCACTATGTCCGATGGGTGGAAATTCGAACAGGTACCGTTACCAAAGAGCCTTTGAAAGCTGCATGTGGAATAAGCAGAGCTTGCTATTGAATTGCATTTCACACTGCTTTTCTCTGCTGAATAAGCAGCCGGAACTGAGCAGCAGTTCACGTCTGTAGAATAACTGACAGGGAAAGGCAAAATTCACTCAAACTGCAAGAGAGATTTCATTTTCTCTCAGGACTTCTTGTACCCTTATCAAATCCCAGAGCAATACTTCCATTCTCCTGCATTTTGTCACATATACCAGGCCCCAGTACAACACTTTTATCCAGGAAAATTAATAGAGCCATGAAAAACACACAGCATGACTTTTCTGGAAGCTCGAAGCCACGACTCCTGCGTTTGCCAAAGAGGTGCTGAGTGATATGAGAAGTGTACTTCCTGCAGATGCCTTTGTAATGCAGCCAGTTTCAGGGCTAGGTGTCACTGAAGTCGCATATGGCATTAGTTCCAGATTTGGTTTCTGGAATCAAGTACAGTCCTCTTATTTAGGAGGACTGAGAACTGGAAACCAGCTGGCATGCGTGTTAATGCTGTATTTGCAGAATAGGCTCTGTGGATTACAGCTCTGCTGTCTTCCCAGTTAGTCCGGCTTCAGTACAACTGGATGTTGTGGCAAATGTGCTGACATGAAGTGAGGCACAGGATTAAACAACAGCACTTTGCGTCACTTGTTCATATATATATCTGTTCTGTAATGCCTGAAAACTCCTGTTGCGTAGTGGGAGGCAGCCAAAATCTCCTGCTCCTGTAAGCTGGCAGTGAAATCTTGTGACCAAGAGCCACTAGCGGCTTTATGGAAGTGCAGTTCTCCAACTGGTTTTCTCCCAGGTTTTGCTGTCCAGAAATTTACTTAACAGATGTTGCCTTTCGTACACACTCCCAAAATGGAAAGGCTTTGGGCAGTGCCCTGCACAGGAGTCTGCACCCTTACCTCTTTCTTAGTCTTGCTTTTCAAATCTATATCAGTAAGGTCAAGATACTGGTTACAAGTAAATGCTATCATGTTCCCTTCCTGTTCCCTCCCTCTGCCATCCACAACCTTTGCACAAACCACTGAAATCCCCGCCAGCTTCCTTCTTCCTGCAAGCACTGGGAAGGCTTCCTGCACACCCCACTCCAGCATGCTCCCACCATCAGGATCTGTTCTTGCCCCCACCTGGTACTTGCATTCAGCTCAAACACCCCCGAGGGTAGCAAGCCTGAACAGGACAGACAGATACGATGCTTTAGTCATGGCTAGACCTCACACAGCAGTACAGTCTTTCTCCAGCTATGAGACGGTCCAGAGCAGGAGCATGGCAGTGGTGCAGCACAGGATATGTCCCATGCTGCAACGGGCCCTCCTGGGAGGAACATCGTAGCTGCAGCCTATTGCCAAGGTCTTTCCCCAGATATGCAGCCAGGTGTGGCTTCTGCCGTCCCCCAAATCACACCACCTGGCATGCTGAGACACGTTAGGAAAGATGGTAACAGAATCTGCCTATTGAGAACAGAGGCTATTGCTAAATCTTAGCCTGGATGCCAGTGATTGAACAGAGCAGATGCTCCCTTCATGGGCTCTTCAGATTTAGTCACACCATAACATCAAAAAGATTGGTTCAGAAACCTGCAGCAAAGCCAGAAGTAGTAAAAGCTGTTGCAGCCTTGGGTTCTCAGAGGAACACGTGGCCTGTTGGGTTCTCTGCCCTGTACTATTCAGTCCTGCTTAAATTAAGGATGGAGTAGAAACTTGCTATTTTAATCAGAAATCCATTCTCCTGTCCACCTGCAGTTCAGTAGTCTGGAAAAATCGCTATCTTTATCAAAATATGCTTTTGTGTTTGTTGAGTAAACAGTGGTGTGTGATGTTGAAATATCCAAGAGCTTAAACAGTCAAGACAGGAAGCAGGGAAGCGAAAGAAAAAATTATATCTTTTTTTATCCTGTGTCTCTCTTTTGCCCTCAGCACAAACATCAAAACCTGTTTGACACAGCACTGGAGGCCAGTCAGTGCCACAGTCCCCAAGTCTTCCTGCAGCTGCACCGAAACCATATAGATAGGCATCTGCCCAGGAAGGCTGTTGGCTGCATGTGTCTCATAAATGTGGAGTTCTCTCCTCTAAAATCCATTAAGACTTGGAAGTTAGGGTGCACGCTGCATATTAAAGTTTCCTAGATATACACAGTTGATAAAATTCATGTTGCTTTCTTCAGATTGCTTACATTTATTATCTGGAAAGCAGAACAGTTGTAAATGATAAATTAGCTCTGCACTCCAGGATGTCCTTTTAATGTAATAATGATAAATGAGACAGATGGGAGTTCTTGGATCAAGTCCAGACCCCTCATCACAACAGTAATAGAATATAATCCCATTTATACAGATATCAAACTCCATCTTGACAGCATCTACATAAAGAGTGGTGTCAGTTTGCCACATGGCCTCTAGTTAAGCTGACGTCTGTCTGTGGTAAAGAATTGTCTTTCCAGTTTTCACACATTAGAGTCACCAGGCAAGTTGAGAGCCCAGTTTGGCATAGCCTGGACCAGGAAGTCTGCATTCCCTGCCTTGTATCTGAATCAGCTGGATGTTACATCCTGCAAAATCTGACATCTTTTCCCATTTTCTGCCCTCAATAATTGGAAAACGTTGGGTTGTGTTCAGCGTTACAGCTTCAGGCTGGAATTTCTTCCTGTGGCTCCAGGTGGCACTAGAAGCCTCTGGAGCTCGGCTGTGTCCTGCCTTGCACACACGGGAAAGCCCTTCAGGTCCAGAACAGGTCTCACTGGGCAGCCGTGCCTCACAAAGCAGTTGTAGGCATAAAGCACAAGTCAAGACTTACTGATAGTTACCTTGACTGTCTCCTGTTGCACAGCTGATCAGCATCGGATCTTCCTATAACTATGGAAACGAAGACCAGGCAGAATTCCTCTGCGTCGTGTCCAGGGAGCTCAACAATTCTACCAACGGCATTGTCAAGGAGCCCAGCGAGAAGGCAAAGGTTAGTCCACCTGTCCTTTCTCTGCAAAGGACAAGGACTCTGAACACAAACTTTTGCATCTAAACTTGTCCAAGGTGTTTATAGAAGCTCCCTTTCCTTTCAGATTCTTCAGGAGCGAGGATCCCGGATGTAATTCAAGCGTCCACTCTGTTAAAACTCCCAGATGTCCAAAGGGCAGCCTAGCTGGGCAGAGCATCTCTCCGCAGCGCAACCTTGCCCTTGTACAGTAACCAAGCTAATGCAAAGCAAAGCCGAGCCTGTCCTGCCAGCGGCGAATAATTCTGGTCATAACCAAAGGCTTCCCTCTTGCCCTGGAGACCAAGGAAGGAAAAGACTCTTCCAGTTGCATAGTCCTTTCCACAAGTATTTGTTTTATTTTCTTGGCCAGCACTGTATTGAATTTTTCCAACAATAGCTGGGCCGGATTCCCAGTCGGAGCCTTTGTGAGGGTTGCTCAGGTCCACAGGCCCTTGTAGTCAGTCCCACCTTTCACAGGCTGGTGTAGGTGGGAAGATCTGTATTTGAGCTGTGCCATTTCTTGCGCCCAGGTCTGCCACCAGAAAAACGCAGGGGCCTTGCAATGCTCCCCCTAAATCAGAACAGGGCTTTAAAAGGAGGAACAAAATAGCCACTCGTTAAAAAAGACCCACACAAAGTTTTTCTATTCTTGCTTTGTATTTGTTCCTTGTTCAGTTCCTAAGAGCTGAGTTTAGGTACTAAGGGGAGAGGAGTTGTGTGTACATCTGACGCAGGCCTCGCTGTTAGCGCCATTACATACGGGCTCCTGGCATTTTCCAAAGCCTGTTACTTTGCGTGTGTAAGCAAAGAGACCTGTGTTCACCCAGAACAGCAACAGGGTGATAGTTCTGTCCTTTATGCTTCTCTGCTGAAGAAAAGTGGTGACATCTTCCCCTCCAGTACCCTGCCACGGCCATATCTTAGCCTGGTGCAGAATCACAAGGTTAGGGACTTGCTGCCAAGTTCAGCTTTGCCTTGTTTGTCTCCAGCAGCGTGGGCTCTCTGTCTCCTTCCTTCTCACCAAGGGAGGACTTCAGGCAGAATTTCTTTTGTACTGTAGCAAGCAGGTAGGTTTGTTTTAACCCATGAGATCCTTTGCAGAGGAGATCCCCTATTTACTAGTGCAGTGACATATCTGCAGCCCCCTCATGTCCCCACCTTTAAGAGATCACCTCAAATTACAGAGGGGCATCACAGAGTTGGGGTGGGGGGTTTTGGTGAAAAGTTGCCAAACTGGTGTAATGTTTCTTGTCCAAAGTGATGTGTTGACTTCTGTGACTTTTTTTTTTTTTTGGAATGCCTTGGATGGATGGATGTGCAAAATGTTCGTTTGTGCCTCTCGAATTCTAATCTTAGCCAAACCGCAGTCACTGGTTCCCCTCTGTTAATCTGTGCCATCCCTAAACAAGGGCATGTCCCTGCTAGTCTGGTAAATGGAATTTCTTAGGAATTTGCTGCATGTTTTTCCCTTTTCATCCGTTCTTTGTAGCCCAAGTGTCCAGGCACTTGGGTCTTTTTGCGTCAAGTCCCAAACTGACATTAAATGCAAAGCTTCAGAGATGCTGGAATTCAGAGACATTGACAAACTCAGAGCAGATGTTTCTCAATAAGGTATCAGAAAATTCCTCACCTAAACTGAGGAGTTGGGCTCCTTTCTGAAGGAATTCAGCTGCCCATGCTCTCCTTAAAGTTTTGAGATAGAATTAGGCAGGTTTCCCATCTTACCACTTGTTGCTGACAGGGCCTTGCAGTAGCAGAGTGTTACCAACAGTCCATGAACCAGTTCAGCAGCCAAGACACCAAGTGACACCGCTGCACTCTGCCTCTTCACTCCTGTACGTACTCTTGCCTGTCCTCTCCCGTCCTGCTTTGCCAACGTACCTCCTCTGGTGGAGGCTTTGCCTCATTCTCAAGAACGACTGGTTAATTATCTGTGCTAGTTTAATCCTGGTAACAACAGACTGTGCCAAATGTCTTTGAATTCAGGTTGTGTCAGTTACAGGCTGTTGAAACGCAGCCAGCTTGCCATCACGCTGAAGAACCCAGCTCTTCTTCCCTCCATCTTCCCTGTTTATAATGTGGTGAGATGGTTTTGGTGTGATTAGACCGTACGCCTTGGCTGGGCCTAAACAACACTGTGATGTGTATAGATATCTCTCCTCTGTCGGTATCTTGTAGCCTCAGTCATTGTCCATCTGTGCTCACAGCTAAGAAACCGACTCAGCATGTTCTCAAGTTAGCAGCCTAAAGAGCCCTTTACTACTCTCATCTGTCTTCTTTCCCTTCCTCAGAGGAGGGAGTTTCTGGGAACTGGTCAAGAAATACCAAACAAAAGGCAACAGGAACTGGTCGAGTCGCACGTCACATCAATGCCAGCTGAGCACCTTGCTGTTCCAACACCACCAGTTGCAAAGGGAGACTTTGTGTCCAGTACAGCTCAAGTAGATAAAAAAAGATACCTTGTTGCTTTTTGTATCACCAAAAATGCCATAGGTAGTGACGCCCACCAGAGGATTTCCTGATGCAAGAGTGATGTCATCACTCTTCCCCCAAGCCACAGGCACCCTAAAAATTGCCATTACCAGTTGAGTGGTACAGCTATAAAGAGCTCACATGCACAGGAAGGACTATCAAACTTGCATCTTGGTTTCCCCTTCTGCACTGCTCTCTGCAGCAGGGACATGCCAGGGGATTGAAGACTCTTTGGGTTCAGTTGCAGGGTCTTTAAGTTCAACAGAAAAAGTTTATGGTACAAAACCAATCATTGGTACTGGACACTCGAGTTCCTGGGTGATATTTAGGCCCAGGCATGAAGTCCATCCAGAGCAGGTACATTCCCAGTGGAGGATTTCTCCTTTCCTGACTGTGCTAGATCACCTTTACCTTGAGACCAAGGGCTGGTCTCAGCATTATGCACCAGTTGCATCCCTTCTGTGCGCAAGACAGGGCTTTTCCTTCTGTTGCCTTTCACTCAGTCACAACTATATCAAAACTAGCCCTGAATTAGGATGAAGTTTGTCCCATTCACTGTAAAAAAGGTAGCGTGTTGTGGTGAGTAAGGTAGGTGAGCAGAGGTCGATCTACTGGATATCCAAGAGCGCTTGTGCCTCTTGGGAAGGTTCACTTCACAGCATTAATCCTGGGAATGGAGAGTACGACACTTTGGTTTTTTTTAAACTTTCCCAGTGGCCTAAATTGTTCCATTATGGCAAGACTGGAAGTAACTTCTTAAAGTGTCTTTGTTTCTGCACATTTTTAACAATGGATTTTTCTCAGGGTGACTGAGTGGGCTGAGGCAAAGGGGGCATGGTTGGCTGCAGGGCGGTGGGACGGAGCAGCTCCCCAGTCCTGCAGCTGGGCCCTGGGCTCCTCCCTCGGGTCTGCCCGCAGACCCAGAGGTTTTGTACAGTTTGTCACGTGTCAGTGCCCTTTGCTACTGTTTCTCTTTGTTTATTAAATGTGTTTGAATAACAATTGAGATGCTGTGATTAATTTTTTTTTTCAATAAAGATTCTGAAATGGGTTTGAAAAGTTTGAACAGCCATCTGCAGCCTGCTGCTTTCTCTGCATCCATTTGCCACTTTACTACACAAATACTGCATTATGGGGAAAGAAATGTGAAAATTTGGTACCTGCTTCTGGCCCCAATTCATTCATAACTATATTCTCCTCTTGGCAAATAATTATTAGATCTTTGAGTCCTTCTTGATTACTTTCAGAGAAAAAGGCAAACTGAAGCACATTTCTGATTTTTCTTCTATACAAACAAATTTAGACCTTTACATTTATCTTTACTGTTTCCACTGACAACCACAAGCAAGTAGAACATTAATACAAGCATTAAACGTGAGCAGCTGAGAAAGGAAGGGATTTTTTTGTCAACTTTCATTTGCTCAACCCCTCCTTGATTCTAGACCAGCACACATGGCAGAGGTCTGACCATTTCAGACAGCTTTGCCCCTTCCTCTCCTACAAAAGGCCCACACTGATCAGCTGCAGAAGCCTGCAAACAGCTCTCCACTTGGCACGCAAGCCCAAAGATACAAGGTTCTTGCCATCACCAAGACAAACAGAATGAACGTAATAGAAATAAGCAGAGTTTCTTAAAGCTCACATCCCCTTTTGTTCTGAGCCTGGAACTGACTGCTGGGTGGGAGGCTGCTCTGGCCATGTGGCATTAGCCCAGAAACCCAGGAGGATGTTTTAAATAGTTACTCTGTCACCTCCACCCCGAAAGCTGCCAGCCTTTCCCGGGTTTGCGTCTTTAGCGAGACCAGTGGATTAGCTGAGATGTAGGTTCTTTCCCGTTTACAGAACATTGCAACTCAGAAACGCTTGAAACGCAGACGTACCAACAGAGGGACAAGCAGGGGGCATGCGGAGAGGCAACCTCAAGCTTTGGTGATGCTGAAAGGTGGATAACATTGACAATTCAGGCCTGAGACGGGGGAAAGGAGGACAAGCAAAGACATTTTTGAAGAATGGGAAAATTTGGATTAATTTAGTCTGACTACAAGCGGCTGCTGACCACTGCTGCTGCTCTGAAGGCTGTCCCGCAGGCACGCTGTGGGACCCCATCCCTACCATGACAGGAGCCTCAAAGCAATGGAGCAAGAGAGGGTTGGCACATCCCCAAGCCAGGCTTTAACACTAACACGGCAGAAGAAGAGGAGACTCTTCCCCCAATGGGGCCACACTGAGGGAGCTCTTGGGCATGGAGCCACACTGCGGGAGCTCATGGGCATGGGGGTTGGGGGCAGAAACCATGGCTGAGCCAAGTGACCACGTAGCACGGGTCGATTTAAGACGGTACTTTTAAAATCTCCGTGACCCATCCCCATATCTCCATGCCAGACCTGACTGCAGGTCTGGACTGCCAGTGAACTTGCCCAAAGCAAAGCCATGCTCGAGCGCCGGCAGCGTCTTGGGCAGAGACAGAAACTGCCAGGCTGGCACTGCTGACACCACATGCGAATTCATTCACGTTCACAAGGTAGGACTTGTCAGCAGAAATTCAAATTACAGCCGGCATTTCAGGCCTGCAGCCATAACCTCCCTGCTCCCCCACCTTAGGGCTGTCCTATAAGGCCACGTAGGCTGGAAAAGCCTTTGTGCGGGACCTTGAACCAGCTCCAGGTCTGCCAGGCAAGCGGTTCCTCTCCCACAACACTACATCGCCGTGCAGAAGACACAAGTGTCACTCAGCAGTTTCTGCAGAAGCCGCAAGCCGGAGCCGCCAGGCCTTTGTGCCATCCCCTCGCTTCCCAATCCAGGGCTGTGCATCCTGCTTAACTCCTTGCAAAAATCACTTCTTTACTCCTTGTATAGAAAACACAGGCAATGCTGCAGCATTACCAAGCAGCGAGAGGCAGTGTGGGATAGGCAGCAGCAGTTTTTATTCTTACCCAGAACGAAAAAGGAACCCTATACACCATCTCTGCTGTCACCAGGGGCCAGCCCAGAGCTCAGCTCTCCCTGTTGCCAAAACTCAGGCTGCTCTAGGTCTGTTGCAGCAGAAAAAGGGAAAGAGGGGGATGGTTGGCAGCAGAACTGGCCTCAGCAGAGGGTTAAGACACTGGCTCTTGGCTGGGTTTGTCAGAGCACCCCAGGCTGCCTTCAAACCCCTTTGCCCCAAAAAGGTGTGGGATGACTGATGAAGGCATCTCTCCGGGGACAAGCAGCTCCTGTGGAGGTGGGGATCTGTCCCTGGGGCTGTGCCACCACCAAGGCAGGAGGTGGATGGCAGCACAAAAACACCCAAGGAACTTAGTACCTGTCCATGGCAGGATTGATCCCTCCTACCCCTCAGAGGCAACTGGGGAAAATAAATTCCCCAGGTATCTTCGCCAGGTGCTTGAGAGGAAGATGAGTAACAAGACAATCACTGAGATTTTCTGATAGCCACAGAGTCAAGTCAATAAGTAACACGTGCATCCAAGCTGCAGCAGAGAGACTTAAAACCCCTTTTTTATTAGCCTTTTCTGCATCGGAAAGGGCACAACAGGACAGTCCTGCATCCCTCTGAAGGAAAGGCTCAGGCTCCCTCCAGGGCTGAGCCCACCTTGGCCACCACGCTGTGTCCAGGGGCCACCTGGCTCCCTGGAGCTGGGGCTCATCTCACCACAACACCGCAAAACTCCCATTAGTCACCCCAGCCAGCAGCTCCAGCTCACCTTGCCCCTGCCAGTTTTGCCTGGAGCACAATTCATTTGTTTTTCTGGCCTGCCTGCTCATGTCTGTGGACAAAGAGGAAACCTGAATTGACATTAAAGATAGGAAAGGGGTTTAGCAGTGTCGAGGCACCTATTAGTATCCGACTGCTTGGCCTGGGGCTCCAGCAAAAAGCAGTGGAAACTGCCACTGCAATTCTCCTCTCCACACATGTCTGGGAGGGTGAAGCCCAGCAGTGCAGAGGCCTGGCCACAACCATGAGTGCATCTTGCACAACACACAGGCTCTTCTGCTCTGCCTCAGGCTCTCGCGTAAAGACGAAGGTCAGTTCGTCACTTACCCACCCACTTTCACCTGGAACAAAGTAATCAAGCCAGATCTATTTGCAGACAGAAAGCCTGCAGATATTTTCAACCCAGCTTACTAACTTGTTTGGGAAACAAGGACCTTAGCCATGTCCTTCCACCTAGATCTGGTTTTGAGGCAGTCACTGAAGGTTTAACCCAACTTTCATATGGGCAAATAACCTCCATGTACACTCTCCCTTCCAGAACTGGAGAAAGATGTTGGTTTCTCTAAACCACAGTAAAGAAGAAGCTGCAATCCCCTAGCAATTGCCTTCAGATTGCGGTGTAACAGATGAGCAAAGGCATCAATATTGGACCTTCTGGCAATATTTCCTATTAGAGGCCTTCCTCCCTCCTAGGAGTTCCCCAGACTTCAGCAGATGGGAGTCTGATACAAGTCCATCATCAGTCTGAAGTGTGAGGAGTTCTCAGGTATCTTGGGTCTTGAACAGATCCTCAGTGAGCTGAGAGCTCAGCTGGTCTCTGTGTCACCAAGAAAACCCTTGGTAAATGTGAGCACCTTCCACCCGTGATTTAGCTCAGGGCAGTCTGGGCAGCAGATCCTTCAGCACAGCCAGGAAAACACGTGCCAGTGATCTTGATGAATTCAAACGACAGTGGCTAAAAATGAAGACAACTATTTTGGCAATCAAGCAAAGAACCAGGCCCTTAACCCAGGTACTGAGTTCAAGATGTCTCAGAAAAGCAGACAGATTAGTCACTAAAGGGGTACAACATATGTCATGAACAGTCATCCTTATCCTAGTATTTCAGTGGGTTTTCATCTAAAATTTGAATGCAGATAAACATATAAAAAGTAAGAAGATGGTCGTATTCACTAAACCAAAGGGGCTTTGCCCATGAAACAAAGGCTTAAGGCCATGCTCCACACCCTCAATCCCCCACAACCTCTTCTCCACCTGCTCCAAGGATCCAGCATGGAAACACTTCTCTTGATTTTTCCCCCACTAAGTTCCTTATTCCTCATTAATAAAAGCCAAGGCAAATGACAATTAAGAGCATGACAGATGAGATCTGCCAGAGGGAAACCCTCACTAGCCACTGCTCAGGCTTCCCTGATGCCAACCCAGGGCAGAGATGGGCTGCAGCAGGGTTAGACTCTCACCCAGAGCTGCAACACAGCCCATTGCCCCCTCCCTGTGCCTTCTCCTCATCTACTGGCCACAGTTTTCATGCAGCTAATGATTTGAAGTAACTCCATTTCTTCAAAAGCCTCACTTTTCAGGGAACACACCACCCTCCTCACCTTCACAAATGCAGGAAATTGCTGGAAGAAAAGCACCAGCAGCTTCCGGATATTCTCCATAACCTCAGCCACATTCCTAGCAAAGCCCTCCATCCATTTGGGTAGCTCTGTGCCAGCATTGGTCCCCATCTCTGCCCTGCTCCCAGGGCAGCACAAACCCACAGCACAGGGCAACGTGGCAGGTTTGGATGTCACACAGCACGAGCCAGGGCCACTTCCAGAGCCACCTCCAGCATGAATTCACACAAGCACCTCTGTCTCAGACTCATGTCCAGAGCCATGCCCGTTGCCTTGGCACCAACTTGCCCATCTACTGCACTAGGCACAGGCTCTGGGAAAGCCACAGGCAGCAACCAGAAGGGACAGCAGCGGTCAGGAGGGCAAGGGCCAGCTCGCACACAAACCATTTGCAATCACCACCAGCCAGAGATTTGCCACCAGGGTAAAGAGCAGGAACGAGCCTCATCTTGCTGGATTCCTGTGAGCTGAGGGGAGCTGTCAGTGCATGCTCTGGTGCCAGCTGCCTCCTCATCCCCCACTTCCCATCTCCACGCCAAGCTGTGTTATCCCCAGTACTGGCTAATGGCCATTAAACCTGGTCTCAAAATTAGGATTTCTCACCTGGTGTTACACCCACATTATCGGTGATTAGACCACCAAGCAGATCCAAAGTCGACCCAGGAGAGCAGAAAACAGTGGTGAGACAGACCAAAGACCAGTTGAGGCAAGGAGCCAGGCTTAAATGCAGCTGGGGAACAAATGGGGTGGAGGGAGTATGGGAAAAGGCCCCAGATGAGTCTGGTCAGGCTAATTAAGACCTATTAGTGCAGGCAGGACCCTGATGCCCTCTGCAGGGGGAGAACGTGGGAGTGATGCTATGGGAACTGCTTGGGAAACTCATGATAAACGAGCACTTCCCCTATCCTTGGCACAGTCCCATTTTCTCAACACCAGCAGAGCTGGTCCATAGGGGTTTTGCCAGGGTTGCTCAGATCCTGTCTCAAGCCAGGAATCTGTTTTCAGATGCTCTGAGAGTTCGGTTTCTGCTGAGTCTGTCTAAGTTCAAGGGAAGGATCAGACCAGGAGTTTAATTTGGGACTGAACCTGGAGCAGGAACAGTTCCCTGCCCCTAACAGCTCTGCAATCCCACAGCTGAAATGTCATTTAGTTTCACTTGCCTTTTTTAGGAAAAAAAAAAAACCAACCCAAACCCAAACAACACCCCCCACACTTCCCCTGTGAGATTCGATCTGTCGGACGATTTGCTCATCTGGAGCAAATTCAACAAGTCTTTCTCCAAAGTGATTTGTGAGCTCTCAGGCATTTGCGCTTTGGCTTCCAGGCACATGGTCTGCCCCAAAGTGCTGCTGAAGCTCCTGAGCTCGGGGCTGGCGTACAGAGCCATAACGTGCTGGTAAGGACATGTACAGAGCAGGGGACTGGCAGTCACCTCCCCCGTGCCCCAGGCATCCGCCTGTCCCTTAAGGGCTGCAAGCGACTGCTGACAAGTGACATCCCACAGACACAAGCCGGTAGCTTTGGACCACTAAGGCTGCACCACTTAGGCCAATGCCTTAACTGGAGCTAGATCTGTATTCTCCACTGTCAACTTACTAGGTGACCTTGGAAAAGGCAGCTGGAATATAATATAGCCTACCTGGGAGAGGACAGCAAAGCAAGCCAAGATCTCAGGATGAAAAAGGTACTTAAAAAGTCACTTATAAAGGTGTTTACCGAGAGAAGTGCTTAGCTTTCCTACCCCAACAGACACTGGGTGGCCCCAAAAAACAGTTTACCACCCCGCTCAGTTTACAGTAAACATCTCGCTCTGTGCGTGCAGCCTGTTTTACACATTCATAAACTACGTGTCCAGCACATGCCGGGGCTGAGCCGAGCGGCAGGAGGATGCTGTTGCAAGCTACACAGCACGATGCAGAGGCCTAATGTACCATGAACAAGAAACTTTCTTCTCCGTTTCCATCCATGCTCTGAAGCCACAGCATCATCTGGTCTTTGAACACCCCTCCAAGCCCCGTTGCTGGGGGTAGTGGTTTTGCCGCCCCGCACCAGCTGCACTCCTGACTTCCCTGTGGACCCTGCTGCTGGGTCTCCCTCCTGAGTGGCTGTAGGGGAGAATTGGGCTGCTCTTCTCCCCACAGAGGTACCCACCAGCCACAAGCTCTTACTGAGGACGATAAATAGATACCATCATCATTTGCAGGCTAAATATAAACCTCTTCCTAGGAGGCGAGCTACATAAATATCCTTGTGTTTCTCAGCATAAAGAGCTGTCCCCTGTCACAGGCAGCTGCCAGTGACCCTCATCCCAGCAGCTGCTTGTCCCCCATCACAGCTGAGGGAAACTGAGGCAGAGAAGAAGCAGGTAGAATCCCTGTGTGAGCATTCCTGGTCTGCTGCCATAAACAACAGCTACCAGGGCTGCTCCATCACAGCTAGGGAAATCGAAGAAGGCTTGAATACTAGTGTCTTGAGGGGATCACAGGAAGAAGAAACAACATTTAGACCTAAACAAGAGAGAATTAGCTCATCAGAGCAGACAGTAACTGGCAGAGAGTGGCTGGAAAGACTGAAGCCGGCAGTGTGCTCCCCCTTGTCCCATCCAGGACACCCATCCGCCCACAGGCATTGCACAGACTGGTAGAGGGAAGCACCTTTGCACCAGTTCATCTGCTCCCAACAAAAGCACACTGTTTGCAGTAGGCACCCAGGTGTGGCTACTGCTGTGAACTTCAATCCTATTCCCAACACCATTAGCACGAGATCGTGTGTGTGTGAAATTCTGCCTGTGTTTCGCAGATGTCCCTGGTCGCTCATGTTCACTGCTCAACACCAGGAGCAGGTTTCCTGACAACATCAAGCCCATAGGAGCACGAAAGCACGCACCAGCCCTACACCTTTGCACCATCCATCCTATCTGGTGACCCTGGGAAGGGTTAAACCAAGGTTTTGTGTCGCTGCTGTTGTCCAATGTGTCACAGCCCGCTGAGCCAGCGCAGGAACAAACTCGTTCCTTCACCTTTACGCAGGCAGAAGGCAGCGAGGAGGCAGGGAGGAGGAAGCAAGGAGGCCATACGCCGCTTGGCAGGGCATCTCCAGGGTCTTTGCAGCAACTGTGCAGGTCGGGCTACCCAGGGGTAAAGGTGTCCTGCAGCCAGGGGCAGGAGGTGGACAAAAGCCACAGGGTCTGCAGCCCTACTGGAGAGCCCTCCCCAGTGAGCAGGCACACAGGGAGATGTGAGAGGAGCCAGAAATCTTCTGCTGGACAAACTCAAGAGTTGGACAGGGCAGCTGGGAACAGAGAAGAGCTGTGCTTCTGCCCTTTTTTTGCAGGTTTGCTGTTGCCAGGGAGAGGTTTTAGGCTGTCATCCAGCTAATTCACACCAGAGAGACAAGCACTTGAATTAGTTGCATTATCTGTGCCCAGCTAAAGTGGACAAAGGATTAAAGTGTGCTGAGCACCACCACCGTGATTTGCATCTCAGAGCCCCTTCCCACGGGCCCCCTCCGCTCCCGGCCCTTTTTTTTTTTTTGGATTCTGGCAATGAGCCAGCCGGCACAAGAGCCCTGTTTACAGAAGTGATGCCTAGGTTAATATTGCAAAAAACTTCATCAAAGCTTCCAGTCGCTACTGAAGCAGAAGTGTCTACCCGTGGGCCACGAGCTGACCGGGCTGCGCACACAGGGAATGAGCCGCCCGCGCCGCGCACGCAGCCACGCGCTCGCTACCCTTCGTTCGACCAAGTCTGGTCTCAGCCTGAGGTATGAAACTAACTGTCTGAGTGTGCCGCCAGGGCCAGTTTGAATTAATGAGCGAGATCAAACTACTATTCATTTTTAAATCTGCACGCAAAACTCAGTTGTGGCTATTGTTTTAAGGAAAAACCATTATTTGAGTGCTTCGTAAATATTGCACTGTGCAGTGATCTTATGGGTACTTTTTTTTGAGCTGATCCAGCTGCCAAAGATATATTTTCTAATGCATGTTTATTCATGTGGAGAGGACGGGGAATGCTATTGCTGTACGTTTTGTGCTGCCAGTCTCAAAGAAATCAAAACCAGGATCTCTTGGAAGAAGCTCTAGATCTAAACAGAGTTAAAGCAAAAGCCTCTCTGCAATCACCAGATCCTAATTAATTAACAGCTTTAAAAATGCTTTTTTCACCACTAGCACTTTGTAGGTAGGTGCAGTTTTCCTGAAAGGTTCACACTGAGCTCTTCTGCAACATGGAAGCTTTATACCTTTCTATTTTTCTTGGCATTTGCAGAATTTTTCCTTCTCTTCTTAGCACGAGGACTGAGTGACCTTAGCAATTGCCAGCAAGGGGACTCCATATGATGAAAGCAGGTGAAAGGAAAAATAAGGGCGGGAGCTAGGTAAGGGCAATGCATAGCTCAGAGGAGGTGTGGTCCTGTTCTGTACCTGGCTGCGGTCACGGTCTTGTGAAATATAAAAGGGGAAGGCAGCTGTTTCTCAAGCAATCTGTTGCCAGGATCCTGTAGCGAGAAGGAAGGGAGGTGCTAGAAGAAATGCAGAGCAAGAAGTCTGGAGTGTCAGCTGCAAAAGGTGTGGGACACACTGGTGCCTCTGAGCCTCGGGAATATCATCAGCTCTTCTCTGTAGGTCCATTCGCTGGGCTGAGGGTTGCATGGTAGCTGCACTCCTTCCCTCAACAGACTGGCTTAGGAGGAGAAAGAAGCCATCATGTCCCAGGGAGGAGCACTAGCACGAGAAGCTGCCAAGCCCCAGGACCGGGGATGGGCATGGATGGTCCTGCTTGCCGCAGTGCTGCTGCAGGGGCTGACGCTGGGCTTCCCCTCCTGCATTGGTGTCTTCTTCACGGACCTCCAGCATGAGTTCCAGGCCAGCAATAGCGAGACATCGTGGTTCCCGTCCATCATGGTGGCCGTGCTGCACGGAGGCGGTAAGTAACGGCCACAGGGAATGCCCTCCACAACCTCCTGCGGTTGTGTTGCGGATGAGGCGCCAGAACGAGGGCACTTTTAACAGTTCATTAGGGCAGGCAGTGGAAGGGACTGGGAGGTGTGAGCAGACTGGCTGGTCAGCAGCACGCAGAAGTGCACAGCATCTCCCAGCCACCTTGATCACACAGTCCCAAGCTAAGTGCCCGCAGATACCAAGCTCCCTTTTGCCACTCTAAGAGACAACCAAGACCTTTGGTCAAAAAAGGTGAATCCCTCTCTCAGCCCAGCTTCTCCAGACCAGCAAGAACTTAATTCACAGCAGCTCTTTGAATAAGCTGGCAGATAGCACTGGAGCTTGGGTGCTTTCTTGATCCATCTCCTGTCCACGAGAGCACATCTTCTTCCATGTGCCACATGACAAACTGTGTTCTTCGTGGCTGAAAAGATGCCAAAAGCCAAGCTCCTGCAGGCTGCTAGCTGAGGCAGAGTGTTAAAAGCAACTCCTTGGGCGGTGGCTTAGAGTTCACACCCAAGCAGGCATCAGGGTAGACATGAGCAGAGCTAGATTAAAGCAGAATGTGGGTCAGGCAGCACCCTCCAGGTGGAGGGGCATGTAAAGCAGGGTTGTGCTTTGTGGATAGTGGAGTGAATCACTGGTTTTCCCCACGAAGAAAAGGTAGGAGCTGCACAGGACAGGGTCCCTAGATCCCCCACTCAGACAGATATTTCTGCATAAAAGAGAAAAACACACTCCCCAGCAGCTTGAGGACTTCCCAATGAGTGGTCCATGTTACTGCTGATGTCTCCACGTGCAGCTCCATACTTATTTGATAATCAGACTACCCAAACTGTAGCAGGCAAAAGAAGCAAAGTAACCAGTGATGTCCACATATCTGAGCTGCTCCCTGAGTTCATACCTCCCCCCCTCCAATACTGGTGAAAGATGACATTTTATGAAATAAAAAAAAAAGCAGAGCCCTGAGTCCTACTGATGCGAAGGCTGTGGCAGGTTCAGTCTCTCCTGTGCAGGACTTGGCTGACAAGCCACCTGACATGGGAGAGGGAGTCTGCACCTTAGCAAAAGCAGTTGGGTCCAGAATCACAAGGTGCAGATGGAAAGAGACCGCAGGGGAAGCAACTACAGGAGGAATTATCACTGAAGGTCAGCAGAAATAGAGCAGTGTCCTCGGGGTTTTGAATTTGGAAATGGCTGGGCATTCCCTGCGCTGCCTTCCATCCCCTGTGGTGCTCCTGCAGTTAGTGGGAAGGAGCCAAATGAGACTTGCTGGCTCTGGGAAATGGTCTCAGAAGCAGTTCGGTCCCAACACGTCCAGGAAAGACACGTCTGGCAGTATCTGAAAGAAAATATCATTTATCCTATCTTCTTTAAGGAAATAATTGTTTTGTAGGAGGCTGGAACCACAGTAAAAGGTAATATAAACACAGTCAATAAATAGATTCAGAAGTTAGTCAAGGAAAGAATAGCTTCATATTTTAATTATATTCGCTAACAGAATTTGTCAGGGCATAGCCAGTGAATTACAAGAGAGTTATTACTTTGCCTGCCAGTTCTGTCTCCTGTTGCAGGCTGTTAGAGCAGAGGAGCACTTGCTCTCGTCCCCCAGTAGCATAAGGCAGGAGTAACACAGATATAAAACAGGAAGAAAAAAAACAATGATAAAAGACTCTCTCTCAGGCCAAACCTATATGGCTTTTGCTGTAACTTCTGACCTCCTTTGTGGTGGGCCAGGCTGTTTGATTCAGGTTCTCCGGTTACATCCAGCACCTTGGCACTTAGACCTTTTCGAAAATTACATTCTGCGGTGTCACCAGTATCTCTTAAAGGTGCTTCTCGCTTTTCTTCTCCATTATTCTTTTTAATTCAGAGTAACTGAAGTGGGGGGAGGGGGGTAATGTTATAAAAATTGGTAAATAGGAAAGGGAATGGACAGAGCAGCCCACCCGCAGAGCAGTCAGTGGAGTGAGAAGGTCCCATGGAGAGCTAACCTCAGCTCAGCAGGGCTGCAGAAGGAAACAGGGAAGGGCACAGTGCAAACAATAGCTCATAACTTACTAAGCCAAACATACCTCATTACCCATGCTATGTTCCTAGGTAAAATGATTAATAATTATTTTGTTAAAAGAATCATTTAAGAGACCTCAGGATCCTATGGCTGTCTCCAAAAGGGGAAATGCAGGAGTTCAGGCTCTTACAGGTTCCTGCTCCTAGATATTCACACACACGTAACCCTCTGGATCACGCTTCTACAAATGCAGCACCTTTGTTGAAACTATTTTTGCAAAGGAAAGCACAAAAGCCCCAGGCAAGCTAGAAATAATGTCTGAAACCTAGAAAGCAAGCTAACAGGAACAAATAATGAAAAACTCTTTAGAGCCAATCACATTATTTTGGAGTGTTCAATTTATGGCTTCTGGCTACTTGGTTTGGCTAAGCAGCAGCGCCATCCTTAATGTCTTCGGCAGGGGGAAAAATAATCCAGTTACCAGTTTGCTGAACACTTTTTCAAAGGCCAGTTGAAGTCTGAGGTGAAAATCTCCCAAGCAGATCAAAATACAGACAGCTGCAGTCCTAATTTTAATAATGTTCCACTGTTCGCTTGACTATGTGGGTTTTATTTCAAAGCAGACATTGATTTACGTCACAAATATGCCACAGGTTATTTTTCCCCACACTGATTGATTCCTAATTCTGAAGTTTACAGTCATTTTGCATTTGCTTATATAATCTTAAGTGTTCAGAAGGGGGGAAAAACAATAGGATGTGGAAAACCTCAAAGATCCTCAAAGGAACAGGAGAAGAACTTCTACCTTCAGATCCTCTTCTGCCAGGGCATGCAGACAGAAGCACGTTTCTCACTGATGGTCTGCAGATCTGACCTAATCTTTTCCTACCCCAAAAGGAAAGATGCTAAATGATACTAACAAACCGGTAATTTACCACAATCTCATGGAATTCACCAAAAGTCTGTGAAAATTAAAGAATTAACTGACCTTAAACACAAGCCTCCAGGCCTATTGGCTCATTGCTTTTTCTGATGAAACGACATAACTCTTTCCTAGTAGGGCCTGCCAGCAATGTACATACACCCCAAAATCCAGGTTTCTGCCCATTGGAAGCACCTGGGTCTCGCTCCCACCTCTGTGCTGCTTGTGCCGGAGGTGTGGGAGCGGGAACAGGGATGTGCAGAGTCTGCCCCCAGGCTTGTGTCCTCTTGGAAGTGGACGCAGTTATACCTACTCATCCCTGCCAGGTATGCCAGGACAGGCATGTGCAAAGAGCTGTACTGACAATAACATCTTATTATTTTCCTGGAGAAGATGAGTTGCAGGACAGCTGCAAGACTCTACAAGCTGCAGCTTGGATGCTACTGCCTGAAGCTTAGATTGATTCCCATGCAGACACGAATATCTCTCTCCAGCCATTTTCAAATACTCCTCAATAATGTGATCCATCACAGGGAAGCTTAGAAATCCTACTTGATGGCCAAAATCCAAGCAGATCACAGGAGCCTTCCCCTCAGCTAAGCAGCTGACCATGCACTTAGGAGGATCAGGCAATACATTTTCTCCTCCTGGCTCCCCTACTGTATCATGCTGCTGGGACAATCCCCAGGGTTTCTAGACTAAATAATTTGAAAATTGCAGCAGTCCAGCAGGTACAAAATATTTCCTTCCTCCCTAACTGCTTCCCATTTGCCTCTTTGCTTCCAGGGCCCCTCTGCAGCATCTTGGTGAAGCGATTTGGCTGCAGGTTTGCTGTGATGCTGGGAGGCTTGCTCAGCGGCGTGGGCATGGTGTCCAGCTCCTTCTGCAAGTCCATCAGCCAGCTCTACTTAACAGCTGGGCTCATCACTGGTAAGTACCAAAGAACAGCAGGAAAACCCAGCTGCTGTGCTTGACTTGAGAGAAGGGAAATAGTGAGAGTCCCCACTAAGTGTTCACGTTTTTCCATTCATCTGTGAAATGGGATAAATCAAAAGCCCCACAGCACAGCAGGAATCCTATAGCAGCTAGACTTGCCCTTCACACCCCTTTAACACACACCTCATCCAGCCCAGCTCACTGGAAAGTGCTTCTCTCTGGAAAAAGCTATAGGTCTCCAGAGGGCAAAATGGAGAGCAAAGATGTCTGTTCTTTTTAGTAGCTTCTCAGCCTTTTGTCTCTGAAGAGGGAGGTTTTTTTTCAATCTTGGAATGTAATGTGTTGGGACAATGTCCTTCCCAAGTTCCCTGGGCTTGTATTTCACCACTCCCAATCTGAGGAAATGTGGAGATGTCTTTTTCTAACAAAGGAATGTGTTGGTTTTGAACAGAAGTAACAGATGGGAAGTTTTCCTTTCCAAATATTTCTCCTGCGTGACTCTTGTTCAACTCTTGCTCTTTTCTAACACAGAGAAATTAATTTCTTCAGCCAGGTTACTCTGGGACCAACCCTGCTGGACCTTGCAAGCTAAGCTGTGTCCACTGCATAGAGAGAAAAACAACAAGTAACTCCCTGAGTCCTGATGAAAGTGTCAGGAAAGCAGCACTGCCTGTTGCATGCGGTATTAAACCCAAGTTTTTAATGAACAATTCCATAACAATTGTAGGAATGGCAGTGTGCCAGACAAATGTCAGCTTTGATCAGTATATTTAGTATACCCAAGACCACAAGTAGTTTAATTTATGCACAACATCCTTCTTAATCTCTTGTATGGGGTTTCTGAATATTAATCACTGGGAGTTGTGCAGCCTGGCAGGTAAGGAAATGTTTCAGTAGTAGATTAAGTCGTCTGTGGGTACAGCCTGGATTTGGGTTCTTTTCACCTCTTAAGGCAACGCAGAGGGATGATGTGCTGTCATTTTCTCTTTTATTCTTACCTTCAGGTCTGGGATCATGTTTCAGCTTCCAGGCAGGAGTGACTGCGCTGGGCTACTACTTTGTACGGTGGCGAACACTGGCCAATGCCATGGCATCCACTGGTGTCTCTCTTGGTTTCACGCTGTGGCCGCTGCTTTCTCAATACTTGCTGGATGAGATGGGCTGGAGAAACACTTTTCTTATCTTTGGAGGAATATTATTGAACTGTTGTGTTTGTGGAGCCATCATGAGACCAATTCAGCTTGCATCAGGGTCACCACTACAGTCACCCAAGCCTGCAGAGGAGCCAGGGAGGACAGCAGAAGGCGCACAACTGTCCAATGGAGCATCTTCTCCCCACTCCCAGGTCCAGAAGCAAACCAGAAGGACTGCATGCTTCCAGATACTGCAGAAGTACCTGGCCTTTGACATCTTCTGTCAAAATAAAGGTTACCAGATTTACACTATTGGAGTGACCTGGATGATGATGGGGTTTGCACTACCCCACGTCTACCTTGTGCCCTATGCCATCCAGAATGGGGTGGAGGAACGCAGGGCAGCCCTCCTCATCTCCATTATCGGGTTCATCAACATCTTCATACGCCCTTTGATGGGGCTGCTCTCAGGACACAGGGTCTTCACAGGGAGACGCATCTACCTGTTCAGCCTGGCTGTGCTCCTCTGCGGGCTGAGCAATTTCATTTGTGTGATTTCAGCTGAGTTCACTGTGCTCATCATTTACTGCATCATCCTCAGTATAGCCATGAGTGGCATTGGGGCACTCACCTTCCAGGTGCTGATGGATGTGGTGGAAATGGACAGGTTCTCAAGTGCTCTAGGGCTCTTTACCATCCTGGAGAGTATCACGCTCCTCATCGGACCCCCTCTCACAGGTGAGAGAAGCTATTAAAGCAGGCTGGGGAAAAACTGGGTTTTTTAGACACTGGTGACAAGTGTTTGAGAGCATAAAGAAGAGAAACGAGGGAGTTTCCAAACCCATGCAGGCAGGTGAGTTATGCAAAGGCAGAGTCAGAGAGGAACGATCATCCCCTTCTCACAGCTGAAGGAAAGTAATTTCTGCAGCTGCCCAAGTGTCATTGGAGCAACAGCAGACAGTGAAAAAGCTACCCACTTGGTAGGCAGCTTTGATAGGCACATAAGTGAGGCAAGCTTTTTTCCAGTGAGTGGCAAGATACAGAGAGGAATTACTGTGGTAGGATCTCACTATCTATGAACCATTTCACTGCTTTGCTAGTTTGCATCGTTTTATCTAGGAAGTCTCAAGGAATTGTGAATATCCCATTAAACAAATTAACTAGCTTTACATTATTAAAAAGCCTTATAGTAAAAGCTTCTGTTCGCTCTTCTTTCCAAGTTCTAGAGTGTATTTATTTTTCTCTGGAGAGAAGAAAGGAGCTAGTTACAGCCCTCAGTCCAATAAATTATTCACAGATTTCCCAGTTCACTCCAAATGCCACTAAGTGACCTATCCAACATGCACCTGCTCCTGCAACACAGCAGCAAACTTGAAAGACTAACAACAGAATGTCTGTTCTAAGAATGGGATAATAACATGCACCATATTTCATAGTATTCCCCAGCATTAGCGTGTCAGTCACTTTTCTCAAAGTGCAAAAAAGCTCTTTTCTTGGACATCTCTGATAGGAGTGGCAGATGGGCAAAACAAAGTTCAGTAAAAGCAGCTCCATTTCTATCTGTAGTCCTAAAACCTGCTAAAGAAAAGTGCACTATGAAAAGAAACATTGCCAATCTTTACTGAAGAATACAAGCAGAGAAACATTATTCCAATATTTCCACATAAATAAGCAGTCTATAGAGAAGGCATCATATATTTGACCTGAGTACTGCCTTTTCATCTCTAACATCAGTGTTAAATTACTCATTTAATATATCATGCTTGTAAATGTTTTACATTGAGGGCACTTAATGTTAGTCATAATGCTTGCTGTGCTGTGAATTTTCCTCTCTGATTACACATTACTAGAGACAAGTTTTCAGTCTAGAGATCCAAACATGCTCATTTTTGAGAGATTTCTCTGTTTATTTGTTCTGTTTTCTGACCTGGGATGTAATAGCGTCACTCATTCCAAAATCCAGTGAGTGGCAGTGACACAGGAATCCTCTGCTGAGTAAATAAAACACACCAGTGAGTTGGGGAAAAGTTAAAATCTCCTTTCCTTCCCGATTTTTCTGTGTGTTGAGAAATACATTATACAGAAGCAGAAACATCACCTGAGCAGTGACTATGAAAAACCCAAACAACTCCTAGACTGTAGAGAAGAGAACTTATCTGTGAATGCTTATCTTTTGTATATAGCAGTTTGTGGAATGACTTAGGTTTAACATTTATGTAAATATCATCTAGCTGTCTTTAGGATGCATCTTCTTTTTGACTAAATTGTGGCTTGTATTTCAGGTCTCCTGGTGGACATAACTAGTGATTTCCACTATGTCTTCTACACTTCCAGTTTCTTCCTGATATCAGCTGCGTTATTCATGGTGCTCAGTTTCTGTGCTCTGGAAAGAAAAGCCAAATTGAAAGAGGCTTCAAAAGTACCTTTAAATAATCCCCCCATATACCAATATAAGGAAATGTCAGCTGAACCACAGTCTGAAAGTCAATCCCCTCCAGCAGTCATTTACATCACAAGCATATGAAAAGAAAGCCAATAAGGAGAAAAAAGAAAAAAAAAAAAAAGAGGAACACAAATAATTATGTGGCCTGTACAAAGCTACACATGGGCCAGCACTGATGGCAGATGAGACAACAAGTGTCTGCTTTCCACAACTGTCATCAGCCCTGCACTTCCACTCCGTGGGGTCCTGCCAGTCTCCATGTGAGCTATCTGGACCGCAGGCTGAGCCCAGAACCCGGTGCCAGCCAAAGAGCCAAAGGACAAAGAGAACTGTGCTTTCCTAAAGCAAACCATGGGATAACAGCCATGGTAACCAGCGCTGAGACAAAAGCGGTGTCAGTTCAATTGGTTTAAGTCAGTGCCTTTAAGAAGTCACTGGAATTTCGCATACACGTTTCAGTCGGTAGCACTGGGCAATACGTATTAACAGCTATGCACAATGGTAGTTCTTTCACAAAGAAGTATTATGGCCTCATCCAAATATGCAATTTTAGTGTAGACTTATATGAAGTTTCCTGGTTGCTTCCCATGCTGGGGGTGGCAAGAGCAGTTTCCACAGAAGCATGTTATTATTTTCCACATCTCTAAATATTATATGGAAGCTGCTGCATGGGTTGCAGAGCTCAGCCAAGTCTCTCGTAAGATCAAATATTTCCTTCTGCAAGGTATGCATATGAGTTCTTCATGCCAAGGTCATTTTCAAAGCCTCAAAGGTTCAACTCCAGAGCATCAAAAAGCAAAAAAAAAACCCAAACCTTAGAGTGCCTTCTTTGTGCTTCTTGATATATCATAAAATAGGATTCACAGCTTATGTAAATCCACTTCTTTCCAGCATTAACTGGGACCCATTTCAGGGGGGGTGGGGCAGCAGGGGGAGCAGCAGGGAAGGTGTTACTAGACCTGAGAATAAGTGTATGCATCCTCATATAGGGTCAAATTCAAAGTCGCTGTAGCTCTCCCTTGTGCAAATTAATTTAGCTCTTTAGTCTTAGACACTCAGACTTAATTACACCAGCACTCTCATTATAGAGAACTTTGCACAAGCATGACTTACATGTCTTATAAGCACAAGCATAACTTAGAAATAAATCTATAGAGAAAATATACTGAGAAGAGTCGGTGTTACTGACTGTCATATCTATACAGCCTTGACTGTAAGTGGCTTTTCTTGCCACACTCCTGGGAGTTACACTTAGAAGCACCAAGATGAGAGCTGCATCAAACTCCAGCCTCCCTCTGCATCAGCTTGTGTTGCAAACTGTTTATATTCTGTACCATTCCTGATGTGACAGAAGCACATACTCACAAAGCACTGGAGAAGAAGATACTCAACACATTAGAACCATCAGAAAGACAAAAGCATAAAATGGGAGTGAAATGGAAGAAGCAACGGCTTTCAACTCAACTGCACTGCTTATCTTGAAGACTGTTATATCAAATTCCACAGTTTTCATTAGAGCTGTCGGCTCCCCAGACAAAACCAACCAACCAACCAACAAAACCCACACTGGATAAAACCACTGGAAAACTGACTTCGAGCTCTTCAGAGACTACAATGGCTTCACAGCTGGCTTTTACAGTGGAAGAGGTATCAGCCCTTCAGAAGGGGTCCTGCTCCTACCACTCACTAGTACCTATATTTCAGTACTGCTCTAGGATTAATGAACCAGTAGGCTTTGCCTTTCCTGATCAAACACGTACTTAAATAAGATGACTAGTGGGAGACATACATATTTAATTTGTCATCACACGTGTTCATTTACTTGTGCAATGCTTGCACAGTCCATGATTACGAAGTAAACGGGGGCCGATGCTTCTCAGCTTACCAAAATGACAACTGCTGTATGTTCTTAGGAAAGAGACGGGGCTTTCCCCCTCTCAGAAAAAAACAAACAAACAAACGAACAATGAAAAGGGATCAAGTCCCAATCCTCTTCTAGCTATTGCAAATAAAACAGGTTGAATGGCTGAACAGGTTGCCATTTTTTTTCCTGTGTAATTCTTAAATTTTAAATTCTGTTCACCTTTCTATATTCCCTTTCCGTTTTCTTCCAGAAAAATAGGGTCATATTGTCACAAATCCTCCCACAGCTACAAATGTCCAGGGCCAAACAGGCAAGATATAATGTAAGCTACAACCCATCAAAATTTATCACAGGAAGACAAAGGTTAGTTGAAGGAGCAATAGCACAACTGCTCTATCTGCAATGATTTAGCTCTAGCTGGCTCAGGAGCAAGCAAATGTATAGTCTAGTGCATGCTTGCAAGATACAGGAGGGGGAAAAAAACAGTACTCACCAACTCCTACGCCATGGCAAAGAAATCTCAGTTTTGACTATTTCGTATCAGGGCATAGCAGTGCGAGATAATTTAGGAGACAAAGTTAGGAGAGCGCTGTACAGAACTGCTTTTTAATGCTCCCAGACTCAGTATCACGTCACTGGGACTTACTGGCAGATGCAGAGAGGTGTTTCTGGGAAGAAAAACAATAAATTCACAAATTCATTATTTTAACGTTTCTCAACTTGTTGACTAAAAACTTTGTAGCAGACTTACAGAATTTAATCTGCCTGAAAAAAGGGCTGTCTCCCCCAGTTACTTTCCACAGAACCTTTAGAAGTAATCCACAAACCACAGTTGGAAACAAATCTTGGAGAGAGGAGAGGTAACATTTTAGGCTGTTTCCACAGGTAAATAAGATGTCTGAGCTCCCATACTAGAGAAAACTACCCTGCTCCTTTCCTGTTCCACAGCTGTCCTCTCCTACCTCTCTTTTCAATCTGAACTTCAAGCTGCCTTGAGCAGGAACTTTGTAAAGCACAACTGAAGTGACTGTGCATACTGAGTATATTACAGTATAATAAATATTTCTCCTCAGAGCTATTGTACAGGAGCAGTAACACTCAGTCCTCAAGAATCTTGAGGCCCAAAAGAAAAACAAAGCAATAAAAGTTCCTTTCATTAGTTTAAGGTCATCCCATTACGCAAGGCAACCACAGATTAATTACCACCACCCTCTGAAGCAGGTTTTTTAAACACCTACAGACAGTGAAACAACCCTGGCTTTAATTATGGACAAACGCCAATACCGCAGCCAGGCTGCAAACCTCTGAGAACCAGCAGAGCAATAAAAATTTACCAGAAATAATGTCCCTTGGTCCCCTTGTCTCCTCTTACCCCTTCCTGCTCCCTTTATCAGTTAAAGTATTATTAACCTTGCAAGGTAAGCATTTTTGCAACACCACTTTTCCTCACTCCAATGAAACATTCATCAGGAAGTTCACACTGAAATATTGCAAGATCGTGATCCTTAAAAGCCTTAGATACTCTGCCAATGTAATTCTTGGAAAAGTTTAGTAAAAACCCAAAGAAAGGTCACAGTAAACTTAAACACTCTAAAACACAACAGAAGTGCAAAATCACTTAACTGAAGAGCTTGACATGCTGTTCGCAGACCTGGATAGTAACTGCAAGAAAAGAAACAGAACTTCTAGAGACAAAAATTCACTGAATTCTAATGTTGGTGTGCTATCAACGTCACCAGACTAGCTCCTGAAGCAGGGAATACCTCAGCTATACTAGCCCCTTCCGGGCTAACTGTTCTGGCAAACGGCAAGTGCTTGGAGCATTCAGACTATCGAACAATATAGCCAATATTGGCGGAGTAAACAGCCTGAGTAAGAGGGTTAGATACTCCAGCCCGCTCTGCCGACTGCCAAGGGATCTTTCTGGATGATCAGGACAAACTCCCTGCAGTAAGTCAGCACAAAGACAACAAGCACACAGCTGGTAACAAAGCAGGTCGTGTAAGCAGTACTAGCAACTCCTGCAGAAAATCTCTGAAGACTAAAAAACCAGGAGATGTTACCAAAGCCTCCTGCTGGAGGCAGCTCCAACACATCAAATTAAATGTAAAATGTTTGTCACATCTCTTAACCAGCTTTGATTAAACTCTGTGCAAGACAAAGGCTAGAAGGAGCACAGCTAATCGTTCCCAGGAAGACAAGTACAGGTGTTCCTCTCCTCCTGGTTACTTCTTGCCACGCACTGAATAGCGTGACCTGGAGAGATGCATCACCTGAAACTGAGCCAGCACAGACATCAGCCTTTTCTAAACACTGCTCCCTGTGAAACCACTCCAGGGGACAAAGTTCCTACTGCTTCTGTGCACACAAAATTATACTGACTTACCCACATATCTAGTACTTACAAACGAAAGTCACTGCATTTTTCCTTTCTAAATACATTTTTTCACCTCTTAATAGTCAATCCTAGTATCCTTAATCACTTCTCTTTTTACTGAGTGGATCCTCTGCCTTTGCTTTCTCTTCTCCTGCTTTCTCACATTAGTCCTTCACTTTCTGTGTAATTACAGATGTGGCTTTAAAGTATGTCACCACTTACCACTTACAAAAGCATGCATTAAAAGAGATTTGTTAATACAATAGCAAAATGTTCTTATATACAAGGAGCCTGTAGCACCTTTGCTGATCATTTTCATATATATACACATATACATACACGCATATACACACTGACTTCAGCTGCTAATTATGCTAAGATTGAAGTTGCTAGCATGAGCCTGGCTTAAACTTTTATACCAGGTAGAAATAAATACCTTCACTTTCACATTCTCTGTCTTCCCACACCATTGCAACGTTAGACTGAGCATTACTGCATCCAGTGCAGCTTCTTTGCTCATCCTTCTATTTAATGTGGCCTCGGGCAGATATTTTACTACACCCATCTGTGTGGTAGCGGTGGTTATCAGCGCAACATGCCTGTCACTGATGCTACGTATTTGGCAGATCAGTCCACATTCAATTTGCTTTATTTGAAAATCAGCTGCATTAGAGCTAATACAGAAGATAGCATCTGCTCTCAGCCTGTTCCCTGCCTTATCTACAGAACAACCTCCATGCATTTAATTGCTTCAATAAAAGCAACATAAATTTCTGCAGAGTCCACCCCCCAGTTTATGATGTTTATGTACCCTTACCTTATATGTTTACATGACACAAACCACAATTGAATCCACTTGCAGCGCTTGTAATCACAGTGGTTTCACTGGAACTGTGCTAGCTCAGAATCGTGTAATTGCTCTGCTTTGTGCTGAGACCAGGGCATTGTACAACCAGGGTGGAACTACTTGCTGCTGGTTTAATTCACTCCTTGCCGTCACTTTATATTTTTTTTCCCCCAGGTAATTTATCTTACCGTGCATTTTACCATATTTTACTTTCTCCCTCAGCTTCTAATCCTTTTTCCTTTTCACAAAAAGAAAAAAAAAAAAATCTCTTTGCATCGTCCTTCTTTAGCCCACGAGTTGCAATCCCGTATCAAAACTGAAACTAACCAAAACCTTTCTTCCCTCCAGCATCTCTGCCACCCCAGCAAGCGCTTTACCTCCCGCGAGTCCCGTGTCCCACCGCCCACCGACACGCCGCACCGAGCGCGCAGCTCGGCCCCGCACGGGCCCCTGCTCTGGCTGAGCCTGTTCCCGGGCAGCGCGTCGGAGCGTACCCACCGCCACAACCGACTCTGGGGCACCTGGAAGGACAGCGGTACTGGAATTGAGCAGGAAAAAATATATACGTGTGAACATTTTGAGAGAAACAGCTAGTGAGTGGGGAAAGATGAGCTCCTTTCCGGAGCGAAGTGTTTAACACCACAGTTGGGCCACGGCCCAAAGCACAGAGCGCAACGCCACAACGCACGCGCGCTTACTGGCGGCGATCCGGTAACGGGTGACACAGCCCACGGGGCAGGAAACACCCCGCACACCGCCCCCCGCCCGGGGAGCCGCGCTCCGCGGCCGACGGCCCCGCCGCCCGTGACCCGCCACGCCCCCAAGATGGCGGCGGCCGGCCCGCCCGCCCGCTGTGGCGGCTCCGGCTCCGCGGGACGCGGCCGTGGGTCAGCGCCGCCGTGAGCGAGCAGCGCCCGCGCCCCGGCGTACCGCGGCGTTCCCGCGGGAAGGGAGAGCCCGACGCGGGGAGCTCAGTCGCTGAGCCGGGGGCGCCGCGTCGCTGCTGGGCCCGGGATGGAGCTGGGGCGGCCCGAGTACCTGCAGGCGCTCGTCACCGAGTTCCAGGGGACGGACAGCCCAGGTAACCCGGCACTGCCGCTTCCCGGAGCTCTTCCCGGCGGCCCCGCTCCCTCCCGCACCTAACGCTTCTCTCCTGCAGAGGCCAAGGAGCAAGTCCTGGCCAACCTGGCCAACTTCGCCTACGATCCCCAAAACTACGAGTACCTCCGGCAGCTGCGGGTCCCGGACCTGTTCCTTGACGCGCTCACCGAGGACAACGAGACCCTGGTGGAGTTCGCAGTCGGTAAGGGCTGCACCGCAGCACCCTCGGGAGGGGCGGGCGGGCCGGGGGACGCCGGCCCCACGCTCCAGTTTGGGGGTTTGGGGGTGCATCTCCCCCCGAGAGGCAGAAAACGGTTGTGCTGCAGGAACAGCCCGGTGCTGTGCTGGTAACAGGCTTCCTTTAGTGGAGAATGAGCGGAATGGGGTGAGGAGGGGTCTCCCCTTCATCCTAACACAGCTGCTGTGCTTAAAGAAGATGCTTTCTGGAAATGACTTAAAGACTGTGAGTAAACACTAGATGACTGACTTTAACAAAATCCTCTAGAGAAGCAGTCATTAACGCATAAATTGTTGCCCTGCATAACGTACAGGTCCAGTATTACCATCCCGCTATTGACAACCAGTCTTCTACAATACTTCCTTGAAACTTTTTAGTAAGTCCTCTGAGGAACTGCCTTATAGTGATTCGTCATGGTCCGAGCGTAACCTAGGGGGCCTGATCCTAATGGTGGTTCCATGAGATAATAAATGCATTTGATTTTTGAGGTTTGTAGGTGGGCTACAGCAGGGTATGGTTGGATCTTAAAAGCTTCAAGTCCAAACATTCTGTGCCTCTTGACGAGCACTGTTATCTCTGTTCTCAGCTTTTCTACACCACCTGCAATAAACTGCTCGCTTGTAGTCTCCATTAGGGTTAAGTGATACTGGAATTCTTGGTTCTGTGGAGGGGGTTATTTCCAGCAGTACAGTGCCCTCTAATGACATACAGGAGGAGGAATGTTCTGGTGGAAAATCTCTGGAAAGAATCAAGAAAACATTGCCCAGGAAGCCGTTAAGAATTTTCCATCCCAATGCTTATTTCTTTATTAGCAGAAAGGGATCAGCAGTGAATTTGAATCTTAGTCTGAAAAAGATGAGGGTGTGCAAGAAGAGTTTGTCTTGCATGTTTCAGACATTTTCTTTTGCTGTTTCAGGCGGACTTTGTAACCTGTGCCTGGATAAAACTAACAAAGACTACATCTTGGAGGCAAATGGGGTAGAGCCCATAATCAACTGCCTCTCCAGCTCCAACGAGGAGACGGTCATGTCGGCAGTCACGACGCTGATGTACCTGACAACGCCGCAGTCGCGCCAGCAGACCACAGCTCTCCCCGTGGTGGAGTGCATGCTTCGCTTCTCTCTCTCAGCCAGCAGAAGGCTAAGCAATCTGGCAACGGTCTTCCTGGAGGATTACTGCACACCGCTGCAAGTGGAAGAGGCCAGGAATCTGAGCAAACACACAGCGGTGGGGATTCCTCTCCCCAAGGACTGAAGCTGTTGGAGCAGTGCAGAGCTGTTGAGAGGGAGTCCTCCCTCTGTTTTCCCAGGCCTCCATTTTCTGCTCAGCAGGTCAAGAGTGTGTCGAGAACAACATTAAAGAGGGAAATCAGATCAGCACTGGATTTTAGTTAATAAAGAGGATGGTACGTCCATGAGCACTACCATGTCGGTCAGGCCAAGCACACAGCTGAAACTGCAGGCAAATATTTAAAATAAAACAGGTCATGGCTGTTGGAGAGCAGGTTGCCAAGTGCAGCCCAGCACCCAGCTTGCACAAATAACCCTTCCCGGCAATTAGGGGGTTTTATTCTTGGGTAACTGGGCAGCTTATCTCCAGTTCCTGGCTGGTTTTGCTGCAGCTCCCCTCTTCGGTGTCAACTCAAATCACTTTGAAATGTCATGTAAACTTTACTCCTCCTGCAGAAGAAAGGTGTTTCCCTGCCCTGGCAGTTTACAGTCTTACTGCGTGCCTTTGGTACTAAATGTGCCATCCTGTCATCATGGCATAGGCACCCGGCTTGTAAATCACTACACAGGGCAGGCTGTAGCTATCCTATAAATCAGGAAGTGGAAAGTTGTTTTTCTTTCATTACCACTGGTGAGAAAGGTGGAGATTAAAAAAAGGGCTCATGGCAGTCTGGCTCATGAGAACAGCTGTCTTGTAAAACCTTCTCTTAATAAAACATTAACTTAAATGCTGTGTAAACAGTTTTGTGTAAGCTCATAAATATTTCTCTACAGCACTTGCAGCACAGCCTTCACCCACTCCTACTCATGCACATGGGCCAGAAACTGAAGCCAGCTTGGTCTTTCATTATCAGCCAATGATGCAAAAGGCAACCCAAAAGCCAGGGTGGCTAAATGCATAAAATACATAAAATGTAAAAGTGTTGAGCACACTGCTCCCTGACAGACACCCACGCTGTGTCTGCTCAAGTTTCAGAGCTTTACTTCTTCCTCTTTTTTTTTTTCCCCTCCACCCTCAGTCAGCCCAAAACAAACCAGAGTGAGGTTAAAAGCACACACACAAAAGAAGAAAAAAAGCCAAACAACCAACCCACAACTGCTTGTATTTTACAGTTTCTCTTCATCAACAGCAAACATCCAAAACAACTCTACAGAGATTAACTCACTGAATGCAGAGCAATCTTCCAGAAACCTGGAGAGGAGTCAGCATGTCTACAAGGGCAGCTTATTTCTTTTTATAACTGACCCCTGTAGTGCCCCGACGGTGCTTGCTGCCTCCTGGGAATGGATTTTCCAGCCAGTGGATGAGCTGGTTGTTCCCCCCAGCAGCAGGAAGAGCTCAGCATCCTCTTTTTTTGTGTTACTGCCTCCGCTTGCTTTCCAAGACGGCCTTCCAATCATCCGCCCAGGACAGCAGCCGCTTGCGCGGTGCCTGCAGCTGGACGTGCCTGTTGTGGCAGCAGGTAAAGAGGATGTGCTCCCAGCTCGGGTTCAGCTCTGCGCCTGAGGAGGGCAAGGGAGGAAGGCTGGAGTCAGCTGGGGGGGGGGAGGGGGGGGGGGGTTTCCTCCCCAGCTAACAGAAAGTGATGCAAATTCTTTTCAAACCTCTGATGGTATCCTTGTCATCGAACAGCAAGTCAGCAGATACAACAGTCTTATCCCGGGTTAGAATAATCCGCTCCACAAAGTCGGGTCCCAGATGTTTTTCGACCCACTTATACTGCGGAGGCAAGAAATAAGATAGGAGAAAATCCTGCCGTCCTTCCAGTTTGCACATTGCTCAGGTCAGCTCAGCCCTAGTACAGCAATTCCTTCCTCTGTAAACCTGCATCTGTGTCTACAAATCCCAGCTGCAGAGGCTGGCTGTGGCCCAGGACACTGATTTAACCTGTACTTGTAACGGCTTTCGGTCAGCACTGCGCTTGCCGTGCCTAATCGTTGCCGAGTTTGTGAGCGGTGCTGGCTGCTTGCCCAGACCACGTGGATTGTGCCCATCTAAGTCATTCCAGGGATTAAGGTCTCCCCCTCCATTCTTGTGCCAATGTCAAACCGGACTAATGCCAACTCTACAGCCTCCTCTTAACTCAGCAGTGGCCTCTTTCAGGATGGCTGGGTATCTCACGCTCCAGATTTAGACAAAATAACGTTTTGTGGGTTGAGGAGCCTCCAGAGTGGAATCCCCTGGGAATACCCTATCCCTGCAGGTCATGCTGAAAGCCAAGCTTGCCCTACCCGGCCGTGCTGCAACAGCTCCTTTGCTATCACCTGCTGACACAGGCAGCTGGAGCCCAAGTGTCACACACCAGCTCCAAGAGCTCACGTGCCCCACAATAAGGCTGGCACCACATGGCACTCCAAAATTCCCTGTCCTGCACTATTACTGTGTCTGGGAAGCTGCCCCTTAAACGGAGAGATCACAGGGAAGCCTGGCAGCATGCGCCAGCTACTGTCTTTATAAATGACTGACTCTGACTTGGGTGGTACGGAATAGCAAGGCCTTGCCAAAGCAGCATTAAAACCAGTAAAATAAATTCTCTCCCACCTTTTCCACGACGCAGTGCTCGTATTTCCGGAGAGGACTTGTGCAAATAAAGACTTCGGTGCTGAAAAGAAAGAGCCTTCATTAGCAGTCAGGGGAAAGCACATCAGATAACAGGAAAGGGCTGCAGAGTGCAAACTGTCCTTACTCCTGCATATGGATCATCTCTTGCATAGCTTCAAGGGCTCCTGGAATTGGATCCAAGCCTAGAAAGAAGCCAGGCGATTCATAGACGCTGGCTACCTTAGCCTGCAAGAGACAGGAGGACCATTAGCAATGCCCAGGCTTTTATCCGAGCTCTGTGCACAACAGTTGTCCAGTTTCCCTGTGTGTAACAGCCGTCAAAGGGCCAGCGCTTTAGTGAGGTGATGCTTCACACCGAGAGCGGATTGTAAAATTTCTCACCTTCTGGGTTCTGGGAAGAGCCCAGCTCAGGCATGCAAGAATGAGAAGTTACTCTCTGGTGGCTTGTTTGGAGTGAGGAGGCAGAGCTGGGGCTGGCCTGGCTGTTTCTACAAGCTGCTCCCCGAGTAGCACCACAAACGCAGCACTGATCTACAGCTCGACCTGCTGAGGTCTGATAGAGGGAGAGCTCATACCTCACCCCTTCCAGCTGGTCCCTCTCCACTAACTCTTGTGAAAATCAAAGGAATAAGTCTGAGTCACATTTGACTGAAATTTGGTTATGGCTCAGGAATTTACCAGGGATGAGTCGGTAGACACATGTATTATCTAGTAGCCCTCTTTTCCTTCAGAGCAAACAGGGCAATGTGGTGACCACGCTAGTTACCATCTCCAGGAGAGGGCCAGGTTAGCACACCCACACATTTGGGGTTAATCCTTTTAGACCAGAAGAGCTCAGCACGAGGGAAGGAAGAGAAGAGGAAAGCTGCGTGTCTTTGCTGCTTTCTACTATTTTCAATCACGCCCTCAAGTAACAGTTGTTAAAGGAGCAGATCTTGCCTTCAGCATCAACAGCTGCTCCTCAGTGGTAACATCGTGGTGCAAAGTCTACTCAAAAGAGTGCGAGACTGCAGCAGGAAATTCAGAGGTGGATCCCTGTGCTGCCCCAAGAACCTTCGGCTTGGTGAACTGACCCGTGCACCCCCAAGAGCCCCAGCTGGGCTGGGTTTGGCGGTGATACGGGTGGGTGCCTCTCACCACTCCCTTCGTCTGACTCTGAGCACACGACCTTAGCAGTGGACTGAGCAGCACAATTACACCAAGTACAGCTTTACCCCTTTTCTCTCTGCTCCTGCTCAGTGGTAAACCCACCTTCCATATGTGTATATGGGAAGCCACATGAGTCAGAGAAGTCATTAGTGATAAACAAGTGGGAAAGGAGGTTTTCTCTAAAGTTAGAATAGTTTTTAAGTGAGTGTAAGTAGGAAAGAAACGAGATTACTGGAGGAGCAATGTTTTCCCAGGCTAAAGTGGCCAAAAATGGTGCAAAAAGGTAACAGCAATTTAATGATACAGTACAGTGGAATCTTTAATCTCTAAAACGAAAAGTAGTATTTCCCTAACTCCTGTGCCTCTAAGCAGAACTGTCCTTTCAGTCCTCTTTTTAAAAAAAAAAAAAATACTGATAAGACATTCTTGCACCTTTTACTATTACGAAGTTCACTGGTTTGCATCCAACTCTGGTTAGTTAATTTTAAAAAAAGCTACCTGGTGACTGTTCAGTGGCCTGTGTTAAATCGGAGCATTTCAGCGCAGGTCACAGTGGACGGATGGCTCCTCTTACCACACAACCCATCACGACAAAGCACCCGCAGCAGCAGCGTCCCAGCAGTGTTAAGGGCTGAGTCCACTTCCAAGCCGAAGTTCTGGTCTCAGACAGAGAGGTTAACCTTCCAGTATCTCTTCTACACATGAATCTCACCTTCCCTGGGGTCACACAGTGAACTTCAAAGGTGCTGAGCCAGCGTTTTTCTGCAAGCATTAAAGTCTTAGGTTCCTACACCAGCGAACAATTTCGAAAACTTATTTCTTGGTAAGTAGTCTTCAAAAGTAGGCTGGCAGCCTTTGCTTAGAAATTGTACAAGCTTGCTTTAGAGTCCAAGTGATGGTCTCCTTGCTCTGTATCACCAGTGGAACATTAACACAAAAACCCGTTTCAATTAAGCAGCAATGAGAAGCAGTCAGTATTAAGTCTCCCAGATCATGGTGCTCACTCAGCTGTCGTAATTTACAAATATTCGTAAATCAACAGCCAGAAATTTGGAAGCACTGCCTGATTTCACATGCAAATCAGAAGAGGTTAAGGAGTCTAGGCGAAGATGTGGCAATCAGATCTGCCCAGATTTGCTTCCATGCAAAGCCTCCCTGATCCCAGCAACAATTCCCTGGGGCTCTTCCCAAGGAGATTGAATTGCAGAATCAGGGCTTGTGTCTGAAACCTCTTTTATCCTACAGCAAGACACCAGAAACTGGCAAGTTTCCACCATGTCACAAAAAAGTCTGGCTTTCCTGGAAAAAGAAATTTGATTTCAGACTCTCATAACCAAAAAAAAATAAAATAAAACAATCTGCTTTTGTCATTCTCATCCCATCATTGCTGAACATTTGGTTTGAACTTCCATTAGCAAGATAACGACTTAAATTCAAAACTGGAGGAATTACATTTATCCCTAAGCTTTCCCATTTGCAATATTTAAAACAATTCTAGACATTCTTGCCAGAGCTGGAGATGTTGAATCCTTTTTTGAAACTGTCTAGGGCCAGGTTAACACATCCTAAACACTTGGGAGATAAATCCCTGTCAACAAAATTGCACCACACACAGGGGACCAGATAAACAGGTACAGTGAAGAAAGTCTTGTGCAAAACACTTTGTGAACCGAATGGATTTACAGTGTGAAATTAATGATCAACTTACAATCAAAAAAGAAAGAAACAACAAAGTAATGGCTCAGGTTTCAAGGGGTGGCTGATGACGCTAACGAAGCGTCAACACCACTTAGTAAGAGGGCAATGTGTAAATCACTATCACGGTACTTCCCACGCCCCCTGTCACGATAGCATCTTAAGACACTGGCTGTTCGTGGATAGACACAGCAGACACCTGCCACGACGATCTCGGTGTGAGGCTGATCCCCCTCCTTGCAGCAGCTGATGAACCGTGAATTCGGTTTCTCTGCACGGACAGGTGGCCCCGCAGACCCCCCAGCACCACTGGCACAGGACGGACAAGCCGCTCCTGGTGTCTGGGCTGCTGGTTCTTGCTGAAGCTTTTCCTGCAGCTGAGGGCAAGGAGAGACCTTCTGCTGAGGGGATTCTCCTGCATCCCAGACGCCCTGTGGTCTCTATTTTTAACCAGCTGTCAAATCTACATAAAACCTGAAGGAGCGTCAAATCTTTCCAACTTTCTTGTTCTGCCAAATGTACTTAAAATAGCCCAGAGATCCAGCGGTTACTGAAGGAGACAGACACACACATCTACATAAACCTAATTTCCTTAGGAAGCCAGGCGAATAACAAACAGTAAGATAAGAGCTTTCCGCCACTGCTGATCTGCATGGGATTCAAACCAGTTATCTGGTTATTTCATTGACACACCTAAGGCCTGGGAAAGAACAGGATGAGCATGAACCAAATTAGGGAATGGGAATGCCAGAAATAGAACAGAGCACAGCTTTCAGGACAGATCAGATTGTAGAGCTTCCGAACAGGAATAAATAAAAAAGCCACAACCCCTTAAATTACCTGCAGTTGTTTTGAACCAGCGTATCTAAATGGGATTCATTTAAGGAATACTCACTTAAGCAATAAATCATGTTTGTTTATGTAAGATGATAAACAAATCATGCCTACTCACTATATTTACAAGTTACTAGTTCTGGGAAATTTCAAGCATCAATAGCCATTGATTAGAGCTCGGTCAGTTCGGAGCCTGTGGAAATGCTGCCCAGACCCAGCACTCCCGTCCGTCACACTGGTGCAGGAACCTGTATCTCGCTATGAAAAGGAGGGAAATTAATGTGAGTTGTCATTTCTTAGCAGTAAAGAAACCTACAGACCAGTACAGGATCTTAAAATTAGCAATGAAGTTCTCGGGGAAAGCCTGGATCAGCATCCATTCCATTTTCTTATGCAGTCCCCGACTGTCCTGTGGTAACCAGAAGGAAATGTGAAGTCTGGACTCACAGCATTTTTAATTCTGCCTTGCAAATGTCTCTGATATTCATTCAGTCATCAGCAAACATTAAAAATAGCAACAATTTGCACAGATGTAGGGTGTACCACAAGCTTTTTGCATATTGTTCCATATCACTTACCTATCACGCACTTTGCTCGTCAGAGCATGCAGTGGGAATGATATAGATATGGGACTTTACTAGCCGTACAAAATCCATATATAATACTTCCTGTCCTGCTATGGAGCTACATTAAGACTTGTGGAGCGCTCATAAGCCTTAGGTAAGTTATCACCACTGCTGCGTGGCAAGAGCAGCTCAGGAGCAGGTAAGGAACAAGCCAAAGATGGCTCAGTGAATAGGTCCGTCCAGTTATTTTTATGATAGAATCACCCATTGCCAATTCCCGCACACACATCTCTTTGTCAAGGGCTGGCAATCCTCCTGGAAGAAGCCGCTAATTATTACTATACAAATTAAGGCTGCTAGCATGAAACAACCCTTTGTAGCACCCCCTTAAAGAAAAAAAAAAAGCCACCAACCCTCCCCTCTGCTCTGCGCATGCAGAGTCGGTGGGAAGAGATTTCCTTTGCTCACAGCAGGGTCCAAGGGCAGACAGGGAGGACGGGAGAGCTCTGTGAACACGGCGCGACCTCCCCGTTTTCCACCCCGTGACCCCGCCCCCCCCCGGCAACCAGCCCCGCGCCCGCCGCGCTCACCCCCAGGTCCTCCCGCAGGCGCCGGTACTGCTCCCGCACCGAGAAGCCCCTCCGCGCCGCCAGCTCCACCCGCGGCTCCCCGGGGAAGCGGGCGCCGAAGCCCCGCAGCACGGCGCCCTCGAAGTCGGCCAGGACGCCGTCCATGTCCACCAGCACCCGCAGCGGGCCGGCCCCGCCGCCCATCCCGCCGCCGTCCCGCCGCTCCGCAACACCCGCGAGAGCGGGGCGGGCCTGCGGGGCAGGAATATGCATGAGCAGGGGCGGGGCAGCCCTCGGCCGGCACCCGCGAGGGCTCTGTCCGCAGCCGGGCTCACTTGCCAAGGGGAGGAAGAAGAGGAAGAGCATCTTCACGCCCCTCGGCGCTCTGCAGCCATCGGTGGCCGCGGCCGCCCCGCTCCAAGGTAAAGAGCAGGGCGGAGGGAAAGGCGGCTTCGCTCGGCCCAAGTCTCCGCAACCCTGAAAGGAGCATCAACCAGTTCCACTGGTTGTGGGGCTTGCAAAGGAAATAGAATTTGATTATTTCCTCCTCCTGGGCCAGAAAACAGGTGGGCATGATTTACATGCAGCCCGTAGCCATACCGCATTCTGCCATCAGCTGTAAGGAACACCATTCCCAGATGCAGGAGAGGAGGAGCATGTTACGGTGAATCCAGTTTTATAGTTTAAGCACCTAAGGCTAGGGCTTCTCCAAAACTGATTTGGAAAGCCAGGGTATTTTTAGGCACTGGTTCTTCCAGGAGGAGGGTGGCAAACACACACTTGCTCCAGCAGACACACCAGTTCTATACAAATCCACTGCTTTGACTTATCATGCAGCAGATCCCCTCAAGGACAGTGGAGAACTTCATGGTGCAGTCTCCATTCCACCCTCTCCCTTGTTAAGGTCTATTTTTTTTTTTTTTTTTGTGAGAAGAAACTTTCATTTCCTCTATTTTCTTGAGAGAAAAAAAGGACTTTGGACAAAATTATTTATATATATATATATCGAGCCATATTCCATGCTTCTCTGATCTAGAAGATATAACTGAAGTCAGACTTTCTTCAGGGGAAGATGGCACACGATCGTGACCTCAAGTCAGGTGCAAGAACTGTCCTCTTCTGCTGCGTGCCAGCTGTGTTACAGTAGGGCAGCTCGGCTGAGACAAGGACAACCGAGAACAAAGCAGAACCAAACCCATGAAATAAAACCCACACAGGAAACACTGCTTCAAAATTTCTATATTATTTACTTTTAAGCAACAGTCCAGCTTTGTGAAATTACAACACACACTTTTAAAGGATGAGATTTTCACCTCATGGTCAAGCACCAGCATGATCATGCACAGCATTGAGTCAGTTGTAAAAAAAATGCCCTGTAATTTTTATTTATTTATATGATCCACTCCACCTTTACTGAATAAAGTCTGAATAAATCCCCTCCTAGCATTAGGCCAGGCGGCTCTGGTCATCAGCCCTCTATTTGGCACATACCCTGCTTCATAGTAGTCCAGTATCAAGATTTTTTTTTTTTTTTTAAAGGCAGCATGGTGTACACTAACCACTTTATGATTTATATGGCACAGCAGGGCTCAAGGCATTTACCACATGCAGGCAATGAAGCCTTTTAGATCCCCAAATCCCGCATGCGGAGGAAGGGACTGCTCTTGCTGATTGTTTGCTGGCCTGTTTAACCAGGATTCTAGACTCTTGTAAAGCTAAGGGGTTCTAAAAAAATCTCAGTACAAAAACCCTCTAAGCACACTTAGAACCAATCTACTCTCCTTCAAATTACATCACTACACTTCATAAAGCTTTCCCTCAAGTCTATCACTAGAAAACACTCATGTCACTTCCAGTAGATCTGGGGAAAACACAGGACAGAAGTGGAAAAAACCCTTGATCTCAAAAAAAAAGATGGAGTACATAAAGTGCTTCTTTTTAATGAAAGAAATTCGAGATGTACAGTCAGGCTCAAGTTGTGCAGTTCACAAGCATGGGGGAAAGAAACAGACACGAGTTCAAAACAGTCAGGAAGGGAAAGGTTTAACCGAGGACTAGGCTGGACTTGCCACCGGGTGGATTTCTCCTGGATGGTGCAGGTGCTGGTGCTACTGGGCTAGGAACAGGTGCAGCAGGCAGGGATTTTTCTTCATTCTGACCTGGGGCAGCTTCTACATCAGCCTCAGTGTTTTCTAGAAGAAAAGAAGCTTTTAAAGTGTTTGATGTGAATGACAAAAGCCAGATGTTTCGCTGGCTTAGACACAAGATCAGCTCCTGTAAGTTTTCTCCAGCCTTACAGAGGCACTCAGAGTGCTGCTGTAACCTGCTGGCAGGACAGACCTCAGCCCTCTGAAGTGTTTTTCAGACGAACTCCGATGCCTTACAGTTCCTTTCAGGCATTCAAGGGCCACATTCACCCAGCTGCTTCGAGGGGACCCCAGCAATTATGTTGTGGGTTTTTTTTAAATGACAAGCAGCTTAAGTCTTGTACTACATACGTAGTCAGCAGATGATGATGACAACTGTAACTCAGGTCGGAGCAGGTGCTGGAAATCGAGTGACAGGAGCACCACAGCTTGTAAGCAGGAGCTCAAACTACATTCCCAATTTTGTAACTAAAGGGAAAAGGATCTGACACACACTTCTGAGGCTTCACACAGAACAGACTAGGGAATAGCCATGCATGGGTAGGATCCGATTGTACATTCCCTGGAAAGCATATGGTAGTATCATCTATTTTAAATACTTCTGAAGGACTACAAGTGAAGACAGGACACAGAAGGAATTCTTCACAGGAAGCACTTTAGATACTGTAGCAAATAACTAATGTATTTGCTTCATTGCCAACTAATTCATGAGCACAGCAAGTGTATTACCAGTTCACATTTTTATAGATTAACACACTCAGTTATGAGCCAAAGGCCCAAATAAGCACCAAGTAGCCTCTTGACACTTGGTGATGTGAGGGGAGTGGAGCTTCACTGCCAGCTCTGTGAAGATGCACTTCATCTGTTTTTAAAAGACCCCTTAGTTTCATCTATCCATCACTAGTTCTTGCTTTGGAGGATTCGGGGAACACCTGCACGTTCACCTTAACCTCCACCTTCATGAATCAGTCAATCTTGATCGTATTCCCTCTTCCCCCAGTCTCTTCAACTGAAGAGACACAGCTACTTTAGTCTGTCCTCATAAGGCAGCTGCTGCACCTCCTTACCTTTCCCATTACCTTTCTCTGCCGCTTGTTTACCTCCACTACAACCTTCTGCTCTTAATATTTCAAGGGCTGTACACACAATGCAAGATGCGGGCATATGGCTGTTCACAGAGGCAAAACGATGTCTTGTTTCCCATTCTCTCCCTGACGATACTGGAACATTTTGCTGGTGCCTCCAAACATTGCAGAGAACTTTCAGTAATGAGACTCAAGGCAGATCCTGGGAGTTAACTGCTGCGCAGAGCTGAGCACAAGACTGGCATGGTTTAGGTGTTGGGGTCCCCCTTGCCACCCCGATGCATTACTTTTTACTTACTTATATAAAGATTATTCTACTACCTTTTTACCTGCCTACCTTATTTAGTTGAGGTCTTCTGACAGTGAGACTTTCTCACCATCAGCACATTTGGCTACTTGAAAGAGCTTAGTATCACCAATGTAATTGGAGACTTCACTGTTCACTACTTTTTTCAGGTCATGGATGAAGGCACTGAGTAGAAGTAGTCCCAGCATCACTTCTCATGGCTCATTTTTCCAACCTGAAAAGTAATCACTAACTAAGTCCTACTCTTTGCCTCCTATTCTTCAGCCAGCTTCCTGTCCACAGGAGCAGCTTTCCTCTCATCCTGTGGGAACTCAGTTTACTTTTTTTTAAATAATCTTTGATGCAAAATTTTATCAGAAACACTGAAAACCCACTCGTGTCCACTGAACCCCCTGTATCCACGTTTCTGATAATCTCAAAGACCTCCAGCAGCTTAGTATAGTCTTCATGCAATCAGAAATAATCTACCATATAGATTCCCTGCTGTATTCACCAACCCACAGGCACATGTGAACAAAACAGTTAACACAAAGTTTCAAGCTTGAAGCTTCTGTAGCTCAGGCGTGCCACTGCCTGCTAACTCAGCACGCCGAGAACAAGGGCGGCCGTGCCCACCGTCCGTGCAGCGCTGAACGCTCCATTGTCTGCGCCTTCAGCAGACAGTCCGAGTACTGTGCAGTACTCATGATGATGATCTGTCCACCAAATGCCAGACTCGACCTTCCTGTGCATCATGTGAAGTCAGCCAGCAGTGACAGTCAGTCAAGTGCTGCCTAGCTCTCCTTAGCTAGTCACATTCATTAGGTACACAGCGCTGACTGAGTCACAAAAGAAACAAGAATTACTATCACAGGAGGCTTTGGGGAAATTTTTACAGCATTTGGAGGCTCATGCAGCCAGCTGATACACACCTCAGTACTTCCCACGTAACCAAGGTACAGGTAAGTTTGCTAACCTAATAACTGAAGTGGTAAATGCAACAGGATCAGATCAAATGGTAAAGTTTTTCCCTTACCAGAAAGGGTATAATCTATGAAACAGCTTTCTACTGCAAACCACTGGAAACTTTGGTGTACAAAAAGGAACTACAGCTTCCAAACAGGAAGCAAGAACACTGCTGCAAAAGGAGAAAGTTATCTTCCTCCTAGGCAGGCATGATTAATAAATGTGTGTACCCCCATCTGACACCTACTTGGGGTTTTATAATCAGTTACAGACAGAAAGTAATTTCCAAATTCAGAGGAACAAACATTTTTTAATGATGGAAATCTATTAAGAATCTAGTTATGCTGTGAGCTTGCAAGCAGACAGTTTTTACTTGGAGGTGTATCCATTCAGCCCCTTTCAAACCTCGGAGACAGCTTCACAACATCAAGTACAGAATCATATGGGCGACAGGTGGGATGTTCACCGGCTCATGTCTGCCATCTCACACAGCAGGGATATCAAATGGTGGACTGACACAGCTAGCTCAACAGGATGCTGTGCTCCATTATGCTATGACGCCCAAAGCCATCAACGGTAGAAATTAAATTAACAATCCATCAAGATTCTCAGGTATCTGCCACAGACACCATTTCCAGGAATCATTAACTTTCTACTCCTTCCCAAGCACCATCAGTGGAAGTTTAACTCTCAAACGTTTACGTATCATTTTTATTTCATCTTGACCACCGTCAAAAAATTAAATTTTCAGTCATGGCCACCCCAGTTACTTTCCAGTAACACTTTTATTTTCAAACGATGTCCCCACGTACATTTACTCAGTACCTGATAAAAACTTCTTTCCCTGTCACCTACCAGAAACAAACAAAAAATCCAACAGACATAAGCCTGTGAAAATCGGAACTTGTTTTAAGAGTCAGGAATACCATTTTGTACTTAAAGTTTCAGTCAGCTGTTGCTAACCCAGGCAGCCCTATTTCTGCTTCCACCCATCACGTCTGTCGCCTTACCGCCGCTTGCAGGCTCTCATCCGACCCCATGGTGAGCTGGTTTAAATAAATACCAGGAGACACAGCAGGGCCCTTGGATCGGTTCACTTCTATTATCAAACCACATCCTCCTACTTGAGGCATAAACTCTAAATGCCTACAGTGCTAATTAAGATCACACAGACATGGGAAAGAAATACTAAAAGAGCCTTTATAGTTTGATTAGAAGCAGTGATGCTGTATCACAGCCTGCTAAAGAAGCAAGACTTATTTTGGGCACAGATACCATTTATGAGGTAATTAAAAACGTTCTGGAAAAACTCTCACCCTCCCAGGAGGTCTTTTCAGGACATGGAGCTGCTAATGGCTTTAGTCATCTCCCACAACTCTTAGGTGTTGAAAACAGCACTTAGAAAGTACCCGGCCAACACATTCCTCTCATCAGGAAGTAAGCTATTCCTAAGGTGAATCTCACAAAGGAGAGATTTCCAGCCTCAGAGCTAGAAAAAACACTTCAAGGTTGCATGCTGCTAAGGGAAATGCCTCTGTTTACATGGAATTTGCAGTTTGCATATGAACTTCCTTGGCAAAAATCAGCATTTAAAAAGTGACAGGAACTTAAAAGCTAGTTAATGCAGACACTTCCAGATGCAGAAGCTGGTTTTGATTATTTCCGTGAATGTAGTGTTTGCTGTATGAGAAAACAACAGGAAAGTAGTAAATTGCTGAACTAAAAATCCATTAAGTTGACCGTACTATCTAATTATAAGCTACCACAACAACACTATAGTCTTTCAATCATTGAACTCTTTGCAAGATGGTATCCACCTTGCCTTCTAGTACTTAACTGAATCTTGAAACCAACTGCTGCTGGCAAAATAAACGAACAGGACTGTTCTCATTTTTAACCTGATGACTAACAGGCACTCCGACATTTCATTCCACATCCACACTTCCACTGAAGTAGTCCGCTCACTTTATTGATTCGATGGATTTAAGGGACAACCCCAAGCTGTCTCTCTCCTAATACACGACCATTGAAATATCCTATATCCTCTTCCATTTCAAAAACGCGTAACCGCAAAAGGCTTTTGCCAGGAGAGTCCGAAGGAGTTACTCACCAGAAATTTCACCACCACCATCTCCTCCCTAGAAGAGAGAGAAACACATCACATCACAGGCTTCACAATGCGGTTTCCCCTCCATCGAGGGGGTACTCAACACTCCACGTTATAGGCAAGCTGCTCTAGCTACCAACACGCTCTGAGCAACAGACCCAGTGAAGCACTTTTAGACCAGCAACGGGCTCTTCGGGACAGACATCAGAGCGGCATCGAGGGTTCTGCAGAAATATTTCTGCAGATTAATATTATGGGTTTTTAAGCACCAGTTCGTACAGAGTGACTAATTTCACCAGCTGTTTATTTACTTAACATCCTTTTAAAAGCTTAAACAGACAGTTACTACAGAAGTAATCCTGATGACCTCATGACATGTGGCATACTTGTTATTCCCACACTGTGAAGGATGCAGGCGGGCAACACCACTTTATTATACACAGCATCCTACATCAGGCAGAACTGACAGTAACCAGAACATTGTAATTGCCAAGCAGCAGCAACAAGAAAGTTACACTGTAAGCAATTAGCAATAGTTCAGTGTCTCCTTTCTACTAAGTGACTCCTTCCTACACCAAACGTTTATCTGTCAGCAAGGTCAAGAGCATTTGTGCTATCCGGGATATTTAACTTCATTTGTGAAATACGATCAGTTTTTTGTAATGTTACTGATAACGTTTCCTTCACTACATAAACAACTAAACATTCTTTTTATACTGAATCTATTTGCAGGCTGCAACTTGACACAAAGATACAGAAGTCTTCCAGCAGCAGCCAAGGCTCCTCAATGGCATGAGGTTTTCTCAGCTTTCACAGATTTAACATTGTTAATTACACAGTGAAACTGCAGTTGTCAGAATACAAATGCACAGAAACTCACACAAACGTATCACCTTAATTCTCAGACTGGGCTACAGTGCATTAGCTCGAGCTTCTGCTGTTTGTAGCTGTAACTACTGCGTAAAATTGAAGTATTCCACATTGGAAGAATCTGTTTGCAAAGCTGAGAATGGAAGTATTTAATATAATTAAGTAGAAAGCAGATTTAAACTAAAGAGTTTACTTTTGTTTTCTGTGGTAGCAGCTATAAATTTAATCTCACTTACATTTGCTAAATTGGAACAAGACATTTTCTGCAACAAAGAACAGTTTTGTGGCTCAAAGCACCTATTAATATCAAAATGGGTGAAAGCGATGATTGATGACAATTATAAAAATAAAACTTGCTGTGCATAACCCATGAGGCAAAACGTATCTGCCACAACGTTTGAGATCAACAATTTACCTACCTAGTCCTTTTCAGAAAACCTAAAGCTGGAGAGCTTTAAAGCACAAGATTTCTTTTTTTCCCTCCCTCTAGAATTCATTTGTGCAAGTACAGTCTACCCTAGGTTCCTGTTTTCCTAAGTTCAGAGGAATTATTACTCTTAGTCCTATTTTTCCTATTAAATGTAATCATACATCTAGCAAAAACCACATTAACACGACAAATCATGCCCCATACTGCTACCAAGTAGACAGTTTACATAGAAAGTAACACACTTGATAGTATTATTAAAGCCAGTAACAGAAATAAAACAAGCATTCACGCTACCAAGGTTAAGTACTTGTTGGGACGTGAAACCAAATCCTTTTGTCAGTCAATAGATCTGCAGAGTTTGTCATAGGCAACTATTGTTTGTAAAATCTGTTAACACGCACAATCATACACTTATGGCTGAAGCTAGATTTCACATCACTTCATTACTGTCCCATCAATAAGACTTAAGAGCTCTATAAAGGGGTCACTTCAGAAAAATCCAGCCCTTGATCAACAGACTAGAAGACTATCAGGGAGAACAGAGAACCGTTAGGAAAAAGATTTGAGAATAAGGTTTCAAATCCTACAATGTTTCCAGCCATGTGAACATCAGGATAAAGCAGTCACACACAGAACATGAATTGTCCCATTATCAGTCTCTTCATAGTTAATGTACTGACCTTGGGATCTACAAAGTCTCCACAGTTTGCATCAGTTGAGCTTCTTCTTTGTGGTCCAGATGATTCAGTGTCTTCTCTGATTTCACCTGGCTTAGTCCCTACAAGCAGAGATTGATTCTAATCAGGTTGCAAGATAAACTCACTGAGAAAGCAGATCATAAACCAGCATTTTGGAGGGTTTGTGTTTTGCTGTTGTTGTTGTTTTTATTTGTTTCTCTTTTAACTTAAAGCTTTACCATTCTAAGACGTTCTGATCCTGTAGATAATGAGTCACAAATTACGGTTTCACAACAGCGTATCATGCAGTTGAGGGTGTCAACCAGATGGAAACTAGGGTCCCAAGGCCACCCCTACTGGAAGTGTTCTGCAGAAACGTAAGCTTAATCCCAGCTGTGAGTACAAAACAAAGCTAAACTTCCTCTGATTAATCAAGACCGATCAGTGCTGCTCCAAATACTAAGACACAAGTTCACCTTACTCGATTAACTTGGGGAAATTCCACTAAAAATACAATTCTCTTAGCTATCTGCCTGCAACATCTATGTCCAAGACTTGCATAAAAACAACCTCTGGAAGTAACTCAAAATGAGAAATAAAAAAATCCCACGCAAGTAGACATCATTTATAGCCCTAAACTACCAAGTAGGAAGTGAATTTTGGTTTCCGTACTGAGCCACCAGCAGCTTCAGGCTGATACAAAAAACGAATTAATGCATGTCAGCAGATCTGGAAACAAAGCACTCCGTCCTTACCCGATGACTTAGCCCAGGAAGGTGGGTTTTCTTCAGGAGTTCCAAAGATGCTGGATGCCATTTTGTTCCTTCGCACGGGTTGTTCTTTTGGTTCGTCAAAACCCAAGGAAAAGTTGGACCCACCACCCGGAGGACGCAGCACTCTGGGGAGAGAGTCAGCTTTACAACCTTGCGTGCACCATGACTAAATGGCACTCCAAGATATCAAACAAGACTGATGAGCCCAGAGATCGTTGGTGGCGCTTGTAACGGGCAGTCACACCGGCTAAATTCTGTCCGAACACAAACTATGCAAGACGACTGTATCATGCGTTGGCTTTTAACAGATGACACCGGCTGTTATGTCTCCGGTGTATAACCTGAAAGGTAAGTGGCCTGCCAGCATTCAATCCAGGCACTGTATCTCCACTACTTTTCTCTCTAGCAACACAAAAATAAAATAATCCTGCACTCTACTTGTGCCCTTGACTCAGTGTCAACAAGAGCTGCTGTTCTTACTGCTCTATTAAAAAATAAAGTATGTGGGCACATCAAATTCTCTTTTTTTTCTTTTGTAAAGAGAACCCTGGGAAGGCGAACATTAATCTTCAAACTGGCAGCACAGCAAAGACTAAAGTTTGGCATATAAGCCAAAGTACTGGTTGCATCACTGATGACTGGGGGCTGCAGCCTTTATCTAGATTTATTTCATTGGAAAATCCCTCAAGCCTGCAGCATGCTACCAGACTAAACTTAAAAGATGCAACTAAACACTTTTAAGTTGGACTACTATTAGGAGAAACATGTATACAAAGCTCCAGATACATAACCTAAATCTAACAATCTTCTATTACACAGACACAAAAGAAGCCTGCCCGGTACTTCATGAGCTATGTCATGGTCTGCTTTCCAACTTGCAGAAATAGAGCAAAATGAACAACAACAACGAAACCTTGAAATGTACATTCCTTCAGATCTCATTTTTTTAAGCATGAGACATTTTCAAGGCTGATGTGCTAGCTGGAGAAGCCAAACAAAAGCCAGGAAAATAAAAATGTACAAGGCCGTATGAGAACTGTCACAACCCCGAGAGAGGTGAATTCACCAACAGAACTGGGCTTTCAGGACACCCAGTGCTCTGAAATGAAGACCAGAACAAGCTAGGGAAGGTGCACACTTCATCTTTTCAAATAATTTAATAAATTAAACTTAGAACTTCACAATAGAGAACACTACACAGCTTGTTAATGCATCAAGCCTAGGAATTCAACACAAAGAACACGTCTGATTTCACATGTCATCACCATCCGTAATAGCGTTCGGCTCTTTTGAGACTCCGTGCCTATTACATTCCACATGCAACACAAATCTACAGAACTCAACACAACAGCAAGAAAAATTCACAAAGGTGCCCAGCATGGATATTTAGTGTTGCTTAACCAGCAAACTACTTTTTCTTACAAAATTATTCTCCAAAATTCTAATTACTAATGCTCAAGAAGTGCTAATGGGAGGATCTCAGTAGATTGTATAATATGTTTTAAGAATCCAAGAACGTTTTTATGACTTGCTTTGTCTCCTTTCTGCATTAAAAGATACAAAAGGTATAATGGTCTTAAATCGCTCCATTATCTTTTTTTTCTGGTGAAAACCTCCTAATATAGGTAGTTTATTTTTTTTAGTTATATCTGTTGCGCTTACTAATTTGAAGAACAGTCTGCTCAAAGGAGGGCTTGTTCCCCCATCTCTGATCACCTTTATTTTACCAGAGTAGTGAAACCAGTGCTCTCATAACAGCACAAGTTTCCACTGACAGTCTTAATGAAATTAACAGAACAGGCAATTGAAGGAAAAAAAAAAGCCATCACTTAAGCTGTTAAGGAATAATAATCCCTATTGCCAACCCCAGCCAGAGGTTGACAGAATTTATTAGATGCCTATTACGGCCCTGAGATGTTGCAATGTGCTTCATCAAAGCTACATTTAACACTGCAAGCAATGAACCACTCTTACAATTGCACCCGATACCCAGTGATGCCTACTGAAAATGCACCCGCAGCTCCATCCAGGAAGCACTCTTGTTCAGGGTTTGTGGTTTTTTTGCTTTGTTTCCAAATGCACCCCAAAAAGCTCTGAGCACACAGGCAGCATCTGCTTTGCCAGGCCAAAACCTTACAGAAAACACGCACGATGGCTTGAAAAAACGACACGATCCTCTGCAAGCCAGCTGTTCCTCCTGCAGAACCGCGGATGCCCGACAAGGTGCCGTGCCCCCCTCCCAGACGTACCTGCCAAGTTTTCTTTGTTTCCAGACAGGCTACGGCTTCCTCCCCCCGCCACCCTTCCCAGCCCCGTCCGCCCCCCGGAGCCCGGCCGGGGGAAGGGGCGCCCCCCGCCCCCGGGCACGCTCCCTGCGAGCCGGCGGCCAAAGCAGCGGCAGCTCAACGAGACGGCCCCCCCCGGCCAGGGCGAGCTGCGGGCCGCCTGCCCAGCGCAGCGGCGTGCGGGGACCGAGCGGGGCGCGACCCGGGCCGACCCGCGGGCTCCCGCCGGAGCGGGCGGGCGGGCAGAGCAGACAATGGAGCCCGCTCGGCCCCACCCAGAGCGCCGCAGCCGCCGGGGCTGCTCCGCCAGGCCAAGGGGTACGGGCGATGCTCGCAGCCGCGGGAAGGGCAGGGAGGCGGGCAGAGCCGGGGAGCGGGGGTGCACTGCCCCCCCCCCCCATCCCCACCCGCGGCGTGGCTGCGCGGCCGCGCAGCGAGTCGCCTCCCCTCTTTGTTAGGCAGCGGCAGGGACGCACACGCACACCCGAGCAGCCCGGGGTGGGTCTCGCCAGCTCCCACCCCCGCGGCTCCCGCACCCCCCTCCCCCGGGCAGCTGCGGCAGGGCACGGCCCCGGCCTGCCCCCCCCCCCCCCCGCCACCACCCGCCCCCCCGGCGGCAGAGCCGACTCGCCCAGCCGACACGCAGCCCGCTGCCCTCGGGTGGGTGCGGCCGCCTCCGCCTTCTGCCGACCCGCCCGGCCGGGAAACGGCGAAGAAGAACCGCACGCACCGAGCCCCGACCCGGCCGGCGCCCGCAGCTCTCCCCCGCCCCGGCACCGCGCCGCGCATCGCGCCCCGCCGGGCAGCCCCATCCGTGCGGCCGGGCGCTCCGGCGAGGGACACCGGCAGCCCCGCTGCGAACGCCCCCAGCCCCGCCGCCCTAATGGTCCCGATGGCCCCCAAGCCCCCGCCGGACCTGGAGCTGTTCCTGCCACTGGGGTCCATGCCCGAAAAGGTGGTCGTGGTGGTCATGGCGGCGGGGACGGAGGCGACGGAGGAAGGAGAAAGGGCTCCGTTGAGGCCAGCGGGGAGCGATGGTCCCCGACCGGAGCACCCGCCACTCCCTGCCCTGCCCCGCCGGTGACAACTGCAGCCGCCGCCCGCACCGGCCGCGCATTTTATAGCGCCTTAAGGCCCGCCCCCCAGCGGCCTTCTCATTCGACGGTTCAAACCCAATCCCGAGCTCCTATTCGACCGCGCCCTGCCACTCTGCCCTTTGGCCCGCCTCACCGTCTACCCTGAAGCGCCTTGCCTCATCCATAAAAGCTGATTGGTGAAGCAACGCCTGCTCTGCGGCCATTGGCTGCGGCCGGCCGGCAGCGCCCTTTGTTGCTGATTGGCGGGAGGCCTGTCGCTTCCATCAGGTGAGCCGCGATTGGCTCAGCCACGCATGAGGCGAGACAAAAGTCTCACCGGCCTGGCCCCCAAGAGGCCCGCGGCGGGGGCCCGTCCATCGCGCTTCCTCGGCGAACACCCTTCGCGCTCCGCCCGCCCCGCAGCCCTCCATGGCACCTCCACGTTCAGCGCCTCAAGGGCCGCCGGGCCGCCACCGCCCAGCCCTGCCCAGGCCCCGCTTCCTCTCACTGCCGTGCCGGGAGGCGGCCCGGCCCGGCCCGCCTTGGAGTTGCCTCAGGCCAGGTCGCGGCACAGCTCCAAAGGACAGGGGAGGGCGATCCATGGAGGCCTGGGAGGTGTTTGCACCAGGCGGCTGCGGCGTTAGGGGCTGCTTCCAGCAGGGACGAAGACACACGGGACAGCCCGCAGAGCCGCACCGGGCTGCTGCAGCAGGGACGACGAGAAACAGCCACCTCGGAGCAGAACACACGGGCAATACAGTCCTCCGCGGTACCAGACAACTGCGGAGCAGTGGGTTATTCCGCTAAAATTAGGCAAGGCCCAGAGCATCTATGGCAGGTGGAGCACAAAGCCCAGCAATGCTGCTCGCCTGGGCCTTCGGCGCACCAGGCTGCGTGTTTTTGTGCCGCGTATCTTCCACCCAGCGACACCACAAAACTCGTACAGCACGAGATTTAAATCACCAGATGTCGGGTGCTGACCTGTCAAATCCACCTTTGATTTGGTGACTCGGAGCTTCCTGAACTCCCTGCAGCTGTCAGACACACAGGTGCTTCCTTGATCATCACAACTTTTACTCCAAAAGGAATGCATCAGGACCTACGCAATGCAAATATTTTAATTAGTACATGCAGAAAGGAGGGAGAAGGGGGAAAGAAACCCCCTACCTGTTCTATCCATCCATCCCAGGTTGCACTAACAACAGCCCTCAATACTCCCGAAACACTTTTCTACAAAATATATTTCTTTTGGTCAGGAAAACGCAAGCTTTGTTTGCACTACTCCGCTATCTACAATGAGAGGTCAAGTGTCCAAATCATCACCAGCCTTGACATTAACACAACTCAGGAAAGAGCGGAACTGCTAAAACTACACAAACAGGACCAGAGTGGTGGTTTTTTTTCCTAATGTAGGATCTATAGAAAATTTCTGTTTAAAAAAAAAAGCCCCAACCACTATTTAGGTCCCCAGGGAATTCCCTGTTGAATCGTAACTTTCTAGAGGTAGATTAAAGGGAAATGTTAAGTAACATGACACAGTTGTTTTAATTCCATTATCCCTTAGGCGTGGGCATTAAGAAGTCAAATGATACCTACTTGCATGCAGGTAAACATTCGCTCTCTTGGGAACCTTCAAAAGTATTTTGTCATCTAAACGCTTTTCATTCGAACTGAGAGGATTTGACTCTTAAATTTGTACCCCTGAGACACATGGAGCCATTCTTTAAAGTCAAAATGAAGAAAAACCCCCTCCCTCTGACAAAGCTAGTTCTAACATGCAGCTCCAAAATTCTAAACCTTCGGTATTTCCAAGGAACCCCACTGATTTCTCAGAGAGTCCTGACTGCAGGATAGTCTTTAAATAAAAGCTGCTTTGCTGATTGTTTACCATAACAAGATCAAGGGGTTTATGAGCATTGCTACAGAAACTGGGCTTACGATCCTTCCCAGGATGATGACATTTGACCAGAACAATTCTCAGCAGCTGTTTGAAAAAACTCAGACACCAAACAGTTCCACCTGTTATTGAAATTCATCCGACAACGAATGCAAAAAGCATCTGGAATTTTGAACAAGACTCCAGGAAATGCAAGGGTTAGGCAAGGAGAGACACCATTGGTTTGGGAAAAGCCTTAGTTTGGTCCACCTCCCATGACCAAGGGTTTCTTTTTCACACCAGTCACTGCTATTTAAGGAACGGTCACAATGCACTTTTTTTATTCCAAGCACATCGTACAAAAAAGGAAGTTTTGACTCAGCCTTGTCTTCTTTTCTTCCCCCAATTAATTCACAGCTGAAGGTAAAAAGTGATCATCAGCTAATAAATAATCCTTGTTACCGCTGGATTTGCAGCTGTCACAAGACTTTGGCATCTGAAGCGATGCATGGTGGAAGTTCAGTGGGAGACTGGCATCCTATAGATCCGACAGTTTTTCCTACTGAGCAGATGCCATAGTTTGCAAGAGTTGTGAAAGTTGCTTTGGTGTCTCTCTACATCTTCAGGTAAAGTTCCTAACAGTTTCCATATGGGAAGGAGGCCTGAATCACAATGTCCACACTCCTCTCAAAGCTGCAGACACATAAAAAGCAGAGTGGCCAATTCATGCTGCTGCCAGTTCATGTCTGGGCATCCAGCATTACCAAGTCTGGCAGTGTTCTCCAAAGCACTGTTCCTTAGTCAGAGAAAGAGGCATCACTGGAAGAGGAAGTCAGTGTCTTGACAGAGTCCTCAAAGAGCTCCTTTCATTCCACTTTGGTCTTGTCCAAGTTTGCTTAAACTGTTAAGTTTTCTCGATCAAGTGATGCTTCGAGAGCCCTTGCAGGACATCAGATGTGCTTTAATGACATCTACAGACTGGATGCTGAAATGGGGGGGAATCTAAGCCACCAAAACCAGCACAAAATTCATCACGTGTCCATGTTTCCCTGCAGAATACTCTTTTCCTAAGGAGCAACAACCTATTTACTATTTATTTGGGCTTCCACAATCTTAGTCTTTCTCCAGTGCTCCAAAGTCATCTTCATCTCAGGATCGTTAAACCTACAACCCTTCCCATAGCCCCCACTCCCACTGCAGCTCCTCACCGACTCATACACTCCTGTTGTCTTTCTCCAGCTGACCCTTGTCACTTCCAGATCTCTGCCAACAGCAAGCCACTTTCACAGCACCATCAGCCCTACTTGATCCCTCCCGCACAAGCTGAAATTCTTCAGAAGAGGGAGAGTCTTCCCCTCAAAGGGACTCAAACCATTTCATAAAATCCAGCTGGGCCTCCCAGCAACTCCATTTCAGAGTAAGACCATTAGTCCCATCCTCCTAGTGAAGGAACCAGAAAACCTCTGCAATTAAGCATCTTGAAGGCCAACCAAAAACTGGAAACAGGGATCAAAATCTAGTCTTCCATCTCCTGTTTATCCTCACGCTTCTATACCCCAACCAGCAGGGAGAAGTGCTGTATTACCAATTCGTTCTGACACTAAGTACAAAAAAGCAAGAAAAATTAGAGGATTAAATTATTCACTATCAGAACACATTCAGTTTGGCAACGGATTAACAGCCAGAATGAATAAACCTCAACAATCCAGAGAATGAAATGTACTAGATTAGACTAGAATAATTCAAGTTATTTAAATGCTTTTAGATTGTCTTTTATTACTCCACAACAGTCCATCACACCAGGTGACAGAAGCGTGCTGAGAAGCGGCCACAATCTAAAATTGTAATAGAAATCCTTCAATTTATTGTTCACTTTCAGTTTAACATGAGGATCAAAGAATCTAGTTTTCCACTTTCAGCTTTCAAAATTCCTATTCTTAGAAATTCAATTCTTTCCAACTGGCTGAAGCACAGGAAGTACTGTTTCTTTGAGGCAGTCACATTACACCTTTTCATTAATGTTGCAGGAGCAGCCACAATAGAACCAGTATCCACCAGACAGAATAACAGCACTCACATCACATTGTCTGCCTCAGAAGTAATCAAGAGACAGTACTAGAAAGGAATATTCTTGCAAGAAAATAATCTGGTTTTGACCATAACCTTTGCAGAGATGCTATATCTGTTTTGACACTGTAGTTATCTCGCAGCAGCAATTATCTTAGCACTAGTTCAGGGGTTTTTCTTTTGTTCAGGACACCTCCACATGCCAGTACAAGAATCTCACATTACCACTTGCAGCATTTCCTTACACTCTTGGCAGTTCAGCATATTCCATTTCAGAACAGCCTTGCACTCCCACCACCCCAGGCCACTTAGTACCGATCCTCCCAGGAGCCCTATTAAATGGGCATTAACCCATTGTGCAGATAAACTGAGGCACTGATTTGCAGGTGTGAGAACGAAGGGTCTCACCAAAACCAGCTGTGCTTCCCATCTGTCATTATCCCTCCCTGTACACGGATGAAAACGCCTTCTTTTAGGTGCCTGAAACAAACAATTTTGGTTACATCTTTTTAAATAACTGGTCACATCCGTTCTGTAAGTGAAACTGTTGGAGGGACTAAAAGCCCAGCATGTGCCAAAGGCAAGGTCTTGCCATCCACGAGAACTCGCTAGAGTATTGTATCCAATTATGACTTAGTCCATTCTTTTTCATTTGAAAACCAGGAGAGGAATATTAACTAAATTGCATGGCAATCACTTTAGAATACATTATTTGAAAATTGTGGGTAATAGTATAATCTGCCCAGGCTCTTGAAAGGTCTCAGCTGTTTAATAAACATGAAAAACTTACCTTCCAACGAGCATGACAAGTTTTCCTTTATCCTCTGACATCTGGACTTCCAGTAGTCCATTAGGTTACCACTGCAAATGAAAACTATTCCAAATCAAGCCAGGCCAAATAGCTAAGTGAACTCCAAATAATTTGATCCAAATGGCTTATATCCCTGTACTTCATACTGCTTCCGAATCATCACCCCTAGCAGTAGCTTTCTTAGTGAAGAGGGAGTCACAGTAAAACCATTTGGGCCCCAGCAAACAGCAATCAACAGGTAAATTCTCTAAGCAACAGAGGAGCAGTACTGACAAGCAACAAGTTCTGTCACAAGGGGAGTATTTGCAAGATCACGCAAGAAGAGTTCTAAAAAAACCAGTTTTTAAAAAAACAGGTTAGTATTGCTGCATACACAAATATGTTCTGTATCAGAATGTGCCAGTCCACTTAATTTGCCAGACTAGTGGAAATTAAATGTTTGAGGCTCTTAAGTCGCTCAAGGTCTTTGAGCAGTTTCTTGATTTTTATCTAATCAAGGAGACATGTCTCAGAAAAGACCATTTTATCAGTTTTTGATGGCAGTCCCCATCTTACACAAACACCGTTCAGCACTGTTGGAGGATTCCAGAAACATGAAAAGCACGCTCAGGTGAACAGCGCACAGATGTGAGAAATTGAGAAATTCAGGTGATCAAGGTCTCTCCAATTTTTTAAAGCCTGTTGGTAAATACTGGAGGAAATTTCAATTTATGATGAATTAACGTGTATTTCCAAAGCTGCCACATCAATCCAAAGGTACAAAAGCCCATGTTCTTCATTTTTGAACAGGGGAATTTTGGTAAGCTAATAAAAATTCATGTTAAATGGTCTTGTTTTATTAATGGCACATGATGTTGCACGAATCCTGCACATAAGTTCATGACAGATGAACTACCACTCTACTAATTCAGGAAATTAAGACATTGTTTTTGAAAGCATGCTGCTCAGTACCTGTCACTTCTATCGCCTCAGGAAAGAAAAAACAGTAGGCAAGATACAACAGGGAGTTTTGAGCTTCACAGTCTTAAGCTGGGCTGAAAAAAACTGTATTTAAGGAGACCTCACCCTTTCTCCAGAAACTAAAGCAAGTCCAAACACCTTTTTTGACCAAACAAGATAAAAACAGCTTTCTCCTGGGAAAAGTCTTGGCATGACAAATCGAAAGAATTTTATATACTGTTATCAGAAGTCTAGCCAGGTTGAAAGCCAGAGATTCTAAAGCCAGAGAGGAACGTATTTCATATCTAACCTATGAAAGGTGTTGAAATATATTCCCCTTCCCTCCTATTTCAAAAATGTTTTTTTTCCAGGCCTTTGTGGGTTTGGATATGAAAACATTTGTTCACAAGAGGGAATTCCAGCCTTGCAATATACCACAGAAGTCTACAAGATACGTAGGAAATAATCTGCTTAGCAGTAGAATTTCCTAGAATTAAAACAATGGCATACAGTAGGTGACATTCTGCAGCTACACAGCCAAAAGCAACTGCAAAAGCAACTGCAAAAGCAGACAGAAGTACCTTGTATCTCCATTAGATGCAATTAATGTTATACCAAGTGTGTTAAAATCGTGACAGAACTCAAATATATCATTGTCCATCAGCTAAATGCACAGACCCATCATTCTGCCACAAAGTTAAACAATTTTCAGATCCAGCAGGCACATGACTATCATGTAATAATCACTTCTTGCATTAACTATTACAAAAAAACACCACCAAAAAGTGAGCTTTGCTAACGAGTTAATCCCTAAAAGAGCATTAACTTACTGCAAACACCACAAAATATTAGAACATTCCTAGGACACCAGAGAATGCTCTGGGGCTGCTGAGCAGACAGGTACATAATCTTTCCTGAACATTTACGGATTTCACCACAACCTCTAAACTTCCCCATGAGAAAAACTCAGATAACAGCCTTGTGGAAAGGACCCACAAAAAACATCACTGTCCCTTCAGTACTTCAAGCCTCTTCCCATTTCCAAGCAGGAACACCAAAATGGTAAAGCAGAGCTTGGAATCTACACCACCATAGCTAAATACACCCAAAACAGAACTCAATTTTTTTATTTTTGCTTTACATTTCCAAGCATCTCCCATTTGATACCACGGTAAACTGAATGGTTAATGAAATTATTTGCTGATTTTAACTTAATGTTTACATCAAAAAGCATTCAAATACAGCATTTTAAGTAAGCTACTGTAACAACAATATTGATCTTTCTATTAAAGACTGACAAAAAGAGCTCAACGCAAAGGCATAAGTAAGTAGTCAGTATTTTGCAGTTTGCCTAATCAAACATTTTTGGCTTAGCAGAACATACATTAAAAAAAAGAAAAATCAAGAGAAGACAAAACTGACTTCTATTTCCAGTTCAACTACTGACTGAGGTTTCAAGGAAGTCTTCCATTTTCCAACAGTCTTCTGACTGTGAAACAGGGATAATACTTACTTACCACACAGAAAGCTCAGAACTGAGAAGCATAAAGTGCTGCAGAGAAAGAAATACAAGTGCTGAGTACGACTACTCCACAGAAAAATAAAGAAAACTGGTTATTTTAAACAAGAAGTTTATTTAAACAACAAGACGCTTTACTTGAAGGGAAAACTATCTAGGATTTTTTTTTTTTTTAAGAGTAATTTACCCCTACTTAGACAGAGATTGCTCTACATGTAACAGCTACGTACAAAAAAGTTATAAAATTGTCCTTGGTTTTACAATGATAAAAGAAAAACATTGAAATTATCCAATCAAACAAGGTATGCAAGGTTTGTGTTTTTAAACAGTGAGAGCAAAATAACTTACTGGAATATAAAGATAAAAGTAGAAGGAGCATGCCACTAATGGAGAAAGGGGCATTTTCACAGAACCAGTTTGTTTTCCCACCCCATCTCCATTAAATGTTGATCAAAACATACCATTGGCCATTTAGTTAAAAAAAATATGCATTATGTCTGTGCACATACACCAGTTACTTTATGTACAATAGAAGGAATAGGAAAAAAATCAGAGAGAGAAGAGAGAAAACTATACTGTAGTAGTCAGGATGTGGCTGAACCAAGTCTCATTTTTCTAATTGTGAATGTGTCGCCTGTGGGAGCACAGTTCTGGAGAGGAAAGTAGCAGGCTCTTTTTTTGTATGTTTGTTTTTTTGTTTTGTTTTTAGTAAACTCCTCCTGTTTGCTGCTGGAACACATCAATTGTATCTTCGTCCTCCATTTCCAACTACAGCAGAAAAGAGAAAAAAGGGCTTTCAGCTCTTCACAGGTATCTACGATGGGCAGGGTTGTTCTCACATTTCCTATCTTCATGTTTATTTTTATGCAACTTAACCAGACCAGCCCCATTCCCCTCCCTCATCATCACTTTGTACATTTAACCTACTGCACCACAACTCAAAAGCAAAGAAACTGCATGGGAAAAAATGCCAGCTGATAACTGCTGTCCTAGAATGAATCCTAGTATGGAACTTCAGGGTGCACTGTATGACTCCTATGGAAAAGATCTGCATTTGTAATATGTTAATTCTGTATCCTACTTTGCCATTGCGTCTTCTTTCTCCTGTTTACTTCCTCAGTTTACCTTAGCACATGGCCACAATTCCACTTTGCTGTTATTGTTCAAATGACTTTCGCTACATCACTAAAGCAAGCAGACTATAATTGAGGCTCCTCGCCCAACCAGGCAGTAAATCCAAGCATCAATAAGCACAAGAAAAAAAAATCCCAAACACTTTACACAGTCAACAACGTAACAAACTGCCAGTGGGGAACAGCAATATTTCATTAATATAATTCTTTTTTCTCAGCTGATATTCCTGGGATGTTAGTGTTACCTACTGTCAAAATCTGTACAAAGACTGAAGGAGTTGCTCTAACTAATGTAAGTTATATTTCTAAACGGTCTCAATTTCTGCGCCAGGAAATCAAACTGGTCTATGGCATTTACTGAAGCTATAAATAGACTGATCCTTAGCTTCAGCATAACATGGATGGAGAGAAAAGCACCCCGTTGCCTCAATTATCAGTATTCCAAGTCAAAAAGTTGCATGGGCTGTTGCTGTAAGAGGCACGTTCTTCGGAGCAATAGCTTAGAAAATAGAGATCTACTATAAACCTTCTAAAAACAAAAGTCCCTTATTTCGTAACAAGTGGTTCTGAAAAGCATATAAAACTGTATCACTTCGAAAGGCTGACTAAACACAGCGACCTGGAGCAGCACAGAAAAATACTCAAGAGTCACAGTGAACCCCTCTGTTCCTGGAATGGCCTCCATTTTAACCAGCTGCAAGCAGGCAACCCACCCAAACTTCACAGCAGTCATTAAATTTAAGCTGCTGAAACAAAACTTCAAGTTCCAAATAACAGAAAACTACTTTTGTATTACAAATGCAAGTTTGCAAACAGGATCTCTGATAACACCCTGGCAAGCTTTTATAAAAAAAATAAAGCCATTGCATCAGGAAAAACTCAATTCTTAGTTTACCAATTCTTATTGCAGAGCTGTGACTTAACAAAAGGATGGTTTTATAAGACTCACCATCTGTACACTGCACTTCATCTTATTACTACAGTGATACAGACTTATTACTCAAAACACTAGAGAAGTCTTAGATTCCATTTCCAGTAATTCTAAACTAGTTATACCAAAACAATGGTGAAAAAAGATCAAGTTCTATCACTAATACATACAATTACACAAGTATTTTATATGAAACTGAAGAATCAACTCCTGCAGCAAATTTCAAATACAGTTCTTTAGTCTTTCTTCCGTTGTTTACCTGTGCAGGTGTGTCTGTTTCATTAATTGGCTGCCCATCGAACCGGAATCTGATTTGCCTCATTGACAACCCCTGGACAAAGAGAAGGAACACAAAGGCAAGTTAAATCTGGTGTAAAAGTACTCACTGGTTCTTGTCACTGGAATTGCAGCATGATCATTAAAAGCCACTGTTCATAACCCACATATAAGTTTTTGTACTCCCCTCATGCACTGACTTCAAGGCATTTCACTTCAAATCTTGCAATCCGTGCTGTATCAAAAATCACATTGTGTTCAGTAAGAGAAGCAACAGTGCCCCCGCTGACTGCAAGTTAAAATAAAGCAATTTCTAGGACACTGAGTCTCACCTCAAAGGCCAGGATTTTTTGTAGTGCTTTTTAATAAAAATTCACTTAAAAATCAGATGCAGCACTTTGGGTAACAAACGTGAAACATTAACATTCAACACTCCTTTTGATCTTCCCCGGAAGCAAAGGTACTCTAAAATATTTTTTCCAGAAACGCAACCACCACCTATGAGTTTGCAGCAGCAAAGAGTAAGCAATGGTAACTTTTTGACCTTGAGTTCCTATTAACAAGAAATCAAGGGATCAAAGTTTTCCATGCACAGCTGGAACTTTCAAAAAGAATAAAGGAATCTTCTACTTCCAGAAACTATCAAACAGTATTTCAAACTAGCATTTCTACCACACTATAGTAATTTTGCCGACCTCTTCCGTCCCCCAGAAGACCCTACTTCTCCTTCTTCGTTGAGCCAACAGATTCAAAAAGATTAACAATCCCTTCTACTAATAACATAAGCTCCAAATTCATGAGTTAGTTTTCCAAAGCATTCGGCAGCACACTACATTCTGCAAAGGAAGATGTATGAAGTTGGAGGAAATAACCTGAACCACGAACCTTGGTGCCTACTTCTTTCCCAGTGCTAGCTACTTTCTCTACAGAGCACCTAAAAATACCAGAAGTCTAGCTGGTTTTGAAGGGAATCCAACAGACTGCGTGGTGCTACTGTGGCATCTCTGAGTTAGAAAAGAAGCCCTCATTTAGCCACGCAAGAGCAGGTGTAACACACAAAGAAAACTTAACATAGTAATTATTTCTGAGAAGTTGATTTGTCAGGAAAAATATTTTAATAAAGAATATGAGTAAAAACTTTATTGGTAGTTTAGTAAAGTTTTTTGGTAAGACTTTATAGTTCAAAGCAAAATGCCTTCTCCAGTGTGACTAAGATTCTGCAGTGCTCACTCAGAAGGAGCATCCCTCTGTTTAAGAAAACCATGCAGCTAAGTGTGATGGCAGCAACACATTCTGGCACAGCAACATTCAGCTTGAGCCATTTTCTCAGTGTTTCTTCATTCAAGGTTTAGTTACTTCCATAATACAGGATTTTCATTCTTTAAAGCTGCTAAATTCTCTACTATATGCAGGTTCCACCTCTCCAAAATGAAATCTAAAGTCCACAGCTTAAGGATTTTAAGATTGGACACGCCTTGTAAGGAACACGAATGAAATCTAACTTTCAGAGATATACAGAACAAATGCTTTTAAACAAAGTCTGGGAAGTAAGCACTTAAGAAATAAAATTTAAAAACAAGTCCCTCTCCATAGAAATATCCTTTGGATACCTACTAGTTTAAAACCGAAATCAGAAGCGTCTCCCATTGTAAAGGTTTTTTTTCCTCTTCAATTGACACTTAGGGGTTTTTTTAGTTATTTTTTTGTGGCTTTTTTTTTTTTTTTTAAAGCAGACTAGAAATTCAGGTGAAAATTTCTAGAATCTTACTTTTGTTTGTATCCAAGTAACTGAAGTGTGAACTGTACTTCTAAAATAATCTTCCCCAGGACTTTACCAACAACCAATTCTCAAATTCCCAAAAAGACAGATATAAACTGTGCTTAACAGTTGCAAAAAACAATACCCAGTGATTTACCTAATATAACACGAATTGGTGTAGGAAAAATGAGCTCACAGCCTCAAACATTCACTAATTTATCCCCACACAAGAACACATTCACAGGTTCACTAAGAGCTGACCCTCCCTGTCTTTATTCGTATCACTACCCTATCGCGGCACAGGGTAAACTGAAGAGGTTTCACCACTCTGTATGTGAATTAGAGTTTGTTTTTCTTGGTGATGAAATAGTTACGCCAGCGTTTTATACTTATTTCATTGTATTTGATTTGTGTCTAAAAAAACCCACCCTCCCCAATTCCAAACACTTCGCAGAAGTGGAACTTTTTAAAGGCAGACATTAATTGAAAAAATCATGGACAGCAGAGAGAAAATTTTCCTAATCAAAAGCTTCCGAAGCAAATTTAAACAGCACTTTACACAGGTATTTTTAAAACTTGCAATAGTTGCCTACAACCCAGCAGGCCAGCTACAGCTGCCACCGCGCTAGCAGTCCCTCAGAGGATTAATTCGACAACAGGCCACAAGAGAAAAAAACAAAGCTCATCATTAAGCATACAAGTTCCTTCTCCAGCTCGACATTAGACACCTTTAAACCCTGAAATACTCACTGATATTCTCTCACCTTATTACAGTAACACTAAGCTAATAAATCAGAAGTCTCTGACCAGACCGTGAAGTTACTCAGAGTTACAAAAATACCTCTGGTTATCACTCAGCTCTCTATCCTAAGCTCACACCACAGGCTCCTAACCCACCCTTTCCACATTGATATTTTTGAGCAGTAGGGTAACAGCTGCCACCCAACGGCTTACACCTATAATGCAGACGTCACAAAGATAACAACAGATCTTTATTTTACCCATTTCCTTTCACAGCCCAGTCAGTCCACTCTATAAAAAAGACCCTAAGAACAATACACTTTCCACGACACAATTAGTTTCTGTTAAGTCTTTATCATTTTGCATATTTACATAGTTTTAAGACTTCACTGTCTTCATCTATCTCTATGGAGATCAGCTCTCCCCAGACACCGGTCCTCCTGACATCACACAAGAGCCATACCTGTCGTTCACAATAGGCTTTCATTAGTTTACTAAGTGGTGTGTGCCTCTTAATCTTAAACTGCACCACAGACCCATCTTGCCCTGCCACCTTCAGATTAATGTGGTCATTGTTTTCAGTCTTCACTCCTTCCTGTTGAGGAAAAAAAAAAGAAAAAACAACAACACTTTTTTAAAAGGTATGAAACAAGAAGTGAACGCTTCACCAAAGTGCAACAGGTCATTAAAAAGGAGGAAATAACGATATTATAGCTGTATACCAACTTGAAACTTTGAATTAGGAAATAAAGGTCAGTACTTTTTATTTGAAAATTAAAAAAAGCCAGGCCCAAGAAAAAACCCAAACCCTACTAATATTAGTTGTCATTCTTGAGATTGGTTAACATGCAAAGTAGCAATGAAGACTTACTCGGCCAGTTGTTTTACAACAATTTTTTTTTTTTTTAAAAAAGTTATTTCCACCAAGAGCATAATAACATGCAACACTACAGTTTCCAACCAAAGGAATACAGTTATTAATGTTAAAACTATGATCTCATCCATTAGCAAGTCTCTTTCTTACTGTATCTCAAACTTTTTCATGTTAGTTGAGGTACTTCTGAAGAAAACTTCGAGATACTTTAAAGAACTGTATTGGACGAGGTGACCAAAATCTTAAAAGAACCAAGCTTTCTCCTTCACAAAAAGGTTTAAGAAAAGCCCCTCGTTAATACGCAGTCCGATCCTCTCGCTTCCATCAGAAGCCACATGCAGCCATTGCAGAGAAACAACTTCCAACTCCGTAGCTCGTGTTCTGATCCCGAGTACGGCGGGAGAGGCAAAGAGAAGATTCAACACCGCCCGGTTCGCGGGCAGCGCCCGCTCCGGAGGTGCCCAGCAGCATTTCCAGCTGTTTTCTTTAGGAGAAGCGCCCGGAGAAGCGGCGAGGGAGCGGGATGGCCGGGCCGGGGCGCGGGTCCCGCCATGCGACAGGACCCCGCACGCCGCGCTCCAGCCCCGGCGCACCGGCCCGCCGCCGCCCGTTATTTCTGGCGTCTTCGAACTCACTTTAAAAATGATGGGGGGTGGGTATAAGGAAAAAACAAAAACAAAAAAAAGGCCGGCGGTAGCGCGGCGTTCGCCGGTTGCGGGTTTCCGCTGTGGCTCGTTTTTAACTCCTGCTGCTGAAAAGCGAAGCTCCACGCGGCTCCTCTCCGCCCGCCGGAGCCTCCCGCGGGCGGCCCCTCCCGCGGCCGGCGGGGCCGGGGCCAGCGGCAGCACAAAAGGGGCAGCGAGCGATCCCCGCCCGCCCCTCCCGCGGCGGAGCGGCCCCGGCGCGCTCCTGCCAGCGCCGTGCGGGACGGGGCTGGCGAGTGCCCCGGCGAACGGCTGGCCACGCGCGGGGATGCTGAGCCCGAGCCGCCGCCAGCCGCGCGGAGAGGCCGGATCCGTTCCCGCGAGGAGGAGGAGGAGGAGGAAGGCGACGGCAGCAACCGCCTCCGGACCTGCCTCTCTCCCTGAGGAGGGCGGGAAGGGAGCCCGGATTCGCCCCCCTCGGCCCCCCCCTTTCCCTGCCGCCCTCCCCGGGGATCCTCCGCCCGCCCGCCCCGGGAGGCTGCGGCCCCGGCCCCCCTCCCCCGGCGGGGCGGGAAGGCGGCCCCGGCCTGGGTGCGCAGGAAAATGGCGCGCAAAGCCGGCGCGGCGGAGCCGAGGACGTCGGCTGGCCGGGCCGGGGCCGGGCCTGCGGCCGGGGCCTGGCCTCCCGCCGCCGCCTGAGGGGCGAAGCGAGGCGGCGAGGGAGGGAGGCGGCGGGGGCGGGAGGGCGCCGGCCTCACCTTGGGCTTCTCGTCGGCCATGGCGAGTCAGCGGTGTCCGGGCCACTCCGAGCGCCTCACAAAGGGGGGGAAGAAACGACCGAGCGCGGCGGAGGAGAGAGAGGGAGAGAGAGAGGGGAAGGCGGGGGGGGGAAGGGAGCGCGCACGCACCGCCGCGGGGCCGCGCCTTGCCCCGTGCGTGCGCGCGCCCGCCCGGCTCTCCCCCGCCCCCCCTCCGGCGCGGCCCCGCCGCCCATTGGGCCCCGGCGGGCGGGGGGGGCGGGGACAGGGCGGGGGACAGGCCGGGGCTGGGGAGCGCGCGCGCGCCCCGGCCCGTTACATAACGCGGCGGCGGGAGGCGGGGCGTGCGCGCGCCCCGGCCGCTGCCCGCGCTTGCGTGCGCGCGCCCCACCCCGCCCCGCCCGCCCGCCGGGCGCAGCGGGCCCCGCCGTGCGGCGGGTATTGTCCTCCTCAAAATGGCCGCCGGGCCGCGGCGCCCCGCTCCCCTCCGCACCGCCCGGGAAGGGGCTTCCGCCGCCCCACCGGCCGCCTCCGGGCCCCGTAGCGCCGCCGTCCCGTCGGCGCCTCACCCGGGCCCTGCCCGCTGCCCTCGCGCCTGCCGCGCTCTCCCCGCGGGTGACCCCTCCGCCTCGCCCTCCTCAGACCTGGCGCGGTTCTTCGCCCCTCGCTGTTTCACGGGTGACACGGCACAGGCTGCGCGGTCTGACAGCCGCCCGCCGCCCGAATCCCCGGCTGTCTCCCCCGGGAAGGCGAGGCGCGGGTTCGCCCTGACGCACATCCAGTTTCTGCGGAGGGAAGCAGGACCCGCCGTGCCCCCGCTGCGTCTGAAAAACGTCTCGAACAGAATTAAAAAATGGCAGTCAAGGTTTACTTACGCTCTCTGACCAGCTAAGGACGGGACAGAGCACCTCAAAAATTATCATACATAAATAAGAAGATATACATTACTAATGATGTGACTCCTTCACGTAATTCCAATGGAGGGGAGGCGGGAATTCTCCATAACTCCGAGGATTGCACTGAATAGGTTCCCACAAAGTTTCTGAGCCTTCTTCCACCAGTGTTACACCCGCTGCCATCTTTTGTCAACTGTTTCTCCACATAAGTGGGAAAGAAACACAACAGTGACCATTGTAAATACTTCAGGGGTGGCTTTAAAAGGTGGGCAGTATCCACACTGGTGCCACTGGTGAGTACGCTCTGGATCGCGACACAGACGTGGCCGTGTGGTCACGCACACCCTCTGCTCCCGGCGTGACAAAACCCAGGCCTGCATATGACACACCTTCTGCACTATTCCAGAGAAGTTACAAGACAGGATTTGTCCAGAATAAACTACTCAAGTAGTGAAATATCAACTGAAGAGAAACTTAACTTATGAGGAAATACAGGCTGCTTTTCTCTGTGGATCGTGATCCCCCTCCTCTGCCTTTTGTCACGTTAGGTCACATTCCAGGACCTCCCTTCTGAGTGCGGATTCATGGGGAGTTTTTTGTTTTATTGTAATTGTCTGGAAATTGAAGACAGGAAGCTGAAGCTGAACCTTCACCCAAGTCCACAGTTGAGAAAATAACACACCCACAACCCCGTGTGAGGCAGTGAAGACGGCCCGTGCAGCCAGCTGAGCTTCGCCAAAACACAGGCAGTCTTTTACCATCTCCTGGTAGACGAGGCTCTCGTGTGTTGTAAAATTTTCCCTCTGCTTCAGTACTCTGAAAGATCAAATCTTATCTAAGATTTCACAGAACGTTTTAGCGTTTTACTCCTTCTGAAGAGTCTTTATGTGTCAGTTCTGGAAGAATCAGAGGCACTGGAAGAGCTCATCTGACCCAGGAAGACAACTGAGATGCTGCATTAAATTGTAACTGCGATTCAAACTGACACTCTTTTGAGCTGTAGTTTCCACTCCTGTCTGTGTCATTTTCCTTGATTTATCATCAAAAGACTGTTCCAATTAGTCTATCCTGCCTGTTTTCCCTGCATTTAATTACTCATGTTATTATTTTCTATTTATTTGAGCTACTGGGAGGCAAGAGGCACCTGTGGCTAAAGAAACCACATGCTCCTGTACAAATCCCCCTCGCAGTTTGTCAGGGTATCAGTCTCCTATGATCTCGCTTCACCTTTTATTTTAGCTCTGAAGAGCAATGGACAATGCCATCTGGACCTTCTGAAGCCCATTATCACCACTAAGCAGCAGGACTATACCTGAGAACAAGGAAATAAAGCATCTTAAACCTCACTCTATTCTTTTCCTTAGTACATGACTTTTTAAAGTGAGCCTCAAAACACAGGAGGTACTTTCCAGAACAAAAGACGAGTGCCATTTCCCAAAGGACCTTAAGTTCTATTTTTAGAAATGATGCAACATCACAGAGAAGCCACCGCTGTGAGGAAGGGTGTCATAAGACTGATGCTGCTGATAATACTGTTTTATTTTGCTCTCGTCACTTCTTCCCCCTCCCTCTTTGAAGATCTCTGTGCTGCAGGTCCAGGAGGAGGATTTATTTGGGGGGTGAGATGAAACTGGCCAAGGCCTGAGAGCGGCATGAAAGAACCGAATGCAGGAATGGCGTTAAGAGAGACAGACATTAGGGCCATCATCACAAAAGGACAAATCTGCTTAACAGGAGACACAAAAATACGCCAGATTTTATGAGAATGCATGAGACTTCATCACCACTGCAGAAGTTCTACGTGCTCAAAAAAGCTGAAAACTGTTTTAGCTGTACCACCACTGGTCTCACCACCAATTACACAGATCCCCAGTCACAGAGCAGGTTTCTACAAAACCCATTTATGGGCTTTTCTTCTCATATAGCAACAGAGGAAACTTGCATTATACAGGAGATCCAGTGAAGCCAACAATGACGAGTGCTAAAACCCACAACGATAACTGGCTAGACAGCAGCACTCGGAGTGAGCAGCAGGGGAGAAGTCGCACTGGGAACTACAAAGGACCCAGTCCTGCAGGGTCCGGGCAGCAGCAGAGGGGGGCAAAGTCTAAGCTTTTTGTTTCTCTGAGCTCCTCCTCCCCAATGCAGGGAGTTGAAGGGAAGTGAATGGGGAAGCATCACAGTGAGAATTCCAGAGAAATTCCATCTCTGGGAAGAAAATTCCATGTGTTGTTTCCTAAAACATTTCCATGCCTTGTTTCATTCTTGTACAGAAGTTTTATAAGGAAGAAGTACACCGTGTCTTGATCTTGCAGGGCTCTTTGGCTTAATTCTCCACCCTCTTCTGAAGAGGGCAGGGAATACGGACGTTCAACACACATCCCCTTTCACACTGAGATTTAAAACATGAAGGTTTTTAAGACAAGATGGCTACAAGCAGGAGGTGTGTGCTACTGCACATTTGCAAGCATAAGCCTACAAAGGAACTCCAGCCCCTTCAAAACTGTGTGTTACTCTGCAGTGAGTTCGATGCGAGAACAGGAAGCAAGCAGTTACATGAAGGTGTAAGCAAGCCAGGAGGGCTACAGCCACCTTCTCCGCCTGACCCTGACCCTCACTCAGTCTGAGTGGCTGACTCAGGCTTTGCTCTTCATTAGCACTAGTTTAGCACCAGGAACAGAAAATACCTTTTGCCTGGAGCACTGCCTGTTCTGTGCCCTCCCTGTTCATTATGCTGATCCTTCTCTCTGTTCCTCAAGTCAGGAAGTAGCCTCCAAACCTCTTATTTCACAACTTGGTAACTCCCCTCCTCATCAGGCCTTGATTTTTTTCCTTTTTCCTCTGATTGGAAACCAGTAACACAGTTTCTCTTTGCCTTCCTCGCGGGACCTAGAGCCTGTACTCCAAAGCCTTTTTGAGCAACACGAAGTTCCATGCTATGGTGGTTCCCAGTTCTGCTTAATTACATGGACTGGACAGGCACAGAAGCCTTTTTGCAAGGGGTGCAGGAAGGTCTCCCTTCTAGATACACGCAAACCTCCAGCCAAAAGAGCCAGTTTAAAGGAGGTTTAAGAAATTTCAAGATTTTGTACTAAAACTCACCTTTCCTAAGATGGCTTCCCGAGGAACCAGCCACCTTCCTTATCAATTCAAAAGCATCAGACACTGCAGATACAAAAAGCCACTTACACTTTCAGTAAGACAAGCAAAGAGAATAGTATGTGCAAGAGAGGATCAAAGAGTTCCTGGACCAGCTTTTAGCATCTCTTTACACAGGATGAATCCTGGAGCAGAAGAGGACACTGTCCCATACCTAGATCCACCACCTTAGCAATCGACACTTCTCTCTCCATGCTTATGAGGAGAAAGTAAGTCCCAGTGGGACCGATACGCACTCTCCAGGGTTGTCAGGCCTTGCAATACAGTCGGTAAAGGCTGACCACCTGCCTTTTGGCCGCCTCTCCCTGCGTGTAGGGCTGTGGTTCCCTACACAGTGGTCCATAGTGACCAGTGTTACATGTGGAAAAGGATAAAAGGAAAGCAAGAGAAACACAAGTGGCACAGTGAAAGAACACAGGGATGCTCCAGGCACTCCAGCATCCCTAGAAAAGCCTCAGGTGGCAAGTTCTGCCATCACAGTTGATATTCACATGAGCTCATAGCTTCACTACATGGAAAACAAATTCCAAGTCCCATCCTTCTAACAAGGATCTCACTTAGTAGGCAAGTCTCAGATTTCCATTAAGAGAGATGGCCAGCTCTACAGGAATTATGCATTTTAGTTCATTAGTAGCTTTTAATTACGATGCCCATACAAGCAGCGGGCTCTGTATTTATCCAGCGCACTGCCTGGTAACAGAAGCCGTTAGAAGCCTCCTTCTACCAGTCCCAACAACTGGTGCAGTTACAGAAGCAGCACCTGACCCCTGAATAGTGATGGAGGACCTCTTACTGCTGGGTTTGCAGCCATTCAGGTTTGATTTGTATCCAGAGCCACCTTACTAACACGTGGGAGGATATTTTAGACCTCGATATGAGCACTAACATCCTCAGAAGTCTGCAGCACAGAGCAGCGCCATTTTGTAAGGCCATCGGTGAATTTGACTTGTACAACAGAGATTTGAATACACGCACTTCCCCAAATTCTCCCAAAATACAGGACTCTTACCCATAATCAAGGATGAGCTTTCTTAAAACTGAGGAGTCTTAGTTTCTCAAGCAGGTTTCTGAAGATTTATTTTAAATTCTTCTACCCTGCAACAAGCCATTCCCCCTGACTGACCTGGATAGACACCACTTTCTTTTCTCAGCACAACTGGTGCCACAACATGCTCTTACCAAAGACAACTGCCAGCTTTAATTTTATTGGAAATGGTGGATGCAGTGGCCAATAAAGTAAAAAAAAGGCAATTTAGCAGCAGAGCGTTGCAGCATTTGTCATATGAGGTCAGTGAATGTTTTATGCTATCTTGAAAAATTAATTCTTAGTGAGCTTCTCTGAGAAGCTCCAGCACGAGAGGGACTGGCTTCTTCCCGCTGCGAGTTCCGCAAGACAGCATCGCTTATATTTTTCTTAAAAAGCGTTTGTTATGGAGAGAAACAGGCAAAAAGTGAGGAGTATGCAGAACCATGGAATGGTTCGGGTTGGAGATGGGAAGGAGAGCAGAATGGCGGGAAAGGAGCAGTGTGTGGTTAGTGTTTCATCACACCAGACATTGATGGATACTCAAGTTCAAATCCATCCGTACGTGAGCTCCCAGTTGGCAGAAAGCTGATGAGGCGGCCTCCAGCAGTCTCTGCAGGCAAACTCTGCCCAGTTTGCAGGGGGCTTCACCGCCCACCCTGCCCGCTGCCAGGCGGAGAAGGAAAGATCCCATGGCCCCAGGTGAGGCGGAGTGCTGTGTGACACCTGCCAGCACGGCTCCTGCAGGCGACGCGCCGAAGTTTAACGAACACGATTTAATTAGTCAGCTTATCCCCGAGCGTGCCCGGGAGTTCCTGCAGCTCCGCTCCAGAGAACGTCCCCTTCCACAGCCTGGAGGCTCCCCCATCTACCTGCGCGTGCTCCCGGTGCCAAAGCAGTAAGAGACACTGGTTATTACAGGACAATCGAGCCAAGGGATCAACCGGATCAGCACGGTCCTGGAACCGGACCGCACACCCGCGGCACTTAACCCGCCAAGAAACGAGCAGACCGAGATGGGGCGGCCACCTTCCTTCCCTTCCTTCCTTCCTTCCCTCCCCTCCTTCCTTCCCTCCCCGGGCCCGGTACGGGGTTCCGAGGGGCAGCACACGGCAGCCCCGTGCTGCTCGGAGGGCAGCTCGCCCATCGCCCGCCTGAGGCACCGGCTGCCTCTCCGCCACGGCACCAGGCCCTGCCCGACAACCGGCGCTCAGAGCGCCCCGGGCGGCACCAGCACCGCCCGACAGGGCTCCGGAGGCCCGGCCCGGCCCCACGGCCGGCATCAGGACAGCGCCCGCGGCGGCTACCGGCGAGCGCGGAGCGGAGCGGGGCGGGGCGCACCCTGCCCCGTGCCGCCCGCCCCGGCGGGGCCTTAGGAGCCGGCGGCGCTTCCGGGGCGAGCGCCCGGCGCCTGTCCCAAACCGAGGGAGAACGTGCCGGGCCCCTTTCCCCGGCCCCGGCCCGGCGCCGCAGCTCGGGCCGGCAGCGCCGCGGGGAAGCGGCGGAGCGCGGCGAAGATCCGGGGCGTCGCGGGCAGCGTCGCGGGCAGCGCAGGCAGCGGCGCGGGCAGCTGCGGCGGGGCCTGGCCGCGCGCCGGCGGGCGGGAGGCGGGAGCGGAGCGCGGCCGCCGCCATGGAGGAGCCGGACGCGGAGCCGCCGCTGATGGTGAGGGCCGGGCGGGCGGGCGCGGGGCGGTGCGGGGCCGTGGGCGCCTCTGACGGGCCGCCGTCCCCTCGCAGGTGGTGCCGGGCGCGGACCCGTCCGCCAGGCAGCTGTGCTTCGCCTGGGGCCCCGCCGAGGTGCTGGTGTGCGAGACCCTCTTCGGGCGCAGAGGTGAGTCCCCGTCCCGGGGCGGGCCGCGCCGCGCCGGGCGCCTCTGCCCGGGGCGCTGACGGGCTGTGTTGCAGGCACCGGGCAGGGAGGGCCCGGCTCCTCCCGCCTCTTCGTGGTGCGCAAGGATCAGGACATCTGCATCCAGACCCTGCGGAAACTCTTCAACGAGTCGCACGGGATCTTCGTCGGCCTCCAGCGGAGCGAGGAGGAGCTGGCGGGGAAGTCGAGGAAAGCAGAGTGAGTGGGTGGGGTGCGGGGGGGTGGGAAGCACCACCGGCGCTGCTCCTGCTCCAGCTCCAGCCAGGCAAATGCCAGTGACCAGCCTGCCCAGAGCTGCTGCAGTCAGCAGCAGTGCAGGAAGAAGTGACTGTTTTGTGGTGCTTCTACAAAACAAAGCCCCGATCCTTCCAGTCATCCCGCTGACCGGCGCCTTCGCCCGCGTACAGCCGGCGTGTGCACAGCCACCGCACACAGCCGCACCGATTCCTGCTGCGGGCACCCGACGGAGCGTCTCCTGCTGCAGAGAAACTTCAGTGAACAACAGGCGTGAGGCTAAACCTCACACAGCTCGCTCTAGCCGAGGCCTTTCTGTGTTTTGCAGATTGGTTCAAGTGAGTAAAAACTACCGATCGGTGATGAGAGCCTGTATGGAGGACATGCACCAGGCAGCCAGTAAGTTTGTGCTCGTGCTGTGATAAAAGGGAATGCTCTTTGTGATTTAAAAGCAGCATTTCAATTGTAAGTTTTGGCACCTACTGTAAAGTAGCATGCAGAGATTTTGGAAATCTTATCAAGACTCCATTTCCATCCAGGAGATTTCCAAGTTGGTTTGTAAATCTGGTCAGAGGTGTGTTTTTCTCACCGTATGTTAACTGATTTTCTGGGGACTTGCAGCCTTTCCATATCTCAGGTTGCAGTTTTATGGGAAACTGAGTCCAAATTAACAGCTTGCTCCCCCAAAAAAGTGGGAGATTTTACTCTTCCCTTCCATCCTTGCCCTGTAGCCGTACCCAGATTTGCACAGGATTTATAAAAAAAGTGACAAAGTTTTATATAAAAGTTAGCTTTGACTTATGTGTAATCGTTTTGGTCTGTGCTTGATGACTGATCAGGTATAGTTGTCTTTATTTATGAGCCCAGAAAGGGCTGTGAAAGGTAAAAAAGTTGCTCTTTGATTTTCTTCCCTCAGTTTCAGCCCAGGACGCTGCCCTGCACAGCCAGTACAGCACTCAGGTAATCTGCAGTCTCCTGGAGTCACAACTGAACGTGATCGGTGGCTATAAATCCATCCAGGGTGGCTATAAATCCATCCAGGGCGGCTATAAATCCATCCAGGGCAACCCTGTGGCAGTGAGGCAGCTTAGGTTTGACTCTGGCTTAGTGCATTGGATGCACTTCTTGACCAAGAATAAAAGGGAATAACTAGTTAGCTCCTGTATTTCTAAAACCATGAAAAGATGCCCAACATCTGGGTTCACTGCTGTTTATTAAATATATATTCAGTGCTATAGGTGTGATGTTGTCATCTTAAAGCCACCTGTGGGCCAGTCTGACACGTCACCTCTCAAGTTCCAGTCAGCCGCTTATTCGTTTTTCTTTCTTCCTTACTTTGCTGTTTGCAATGTTAAGTATCGGGAGTGCAAAAAGGCTGAAAATGATACATTCTGCACTGTTTTGTATTCCCTGCTGACTGATTATCATTGCGTTTCCATACCCAGCTTTAATATTTTCTAGAATGAACGTGTGTAGGCAAGTTGAGGCCTGATTCTCTCCGTTTGTATCTCTGAAATGTTATTATGACATTTCTCTGGTCTGTAAGAACGGAGCTTAACTGACTGACTGCTATGGACAGCAAATGCCTTTGTGCAGTTAAAAAAAACAAACTGGAATAATTAACTAAATCTGAAACATGGCCTGTTCCTTCAGGTTTCTATCCTGTCTGCAATGGAGCTGATCTGGAACCTGTGTGAGATCCTGTTTGTCGAAGCAGCTGCAGGTGAGCAGTGAACGGTCCTGATGTTAAGACTGGAGGGATTTTATTCATGTATTTATTTGTTTAAAATGTATATAGTATCCATTGCGCCATTTTAATATGTTTTAGAGATGTGACAAGTGTTAATAAGCCTTTTAATACCTCTTCTGCTTCAGTAAATTGCCTTCTCCATACCGAGTTACGTCAAACCGTGAGATTTGCCTTCTGCTTTTCCCCCTTGTGTAGAACACTGCAGTTTAAACTGCCTGTTCTACAGGAAGTTGATGAAGAGGAGGGATACCAAAAGTTGCTGCCAGTTTATTTGACTTTTAAGCATAAACACATCTTAAGCATCAAATGTGTCAATGTCACCTAACATTGGCACATTCTCTCATGCAACTCCTCTAACTTCAGGGTGCCATTCCTGAAGTCACTTTGTTTACACCAGCATTTTAAAGAAGTAAATAATTTTTTAAGGAAGTGGGATTATGCAAAAATATGCTACTTGCACAGTCCCAGAATTCAGAAGAGAGATTAATAAATTGTAGACTGCTTAATCTGAAGAAAAGTTAATCACCTAGTGCCAGATTTCTTCCTCATATTCAGTTTATAATAATGAGATGATGCTAAATTAAACAAACAAAACCATGATATGTGTCTTTTGGCATTGCAGGATTTATGATCTGAATCACTCACCTTTTATTTCTTCAAGTAACTGGTTAGGGTTTTTTTGCTGGACTCTGCTGCTGTTCTGTCCAAAATTTGCCAGGAAATCTGTCAGCAGCCTGGTGCTCCCATGGCCTGGCTACTTAAAGAACTCCGTTCTTTTGTAATTTAGGTGTGGCAGGTAGAAATCCAATCAGTAAACTTCATCTAACGATTGTCGAACAGTTAGAAGCATGGGGAGCAAACAGTTGGGAACTAACAGAGTGAAATCTTCTCTGCATAAAGCTGGTCTCCTTCTGCTTCGCCTCCTGGACTGGGTTCAACTTCATGTCTGTGACGTGGACAACATGGTCCGTGAAGTTCTGAACAGTGAAAATCCATCGAAACACGAGCTCTTCTGGAACGTAGTGAGTATAAGATTCTTAAACAAAGGGAATTCATGCCTGTTTGTTTTGCCTTCCTCCTCCCCACTTGACTGCATCTCAGAAGCTGGTACACTGGGACACTGCTGCTGTCTGCCTATATAGATTTTAAGATGAAGCCATTCTGAAAATCATCCTACTCCTTGTTCCCATCCTTTCACTTTCCTGATCCACAGAGGTCAAGACTTACACTGTATTTGAATTAGCAGGGCCCGCAGTTCAAGCATTTTAACTCCACCTGACCTGCCTAAATGACAGGTTATGGTTCCCGTGATGCTCCCCCTGGGCGTTTTGCAGCCTTGCGCGGTGCGGTGCTCACAGACAGGTGGTTTTTGCAGGTGGATGTCTTTGTGCTGCAAGGCCGAATGGATGAAGCGCGGCACCTGCTCTCCAAGGAAGCCAGTGCCAATCCCACATCAGTGAACATGTGCAAAATCTTGGATGACTTGATGAAGAAGATGCCGGTGCCCAGTGTATGTACAAAGTGGACCTTTTCCATGCAGTTCCATTGGGAAAAGAGCCACCTCTGATGTGGCTCCTGTACCATCACAATTTGTTCACCATTAAAACATCTCAGTCTTAATCCTTCACAGTGACAAATATTGTCTTCTTGAATTGTCCAGAAGACCCAACCATTCAGATAAAAGCCTGTTAAGTGAAAAACCAACATAGTTGGAAAGATAATTTTTGCAGCAGGATACGTTATCCAGTTGTCTGGAACAGCTGCTGCTGAGAACTGTTCTCTTGTACAGAATATTTTCTGAAGACTTTGCCAGCAGTTTCCCCTGTTTGCAGTGATCTCCTTGTGGAGGAAAAATTGCTGCTGCATCACGGCAATCCCTCACGGGCTCTTCTTTGCCGTATTTAGATGGGTAAAGTAAGACACTTCAGCTACAACTGTAGGACAAGGGAAAACTTGATGGCAGCCCCGTGTTTGGCTTTTTAGCCCAAGCGCCTGTTGTGATTTGACTCGGTGTTTCCTTTATTTTATGTGTCTGATCCTCTGCTCAGCTTGGCAACACCCAGACACTGACCGAGATGGAGCTGAAATGGCAGCACTGGCATGAAGAGTGTCAGCGGTATCTACAGGACGGAACGTTTGCTTCCAATTCCCACATGGAATCCATCTGCAAGGTGTGTTTTTGCTGGGAAGGAAGGAAGAAAACTGTGGACAGGTATTAGATCTGTCCTCGTGTGTTTCGGTAGCTCTGTGTAGCCATAAGTAACTTTAATATTCTGGATGATCTGCTCATTAAATGAGGAGATTGCAGGCAGTGCTCTGTTCTGTGCGCTTTATTTTGCAACAGCCTTGGCAAGCCTGGGCAGATCGTTTTCTCTTCGTGTCCAAGGCCGTCAGGCTGATTAGGAAACACTCTGAGAAGGATCTTTGTCCTTTGTTGTTTAATTTTTATTAAATCCTCAGCTTTGCAAAATGAGAGTAATGCCTCTGAAGAGTTATGATGCGCCTGTGTACCTTGCTGAATTTGCAGAATTTCTTCTATGTTTATCTCCCGTTAGATCCTGCTGGGAGACGAGGACGCCATTCTGGAGAAAAAGGAACTCATGACTACTTGGTACCACTTTCTGGTTACCCGACTCCTGTATTCCCATCCAACTGTGAAGCCAATGGAACTGCGGTTTTATGCACAGGCATGAAATAGAATTATTTTTATATTCTCCACTGTTACTGTACTTCAAGAAAAACTTTGAGAGGGTTCACATCTTACAGCAACTACTTACCTGTAAGACATGTCCTAGAACCTGTAAGTGGACTGGGAGACTGATACAGTGGACAAATAATTGTTGAAGATAACTCTTTTCAGTGTCTAATGTTACCAGTCTTGTTCCTGCAAATTGTTTTCCCAGTTTCCTTATGCTAAAATAAGGATAAATCTTTTTTTGTTAATGTGTTCAGCCTCTATATTATTTCCCATAAATAACCTAAGCGAGGCTGCTAAACCCAAACAAATGTCTTCCTTCTACCATCTCGCAACTTCTGCGTTTATCATGTCTTGTAATCTTATTCCACAGTCTAGTATGGACCTGTTCCTGGGTGGAGAAGGCAGCCCTGAGCCTCTAGACACGATTTTAATGGCAGCCTTTGAATTTGAGATGCATCAAGTGATCAAGGAATGCAGGTTGAGTTTTCAAGTTTTTGATTCTGTAGTTCTACAGTATTACTTCCGCGTGCATTCGCTCCAGTAGTGTTTGGGATAGAGGATATGGGTACAGCCCACCTGATCATCCTTTCAGAGAATTTGGCAAAAATAGGTGAAGCAGGCAGCAATTAAAAGTATTCCATTAGGTCTGGGACATTGAACCAGACATTCTACAGTAACAAAGCTTCCGTACTGGTAAGAAACACCTGTGGAAAACCTGACACATTCCTTGGCAGTGCTATGCTCAGTTTTTCCTTTCTTTTGCTTGCTTTAAATACAGCATTGCCCTCAGCAACTGGTGGTTTGTGGCTCATCTGACTGACCTGCTGGATCACTGCAAACTCCTGCAATCTCACAATCTCTAGTAAGTATTTGCATTGATTATTCAGACACACAGCAGCAAGGATGACTGAAAGAGCCTGTGGATTTTGGTTGAAAAGGAGCAGTTTGGGCGTTTATAGGAGATGGAGAATAAAGGAGCTGCATGTGCCTCTGAAGTTACAGGCAGTCCACATGCTCTGAGAAGCAGAAGCAGTTGCTGACCTGGTGAATTTGACATGCTCTTCAACAGTGCCTCGGTGAAATGTTCGGATTTTTTTAAAATACAATTTTATCTGAACTATAATCAAGGGCCCAAATGTTTGTGATTATTTGAAGTGGTGAGAAACTCATCTAAAACGAGTTTTTGTACTTATGTTCTGAATAAATTTAAGTTTGAGCAGTTGAATTTTGCTCAATGTTTCAGTTTCTTAAAGCACTTCCAGCAAGTTACGTTTGTGAAGTGCTGTAAATATTTGGCAGGTCTGCCCAAGGAGAAAGCTGACCAGCATGCTTAGGCCTGAGGTACGAAGCTTGTTAAGACAGCCCATGATAAAACACGCTGCACAAGTGGAAAGTACTTGTGAAATAAAACCAGCAGTTTTTTCCAATGAGGTACAAATAATAATGCCTGTTTCTTTTCTCTCTCTTCCTCTCCAGTTTTGGTTCAAATATGCGTGAATTCCTTCTGCTAGAGTACGCCTCAGGACTCTTCTCCCATCACAGGTAGCACTATTTTCTTTTTTTCTTTTAGACTAAGATCAAGGCAGCCAAAGCAAATAACTACATGTTAAGGAATTAAAACAGCAAAACTGACAGAAGCCACTGCTAGGATTTCAGTAAAGATGTCCCTGAGTATCACACGACACGAGCATGTTTCTCTTCCTGAATAAACCCGAAAGTTTTCTCTCAGAACCCACGAAGCACATTGACCAGGACAGAGTTGCTCCTGCCACTGTGTACTTGTACCAAAGCACTCATGAGATGCAGGTGTTCCAGAGTTGTTGGCAGAAAGGAAAAGCCATTTTAGGTCTGAATACTAAGTTAATCAGAGCTGTTATTAATGCAGACTGTCCTTGTCGCTTTACTGTTGTGCTTATTTAAGATTTGATGTTATTTAAGATGTTGATGATTTTTTCCCCCTCTCAGCCTGTGGCAGCTGGGGGTGGATTACTTTGACCACTGTCCAGAATATGGCAGGGTGTATCTGGAGCTCCACATTGAGCGGATACCTCTGAACACCGAGCAGAAGGCCCTCAAAGTGCTGAGGATCTGTGAGCAGAGACAGATGCACGAACAAGGTGACAGATTTTTACATCTCAATGTTTTGAGTGATACAAGTGAAACTGGTGAAACCAATTCTTCTTCTCTTGTGTGTTTTTTCCCAAGTTCGTAGCATCTGTAAAATCATGGCCATGAAAGCTCTGCGCAACAATCGCTTGGGCTCCGCCCTGTCATGGAGCATCAGAGCCAAGGACGCGGCTTTTGCTACACTGATATCCGACCGGTGAGTCAGCGTCAGCAGCTCCGAGGTGACTGCTGGATCGTGGGTGGTAGGAATGGGAGAGGGCTGCCGTCCTGCGATGGACCAGAAAGGGTCCTGCTGCAGGGGAATGGGGATTGTCTTTCCCTCAGACCAAGTACCTGCTTCTGCACTGGGAAGTGACATTCTTGGGGACGCTCACCTGCAATACCCTAGCTGTTCCTTTTCTACACTGTTTTTACTTCATGAAATCTGGAGATGAAACAGATTGGCTTTATCTAACACTCCAGTCCTCTTAGGCTTTGCTGTGATAAACATTTTGTTTGGCAATACCTCTGTCTCTTGCACGGCCCTTCCACTTGCTCCAGTACGGCTGTTGGACTGTACAGTGAACGAGGGGACTGACCTGAGTGGAGGATAATCCCCTTCTGTGCTTTATTCAGATTATTTTGAACCAGTCTAGTTCACCATGCAGTCTCCAAGCAAGTCAGTGGGAGCCACTTAAGCCACCATTTCTGTAAAAAAATCTCAGGCCACGATTAGAACGTGTTTTGCATAGGCTTGTCACAATATCTGACCTTGCAGGGGTGGGATGGTTGTTACAAAATTGAAGAGGATGCTAACGCTTGGCTTAGGCCTAGACAAAAGATACAGCAACTCTCTTTATGCTTTTTCATCTCTAGCAATCCACATCATCTGTTTTTGTTTTTGCTAATTGGAAATAGGCAGGTAGCAATCTCTTTGCATAGTTAAAGTATAATTTTGAACTTACACTCTGGGTAGGTGGCCAGGCAATACTCTCTCTTCAGCAGTGAAAAAAGGGAGTAGTAGGAGATTGCTGGTTTGGTTTTCATTTTCATTTGTTCTTTGAGGGAGTGGGAATCATCGTATTTCTTTCAACAGCAGGTGAAAGAAAGCCATCACAGGAAGCGGCACTGAAAAAAGCAGCATAATGAAGGCTGTGACAAAACAGATGAAAAGCTTTTAGAGTTGTTTTTGTTCCTGCTGCTTATCAAGCAGTAAAATAGAGCTATTGTTATGATCTGGGAGTGCTATTTATGCATCCACCAGCCTCAGCTCCCTGTGCTCCTTCCTTCACTTTCTCCTTTTAAAGAACAGATCTCAACTACCACAAAATTTAGAAGAATAAACATGTTACTCCAGTTCATTGGCCAATCCCAGGAAACACTTTGATGTCTTCTGAAACCCTCATGGAAGGTTGATTAAGATGGAACTCAGTTGTTTAAAGTTTTCTGGGAAGATTTTATGGGATACAAAATGAATGTGGACCATGTTGTCCCGTCTAAGCTTTTATTGTGTTTTACTTTCTCCCTAGATTCCTTAAGGACTATTGCGAAAGGGGATGCTTCTCTGACTTAGACCTCATTGATAATTTGGGACCATCCATGCTGCTTAGTGACCGGCTAACATTTCTTGGTGAGAAGTTTCTACAGTTTTCATTCTGGTCTGTTATTTAGAACACAGTTAACTCCATGGAATTGTTTGGATTTATCTCTTCCTCCATCTGGCTACATCCTGTTTTAGTGATGAGGGGGAAGCAAATGATTCGAAGGTGATTTGGGATGCAGCCTGCTTGCTGCCATGAGACTGCATTTCCAATTGCACTCACAGTAGGCATCTGTTCTGCACTGCTTTGAGCAGGATAGCCTTGAGTTCTGACACCTGCAGGCTTCCCCTTCCTTAGTTTTTGTCTGGACTGTATCACTACCTAGAGAGATTTTGAAACATGAACAGACACAATCTGGAAGACCTTAGGGGGCTTCCTTAGAAGAGTAAACCACTGGTCAAATTGACAATGTGATAATTTTACTAACTTCATACAGTTCTCCAAAATCCCAACATCTTTTGTTGGTTCAGTGTGCCAGTTTCAAGCTCACTCAAACTTAAAATCTCTCCGAACCTTTCACTGCAGCAGTTGTGCCAAGTAGCAGTGGAGAGCCTCCCACTAGCTTCCTTTATGCACCACAGCTTCCTTCTCCTGGCTGGCACAGGAGCGGGCTGTGGTAACCTGCCTGCCTGGCTGCAGCTGCTCTGTGGCATTTGGTTAATGGACCAAGACAGGAAATTGAGCCAAAATGCACCTTTTCCGGAGCTGTGGCAGTTGGCAAGCCCAAGTACTGGGGCCCAAATCTAATAGAAGTTTGGGATAGCTGTTGGCAATTGGACTGACTCCCCTCTGGCTGATACCAGCATTCCAGTGAGGGTGATCCTGAATTTCATCCAAGCTTGCAAAACTGGAACTTTATTTCCTTCATTTAAACCTTATCCTAAATTAAGCCTAGAAGTTAATCATGATTTACCAGATTGGTAATCCCTCGTATCTCTATGCCCAGTGTCACCCAGTGACATCATCAGCCCCAGAGACTTACAGATTAGTTGTGTAACTGTGTTTACAAAATTATGTTTATAGAGAAATTACCTCCCTTTCTGCTTTTTATAAAAAAAATCCTGAAAGGCCTGACAAGATTTTGGCTTGTTTTTTTCTTTGGAAGTTTTAGAAACATCAGGTGAACTTTTGCTGGACAACTTTCACGTCTCTGTCTTGAGCTCAAGCGTTAGTCAAAGGTGAATCGGAATGGGAATCATTACTTCTGGTATTTTGACAGTTTCGAGGGTACAAAACAGAGCCGCTGAAAACAACTCATTTTCATCCTCAGCCAGTTCTCACGTGCTGGATATTGATCTAACTAATTCTGAGCAGGAGCAGAACTTTCCACATGAACAAAGATCCAGTTTCCACTCAAACTCTCAGGCAGACAATGGAGCCTTTCAGACCTCCTGATATTCTGCGACATCAAAAAGAACATTCACCCCCCGCCTCTCCCCTCCCACCCTGGTTTTTGCAGACACCACCAGTCTCCCTAAGCCACTTGGTGCTGTTGCTCACCCTGCAAACGCTCAGCACCAGACGGCACCAGTTAGTGAACAGACTGGTTCAAACAGTGACCCTTACTAAGCACAGTAGCAGCTTTTTGGCTGCCTTGTCAGCCAGCCTTTATTTTAACCTTTCTTCACGCCCGAGATTCCTGTTCCCCCAGACTAGGCTGCTTTGGAGACTTGCTTCAGTTAGGGGTGGTTCTACCACAGGCTTCGTGGCAGCAAATGGGCCGCCCAACATCCAGTAGCCCAGGGCTAGCAGTTCTAACAGACACTGACGTCTTTTACCCTTCACCAACACCCGTGTGTGTAGGGAAGTACCGAGAATTCCACCGGCTGTACGGGGAGAAGCGGTTCTCTGAGGCTGCCAAGTTGCTTTTGATGTTGATGACAGCTCACATCGCTCCTTGCTCCTTCTGGATGACCCTGCTGACGGATGCCCTTCCCCTGCTGGAGCAGAAAGAGGTGAGCAGGCTGGGCACACATGACAAAGCCCCCCACCTCCCTTCTTTTCTTCCTGACAAGGGATCTCAAACTGGTGACCCCCTTTCTGCCCCCGGGCTGTGACCTGTGGGAGTTCCAGAACCGAACAGCTATCCAAGTGTCCTATCAGTAGGAGCACGCAGGACCCAGGACAGGACAGTCAACTCTTAACTTGGTTCCCTGCTTTTAGGAAACAGCAGTGGAATATACATATATGCTGATAATTTAAGTACACACTGCATCCAGTTCCTTCTGGTACTTGAAGATTTTTCTAGTGTGCTTCCTTCTAAACCAAATTTTTGCTATAAGATCCATGAAGAAAATGGGAGTTTAGCAATTACAAACCCATGACTGGATAAAGCCCAGAGCACGCCTCTGACCTCATAGCTGACCTCGCTTTGCGCAGGAGGTGGCACTAGACACCTCCCAAAGGCGCTTCCAGCCTGAATTATCCTCTGATCCTGTGATTTCAAGGGTCAGAATGGATCCCTGAGAGTGTGAGAGTATTCTCTTCCTTTCAGCTGAGTTCTCTCCTCAGACTGCGTGATATTAACGTTATTAAGTTAATATAATATAATATAATTAAGTTAATTATCAAGTCCTTAAACTTGATTGTTTACAGTAAATACTTTCATTTCCACAGGTCATATTTTCAGCAGAGCAGACCTACGAGTTGATGCGATGCCTGGAAGACCTGACAGCAGGGAAGTTGGATACACGGAAATTCCAGGTAGCTCCTGTTTTGAGGACAACTGGGTAACGCATCAGTGGGGCTGTGGGGAGAGTCGGGGAGAGCAAACTCTGAATTCATATTCCTACCTGGGGGCAGAAACAGGAGAGCCTGCGTTACCACGGCTGGCACGTGCTGTTATTTTTAACGCCCAGTCAAACGGGGCATCATCAAGAGATACTTCGGTGTGTACAAAACCAGTACGGGAGTACTTCTGCTCTTCACTGTTCTGCTGGTTTGGGTTGGACTGTGATGCTTTTCCAAGATACATAATTGCGAATTACACGGGCCACGAAAAGCTGAGTTGCTGCCATTTAACAGCTCAAGCTATGAAACGTTCCAGGAATGGAACAGGGAGCCATTTGCTACACATGCAAACCTCTGCAGCTGCCAGAAAAACAAAAGGCTTGGCAATGCTGTCTTATTTTGATCTAAGAAGTAGGAAATGTAGCTTTTGCTCTTCTCAGGAGGTCTCTGGGACAGGCAGATACAGATGTGCTCTCCCTCTTAATGACCTGCATCCTTACTTTCCAAAACTCAGAAGGAGAACTTACTGCCAGCGCACTGCTGCATGTCGCAGTCTAACCCAAACCCTGCTTGCTTTTAGGATGATGATGTGGAGAGTATGAAAGTGGAAATGCTGAGACTTGCTCTTGCACGAAATCTTGCACGAGTCATTGTCAAAGAAGGCACGTTGGAAGGATCTTGAAGATGGCAGTATGTGATTTTACTTTTTCACTGTGGCTTACTGTACATAATTCTGACTGCTTTTCTAAGAATAAATGTCTTGTTTTGCATATTTCATGGTGATTTGTTCTTGTCTTCCATAAACATAACTTTAAAATAAAATGTAACTTTTAAAAAGGAGCTGCATCAAAACGTGAAGGTTGCTTGTTCCAACGTGGTCTGGCAACCCTCCCCTGGTAAAGTAAACCGCATTACTGATGGCAGTGTTACCTGGGCTTTTTCAGTTGCTTTACTCTAACACCCAGCACTGAAATTAAGCCCAACTTTGAAACACCTGGGGTGTCAGAAAACAGCAGCTTCTCCATTTTCCCTTAGTTTGGATGTTGCTCACCAGCCCAGGCTGCGGCTCCAAGGATGTCATTGCATCTCCCGCAGCCAGGAGGAAATGGCCCGCCTTTTGTAGGCAGGGTCTAAACCTTAATTAGGAAATCAATCAAATCAATCCAGCTGGGTAATCTGGGCAATAGCCACAGTTGCAATAGCCATAATTCCCCCTTCGTGTTTTACCAGTTTTTGTTTTTAAAGGAAAGTGAAGGCTTTACCGTGAGCAGAGACCCAGTCCATCCATTCCGACTCCAGCACACTTCACTCCTTTGGGCTTGCGGCTTTACCTTCTTCACCGAAGGACTCTCGCTCCGGCCCTGGCTCCGGCTCGGGCTACTCTGGCTCCGGCAAGGGAGTCGCAGTCCTCAGGGTCTCTCAGACATATCACATCGGGGTCACCAGTTGTTGCTCACCAGCCCAGGCTGCAGCTCCAAGGATGTCATTGCATCTCCCGCAGCCAGGAGGAAATGGCCCGCCTTTTGTAGGCAGGGTCTAAACCTTAATTAGGAAATTAAATCAATTCCATCCAGCTGGGCAATCTGGGCAATAGCCACAGTTGCAATAGCCATATTTGGATGGTCTTGAGATGATGGGTTGAGTTTTAGGATTTCCAGGAACAGCACTGTACTCCACGAGCAGTTGTCAGTAAGGGCTATCCACAGAGCAAAGTAGGGAAAACAATTTATTTAACATGCAGCAGAACAAATGCATTGGAGATGTATATACAGTTACGGCTGTTCGGTATGAAGCAGGAACCTCACCCTACAGACAAGGAACATTCATAGTTTAATTTCCAAAGCTTTTAACAACGCGTTTCCACGCAGCACGACTACGGCATCTTTCCATTTGGCTGTGCAGCGCAGGCAGTGCGCTGCCATTAACACTGACAACAAAGCCATTCTGCAGAAAGCACTTGTGCTCTTCTGACTTCCTCAAAGTCACAGTGAGATTCACGTGTAGGCATCTAAAACAGTGACACTGGCTTCCTCAGGACACACTGCCATGACCCAAGCGCAACCCCCATGCCTACTGTGTCTAAAGTGCTGATAAGAACATGTCTGAGGCAGAAAGAATCCTTTCCTTGTCCCCTATCCTAGTCCATCGATTTAAAATCATTTTTTTTAAGGATCCAAACAATGCACCCAACTCTCTCACCTGCTTTTCTGTCAGGGAGCTGACAAGGCTGGGGTCTTCATGAGCTTCAGACCAAATGTTTACAGCAAGTTCCTTGGCCAAGCCTTGATTCCACCTTCAGGGCCTTCCACAACTGCCTGGTGCCTCCAATTAGGACCTTGGGCCTTCGAATCTGCTCTGGAGGTTTTTACTTTGCAACACAGTAAAGAAAATTCAACTATAAATAACTCCAAGCTGCGTTTGTAGTAAGGGGTTTTACAGTCGCCATTAATTCCAGCAGCACTTTGTCCTCTGGAGTTCTCTTCCTACAACAGGCAGGGGTCTCCTCCTGCGGACTGCTCAGCACTCCAGCTGCCTGCTCCTGCTCCCAGTTCGGTAAGAGCTGCTACTTGACAGCCCTGCTAGAAATGCTGAGCCTAGTGTCCAAGGACCCGCCCGATCTGTGCTTTTGTCAATGGATGTTAAAAAAACCTGTTAAATGTAGAACAGTCTGTCTCAAAACTAGTTGAGGCACTGCTTGAGATTGGAAATCGAGGGGGAGAGGGAAGGGACTGCTGGAATCACGTTCATGTGATTTAGACCTAGTTTCTGTGAGACACTAGCTAGAGTGGTCAGCTCTCCTGCCCCTGGTTAGCACAGAACAGCGAAACTGCCTTCCCTCCTGCGGAGACAACTGCACTCAGCCACTCAATACTGGGAACAAATAAAACGGGGCATTAAGCCCAGCACGTGTGTCGGCACAGCCCAGTGGAGCCTTCTTTCCTTCCACTGTCTGCTTGTTTCTGTTCAGATATCCTATAGCTCTAGTATTTACAGCTCGTACTTCATTGTACTCATCTCGGTAAAACACAGTATTCGGCTCCGACAGTAACACTGCCGGCACGAGGGGATGGGAGACGCATCTCTCCTTATCCCTGGATTCACTCACTGCACCTCAGCAGTGATTGCTGAGACGCTTCTGCACTCCAGGTGCTGTCCTCCACCAATACTGACCGCTCCTTTCCAGCCCCATTTACCTCCTCACCACACGTTTCCTGGTTTTCCCACACTACGGAATGCAATGAAGGCAGAAAAATAACCAGTGTAACCATTTGCATACAAAACTCAGCCCCAGCTGCCCCAAACGGATACAACAGGGAGGCAGCTGGGAATATGAAATAAATATAACTAAAGATACAGCAGTGTCACACAGCAGAGCGAGGGCTGCTTACACGGGCCGTTGGGAACGAAGCAGTGGAAGGAAGGAAGGGAGCTAAGTGCCTTTTCAGTGTAAAAAAATAAGCATTCCCTCACGGAGCCAGCATTATTGCTCAACATGCTTAGCAGGTCCTGTCTGGCGCTGAGGAGGTAAAAGTCTGAGGGAGGGCGTGTGTGTAAGGGCTCTGCACTGACGAAGCTCACGGTGGCATCATTACCCCACCAGCCTGCAGGTATCTCTGGACAGCAGTACAGGAACAAGCCAACTAAATCCCCTTCTGCTGAGAGGTCTCCCCTCAAAATACAATAACTTCAAGTTTAATAGAGTGGAAGAGAGAACCAGATTCACCCAGAGGTCAAGGTAAAAGCAGCCAGCACTGCCTGTTACTGGCTGCCACTCAGTTCATGCTTGGCATAAATGTCCCAGGACCCCTGCAACGTGGGGCAAAACATTCTGGACTAAAGCTACAAGCAGAGTGGTCAGGACATGTAAACAAAGCTGAACATCACCAGTGGATAGCATGTGTGTCCCTCCCCACGTCACATTCGTTCCAGTCCTGTGGGATCCTCTCCTGGTCCTGTCACAGAGTCTCTGGCAGTGTCCTGAGGTCATAGATTCCCCCACTGCTCTACTGGGGGAAATTGATCCACTTCACCAACCTCTGTGCTGGGCTGGTCTCCCAGTGTGAAGGTCAGTCTGTATCTCAGCCTCACTTTCTCCTGCAGGAAAAACGAAACCCAAGAGCAACATGAGAACAGCTCCTGAACAAAACACTTCGCTGTTACAGCTCTGCAGAGAGCACAAGACTTCTGTGGCATGCAGCCGGGGCAAGAGGGCCGAGGTAAGTTCATGGAGTAGTTCAGCTGTTTAGCAAACCCGAGTTGTTTACCGTACAGCTTTTATACCACAGAAGCTTTATGGCTTAGCAGGGAACAGTAGGAGAAAAGCATGGATGACCTGTGGTAACAGTTTGCACATACGTGGCCAGCACCCATTGCTCAGCTGCTCTCCACTGAGCCTGAAGAACGCTGCTGGAACAGTTCAACATTTTCAGAATTAAATTCCTCATCATGTGGAGGAAGATGAAACAGTTCCTGCTCTGCAAAATTCCTAGTAAAACAGCAGGCAGGAGATGGAACCAGTCCTTCAACGAGGGGATCTCCATGTACCTCACAAAGTTTTTCAACAATCCACCAAACCCCTCTGACATTTATCCTTTTGGATCTCAAAGCTTTCAGCTGATACCTTAAGGACCCTTTTGCTGTAATTCTCAAGTAGTAACATCTCGATTTGTCAAATAATTAGAAACTCCTTCAGCAGCCAGCTTTGAGCTTTACGGAGCAGGCTACTTAAATGAGTAACTACAGAAAGAAAAAACAGCTACTTGGAAAAGAAAGCGGCAACCACGTTGTTTCACTGGTCACAGGCTCTAAGACCAGCAGAACAGACATGATGTGACACTCGCCTGTCAGGCTATCGCCTCAACACAGCACAAGTATTTCTACAGCACCAGCTAATTTGACATCAATCCACTCTCACAAAGCCAGTGCACATGAGAGTGGGACAAGCTCCTGATGCAGCCCCGATTACTACCCTGTAAAGCGGAGCCTTGTGGGACTGTGGCCCTTTTGCTGAGAGGTGCATACAAGTTTTGCTGAGAGGTATGTGCAAGTCCTTCTCATACTTTTCCTCACTGACAGGAAGACCCTCCTCCTAGCTCTGAATCACAACACAAACCTTATGCAGCAACCACCTCTGGAGGGCGAGTTAGGAATAAACAGCTGTATCTGCTCAACTGTTTGGTCCACCCTCACCTATAGAATTCATACATCAAATTTGTCTGACAAGAACAGGATAGATCCCACTGCCCCTCTCACCTTCGTAGGATTTGCCAGAAGCATGACTTGGGTGATGGCAGCAGGTGGCTGGATGGGATTGAACGGAGACAGCTCTGTGCCAGAGGGTGGTTGTAACTTCACTTTCATGGACTGCAAATGAAAAAGAAAGCAGAAGCTCAGGGATCATCTCCTGCCTTGGGGACAATGAAAGATGCAAGTTCAGGCTGGGGAGATAACAGCACACATCCAGACTGAAGAGGATCAATCCACGTGCAAGGATGAGGATTGATCAAGAAAGAGCCAGCCCACCTTGCACAACACAGCAGGAACACGTAGGCTGACAAGTCAGACCAGAGTACAAGCACTGGTCAGGTGAATAAATACCAACAGCACCTTTGCTATCTAAGTGCTCTTGGGTCGGATGTTTTAATGCGAACACCTTCACGACAGTAGGCAGAGCATAGCCGAGATTGGGCCAGTTTTCAAAACACAAAGCTGGCCACCCAAAATTATCTAGGTGCAGTAAGACTACAGTGGAACATATTGTTAGATTTAGGTTATCTGTTAGAAATTCTGATTCTAAAGACCTCAAGTGGGGCTCTATCCATGTAACGGTCCTATCATTGTGCTGTCTGAGCCACCTTCATGAACAGACACAGCTGGATTGATCTTAGATAGCAAGAAAAACAGAACACTACCTGCAGTTCTTGACTTATACTATTAAGTGTCTTCTGCCTCTGAAAACCACCTTTATGTTCTGGAAACAGGCAGAGCACAGCCCACAGAAAGGTAGACCCAGGCTGTCCCAGGTCCCTGAGCTCATACGCAGAGCTTCCCGAACGCACAGTTTCACGGTGCCGTGGGTCTGAGCCACGCTTCCCCACCTTTGGCACAGCAGCCTGCAGCACGATGTTCTTCACGGGAAGTGGTGCCGTATTCAGCATCGAGACCACCACGACGAGCACATCCGATCTTCCTGGTGGGCACTCCCTGGCAAAGTGCAAGAGGATCCGGAAGCCGTTCTTGTCGTAGGCTGTCACTGGGAGGGCACTGCCTACCACAGAGAGAGGAGGGGAGGGGAACGTAGGTTTATGCCGCAGAAGATGATCTGCAGCAGCATTAGGCAATCTGACTGTTTGACTGGGACATCTCATCCCTTCTGTCCACTTCAGAAGCTTTGTCAAGAAGCTTTGCTTTTAAAAACTGTTCAGAGAATGGTGAAAAACCTGAGATACTTACTGGGTTTAATGGATTCCAGGGGAACATGGACATTGGCCAAAGAAATTTCAGGTGCTTTCATCGGACTGCCTTGCTGCTGGCATGATGCTGGCTGGAAGAGAGGACTTCCCGAGCCAGCAGTGCAGCTGCTTGGGAAAGGAACTGGAGGGGCTCCAGGGGCAGTGGCTGGCAGCCCTGCAGGTGCTATTAACGGGGCAGAGGTGACAGTGGTTGGCAAAGTAACCCCAGGGAACACTGAGGGCGTCACCATGCCTTGGGTGGCAGTCCTGGAGGAGAGACAGAAAAAACATGGGAAACTGAGCTGAAAGCGAAGCAGGCATTTCACCACAACCCCAGGGATAACACCAGATCATGAGCACAAGGCACTGGCACAGAGCCAGACTGGAGCCCGTGACACAGTACAGTCTCATGTAAGGAGGAGAGCTACAAGGAAAGTGGTGGTGGTAGGGTTAGGCATCACTTCTCGAAGTCTCACCTTGGCAAAGGCCTCTGCTTCTCAGCAGCCTGTTCAACTTTACACCACACGTTTGTATCAGGCAACAGTACAGCTGTTGTGCTTGACCCAGCAGTGCCTGCCTTACCCTCCCAGAGATGGGACCCTCGTATCAGTTTGTAAACTGAAACCCTCTGAGAAGAAAAATCCCAATCACACACTTCTACCAAACCAGAGAGTTGAAAGTCTGCCTCTGAACCTGACGCTGCAGCACGCTTGGCTTTCTAACTGCGGAGACAAAGGAAAGTCCAGAACTTTTAGTTACCCTTTGGCTTCTTCAAGGAGTTGCCCCAATGCATCCATCTTATGTGACATATTGCTCCCCACAGATGAGCTAAAGAACCCAGGAGCAGCTGGAATAGTCTTAGGAGGCCCCGCAGGGGCAGCTGGTCCAGCAGAGAACACAAATGGAGCTGAGTTTGGTGCTGGGATGCCAGGAACAGCCTGAGAGGCTGTGAAAGCAGAGGGCAGCGTCACTGACGTTCCACACGTGGTCTGTGATGTGTGATGGAGAAGAGGGTTCCCTGCAGGGTTGCAAGCAACAGTCACCATCTTCGGATTAAAGAAATCCAGGTCCAACTGATCATTCTGAAAGAGAGGACAAGTAGACGCTCCAACTCACTGCTACCCCCTGTTGTAGAGATGGCACTGTTACAGAGGGAGATGGATTTACCGCAAAAACAGGTGCTGGGTGGCAAGCAGCAAAGTCTGTGGCCTATGTCAGGGCTACATCTGATCTGTAATTTAAGCAAAGGAAGCGCTAACATCATGGGGGACAGATGGGAAACTGAGAAAGCCAGGTTCAGGGATATCTACTCTGTTCAGACACAGCTATCCCAGATCTTAGGGCTAAGCCAGGCTTCCCCTCAGGAACAGCAGCCCCTTTGCTTGTATGTGTGATCACACACTTCTCCAAGGTGACAGAGTGTGTTCCAAGACCTCTCACAACAACAGCCCCTCCCTCCCCTTCCCCTAAGACCCTCCTTTGTACCTCAAACATGCTCCACTGGTTGTTTTCTGATGTCTCCTTCACTGCTGTAGGGGCAGGGTCATTCAAGCCTGAAAGGAAAAATAACAAGTAGGTGACTGGAAGAGAAAATAAGTTAGGTGTCATCCCTGGGTAGTTGTTTCAGTACCATCAAACCACTTGATTCAGCTTTGCCAGAGCCCAAGAACCTGATGAAAGACTGAAATGTGATGCAAGTCTACGATGAGGAAAAGAGACTGACAGCACCAGTAGCTGACAGTCACCCCCTGCACACAGCTCTTCTAACCCTTCCGGATTCACAGTGTGTCTTCTGCTGTTCACACCTGGGCTTCACAGGCAGGCGTTCTGCAGGCTCCCATATGCAACCCCTCTAAGGCATAACCTTGCTCTTTAGCACAGCTGCGAAGTCAGGGGGAAATCTATATCCAAACTGCAGCCAGCATGTCCAAGCACCGACAGAGATCAGACTGCACTTACACTCAGCTTATTTCACTCGCAGCCTACTCTGGGAATATCAGAGTTTTTAGTACTGCCTCATTGACCAGGTCTTATGTTCAGGGTGATGCAAGCAAGTGTCCCCTGGATTTCTCTAGAAACTAAAGGCATCTAATGCTCCTTTAGGCATGCCACATGTGCAGCCAGCCCTTGCACTCACGCTGATGGAAGAAAGCAGTCTTTGTTAGGCATGGAGTGAGTAGCCCTTTCCGGGCCCCTCAGTGTCTTACCCAAGCACAGAAGCTCCTCATCCAGCAAGGAGAGGGAGTTGGCCGAGCTGCTCTGCTGAGCAGGTGCGGCTTCCACTTGGCTAGAGGAACTGCTCCGCAACTGTGCAAATGACTGGGGAGGAGGCGGGAGAATGGGGATTTCTGCTGGGGCTGGGGCTACTGTGGGGGCTGGCGTCAGGGTGGCGGGTGGCACTGGAGGTGGTGGGGTGCTGGTGACGTCCAATCCAGCGAGGTCAATGAGGGTGTTGAGGTTACTTGTGGAGTTACTCCCTGCAGCGGACAGGAGAAGAGCACTACTAGGAAAGAAGGCAAAAGGCTCAGAGCAAACCCAAAGCACAGAAGAAAACATCAGATAAATGGTTTCGCTAACACAGATCCTCATTTAATCATGGCTTATGGCTCTTCATAACAGAGGAAGCCCACCTGCTTTCCACCTAACCATCTGCTGTCCATGAGCTACTTAAATCAACCCAGATACTTAGGAAATTTCTATCTGAAAAGCAACATCTGCTTCAAACACTGCTCCTTCCCCAGCGCTTTTTGTAGCATAATTTGTAGTCTTTTCAAAATCTTTTGAGCTCAGAGGAGGCTTTGGGAGATCCTACAGAATGACAATAAACAAAGGCTACCAGAGAGCTGAGTAAAGATCATACTATCTGGATATAGAATTTCCTTCATACTTATGACTGCCTTGTCCCATTACGATGCTGCCAGGCAGCATTACGCATTCCTCTGCTGCTCTCCATGCAGAAACGTGTAAGTGACCCCCAAATGGCACCTCTGCCACACACATGTCCAGCGCTTTCAACGGTGAAACGGAAGTGTAAAGTGGGCGACTGGCCTAAATCGAGAAATGAAATTGGTGGCAAAGCCAGGACTCCTGGCCTGGCTCCCACTCTCCCGTTATTGTCCTTTTAATAAAATCATTCTCTTCTTAAATGTCACCATTAAGAAACAGGACAAACATGGAGAGGAAATCGTATGAAAACTTCCAGCTACACAACCTGTAAACATGCAGGTTTCACAGAATCACAGAATGTTAGGGATTGGAAGGAACCTCAAGGATCATCTAGTCCAATCCTCCTGCCGGAGCAGGACCACCTAGATCAGATCACACACGAACGCATCCAGGCAGGTTTTGAACATCTCCATAGAAGGAGACTCCACAACCTCTCTGGGCAGCCTGTTCCAGTGTTCTGTTACCCTTACTGGGAAGAACTTCTTCCTCATGTTTAAGTGGAACCTCCTATGTTCCAGCTTATATCCATTTCCCCTTGTCCTATCATTGGATGCCACTGAGAAGAGCCTGGCTCCATCCTCATGACAGTCACCCTTTACATATTTATAAACATTAATGAGGTCCCCCCTCACTCTCCTCTTCTCCAAGCTAAAGAGACCCAGCTCTCTCAGCCTTTCCTCATAAGGGAGATGCTCCACTCCCTTCATCATCTTTGTGGCCCTGCGCTGGACTCTCTCCAGCAGTTCCTTGTCCTTCTTGAACTGAGAGGCCCAGAACTGGAGCAAACCCCTAGGTTTGCTACTGATGTTATCAAAGGTTTCCATATGAAACAAGCAATGGAAAATGCAAAGCTGCAGCACTATTGCTCATGTCCAGAATTGTCTCTCCACTGCTTAGAGATGTCTTGTCGCCCTCTGATTCACAAACTTGGCTACAAGAACCACCAATAGCCTACTTCACCACAACTAATAGGAAACTCCATCCAAAAGACTTAGAATTGCAAGATTCAAAACTAAACAGTTGGCTTCCCAGGAACTCACCTTCCACTACAGACATCGCAGGGAGATCCACTTCACCATTGATCACTTGTCCCTCTATTATTTTTTTATAGGAATTTATCACACGGGATAAATTGTCACTGGCCTGCAGAATATCCCCTACATGCAAGAGAGACAAAAACGACCTCCAAGACTTTAGTAATACTGCTCCCAGTAATGATGACAGAAATCAGTTATTAACTAAATAATCAGCAAGAAAAAACAATTATTCGGCTATAAGCGCCATAACTCTCTCTTTGCCATGCTTCTCTAAGCAATATCCCGACCCTTCTGGGTCCATGCACATTACAGTAACAATGAAAAAATGAGTCCAAGGCTTTGTTCCCCACAGCAACTCCATTCCCCTTCCAAAGCAGCAGCTGACCCCCGTTATTGCCCCTAGTCTCCCTAACCACCAACTCCACTGTCAAGTCCTGTCTGAATTTAAACGATAAGCACACAGAGGCAGGATCTTGTCTCTTATCTGCTCGCTCCAAGCAGAGCGCATTCATAGGTAAGAAGCTCTTTACAGAAGCCATTCCTCTGCTGAACCCTGGCACAGTCATAGGTCACAAAAGCAATTAAAGAAGGGTAAGCGCAGCTTTGTTTACCCAAACTGCTGTCATTATCCTCAGTCTCACTGGCCAGCTTGAATAACGTCCGTCTTTTCGTTTCACACCTTTCATAGAGCTCCTAGGAAAAGAGATTAGGACAAAGGGTTTCATCAGCCAGGAAATACCGTCAGCAATACCAGTCAGCACAGAATGACTCCCCAGGCACGCACTGGAAAGCTCAGAATAGAGAAACCAGTCTCCCTGTGCTGAACACGCTAGTGTGGCTGAACAATCAAAACCCCCTGTCCCTGCCCTACTAACAGAGCTGTGAAGCATGGTGTTAGCCTGCGAGTTCAAACACAATCTGCATTTTCAACAAAACACCTCTCAGTCCTCCCTCACATCAACGCTTCTGGCCAGCTCTTTTGGGCTAGAGATGTTCGCTCCTCGTGCTAGGGCAGCCCCTAAAAGCCCGAGGAAGAGTAGAACTGTGCTTCAACACATACGTTTCGCTTGTGCTGCAATCTCTACTCAGAGAGTCCGCAACCACACAGAATAAAGGTGGTGAGAAGGAAACACCTCACAGAAACAAACCAGTTTCTTAAGCTTCCTACCATTGTTTCAGGAGCTTGTTAAACACAATTACACATTGAGCTTTTTTAATTAGATAACATGTTACTCTTCAAGGCCCTGGTCCTATCCAACGATCCCTGATGTCTGTTTTGATTTTTACCTTCTTGATGTTCTCCCAACCTTTTAACACTAGCTAAAACTGTTCCACTAAAGAGGAGGACATATCTTATGTCCCATTTAGCTTCAATTTATCCATCCAGTGGTGAGGAACAGTTATTATCTGCAATCAGTGTGCCCTAGTAGGAGCAAGAATTACAGACTGCAGCTTCTTGACTCTGCCACACTGCATCTTTGGAGAACAGCTGTACCCCACTTCAAGTTTGTGCAAAATCAAGCCATTACCCGGTCCTTGTAAGGCACCGCGTCCTTTGGTGAAAGGTGTTAAAAACGTGGTTATTTTCTTTCCTGCTGTTTCCAACGACTGCTCTTGTTTCTTGCTGTTGCTCTCCATTTTACTGCACTATTTGTAATTCTTTGCAAAACTCAAGTCTCTAAGAAAGGACTGACTGTAGGATTTCTGGGAAGAAGGGGCAGCTCAGACCCACCTTCATGAGCTCCCTATCAGCCTCTGACGAGTCCTCTTTGCTGTAATGAACCAACATCTCATTCAGCAGCTTCACGTTGTTATTCACTTCCTCCAGTGTGTGCATGCGTTTTGTCACTTTTTGAATCCGAGCCTCGTCCTTCAGGGTGTAAAACACAGACATGAAAAGTGAGTTTTCCTGTCAAGGTCCACAGTATCACACCAGCAGGTGTTACCTGTAAATCACGTCAAGTAATGTCTCTTACAGGTTAAGCTAGTTAAAAAATCCACCTGACTCCCTTCATGGGAAGTATTGCTTACTTGATTGTCTTTTCACCACTATTCTGAAATGTTAGAAACCTCTCGTATCTTCAGAAGGTCTCATTAAATAGATTTCAATGTATAATTATACCACTAAGAATAGAAGTGTTCAAAACAGTGTGTTCTCAACAGTTCCTTTCTGACCTGTTCAGAAGATTTATTTTTTTTTTTGTCACTTGATGCCTTTTTTTGAGAAAAGACAAGTTTGAAGCGACACATTTACTAGGAACAACAGGCGCTCTCTGGTAGAAAATATCCACCCATCTCTGATTTGAGATTCCAACTAAAGACACAGGAGAGTCTGCCCTGGGGACAACAAAAGCTTGAATGGAAACACTGCAGTAATCTATACATCCTCTTCAGTCTAGAGGTATTCTTTTTATTATTTTTTTTTTTTTCCAGAATCACGGTGAGTCATTTCCTGGACGCAGAGGTTTCTAATGACTGCCATGGGTGGATGCATCACGGCTCTGCAAACAGGAAGGTGTTTCCATGAGGCCTGCTTGTGAGAAGACCCAGTCCAATGACTCAGTCCTCAACATCCAGGGGTGGTAATGTGATGCTCCCACCAAACCCCAACGTGAAATACCATCTTGAGTGATGAGAATGCAGTTAATTACAACAAGGGGCATTCAATCCTTGCCTCTTCTTGCCCTGTCCTCCGCCAGACATCAACTGTAGACATTTTTGTGATACGAACATCTCCTACTTCTGAGCTGGGGTCAAAATGTCAATACATTCACATCATACAGAGCCCTGCTAAGTCATCAGACGGCACCTCCTTTATGTTGGTAACCACAGGGTCTAGATGCAAGTTAGCAGTCTGTGTGTTTTAAAGAATAATAAAAGGTTGGATGTTGCTGATGGTCGGTCTCATTCAGTCTCTACAGCTTAACTAAGGAACGTACTAATGCAATGCTCCCACAGCCTCAAAAGCCCAGCTGCTGCCATTCACATGAGCCTAAAGCTCTCTACCATTTTGGAATCAAATTGCTTAAAACTTGCAAAGCAGACTGCTGACTGGGACCAATCCTACAGGAATTTCTTACCTCTTTTACCATGGATTTTATAAGCTTGTTGGCCTCTTGTAAATCATCTGGGTTTTTGCTTTTCAGCAGCTTGGCTAGAAGCTGTAAGACGAGAAGGAGACAAATAAAGACCCTTTGGCAAAGGGAAGCAAAGGAAAGGAATCTAAGTGAACAAATTCAGGCAAGAACAGATACAGCCCACTACTACAAAGTTTACACTGCTTTCACACTCACAGTGACTTCAGCAGGAGTTATTTACGGCTTATTATTTTATGCAAGTTGCTGCATTCTTGCTTCTACACAGGACAGATCTGTGAAATCTCAGAGACTTCTGACACTAGATAAATATTTCCCCCATACATCATTTCTGTTCCCGTGTGTGAAATGTTCTCTGCCTTCTAGTACTACAGCAGGATGGCAGTGGGAATAGTCTCATAATGGTAACACAGACAAGGTATTAGCTGGAACCTCAGATTAGGTATGTGGACAAAGCAGTCATATTCAAACCAATGAGTTCTGTGAAAGTACACATCACCTCCCCAGAAATAAAGCTGAATTAGTAAGCTTTCCTTCCTTGTTCTATAAGCACATTAAGTAACCACTTAATGATTTCACTAATGATTATGATACAAGTTTTCAGTATACCTTGGATTTCTCCTCATCATCAAACACAGGGTTTTTGGGACGAGGTGGAGGAGAAGGAATCAGAGTTTTGTCTGCAGGAATCACAGGATCAAACATAACAATCCCTGAAAGCAGAAAAGGAATCCACGTGGGTTTCCACACGCGGTCACACCAGGCAGTGCACCCAGTTATTCACAGGCTGCTGTTCTAACCAACGATACAGGCTCAAAATCCCTGAGAATGCTGGCTAGTAAAATAAAGTAACTTTTCTTTGATAAAGGCCAAAACCCCAGCAACTATGTTGCCATGTCCATACTGCTCCTCTAATAGCTCAATACAACCAACAGCTCTCCATGATTTCTCTCTCCCCCTTTCATATTAGCTGTTGAACCACTAAGTGACATCTCAGACCACCCAGCTTTGTGCAAACTCAAGGGCATGACATTTGTTTGTATAGCTGAGCAGGAAAGCAGACACCAATGCAAAACACGGCGATGATCAGACTCCTAACCACGAGCACGGAAAGAGCTAAGCTCCCTGCTTGTTCCATTGTCAAATCCTTAGATTTGTGCTCTACTTCAAGAGCTTTCCTGAAACCAATTTTTCTTGTGTTGAAGTCGCATGCTACTCAGCTGAGCTTTTTCACTGTGCCTACACAAGAAATTTGTATCAGTTGAACTACAGGTACAATTTTAAAGCAATCTAGTTAAAAACACAAAAGGCTACATAGAGGCTCTTATTTCGCTTTAAATTAGACTTGTTCAAATCGTTTAATAACTAGTTCCAGAAAAAACTCCAAAAAGGCCCTGCAAACCAAAACAAAAGTATTTGCAAGGTGTTGAACTAATCTAGTTAAAAAAATCCAACCCAGCCCAAGGCATTTAAACACAATGAGAAGCTTTTCAGAGCGTTTCTCCCTTGTTCTATCTCCCCTCAGAGCTTGCCTTGACACCATGTAATTAGAAGCTGCGTATTTTGTGACACTCCTGGTTAAGGCACAGGCTGGAGAGAATGCATGAACGCATGACTTCCTACCTTGTCGCTTCAGCATGTAGTAGGCATCCTTGATTTTGGATTCTTCTGGTAATGCCACTGTCCAACTGTACAGCAACTCAATGACTTTGGTCTTCACCTTCTCTGAGACTCGGTCTCCCAGGTACTAAGAGTGGAAAAAAGATATAAATTCTCCACATCCTTCATTTCTTTTTAGAAATAAAGCCCAAACCCAAAGAACGGGAGTTCAGTGATATACATTAGAAAGTGTATAATCCCAGTTCCAAGATGCTTTACACACCTTATTAAGACGAAAAAATGCTCCTCTAATATATCTGAAATAATAGTGAAGAGAAGCTTTGTGACTATCTTCAGCGAAAGAAAAAGCAGCTGTTCTGGTGGTTTCAGGATTTTGCTATTTAAAAAATTCCAGCAATACAGACAACCACCTCCTCTCCTGTCTTATTGGAAAGAATCTGGGAATACTCTGCTGCACCAATCATGCCATGGGGTGCCTCAGTCTATTTTTGACCATGTTAAACTGATCATGAACGTTGAGGGACTTAGCCAGGCACTCGACACAGCAAGTCAGCAGCAGAGTGAAGATGAGAACTCAACGGAGTGTTGCCAAGACTCTTGTTTTAACCTCTGCATCACACCTCTCCTCCACTGACACTGGAATTTTGTTTGGGTTTTTTTTGAAAAACACAGGTCAAGCTTTAGAACAGCACAGAGACTGCATATTGATGGTAAATAAGTACAACTTACTGAGAAAAATAGTAAGCATAGCACAAAAAAAACCCCTGAGCTAACAAGTGCTCTTGGATCTAGGCTAATAAATGCAACGAGCTAGACAGAGCACTGCAAACATTTTGAATGTTGCCTGCAGCTTGCAGAGGCCAAACCAAAAGTAAATACAGCCATAAGGCTCAGGGACTAACCTTTGGAGACACAACTTTTATTAACTCGTTTAAAAAGCGAAACTTCCCCACTTCATTATGAAATCTTCTCCCACAATTCTTCATACAAGCCTCCAGCACCTGCATTCGAGTAACAAAAAGAGGGGTTGAAACGAACACCAAACCTCTTCAACAACAGAGTAGCTGTGTTCTGCTCTCAGAGGAACGAAGGGACCCACATCAGAGAGACACACGTTCCTGCTCTGTGATAGAGGCATGAACCTCCCGTCTTCAGGGGTGACACATCACGACAAGCTGTTCTCCCACCCTCAGCTATGAATATCCGGGTCAGTTATCTCACCATTAGGTCTTGCACAATGAACACAAATCTTACCTGAAGATAACAAACGGAAGCGGTTGAAACTAAACCAGAGTTATTTCATAGAATCACAGAATGGTTAGAGTTGGGAGGGACCTCAAAGATCACCTAGTTCCAACCCCTCTGCTATGGGCAGGGACACCCTCCACTACACTGGGTTGCTCAAAGCATCATCCAACCTGGCCTTGAACACTTCCAGGGATGGGGCAGCCACAGCTTCTCTGGGCAACCTGTTGCAGTGCCTCACCGCCCTCTGAGCGAAAAATTTCTTCCTTATTTCTAATCTAAATCTCCCCTCTTTCAGTTTAAATCCATTGCCCCTTGTCCTATCACTACACACCCTTGTAAAAAGTCCTCTCCAGCTTTCCTGTAGGCCCCCTTTAAGTACTAGAAGGCTGCTTCTGACTGCTTTATCACTGATGAGCAATCTGGACACTTCAGTTAAGTAACTGTGCTCCCTCTCACTGTCCACTCCCTTCAGCAGAAGGGAATCAGGGCATTCGGCCCAAGAACTAGCCCCAGCTGACCCCACTGACACACACTGCCCCCTTACACTCCGCAAAGATGATGTCAAATGATACAGAACTGGATTTAAGAGGAGGGGTAAGGACTACCTACTGTCAAGGCCTGGACCGCCTCCCATTCCTGTGGCGACTGGATTTTATGAGCCAGAAGTCTCACGGCTATCTGTGGCCTGAAACAAAGCAGATCCCCATTACAAACAAAGCAGGCAAACACGCTGAAGGACTTTCAGACTTTCACAAATTCGACTGTTTAAATGATATGCCTTTCACATAATTAAAAGGAAATGTCATTTAGTACTTTTCATCTTTCCAACAGTGTACAAAGGCTAATGAAAAACGTTCAGGGCATCTCCATAAGCCTGGGTGTTCGCACATACGAAAGGAAGCGAGGGCTGGTAGTCTGAGCCAGCACTTCTAGATTCCTGCTTGGGAGAGGCCAAACAACTCCCAGTACAGCTCCCAGCCCAGGAAATCACTTCATTTCTCTTGCATTAGTTTCCTTCTTCCAGAAGAAAACACTTCTTCCTTAGCTCACAGGAATGCTGTGACCCAGAAGGCTTTCTCAGTTAAACCTTGTGAAGATTTTAAAGCCATGAAGCCCCACCAGGCACTAGCAGTTATAACCCCATTTTACAGACTGGCAGACAGACTGGGTTTGGCCAGATGAGAACCGTGTAGCTGCAGAAGCTGACGTTAGAGGCGGACTCAGAATTCTCTTTTCCCTAGCACTCAGTCTGTGTGCAACTCCTGCTACCTCACACGAAAGAGAAACCACACTTCGCAGTACCTTGTTTCTTTTGCAGACAGATCTTCCTTGCAACATCAGTATATATAAAAGCGGAAGTTTGATGACCAAATGATACATTTTAAACTGTGAATGTCAGTTTATTAAGTCTAGAGCAGTTCGGGACACCCACCCTTCAAGTTCTTTGTTGATCTGGTCACAGAACCCGATGATGTATTCCCAATCTTCTTGCCTGTTAGATGGGTTAGTGGCTTTATCTTTAGTAAGGGAAAGAGAACATATTACCAATCAAGCAGAAGAAACAGTACAAAAGGTCATGCATTTCCTAGACAAAAGCATTTGACATCCATTGTCAACTATAAAAAAGGAGAAAGAAGTTCACACGTGGTATGTCTGATCAGGGAAAAGGCTGCGTCCAAGTCAAGACGTCCAAATATCCAGCAAGAACCACTGCTTTCCAGAAAAACAGGGGCCAAATCTCAAGTACTTCGAAATGCACTATTTCCACATTCTAAATGAGATTAGAAGATAAAATATTTGAGCTCACCCAGTTTCCCTCTGCCTGAAACACTATCTCTTTCTATTTGGCTGTAACGTTAAACTTTGTAAAGGCTAAACCCTCACACTTTCTACATAGGAAGCTATTTTTATATTCCCTGGGAGTTTTGTAGAAGGAAGAGCTGGAACATCAGATGTTTAATATAAGTCGTTTAGCATTAACACTTGTTTTTAGAGTGCCAGCTGACTTGTTAGATGCCTTAGCATTTCTCCTGGGAGTTACAAACTGGAAGTTATTATTATACCTTGAGTTGTTCTTGAAAGTAATCAACACCACAGCCTGTACCTGGCCAGGAATTCAGATCCTGTATGCTCCAACTCAGAGACCCGTGCCCTAACGACGGGGCTATTTCAGACTCCTGAAGGATCCTCCCTCAGGTACCAGGACCTCCTTTACTGTGCTGATTGCAGAATAGTGAGGCTATCAGCATCTTTTTTTTTGTCATAAATGCATCTTCTCTGTGTATTCTACTCAACTCTGATGGAGCACTGAATTTGCAGTAGACAAGATTCCTGCTTTAACCTATTTTTCCAGCCAAGATGACCGGACATGGTAATTTTTCTTTCTTCTAAGGGAAGAAACAACACTTCATAGCTATCTATCTAAGGGCTGGCATTTAAGAAGCCTTCCTCAAAACTTTAACGAATGGAAATAGATACAGAAAAGAAAATATTTCTTAGCTAGACAGTACAGAGCAGAGGATAAAGAACAGGAAAAAAACCAGCATACATTCTTGTACTTTCATCATCTAGGTAAGCATAACAGAATAAACGCATGCTACATTACAAAGTGCCATCTTCTATCAGCATTAAACCATATCCTTTCGCCTTTCCACAGGCAGATAAAAACAACTATCAAATATCTACTTTGAAACCTCACTTTCACAGGGCACCTTATCCTCCTACTGTGGCAGTCCCAGAAGGTTCGCTTGTATTTTCCTCCTCACAAAAGGCTAGTTGTAAAGTAATTTTGTAAATTTTTCCACGGATGGCATCTGCAGAGGTGAATCTGTGCCCGCTGCTGACTTCCACGGGACCCTGGATAAGCAAAAGGTGGTAGCCAGGGAGGACGAACTGCAGGATCACATCCTGCACTAGCGAAGCTACTGAGCTATTTTTTGAAGTTAGTTTAAAACACAGCTGCTGCAGAGCCAAACAACTGTTCAAAACATATGTGGCACTTAAACCTTATTGCCACATTCCCAAGTGCTGAGCACCCTGGAAGCAACATGAAACCGTGGACTTACAACGATCCAAAGTGTTTTCTTGCAAATCAAATGGCATTGTGCACGGTTCGGTGCTCCAAAGCACCTCGGCTGCTCTGCAGGCCCAGATAAAAGAAATACAGCTCTTGGCTGGAGTTAATGGGATTTATTTAATATATACAGGAAGCACAAACAAGTAAAGACATTCAACTAAATGAATTATTCCTTGGTTGTACATCCTGATTTTAGGAAAGAGATATGGAACAAATAGGAAAACGTAACCAATATTTCCTCGTCAAGCATTATTTTTAAAGCTGTTCCAAATATCTCCAAAGATTTCTTGGAATGACACTGGATTTTTTCACACTCTCAGATTGGGTTCAGATTCATCTAATTTTTTTTTCACCAAAAGCTCTCACACAAAGATAGTAAAGTCTCAGAGGCAAAGACAGACTACTGAAGGGAAGTTATGTTCCACGTGAAGAAACTCCCTATTTTTACCATTCATAAAATCTCCATACTCTAGTTCATAAAAGTTAATAAGCTTGACCAGAAGTCCTGCCCTGGCTCTGGAGACTGATGTGCCTGCATGACACAACGCAACGGTGCGTATGGATACTTATCACCAATCTCAGTACAGACACATGAACACAGCATCCCACACAAGCTAAATCACCTTGCTTAACCTTTTCAGGACGTTGCTATCTGAAGCTGCATCACATCTACCAAGGCACAACCTAAAATCCTCTATTTTTATGCAGAATACTTAAAATGTGGGTAGGAAGCTCCTCTGCATTGCCTTATAAATATGCCTCAACCCTTACATGAAAGAGTTCCAGGAGGAAGAGTTTGGTGCCCTGGAATATTAAATCCTTGGTTCCTCTGTTGAAACTGCTAACAAAGGCCCTTTTGGTACCAGTTACAAAGTTTGCTTTCAGAGACACTTGCCACCAGGTCTCATCCTGAAAATCCCATTTCATATTGGCAGCCAAGTGAATCTGAATTAGCAACCTGGGAACACAAGTCTTACCACTACCCCAGTCCTGCCACCATCTCTGCCTTGGCTTTCAGACACCACTGCACCTAGGACACATAAAGTTGCTTCGTGTTTGACCTGAGCCTGAGCCCTTCAGCCCTCAGCTGCTCTGCTAAAACCCCAAAATGAGTCAACATTCAGATGCATCACTAGATATGAAACAAAAGTGCCCATTTTCTCTACAGAGAAACAACTGCTGGAATGCAGAGAACCACAAAACATTAATTGACTGGTAATGAATGCTGGGTTTACTTCTCTACCCAGACAAAAACCATCCCAACAAAGGGTTTCCCCAGGTCAGGCTTAGCGTATGAATTGGGAATCCCCAGCCCAAGCATGTTTGAGTCTAACAGTTGGATTCTGTTTGTATCCCTGGGAGAAGGAGAATGCTGACCAATGACAATATAAGGAAAAAAAGAAATTAAGACAACCGTAGTATTTTATCCATCTGCATCTGTTACATAGCTGGACATTGTCTAAACCTGACATATATGACACAATGAAGTTTCCTTTTGGATGCAGCAGAAAAGGCAGTGCTAAAGTCAAAGGATCCAGCTGTGTTTGTACAACTGACGTTATTTTCTACCCCCCTCTTCTATTTCAGCTAAGTGCAGAAGACCAGCCGGCAGGGAGAGAACAGAAGGGATCACGTTCTTTCATCCCAGCTGCCTGAAACAAGGCAGGAGACATGAAGATGCTAGATCATCACTGGCTGAAGTGCAGATCTTGCTGCAGTATTAGGGCACGAGGATGATGTTACTTCACGGGTCTATGCCTCCACCTGATGACAGAGACAGGGCAGTGTGGAAGGCTGCATCCCACCGGTACAGGAGAAAAAAAAAAAAACACTGGCAAGAAGAAATTTTCCATCTTTCCGTGACTGGGAAGTTGGCTGTGCTGCTGAGCAATTGTGGCCCTTTAGTGAGGGCACGGCAGGTGCACGCCCTCAAGGTTAGTGTTAGACACAGCACAGCTTTCTGATGGTTACAAGAAAAAAAAACCTCCGGAGGCCTGGTGAAAGCACTCAGATGCACCAGCCTTTGCACTCTGCCTTCCCAGTCTGCACGACTCCTCCAGTAATTCACGTACACGAACACTCCGTGCTCCCCTACAATGGGAGGAGCAACACAATCACACCAGCACAAACCACTGTAGCAGTGACCAGGCATAAATGCATCAATGCATCCTCTTGAATGACAGACCACCGCTCGAGCCTTGAAAAACGTGAACGGCTCTGCAATCAGGCCCACTGCAATATTTCTTACAGTGAGTAAGGCCTCTGCAACACTACCTTTTAGCACTGTTTTCCGGTGATAGAATATCCTACTGCTTGGCCAAGGGAGATAACTTCTCTCTTAAATTCCACAATTAAAAAATAACCCCAAGAAACAAACAGTCAGGAAGCTTTCCAGGCTACACAACCTAAAATATCCTTCCTACTAGAGATATTTTCACACACTGACTGAACTTGGTGAGTCAGTTCTCCTCAGAGGAAGATTAAAAGGAAGGGATGTGGGTGTTTCTTCATGTGTCTCACTGGCTACAATAAAAGATATTGACAAACTGTGGGAGTTCAGAGGAGGAGCAAAAACAGTAAGGGGACAGAAGGGATTGATCTAAAATGAGAAGTAAGAGCTGAAAACATAATTTAGCCAGTAACTCCTATAACAGATGATGATACCATGAGTGTGGTTGAATTTTATGTAAAAATACCACGAAAGACCAAGAATTATTTAATCTTGTTTATGGAAGGATAACTCCAAAGGGGTAACAGATTTCATACTTTAAGGTATTTAAACTAACGACCATTTTCTGCTGTTTGCCTAGCGCCCAACTACTCCAGAACTTCACTCACTGCTGTAATCACACAAATAACTATCGAAAGGAGACGAAAATCTAGACAACAAGCTGGTGATGCGTAGGATAGCCTCCCAGGGACAGCAGCAGGAGCCCTTGTGCATAGATTATATGGAAAACAATTACTGTTACAACTGATTCATTCAAGAATCACCTCCCAGTCTGCCAGCACTGGGTCGGGATCCTGCAGGGCCAGGTTCCGTCGCACCAACAGCCAGCCGACCCTCCGGCAGCACGGACAGCCACACAGTGAGGAGACACTCAGCAAAGGCTGGTGATGAACAAGCTATGTTTGGTGTTTTTTTTTTTTCCCTGTGTCTCTAACGTTTAAGATTCTGTGATAAAAAATATCTCCTCTTGACAAATGACTTCTGAGTATTCCAGTTTGTGCGGATGGACACCTCTAACTCCCACCCTGAAACGGCAGCTGGGCATAAAGCAGAACCGGTCTGCCCGAAAAGCACGGTTGTGTAACGCACGAGTACAATTTATTTGGGAAATGCCTGCAGTTCCCAACCCTGCGAACAGCCCCGAGCCGTACACTTCACTAACCAGAGCCCGGGCGAGGGCAGGAAGCTGGGACAGACACGTAGCACCGGCCTTTAAGGACAAAAAACCCCAAAAACAACAGCTTTGCAGGTGCTGAGCAACGCGAGCTACAAGCCCGCCCGCTCCCCACACCTCCCAGCGCGCAGACTGGGGATGAACAGCCCCAAACCGCCGCCGCGCCCCAACAACCACCGCCCCGCACCTCCCCGCCGAGGGCGCGGAGCACCGGAGCAGGCGAGCCGGTGGCGGTGACCGGCGGGAAGGGGGGAGGCCTCGGCCCTCTCCCCGCCCCCCCCTCGCCCCGGAGGGCGCGTCCCCGCGCAGGCGGAGGTCTCTGCGCCGGGGGGCCGCCCCCGGGCTGCTCACAGCCCCCGGGCGGCACCGCCACAGCCCCGGGCGGCTCGGAGGGGCTCTGAGCTGAGGGGGCGGCGGGCAGGGCGGGAGAAGGGCTGTCGTGAGGCGGCGGGAAGGGCCCGGGGCTGAGGGGCCCCGAGGCCGGGGGCCCCCGAGGCCGAGGGGAGCGGCGCTGAGGGCCGGGGGACACCGCCGGGTACTCACTCAGCCACGACTCCAGGCTCTCCCCTTCCGCCTCCGCCATGTTGCCGGCCCAGCCCGCAGCCCCGCCCCGGCCGCGCGAGAGCCGAGCGGGGGGCGGGGCCGCCCCGAGAACCGCCCCGCGTGTGCAGCGAAGATGGCGGCGCCCGGCGCGGCGGGGCTGAGCCGGCGGTTGCGGGCCTGGCTGCCCCGGTGAGCGGGGCCGGGGGAGCGGGCGGGCGCGTCACCCGGGGCCGCTCGGAGAAGCGCGGGGGGCCGCACGCGGCTGGGCTGTTTCCCGCCCTCGCGCGTGACGCCGCCGCGGTCTCGCGTGGGTTTCGGTGCAGCGAGCGCCGCGCGCTGCCCGCGAGGCTCGGGGGGCGCAGGGATCCCGGTGCCCCCCTCGCTCCTCTCCGAAACGCACCCAAATGCCGCCTCCTGCGCTGAAAATGACTAAAATCCCGGTTTAAGATACCTGTCGCGCTCCCGCGAGCACGGAAAAACGTTTATTCCACCCGCGGCCTGGGACCCGGCGGTGCCGGGCTCGTGCGCCGTCCGTGCGGACGGGCAGGGGGGCGGGCTCGGCGCTGCCGGCCTGAGGCCGCCCGTGGGAGCCGTGTCTTTGGCGTGGGGCTCGATTGCCGGGTGGCCTTTGCACCAAAACGGGGGGCTTCCTTCTTGATTTGTGCCTCCGGCTCTGCTGCAGCGAGAGAAGCAGCCATGGGGAGGAAGGCAGAGGTGCCTCTCAAGTGTAACACGTCCCCAGATGTGTTCACATCTGTCCCCATCCCTGTCACGACATGTTGCGTGCAGCGGTTTACAGCCTTCCTTCTCCTCTCGTTCTTTTCAGGCTAACGCAGGTGAGGTGGAGTCGCTACAACCCCAGTTTCTTAGAGCCAGAAGTGAACAAGGAATTGTATAAGAAACCTTGGGAGGAGCTGTCTGAGGAGGAAAAGGAAGAACTGGAGCTTAAGGCTGTTCAGCCCATAAAAGCTGCTCCTCCCAGTGTCTCCTGCTCTGTGTTCAGCGACCCTATGGTCAGGTCAGAGAAAGCATCATCTCCTTGTCTCTTACAGCTGGGTCCCATGGAGCCAAAATGCTTGGGAGCCATGCCGTGCTCCTCAGCCTTCCCTGGCTATGCTGCACGTTACAGCACGATCCCTTTATTCGGGTTAATCTTTTCCCACAAAGCCAGTCCATTGACTGGCAGTGATTTGAGATAATTACAGCAGATCTAGCAGCACCCAGACCTAACTGTGGGAACAACGCAAGGTGGGGGGTTATTTCTGTGAGTGATAAAATCAGAATTTAAATCAGATCATGTTTGGCTTTGTGTTTACAGTAAATTCACCAATATGATGATGAAGAATGGTAATAAAGTGCTGGCCAGAAGCCTCATGAGTCAGGTGAGAACTCATGTTTCTTCTCACTATTATGTTAAAACAATGCAAAATGGAAGGCTGAGACGTCAAGCCCACTGGAATTAGGAGTCATCAGAACTCAGGTCATCTCTGCAGTCATAATGCGTTTACCTCTGCACACACGTTACTCTCACCATTATTCATCTGACCAGATGTACATTTTGTATAAGCCCCAGCCCCATTCAGCTCACAGACCAGGTGGTGATGGCTCAACAGAGAACAGTCTTTTCACTCTTCACTATCTCTTGGACCTTACGTACTGCATAAACTCAAGAGTATACACTTGAAAGCACAATTTTCTCAAAAGATCTTCTGTCCAGCTCTCTTCATGCCTTGTCTTCTGTCCAGCTCTCTTCATGCCTTGTCTTCTCTATAACTTGCCAATGATGTCCCACAAATGTGTCACCTGTATGACACAGCTTTGACCCCTGCTCTGACCTGCAGTTACAGATATTAGCCAGTGGTCCCATCTGGTGTGTTCCAGCCCTTGAAACGGGGACACACTTTGTCCAAATGTTCCCCAAGCAACTGCTGATTCCTTGTGACAGCAAAAACATGCAGTTTGGGCTCCTGAGTCCAGGCTTTGGAGGGGAGGATGCTTAGTGCACACAGACCTGTATTCCTGTCTCTGCTTTGTCCCTACCCTGCCCTGGCTCCTGGCCCTGGTCTGTTCTGCTCAGCCTCATCACCCCAAATGCAATGTCTGATAAAGAGACTGAAGAGCTGGAAGAGGGTGAAGTAAAACTTAAGAGAATCCCTGACTGGCCTGTTGTCTACAGGCTAGAAAACCATCTGCAGGCTCAAGTGAAAATGGGGTGTTTGTGAAAATGATGTAATTGCATGGAGCGGGATAATCCATCTACTCTGCATGTCTCCTTTCTTGTCTTTGTCCCAAGACTCTAGAGGCCATTAAGAGGAAGCAGCTGGAGAAGTACCACAAAGCTCCAGAAGATGAGAAGGAGGCAATTGAATGCAACCCTTATGTCATTTTCCACAAGGCTCTGAAAAACTGCCAGCCCATCATTGGGCTCAGCAACATCACAAGAGGAGGCAAAACCTACCAGGTGAAGGGGGAGTGTAGCCTGGGAGCACATCTGGTCAGAAGAAAATTAGCTAGGGAAGCAGATGAACTGGTTTCCACTCTTTCAGCTCGAGCTTTCCTCTCCTTGGAAAGGAAATTTTGCAATCTGGATTAAAACAGCACCTCTGTCCAAGACCAGGACCCCAGCCCATGAGCATGGTAATTCCCATCAGCAGCCATCTCTGCTTCTCTGACTAGATTAGAAGAGGGTACGCAGCAAACGTCCAAGGAGACAGAGATCAGTGACGGGCAGCAAAACAATCAGCAGTCCCATCCTCTCTGCTGCATTGCCTTGCTCGGGTAGAGACCCCACAGTCCTGGCGAGGGTCAGCGTAGCAGAAAAGATGAACTAGATACAGTGCAGTATTTGAAACACAAGCAGAACCTGTCTCTTAAGTGTGGGCTCTGCAACACTCAAGGCCTGATGGAGACATGAGATGTGGAGGTGTTTCTCTGTCATTCAGTGCAGGGGAGTGGTGACCATCTCCCACTTCTGCTAGCACAAACCAGCCTGGATCTGGATCCCCAATAGGCCAGGAGTCCTTACAAAGGCCAGTGTCTGCCAGCAGTACCCAGAATTTCCATTTTGAAAGAAGTGGCCATATTATATGGACAGAGGAGGTAAAATGACACAGGTCAGCTGCTGGGAGCTGGTCTTGCTGCAGAGAGCAGCATGCTGCCACTGGAGTCACAGCACCGTGTAAATCTATGTGTGTCCAGCTGGACCTATATGACTTGGAGCACAGTGGGTTACTGCACTTTTGCGGGGTAGTAACTGTCACGATTTAAACCTTTCCCAGGTCCCAGTCCCTCTGAAGGACAATCGGAAGCGCTTCCTGGCCATGAAGTGGTTAATCACCGAGTGCAGGGAGAACAAGAACCGTCGCACACTGATGCCTGAGAAGCTCTCCCAGGAGCTGCTCCAGGCCTTCAACAATGAAGGGCCCATCATCAAGAAGAAGCACGTGCTGCATAAGATGGCAGAGGCCAACCGGGCTTATGCCCACTTCCGCTGGTGGTAGGGACTCTGTGCACGGGAAACGATGCCACCAGCCCTGCCGCCTGGAGAGCAGAGCCCCAGGGCTGCCTGCCTGGGAGAAGCTGGGAGAAGAGGGAAAGGTGGAAGATCCCTTCCGGACAGCTTCTCAACTAAGCCAGGGATGGCCCCTCCAATCCCCACAAAGTTAACTTCCCTTGTGCTTGTTTGGATGGGGGAAGGGGAATCTGAAAGAGCTACCGACCCCTGCACAGATGCTCCAGTTATTTCATCATCACTTCCCTGGGAAGACAAGCCTTAGATGTTTTTCTTAGAGCAACGCTGTACAAAATAATCTTCCACTTACCAGTTTCAAAGAGACTTTTAAGTCTCTCTGCGCCTGTAATCAGCAATGTTTTTGGCTGCACAGCTAAGAGCAGAGCTGGATTTTTTTCCATAATGTAACCAGCCTTGGCATGATTGGTACAAAAGGCAATAAAAGGCCCTTTTTGATTTTTTGGTTCTGGTCATCAGCAACATTGTCTGCACAGATTTGATGGGAATCTTAACAGAAAAAAATAAAACCAGTTTTATGGGGAAGGTTTCTTGATTCCAAACATTTGTCTCTGTTGCTTGAATTTCACACTACTCCTTCCAGCTACTCCAGCTGTGTAGAGCCACGCTGACACCCTACACCAGAGAAGAAAATGAGTATCACGGCCCTAAGGATTCAGTCAGGAGCAACCTTTAAGTATTTTTCGTAGCTCAGCAGCTGCGGTGAGAAAAAGCAGGGCACATGTTAGTGGAAAACTTTTATTAGAAAAAGATCCTTCAATAGACTATTTTGTTTTCTTTCTTCCTCTCCCATTCTTATAAGAAACATACCATAGTTGAAACTCACTAAATTCTGAAAAAACATGACAGTTATTGTATAAAACTTATAAAAACTGTCCTAGCTGCGTGTGTGCAGGGACCTGTCCTGCTGCAGGCTGCCCAGTGGCAGGTGTTGGTGGCTCGTGACCCGTGGGGGAGGCTGTGTTGCATGCAGGTGCAGCCCGTGTGCTGGCAGGAGCCTGGGGAAAATAGCGCTTGGTTGAGCTGTTTGTGAGGCCACGTGTTTCCTGTGACTTGTCCCAGAGAACCAGGTACAACCTGAGCTGTGACGGATTTCGGATTTCCCCTCTGTCTCCCACGGCTCTGCTGTCTCTCGGGTGCACCGAAATGCTTGCAGCCTAAACTGTGCTTGCCGTAACACCCATATGAAATGCTGGTTTGGGCTAGAAGCTTTCCTTGCCCTTTGCTGGCAGCAGTCCTACGTTAGACAAAATCAGTGGGAGAACTTGCTGGGTTAAACGTGCCCTGCCGTTCCCACCTCTCCAACCTCCAAAGTCAGGCTAGCACCAGTTGCAGCCTGATAGTTATGTGCTCAGAGGCTCTAGCCAGTATAAATCCTATTTACAAGAAGTGCTAGAAAAACATTAACGTGAAAAGAAATTCCAACTTGGTATGAAGCCTGCTGGTGAAAGTGCTGGGGACATCTCTCCACCTCTGCTGCAGAGAGGTTAATCCGTCACTTCACTGTAATAGTATTTCTGGGCAGCGTCCGTCATCTTCCAGTCGGCAGCCCGAAACTCGATGATCTCCAGCAGCAGGAGCTGAGACAGGGAGCTGAGTCCCTCCTGCAGAAGGAAGCCATCTCGGAGGAGGGAGAAGAGCTCATCCATCCGCTGGGAGTTCATCTTCTCCAGCTGCTCACCGATGCGATGGAGCTGTAGGACCAAGCAGTCAACCTTCGGAAGGAAGGGAAGAAGATGGCTGAGTGCAAAAGACTGGGGAGCTTTGGCACATCTCTGTGGAGGTCCTCATCAGTCACTTATGGACCAACTTGTCCTGTTCCCTCTGTTCTGGATTTCTAACAGGTCATAGTTCTGCTTCCCCCAAGTTGCTGTGATCCAGGAGACAGGATAAGCTGAATGTCTCTTCTGCCAAAAGCACTGGAAAAGCATATCCTGAAATCCCCTGTCTCTCAGACAAAATTGCCAGAGAAACGCACCCACAAAAAGTGGAAAATGCTCCAGAAGAGCCTTCTCCAGCCCGTGGGGTCTGGCACAGCATCGATGCCGCAGGCCCGGGGGGTGAGTGGCAGCTACACAAAAGCATTGCACAGCACGTCCCGGGACCTGCGGGGACACAGAGCGGCACTGCACACCTGCGGTCACTGCCACCACCTCCCACGGCTGCGGGACCTCGGCAGGTCAGTGTCACAGCTGCTTTTCCAGCTGTCCGGCAACCAGGGCTGCTGGAAAAGCAGCTGGTTTCTGTGAAAACAGGGAAGAGTCATCGTCTGGGTTTTTCTTGCATGATGGGAGGTGAATCTGTGTAACACTGGACAGCTCCTGCTTCAAGGGACCGTCGGGCTGCTGGGTCTCCAGTGACGACACTCGGGCAATAGGGAGAAAAGCTGCCCTGGGCCAGGGAGTCACGACCAGGACCTCCATCCTGCTTCCTTCTGGGCTGCAAACCCTGCTGCCCAGCGGGTCTCCTTCCAGCACGTACTGGGGAGGCAGCTTTCCTCTGCACCAGGATGTGGACACCGCAACCCCCCCTAGACTGTTTGAGTGGTAGAACACTGGAACAGGTTGCCCAGAGAGGTGGTGGATGCTCCATCCCTGGAGACGTTCAAGGCCAGGTTGGACAAGGCCCTGAGCAACCTGATCTAGTTGGAGATATCCCTGTTCCTTGCAGGGGGGTTGGACTAGATGACCTTTGAAGGTCCCTTCCAGCCCTAACCATTCTATGATTCTATGATTCTAGACTGTGCTTTTTGCTGGTCCTTTCAGGACAACCGGTGCATTAGCAGCCTTCTTCCTTGCACTCACCTCTTCCTCCTTCCGCAGGCTGTCAGGCTGTGCCAGCCGGAACAGACAGTCGTAAACGGGGTTCACCAGAGCCATCATGGGCATGTTGTTTACCTGTAAGGAGGCAGGAGCCCTTCTCAGCTTGGAGTCAGAAAGGGAGGAGTCTGCAGCTATTTGAAATAGTTGTTCCCTTGCTGCTCTTCAAAGGAGAAAGGAGCAGAATTTAGTTGTGCTGCCAAACACTCTATTGGTGGGATTTACATAGGAGACCAGACATTCGAGTCTCCAAGAGCCAGAGAAGCTGAAGAAATGATGCAAAACATCTATTTTTAAATGTAAGTAGGTAGTCATGGGAAATAGTTGCAACAGCGTTTTTCCTGCCTGCAGCTCTACTTGCATCATTTTTACATCTACTCCAAGCAGGCATCCAAGCACACACACTGCAGCGAAGGCTTGAAGACAAACTCCATCAGCACATGGGCTAGAAATGATGTGAGCACCCACAGGTCCCCCCAGGACCTCATACCAATCAAACTAGTTCGATCTGGGACATTTGGGAGCAGGCAGATGAAAGGATTTCAAACACCAGGTACAAAATGAAGAAGCTCAGACTTTGTGACTGTTCCCAGAGATGGCTCTGCCTCTCCAAGCCTGTTCGCCTGCTCGTAGTAGCACCAGCCCCGGCAGCATCCTCGTGCAGAGAACTGGCTCTGGCCCCCACTGCCGAGCCACGGCCCTGGGGCTCCATGCAACACCCATCTGACACTCCTGCCCTGGTGTCTGTGAACACCCAGGCCCTTCTGGCACCCCTAGGTGCTCCCGCTCCAGCTCCTTACTCTCAAGTAGTCAAAGATGTTGCAGATGAAGGTGACGTAGCAGATCCATGCCTGGAGCGAGCGGGTGCGCAGCTCCTCCCTGTCCTTGTACTCCTGCTGCAGCCGGTTCAGCAGGCTCCTCCGGAAGACGCTCTGGCCGACTTGTTTGCTCTCTGCCTACGAGTCCACAGAACAGGATGGAGGGATGAAATGGGAATGTGAGAGGGGTGGGGGGGATGCTGCTACTTGGGTGATGCGGGACCATGTAGATACCCTCCTGTGATTGCCCAGAGCGGCAGGAAAGCTGCAGCTATTTGCCTGTGCTCGCCGGCTGCTTGTCTGGATGCTGCCACTGCACAGGGCAAGCAGCAGCAGAGGGAAGCTGGCCAAGGGGTCAGAGCGCGGGGCTGGGGCAAAGCCTCTCCTGGCCCAGCCTAGCGACAACTCACACAGCTCAAATGTTTTACTGTCCGGACACATGAGGAGCTCTCACCTGGATGATGGTGTAGCAGATGCGTCCTGCCTCCTTGCTGAACACACAGTCTTTGAGGGACTGGTCCACTATAATATTGGCCACTTTCTCCAGGTCCACGTTGCTGGGGTCTGCAGAGAGGAGAAATACTGTCACGACTCAGCATGCTTTGTGCCCTGCTTGCTTTGGGGTACCTGGAAAGCAACCAAGGTCTGTGCAGGGCCTGGTACAACTGTGTTATATGGTGCAAAACATCATGCTCAGTCCCACATCGAGAGTCACAGCTCCTCTTGCACACCAGCTGCTCTGGAGATACCATCTCCATCCCAGGCTGAAGACAGCCACCACGATGGGAAAGCGATGGAGGAAAGCAGGTAATATGGAGAAGCAAGAAGTTGATCTGAATCTGAAATCTCTACTTCAAATTTGGGTTAGCGGGAGCCAGACGTGCAAACTCTTGCTGGGTTTTGAATAGAGACGTGACCAGTCAGCAGGAGACCCAGGGGCTGGGAAGATGAGATGGCCCCACAGTGGGGAGGGGCAGAGAGCAGGAACTAGGCACTGGAGAGGGGTGAGAGGCCAAATCTGGGGAGAGATGCTGGGTTAGAGCAGGAGAGGAGGGTACCCTGAAATCAGAGAAAACCATGAGGATGAGAACCAGGAGCTGAGTTTGAACAGCTGCACCAGTAAGCGTTGGGGAGAAGGGGAGAGGGGACAAGAGGCAGGTACCAATGGCACCCAGCCACGGATGAACAGCGTTTATGAAACAGCTTTTCTCCAGTTAGCAACTGGTGCTCCTTATTGGGGTCCAAGCATCCAGCCTCATACACCAGCCAAGCGGCGCATGGCAGAGGAGCTAGTAAAATGCCTGCTGACCTTTGAGGGCTGTTTTCAGCAGCTTCTGAGTCTCGCTGTCGAATGACTGTATTTTATACTCTTCTTTGCCCGTTTCCCCCATGACTGGCTTCTTCCAAGGGCAAGTGTCAGGGCAACGGATGGGCTAGTGACAGTCCCTGGGGAAAGAGCACACGGAGCTTAGTTGGACAGAGAGGCCAGACCCTCACACAGCCATTTGGCAAATCCCTTCTAGTGCTGGAGCACAGGATGTTACCCTGACAGCCCTCCGCCCCAAGGAAACTCCTCTGTTATGAAGACACCCAGCTTTGGCCCTAGATCTGAGCAAAGCCTCACTCCCACATCTTTTTAGACTTGCTTCCTACCAGCCTACGATAGGACTCCATCTTCAGAGCCTTTAAGTTTTTCTGACTCGAAAAATCCATTTGAGTCTGTTGATCTGCAGGTTCAAAGTGGACAGCACACCAAGGCAGCCCCAAAACACACCGATCTCCCCTCAGAACGCTTCCCTGTGGCTGCATCACAGGGAAGCACACACAGGAGCACCCCATGCAGCTGCTCCCTTGCACCGTTGAAACACCAATTCAGTTGATTTCACACAAAAGCCTGGGAAGAATCAAAGCCAGCACCTAAGCACCCAACGCACCCTCGCCAGAGCGAGCAGAGCACCTCTCCGAGCCGGAGCCAGGCTCGCTCGACTCCCAGCGAGACACAGCAAGTTCTGCAGCCAAATCCTCAACAGCAACAGCTCCTGTCTCATCCCCCTGCAGTCAAGCAGAGCTCTCTGCAGTACCAACCGTGTTCCTAAATAGCCTCTAGATTAATTTTCTTCTGCTTTGTGATCCAGTGAAGACAGCAAGAGGGTACACACGGCACAGAGGGGAAGGGCTTGCTTTGACATGCACACGAGATGATCTGCTGGACGCAGAATGCTAGGCTGGCCAGACCGGCAGCACAAACAGGAGAAGGCAATTCGCCAAATGAATTTTGCCAGCTCGTCGAAATTCCTGGGCTGTTACTCACCCCTCTCTGCAAACAGGTCCCTACCCAGATTAAAGCTGAAGAGCCCATCACCCTTTAGAGGCATGGGACACACATCGCAGGCAGCCCAACCGCTCGGACACACCACTGGCCATAAAGCCATGGCACAACACGTAATAACTCAGAACAGAGCTCACTGGCAGGTAGAGGCTCTGCCCTCCTTGCCTGCTGCCCACGGGGGTGACAACCTGCTCATGCTGCTCTCGAAGCCAAAGCTCTCACCTGCTTAGGGTTATCTGCCCTGGGACCTGCACACAGGTTTCCTCCCCGGATGGATTCACAAGCAGCAGGGTGCTCTCCGTGCCACATCTGGTTGACAAACACCTTCCCATCCGACCTCTCCTCCTTCTGCACCTTCTCGCTCCCTCTGCATCCGCGCTCAGGCCATTCTGCACTGCCAGCAAAGCAGCCTGAGCTCTCCAGCAGCCCCGCGTCCCACCAGCAGCATCGCTGCATGGAAGGAACCTGGCAAGAGCTCAGCGCCGCACGTAGGAAGCGCCCAAGCCCGTCTGGCAGCGTCTCTGCCACCACCGCCCAGCGCCTCTCCCAGAGCATCCTTCCCCACAGCTCTCCGGGGACAGGCACGGCTGCTTTGAACTGTGTTGCCAAATATACGCTGCCCAGAGCAAACCACGGCGTGCGAGCATAAAACCAGCCAGGCCTCGTCTGCACTAGGGATCCTGCTGCCAGGACCACCCTGCCCAAAGGGCTGGCGGCAGCGGATGACACCGGGCACAGCACCACCCATGGGTACCGATTCCTCCTCTGTAAGTGGTCCCCACTAGACGAGCTGACCCAAGGACTGACGTGCTCAGGGTTAGTGGCCTCGATCTGCCGCTGATCAGCCGGCCCGTGTGCCAGGGCCCAATCCTGCGGGGGTCATACCTGGCGGGACGAGCGGGACATGCCAGCAAGGAGTGGGAGAAGAGCAGCGAGTCTCCTCTGCCGCCCCTGAGCATCCACCCCTGACCACCCGAGGGGCACAACCAGCCGCCCAGGACCCCCGTCCCAAGCCCGCCGAGCCGCAGGTGGAACCCCCAGCGCCAAGACCCCTCCGGCCCGGGGCACCGGAGCCCCCCGGGACCCCCCGCTGCTGCCTCGCCTCGCCCCAGCCCCGCGGGCGGCACAAGCCCAAGGGCCCCCGGGTCGGAGGCAGCGGCGGATCCCGGCGAAACCAGCCCCCCCGCTGCCCCCGGGCAGGGCAGGGGGAGCCGGGCGCAGCCCCACCGACCTGCCGGCCGCCCCCGCTGCGTCCTCTGGCCGCCGGGACATCGCCGGAGCGTCCCGGGCCCCGCCGCCCCTGCCCGGCACGGCCCAGGTTTCCTCTTAGGTCATTTCCTCGCCCGAGCCGGGGGAGGGCCGGGCCGGGCCGGGGCGGGAGAGCGGCGGCAGCCGCCGCAGCGCCACCGCCTGCGAGCGCCGGGCCACGGCGGCCCGTGGGGCTCATCGCCCCGGCACCCCCCCGGCGCGGCCGCCTGCTGCCCCGCGGAGACCCGCAGGCACGGCCGGCTGCTTCCCGGCTCCCCCGGGCACCCCGGGCGCTCCCCGGCACGGCAGCGGGCTGAAGGCAGCACTTACCCGCTGTCCCGGTCCCCCTCGAGCCTCCCCCGGCGACAGCCGCACCGGCCCGGTTCTCCCGGCGAGAGCTGCACCGCGCTGCCGCTCTCCGCGTGAAAACCGCCTTTAATCCCCCCTCCCCTCCAGGCCAGGGCAGGCTGCAGCGGAGCGGCTTAAAAAAAATCAATAGAAAAAAAAAAAAATCAGGAAAGGGGAGATGCGCTAAACCAACTCACCGCAACACGAGCCAAGTGTGGCAAACAATACTTCACTTTTTTCTCTCTGAACTCTCAAACTTTTCACGGGAAAGCCCCCTCCAGGGGTTGAAGCCTCCGCAGCATGTAGAGGACAGCAGAGCAGCCACGCAGAGAACAGCCTCGGCAAAGGCAGAATGAGCAGTTTGGGAACATTTTCTGCAGCCTGCGTGGCCTGGCTGGATACAAACAAAGCCTGAGCTCATCCACACCACGAGCATGCGGCTCGGGACCAGCCGCTGTGGCTCTGACAGTCCCTCGTGGGCACAGCGGTGGGACCAGGTGCACAAACCCCCTCGGCTGATCCCCCCTGGTGCGGTTCTCAACAGCAACACCCAAAGCATCATCCAGTATCACAGAGGGGATGGGTGGCGGCTGGCGAACAAGCACCCAGGACCCAGTGATGGGAAGGGAAAACCAGGGATCTCCTGCTGCCCCACACTGGGCCTTGATTCCCCTCCTTTTTGGGCAGCAGGAGGGCCACGGCAGCCCTGCGGGTTCCAGCTGAGTGTACACCCCAGGAGGAAAAGAACAAAAAACCTGCAGCCAGACACAAGCACAACAAAACATTTAATGTACCTTTTCTCGAAGGCAGGCACACGTTGCGCGCATTGTGCTCGGATGCTTTCAGACAACAGCAGCTGCAGAAGATCCATTTGGGCAACACGGCAAAGTGCCGCAGAGAATCACAGTTCTACATCCCACGAGAAACTTAAACCCAACTGAAACACAATCTGTTCCAAACCCAACTGCAAGCCAGTCATTGCTTTCTGAAAACAATGCTGTGCAGCTCTGGAAGAGCATCCTGAGAACAGGACTGTCCAATGTGTTCATCACAGAACTTGTGCGTCAATGTTCTCCCGTCCAAGACCTGCCACGAGCGATGGTGGATCCCCTGGATCCCCTCACAACCACAGTGCAACTCGTCTCAAGCGCTCTGCCTGCTAAAGTGCTTTTGTACGTTCTGATGGCAAAAGGCACTGGAAGAAAACAAGTTGCTGAGCAGCTTGTGAGGTGAACTTCAGGCAACGCAAATCTCCGCTGATAGGATTACATCGGAGTGAAATCCCAGTGGGCAAAATCCAGCGCAGTCTCACAGCGAGTCCCCTGCTGTGCTGGATCACTTGGAACTGAACTGGTGTGTAACTTCTGAGAGCAAATCTGTTCCAGCATATGGGAGAACGTGGTGACTACAGATCTCTCCCACCTCCCGCTCCTCTAATTCTAGGAAATTTAGCTTCAAACAGTGCGTGTTGTGCCAGAGCAGATCAGAAATAAGACCTCTTAGCACTTTGCACTTAACCGGCCTTATTCCCAAAGAAAAAGCAATATTCCTGTTACAGTCGGTTCCCCAGCAGCGACTCCCAGTCAGCCAAGTGCATGTTGGAAATTTATGAGAGATGGTGCTGAGCAGAGGCGAGGGACAAAGCGACTGTTAGCTGCCACTTCTCATACTGTCTAGTTGGGGTGGTCACTTCTCTCTTTTCCTCACGACAAGACCAGCTGCCTTTCTGGGTCTGTAACGTTTATGACTAACAGCCCAATGGGACACATAAACCAGGCTGCGTGCCAAAGCCTGGACCAGGGAGCGTCTCTTCCACAGCCTGGGCCAGACTGGCACGACAACTTCAACTCTTTGCCATGTGTCAGACAGAGGCAAGCTCATTTAACGTGGAGGGGAGGAAAAAACCATCTCAGAGAGGAGGAGCTGCTCTGTACTCCCCATTGCTGCCCTCCCTGCAGAACAGCCAAGCTGCACACCCCTTAAAGTTGTTTGTCTGCATCACCTCAAGCTCCACAGCACGCTCAAGGAACATCATCTTGACAGAGCACAGGTTTCTCTTCTTTGTTCTTTGCCGCCGTGGCAACCAAAGCAACTCACCCCCTATTCCAGAGGCTGCAATTCCCACTGCTGAGTTCCGAACCATCTTCCCTCTAGTCTGTGCAGTACAACAGCAGCTCTATGACACAAATTGGAAAATAACAGTCTTGTAATGTTTAAACAGGATGGATGGATCCCGACTTCCTATGGAAGCCCAGGTCAGCACAGAAAATTTTCTGCTGTGGCCAGTCCTGTCCCTGCTAACCGTGACAGCAATCCTCTCTACCAGCAGCCAAAAGAAGTAACAATCCCAACCTGTTTGCGCCTGTTTCAAAACGGGGTATTTCTCTCCCTCGGAAGGATGTCACCAGGCTAAGTTCATTACTGGTTACAATGTCTTTCCAAGAACAATGGATGAACAAAGGCAAAATATGGTTAAGAAGATTTTGGGGAAATCTCAGAAGAGCTTAAATAACACTGGAAAAAAACAATAGGATTGAGGCACTTTGAGAAACTTTACTCCACATTCTTTGCATTTTCTCCTCTAGGCAAAACTGCCCATTTTTAGAGTACGTGCAGCTAACGTTCCCTCTTCAAGGCTCATATATTAGTCTCCAGTCTGACACTGATGCTGCTCAGTGAATCGAATTTTACGTAGCTCTCAAAGTCACCCGCAGTGAAACAGCCACTTCGCGCTCCAAGATCTCACACCACAGCAGACACAAAATTATTTGGCCTGGGCTTGCAAGGAATCTCTCTAGACACCTCAACCACCAGTGAAACAGCTGCTCTTTAAAAACAGCCTCTCACAATAGTTCAGGGTAAGTGAGCAACGCTGATATGCTCAAAATCACCAGGAGAAGCTGTGTCAGCAGAATGGAATTGGTCACGCTGGAATTTGGCCAGGCCATTTGGGATTAACACTCTGAATGTTGCAAAAGTCACCAAAAGTTCTGCGTTAAGAGAAGAACCAGCAAACCATCCTCTAAATAACTGCAGTGCTCTGCCCTTTCCACCACTCACCAGATGACTATCATGCTTCATAAAATCTTTGAAGCGCCATAAAAACACTTCTCCAGCTCTAATTCAATCATCCTTTTCTTGTCAAACACCATGCCAAGCCAACCAATTCCGATTTGGTGTTAGTCCTCCTCACTTCAGCTAACCTTGTCAAAACATTTTCACCTGTTAGCACCACTGTAGGACTGAGGTTCAGAAATGCTTTGAGGCCACTATAGAAATACTTGCTGAAAACATTCAAAAGTGGTATTAAAAAAAAAAAAAAAGACATTTACTAGTTTCCACAGGACTTTTCCTTCATTATTCCAACTTAGGCTAAATACTTCTAAAACTCTACACAGTATTTGAATACTCACTGCATTGAAGCAAAGAACCCTGAAGTAAGAATTGGGCTTGTGCGTCGAATCCCCTCAGAGTGGGGTTCTCAACCTGCAGGTCTACTTGTAAAAACAGTGACTGAGGCAATGCAAAACCTTAAAAGATGTATGGCAAGATGTGCAGGAAGAGAAATGGGCACTTAGGATACAATCAAGCTCACCGGAGTGCAAGGAAGAGCAAGTTTGGGTCAGCATGATCCGCTAGAAGATTCTGGGTTTAAGGTGGCTGAGCACGCGCAGCCCGTGAGTGGTAACCAAAAAGCAGCAGCTGGCAGCAAAGAAAAGGAAACCCGAGGGTCTGCACACACTGAGGAGTTTTTAACTGACTTTGCAGCAGCAGGACAGCACCACCTGTGCAATCACAGAGAAAAGAAGAAGGTGCAGACAGCAGGCCACAGAGCAAGGAAACAAAGCTGTGTGGATGCAGCGATAGCAAGTGATGTTACGTTGCTTAAGCAGCACTAGCGAAGCCAGGATCCCTCTCTGATCCAGAGCAAGCACAGGAATTCACCCACTTTACCGGGTGCCTTTCAGAGCCCAGTCTCTGCTAAGGTAGTTCACTTGGTTCCCCTCTTCCCCCACTAAACATGTGCGTTAGAGGAGACAAAGTAAAAAAAGTGCTCAGTTGAGCAGCTTCCAGCAAAGTGGTTAAGTGTCTTCAGCAGAACTGCAGTCGCCTTCTCCTTCTGCTTGGTCCCAGGAGGTGATTTCGGACAGGCTGGTGGAGCTCTGATGTTTCCAACACGCTCACGACAGAGCAAAGCCATTGGTTTCCCCTCCTCCAGGAGAACACCAGGTAACCACATGCATGCCCCCTTCAGCTCTCCTTCCTCATGGTGCTGTCGGTGCTCTTCAGGGCACACAGGAGGCTGCAGAACAGCTCATACCAAAAGAAGATAAGGCCAGTAGAGACAGCAGCCTTCAGCAAGCTGGGTGAAAGGCCCTTAAAGAATCCACCCGGGCCCTCCTCTCGCATGATCTGCCTTATGCAGTCCAGGAGACCCCTATACATCCGCACCTGGGAGAGAAATGGCGAAAAGGTTAAACAAAAAAGAAAAATCCAGGACAATTTACCTGGAAAAGAACACAGAGAGCCACAAACTATACCACTGAAACATAATGTAGACCTGCAACCTGGAGATGTCTTTCTGACTATTATTCTAACGGAAAGTTTCAGAGAGCCAGGTTGTAGAGAGCAGGGCAGAGGAAAAGCCATCAGCAATGGCCTATGCAAATCATTCTAACTGAATGCCCGTAAAATCTTTATGCTACACCAGCATGTATTATCTATGGTACAAGTCTGTGAAGTAATTGCGTCAGATTGTGCTGCTACTGTTTTCCATCCCCTTCACTCTCTAAGGAGTGACAACTTTTTGGTTTTCTGACAGAAACAAAACAAAGGCACAGCGCTTCGAAGTCTCTAGATTAGCTGTCATCACGTCACGCGTGAAGGTTTAACATCGTGACACATCAATGCTAAGAACAAATTCTGCATCTCACTGGAAGATGAAATGCATCCAATGTAGGGAGTTGAGAGTTCAAATTCCTGTCACAGGGACAGACTAAATTGCTTCTCAGATCCAAGGAATTTGAAGGAAAAAAAGACTTCCATGTTTCAGGGAAAAAAGATGTAGCTCCTTGAAAGATCTGTATTTATCTTACAGTGTGTTTTGAGGTGGTAAGGATGGTGTTAAAGAACACCAGAAGTATTTAATTTTCTTTGAGTTTCAGGATGTTCTGGTACATAAGACACATGCTGAACACTTGGTGCCCATTCCTTGTATCAAAATACGAACTGTAGAAAAGGATCCTGACAGACAGGTGATGCCAGCATAAAGCCAGTGTCATCCTCTGCTAGTAATCTGGTCCTGAATCACAAATACGAAGCTGCAACTAGAAAAGTAAAGTGAATCAAAACCCCTTCGCCTGCCTAACTCAGCCCCAGCTCTGAGACAGCCAGCCTGATGGAGATGGATGAGAAGGCAGAGCACAGATATGTTGGACAATGTCATAAAATGAACCCAGTTTACAAATGCAGCTATTCCCATTATTAAGGGAGACCAATGCTCAGCTCCCAGAAGCTCCCTGGGAGCTCCCAACCAGAATATGAACACAACAGGTATCACTGGTGAATCATCACTGCATTGTGGTGATGACTGGCTCTGGATTGTCCTGATGCAAATCCACACTTAGGAAAATCAGTCAACTCAAAACATTTCTCACCTGCCCAAAGGCTGCCCGGGCATGCTCAAAGCCACCCACTTGCAGTCGTTTTTTGAACAGGTCAAAAGGGTAAGTGAGGGTTTTGCTGATGATTCCAGCGCAGCTGCCACAAACAAGGTTTTTAACGTTGCCTGAGAAGCAGAAAGGGGAGAGGATGGCAGGGAAGGAAAAAAGAGGATTAGCAGGGAGTTCTGATGAAAGATGATGGCAGGTAAGTTAAAATCACTTTTCACAAGAAGTAAGGCCAAAAAGGCCCTTTAAAGTTACATCACCTCTTCTGCCGAGTCTGGGCCACAGAACCTCAATCTGTACATTCTACACCAGGCTCTCAGTGTTCACTGGAGCCAGTGCCCACCTTGGGCTATTACACTGATTTATGCTTCTGCTCTGTCAAGTGGCATGGCAAAAAAACCCTGTCACCAGAGAACCTGCCACAGTGGATGGAAAAGTTTTCATGCCCCGTAGTAAAAGCCCAGTCACTGGAAACCTTGCACTCCTGATTGCTCATATGGACTTATCCTCGACTGGAATAAGTCACACCTTGACGCTGCCTGATGATTTCAGAGACTTGTGGGAAAAGAGTTTCATGATATTAGACTTTTTCCGGACAAACATGAGTTCCCAGCACAAAATCACCATCAGCCTTTGCCATCTAAAAATAAATATGCAGACATGATATTGAAAAGTCTAGTTCCTCTGCTTGAACAAATTCCAATGAGGAACAAAACCATACTGAAGCTGCATACAGCGGCCTCTCTCGGGGAGGCACTAGTATCTAGAAATATCGTGATAGGTGACAGGTTGCATCAGGATGAGATTCTCTTATAACTCAGCTAGAAATCAACATAAAATATCAAATCAAGAGCTTGGCAGTTTTAGAATAGGCTAAAATGAATCCTCTACTGTAACAGCTGTTCTGGAATGGAGATACTTTTCAGATGTTGCAACAAAAAGGGTGACAGGATAGAAAACTGAGCTTATGTCAGTGTCCCCAACCAGCATTCATCCTCTCTTTCTCTCCAGATCACAGACACCACTCTTGAAAGTGCTTACCTCCTTTCTTTCCTTCAGCTGGAATCATCCACTCAGAAAACTGTTGCAGGATGTTGTAGAAGGAGAACTGGAGACCAGCATATGGAAAGACAGCAACAATTGTGGGGGTCAAACCTCTATAGAAAGTCCGAGGCCCTTCTGTCTGGTACATGGTCACCACTGCATGGCGAAGGTTGCGATAGATCTGGACAATAAAGAAGAGGCTGACTGTCCAGTGAAACAGGCTTAAAATCAGCAAACCAAAAGTCAGGTTATTTCCCAGTAATGAGGATAGGTATATCCCACTGTCCAAAATACAACTGACTGATTTGCAGCACAAGGTGATGAACAAAGTGATTTTGCACATCTTCACACGGTATTCTCAGCTAAACCCTTGTGACTCTTCTAAGTAAGCTGACAACCTGAACCTGCCCCTGCACCACAGGAGACTAACTGAACGATCGTTAGCTCTGCACTGAAAGGCCTGGGCTGACATTGTATCCCACATCCAAGCTGTGCTTCTGAGGGGAAGAAACAAGGCACCGAGCTGAGAGCTGTGGCCTGAGACCACCTGCATCACTGTCATGATTATTTTTCTCTTAACAGCTCTGCAACAAAATTCATATAATATATATTGTGATTCTACTGCAGGCTAAGTCAAAAACCAGAAATGGTTCTGATGCAAACCCATATGAGTCTAGGTATTACAGACCTAATCAGCATGGAGAACAATTCTTGCATAAATAAGAACATGAAACACAGGTGAAAGGTGACTGGTTTCAAGCATCATCCTCATCATTATCTAAACATGACTCTGTGCAAGTGGAAAGTTTCAAACACACAACGTTAGACAGACTGGAGAGTGTATTCTATAAACGGCCAACAGCTGAAAGGAAAATTGAGTTACCCTGTTAAGGACAGTTTCTCCTTTCTGCATCACACATCAGGAGGCAAACACAATCAGGAGCATAATTAAGAAAGCTGTGTCAACAGCACAAAGGATAACTTGGCAACAGTGCAAACACTGCCCAGTAACAGCACCTACTCCTTTATGCTAACCCACAGACTGTTCTGTGCTTTCCAAACCTACTCTATTCACACACGTACTGCTATGGATGATAATTCCAAGCATTAACGCTCAGCCATACCTTAGGCTCACCCTGAGCAGCGAAGCGGGTGCGTAGCGTGTCCACAGGCTGAACTGCAACCGTGGCTGTGCAAGCAGCCAGTCCACCGCAGACGAAGTGCACGAAGGAGTCGCGGGCGTTGTACGACGTGACATTGTGCACCAGTTTTGTCAAGCTTTCAAACGCCATGAACTTACAGAAACAAACACACACGGGTCACGGAGTCAATCCTTATCGCTGACACGGATCTCCCACTCCTCTCCCATTTCACCAAAACAGCTCCACCCACCGCTTGTAACCACTTTCCTTCTCTGTCCTTGAAAGGTCCTCCCCAACTTGCAACCTGTGGAAGCACGTGCTCAAAGAATACCTTGTAAAAAACACTAAGCAGCCAGGGGAATGGCTGGGATGTTCTCATTTCTTAACCTGTCTGCTAAATCTTGCATTTAGAATTGTGAAAAACTCATTTTAATGCTCCATGTGTCCTGAAGAGTATTTGCTATGTTACAGATATGCTGCTCATTACTCTTTGAACCACTGCTCATAAAAAATGTTGTTAATATTTACAAATTAAGCATAACAATTAACAGCAAGCGGCTGTGTGATGCTTAGTTGCCAGCTAGGGTTAAACCATGACACTGTGCAAAGCACCATCATCAGTTTCATTGATTTTTTTTTTACTAGCAAGCTGGTAGGGCGATAGTGTGAACCAAAGCAAAAAAACCACACAGGCTTGGAACATGAACAGCTAAGCCAAGCGTCAGGAACAAACCGGGCTTATCTACGACACCAGATACAGACAGAACTCGGTTTGTCCTAGATGTACCCCAGGCTGGCCAGGCAGGCTGTTCAGCAAGCTCAAGAATATTAACTCAGGAATTACACACCAGCATCACACAACTACACGTCTCAGACTGGAACTAGCTTGCATCAGTATAGTTTCAAACTGGACCTTTTTGCATCTGCCCATGGAGCCAGTCTGAAGAGAAGCAAATCAGAGTCCTATGTATGTATGCTGGGCCCAGGTGATGTCTGGTCACCTTACCTGAACAGCTCCGTAGCCAACTGAAAGGAACTGAGCAGGAACATGGCCCTTCCAGAAGGCCACCAACCCCTCCTCCTGGAAGATACGCTGTACAGCTTGCAAGATGCCATGATACTTAGCCGCTGGGTTTCTGGAGGAAAGCTGCTCAATTTGAAGCTGGAGGAAGACAGAGAAAATATTTTCAATTCCACGTCGCATTTCAACAAGGTTTAAGCGTCCAATTCAGGAATTCACAACCCTGTCAGCCAACCAAAGCTGAGAGATGCCATTCTGCCTTTCCACAGAATCACATCTAGAACTGACTAGGACGTTATTTACGTAGGGCTCTAAAAGGATAAAAACACACATGCAACACACAGCTAATCAGTAGGGACGATGGTGAAACTCAGATAGCGGAGGTCATTCAGAAAAAGAGAGAAAGAGAACAAAACCACAAGATTCCATTCAAACAGGCAGGTTAAGCTGTATAAACAGAAGCGGTGGACACAGATAGCCCTAGTACCTTGCATAACCTGTATGCAAGGCAGGTGAGGGCTGAGGAGCAGCTTTAGTGCTCTCTGTTGCACACACGACCTGTCCCCCCAGGACAGGGTCAGCTCTGCTCGCTAACAGGCTCTCGCCCCGGTCCCTGAGCGTGCTGCGGGGAGGTACCTGAAAGCGGATCTTGATGACATCCAAGGGACTGATGAGGACCCGAGTGACTAAGCCAGATGCTGATCCTGCCGCAGCTGCTTCCGCCGTGGAGACGCACTTGGCCTCAGGGTCATAGCCGACCATGCCTGCCGGGTGTCCTCGCAGCCTGCGCAGGGCGACAGGGACCCGGTGAGCCCTCCCCAGCCAAGAGGCTCCTTCCCGTACCAAGAGCCTACAGCCTCGCCCCCCCCACTTCACGGACCACCCCCCACGCGGGCCCGCAGCCCCTCCTCTCACTCCGGACCCTTCCTCACCCCAAGGGCCACACAGACCCCCCCTCACCACAACCCCCCCAACCCACAGCAGCCTGCCCTCTCTCCACGGGCCCCACAACCCGCTCTGCCCCGCAGCAGGTACCGAAAGGCGAGACGGAGCCGAACCGCGGGCGCGGCCGCAGGCCGGTGCCGGGTGCGGCCCCGGGCGGCGGAGCGGGGCCGCCTCACCCGCTCGCCGGCTGCTGCCGGCGCCTCCGCGCCGCGGGGGACGCTGGGAAATGTAGTCCCGCGGCCCCGCCCCGCAGAGCGCCGTTTGCGAACGGGAGCGGGCGCGGCCCCGAGCTCCCGTGCGGCGGGAAACAGCGCCCGCACGCTCCGGCAGCTCCCGTGCTGCTGCTTGGGTGGATCGGGCAGCTGACTGCAAAATAAGGTGGCATTTCAGATTTTTTTTGCAGTCCGCCACCAGCTTGGCTGACCCCCACGCCAAACTGGTAAACACTCCTGAAGACATGAATCCCAGTGGTTCCTCCACCATGGCCTCAGCCATGACATTATACAATCACAGTAGCAACAAACATTTTTCTTCCCTCTACAAAGCTGAAGGAGAGGAATATTTTCCAAACTTTTCCGTAGGTACCCAAGGTATGAATAAGCACACAATTCCAAGCAACGTATTCTGTTAGAACGTTACAAAAAGCCAAGAGCTCCAAACCACATTGCAAATAATTTCTGTACTGACTTTACTGGCACAAATGAAAAGTAAAAGAACTAATCACGGAACATCCAGCCATTTCTGAGCAACCGGAAACTCCTTGACTGCATCTGTAACTGAGCACAATAACTAAGACCAGCTGTTACAATAACTACCCAAACCTTCACATGCACCTTTTCCTGCAGTACATTAACATCGACTACGAAATTCACAGCCACTTTCTGAACGTAAGCGATGCCTGGGGAGAAGGTGCAGAACGAGCAGACTGGCAGCCTCTGACAGGTAACCTGCAGAGCTGCCCACACACATCCTTAGCTCAACAATGAGCAGCTTCACTTCTTCAGGCAACAAAAGTGAAAACTATCTGCAAGGCACTGATGGAAAAAAGCAAAAGCTCCCATGACAGTCCGAGCCACAGCTGCTGCACTCACACCCATATTCCCCTCTGTCCTTCAGAAAAATGCTCCAGAAGTAACCAGTGCATTGTTCTCCGTTACTGGCTCCTTAACGACGCTACAGTCCGTACCACTGGGCCACTTGAGCAGTTGGGTAAAAAGTTTCAGAAAACACAAGGGAAGAAATATTCAAGTGCCACCCTCCCACTCAGCTGACAAATACATGGTCTTCAATCCTGGGAGCGACACCCATTCCTCTTCCCACTCCTCGATACTCGTAATGTCACACAAGTGCCAAGCAACACGGTTCTCTAGTGACTTCGCTTGGAAGAGTACTTAGTTCGGACACGCTGAAGAGTCCAAGCGCTTCGGGCCAGAGCATGCCTTCCAGCTTCTCCCTCCGAGAGCAATTTAACATCCTACAAATTAGGTCGATCAGCTGTATTTCGGTCAGTTAACTGAAATAAGACAGATGCTCAAGTGAAGAATTCAATGTATATTTATTATTCACAGTTAATTACTATCTACCAAATGCTGCTGCAGAGTTAAAGGATTAAGTACATAGGCCTTTTTTATTTAAACACTGATTTTTTTTTCTTTTTTAATATATATACACACACAAGACATATGTCTGCAAGGCTGCATGATATACACCAATTCCAAAATAAGGAAACAATCAAATGGTCCAGGTGTAGAATGCCATAGATTCCTTTTCCAATCACTTTACAAAGAAGGAAGAAAGTGAGTGACAGCTAGCAAGGAGAGGGGGAGAAAGTAATACTCTACAGGATAGCTCTCTCTTTCATCTGCTGGAAAATTAAAGTGTAAGGCAGAGTCCATCTCAGGAATAAAACATTTGTAACACTCAGTACAAAAAAAGGCACCCTCCAACAAAAGATTGCCCATGCTTAGGCAGGGCGGGAGGAGATCTCCGCTGCAGTTTTTGGATTCGTTGGTGGGGTGAAGGGATCCAGCCAAACGGCCATGAAAAGGAAAAATAACGCAACTGAAGATTGGCACAGAGAGCGGTGTGGCTTGATTGCTTTCCTTCCCATCCAATTTCATGTCCCACTGCTCTGGTGGAGGAGCAAATGGCCACAACAAACGCCGTGACAGTGCAGGGTGGGGACTACAGTCATCACACAGCCTGCTGTGAATGGGGAGCGGGGTGGGGGAACCTACTTCAACAGCAACACTGACCTGAGGAGGGAGGAGAAACTGGAGAACAGTGATGCCAATCCCACTTTTCAAGAGCAACATGACTGCGAGTATTCCCTATCCAGGCCAAAGAGACAGGCTGATTACATGCATCATGTAGAAACATTCACTAACAGCATAAAGTTTTTTCAAGCACTATTTCTTGAGGTTTCTCTGCATTATAAAGTTTTCCATCAAAGGAATGTACATTTCATAGGACATCTCAGGGCTATTATTTCTCAAATTCCCCCCTTAACCCTCCCTCCCCAAAATATTCTTCATTTTCCCTGGTCATAACTTCCTCCTTTCTCTTACTTCTTTTGAGGCTCCTGGTTGCAGCTCCCCACCTGTGAGCAGCCTATGCTGCCATTTGAATGCCTTGATTTTATTTTTCCTTGGAATAAGGAAAACTGAACAGTAAGACAAATCTTAAGATTAAAGCTCCATCTCTGTTTGTAGATTTTTCTTAAATGTCCATTGATAAAACCACCCTCCCTTACACCCTTCCCCCAAAAAGTATTTATTTACATATAGGCAGAAAAAACTCTCTGAAAAGCTCTGGACTGTCCTTTTAACTTAAAAAACAATAAAAAAGAAAGTAAGGGAAAGGCACTATGGAAAAAATTACAGAATGTGCTCAACCGTACACCTTTAAGAAAAAACAAAAAAGCTGTCAGCACAGCATTAACAGACTTCAGTTGTAGGTTGGAGTTTCTCAAAGCAGCTCTGTGACTTGAGAAAAAAAAACAAAATGAAACAAAAAGCCACATAACTTCTCCTTTCCCCTGCTTGGAAGCTGCTGAGCTTCAGAAGAAAGTGCCAAAGGAGAAGAGACAATAAAAATTAGATTAACACCTCATCTTTCCCCAGCAAGAAGAGCTGAATGTTGAAGGCAAAAGCAGAGACTGATGTGGTTTTTTTTTTTTTTTTTTTTAAAGGCAGGACTGTGGATTTGGTTCTTCTCTCATGTCCCTTCATGTCAAATGAAGACTGTTTGCAGAGAGAGAAAATACCAGCAGAGTTTCTCCCTTTTCCTTTAACTGCATGGCTAGGACTTTATATGGCATTAAAACTTCATGCACTGATGGACAGAGGAGGAGGGGGAAACAAGAAGAGCGAATGAAAGGGGGTAACCCAGGAGCAGCTGAGGAAATTTGTTATTTTCATTTTTTTTTCTCTTTTTTTTTTTTTTTTTTTAAAGATAGGTTTTGGTGTGTAAGTTGAACTCTTTCCCCCCCCGCCACCCCTGAAGTTCCGTACTGAGTGAAGGAGGATCACCTCATGGTGAAAGGTGACTCAGGTTTTATCGCCGTGTGATTTTAGGTCACTGGCTGCAGTTAGGCTCTGTATGTGTATTTACTGTTTCTCTGGTTTCTTTAAATAATCTCTAATATTTATCTCTAGATGTTCCGGTTCACTGGGGTCACATAGTTGCGTGGAAACATGCCCGTCTGTCCGTGGCAGGCTCCCTTCCACCAGTTGGGGTCAGAATTGTCAAGGACTTGGATAAAGTCTCCGCGGCGGAAGCCCAGCTCTCCTTCCTCCTGGGGATCAAAATCAAACAGGGCCTGAACGTATGTCGGTTGCTAAAAGGGGAAAGAAAAAGATACGCAACATGAGAATCCTCCACAGTACTTGAGACGCCTGCTCCCTCAGGCAGGGCTCAACACCAGAGTTCAACAATAAACATTTGGGCTGCTTCCCCTCCCTGCAAGTCAGCTTCCATCATCTGTAACAAGATGCCTGAATAGGAAAGCATAGTCTACAGAAGACTTTAGGAGAAAAGTTTCTGTGAAAGAGCAGGAATAACGATAGCAGACGACTCAGATGTTTACTTAGTATTTTCCAGTCTTCATGACTTACGTAAATCTGTGCTCTATAGCAATACAATGGTCTCCTTGCTTATCCATTCTGTTTCCACCCACTGACAGCATGAACATTGCTAATTTTCATTACACTGTAATACACAAAGTTTTCCCTAAAAATGGATGTTGGCATTGGACACGTTTTCCCTAAAACTCTAGTATCAAGAAATTATGTTGCAGAGCACTCTGCCTGGTCAGCAAACGCTGCCTGGTCAGTAAACGCTTCTGTTCTTACGGAAAAGATAACTGTTAGTTTAAAGGCATTTTCATTCTTAAAATTGTAAGGCTAGGAAGGTATCTTCATGCTTGTCATTTGCAGACAGCTGTTTTCTCATCCTCCATTTATCACTGACTCAAGAGCACAGATCCAGATGTTAATGCAGACAATCTATGGCCAAAAGTGCCTCTGGCATCTGGAGAGCAGTGGCAGATCCACACCCCTTGTCTTCAAGCTAGAACTAGAGTGCTGCACATGGAGGCAAAATGTTGTATCCAAAATTGACAAAAGATCCAGTTACATCCAACATAACATTTTGACTGCCCTGGGAAATAGAACAAAACAAAGGGCTAGAAATACTCAAGCTGCTCTGCTGGCACTCAGCAGTAGATTTTTGCTTTCTCTTAACACTGGCTAGATCCAAATCAGCAGGCTAGAGATGTTCCACATGCTGCTACCTGTAACTACCCCTTCACGAAAGACCAGCATCAAAGCTTCACTGGCTACAGAGGGGTACAGTTCTGGCTATGAACCAGTACAAGTAGAACTATCCTTTCTTACTGTGTCCTGAACAGGAGTAAACTCAATCTCAAACCACAGGAATCCGATGACCCTCCTGCAACGGTATCCATGAACGTTAAGACAAGCCAAGCGCTCAAGCAGTGATAGTAACACTTTGCCAGGACTGAAGGGGAGGCCAGAAGTTAGCAGGTGGCCTTTGCACAAATATCCAGCTTATTTCCCAGTGTAATTCTGGCTGTGAAATCTAAAGATACACTTCCACAGACAAGGAATGTATCAGTCAGCTTCTCTCCATCCCTATTCATTCACTGTAGGACGTGACTGCACTTCAGACTGTGGTTGCAAGAGTCTGAAAAGCGCACTCTACCAAGACACTTCTCTTACCTGTGGCACCTGTTCAATGTCCCGGAGAAATATTTGTTGGTTCCTGGAGACAGATGTGGATCTGTGATAATCTACCAGCTCGTTCAAAGAATTGAACTTCACCACCCAGAGGAAATATTTGCCAGCCCCATCTCTAAGCACCTTGAAGTGCTGCACATCATTTCCAAACCTGGAAGGAAGGAGTGAGGAACACAAAAAAAGGACATTATTAATCACTGAGTACTCTTCTTCTGAGATTATCAGCTCAGATTTTGGAACAAAAAGGTCCTTTGGGGCACAGTGAAAACTGTCAATGACAATACAGATACCAATTGTTTGCTTTAAAAAAGATGTCTGAAAATCACTTGTTAATTATATTTTGTAGAAATCAGTGATCAGAGAAACAGAATCCAAATACTGAATTTATATGGAAAAAGTCCTGCAAGCTTCGTGTGTGCTTTCCTTATAATAGGACTTCAGTTTAAACCAGCTTTTCAAGCTACTCTGAATTTGCATAAGTTTGAGGTCTTTTGGTCAAGGATTTCTGGTGTCACACCACACTTTCTCCTGGGTTACATGGAATGAATGTTTCACCTTTTTATTTTACACTACATTGCCACACAGCTGGCATCCAGTACAGGTACTTTTCTGATGTATGGATGCAGTCACCTGAGTCGCTGAAGACAGCGCACCCAACACCTCAGACACATACCATGGATTGCAGAACAAGCGCAAGGTCACGTTAAAGCAGTTGCATCATGGTGCCTTCCACTTCCCATTCCCAAATGCAAGATTTTGAAGTCCAGCAGTACAAGTGCTTTGGTTTAGCTCTTCACACACAGCGATTTCACAGCTGACTCGAGCCAGTTTAGGTTTGTGCTACTCTTGCTATGGTCCCGTACTTCTCACCATCTCAGTCCTTCTCTCACACAGCACCACTGGGTGTGTGTGATAATGCAATACATAAGCACCAGTCCCATTATAGGTACATTGCTGGGAAAACACTGTCACAGCAAAGGTAGGGCTGCCTCTTTTGGCAGACAGTCTGGACTTATGCAAAAGCCTGCCTTGCAAAACAAAAAGATCTCTCTGGTCCTTAAAAAAAAAAAAACAAACACAACAAAAACCAAGAAATCCCCCAAACCTAGAAATGATTGAAAGGTGATGTGGCACATGTAATGCAGCAACTTCAATTCTGTGTTAACGATTCTTTCTGACAAATGGCATTCAGTAGAAGCTACTTTTCCAACAATTTTATTCTAAATAAATAGGAACTCCAAAGAGGTCCATTGGGATTTTCCAGATGAATGGCACATCGGTATTTTTACTTCAGCCTAAAACACTGAAAACAGAAGACAACTGTTCCCCACTTGGCATGCACAGCTTCTATACGTTGGCTGAAAAAGACGACACTATCTGGGCTACAAAGCTAACATGAAACAACTCATGAGTACTGCGAGTACTGCCTCTGCTCTCCCCTCCTCAACCTGAGAGCTTCTCACTGTTTCAAATCCTGCAGATCACTGTTCAGAAAAGACACTTTTCTAAATGAAACCAACACACATAAACACACACAAAAAAAAAGCCCTGAGAAATTACCACCAGATGGCAACACCAAGCTAACAGGCAGGCAGAGCTACGCTATCATAACTTTGTTTCTTAAAGGAATGCACTTTCTGGAATGCAGCTTCCATTCATATCTAGTGTTCCAGCTCAGATGATTGTATCCAAGAGGGAAATATAAACATCTCTAAAATCAGTGGCTTTAATTCAGTTTGTTGGTAGAACTCAGTGCTGCTGTACACGAGGAGAAAAATTTAGTTACAGACCAAAGATGACCAGAAAAAAAAATTCCTGTTGAGGCTGATGACTGACAGCCACAGAAAATAGAACAAACTAGAAATTGTGCAAGAAGAATCAAAAATTATTGCTAGGATTCTAAAGAAAATCTTGTTCATTTCTGGTAGGAGAGGGGAAGATTACAGAAAATAAAGAAAAAGGCAAAAATCAACTGCTGAGAACAGAATCACTCCCAACCCATGTTAAATTACATCACATACCCTTTAAAGTTTCTAATACCTCTATTTTACGGTGAGTTCAGATGGGTAAGAGAGGTAGCATGGTATCTGTGGGCCATGGCTAACTAGCAGGAACTCCCACTGGTTAACAGCCAGTACTTCCAGTGAGGTTATTCAAGAATGAGAACTGCTCCGTCTCACTTCACTGCTACTAGACTGAGTTTCTCTACCAACATGGAACGCACTTGTGAGAAATGGAAGCAGCTGTCTTCACAGCTCCATGTCCCAGAGCTAAACATGAACATCCCCAAAGCATGTGTCAAGCAGACATATTTGGAAGTGTACTACACAAAGAGAGAAGATAGAGTAGTAACTTGTTCTGCAGAAGAAGAATGAAGGAGGACAGGAGGGAATACGTACACACTGGGGAGACAAATGAGATCCACAAGCAAACCAAAAGGGAGTACCTGAGACCTACATGAGCCAGACAGGAACATCCCACCAGGTCAGCCCTGTAGGCTCATCACAAACCAGAGCACATATATTTGTTCTATCAAGGAGGGAATAAATAAGTATCACTGGAAGAACAGGAACGCTATAGGGCATCTGAAAGATTACTGCTGCTCCTCAGCATTGACAACCACCTGTCCTTTACCCACTAGTCCAAACGAGCAGTAGATGGCCTGATTACATGATTGCTTCTGGGCATTACTTACTTGACTGAGAGGGAGAAGTCCCCAGGAGCACTCTCACTCTCTCTGATGAGGAAGGCACCATCGTGTCTCTGTTTGCCTAACATCTCTTCAGCCTTCGCTCGGGGAATCTTTCCAAAAAACCACCTGTGGAGTGAGGAAAAGAAAACAACAGGGAAAGCTAAGAATTTAATCTTTTCATGGAATAGTCAGATGTAGATATTCACACAGAGATTAAATGATTCCTAACAGAAACAACTACACTGCACCTCACTGCCACTCCAATACAGGCTACCGAACCACGCAGATTTTCACAATGCTTCATCCTGGCAATGAAGCAACCATGACTTGATAAGCAGGTGCTTGCAATAGCCCTGTTTCACCCAATTTAGCAAAGCAGAGATGCAGTAAGAGCAAAATCCTCAAATTACAGTATTTATTTTCAGAGCTGGAAAAATCCCTGCTCAAAATTCAATGCACTATTCACATTGTTTTGCACTCTACTGTATCTGCAGTTTAGTATATAAAACATCACAACGAGAACCTAACGTGCACAACTACTTCACAGCAAAGCCCTGCTTTGTGGGACTAAGACCACTGCCCTGGGAACTAGTTACAACCTTGGGCAAAGCTGAAGTGTCTGCTGCGGTCTGCACTGATACCTTGGGAGCCAGGCCTCATAACCTGCAGTCAAACAGCCTGAACGCCTAGCTCAAGCAAGAAACTCAAGTCCCTTCCTGTGTCACTAGGGAAGAAAGTCTCATGTCTCTACATGCAAAGTTTTAATTGTCCAAACCGTATGATGCCATCCATTCAGAGACAACAAAGAAGTCCTGCACTGGTGGCTGGGCACTACTGAACTTTGCTATGATACAGCAGCATTTGTTTCACGGTTAGTACCTAGCAATCATCAGTGGGGAGTAATTACACAGTCTCCTTTCTTACTTATGCCTCCTAAGGAGAAGTCACCCATGCCTTAGTCATGATTTGCAGAGCAGACAATATAGAAAATTTAAGTTATTAAGGATTAAACACAAAACCATCACTACTTTAGCAGGTAGGAATCTTGAAAAAAAAAAAGTAGAATTTGCAAAATGCAAGGGAAACACTGGGAGTTCACTCACAAGGTTTCTCTTCAGAAACATCTCAGCTGTAGAAACAAGATCCTGCCTATGGATTGACCCATCCTGCACAAATGGAAAGTGCATTTTCTATCAAAAACAGCTTCTAGTCTCTTTTACATCAGGTGGTAAGACACGATTACTTCTGCAGAGAGAATTAGTAGTTTCATTCAGCAGCTGGTTGTTCCTGCAGCCCAGAGTCCAATTCTTTTATCCCTACCAGAGCACTGTGGTAAAAGACAGGCATGATATAACAGAAAGCTAAGGCAGGCGCCAGGAGTGGAGTTCCATGCAGAACAAGTGAGAAAAGTTCCCTCAAAGACTCTCCGCTTCCTTTGCAGAGGAGCACCGAGCCGGGCATGGCGTTCTGTTGTAGGCAAGATCCCGACAACACCTCTTTCAGGAGCCTATTTTCTTGCTTTCTCCTACAGTCAGGACAATCTAGCAGCTTCCACATAAGCAGTCATATGAAATAGTTCCACCACCAAGCCACATCTGAAATTCTTGACAGCTGTGCAGACGTCAAAGCCAGTGGGCTGACAACCTCCATGACACCAAGGGTGAACCTACCTCAGGCAACCAGACCATCAGCACTGACCAACAGCCCTTGGTCACAGGATTCTTACCCACAGTTACATTTGCCTTTCCAGACTAATCCAAGATGAAAGGCAAACAAGGGCTCAGTGGTAGGTCACATGGCATGGGAAAAGCAGAACCATCCTCACCACCAGAAGTACAGCTTTCAGTTCTGACTTCCAGATCACACAGGACAGAAGCACTTACCACAGCCTGTAACCACGCAGATCTCTGACCTTAGAGGATGGCAGTTAACAACAAGAGCTCCACTCACAAAGTTCACTTTCTACAATGAGGGTTTTGGTGCAGCAAAAAGATGGAAGTTGCAGAACCCTCCCTGAAACAGAGTCATTCTTAAGAGAAGTTGAAGCTTTCATGAAATCACAAAGTCACCGGATCTTCCTCTCTAAGAGGAAGCTACCTCTAGAGGCGAAGGAGGACCCAATCACTTGATTATCAGACTATCCAGCTACTGGCAGCCCTCGCTCCTCTCACTGGCTGTCTTCAGGATCTGCTCACCTGAGCAGCCTACACAAAACCAAATCCCTATATTATATCAAGGATGATGAGTCCACAGATGTATTTCTACTATATGCAACATGTTCAGTAAATCAACTCTAAGACATTCCCCTTGTAAAAGGAATGTTCACTCCATTTAGCTATGCAGCTCCATTATGAAAAGTATTTTGGCACTGAAAATGATACATCTTGTTTACAAACTCTGTTTCCATGATCACCTAGCCATGTTTTATGGGCTTGCAAGTCTTGTTGTGTTCTTTTTATCCCCTGGAATGGAAACGATGAGCTCTCTCCCACAACCATCCTATTTCCAGTGACAAAGAACTTCATGGCATTTAGTACTTTCCTGGTGGATCAGCATCTGCACTGCTTCTTGGTACCTGAGGTGGTGGCAGAGACAGCAGACGGAACGTCTACCTGTGTTGTTTGCCTTCAAAAATCAACCAAAAGAAACCATATGTGAAACTCCTTCAGAATTCAAAAATAGTATTTTGTTTCCTGGGCTTTTGGCAACACTGTCAGAAACAAAGAAGTCTCGAATTTTGCCTCTGCCAAATGTTCCATAAAGCAAGCTTTGTATTATGATTTTAGGTATCTTGCCATAGTTCTTCTTTACAAAGTGTTTTAATTCTGTTTAGTACTCAAATAATTATCACTCGCATGTGACGTGGAAATGAAAGCCTCATCTTATAAAAACGAAAGGACCTCACTCATCTCTGTAAAATAGAAGGAAAGCCTGAAAGAGCTTAACAGGACTTCCATAACCCTTCCCAAAGCCTCAGAAGTATACTCTATTTTTTCCCCTAAATTTTACTGAACCACTACAAAGTGTAAGCATACAATTTGATTAAAGGAAGTAACACTTCCAAAGTAACAAGATGAAATTTTCTGTCAGCTGTTTCTAAGGCCATTTACTTTAAATAGAGTAAAAATCTTTCACAATTCATGAACTCCCTTGCAGTTTTATGTCTTCACTACCACTTTAGCCATTCAGAGTAAAAGGGGCTTGAATTCTAAATCTAAAAAAGATGAAAAGAAAACCCCATAGATGAAAGAAAGAAAGCAATTTTGAAGGACTAGTGTCTACTTAAGAATGCACTTGTAAAGCATCACAACTGTTGTGCATATATGAATCTTGGCTACAGAATGACTGAAAAAATTAACAAAAATCACAGCATGTCCAAGAGAATTAGGCCAAAAAACCTGACAACATTCCCACAGCTTCCCTGCTGAAGGGTTAAGCTTGATAACACTTGTCACCAAATAGCTCTGAAACGTAAGTGAAACTCACCCAGTCAGCACTCAAAACCAAACCCAGGCATTACTGCTGATGTGCACAGCTAAAGGGGATATGCTGGTACAACGCAAGTTCACATTGCGTTCACACTCATTTCAATCCACAGTTTGGCAATTCCTTTGGCTTTACTTGGCACCACCACTTAGCTTGGCCCATTTCTTCCACGTAAGTTACAGTACTGCAAAGTGAGGCTCCAGCAATACCTTCAAGGCAAGCTGATTATGAACACAAAACTTGAGATACAAACACCATAAGCCCAATCCAGGCTGTTTCATAAACGCCAAATTCTTCCCCTGCCTCCTTAAAGGGAGAAAGGTAAACCTGCCACTGAACTGTGCTGTGCCCTCACAGGAAGCCTCCCTGCCCAGTTTCCTGGCTCTTCTCCCAGTATCATGGCTATGTCTGCTTGTATCTTCTCTTTGTTAATTGATGTGACAACTCAGATTAACCCTTCAGAACCCAAGTGACTCAGCTGGTGACCAAGAGGTGCCACATTTTCCTTTGAGCTTCATTTTCTGGTATTCACAAAGCAAACTAAGATTTGCAAAACACAAGCAACCGAAATACTGCACTTAAGACTAGCTGTAGTGCTGGAGGATTTAAGTCTCAGCTCCTAGGACAGAATTTAAAGCCATTTTCAGTTGCTTTCTTTCCAAATCCTCTTGAAAGCTCTTGTGCCACCTTCCTACAACATGATTTGATACTAGTCTGAGAAAAGGAATATTCTCTTTCTCACACCTGGTCAGCTGTCTGCAATTTGCTTTTTTTATGACCTGTATGACTACTTAGAGAGCTCTGCCTTAGAGCCAAGCAAACATCAGGCTATAAAAACTTTTGCGTAATTTCCCAAGGTTGTTAATGCACCAGTTAGGATTCCCAGCATTGCTGAGACATGGAGTTAACTCCATTCAGCTGCCATCAGCAGTTTGAACATCTTCAGAAAAGGTGACATTAACTATGCTTAAAACCACTACCAAATTCACCCACTGCAGGCGCAGATATTGTTCATTCCCTTTTGGTATCAAAAAGTGGAACACTGACAGCTCTATCCCTCTAGAACAAAACACCATGGATGATTCCAGAACTGATCATCATCACAGGAGACATTACCACACTACAAATTAAACGCCTGCAAAACTGCCACGAGAAGACACAGGATGATTCAAATCAATGAGAGAGAAATTGCAATGTACATTTGTGATCCCCAGTGGACTAACACGATCAAGGTAAACCAGACATGTTACTACAGCAGACAAGACTTTAAACAATTTCAGAATTTTCTTGTTCATCCTTGCTTCACTTCCCACTTCGCTGCACTAAAGCAGTGTACCTCCTCTCCTTCTTGGGACACAGTCTCTCAGAAGCTTCCTTCTGCTATTTCAAAAGAGCCCTGAGAAAAATAGATCTGGATTGGATTTAACTGCAATATCTTCATAATATAATTACAGCCAACAATTAACAAATCAATCATCAGTTTTTGTGGGCAACTGAAACGCTACAGCTTCTTGTAAAAACTCTGATCACAGGTTTTACTGCAGAGGAATGTTAGAAGTCCTGTCTGACCTAAATTACTCGGTGATTCTATACTCAGGATGTGACATACTAAGAGTACAGTTCCAAATACCCTTACATATTTTTCTGGTGAGCTCTGAATGCCATAATTTTTACTCTTATCTGCTACGTAAAATAGAGAATCATCACAGGAGCACAGTCACTCTTTTTTCTGGAGCAGTGGTGGTGACAACTCCCTACTGAAGAGCTTTCTGCTGGTTTACACCTGCTACCCCCAAGTCTGTCTGACCCTACAGCAGAATACCAGAGCAACCACCAGAAAAGCTTCCAAAAATATCCTGCTATATAGCTAGCTGTGAAATGAGTTACAGTAAACATTAAAGTCAGAGATACAACTCAATAGACATCCTTTATCTATCCATACATTTTGGTAGATCTGGTAAGGTACCCTTTGCAAAGTATTCAGCAGAAAACCTTTCTTCCTGTGCAAAAGAAAGATCAAGAGAGCCTGTCACCAGAGTTCTACTTACGGATGTGGTTTCATTTCTATGTAGTTCTTGGGAATGAAGCCGTCTTTTCCATTGAGTTCTGCCTTGTACCAATTCTGATCGCATTCTTCATTCAAAACCTGAAGGAAGCAAACAAAAAATAAGCTTAGTGTATTTCAAGATACAGCAAAACTGATGACGGTTCTAGCTTATTCTTCCCACTCTTGTTTCAAAGGCTGCTCTTGTAAGATGAACCTATAAAAAATGGTGTGTCATCCTGCTCCACTGCATCTCAGGAGCGTTCAGAACTGTGGTGAACGAAAAGCTGGACAAGTAATTTGAAACAGCCAAAGGATTTTAGCGCCCAAACCCCACACTGGAGTAAGAAAGTCACTCTAAGTCCACAGGTACTTTTAACAACGTAAGTAAGAGATCCATGCCAAAGATTAAGGTGGCTGTCATCACCAAAAAATTCTATCCAAAATCTGCAAGCTGAGAAATTCTGATTCTTTATCACTTCTAATGACCACCTTTTCCTGAATTCAGCTCACAAACCTGATGCTTTCAGCACAAACATGATTCCATCCAGCTTTTCTGTATTTGCACTACTTGCACACTGGATATGTTAAAGATTCTAGGCAACACCTATATCAGAGAATTTTACAAAAAATCTCCCTCATGACAACATTAGCACGGGCCCAACTGCAGGAACAACTGGCAGCTTCAGCTGGCTTTGCTGATACAAGTTAAAACCAGGTTAAATCGGACAGCAGAAAGAGTGACTTGCCTGAATGTGGGAACATGAGGAAACGAGAGAAAGACAACATGAGCGCAGATACAGAGATCAGATACTACAAACACATGCAGTTATGGTGAAGAGACCCACCAAAAAACTAAAATCCTCATAAGCAATTATTGCCATTTCTGACTTTTAATTTTTTTTTTTATGTAATCACTATGTTTCTTTTTTTGGAAGGGTGATGAGAGGAAATAAATAAATGTAAAAGGAAAAGCAGACAAGAATTTGCAAGTGTAGGCCTTAAAATTCTTATAGATGATGATGGGAGTGCTTCAGAAAATGAAACTCTGAAGACCAATGTTTGCTGCCTTTCAAAAATACATTAACACCCTGATCTGCCTCATTGCTATTACATATAAAAGAGAAACCTCAACATCTACTGAAGTGAAATCCAGTAAAGTAAAATGAGAAGAGAATCTGAATCTCCTCAGTGAATTATGGTGGGTAATGGTTACCTGCCTGTTCCTTAACTCCCAAAGAGGCTAATGGCAGGATGCACATTCCCCAGCTGCCAGGGAACTCAAACCGTAGTAGAGCCACATCTACAGAACTTTAGGGGAGCAAAAATACGCACCCTTTATGGCCCCATTCAGGATATTTTCAGTTGGAGAGACTTTAATACTTAAAAGATCCTAAGTACTTTCATACGGTTATAAACATTGAAGCTATCGTTTGTGCAGTTAGTACTGTGGGCTGCTATTTATTTATTTACAAGCATTGTTCTAGCATGCATTACAGTTTGGTCGCTCAGCAAGGACAACCTGACCACAGGTCACGAGCAGTTGAAGAGCGTCTCTGTTGCAGGCTCCGAGGTAAGCTGGCACATGGAGGGCTGACACGGATCAGCTGATGTCTGCTGAATTGCCTTTGAGCAGGAAAACAGTGCACATCTCTCATAACCACCGTACGGACCACGGGACAGCGCTCTGTGCAGAAACCGGTTCAACTCCAGAATGCGAAATACAGGTAGATGGCACCAGCTGGCAGCTCTGAGACACTGAGCAGGGAATTAACAACAGGTATGTAGAAAAGTGAATTGATAGAGACTAGGGAGACAGAGGGCACAGGCTGAAGCCCAGATCTACAACTCGGTCATACAAAGATTTTGGCACACGGCTTGGATGACCAGAAGTTTGGTGGTTATATACTTCAGCCGCCATCACTAGAGCCATTTACAACACAACAGAACACAAACGTGACACATTGTGATGTGATTTCTAACAAGCCAAATCTTATGCAGTAGTGTGCATCCCTTTATCAAAGACAGCACAGATCAAACCTTTGATAAGATTGTCGGCTACAAACTGATTTAATTACCATCAGAGAGCAGTTAAGGGATATGGCAGTCTGTTCTTTTTCCAAGGATTATACAAAAAAAAAAGGTAAATCGTAGCTTCACATGAAGGACATGACCACATATTTGTGCTTTTGGCAGTAGGTATTAAAAATTATCAGAAATTCTAATGCCCAAATGTAAATGATTTTAATGAGTTTTATCTTGCTCTGAAGATATGCTAATAGATTTGAACGAGCCAAATCACATCGGGCTTGGGGTACTCGTTAACGCTTGGCCTGAAGCCAAATGCCAGCGAGGGAGCATTGCTGAGGCATGCATTAAGCTTTGTGACCAGGAGACAAAAAAAAGCTGGATAAAAGCATAGTAAGGTGAACTGCCCACACGTACGCATGTACAACCTGTTCAGGGGACTTCTGCTGTACTAACGAACCCTCCGCAGCTCCCTCCCTTCAGCGGCTTTGTTTGCTCCAAGGGCTTTTTCCTGCTTCACACCCAGACTGACGTATCTTCACAGCCGGTTGTCCTCTCCAGGACCATTTTAACTAGCTGTCACAGCTCCATTCGCACCCTGGCAGACAGCCAAACTATCCGTGCCCTGTATTATATACCAGAGAACTTATCCACCCTGTAAACACCCCTGTTTTCCCCTCTCTGGGTCTTTCAGTGTGCACTCTTCCAGAGGCAATGGAATGTACTGTTTTCTTTACAAAGCTCCATGTTCACATATTTCAAGAGGAGTCACCTCCACAGCACAGATATCTACAAAATCATTTTTTCCAGACACTGCCGGAGCTGCTCCCAACTGTTAGTCAAGCAAAAACGGCTTATACTGAAGTACCTTAAATTCAGGACAACTTTGCAGTCACGCGCGCAAGGCTGGAATTCTGGAGGCTGCCATGAACTTATGTAGCTATTATTATGAGAACTACAGAATAGTCATGTAAAATTTCGGCTTTCAAAAAACAATTATGCCACTAACGTCTGAAAAGTCAGTCGGGAACACACGTAAGAATTCTCTGCACTGGTGTATCCGGTTTTGACGTTTACATCTGACATTACTCTCTTTTAAGATGTAAACACACTGAAATGAAAGAACTGACTTTAAGTAATTAAACCATTTTGCTGCCAAACATTTTAAGAAAAGCATCCAGTAAATCCATCTATCTCATATCTCCAACAGGCCTCCAAGTGACTTCCAGATAACAATTGAGAATAAAATGTATCATCTGGATACTTAAAAATCAGTGCTATGCCTCTAAGAAAAGTACAGATTCTTAACTGAACTACAGTAAGATTTTCCCCGGGCTTACCAAAGCTATCAAATTTAGTCTAAGTACTGCGTGTATCACTAGATTCTGTGCTGAAAAATTTCCCCAAGTACAAACAAATACAGAATAAATTAAGCAACAAGACGAAACTTAAAAGATTCACTGCTCCAAACTGAGAGAGCCTTCAGAGCCTGCAAAAAAATTTAAAAGGCACAAACACACATTTATCACAACAACTGTTAAAAACTGCTCTTTGTATAGGTCAAAACATAAAGCATTCCTTTGCAGCCAATCCCCATGTCTGCTATAGATCTAACCAAGTCTTCCTTTCACACTGGGGCATCTGTGCCTGAGAGGAGGAAGAAGGAAGGATATTTTTAGCCACTACACTTGAACACATACTGCCATGTGATGTCCTCAGTCTGTAGTCAGCCCTGTTTTACGGTAATGGTGGCTCAACTGCTGCCCATTAGTTTCCTAGTTTGATAACAGATCTCTTATCAACAAAAGTCCATCTGTTCCCATGGAAATGGAGAAGAGCCACCACTGAAGAGCCACACGAGGTGGTTCCCAAGTTTTAGCTGGAACGGTTCACACACTGAAAGCATGCCCAGCCATTTGCAATTCCATACCTAGCCAATATTTCTAGGCACAGCTTTTCCACCTTTGTGAATTGTTTGCACACCGGTCTTGATCCTCTCAAAACCAAACAACTTCCAGGAATATGCAGGCACCAAACTGGATCGTAACAAGCAGATCTGGCGTCTCAGCTCTCAAGCTGACTCCCACATGCAAACGCAAAACTAAAAAGGCCTCAAATGTACTTATGTGCTTGAGAATTTAGTCAAACTCATCAGAATGCTTGCGTTTTGGAGAGACAAAACCCAAAAAACTTGTTCAGAGAGGGCTCTGAGCTTTGGCCGAACCTCCTCTTTTCCCTGCACTGTAAGGTTTTGGGATTCTTGATGTGCTAACTGAAACGGAAGGTAATGTAACTGCTCAAGTACAACCTGTTAGCTGCCAATGTGGTTTTTCTCCTTGACAAAGTTGTGCTGACACTGCCACAAAGAAAACAACACAATGTTATTAACAACACTCCCAAAGTCTCAGGAATCCAAGGAAAGCGCTCACTACACTCAAACTAGGGCAAGAATTAAAATTTTTAAGTGAACAAATGATTCAAAGGTAGCAATGCTGCAAGTGAATTTTTAAGCCCAGAAATTACTCGTCCCAGGGTGGAATGATGGTTGGGAGGACAGTTTTCAGCCTCCGCAGAGCTGCTTTAATACAGCTTTTCATTTCAGAGAAAAATAGCTCCTTTTCTGCTCCAAGAAGAGAGGTATGAGCTAGCTACAGAACCAGCAAGCACCCACTGGATTCAACACAGCAAGTTCAACACAGTCCATTATATAGCATTTTCCTTCCCCACAAAAATCACTGCAAATGGCATCACAGGATATTAAAATTCATCTCTTCAGGATTTTGTAGAAGACAACCCAAGACACTGCCTGGTAGCTTGCAGCTCCTTGCTTCATCTTCGTTTTGCATGAAATCCCCTGAACAAATGAATCCTCCTCACTCTGGCTAACACCATCAACAAGGCGGCTGCACAGAGGCAATGGCATCTTACGGAAACCCAGGGTAATCTGCAGGCCAAAACAGCATCACAATTCAAGTCAAACCAAATCAGATTTTTTCTTGTCTTGGTTTACTTATGACAACATACAGTACAGTTGATTTTAACTTCAAACACGCAACGCAAAAAGATACATCAGACAATTAAGGTGACTAGCTCAAGAACACACAAGTGCTAAAATATTTTAGGCTTTTCCTTCAATTTGATTTATCATAATCACACATAGGAAATGCAAAATATTCATATTTTTTCAGGCCAAAACCTAAAGCACCATGTTTAGACATGCTTTGAGATTGTGAATACTCACTCTCTAGGTGGATATAAAAAGCTGTGAAAATGTCTAACCACCACTGAGCAAACATTACTGGAAACAGCCAGAGGAAGATTGTTTCTTAAACTGCATTCAACTACTAAGTATTATAATATAATACCTAAGTAACATATGTAGATTGTAATATAATGCAATAATGTGTTATAGATACAGGTTTTTAATTCTTGCCCTCACCCCAATTCTTGTCATCACTACAGAAACACTTCTTCCCACCCTTATCTTTTTAAAGGCACAAAAAGAGCACAAAATACAAACTCCAACAAAAAAAAGTAATTCAGAAAGTCTTTCCACCACAATAAAGACGAAGTACAAGGCCCATCTTCCCCGCTCCTCAAGCGGTGCTTTTGTCAGAAGCCTTCTCTAAAGTGACGACTGCTACTTCAACACGGCACACCCTCTGACTTTTCACACCGATGGTGTCTACCACAGCAGGCCAAGCAGCCGAAAGCAGGAACCAAGGAAATGAAATTCTGAAGCTGTTCAAAGGAAAAGGCTAGTGCATGGGTTACACAGTGCTATCTTTAGATAAGTTTTCTTCTTAAAGAAACTTATTTCTATTCATCTTGAAGGAACCTGGAAACTAGTCCAAAGTAAAATACAATACAAAGTTGAGAGACAACAAACAAAAAATTACAATGAAAGTCACATCACTCCAGGGTCTGAGTGTCTCTTTCCAAGCTGTAAGTGTTACCTACCAAGTGTACTGCGCAAATCTGCTCATCACTGGAGGCTTGTTCCATACAAACATTTATAGGTAAATTCAGTATTCCCTTAAGCTTCAGAAAGGGCTGATGGAGGGACATAGCTGGGCAAGATTAAAGGAAAGGCCGTTACTTTTAACTATGTGAGACACAGGCAAGTTGCAATTGCTATTCCAGGCAATAATTCACCATGCAAAACTCCAGAGAGAGAGAGGGGAGTGTCAAGAAATTTATAGTAGCACTGCCTGGCAAGTACAGTAAAACGTGTTGTAACAAAGCAAAGTCCAAAGAGAGAAATACAGCTAGCAACTAGCATTCACGCTTCCACTCCAAAACCACCTTGATTTTTTTTGTATGTAACACAAGGATACTTGAGGCAAGTTAAGTTAGTGGAGGTACACTCAAGTCTAGCCACCAGGACAGAAGTCAGCACAGACTAACTTACCTTGCCTCTCAGGCCTTGCCAGTCTTGTACTACTACATCCCCTCTGGCAAATTATGAAGACTTATTTATTTATAAAATATAATAATATCTTTATAATAAGTCTTCAATTATGAAGACTTATTTATTTATAAGATAATAGGAGAAAACGAGAGAGAAGTAAACCAAGAACAATCTAGACAACAATTCTCTTTCCCTATGCTCACCTTTTTTTAGGTTTACGTGGCACAAAGAGACAGGAGGAAAAAACCCAGTATTTTAAAGTATATTGCAGTGACCACCAAAATGTCTAATGGAGATCCTGGAAAGAGTCAATAAAGCTCAAAGAACTTTGCCACAGGTCTCATCTTCAATTAAGTTTCCTTCTGTGGAGGAAGTTTCCACTAGCACAAACACAGAGATAAAACGATAACAGATTTACCAGTTCTGCCTACGTTGCTTGTGAAGGCGAGATTAGCGATCAGCCTCAGCGGTTACCAAATTCTCTTAAATTAGCCCTCCCGCTATTATAAAGGTTAAGCTATAGATACTACAAATTGCATTTTTTCAAGAAGGTTGTTGCAAAATCTCCATGACAGAAAGAATGGCAGCCTGCAGTAAAAATAAGTATTGGCGATTTTACAACCCAAACACAAATAGCTTTACAGAGCTAGAAGTAGCTACGGCTAGGGTTCTAATTAGGCTTTCCTCATCTAAAAGACCCCCAAGTGTCTCAGTAACAGCAGGGACTCTCACAAGTGAGATTCGTTTTATGTTCAGAAACTTTTACGGTGCTTAAGTGAACACTAATTCTGACGAACTTCATAACATAAAGACGACTGTTCAACATTTGGATGCCGTAGTGAATGCACTGTCTCATTTCAGTGCTTGATCAAAATGAAGTATAAAAAAGGAAAAAGACTGTTATCACAGCCTAAGCTCCACAGCTTGGCTTGCACATGTAGGAGAGCAGAATGCTATGGGATTCACAAGAACAGTTTCTTAAAAAGAGGAAGGGGAGTGTTGTTTTTCCCTAACAGACCAAGGGTTAGTTTACAGTGACTAAAGACCAGGACCAGCCGCCTTTTATAACTAGCTGTAGTGCTCAGGATGTTATCACGGAAACAGAAGACAAAACATCCTTCCTTAATCTCAAATCCAATCCACATCGAATTCGGGTGCATTGACCAGCACAGCATTTTGTCAGTTTTCTGTAGCGCAGTGTGGATTAGTTTACTCACGTACTAGTGGGCATGGTCATTTGCTTGCAAATGAGTGTTTTCCTCATTGAGTTTTTATTTAAAAAGTAAACAGATTAGCACTGTTTAATTTACGTTTAAGCAGAGTCCCAAAAGAACCACCATGAGTGAAACACACAAACCGAAGAAGAGGCCAAGCTCTGAAACCTAGAGAGCTCCATGCCATCCGCCCCTCTTTTTCACTGAGGAAAAGAAAACAGCCTTGAATTCTGAGTAAAAACCTGCTCTATTTGGGAAAGGTTCAAAACACAAAACCACACTCCAAAATAACCTGAATGCATATATGCACATCTGTACATAAAGAACAGAGTACATGTTGCCTTAAGCATCTAAATAAACTCTCAATTCTGAGAAGAAAAATTCTGAAAGAACTACTTTTATCTAGTGGTCAGAGGAAGGTCTCCTGGTTTCTATTCCTATATTTGCTGCTAATGCAAATGCTATAAATTCCAGGCCCTCTTAAAAGAGGGGCTGTTTCCAGTTGTCCCTTCAGGTTTAGCAGCATGGACACCAAGCATAAAACACATCTGTTACCATATGCTCTAGACTATTTACCCAAGAACTACCAACTGCAACTTTTCAGGCCTTTAAGGAAATCGTAAGGCTTTTGTAAGAGCTCTTGGCACAAGCTCTGAAGGATGAAGGTTGAAAGCGACTCTACCAGAAAATGATAATAAAAAAAGCTATTAAGCATTCCAATGAGAGTGTTTTGGAGTTACTTTCAAGCTTACCAGAGAAACACTGCAGAAATACCAGCAGTGGTATTGTGACAGTTTGCAAGCACATCAAAATCGCACATTTCTCTTGCAACTTCTCTTATCATGCTGGCTCTGTTGTAAACCATCACTTGATGGTGTGCAAATAGAAAAACCAAAAAAGGTAATGAAGAACAAGCACTCGTAACATGTGCTTATCACTCCAGCTGTGGTTGCCCTTTCAGAGCTTTACAAAACAAATGAAGCTGGTCGCACGTAGTAAAAGTGAAAAATATCCTGGGGAAATACACATGCAGGACAGTCCATAAATCAAACTAGATTTATAGCTTATGAAATCCATTCTTAATCTGCTTTGCATAGCAATTTTACTTGAACACCACATAGTTCCTATTTCTATTTGCGCGTGTCCTATTTTGTCCTAATATCTCTTACTAAAATACACTGCCAGAGAACATATTTCTCACTGTCTCCAAGGAAGCAGATAACACCTGCTCACAGAGACACGGACAATTCCCCTGCGATTATACAACAGAGCTAGGACCAGAAAGCAGAATTCCTTGCTAGTTGTCCCCCATGTTGCCTTTAACTACCCTACAGGAGTCACACAACCAAAACATTCACCAGAGGACGAGGAAAGGCTTTCATTTCATTGAAGAACAGGATATTGCAACAGTTACAACCAGCCCATCATCACCTCACCCTTAGTACCCCAAACCTTCACAGATATAAAACCTCCAAAAACTCCTCTGTCAAGAATGAAAGATAAGAAATGCCGAAGTTAAGAGAGTTGTGCTTTCTATTCCAAATGGAGGACGTGTGCCATTATCTCTGCTATACCTCACTGCCCACGAAATCAGAAAGTCCAACACTCCACTCCCCTACTTGCATTCTTAATTACTGCCTTTCCTGGCACACAAACTCAAGCGATTTGCCTATCACTTTTAACCAGATAGGAATGGTTATTTGCAGAGCAGCACCATGCAACTGCTCCAGGTAAGAGGCTCTCCATTACAACCATTCTAATGCTTGTACACAATAAAGTTGCTGTGGTGTAATGGCAGTAATAGCAGGTTAAAGTCTAAAAGAACGCGTTAAGGAAGACAAACTGTTTACAAGAAGCTGTGCAATAGAAACCTTTAAAGAAGGTGACTGCAGCCACTGAAGCTGAATATTGCTCGGTACACTTGGCGTCCTGCAAAAATACCACACCATGTAAGGCACCTCTACTCCGGTGCTGGAAAAGCTGGGCAGGAGAAAAGATGATTACTAATGGAACGACCTGGACTTAATCAATCTTTGACCACAAGTTTAGGGTGACTAGATGGCAGCTTTATAGTTGTTTTGTGGACTTCAAACTACAGTGCTCCACAGCCAAGGCTTAACATGCACTGAGTGGAAAAGCTGCTTTGCATGTTGTATAGATGTTACAACCCCGTCTACACATCTCATTATGAGTTTTGCGTGTAAGGGTGTGACATCACCTCCATTTCAACCTGGTTTCCACTGTAATGTTTGGGGTATTTTCAAAGGAACTGATACCTAGCTAGTTATTTCCCAGCCTGTATCGGTGCAGTTGATTATTTCTGTCTACGTTTATGACAGTAAATTAATCCTTATTGAACATCTTCCTGTTTTTATAATAGATTTCTTCAAGCCATTAAGATAGGTTTAAATTGTATCTTCACCATGAATAGCCCCAACTCAACTAATCATCACCACAAATATTATAAGCACGCCCTATTTCATCACTCGGTTCATTACCACACTATTATCATACCCAAGATAATGTTGTGGAAAGACACTCAGAGCTTCCAAGTGCAACAGTGAACCACCACTACCTGAGCTTGATCGTGGCTTTCTAAGTATCTTTACAACCTCTCCTATAGGTTTCAGCTGAACGACATCTCCCTGGTTGCTTATAAAACAGGCTGCCAAGCTCGGTGGACTACGAGGCTCAATACCACAGGATGCACCAGCAAGTTTAAGTCACTAACAACGTATCTTAAGACACCAAGAAAACAGTCTTGATGTATTTCACTGAAAACCAGAGAAATGTTAAAAGAAAAAATGCACATGCCTTGCACTGACAATCAGATTATTTGGTGAGAAGCAAGAGACACATACCAACCTTAACTGCCTGCTACAAAGTAAGCCAAAAGGAAAAAAATTTAAAGGTTGCCTAAACCACTACCCAAAACTCAACTACATTTCATTGGAAAATAAAATTAGAAACACTATCTGCTACATTTTAAAGCACACTAAGAAAAGATAAAACCTGTAAAGGGCTTAAAGAAAAGTTTCAAAAGTGTTCAAAATACAGACTTTCAGATTTTGCTTTAAAGGAAGTAAACTAACTTGATTTGCAGCTGCTCTAGCTGGTTTTTCCAGTGAAAAAGCTATCGCAACCACATGAGCAAAAGGTCTAACATGCTTCCAAAGATCGAGACAAGAGGCAGATTCCTGCTGACTATTAGCAATATTGGGGGGAAAAAAGGCTTTCGGTGCAATTTTAATATGGTGTATATTTACAAGATAGACAACCTTCAATTCTTCTTTTGTTTTTGTTTGAACTGTTTTATTGCAGTATTTATTATGCATTCATTTTACACTGTGGACAAGTTAACAGAGTAATAAAAACCTTAATTTGCTTCATCTGGTTTTAAAATTTAAAGGCTTTCGGACTCTACTAGAATAGATTCTTGCATTTAAGAGAGATTGCTTAATATTTCATAGCATTGTAAATTTTACAGAATGTGAAACTCTTACTCAGCTCTTTGCAGAAAGATACCAGGAATAATATTTGGCAACTTATTATCTACAGAACAAAGTTCCCTAGCTTAATTACACCTGATACACCATTTAAAAAGAAAGTGTATTTGAAAAGCTGAGAAACACTTGAGTTACTCTGGTATTACTGAACTTTTGTGTGTTTCAAATCTCTTGTTGATAGTCCTCAAAAAACACAGTTAAGTTATGCCTTGAAAAGTGGGACACTTATTCAACTGAACACAGAGCTATAAGCCAAAATCCAAATGACTTAAGTCTGCATCCAGGAATGAGGACGTTTGCAAGCATCTCTCAAAACAGTCAATAATGAAATTGTTAACCTCAGAATTAACAACATTTCACATTTCTGAGCTTGAAAACCTACCCAGCTACAAACTCAGAGGCTACACTATCAGTGTCTGGCAGCAGTACTGTTTGAGTTGGTTTATGCAGTGGCTGCCCCCCCCCGTGTGCACTCTGGGCACTGGTAACAGGCACTTGTGTAGTTCGACAGATTGAGGAACTGATCTGACTGCCAAGCAGCAAAGAGAGGTGGTGTATTTTTCACCTGTCTCAGCTGACTGGTTGGCTACACAGATGTATATACCTCCAAGTGCAGGGTACAACTCCGGAACTGAAACAAGCGACTGAGGAGACGAGAAGGAAAAGAATAGGGCAAGACTGCCTGAGCAGGCACTGTCGTGAAGGAAACACCCTTCATTCCAGTTTCAAAAGGCAAAAAAGGCCTGCTCTACAATTCTCGTAACAAACAACCCCAAAACTTACATATGCAAGAAGTTCCACTTGCTTGAAGTTTTATCCAGACAGAATTAAACAGAGCAGACTATGGCAAGAGGTGGACAAAAGTTCCAGGAGGAGCATGTGGGTGGTCCTACAAAGGGGTGGCAAAAAACCAGACTGAACTGACTGCAGGTGTGAGGCAGGGAAAAGGGGAAGCAGGAGTGAGGACTCAGCTGAGGCTTCTGGAGGTATTTATGTCTTCTGATGGTAGGCTTAATTTGGGTGTTAAGACAGTTCTTTTTCAAGCTGTATACAAATTGAAGCTGGGACCTTTAATAGGTAAGATGGAAAGAAAAGTTACCCTCAGGTCAGTCAGTCAGGTTAAGCTAAGCCTCACACTGATCCTGGAAAGAGACATCGGAAGATTTTTGCAGCATAGACAGAAAAACCACAGATTTCATTCAAGAAACAGTTATCAAGTTCAGGGACACTAACAAGAAATACTGGTGGGCCCAACCAGTCTTTTTCTGCTCTATACTTTCAACAATGACAGCGGTGGGTCCTCCTGACAAGTTCAATTCTTAACAGGTTACATCACCGGCACGCACAGCAAGAGTCATCCCTTACATCCAACTACACATTGTGAAACCACACACATGGGAAAAAGGAGGACTTGGTTTAAAAACTGCCTGTTAATATCAGTGTGCAAAACTCAAACCTATTAGACAAAGGATGTCAAACGAGCATTAATTGCGATATCCTTCTGCAGCAACTGAACAATCAATATTTACTAATTTCTTACACATCTAAGACACACACTTTTCCACCAGTCCCTAGAGCATTCTCTGCCATTTGCATGTGAAAGTACAGAAGGAGGAAAAGCCCACGTTCAGCTACCTTGAGACAGCTGCCCCCAATACCATCACCATTCAGTTCAGGCCTCAGCTGCAAAGGCAGATCACTCTGGCCAATGAAGCTGAAGTCTGCCATTTCCTGTTAGTACCAAAAGGGTTTTACAGCCTTAGTGTTCTAAGAACAGTATTATCACCATCTATTCAAACTGCATTTTCCCCAACTTCAAAATATATAACTCCTCACCCATGCATTTCAATCCCTGTCCTTCTGAAAGCGAAGTAAATGGTGTTGAAATCTCATTTTGAGATAAAAAATGAAAATTACTTTTAAAAGGTCCACATAGGATTTTACAAGTAACTGCTACAAAGCAACATCAGTGCTCTGGACAGGATCCGAGAATCTCCCCCCAAACAACTGTCAGTCCATGCAAAGAAGCTGTATTTCCTACTGTTGTTAGGAAGAGCAATAGCAGTCGCATCTGCACTTTTGGGAGAACATAATTTGTCTTTGGCCATAAAATTTACCAGGTATATTGTGAGAACAAAACGATAAAAATTCTTGCGGGATGGAAGATTCAGGTCTTTATAAAGTGCACTTCCCATGCTGGCAGAATGGAAAAGACTAGTGATAATTAGACCAGAAAACAGAACTCAAAATACTGCAGAAGGTCCCTCCACTTTTCTACTGTGTTATGAACAATCAGCCTCCAATCTTAAGGCTATGTGAATCTTTCAGGTGTAAGGCTTACTGCAGTTGCCTTAAACCAACAGATACCACAAATTAAAAACTTGCCTTATCAATGCAGAACTTCCAGGACTCTATTGGCTATAATTTTATGCAGGACTCTTACGGTTCTTGTTTATAGAAACAACCCTTTACTCAGACTGATTGAAATCTAACTCCCACTTTGTCAAGAAGGAAGTTCAGGGGTGAAAAAAGAAAAGTTTTGCTTTTGCTACAGTAAGGGTTCACTGTGCTCGTTTGAATTATCCTCCTCTTACAACAGAGAAGATGTGACTCACACTAAGCGTCAAAGTCAACGAATCCTCAACATCTTTATTTTTCCTTCAACCATTTACAGCTCCTCACAGAAGTTATTACTGGGAGACTGTCACAGCAACAGCCTTTACATCACCATCTATTCCCCCTTCCTCCTCCACTACCCCAGATGGAACAGGCATGCTATCACTAAGCCAGCTCATGCAATTCTTTATTCTTTGCAATTTCCTACCTCTCATTTGAAAAACAAATACTTCACTGTTATCTAAAAATATATTAAAACATTGCCAGCAACTCAGCACTCAAAGCAAAACAACCATCACCACCCAGTGTGAATGCACAATAGAAGCAGCAGCTTTGGTAAGGCAAATTTTTAAGGAGTTCTCAAGAACAGCAAGCAAAATAATTCAAGTTTCAAAAAGAAAGTGTCTGCTCTATAAACACCAAGAAAATGCTGCTCTGCTATCATGAGACTCAGCCAAATGTATAGCCTGAGGGCAGGCATGAAGACTGCAGTCTGGCAGCAGCAAAAGCCAGCAGCAATGCCAGCTTAGGGTACGCTGATCCAACTCCCATGACAAAGCTGGTCAGCCCTCAGTGAAACCAGCACAACTACTTTAAAACCAAATCAAAGAAAACCTTAGCTAAAAAACCAAAACCAACCAAACAAAAAAACCCCAACAAACCCTTTCTGCTGTTGGCTCTCCTTCCTGACCAGTTCACAGCACAACTCTTACTTACGGTAGTAGTGCAGACATTTGTAGAGTGACACACACAACAATATCCTGTTTGTAAAGCAAAGACACATCCCCAAGGCAGTGATTCCACAAGTGAAGTTTGTGACAGAGCTAAGTTAAGCTTCTCCCAGCACCTTCTTCCCTCCAGCCATTCGCTCTCACTTCTGAGCTCTCCATTCCCACTCTGTGCTGGCCAAAGAGTTTGAGAAGTTAGTCAAGACTGAACAGAGTGAAGAAAAACCCCCACAATTCACAAGGGCTTCATTTTTTCCCAACTTGCTCAGTTCCAATGGAGCTCAGTCAATTGCGTGACTTTTATACCAACAGAGCACAGGAATTAGCAGCTAGAGGAAAAGCTCAAGTGGTCCCTGTACTACAAAACAATGAAGCCTAATTAAAAGTTACACACTCGATGTACTCTAGGCAGTTGGGGCAGCAACTTGTGTTCCTGCCTTGCACACTTCTCTCTAAGCAAAACCAGGTTTAACAATATAAACCTTTCTACAGAAAGGTCCCATTGAGATGACCTATAAAAGTGACTGAACAAACACAGGAGAAGGAACCTGCTTCCTTCTACCTCAGCTTTGTTTGACGTACTAACACATCTTTTCCCCTTCCTTTCCAACTTTCTTCCCTGTCCTCCAAATACAACTTCTGGATGGGAACTGGCAAATATGCTTGATGTTCAAAGACGACCAGCAGAACAGCCAAAGCAATAATCGAATGCTTTAAAAACAGTTCCCTGCAGTATCTAATGTAGAAGTCCATCAGCGTGGTACACCAAAATCTCAAATATCCTATGAATCTGAACAGGAGTTACAACAAAACACAAACCTCTTAAGGATAGGGAATCATATTTGCTCTTTAACTCCCACAATCAGCAGCTGTCATTTTGCTTTCTTTTCATTTACAGGCCTGAAGAAGCAATAACACCTATTTCCTGGTTGGTGCTTGAAATTGTGCAGAAAGGACACAGCTTTCTCTGCGAGTTCAAGACCAAGACCTCTTGTAATTCTCAAAGTCCACCTAACACCATTTGCATTAGTGTTCTCAGGAAAACGTATAAGCCCAATGCAAAAAAGAGTCCCTTTCTCCATCACGGACTAGAAAGTTAAGGTTTGCAATCAACTAAAGTTGACCTTCTAGTAACAATAGTGACGTTGTGCTGTAGATAAGGAAACACTTGGGAACTCAGTGCTCCAATTCAGTTGCCCCTTCTTCTTTTAAAATACATGGCTACACATTTTCCAGCGTCTTCCATTAACTTCTCTGTAATTGTAATGAGATCAAGAGACATTCCATTAAGTTTTAGATTTCTGTGTGACAAATGCTGGGACAACGCTCTGGAAAATCCCATTTCTTTTCAGAAAAGCTAGAAAAAAAATTTCAGACCTATCATGAACTAAGACCTCCAGAAGGTCCTCTTATTTTAGACTCCCCAGAGTACAATGTATTAAACTGAAAATGGAATTCTTAATAATCATTACTTATTTGTCGTCATATATGGGAGAATTTAATCCTTTATAACTCAAATGAGTTGATTTACTCATCATTTTAGATAGTCTGTTTAAAAAAATATAAATCTAAGTGTATTACTCTAACTAGGAAAGTCTTTGAGAGCTTTGTTATTTCAGGATGATATAAACATTTAATAAAAGTTTGCAGAATACACCTCAACTACCTTTTCATTATTTTTTTGTAGCTGTTGAAGAAAGGGTTAAAACCAGGACATTTTCAAACCTAGAGACTAAGTGTAATGAGATCAGAATAATAAGATTACCATAATCTGCCTCACACACATAGCCAGGATCGGACCTAATCTCTTCATTTTGAGACAGATGGAAAAAGCATGAAATCAGAGATAACAGGAGGCCAATTTCCTAGAACAGGCAGCTTTTCAAGGTTCACCAGAGCTGTAAGTCAATATTTTGCTAGATTTGTACCTATTTAATCAATTCTAATATAACATATTGGAAGAGAGAATCAGGCATCTCCAAATCCATACTACACAAACAGTAAAAAAAAAGTAATACAGCAATGTAACTTTAATATGTTGCAGAATATTAAAGACTAACTTAGAGACTAATTTACTGAGACTCTAGCCAATACCATTCCCAGACGCTTTAACTGGAAATACAGCAAGTAGAGAACCAACCATCTGAAAAATAGACCAAGATCTCAAAACAGCACATGACTAGATACTACTGCTTATTGATTTGTACTGTAAGGCACATAAACACTGTTGACACAGTAATTTGCATCTGTGACCAGCTTGGCACAAAGCAGTCACAGGGAGGGACAGTTTTAATCTTGGTTTAAGGCAGCATATTAAAGAGATACAGCACGGAATGACTCCTTAACTCTTCTACTCTGCAGGATATGGATACTGGGACGGGGAGGAGAGGGAGGGGAAGCATGAAATAGTCTCAGATATACAAGAGAGCTGAGAGTGATTATGGTGGCCACTATCCAGCTACCTCAGTGGAACCTGGCCAAGAATGAGCAATAGGGAAACTTAGAGAAAAGAAAAAAAAATGCTATATTTTAGCACTAAATAGGATCAGGAAGACGCCTTGAGATTAAATAACACTGTTAGGGGAAACAGAGGTAAGCAAGAAATCATCCAAGGAATTAAAAACAGACTGGTAGCTGTAAGATAAATGGAAAATTATTTTTCAAACAGCTAACAGCTCCTAACTTTTTCCAGAAAAAAGCTCTACCCTGTAGGTCAGAAAAAGCCTCAGGCTCTCTAAATTAAAGCCTGCAACATGAGACCTTTGAGGCTCGATGTGAAATTTAGTAGTATTGTAAGCTAGTTGTGCAAAGACCTAAGGAAAAAAAAAAACCACACACCACCACAAGATCCAATCTCTTCCCAAGCAGGTTCACCTGTTGGTTCAGGCTAATTACTCTCATAACTCTTAGATGCATCTGCTCTTAGCCAATGATTTCACAGCATGTCTTAATTCAGCCCACAAAAAGCCTGTTCACACTCTCACAGCCCTCATGATTTTGTAATACACTATACAGAGAGAGCCACAATTAAAATTCGGTCGGTATCCACACAAAGCTCTTTCTATTGCCTCAGCTGTGTTTGTATATATGCATAAGTTGCTGCTTCACCTCTTATCTGTGCATTTAAAACACCAGATTTAACTCTCCTTTGTGGGGAAGACATGCAGATGTGCAAAAAGCACTTACGACCTGTTCCATTTTGGGATTGTTCACTGACGAAGGCTAGAGAGGAGACCCGATCACACCAGTTCCGCACGGCTGCTCAGACAACCCCATCCACACAAAAAGAACAGCAAAACCAATAAGAGTGTTAACTTTAGCCTCCTGGCAGGGGTGATTTTTCGCTCCCTATCAGAATCTTAATTCAATTAAATGTAAAAAAAACCCTGCTTAAAACAAGACACCTTCGTAACTAGATTATAAATTCAGTTATATAAAATGAAGAGAAATTGATGAAGCTATCTTTCCTTGTAAAAATCAAGGCAATTTCAGTGCATACAGCTAACAACATTTTGGCTTATATGACATAAGAGCTCAGTTCTCCACAGCATAAAAACACCACGTAATGCACCCACAAGAGTCATTTACCACTAAGGAACTGCAACTATATTCATCAGAGAAGAGATTTGTCAGCTGCAGAGTGACAGTTTTAATCTAACATTTTTGATTGATATAGTTGATTTCATCTGTTTCTAGTGATACATGTCTAGCAACGTCCCAAATTGGAGAGGAAATGTACAGGTACTTGGTCTGGCTGATCTTCAGAGAGTGAGAATATCTGAGAGACGGGAACTCTTGTGTTTTCCAGTAACTGCAGCGCAGCTCAGACTTCCTCTCCAGTGGGACACGCACACGCAAGAGGAAGACACTTGCAAATGGTTTCTGATCAGAACACTGAATATCATCTGACTCATTCCTGTCACATTTGCATAATGCAAAGCACACCGAGAGATCCTGCAAACATTTCTGAGCATCAGTGTACGTATCAAACCAAGCAAACTGAAGGCAGTTTGCACAGCGAGCTCTAGAACATTATAAGCACTTAAAAACGTTTCACAGAACGTCTCCAACCTCATGAAACAGAACCAAACGAGAAGGAACAAGATGCAACCTTAGCATACATTTAGATACATTAGCACCAGCAATTTTCCTGCCCACCTAACACTGAATGAGGGAGAAAGACAAGATAATAGAGAGGCTCTTTAACAGAAAAAGATTTTACAGGACTTGCCATTAAAGGCCTGAGACAGCACACTGCCATTTTCCTGCACCCATGTTTCAATGGACAGGCAGAGCTCCCAGCAGGCCATCAGCCACACTTGAGAAAAAAAACAAAGAAAAGCCCCAAACCAAACCAAAAACACCAAGGAGAAAACAATCAGGATTATGCTGGTGTTCTGCTAATAACCTGAAGTTTAAAGACAGTTCAAACAGTCAATTCTTACAGACTGTTCAAGCCACCATTGGTGGTTGTTGAGAGACACAACAGAGCTTCCTCTCAGCAACTTTGGTCATATCCATCTTTCTGCTAAGAGAAAAAGATTTCAAATAACATAGGTGCTCAAAGACTCTTGTTAGCCAAAGACATCAGGTACACTACAAATTCAAACTTCTTGGCATGCAGAAAGCAAACATAAGTTTCAAAAAAGCAGTCAACAAGGCAAAGAGGTTAGATAAAAGAAAAACATATCGAAAAAATTTATTTCAGTGGATTTTCCAGCTAATAACTTGTGCAAAAATACATTTAATCACAACTCTGCTTCACAGGTTGTTTTGAAAAATATTTCTAACAATTTGGAAAGCCAAGAAAAACAAATTGCACAACAGGTTATGCTCAGTTATCTTTCCAAACCTACAAAGCGACCCAAACAACTTGTTTCAGATACAAAACCTTCATTTCTTTTCCAGGTTTCCTTAGCACTTTGGTCACGAGGGATACAACTTGTATGTCAATGCTCCTAAGGTTGTATCCTTAGTCATTTTATTAGGACGACTTGGGCAATACACTTAACAACCAACCTCAGCTTTTACACAACTGCCAAAAATGACAGCCTTTGCTGCACAAAGCTTCAGTGCTTTCATGGAGACTTCTGCCTTTAGCACACGTAAACCTCAACAAGGCACCAAATTCTACAAAAACAGAGTAGGGTTGGTGTACCAACATCTCCTGCTGATCTTTAATTCATGATAACTTTAAGAAGAAATGTATGATTGTTTTCAGTTTTGTATGGAATAAAGATTATATCCCAGAAATCTTTTAATGACATTTAAGTTTAGCCTATTTTTGGGTCACAGTGGGCTTTCGTTAAAAGTGTTGATTCACTCCAACATTAAACCATTTTTCTTTCTTCTCCAAATTCATCACTAGATTATGGTTCAAATTCTGGAGAACCAATAGTATATAGAATGAAACAGCCACAATTGTGTACTCACAAAAGTTGGAACGACAAAATTCAGAACTACAATGACCTCAATTTAACCATAAAAAGCCCAACAATTTATTTCAAAACAGGAAAGATCAGTCTTTCAAAAAGAAAATAAAACCACATACCCCACCAGAGTCTGTAAAAATATGCATTCCTTGGTAGACTGAAAAACAAATATGCTTTAATAACTAATGATAGACTTAGGAGTTGGAGAGAAGGATTTCTGAACCACAAACAAGGAATCAGATGTTGAAGAATAAGGATCATTCCTTTAAAACAAGGAAAGCTGTCAGAACTAAATAGCCTACCTCCAACCCAAAAAGAAGCCCATATGGAATGCCAGAAGTCCTTATGAATGGCAAAAAGTGGAAAGATACCTCTTTTGAAAAAGAGGGAGGAAAGATGACCACCACACAGTAAGGACTACACATGCCAGAGTTGCCTGATGGCCTGTAACATGTACTCATTTCAGTGTCAACACAGTTCCGACTTAAACTGGGAAAGTGCAATGCCCAAGAACTCCAAAGCAAGTTTAACTTGCATTCTACCTTAGAAAAAGTCCAAACCCACAGTTGTGGGAGCTTACTGAAAGTAATCTTCTCAATCACACATTGAAGGGGAGGGGAGAGGGGAAGATGAGAAAAAAAAAAAAACAGGCAGCATCTGCACGTCAAAGTGATGCTTTAAAAAAATTCCCCTTCTGCTATGAAGTTCCTCTTTCACCTCCAGGCTAATCAAATAGCATTAGTTCATGTCCAATTCTCTCCATCAAAGGAAAATAAAACATTTAAATGGAATTTGCTCACACCAAGTTGGAGTAGAACTTTGTATATTTAAGAGACAATAGTCATTGTAGTGCACGATCACATGGATTGGGAAAAGAAATGCTCGTTCAAAATTACTCAGGGTTAGGAAGAAAAACAGTATACTAATACAGGAATTTTTTTTAATGTAAAAAGATGAACTATGTACAATACCTCAGAGGAACCGAGAAACATAAAACTGATATAAATAAGTACTGATACATGTTTTTCCTTTTTTTATTTTTTTTTTTTTCAACATAACAAACTATTAGAAACACCAGCAATCTCCACAAGACAAGTCTATTGCTGCTTTCTTGGCTTACGGGCAAAAAGAAAATCAAAGAGTGTCCTTACATGAATAATGCAGAAATGCAGATACTAAATGCCAAAAGCAGTAACTTGCTCCAGAATTCTAAAGTCAAGACAGCTGAGGCACCAAATTCTTTACGGAAAAGATCAGAGATAACTAAAACCATCTCCTAATTAGTGTCTCAAATTAGAAGAACTGTTCCAGGTCAAGAACAAATTAAAACAAGAATAGAACTCGTTATGGCTCCATTGCAGTAACCTGGAAGGGATATCATAATGCAGGTCACTGACACCCTAGGGTATATTATTTGACCACAGACTAATTTTAAGCTCCCAAGTACATTATAGCAGCACAATATCTGCATTGTAAGTCTCAGTAAAAGCTAAGGCACTAAACCTCTCCCTTACTGGGAGATTCCAATCAGGAGATCAATGCCTTGACCACAAAAAACTCCCCCCCAGGGCCCTGAACAGGGGTCAACTATTCCTATACAACAGAACGGGATTTTTAGACTACGTGTTAGCGTGGATGAATTCAAGTGGAGTTCTGGGAAGACTTGAATATACGGAAGCCATCTCACTAATGTTCTCACAAACCAGGATTAGGCCTTATCTCAAGATATTAAATACGTATCTTGAGCCATGACAGATGCCAGTTGGTCCCAGCTGGTTTGCAGCAATACTGCTAGTATGCAGCCATAAAACCTCCCTGGAAATACAGCTATCCAATTAAGTTGACTTTCAAGCAGCTGTGTGGAAGCTGGGCTCTTTTGGCAAGGCTATAAAAGCAAAAAGCAGGCTTCACCTCAGACCTCCATTTAATCAGTGGCAAGAGAGAACAAAAATATAACTTCATATAGAAGACAGATGAATCACTAATTGAGATAAACTAGAATAGCTGCAAGGCCAAGACTCGGACTTTTCTAGGTTTTATGTGGGTTGCTCAGGTTTTCAGCTACTCATCTCCACAAACGTTCCCATTAACAACCCAGGACCCCCTGCCCTCAGTGGCTTAATACAAGGTTAACAGGGAAGCCCAAGGGTCACTGTCCACAGGGATCCCAGAGGGGCTGCACTGTCCAACAGCTTCACAAGCGAAGGCAACAGAGGGGTGAAGTGGCAAAGTTCGTCAAGACTCTTATTAAGTGTAATCAAATTTCAAAATGGATGAGCTGCACATGTAATTTTTAATACTAAAAGACCAAGTGATAAATGTCAGATTAAATACAATATGGAAAATAACACGCACGAGGAGAAACACAACCAAAAATTCCAGAGAAACGTAATTATATGAAGCTATAGGTTTTAAACAAACTGTTACTCCTCAGCAAATATCCCAGAATCACGAGGACAGCGATTTGAAAATAAATTGGAAACATTACTTAATATTCTGTTAAGAAAGAACCAAAACAACTATTTTGACACTGTATATCTGTTCTGTGTCAGCCCCTGAATACTCTGAGTACTTATACCCAGCCCATCTCAAAAAATACAGATGAACTAAAAAAACTGAGAAAGGAACAAGGATAATTGAAGCATGGAACAGTTTTTCCACTATAGGAAATCAGACTCCCCTCAACTTCCTTCTCAGAAAAAAAGCAACAAAGACAAGAGGACATTTGCAAATCTACTCTCCCCATGAGAAGCACAGGGAGAGATGTTTTATTATTATCTCTTGGAAGGGGAGAGGGAAAGAAGAGGGGAAAAAAAAGTCAGTAAAATTCCCAGTTAGCAAGTTTCAAACCAACAAAGGGAATAACTTTTTCCCACATGGTACATGTTTACATTTCGGAAATTTAATGCTATAATGTATAGATGGACTCAAAATGAGTTTAGAAAGATGCACAGAAGGTGTGGCCATCAGTGGCTGCTAAAACAAAATAGACACAGCCACCAGCTGAGAAAGTCATCAGATCTTGACTAGGGGAAGTCAAGACGTTACACAAAGAGGAAGATGATGTCCAGTGCTACATGCCTCACCCAATAATACAGCCAGCACTCAAGGGGCCCATCTCGCCCAGTCTCTGATGGCAAATAGTACAGGTATTAAGAGAAGAACAGAGCAACATTATATGTGCAAAGAGTTTTCTATTACTTTTAATCGTGAAAATTGCATATAACTCACTTCAGATGGGAACTGCTCCCAGAACGATATAGGACAGTGTTTTAACATTATGAAGGGTGTAATTTACCTCCATAGGAGAAAGTCTAGAGCATAATCCATTATAAAGGTACAATAAACGACGTTATCTCTGGCAACGAACAGTGAGTAAGAGAAAGCTGACTAATACAGGTAGTTAGCAACAGAGTACAAGGGCCATGTAAAAGGTCAGCTCAAACCTGTCCGTGACAGTGCTGAAAAACCTTGCCAAACCCAAGCACGCCCCAGCAGTGCCACTTGTTCCCTGCATTCGGACACAAGAGCTAGCTCCACTCCTTTGGATGATGCCTCCTCCCCATAGTAAGTAAAGTATGAGTTTTGAGGACCATGACTGAGGGAAAACAGGTCGTTTTTGCAAGACCTGATTAGGTATGGCCAGACTTCTTATGTTGGATTGCAATCCTGAACAGAAACAGCTAAATCCAGTTAGATTCAAAGCAAACTAAGGAAATGGTATAACCATATTTGCTCTGTGAGGACTTTGAGCTAGGAAGCCCAAAAGGGTTTAGAACTATATTCTCACGGGGTAGCTCAGACACTTCCTCAGAATGCTAATCTCCAACTCATGGGTAGATTTCAGTAGCTGACCAGACCTAGAGCAGCTGTTTTATCAGCATATTGCCTTATGTTTAATAACTCAGCTTTTTTGAAACTTAAAAATAATTTTTCTTCTCAACAAATAAGCTTTACAGGGAACTTATTATTCATAATGCAAATAGCATCAACAGTGTCTCTCATCTTACTGCAGTGTCATGCTGTATTCGTAATCCAAACAGAGACGGGTGGAATGAAACACAAGCTTTTCAAGGAAAAGAAAGCTCAAGAAAGTTTACAGAACCATCGCAAGCCTCTTTTTACCTATGCCTTTCCTTTTCACATTACCTAAACAAACCGAGTGAAGGTAACAGCTTGCAAGATTTCCAGACGCAACAAGCTGCAAAGGAAGGGCTGGAAGCCAGGAAAGCTCGGTCAACTATAATCATTTTGGTTATCTCTATTTTTTGTGACCCTATAAAGAGTTGTTAGTTTCAATCTAGGTCTTCCTAGGTAGAGTCACAACAGTCTTCATCTATCCATCCTGGCAGAGAGCAAGTTACACTCTTGAACCTAAAAGGCAATTTTCAGGAAAAAACTGAGGAATGTATCACTTCCTGTTAAGGAGTAAGGAAGCATCAAGACAGCTTGATGCTGGAAGAAAGTTTAAGCACCCTGGTACAAACAGTCGAAACAGACAAATCCAAATATTAGCTTTTGACAAACCATGGTTTCGTTAGAGGTAGGGGGGAGGCTTCAGTGCAAAACATATTTTAAGAAACAAAGACAGAAGTGAAGGCAAGTTGCAAGAAGCAACTTCTGCTTCCTCCATTCCAGTGTTCAGAAGACAGCCTGAATTGCCAGTCCATGCTTTATCACTTCCAGGACTAAGGATGCGTCTTGACGAAGTATTCTTCAAGGACATGCAAAATATTATAGAAACATACAATTTAGCTGTGGAATATATGCACAAGTTTTCCTGATACTGCCTCAACAAGGCACGTTTGTCAAGCTGATGTTTGTCTCACCAAAACTCAAGTACTGTTTGAAGGCAAAGTTGGGAAAAACAACATTTAAAATGCCAAATTTCACCTTTAAAAGTTGTCATTGTACTCGTCTCCATTACAGCTGCCACTTCCTCCTCATTTTCCTCCTTGCATTCATTTTTTCCCTGCCTCTGCAACTGTAGGACACACTTTGAGCACTTGTTTACCTCCCCTCTCCCCACCACCAAAGAATTTGGGAATTTGCAGTAGTAGTAAAGATTAGAGCACAATACCTGAACTACACAGGAGCTCAGGGAAAACCTCTTAAGTGAAAGTGGCAGATTTTCCAGAGGAACTAGTGAAAGATGCACACTTCTGAAGCTCAAAATCCTTCCTAGTATTCTGAAATACACTCACTTAAACCTGGAATCTAAGCATAGCTCTTTCCAAGCAGACCATAATCTACTGTTAACAGCAGAAAATAAAAGACAGATCAAATAGTTAAAAATATCACTTTCATATATATGCTAAAGAAGTGTAGATAACAAAAGAACACTCAAAATTTGACTGCACGTAAGTATTTATAATGGAAAAACCTACTCAAGCTCAGCAAGAGTTGCACAGTTTAAAATGTTGTGCCAATTTCTCACAAACCAGAGGGCTGACTAGCTTAGACCACAAGTCTTCTGCACTAGCAGAGCTGCTATGATTAGTGGAACCTGCTGGCTCATACATAACTCATGAAGAATTCTCCCCTTTCCTCCCAAGGGAAACAATTTTGCATAACAGCAGCACTTTTTTTTTTTCCTCCACGTGTAAACCTGTAGAGTTTTAGTACAAGTTAGAGCAAGTAGTAGGTTGGCTCAAAGCAGAAAGCATGAATTCCAGAGACAAATTATTTAAATAAGAGGTTTTGGAGACTAACAGTATAATTACAGTTCAATTGAACCGAAAAAAACGCTTTCTGCTCTCTGCATGAGGTCCAGCTGCAGCGGAGCCAACATGCAGCTCCTGACAAAGCGTGCACGCTGACATGAACGCATGCAAAGAAGCTAAACTCAGCAGGTACAAACAGAATAAATCTACTCTTCAGTATTCTCTTTCTATATTTTATTTATAAAGGTCAGTAGTGTTTGGAGATCACAATTATGAATTCATCACTCTACAGAGGCTGACAATCTACTTCCTACACAAAAAGAGCTGTCCTAACTTTTGCCTTATTCCAGTCACCATCCTGATCTGACCCCACGGGATTAAAACAACCGATTTGATGGATCTTCAACAACAGGACTGTCTATCTGTTTCCACAACCTCAACAATTACAGACAAAAGGATCCAAGACCAGGTACAGAAACTCAAGTGGGTAACCATTCCTTAAGGTGGGAAAAAAGCCTCTTAGGCTCTTCAAGACATTTTTTAAATGGGCTTTTATTTAGTATCTACATAAAACCACTATTCTTTCAGTAAAGAGAGAAGTACAGGCTGAGGAAAATTATGAACACAACCATTTAAAATGCAAATTTCAGATGCATCCAGTAACTAATCATGAAGCATTGTAGAATAGCATCTGGGTTTCAGGAAGATGATAAATATCCTAAAAATAATTATCATGAGCAGTTTTGGAGACTGTCAGTTCACTTTTCACTCTATTAGAGCTCAGCTGTGCAATCCCATGTGCTTAGCACATGTCACCATGGAAAAAACACATTCTTAAGTTTGTTAAACCAATTCTCACTTGAGTTGTCAGATGGTGGTACTGATCATGCATATAAGACATGGGAACAAGTTCAGGCTCCACCGCAGACAGTCTGCTTCACAACCCTTTTTCTACTCCATTTGAACACCTACTCTCATGAGGTGTTACAAGACGACTCCAAAGTTGAAGGCATGTGCCGCTCATGAGCAGTGCTTTGAATACTCAGCAACAAGGCACAAGCCTAGAACGTGACAAAATGAAGCTTGAAGCTCGACAGATTGACATTGACAATGTCGCTGTTCCATCGAAAAAGATACTTGACTGAAAAAGATGCTTGAGGGAAAAGCAACAACTTTATGCAGCATTCCCCACACTGCCAATAATGCAAAAAAACCCCAACCAAACCAAACCATAGAAAGTATTTTCCTATCCTGTTTTCTCCCTCAAAGCCCAAAGCATCTAAAACCCCACATTTTTATTTCCTTGTGTATATTCTACTCACTGATGTTTGCCCAACTTGGGAGATAACATCAACTGTCACTGTAAAGCCAGCAAAGAAAATGAAAGAGCAAGAACTGCTACGGGATGAAGCTGCAGATAACAATTTGTGTATCAAACTACCACGGTATCAGTTCACTGATCTGCATAGAAATGCAGAACACATACAAATCATCTACTCATTCGCATTTTGAATCTAAAAATTTCCAGAGAAAAATGGAAATGATAGATCAAAGGCAGCTTTCCTAACGAAACACTAAATAAAGCAAGTAAAAAAAAAACCATTGAGACCCAGTGCCTTTTTTCACTAGTGCCCCACTGAAATGAATTATTACACAAAAGCTCCATTTCTAAGTCCGTAAGATCAGGCATCAGAGGAGGAACAAATATGTCTCCTTGGTCACTTTTCTACCTTTTCTGATCTTTCACAAGTCACAGCTTCATCTCTTTGGCTAGCACCTATCCCACCAGCACTGAAAGAAAGGAGTGAGGCCAGGCGAGGACGGGGGAAATAGGCTTATCTTTCACTACACATCTTGCTAATTAAGACCTCCAGAGTGGCTAGCTCAGACACTAATGCATCATGCATCCTGTAACACAGAACTAAACATTCATTCAGACCCATCTAAGTTTTATAAATCCTGCTGAATCCCATAACGTGGTTGTTGTTACTCCAGCTATCTGAACGTTGGCTTGGATACAGCTACAGAGATACAGTCCCATTCCCTGATTACGCAGTGTGACGTACCCCATATCCTCCGCACAGAGGGATGCGACAGACTCCTCTCAGTTCTGCTTATAGCTTTAACAACACTCTGCTTCCAACCTGGAAAGCACATTCTGCAGTTCAGCACCACAGACCAGAGGAAAGGTGAAGCTACATACACAGTCACGCAAGAAAAACTCAAACAAAACTGATCTCAACTAGTTCATGTATGTTGCCAAAATCTTTGGCAGATGCCCATTATGTGAATGGCTTTAAATGTGCTTTTTTCCAGGGGAGGAGTAGGGGTGTTTGTTTGAATTTTTTAAAGTTGTTTATTGTTATGGTTCTAGAACTAGCTTTGATTTTTAAAATCTTTCAAGATTGAAATAAAATCATTAACAATTTAGCAAAGGTTTTAATTCAGAGGTAATCAACAAGTATGGAAATCTGGCACCATCGTTAGAATAGCCTTAATTTAACATGACAGTTCAGTCTCACAGCAGTTGTGAAAATGTCCTAATGTTATCTTTAGTAGCTACTCTAGTAGTTTAGATTTATATTGTAAAATTCATCATGTCTGATGCATTACATTCCCTTTTTGCTCAATGTGAGATACAAAATTTTTGGATCCAGTGTTGTTAGGGGACTAATGGTTAACTTTCTTTCATTTTCAAAGCAACAAAATTAGCTTTGCCCAGCGTATTTTTTCCTGCGGTTTAGGCTTTAGTTATTGATTTCTGGTATATAGCCGCTGGCAACTTTAAAGCACAAAGGATTTTATCAAAGGGTCGTATAGTTCACTGCTTACGTTAGGCTGAGCTGTACACAGACAGATTGGATTGCTCACGTCCCCTTGCTTAGTTGGATCCTTATTGATTAGAGTGAGAAATCAGGAAAGTCTGAATTTCACTACAAACAGGATCCCTCCTCCCTCAATTAGCAGAGCTCTGCACAGAAACCGGAAAACTACGAATGCTACGTTTATGACACTCTTAATCCTTTATACATGCCACCAAAAGTCATAATCCCTCTCTTCTTCCTCCAACTGTGACCAAGCTTTTAGCATTTTCATTAAAAAAAACCCTAAATCAATACGAGGAACATCCCTCGGAATAACAGACTTCACTCATCTGAAATCCTCAGACATTCCCTCACCATATAGTGATCACGAGAGAAATGTCACTGAACCAAAGAGGAGAGACAACATTTTTTGGTTGCCAGTAAATAAAACCAAAAGTGCATCACATTGGTTTCAGGTCAACACGCATGTTGAACAAAGCAGATAAATAATTTAGCAAGCCAAAATTTGAGCTACTGATATGTCTGTGTTATCACTTTGCAGAAGTCTGTCACACCAGTCATATCAAAAGCTGGACCTCACAGGGAAGCTGTAAGAACAGCAGTTCCATTAGATTGGCAAAAGGCAGCTGGAGCTTCAAACTAGCATCATTTCCCCTGGTTATAACAGAATCCAACACATGTTAAGTCAATAAAATTAGCTGAGCTGACCACTAGCTTTAAACAGTGTCTTGTTTGACATTGAAAACTCTAGCAGGCTTCAGGTAGCACACAACTCACAAGAGCTCATTTTTTTCCCGCTTTCAGTGACAAGTTTAAATAATCAACACAAATAGCTACTAAATAAAAACAAATGCCATTTTTAAGGAGGGCTGTGTTTACTCCTTGCTTGCAAAGGCCACTTTACACCACCTTCAGTCTGGAGTACTCCATATTTGTGTCTTTTGCACAAAGACACCTTCAGCAATGCAATCTTGCTCTAAGCAGGTCCAAGCTCTTTTATAAATACAGAACATGAGTGTTTTCTTTTTTGGGCACAGGCACCTTGTGGAGGTTAGGTAGTTCCTTCCCACAACCCTTCCCCCTGATGCCTAGAGAAGTTGGCTAATAAAACACATCTCACCTTCAGATTACCGTCATACATAAGAGGAACAAAGTTTGAGAATTTAATTGAATAGTTGGGTAGACCAGAAAAATGCAACCTCTTACTGCAGCATCTCTTTGTAACACAGATCTCCAATCACCAGGATGCCAAATCATCTACGTTTAAGATACCTGTACTGGTCTTTATGAGTCTGTAATTTTCTGACAGTTCTTTCTTCTCAGACTGCAATATTGATCACACATTGACGACAAATATCATCTTTGTTGAAAGAACATTACCTAAGTACATTGTTACAAATCAACTCTCACATCAATAGAGTTGCCACTTGCAGCTAAGTCTCAGATAACGTAGGTTGGAAGGGCCTCTGGAAGTCATCCAATCTAACCTGCTCAAAACAAGTTTCATTAGATCAGAGTGCTCAGGAACTTGACTGGTTATCTCCAAGGATGGGGATTCCACAACTTCTCCGGCAACCTGTTCTAATGTTTGACCTATTTCACTAGAAAGCACACAATGCTCGCCATTTGCCTGAGTCATGAATTCAGAAAACTGTTTTCCCATATTAAAATCATCAAGACCACACTGAGTCCATCCCCTTACAAAAAAATGCAGCAAGATGAAAAGATGGGTGGAAGGAAGGGAGAGGAAGGATGAGAATGAAGACAGTTTCACCCAAAACAGAGAAGTCTTCGCACTACTCTTCAGCAAGCCATGAATTTCTGTTCTCTAGCACAGACACCACGATATCAACAGCCAATGCAGGTGAGGTCAGAGACAAGGGATGAGGAAGAAGAGAATGGAGACCATGCTCCCTTTATCTTACTTCTCCCTCCCCAACTGCTTCACTGTATCCACACACAGAAAAAACAGTTTTCATGCAGGAACTGAAAATGCCATCTCAGCATCAACTGTTTGCAAACAATCTTCTTAAAGGCTGACAGAAAGAAAATAATCCTGGTGGCAATCACGTGAACAGACCTGCAGTGACTGTCAAGAGTATGATCAGAGTAGGAAAAAAAAAATCTTGACTTTACTGAGCAAAGTTGTCAAGTGATCAAAATCCTATCAAGGAATTCCTTCTTTTAGCAGATAGGGAAGATGGTTTGTGTGTCACACAAAAATGAAAACCTCACAATTAAAGGTGATGGCCCTCTATTTAAAACACCACCCGAATAATTTTACTCACAAAAACAATCTGTAAGTGTCCCTGAATTAATTATGCGGACAACTACTGGGAACAGGAACTTATTCAGTTCTTCAGAAGATCACTTTCCAGCTATGCCCCAACCCTACGACAGAAGAAGGAGAAAGAGGAAATGGAGCAGTGGTCTACAGTTTTTTAAAAAAAACCCACAATTCTAGCATTCAAGATATTCATGAATACGTTCAGTGCTTCTGTATTAACGATGCAGAAATATTACGATGCTTCTGTATTAACGTTATCAGAGTACCATAGTATTAACTGTACAATTCAGATTAGGTGTAGGAGAAACGGAGGAAAGAAATGATGACGAGATGAGAGAAAGAATGATGATTTTTCTCCCCTCCTTCCTCCCCACTTCTGCCAAACCACCAGCAAGTATTAGTACACTTTAGGTCTGGATACTTGCCAGTTAGCACAAAGGCCAACAAAACCAGAAGCTGCTAGGAACAAAATAGTTTTTGGGGACACAAAACCTGAATAACAAATATAGACAGCAACTGAAGTTAACTACTCTCAGCTTCAATAAATATAGTAAGTGAAAGGGGAAACTACTGAAAAAGCATCATGACAACCATGAACTATTCAAAGAGAAAAACAGTAAATCAAAATTTCAAGTAGGAATCCCTCAGTTTCCTTTTTTTCCCTTTTTTAAATAACAGGACAGGCTATCTTCACACCCCCAATAGGATGGCAGTCACCAACAAGGTTTTTGTGAAGCAACCACCAGCACACGAAAAGAATGGTGATCTTGAGAGCTGCAGCACTGTACTGTAATCAGAAGACACAGAAGGAAGAAGCAACCTTTCCTTTCTTTGGAAAAGGCTTGGCAAGTAGTACTTAGCATATTTTAAACGTTTAAAGAAAGCTGACAGTTTGCATCTCCTGAATGGCAATACCACACGCTGCTATAGAACCACTAGACAAAAGGGTAAGGGGATCCAGCATCCTGCCAGGGTTACAAAAATCATAGAAGCAGCTTTTACCATACAGTGCCCACAAAAGAAAAGGCCGAGCACTTTTCCTCTTCACTCAGCTGTTTTACAATTGTGAGCCAAAGGTCAACTATCTTCACTCACTTTTGGAAACCAGCCACAAGATTACTAACACCCAGCGTTATGGCTACGGTTCAAACGCTATTCAATCAAGTCCCAAATGTGTGGGTATGCAGCAGGAATGGCACCATGACATCACAGGCAAGTTATCTGCTGAAATCAGAGGCAGACAATGTGCATCTCTGCCTACTCTCCCCACAAAGAGAAACAAACTTCCAAGGAGTGGGAATTGAAGTGTTAAGAGCTCTTTCCTTAGTGTGGCCAAAGCATAACGTTTCACTACAAAACAATCCTCTGCGTCATCACATATGCCATCAAACTAACTTGACTTTCTGAAGGCTCATCAAAACAGGTGTCTAATAGCTAGATCTAAAGAAGTCTTCACCACACATGGAGTTACGTGCGCGCCTCAGCAAGGGATATCTAAGAGCGAAGCGTGCAGGTGCATTCAACATGTTCAAGGTTATTTCTCTTCCAATTCATTCAAGGACAGCAGGACTGACCTGATGAATATGACAGATCACATGAGGTACGTGAATGGGATACCCTGAGATTTCTCAGTCATGAGCAAAGTACTAACAAAACAGATCTGGCGTGTCTGACAAATTAATTTGCACGACCTGAAACACATTTGAAATCAACCAGACTTTCAAAATGACAAAGCGCCACAGAAGTTTGCCAGTTTGAGTAAAGTGAACTGTAACAATTCTAATTGGATTTGGCTTATTTGTCTGAAATTTGCCAGCTTTAGACAGTGAACCTTACCATGATGCACAGAACTCATCTCAACTATGTGCTGAAGGATTCCTGAAGCTCTTGGAGATTCCACTTACTTTAGGGATAATCTTGAGCAATTTACCATTTCTATAATTCAGTTTACCCATCCATGAAGTAAATATTGAAAAATTTTAAGCATTTTTCAGAATATGAGATGAAAGGAAATACAATTTGAAGCATTGTTCATCAATGCTTTGAGGAAGTATTTCAGCCTAGGTTTTGTGTAAAGCAAGAAAATCCCTCTCTGTATTCTAGGAAAAATATAATGATTAATGTAGTGTAGCAGCATACATACCACCATGCTTCTATTATTGCGACAAAATTTCTATCTATGGGATGACATCGACAGGCTGGGACTCAAGAATATCTATCAGCCACTGTGTGAAGTTAGAAGAGTTTTAGCACAGACTAAACTTCCAAAAGTCTAAAAAAAAAGTTTTCCTTTAATTCTTAGCAAATTTAGTACATTTCTTAATACTTCAGTACTTAGTACATTTCTTCATGTACTTCAGCAAACTTGTATATCAAACTAGATGAAAATAATTAAGAAATTTAAATTCTGCCAGTCTCAAAAGTCAAAAAACACCAAAAAGAAATATTCTGGTAACTTACATAAATATTGGAATTAAGGTGTACAGGTCTAACAGGTATTTTTAGGCCAATTATGGGCCAGGGATGCGTAGAATATATACAAAATATGCATTTATTTCAAAAATTAACAATCTCAAAGCAGGATACATTTTTGCAACCTTTACCTGTTGATGGCCACACAAAGCCACAGTTATGTTATTGAAATACCAGCTATAAAAGACACATATTAAGTTTACACATAGAGGTTGTGTAAAATAATAGTTAAAATAAAGCCCCTCCCTGGCGAAAAATTCAAGCAGATGAGCAATCCCATTGAGGTCTGCAGGACTTGATTTGTCAGCATACACAAAGTTAGAGCTTTACATCTGGAGGACAGGCACCTCCCAAAACAGTTTCTACTCAAAGCACTTTAGAAAGAAGCAGCCTAAAATACTTTAATACTAAATATATCACACTAGGAAGGTACAGCCCATCTTACATGCTTATGGAGAAATATCAACTCTGAATGAAACTCTATTAAAACATTCTGCAATATAGCTCTTAATACTTGGAAGCAACAAAGCTCAGCGCTATGCTTCACCGAGATCAGACCACTACGGATTTTTATCCTTTACTCCCTTCAAAATAAAATTTTGGGCTTGTTCTGTGTGTCTAGTTTTTAAAATAAAGTTTAGAAATTCAAGGATTTTTTCAAATTCCTTTAATATAGTCAAGATGAAGCCTAAAAAGCCTTTGATATATTGAAAGAACTACAGACCAAAATTCCTCTAATGCACTGTAACACCCACTTACGTCTGCACAGATCCATTAAATATTCAGCCACAAGCTTATCACCCGAGTTCATCAGGACTGAAGATAACACTCAGCACCAGTATTTGACAGCTTGATGCTAAAAGATTATCTACCGAGAAATAATCCAATCACTGTTCTTTGATATTGGAATCCTTGGCAGGAGGCAAAGGAAAGGAACACCAAATTGATCTTGATCACTTTAAGGGGGTTCCTCTCACAGAACGGAATTCAGTGTTGCGATTATCTTGTACTTCTGCTTATATGCTACGATGCTTACGACTAAGTTTTCAAATATTCCAATCTCGTAAGAGAGAAGTGAGAGACTTTGGGATGAGTACTTAACAGAGTAAGGAAACAACCTCTCCTGCTCTTAAAGAGGTCGGACTGGGACTGAGGAAATCTTGAGGGACACTGGTAAAAGCAGATGGCGTTCGCTGGGGAGGTAAAAGAGGATCAGGTCTGGCGGACAGGAAGAGACTCACGAGAGACGCTGAAAAGCCCAGGTCGAACGACGGAACTCCCGAGCCCTTACCCTCCGCTTACCTTAAGGATATCGCCCCGTTTGAAGCTCAGCTCGTCATCCGCGGTGGCTTTGAAGTCGTACTTGGCGATGGCTTCCATGCTGGGGCTGCCGCGCACGGCGGTGCGGGCGGTGGGAAGGAAGCGCTCCCCGAAGCCTCCGCTCCTCCCGGCCCGGCTCCGTCCGAGACGCCGGCCCCGTGTCTCACATACAGGGAGGCCGGGGGACGATCCGCCCTAGGGGAGGGGGAGGAGGAGGAAGAGAAGGGCCATTAGGGGAAGTGGCACGGATCGATGGCCGGGGCCGCGCCCAGAGCCGCTCCCTCCGCCCGGCGCGGCGCGGCCGCCGCTTCCTCCCGCCGCCGCTCGCCAGGCCCGGCTCCCCGAGTGACACGGCCCGCGGCCAATGGCCGCCCCGCCGGCCCCGGGAGGCGGCCCCGCGGCCGGCACCGGCCCGCCGGGAGGAGCTGCCCGCCGGGCAGGCAGGGCCCGCCGCCGGCGCCCCTCCGCCGCCCCGAGCGGGCTGCTCCCCCCGGGAGGGCAGGTCCTCCTCTCTCCCGCCGGGCAGCGGCACCGCCTCCCACGGGAAGCCACCCGCTTCTCGCCGTTAATTACAACGGGACGTAACGGGCGGGAGGAGATGGCGAGATAGCCCTACCGAGGGGTGCGGGCGGGAGCAGCGGGGCCGGGCACTCAGCACTACCGGGCTCATCGCCTCCTCCCCGGGACGCAAAACCGAACCCCACCAGCTCCAGCCCACGCTGGAGATGGGCGGCTGTGAAAGCCCCGCGCTCCTCTCCCCAGCTAGGAAACACCACTGGAGACACAGCTTACACCAGGGATTTTTTTGGTCCGTTCACACAGCTCGTATCAATCTAAATCTAGTAAGTTATAGTAAGTATTCAATTTAAATCTAGTAAGTTAGACAATGCAGAGAAAGCTGCTGCGGGTCCTCCGTAACAGGACTTTCTTGGAATTGCAATGCCTATCAAAAAGTGTCCTAAAATAGTACTACACAGAGACAAAAGCTTAGGCTCGCTCTAATGTAAAAGTAACTGTCCTGAAACTCCAGCATCTTGAGCAGCAGAACATGTTAAAAAATCTTCTTAAGCACAGCAGGAAAAACATCAAGTTTGATGTCACTTCTCTGGGCCCATAAGAGATATGGAACTCAAACCTGCCAAGGCATGGCATGTGCCTCCCACAGCAAAGCACAGGTAATCCAGGAGGTTCCTGGAATGCATGGATGATAACTTCCTTCTCCAAGTGGTAGAGGAAGCAACGAGGAGAGGTGCTACGCTGGACCTTGTTCTAACAGTGAAGGGCTGGTGGGGAACGTGATGCTCAAGGACAGCCTTGGCTGCAGCGATCATGAAATGGTAGAATTCAAGATACTTAGGGAAGCAAGGAGGGTGCATAGCAGGCTCACTACCCTGGATTTCAGGAAAGCAGACTTTGGCCTCTTCAAGGATCTCCTCGCTACAGTACAATGGGATGAGGCCCTGGAGGGAAGAGGGGCCCAAGAAAGCTGGTTAATATTCAAGGATCACCTCCTCCAAGCTCAGGAGTGGTGCATCCCAACAAAGAGAAAGTCAGGTAGGAACACCAGGAGGCCCACATGGATGAACAAGGAGCTCCTGGATCAACTTGGGCACAAAAAGAAAGCCTATAGGGGGTGGAAGCAAGGACAGGTAGCCTGGGAAGAATACAGAGAAATTGTCCGAGTAACCAGAGATCAGGTTAGGAAAGCCAAAACCCTGATAGAGTTAAATCTAGCTAGGGACATCAAGAGCAACAAGAAAGGCTTCTATAGATATGTCAGTGATAAAAAGAGATCTAGGGAAAATGTAGGCCCTCTCCGGAAGGAAACGGGAGATCTGGCCACCCAGGATATGGAGAAGGCTGAGGTTGTCAATGACTTCTTTGCCTCAGTCTTCACTGGCAAGAGCTCTAGCAGCACGGCCCACGTCATGGAAGGCAAAGGCAGCGACTGGGAGAATGAAGAACCGCCCACTGTAGGAGAAGATCAGGTTCGAGACCATCTAAAGAACCTGAAGGTGGACAAGTCCATGGGACCTGATGAGGTACATCCGTGGGTCCCGAGGGAACTGGCAGATGAAGTTGCTAAGCCACTATCCATCATATTTCAGAAGTCGTGGTAATCTGGTGAACTTCCCAATGATTGGAAAAAGGGAAACATAACCCCCATCTTTAAAAAGGGGAAAAAAGAAGACCCAGGGAACTACAGGCCAGTCAGTCTCACCTCTGTGCCTGGCAAGATCACGGAGCAGATCCTCCTGGCGACTATGCTAAGGCACATAGAAAACAAGGAGGTGATTGGTGAGAGCCAACATGGCTTCACTAAGGGCAAATCCTGCCTGACTAATTTGGTGGCCTTCTATGATGAGGTTACAGCATTGATGGATAGGGGATGAGCAACTGACATTGTCTACCTGGACTTATCCAAAGCATTTGATACTGTCCCACACGACATCCTCATCTCTAAACTGGAAAGACGTGGTTTTGATGGATGGACCACTCAGTGGATAAGGAATTGGCTGGATGGTTGCACTCCAAGAGTTGTGGTCAACGGTTCAATGTCCACGTAGAGGCCAGTGATGAGTGGTGTTCCTCAGGGGTCGGTACTGGGACCAGTGCTATTTAACATCTTTGTTGGAACATGGACAGTGGGATTGAGTGCACCCTCAGCAAGTCTGCAGATGACACCAAGTTGTGTGGTGTTGTGGACACGCTGGAGGGAAGGGATGCCATCCAGAGGGACCTTGACAGGCTGGAGAGATGGGCCTGTGAGAACCTCATGAAGTTCAACAAGGCCAAGTGCAAGGTCCTGCACGTGGGTCAGGGCAAACCCATGCACAAGTACAGGCTGGGCAGAGAATGGATTGAGAGCAGCCCTGAGGAAAAGGACTTGGGAGTGCTGGTGGATGAGAAGCTCAACATGAGCCGGCAATGTGCGCTGGCAGCCCAGAAAGCCAACCGTGTCCTGGGCTGTATCAAAAGGAGCGTGGCCAGCAGGTCGAGGGAAGTGATTCTGCCCCTCTACTCTGCTCTTATGAGACCCCACCTGGAATACTGTGTTCAGCTCTGGAGTCCCCAACACAAGAAGGACATAGAGCTACTGGAACGAGTCCAGAGGAGGGCCACGAAGATGATCAGAGGGCTGGAGCACCTCTGTTATGAAAACAGGCTGAGAGAGTTGGGGCTGTTCAGCCTGGAGAAGAGAAGGCTCCGCGGTGATCTTATAGCAGCTTTCCAGTACCTAAAGGGGGCCTACAGGAAAGCTGGAGAGGGACTTTTTACAAGGATGTGTAGTGATAGGACAAGGGGCAATGGATTTAAACTGAAAGAGGGCAGATTTAGGTTAGATATAAGAAAGAAATTTTTCACTCAGAGTGGTGAGGCACTGGAACAGGTTGCCCAGAGAAGTTGTGGATGCCCCATCCCTGGCAGTGTTCAAAGCCAGCTTGGACGAGGCTTTGGGCGACCTGGTGTAGTGGAGGGTTTCCCTGCCCATGGCAGGGGGGTTGGAACTAGATGATCTTTGAGGTCCCTTCCAATCCTAACCATTCTATGATTCTATGTATAGATACTCTGAAACCATTTAAGAGGCTTTGTCTTGATCTCAGGTTAAAGCACGAAGGACTTATTCTAACTCCATCTACATCTGATAGCAGAGAAGATGAGGGATCAGCAAAAAAGTCAAGTAAGATAGTCTGTAAGTTAAAAAACATCATGAACACCCCTCTGAAGAACCAGCAGAGAGCTGGTACTTGTCAATGGCAATTCGAGACAGAAGAGACCTGCCAAACACCAGTGAAGCCACGCACCTGCTAATGCAGTCTGTGTGGTTATGGCCCAGAAAGAGCCCTGCTATAAGCAAAGGCAGCGGATGGCAATAGTGTTTTCCCATTTTGGGGAAAAACCCGCCTTACATAAATCAGTTCAGCAATTAACATGCTTATATTCAATGAGTCCCACATTCATCCAGCTTTCAGCTCCCTGTAAAGAATAATGAAGCTTGAGGCAAACACCAGAACTAAGATTTCTATCTCAGGAAACTGGTAGAATGAGAACTGGTATTTACAGGATTTACCTTGATCAAAAACGACCAGTTTAGTGAAGTCCCCACGTGGGCAGGGCTCGGGGTTTTCTCTGGGACGCCTACACAGCATTACTGACACGTCAGTAAGACTGACAAAGCTGTCAACAGCCACGAAGATCACAGCCTGTGCTACTGCAGCTATTGGAAACAAACACAGTGGATCCAAGCTTTGACCAACACATAATTAAAACCAAGAAGTATTTTAGTTTCAATGCTGATGAAAAAGTTCCATCTCTGATGTCACTCTTCCACACCATATTAGCACACTCACAAAACCAGCACCAACCTTCCTTCGCCAGGAACATTTCCCCTTTGCCAGCCTCCATTGTGTTTGGTTTACCATCTCCTCGTCTTCCTAACCTGGACTCTCTCTTTTTTAACTGATGGTATTCATAATTTTTCTGCTATTATAGCAATATTAAAGAGCAACATAAATGATTTTCTATGAAGCAATGGAAAATGCAAACTTTTGTTAAAGCATAGTGTCTACACAGCCTGTACGTTTCATGGTAAACATTATCAGTTTCTATTCCTTCTTTTAAAGGATAAACATTACTGGCAGCAAGGTTTCGGGGCTTTCAACAGCACAACACTACATTTGAAGATGTGTATCATTATATGGGCACGCAAACACCATCAGCTAAGGGAACACTGCTTGAAAACCCCAAGTTCCAAACCTAAGAATACAACAGCAAATCGCAATACTTAAAGAATAAGCTATAGACTCAAGACACATCTAAAAAAAAATTACTGCCAACTAGTAAACGTTCCTTTCTTCGGGGTACACAAGCACTGCTACCTAGTACTGCAGTAGCATCTAAGAAGTTTTTTAACTGAAGGAGTTAATGCACAACTTTCTTAGAGAAACCGATGCAGCATTTCCAAGAACTACACTGGCATTTCCCTGAGCTTAGCAATAGTACAATGTTGGGAAATTTTCCAGCACAATTCAAGATGAAAGAGCTTCATCACGCAATTTTCTTTAAACATGCATTCATATTACTACCACCATCACATATATTGTCAGCACATAAAGGAGTGATGTTTCTAGGTAACGACACTAACAGCAGCTGCAGTGTAGAACAAAACTTTAACCATCATGACTTTAAGTGAGATTGGAGCTTACATTTAGGCACGAAAGTTACCTTTAAATTAGGGAAAAGCTTTGAAAATATTAAACCAAGATACTTACACAGCAAATGTCAGAAAAGGTAAACTCAGAACATCAATTCCCTTAGAGTCACTTAGAACCCATTTGCTGTTCACTGATCTTATTAACTAAGTTCTTACAGACTGTCAGCCACATAATTATTAAAATACAAACCAACCAACTGCATGACAAGGGAAAAAATAAGCTCACTGGGGAAGCGGCTTGTGCTACATCTCTGCCCACCGACAGCACAGCTGTAGGTATCTGCTTTAGGCAGATGGCAGTGAAACAGGACATGTTGCAAACACTGTAGTGTACCCCAGCTCCACAGACTTGAAGTGCAGTAAGATAGGTATGAATAAATAGCAGTCAAAATATGAATACGGTGAATGCACATTACAAGAATTATCAGATGATCTTACTAGAGAAATTACTACGATTTCTCTGAATATCAGCATGTTTTTCCACCTCTCACCTTACTGTGATCGAGGGCAAGATATTTCCCTTGTTCTTAAAAAATCTGGAAGGCAGGAGAGGAAGAAAAGGCAACAGATGCAGCTAATAGTAAATTCTTATTAGTAGTACAGTGCTGCAGCTGAGTGGAATGTAAGTAATCACAAATACAAACCTCTCTGTTGTAGCCCAGAGGAAACAATTCTCATGTTCTTTTCAACAGATATTTCAAAAAACACAGTCAAAGGTAGGCTTTTTATATTGCTCTTACAAGCACCATTTTTTCTAGCAAGTGAGAGCTTTCTCATTGTTCTCTTTCCACTGTTCTGCTGTTCTTCTGGAAAGTGATATGGGCAGGAATAGAAGAACAGACAGTTTAGAAAAGCCAAAGCAAGAGAAGAAAGAAGATACATTCAGTGGAAGATTTTGCAAAGAATCAGATCCTAAGCTTAATCAGCTGTTATAGAACAAAACGTTACTGAGGGTGATGGAAAGCAAAACGTGTGGATACATCATCTGAAAGACATGCAGAAATGTTAAGTGTCAGGCTCTAGACAAAAGAATAGAAAGAAAAAAAACATAAGGGCAGCACACTAATTCAGATTAGCCAAATAAGGAAGTATAACATAACAAACAAATGAGGTAAAATATAAAGTAAATTATCAACATATAAAAGCTAGAACATTCAGGGTCATAAAAGATACTCATGATCTACTAGTTTAATACACTTCAACTTTCTCAAGTACATGTTGTCAGAGGACAAGTCAGGATATCACAAAACTAAGTTACAGCACAAAGCACAGATAATATTTATCGGGTCACATTATTTTATCAGGCAATAGAAGACTTCACCTCAGCCAAAATTTATTTATTGCCGCTTTTTTTTTTTCTTAGTTTAAACTGCATAAAGCAGCTTTAAATGTTACAGGCTTGCCTGGTATTATGAAATACTTAAAACCCTATGTCTTACTCATCATAAGAGATGATAATAATTGAAAAGCCTTTTTTGGCACATATTCTCAATATTCAAAGTTTGCCCAGAAATGGATTACAAACAGCACTGTGTTTGAAGACGACTAACAATCTGTAACCCTTCAAATTTTGGCCTTTGACCACAGGCATTTAATAATTTTTAAAACAAGGAATGGACTTCCATAAACACTATATTTATCTATGAATTGCTCTCCTGGTTATTAACTGTGCTACAGAATATTTTTCTCTTTAGGTTATAAAAGAGATGTCTGAGTCAGATGTTGTGGGAGTTAACAAGACTGCATCCTTGTCTTCTACAGATTATTCGAAACTGTATTGGTAAATTAAACCTTATCGCACAAAACCAACACTGAATCTCTAGTAGGAAGTTCAGAAGAGAAAGAAGAGGCTAAAAGAAAAACGTCTGTGTCTATCACAGAAACTCACGTTTGAAGCATGACCCACAAGGTCTTCAGAGAAAGGAAGGTACGGATGTTAACCTGCCCACCGGGTATTCGCAACCTTTTAACCTTTGGAAGCAGCCTGAAGTTACGGAACTCTTCCGGGGAATATTAAAAATAAGTCCCAAGGACTACCGCCAGCCGCAGGCAAGGAGGAAAGCGACCCGGGACTAACACGCGCCCGGGGGACCCAGGTACGGAAAGCGGCCCCTGACAGGGAGCCTCGCCTGGCAGATAACGCCCCTACAGCCCCGGACCTTCCTGCCAGCCCCGCTCCGCTCAGCCCGCGCCCCGGGAAGGTCGGGGCCCGCCGAGGGGCAGGCCCACAGCCCCGGGGACGGCGCTGAGGCGACTCCGGAGGAGCACAGCAGGGAGAGGCGGAACACCCCAGGGCCCCAGGCCGCGGCACCGGGGGACGCCCGCCGCCGGGGCTCAGCGCGGTTAGCGCGTCCCCTCTCATGCCGGCCAGGCCCGCGGTGGGCACGGCAGCCGGGCCCCGCCGGGAAGGGCCTTCCCCACACACACCGGGGCGGCGGCTGAGGGGCTCGGCGACCCGATGCCCGCCCTCCATACACACGCCCGTAACTCACCGCGCAGCGCTGGGGGGCGCCGCCCCGCCCGAGACTCCTCGCCGCCTGCCCGGCCCCACGCGGCGCGGCCCGGCCGCCCCTCCAGCGCCGCCTCGACCGCCGCTACGGCCCCGTCCCGCGGCCCCCCCCGCCCGCCGCCTGCTCCGCCGCCGCCGTTCCCGCAGCAACTCTCGCGAGAGCGGCCCTGTCAGCGCCCTTCGCAGTCGCGCCCGGCCCCACCCACCGCGGGAGACGCGCGTGCGCACTCCCCGCGCATGCGCAGCAGCCGCCGCGGGTAACGCGGGGCGGAGGTTGCGGCGGGGCGCTGCGCGGGGCCGGGCCGCCGCGGGCACCGGGCACCCTCGCCCCGGGATTCGTGTGGAAGCGAGCGAGGAGCAGAGCGAGGCCCCGGGTGAGGCCCCAGCCGAGGCCCCGAGTCCTGGCGCGCATCGCAAGCCGTGCCGTTTTGGGACTGTATTGAGTCCCCGGGGGAGGCGGCCGTGAGGCTTCTGGAGGTGAAGCCCCTCGGGGGTTGTGCACAGCATTCGCCAATTGATCCGTGCCTCCTCTTGTCTGAGAGACAGGGCAGCCCACCTCACCACGGAGCTAGCTGGCAAGGAGAAATTAATTGATAGGCTCGATGTAGCTACCAGGGAAAACCCTACACCAGCATTATAGCCGAGCGTGCCCGCGCAGCTCGCAGCGGGCACTGAACTCCTACGAGCCAAGAACGCACCTGGGTAGAGCCATTCCTCAACAACTGCCGTCCCTTCTGAGCACGGACTAAGGCTCCATGCGGTAGGAAAGAAAACCACAACAGTGTGATCACACATTGCAATTAAAACATGCACCGAGGGCAGAATTCAGGTTGCACAGGCGACTAATTCCAGGGTTTAACTACATGAGCCTCCTAACATGCTTCTAGCTTGAAAAGACTCTAACGACACCACAGTGCAACAGTGGCTTAGGTAAACATCAGGGCCTGATTCCTCGATAAAGTCACTGAATAAAAAAAGCTTTCCTCTGGCTCTGGAGGGGAGAGCTAGTCTCTGAACCAGACGCTTTCTACAACTGTGCTCCCACTCCCCCGAACTGATGAGCCAACTATAGGGGTTACTTTTTTTCCCCCCAGATAAGGTTGCTCCCCACTCCCCCACCTCCAAAAAGATGTACACGTACATCCCCAGCACGTACCACAGTATCGAGACATGAGCTGCAGAGTTCACATCTGGGCTCACGTAAATTTAGGATTATTCTGGACCAAGACTATATCTAATTTAAGCATAAATAATTGATATTTTGTTTTACGAGAGATGTGTATTTTCAGTGTCCAATTAAACCCTTTTTTTTAATAAATAAACCATGACACTGGTTGATCTCCCCAGCTGTACTCTGCAGGGGGGGTGTCATGGTTTCATCCATACCAAGATCAGAATAACATCAGAATATATACGACTACCTCACACAATCTGGTTTACAAACCCTACAAAAATTGCCTGCTAACATTCTCATTCTAAATGCTTAAGCAGCTTGGTAAAGATTCCCAAGAGGTTATTTTTGGATTAAATTTATGGTTTAAACCTTTAGCAGAATCATTTTCTCCAGATTTGGGTGTTGGAGGAAGATGTGAATTCTCCCAATACTTAATTCAAAAATTGGAAAGGGTGGAGAAAGAGAGCTATAGCAGTAGAGGATGCTACAAACGTTTCAGATGTTCCTTCTGAGGATGCAGAAGTGATTCATCTAGGATAACAAAGATTGATGAAATCGGAGCTAGATTCCAAGATCCCTCACAGTACTTGTTCCTAGAACAGGCGTACAGAATCTCTGGTTTCATGTATGACCTCAAAATGAGGATTTAGAAGTTCTTAGTGAGCCTTCTATAAGTTAAATAACATCTCAGAAAAGTTATAGCAGCTACTTTTAGCTGGACTTGAAACATCAGCTATGGCTTACAGCTGCCAGTGGAAGGATAGCTACTTTAAGAGGCTGCAGCTGCCTGACTTTAAAAGGGCAGTCCTAGAAAATCAAACAAGCAACAAATTTTAGAAACAGCAGAGGTCAAAGTGTTATAGAAAGATATTCCCGATAAAGGAGTTGCTGAGATATACTTGCTTGCAAACCAGTTAATGTAGACCGTTCCTCCAGCTTGCAAACAAGTTAATGCGTTAGAAAAATACGCAACTTAACCATGCAAACACAGTGGAGCTTCACTACAGCAAAAGCTGAAATCCTGGCATAGCTGTAAGCAAGGGTGAAAAAGGCAGAGACATTGTTTTGCTAGAGGATCAATTTCAAATGTTTTTTGTAGTCTAGGAATAGCTTGGATTTTTTATGACAGTTTGTGGTGATAAAATATAATCTAAGATTAGCTCCGAGTATTTTAAGAAGTACCAAGGGCAAGAAAAATCTTGCTGTCTAACATTTCTTTTGGACACCTTTTTAAATGTCTCAGAGCAGTCTGGGGAAATAAATGCATGGGTTTTGCTATGAATAGATCAGAGGAATATTTGTTAAAAACTGCATTTTTGTGTAAGCAGCCACTCAAAGTGTAAATTTGCTGCTTGGAATATTCATATTAATACCGTGTTGCTGACTAAAGACAACAGTTGCTGATGACATGAAGTTTAATGTTAGTACCAGAAGTTATGTTAATGCATATGTTACTGGAGACAAACCATAGTGATAATATTTGCCTTATCTTGACACAGTCTTTAAACTATGCTCCATTAATGTCTGTGTCCTTGCAATGGAATTTACTCATCACGGAAACTTTTAAATTATTAGGACTCAAAACTCCCACTGTATGTCATCTGAAGATCAACTTTTTCTAATGTTGGCACAGAAAACACACAAACTTGGTATGTTGTCTTAATGTACTGCTTCTCTAGGCACTATTAATTCTTCAGCATGTATTAATTAAGAGATACTATGCCCATGTTCCTAATCTTTGCTACCATCTTAGTGCTACTGTACACAATAAATGTCCTTCTTTGTAGGGCTGATGCAAGGAACTGAATGCTAACCAGGAAGATATTCTAGTCTGTTTCTTTTCATTCAAAGGAATAAAGAAGTGACCTCTCACTCCCACTTGCTGAGAGCATCAACACATGCAGCTTCAAAGGTGGTTTTGAAAACTAAGCATCAGAGCTTAAATCAGAGGCCAGGGGCCTCTGCCTCAAACTAAAGAGCAACTAGGAGCTATTGGGAGAGCTACTGAACTTAGAGAGGGTTCATAGTCAGAAAATATTTGCTCTAGCTTTGATTCATATCTGTTCTTTCTATTGGCAAATGCAAGTTAAAAGCTTGTGAACTGTGACAGTAACGAAAGAATGAGCTACTGTGGTCTCCACATTCCGTGTGCATTGTCAGCAGAATCTTTCCAGTGATAGTGCAACATGCAGAAAAAGCCCAGAAAGTGACCGTAGCTCTCAGGTGGAGCAGAGGCTGCAAGAAGAACAATCCAACCTTGAGTGAAGAACAAAAGCGATCCTTAAATTCATAGTTCCTTAATTTGTGGATGTTAACTTGATGCAAACGTGCATAAGGCCAAATTCTTTAAGGCTTCTGATCAATCAAGAAGAAAAATCTACCATCTGAGTACTTTAGATACCGTCAGTATCTAAGATAAAACAGGGTGGGTGTAATTCCCTTGAGCATGAGTAGGAGCTACTTGGTGGTTGCTGGAACCTGACGTCATATCCCAGCTCTCACAGAAGAAACCTCTGGCCTTGAGTAAGTCCTTGCTTCCTCAGCGCTGGTGTTTCACAAGCAGATTACCTTCCTGACAAGTGTAAGCAATTTCTTTACAACCGTGTGGCTTAACCCTACATTCTGTGCACTTCAGCCCCTGTTGCTGAACCACAGGCAGAGGAAGCTTTCCTGCTAGAGCTCTCCAAGACACCTCATTTCATCCTTTCTGAAGTCTCCACATTTGTTCCTAAGCCCATTCTCCTCACACACGAGGATCTGCGATCATCATAAACTACACAGCTGCCAATTTAAGGAACTTTGTGTCTGTTGCTGTGATTTTTTTTTAATGGCATCTGGCACAATAATTGTAATAAAATACATTGCTAATATGCACCTTTCTTCCTCTGACGCATTTCCTGATTTCAAAGAATTATAGTGACTTTTTTTTTAAAGCAAAACCCCGACTGGCTCAACACATCTCACGTTGTGACTCTGTTATATTGCTGCAGTTCACACAGCAGGTCATATTCATTGCTCTTTTCTTGCATTCAGCATGTTTGGTGAAGCAACTTCTGCTCCAAGACAGACTCAAATATCTAGTAAATGGAATAGTTTTGGATTTTCCAAGTTGTATATAAGCAGCCTGATATATGAACCAAGACAGAAAGCTTCCTCCCATAGAAAACAATTCAGACAATCTGCTATGGGGAATGTAGAATAGATGTACATACCTCAAGATAGCCCTGATCAACTTTCTTGCAAGCTGAAAACTTAATGCCATAAGGCTGTTCTGACAGCTGTAGGGGAACTGACTTTCTATATACCTCTGTCTGAGATGCACAGGAATAAAGTGGGTGGGGCAAATAAGGGAATGCCAGGAATGTAGGCACAGCAAGGAGGGAATGCTGGGAATGAGACTGCTGATATTTGTTTCATGAACATTACCTTCTTGCCTTTTTTTTTTCCTCACATCAACCCATGTTGGTCTGAATGTAATAATCAAGCCAGGGTCATTAGCCACAAAATCCAAAACTATTCCATTTACTAGATATTTGAGTCTGTCTTGGAGCAGAAGTTGCTTCACCAAACATGCTGAATGCAAGAAAAGAGCAGTGAATATGACCTGCTCTAGGAAGATGTTAAATACCTCAGGAAAACCTAGCACCTAGGTGCTAGTCTTAAAGTCAGGCCATATGCAACAGACTTGCTGTCGCTGTCATGCCAGGGACGGAGAGAAGAACGACACAGAATTCAGGTCCAAGAGAAAATGCCAACACCACCACCAGCAGCAGCAGCGTTTAATTACAAATCTGTATATATAACATGGTTCGCAAGGATGGCCAAGACAATTGGTCACTTGACCATCCACCTCCCAGAGTGATTGGCTAAATGCTACAACACCCATTTCAAAACAACTTTCCCAGTGTGCCATAAACAAGACTGCATAACAAGCTACAGGTGCAAGATAAAGTCTTAGTTTACAAAAACCTCAAACTGTTTCTCAGCTAGCCTGCATGGGAAAAAGAACTTTCACAGGATGCTGCAGTAGCTGGAAAATTTCTGCTTCTAGCTTTTTAGTATCCACAACTTGCAGATAGAAAAGGCAACAAATCCCCTTCGTTCATAGTTAAGTATTAAAATGGTCACCAAACAAACTTGGCCCGTTGACAGACTCTACAATACTCAACTGATATCACTAGAATTTCTCTACAGCCTTAATTCAAGATCTAGGTTTCTGGTCTAGATATAGGATCTCCCCACACGCCTGTATCTGAAGATTATGTGACAGTACTAATTAGAGAATCAGACAACAAATCTAAGGAAAAAAACCTGCCCAAATGTGTTTTCTGTGTTTATTCTTTAGAGAACAGGATAGTGACTAGATTGGGTAACTCCTTTGCTGTATTATTGACTACTTACCTCCATTTTAGTTTGCAGCTTTGTGTTAAGTGATAAAGCCAACAGCATCAAAGGGATATAATAGATGTAGACACATATACACAATATAAACATCCACATTCTACAAATAGGGAAACAGGCATAGAGGGCTTGCCCAAAGCCATACAGTAAACTAACACCACAATGTTCAACAGCACTAGGAACAGAATTCATAGCTCTTGACTTCTGAGCCTTGCTGTAACCATCAGCCAGCTCTCCCTGCTCAGAACCCCTCCTAACGCTCTGCTCTGGCTTTCTCACAAAAATACTAAAGCGTTATCACAACTGCCTGTTTCTGTGAATCTGTCCAAGCCCAGTAAATAAGTGTTGGTGCTTGTGACCCAGACAGAATAGCTGATCTGCCAAAACAGCTTCACAATTTTACTCATTACAGATCTCAAGAGCACTTGCAAAGCAGCTTAATCACCATGTGAGACAAAAACAGGCAGTGCTATGACTTTTACAGACCAGGAGACAAGAAAAGTTAGCTTATCCTTAAAACTAGCAGGAAAAAGCTCCAAAACAAAACCACCCATGATCCTTACAGTTCAGCTGAGTGAGCTAGGAAGAATGTCATAAAAGCAGATTCTCTTCCGTACCACATGTGTTTTTATGGTCACAAAGAGAAGGACAAGATTGTTATAAAAATGACTACGTAGGAAATGCTGCTCTACCTGGCAACTGTAATAGCCATTGCTGGCATTAAGAAATGAAACAATAAAATGAGTTGGCTGGGGTCACCCACAGCTGCTTAAGCTCTGAAAGAGATCTGTAGAAGGGAACCAGATCCAACTATAATGTGCCATCTCTCTTTCTTTAGTACAAAAGGGCTTCTGCTTTCTTCCTACTCTCAATTCAGTCATCTGTCACTTTCAGGACAGCTTGGAATTGTCAGTTCAATTACCTTTCAGTTTGGAGAGAAACAAAGCAGATGCTGTTTATTACTAAAAGGCAGAATCTCTCTCTTTTGAGGAATATATAATCTCTTTTTTTATAATTAGACATTGAATTATATGCTTCTCCCTTATCTATTAAACAATACACAGGAGCTGGGAAGTAAAATCGTTCAGATAAAATGAAATATTATCTTCCCTGCAGCTTTGGTAGAGGTGTTGGTCAACTCAACTAACTGCTTTTAATTTTTAAGACTCAGACAGCTTTTGTATTAGTCTTCTCCTTTTAATTCCTCTTATCGCTACACATATATTAGAAATATGGTCAATTCCTAGCATCTGTCATGAAATGTGCAAAGGGGTGGGGGAAACAGACATACAGCAATTGCCTTTTCTAAACAATACAAAATTTTCTTACCCATTTCATTAATTTCTAAATTATTTTGCACTACTGTTCAGAAATGCTACTCATCAAGTATTGATTAAAATGCAACTTCAACATCTTGCCAGAGAGCTTAACTAAAAAAAGGCAAAGAAAGATTTTTCTTGCATACAATACCTGCTTTAAAGTGGTCCTACTCAAATTTTCATGTCTGCTCTACCCACAGCAGCACACTGGTGAGGACTGACTGAAAGGCACATGCAGGGAGGTCAAATAGTTCCCTTGATCTGTCAGGCACTGCAGGCCATTCAGAGGCGGAAGCTTACTGCACACTGAGCCATGTCTCTGCCCATATGTTGTGGTCCCAAGAGGAGACAGTATATCCCCGCGCTGGAGACATGGGGAGCATGAAATTAAGCATTTTCAGACTATACACATATGTTTGCAGTAGCTGTTTCATTTCTGTAAACTCACTTCCTACCAAAATGATATGAGGCCTTTACACAGTGAAACAACTCCAAGTAGTACAAGGATATGGAGAAAAAAGCACCCAAGGAATGGTTTTAATAGCTATTTTGAAGCAAGTATGGGAAGGGGTCTTAATTTACAGGCAAAATTCACTGATGAGCTTTCCATATCAGAATATTACATAACTATAAACATCCAGAAGTAACATTATCTTGTTTACCTTTAGACCATTCATTCACAATTCTGTAATTTTAAAAAACAGAGATGATGACTTAACGCAAGACAGAGCACTTTCTTGTAGAAAAGATCTTTACACCAAAGTCCTCAGATCCAAAAATCACACCAGTTCAGTGCCTCTTGAGTACTCCACAGCATTTGCCTTTTGAGTTTTCCCTTTGTCATCTAGAACTAGAGTACAGGGGCGAAGCGCTCTCTGGATACCTGTCCTGTTTCTGAATCTACGGCAACGCTGTCCAATTCAAGGGTGTTTCTGCTCTTCCAACCATCCTTGTAATTATGCATTTTGATAATGTTTTTCACTTAATCTCAACACGCTCTACAAGCACTAGGTCCCTAAATCACTCTGGGGTAAACAGTTAGATCAAGTTTACCGATGAGGGAATAAAGGCACAAACAGGTAAGGTCCAGTCTATCAACTGCATCTCTCATTGACAGAAATTCTATACACAGCATACTTGTGAGTGAAAACAGGTTTTATGAGTGGCTTGTTCAAGACCCACAGGGAATCGGTGTCAGAGGCAAAACAATCCAGACTCCAGATCTCTCTTCAAGACATATCTTTACTCTGACCTTTTATTTAAAACCTTCTACTAATTAAGTAGCTTTTATGGGGGGTGGAACAATCTAAAGAGGAACTAACAAGATGCTCATGCAGCACTAAGCACAACTCATGACCTTATGTTATTACAATTCCAGTAACACATTTATCCTCTTCCCCTTCCTTGTACTGTCTCTAAATTACACCATAAAACTCCCCAGACGTCAAGAGCACTTACGGTGTCACTCAACTGTATTAGAGTTATGGGCTTTTTTTTGTTATAGGGAATTGTTCTGGGTAACAAGCAGCTGAGGAAAAACAGGAGTTTCGTGGCCTTCATTCTCCTCACTGAAATTCAAATTGCATTTAAAAGAGCTGAAGTGACACTTGTAAAACTTCTGCACTCTGTATGTATCCAGACCCTGTGAAAGTAGACTGTTTCAAAGGACAAAAATACTACATTCTCATCCAAAACTGCACCTGCAGGGAAAACAGTGCAGAGCTTAAGTTCTGTGTAAAATATATGGCTGTAAAACTGCAAACAACTGCACCAGGCTTCAGCATCTGTAGTTTAGCACACTAATCAGCATTAGTTTTGTAAAGAAAAGTTGTCGCATCACAACCTGAGATAGTAAAAGCTCTGCAGTGAATTACAGGAACAGGAGGAGCATTAAAACTAAGGGACTTGTATTTTTTCTTTAATTTAGCCAGTCCACTATGAATTCAGAAGACAAAATCCAAATAGCTGTACACAGAGGCACGGAAGTGGGCCATTTCAGCCTCACACCTCTGATTTCCTTTCCAGATTCTGCAGTGGCTTGTATTTCTCATTAGATTACCGCTCTCTGTGCATTTGGCACCCAGTGTGTGCGTTCCCCTCCCAGCCCCTTTGAGATTTCCAGTCAGTCACTTACTCTACAGCAAAAGCGGCTTTTCAGAGGGAGATCTGCAGGTGTCACCCTCCCCTTGCAGAGGCACAGCGGTGACAAAGGGACACCCCTTCTCCCTAACACCCCTGCCTGGGGCACCCACCGCGGCCTGCCTCGCCAAGAGGCTGGAGCCTTAGGCCACAAGCCGCTCTTGGGATCGCTCCATCCCCTCGCGCCTTCCCTTCGCCCCGGAGTCACTTCACCGCCCCTGAGCACCGTCCCTCCGACGGCATCTGGGTCGCCGGCAGCCGCGGGGCCAGAGCGCTCGCCGCTCTGCTGGCCGTCCCCCTCCGGGGCTGCACCGCCGCTCCTCAGAGCGCCCAGCCCGCCCCGGCCGCCCTCAGGGCCGGCCCCGTCCTGCCGCCAGGGCGGATGCTCGGCTTCGCGCGCCACCCCGGCCAAGCCAATCACCGCGCGGCGTGCGAGCGCCGCGCGGGATCTCACCAACCAGACACCGGCTTCTTGAGGCCGCCCCGAAGCGCCACGGCGGGTTCCCCAGTGCCGTGGCGTCCCGCTTGCCAGTGACCCTGATGGCGGCCCCGGCGGCGCGGGGGGAGGCCCGGCGGGCGAGCGGCTCCCCCGCCGAGACTTCCCGGCGCGGCTGGTGAGTACGGGCCGAGCGGCGGCGGGGCGCGGCCGGGCTCCGTCCCGTCGCGGAGCGGGGCCGAGAGGACCCGCCTCCCTCTCAGCGGGATCCCCACCTCGGTCGGGGGCTGCCCGCCATGGCGAGGGAGGCCCGAGACGGCGCCGGCGGCGGTCCTGCCGCGCTGCCCTCCGTCCCTGGGGCCGGGGCTCCGGCGCAGCTCCGCTCCCCCACGCGCCCTCCATACCTAGCTGTTTATGAGCGAGAGGCAATAAACACACGCCCAGGAAGGCGCGCTCACACGTGTTCGCGCTCCGCGCACCCGGCGGCGCTTCTCCCGCAGCCGAGGGACGGACTGCGCCTCGCAGCGCCGCTGAGCATCCCCCGCCGGGCACCGACCGCGGCGAGTCCCGCAGCCCCGAGCGAGGCGGGGGACCCAGGCCGAGCCCCGGGCAGCGCAGACCGAAGCAAGGTGCTCGGGCAGCGGTGGGTGCGCCTGGTGCAGCTGCAGTTGTCCTCTGCGTAAAGGTTTTGGGGATGGTCCCGAATTCCCACTGAGACACCCGCACAAGTTTGCCTTGATCTCTCACACGCTTGTACAGCAGCTTCGACTCGGCCAGTTGTCCTGTTCTGCTTCACTCCTGCTCTTACCTCATCACGTTCTTTCGATCAGCAGAAGTTCAAGGCACACTTCATTTTGCCTCAGGCATCCACTTGCTTTATTTCCGAAAGCTGTGATCCATGTAGTTCTTGGATTATATTACTGCTGTTTGTCTGTTGTTCCAGAGCTTTCTCCTGTCGGGATAACATAGGCCATTATTGATAAGAAAAGACTTAAAAGTCCCATTACATAAAGCACAAAAAGTTTGTCTTAGATGACACTATCTACCCAAAAGATAACTAGAGAGGAAGGGAATACCCAGACAGGAGCGGATAGCAATTTAGTTACACATTTCAGACTCGGTGAGTTTTCACAGAGGGACAGTTTGTGCCACATAAGAGTTTCTTTTAAGTTAGTCTTGTCAATCTTAAAAGTTACCAAGATAGCAACAGGTGAACCTAAGCACCCATCCATCTTGCCAAGGCAGCTAGCAAGTCATACATATTTTCACATTTTCTGAGAAAAGGAAGCTGCTATGGCATACTTGTTTAAAATCCTATCATTTCCCCCAGCAATTGTGAAGTTCCTAGTTGAACACGCAGCTCGTACATGATCAGATACAACAGTATAGTAGCACATGATCCCTCTGAAACAGTTTAGTTTCCTTAGAAATGGAAGTTTCTCTATGAACAAAACTGTTACTTAACAGCTACTGACCTGCATTAAGCTACAGGGCTTGCTCAAATATAGCAAGATTTGAATAACCTAGCAAGCAAACTAGATTTACTTTTTAAGAAGCTTGCTTAATACAGGCATACATAGAAATAGCTACACTGTGCTGGTTTCATGCAAGATATTGTGTTCTTTAGATTAGTGCTCTATATTTCTTTGCTGTCTTTTACTCAAGCGCATCAAAACACCTTACATAATATTCTTAACTGCAGCCTTTTAAATAAACACATTACCAACATTTTTTATATGATGAGAAGATTAAGATATTAGTGCTTTTAGCCTAGGTCACAAACCAAATCAATATTGCTACTACAAGTGGAACTAAGAAAACAAACCTTCTTCTTCTAATCTTCATATTACAGCTCTAGCTGTTTAAATCTCTTCATCTTCAAGGCCACCCTTCCTTCTGTTAGAGTCCTACTCAAACAAGTTGCTAGAAGCCACAACAAGTATCCCAAAAACCAAGCTGCCCCAAGCAGAAATACAGCCCTGGAGAAGGGGTGGGTTGTGAGGGTTTATATACACCTGTGGCTGGGTGGGACTGACCAAGGGCCATGGGGGATTGGCCAAAAGACAAGTCCTTCTGTGGGGTTGGCCAAAAAGATAGTCCTGCTAGGGCTTAGGCAGCATTGTCCTGCACCTGGGTCTGCAGGAGGCAGGGTTTGCTTTGGATTGGCATCTGTGATAATGTATGGGACCATTTGTACACTCAGTAGGGCCCTTTGGATCTCTGTGCGAAATACTCTTGAGTGAATAGTGGAGAGAAGTTCTTGAGGAGCTGCAGAGAGCTCCTCTGTTTTCCTTTCTCAGTGGAGTGAGTCAGCGCACTGCCTTATTTCTAGACACACTTCGTCATACAAATGTTCATCATAAAACTTTCGTGGAGCTTGTTGTGAGAATAACAAAATATGCAACCTGCTGAACCGATTGGTGTCTTTTCTACATAAGGGCTGTGCTTTAATTTGAATTAATATCTGAGCTTGATCTTGTTGATGGCCGTCAGGTGCTGGGCCTGCTTTAGGGAACTCCCAGGAAACCTTCCCGTCAGCCTGACATTTATTAAATATCTTCAAATGGCCAACACTGATGTAAGAGTGTTTTTGCCTAGACTTACTATAAACTGTGTATGTAACACTCTTATTTATGAACTGGAATTAAGAGAAAAAGCTGCGCTTTTATCTGCGAGTCAGTGTACATCAGCAAAAATTGATTTGCTAGAAGGTCCTATAAATCCAGCATGGGCTTTTTTATTTTATTTTGGGCTGCTGCCTTTTTGTGGTTTTCTAACATTTCAGGAGTATTTTTTTTTAATGGAGGTAGTTATACAATCCTGGTTACCATAATAATCAATATCATGATGGTGAATGACAGCTGTCACTTTTGCAGTAAATTCTTCCATACATTTGCTGTAAAAAGTTTTAGTTGTCATTCAAGGCATCATGCCACAAAGCAGATGATGTCTCATTGCTCTGCAGAAGCTGGAGGGGCCCTTAACAACTTTCAGAATTGAGCCTTTTGTTGGATTTTTCTCTTTGATCCAGACTGAATGCATGCTGTGTCTTTCTGTGGCAGGCTTAGAGTACCTGAAGCAGAAAAGATAAAACAATCCTTTAATTCATAAACACTCTTTTTTTTTTAACCAAATAAGGAAAAATCAACACAGCAAAGACCTTTCAGGTTTACTATACCTTAATTTGAAACTGTACTGGCCCCTGCAGAAAATGTAGGGTAGACTAAACTAGTTTGATCATTCCTTTGATCATATCCGTCAATTACTCACCATAAAAAAAATTAAAACAAAAATAACTGTGTTCTTTCAATTGCATAGCATCTCGTTTTACCAATCTGAATCTTGCAAGTAAATGATTTTCTGACTGGGACAAGTGTGCCAAAACTATTTCCTTCTCCTCCCTCCTTCTCCTCTCTCTCTAATTCCTGTCATTTGGCAAGGGAACTGGAACCCGTGTGAAATACACTCCTGATTCTTCACAGCCATGCACAAATGAGATATTTGGCCACTACTGAATTGATAATACTTAGCACATATACAACATTAGTTCAGAAGATCTCACTTACTTTACAGATACTAATAAATTTACTTCACAGTTTCTCTCTGAAGCAGATATGCGTGTCCCTAGCTATAATCTAGGGTTATTGAGGCAAAGAATGTTCAGCTGGGCCAAATTTTGACAAGTTTTTTCACAAGCAGATACTGAAGCCAAGAAGTGTGGCTGCCAGCTCCCTTGCTGTAATTATTCTGTGCTCTCAATGGGTCTCCAAGCAATCGAGGCTGTCACTTGATGCACCTTTGGAAGCCCATATATCAGCAAATGTGCCTATGCTGCAAATGGTCTGGCAGACATCAGCTACTCATGAGTAGGAAGACCGTATGGTTCTGCTGAGATCAAAACAATCAGGTCTAATTTAAGTCATTTTCTTTAAGGCGGCTGCTTTTTTGGTTATTATCTGTTCCCCCGTGTTTCTATTCTCGGTGACAGATCAGGCTTCTGTTCTTGAGGAATTCACTTTTGGCATCAAGAAATGTTCAGATTCCTCATCTTTTTTCGTTGAGTAATCTATATTGGGAATTTTCAGTAAATAACATGAAAGCATCAGTGATTGAATACTTTAGGGAAAACAGTATCATTAGGTTGATTTATTTTTCTCCCTAAAGACTTTCAGCTTCAGAAACTCATTTTTCTTTCCAGGTGTCTATAGGTTGTATAGTTATCTGATATTTCTGTTTTGCTAGCTGTTTTCTAGCTTCTGTATGTAATGTATTATGCTGTATAGTTTTTTTATTAAATTTCAGCACTGATACTTCATGATGATGTTGTGAGGTTTGGTAAGTTGTCGTGCTTTGAAATTCTTAGATTTCAAAGGAGGATCTGAAAGCACAGTGTTTATTACCTATGTAAGTACACTGACTGCATAAGACAGTGTTATTCAAAAGATCAGTAGGTTAATGAAAGTTTGGATGGACCCTTGTAAAGCTCGGCTGCTGCTGCTCGGAAGGATGTTTCATACACTTCTTGATACTCAGATCAAGCTACAAGACTTACTCTTTGCTCATGCACTTCCAAACAGAAATGAGTTTGAGGTGATGGGAATGTATTTTTCAAATTTGAAAAGGTCTGGGTATCAGATCCGCATGTCAACTTGAGCACTGAACTAATTCATTCTTATAAATACAAAATAAAGATATTCTCACGTGCATTACAGACCTTTCCACATAGTTATGGGCTAACTATTGGCTGCGTTTGGCACGCTGAATTTTCAGAAAGTTTAGCTTGCTGTTAGTGCTGTATGCATTGGATGGAGTTACGTTATTTGGTTGACTCTATGTTGCACTTCACTCTACCTAATGATTTGGAAGTATTTCTCAGGCTGGATGCAGCATTATCACACTTAAACGCCACATCCAGCCATTTCCAAGTTTCGTAGACTGCTCTAAGCATGAGAATCCTGAGGAGGATGGAGTGTGCTGGGAAAGCAAAAGGGGTAAACTGGCTGCACTTGGAGCCTCTGGTGTCTGATTAGAGCAACCCCAGCTTCAGGCATCTCTCGTTGTCTGCGCCTGAATACTTGACATCCACTAACATGTTCCAGCAAAGCAGTCCCACTTCATTTCTGTCCTGCTGTCTGGCAGAGTTTAACATGTCGACAGCATGAGTGACTAATTGCCTGGGCGGACAGAAGAGAGATAAGAACAGGCAGGACCGAGGAAAGCAGATTACTCCAGTGTGGAAGAAATAGTAGTGCACAAAACTCCTAGGATGGGTCTAGAGTGTGGCGAGTCCTTGCTGTTGGGTAGCGGTGATGGAGAGACACGTCTGGTGGTGGGAATTACAGGAGTCCTTCTGAAGGAGAAGAGTCTGTGAGGAGAGCACACAAGGACCTTGTGGGGAACGGAGTGGATGGATGCACAAGTTCGCAGATCTGCACGTTGCCTATGGAGTTCATGAACTGCTTCAGCTCCTCATTGTGTGAAGCTGTCCTTAGAAAAGTGTTTGCAAGACCTCTGTAATTCCTGTGAGGATTTTAGTGGCTATGACGTAATTCTTGCAATATTCTTGCAGACTTTTGGTTTTGGTAAATTATGCATTTGAAAGAAAGTATGCAAATCACATTTTATATAGCTCCAGTGCCAATCCTGGTGCAGAAGTTGAGGGAAGATGGTTTCTCATTGTAGCCTGTCTTTGCTTTTTGCTTCAGTTGTCCTAATACTAAGATAAATCAACTCATCTAGAGTTAACAGTGTTTGGAATTCTTGCTTCTAAATAAAACCCCTTTTGAAGGTGTAGCTCCACCTTGAAAAATGAAACATTCTGCTTATATTGTATATCCATATTGGCACAGGAAAAGCTTGACTTCGTGCTTTCTCTGTGTGAAATGTCTACAATCTGACCATTGTTGGCACTTTAAATTGGGGATGTGAGAGAAACTGAACTGGTTTCAGGTCAGTTTGTTCAAGTTTTGGAGAAGCCCTGAGCACGTATGATGATGAAGCAGCACTGCATGCACCATGATTACTTTTGCAAGCTCTTGTATCGTTCATTATAACAGCTTTTGAATTTCTCTAGATAAGGAACATTCACTCTTTCCAGTATTTCATCTTTGTAACACCCTTGCTGCGTATCCCTCTTCCGAGCACTGAGGGTCTTCAGGATGGTGTTCCTAAGCACGTGCATGATGTGCCTTGAACTTTAAGGAATGGTGTGTTTTGCATTCAGAGTCATATTTCAGTTTGTTGCCTGAAACAGAATGTCACTGTCAGTGCTGCAAATCCTGCCTCCTACCCAGCTGCCGCCCTGCATGGCCCGCTGCGCTCCAGCCACAGCCACCCACTGCTGCTCATGATACAGGCTCCAGGGGATTAGCACAAACAGTCCAGGATGTTTCTTCTTGTTCTGCTTTTGCAACTTAGGCTTCCCAGTTACCCAGTTGTGTCATGGATAATTATGCTTTTGAAGTCCAGATTCAGAGAGAAATTCAGGTGCTTAACTTCTGTTTGAACGAGTGAGGGCATGGTGCATAAATCCTTCAGTAGATCTGCTAATAAATCTTCTGTTGGAGGGGAGTAAAAAGAAGAATCGTGGATTTATTTCTTAGCCCTTTTATTGTTAGTGACCATTTTCTCCTTAAAATTATCTCCTCTTGCCTTCCCTTATATTGAAATCACTCTCAAGTTAGAGGCAAGATGCTAAGGCTCTAAGCTGCTGTGCGCAAGCGTACAAAAGTACGTTTTCCTCTTTCCCACTCCCAGCCCTCTTTGTCAGCTTCGTTCGGGTAACTTTGTCTGATCCTCTCTTTGCAATTGCTAATTGGCCTGGCAGGGATACGAAGTGACTGTAAATAGCTTCATTCCCTTGGTGTGTGCACATCGACAAGGGTCACAGAACAGAAAAGCAGGGCAGAGTCCAGACTTGTGGCTCATGCCAGCCAGCTGGCAGCCAAAAAATGGCATTTGCAGGTGCTGGTTGCTGTACTGCAAGCAGTTCTTTGATAACGTGCAGTCTGAATACTGGATGCTTGCTGCTTCCCAGAATGCGGGTGCAGGACTTGCCTGCATGAAAGGAAATACTGGCATCTAACTCTTCAGTGTGGGGCAGCAGTGGCTTTCTGAGTTAGCTTTGGATGCCTTTTGTTTTCCTTGAAATGATGTAGCATCATGGGGAGTAGTGCTGTAGGTGACTGCCACAAGGATGGTATCTCCAGAGTCGTCCTTCTTTGAAGAAGACAGTATGGTATAGACCAGGGTAGTAAATCCCAGCTGGCAAAAGTCAGTCCTGTTGTATCTAGGAAGTGTGTGGGTGGTTTGGATCAATTTGCAGATCTAGCTGCTTCCTTGTTTGTTTAGATTTAGAAGTATATGTCCAAGCCCTGAGTTTTCCCAAGACCAATCATAGTGTAATCTTATAATATCTTGTTGTGTTTATATGTAAGAGAATCCTCTGAAGCAATGCGCACAGATCCTTCATTTTGACCAGAAAAGGCATTTTGTATATGTGGAAGGAGAACAAATTTGTGCCGTGGGAGATCAAGCGGGAGATGGGCTAGGAGAAGGATGTGAATTCCAGAGCAGCTTCATACCTCAGTTCTGTTAAAATCCCAATTTTGTTTTAAAAAAAAAAAAAAAAAAAAAGGTCTAGATCCCTGGTAATCTGGAATTGTTTTTATGACTTCTGACCTTCCTAATGGTGGTTAGATACATGCTGACCCCAGCAGCGTAGCCTTGTCAAAGTTTGGATGTGGTGTTCAGCAAATGGAAGAATCATTGCTGCAAGCTCCATTAGAGATTAGCTGGACAAAGCTCCTGGTAGATAAGAATAGCAAGACAAATAGCTGTGGGTGACAGCATGCTCCAACACCTGGTGGAATCCAGTGCCTTGTCAGCTTTTTTTGGAGGCTTGCCCAAGACTTTGTCAGGACTGCAATAATACTCTTACTCCGAGCTGCAGGGAACTGAATTCATCTACTGCTGCCGTTTTTTGGGGGGAGTTAAGCTAATGGGATCAGTTCTGAGTAAGGGGAGGGTTGCTGTACTATTAGAAGCATTTTCAGCTTCTCTGTTCTTCTTTTAAAGACCAATCCTGTCATTTGAATTTTGTGAATTTCATCACTTTCTTGTCCTAAAGAGAGCAATACAGGAAGATTGACTGCTTCTCCTTCTGTTTCCACAGATGGTGATGTGATAAGTGTAGCCAAGCTCATCTCTACCTAGGAGACACTCTCCCCTGAGGAGCAATCCCCTTTTGCTGGACATGCTTACAGAAGTGCATAGCCATGGACCTCAAGGAGAAGTGTCAGGTAGGTTTTGTGATAAGGGTCATGCCTAACTTGCAAGTTGAATCCCTTTAATTGTCTTTCATTGTTTTGGATCACCATTTAGTGTTATTATGTGATGGTATAATCCATGGTTAGTATCAAAGTTGAGAGTTCTGTCACCTTCATGTTCCTAGGGATGTACTTGCTTGTATCAGTAGGTAAGTCCTTTGTAGGACTGAGGCATCATAGTGGAACAACATAGGTGAAGTATATGCTGTCACATATGCTTTGTCTTTCCTGAGCTTGAAGGTAGGACTTCAGTCCCTTAGACACTTAGCTTGGCTTTGTTTGAGAGGCTGAATTCACTGAGAAGATTTTTTAAATAAACTAAGATGATGAAATCATCTGAGTGCAGTTCTACTGATAAGTGTATGTGTTTCTTGGGCAGTTGCACGTCTTTCTAGGGAGTGCTGCAGGATAGTATTTCTAGATCTGGTTTAGAAAGTGCCAGGTAAGTCCAGATATTGTATGGAGGGGCAATCTGTCTCTTGCTATCTTGCCATGCTTTGAGCTTCAAAGGAAAAATGAGAGAGATTTTCATGAAAAGCTGCTATAGAAGCTAAAGAGACGTATCTGCTGTGGCTGAAAGGAGATTGTAAAGTTGGCACGTTACTACTTTCCGAAAGTAAAATGATTTTGAGTACTTCAGTGAGTAGTCTGCTGGTCACTTATGTTTTAGCCGTGTTTCAGCAGACACCTGAGTGTTAAATGTACTTCTCACTCAAAAAAGTGAACTGATCCTAATTCTGGATCCCAATCAGAAATGGGACAGGTAGTTTGAGACCAGGGGAGAACATTATATGTGCCAAGCTCTCAGCTCACTGTGGTAAGAGAATTTTCTTTGCTTTCCTTTTTGGTGTCCATCTCTCCACCATGCTGTTTTCTGCTGCTATTCTGCGTGCATCCCTTTCTTGCTGTTTTGTTTACAGTGCTTTCAGCATCAAGAAGTGGTTTTGTTCATTAGTGCAAAGTACTTGTTAATCACCTAGACTCAGACCTGCTCTAAAAGATTACTACAGAAGTGTAAGTGACTTAAAAGGTTTTCAGGTTTTCACATCAGCTCTCGTGCTTGCCTATCAGACTTCTTGTCCGTTCGGTTTTCGGTACTGTAGTGTGCTAGACCAGGAAGGCCTGGGTTTACTCATGCCTGAACCTCTTGCTGCTGGTATGCTCAGAGGATGTGTTTGAACTGTGTTGTTTTATATCTAATTGCTCTATTACTATGGAGGTAACATTCCAACGAGGATAATTATCTATTTATTCTCTTGTTGATGACATCATGGGCTAATCTGGTATTGATCATTTTCAGAGCTGACGCAATTACTGTTCTCTACTTGGGTGTGTTCTTGTGTGATCTGAGATGCCAACGCTGGCATTGCTGCAGCCACGGCAGAGCACAGTGGGGACACTTTCACTGTAGGTCACTATCTTTGGTTCATCTCTCTATTTCTCATATGACATTCTTCACTGTACGATGCAGGAAGAGCATATCAAATTGCTAGACAGGCAGCAGCATGGACAGTATTGTAACAGACCTTTGAAAAGCCTGTTAGGGAAGTGTCCTGCACAAGGAGATTACAGGGACAATCGTGGTGTTCTGAAGTCTTAGTCTCCTCTCCTGACTTACTGAAGCTTTTTCTCCTTGGTTTCTGAATGGGGATTAAAAGTGAAGGCAAGAGATCATCACGCTCTTTTCAATAGGAGTTAAAAAAGACATCGATCATACAGCTGCATTTTACAACTTGCTTTGTTTGGATTCTGAGGAAAGACCATGGTTTTATTCTTGTTAGCAATATATTATTTGATGTTAAGGAGTTTGCTCTTATTTTTTTTTCAGTACTGCAGATCCTTGTTTCTTCCCCTTTAAGGTCGAATCCATCTTTCTTTCCAAAGTGAAGAACTTGGACACATCTATGCTGATAAAGGAACAAATTAACCTACTGTGTAACCTCAGTAGTAAATCTGATGTGCTAGGTTTATTTTAAAACGCTAAAAATAAAATGAACCCAAGGGAAAACATCAGTCCCAAATCTAGTTGAAATCGATCTCTTTGCTCTAATATGTGTGCGTAATGAAGAGTTAGCACTCCTGGAACAGAAGATGTGCTCTGAGCACTGCTGCAGCACAGACATCTGTCACTCAGGAGATGAGAGACTTGTCTTCTGGCTCCAGCCAGCTGATAGAGTTCTGTTGTCAGAAATGGCTGAGGATCAGAGTTTGCCAGGTGTAATGTAGGGCGCCTTCCAACTTTTGCCAGGAGCCAGACGCTGCAGAGAAAGGCAGAGTATTTTAGGAGCAGTGCCAAAACCACCTTAAATTAAATGTGTTGATATCTTGTTCTTTCCCATCTTGTCTTGATTTTTTAATTTTCTGTGTGTTTCTGAATTGAATTTAATACTTGTAAAAGGTGCTAGAATCCCTGCTCCGAGCCCTACTCAGCATATACCAAGACAGACAGCAACACCGATCGCCACGGGAACAGGACAGTTAGGCTCGTGAGTTTGAGTTACTTTAGATGTAGGCTGCATTTGCAGCAACACCATCTATTAAAAATTATTGACATCATCCATTCCACAGTTACCAATAACAACTGAGCTGTATTATCCCAATGTAATTGCTGGAGCCTGGATACAGCACCGTGCCTCCTGGCCAGAGCCTGGAAACGTGTTCAGGGAGCCTGTGCTGTGTTCCACGTTGCTGCAGCTATAGCACTGTTGGTCCTGAGCTATCTTGTTCCAGCAAGGGCTGCAGTCCTACCTTTGGACTGAAAAGTAGGCTAATTCCTTTGCCTCTTCTCATCTTGCCAGTAACAGTATCTTTGTTTTTTATTCCCTGCTGTTCTCTAAAACCTCAGCTCTTCTCCCAAGGGCTTTTTCACAAACTGATCCTTTTTCCACAGGCATCTTTCATCTGAGCTGTAGTTTTTGTATGGGTCTCGGTCCCTTCCCTCTACCTTTATAGTCAGCCTTTTATTTTAACCCACAGTTTTATCTGCAGTTCTCAAGTTTACAGCTTCTGCTCTTTCAAAGATAGCACATTCTGTTATTTAATGCACAAATGCATGTCCAGATGCAATTTACGATACCCGCTGACATCGGAAGGGACATAGTACAAATCACTGCCCTACACAAAATGCTTTAGAGCAAGGTCTCTCAACAGTGAGGTAAACAAGAAGAGGCAATGTCATCCATTTCCATTTGTGTTCATGACCAAAGCTGGAGTTTTTGAGCTGGAAGAAGGTTGTGTTGGGACCTCTTCACTGTGTGAAGCACAAGGGTTATTCCTGATACTGCACTGTCAGCAGCAAGTTGGTTTATTCACATTCATTCAAGTCTCCAGAAGGTACAGAGCCATGGGAAACAGATCAGCAAGCAATACGATAAGAGAGCGTTGTTACATGTATGTTGTGTGGGGGTTTGTCCGTTCTTACCCCATGTCATTGTTGTTGATCCTTTCTTTTTTCTCCTTACTTCTTCTTTTGTGCTGAAGTGAGTAGGTGAGTGGTTTCTTAGCAGGAAAAGAGGAAGGAAGGAAAAATTGTGCCATTAGGACATTTTGTTCCTCTCTGTGGTTTAAAATTGTTGTCTAGGAAACAAAATACCCTACAGAAGGATGAAGGATGTTTTACCTCTTTCTGCCCCTGCTTTCTCTTGAAGTTACATTAAATGCAGTGTCTGCTCCCCTTTGGCTTTAAGAGCTGCGTGAGATTACATACCGATGTGTAACTCTGTGCCAACACAGACGTGGTAACGAGACACTGCGTTGGGTTCATGGTAAGTATCGAGACCTCTTAGTCTCTGCACTTCTGGCTTTAAACACAGAATATGGCCTGTGCCTATTTAGGCAACTGAATCTCAGGGAAGGAAAGGAAGTGAAGAGCTTGACCAGGGAGGGTAGGGGAGTCTTGACACCTGTACATGGTCTTCAAAGCTACATGATATGCTGAGACTTGAAGTCTTTCCAGTGCATGTCTGTTCCATTCTGTACTGGCCAGCTGTAATCCTTGGCAAGCTATTGATGTGGTTCTTGGCTGGGCCAGTTCTTTACCCCTTTTTATGTGGAATGAAAGTAATTGGTTTAGAGCTCTGCAGTACTGGGAAGCCTCAGACAGAATTAGGACAGCACTGAAGTGAGAGCTATATAAAAAACTCACTTACATAGGTGCTTCCCTCAAAAAATGAAAAGGAAGCATTCTGTAAAAGATGAGAATGAGAGAGAAGGCTTGTTCCTCCTTCACCTCCAAAGGCCTTTTTATCCCATTACCTGTGTTTCTACCCACCCTTTCCCTGTCTACACTAATCCTTTGCCTTCTCTGTGCCACTGCCCAGGTGTCAGTAAACAGGGAGACCCAGGCATGGCGCATGGCTGTGAAGAATTTATGTGCATTTTTTGGTTTCGGTTGTGTGGCTCAGGATGTGTGAATATTGGATGCTGAGAGGGGCTTTTGCTGTTTTCCCTACCAACAAGAGAAGAGGGAGGGAACACTTCAGACTGGACCTGTAACTGTCTCAACTTGTGTAAATAGCAAATGTATATATTTTTAAATTGAGTTTGAATCCAAAGCTGTGGAGTCATCTCGAAGACCCTCCTGGATTTGTGTAGGGGAGTTAGATTCCTGGGTGTCTCTATCTCAATCTAGTCTTTTTCCTTGCCTGCTCAGGTGTTCCTTCCCCTGTAGTGTATTTTATAGCACTTTGTCCTGTTTAATTTGCCATCTGCTTTTCCACAGACCCTGCTCTGTCAGCATCAACCCTTACTGTGCATGCATATGCATCTCTACAGGCAGGGAACCCAGGGATTCTGGCTGCATCGGCTCCATCTGATGAATGGACCATTCTTACAGACATCTGGTGCTATCCTGGGCAAACTTTCTTCTCTCTCTGTCTTTTTTTTTTTTTCCTCCCCTTCTATCCCTCATCCCCCACCCCCATCCACCGCCTCCTTGCTGGATCTGCAGCATGACTGGAAACAGGCTGAATTAATCAGCAGACTGGTGCTTCACTCTGCTGCTTCTGTCTCATTCTCTGCAGTGCTGGGCTCTGCACAGTCTTGCTCTCTCTCCCTCTTTGCTCTCTCATTTTTGGAGGGCAGCAGCAGTGGAAGTTACTGGGGAAGTGGTGCAGGAATTTAGCCCAGATGCTCTTCAAGCAGGCTGATCTCTGGATCCCCCACCAAGGCAAATGCCGCAAAGTAAGTTTCTCTCCCTTAACATTTAAATTCAAAATGGCTTTCCCTCTCTCCCTGCCCAACCTGCATCCTGCCTGATGTGATGGTGCATGAAGAGCTTTGAGGTTTTGGGGAAAGAGGTTATGGCAGGACATGAAGCAGTGAATGATGATTTTAACTAGGGAATGGCTTGATGTTGGAGGTGATGGGGAAAGCAGCTCTGCTTTAAACTGCAGATTTAACCCTAGAACTAACAGGAGGGGCCAAACATGGTTTTAGCTACTGACTCCTGCTTTGCTGCCCCTCTGCCTCCTGACTTAAATTTGTGTTTTTCTTCTGTGTGCTTTGATCTGTAGCTGTTGAACCTCCTTATCCCTTTGAAGCGTCTCAGAGTGCAGCTGCTAGGCTGTATCGTAGTTTCAGTCCCCAAAGTCTTCTGATAAAGACGTGGGGATGAGAAGGAAACTCATAGGGGAAATGAAAGATGGGCTGAAGTTCTGTGGATTTCTGAGCATTGCTGGCCTCTGGGAGGGGATGAGCATCCTCTGGAGTAAGCTCTGCATTGGCATAAAGCAGTATGCTGTGTGTTGAAGCCAGAAAAAACATGGACCCCTAACTGCTCTCTAAACTTGGAGGAATACTGTAACTGGATAAATTACAGTAATTAAAGCTCAATAATTGCGTAGTACAGGTAAGCTTCAAAGCACTGCATAAACACTCCCTCATCCTGCCAGCAGCCTGGTGGGGCAGGTAACTATGGTTGGGGATTTGCTGCTGCAAACAGGACCGAAGAGAGAGACTGGGGAATGCACAATTCAAAACTGGGCTGTAACCTGGGGAGTGGTCACGTCTTTCTGTGCTGTTGAGCTGCTACTAGCTGAGGGAGAAGCAAAGCACTGGGTTTTGCATTGCCCATGTGGAAAGGTTGATCATGCCTGTTGGCATCTTATTCTGTGCTTTACAGATGGCATAAAATGTGAGTGTCATTGTCTGGATTAAAATGGACTCTGTTCACACCAAAATGCAGTGGTGATTCAGATGGCTGATTAACGTTGCTTTGGCCAGATCTCTCAGACATCTGTGCTCCTGCAACGGTGTCTCTTTGCAGTGTAAGTCTGCAGGCCCTGTTAGCAATGAGCTGCGGGGAGCCTCAAAGCCAGTGTCCACACTGGAGCCCCGCAGGCACCCAGTTAGCAGCTGGAGGGGGCTCTTGTGTCCAGGGGCAGGGGGATGTCTGGGCTGCCTTTCATACTGTCGCTGCACATAGAGGAAGGAGACAGTTGTTGGCTATTGCTCTGTCCATTAATTTAGCCACTGCTGTGCTGAAGACTTCGCATGTTTCATTTGATTTGAGACCACCAACAGCTAAGCTGTGGCTGCCAAGCTCATGGCAGGTGGCATTTAAACCAAGTTTCATGGCTATCTGTGCATTGTGCCTTCTGGGACCTTTCCTGGCATGTCCGGTTTTAAAGACAGTGGTCCCCACAGAGCCATGATCTGCTTGATGGAGCTGCCTGAATCTTGCAGGTATCAACCGCATTTCTTTTTTTATGCTTTCCAGTAGTGTTCAGGTTGGTTAGTGAATATTATAATCTTCACAACACCTACAGCTGGTAAGGAGTTGGTAGTCTCATTATACAGATGAGAAAATAAGACGCAGAGGAGTGTCTGATTTTCACACTGTCATGCAGAACTCTGTGGCAGAAGCAGGAACAGAATCCGACTGTCCTAACGGTTAGTCCAGAGTCTTAATCAAAAAATCATCCTATGGAGTAGGAATGTGTCAGGATGGAGGCTTCATGTAGCCTGGGTCATTAAAGAAGCACACTTGCTAGGAGTCGGGGATCAGATGTCTTTTGAAAAGTAACCAGGAGAGCACTAAGAAAGACAAAAAGCATAATCAGAACCAAGGATGTGGGTAGTAAAGGGAAACTTTTGCCCAGAGTGGCCTGTACATTGGCTTTCCTGTCTACATCTGTGTTGTTCTGTAGCATGGATGTGCCATTTCAGGCAGTCTGAGCACTACCTCAGCAGCCGCAGTTGGTCAGAGCTGTAGCATACTGATGTATGATTAGCTTTGGAACAGGAATAAATCCCTCTCTAGCACTAGCCTGCTGTAAGGAATGTTACCACAAGAAATTGCATGCTGTCGTGTGTATGATGTCTGCCATCCTCTCTGATGAGACCCAAAAAACCCCACTATGGGTCATACTGTGCCTTATTGTAAGCAAGAATCTGACTTACAGTGCTAAATGCAAATATAGTCAGTGGAGTTACTCCTTCTCGTATGTTTTTGAAACTGTGAATAATGCTTACGTTTCAGGAGGTGTAATCCCTGAAGTAGATTAATAGCGTGCAAAATGTCATTGTGGAATTAAAAACTGCCTTCTTGTTTCTGGTAAGGAATGCAAAATAGCTCTCAGGAAAAGGAAGAACATTCTGCTGCCCGCTTTCCCACCTCCGACTGTTTAAATCTGAAAAGCAGTTGAGTAGAAGTGTTAAAAAAAGGGGCCTAGTGTGTGCTGCCTGGAAAGAGGGAAACAATCTGACAGCTGCCTCGTAGGGGGTTTCCATACCACTCTGAATCAGAGCGGTGGAACTGCAGCCTATGAAAAGTGAAGCTTCTAGCAGCAAATCTTCTGTTTTATATTTCCTTATTTGTTGACACAATCTTTGTAAAGGCAGTTGTATTGAAGTGTGCAGCAGTCTTGGTGAGAAGCCCTTATTCTGCAAGAGACTGAATCCACAGAGGGCGGAGGATGATTCAACCCACTTCACTCAGTTGAATCAACTTAGGTGCCTACAGAAGCAGTTGGGAGGGTGAATTTTGTAAAGCAAAGAATATATTTGTGTTCCAGTGTTATTTAAAAAAATATTTGACGTATGTGATACACCACCACGTATTATATCAACACATACTGGTACAATAAATAAATATGCTGCTGTGGATGTGTAATGGCTGTATGAAAATTTAAGAGGACTTAATTATACTAATATTTTGTGACTGTTTCTTACACGTATACATTCTGACTTCCGCTTGTTTATTGCTCTTGGAGGAAGGAGCAAGATCTCTATTTTTCATCGAGTGGCAGAGAGTGAGAATAACTGATAAACTTTCAAGGTACTCTTGAATGGTTCTATGTGTAAAAGAACAAGATGGGAATTTTAGGAGGACAGGTCAGGAACCAGTGGTGATTTTGTGTGAGGATGAAGGCGGGCTGCGGGAAGCAGACATGACTAGGTAGTGATGCTCAGGAACAACTTCATATTGTGGGAGGAAAAGCGAGAAAATAACCACTCTTTTCCTACTTATCAATCTGAAAACACTCCTGCAACCCACGAGGAAGGTAAAGGAAACCTTTTTGCTGTGAGCCAGGCAGGGCTACAGATTTAAACAAGCTCCTGGATTATTGGGTATTTGCCAGCTAATTTCCACCTGTCAAACTAAGGAGGGCCAACTGAGAGGAGAAGGCAAAGAAAAGTCTATTGATTCTGTGGCTCCACATCTCTTAGCTCTGAGCTGCTTCTTGTCTCCCTCCTGAAAAGCCAAACCAGCTCCTAAAACTGGGCATTTACTAGATCTAGCTCAGGTTCCCTCTCCCTGACATTTGCAGGCTAAGCAGTAATTTAACATTTAGGATATTTGTTGAAAGTGGAGAAGAGAGGAGCTCATTCATGCATCTTTTCAGCTTCCTGTCCAGTCCACACATCAGCATATTCATTCCCTCTAGAAAACGAAATCACATGTACAAAAAAATCTCCTGCACTGTGTGCTTTTTCCTTAACAGCCATCCTGCAGATGATAACTCTAAGAGAGATGCAAGGCGGAAGGTTGCAATTATCCTGTGTTTACCTGGCTTCAGTGACACCTCTCGGACCAAGGCTGTGATAGTTGGGGCAGGGTTCAGCTCCGGAGGAGCCGTAAGTGCACTTAGGGGTTCATGTGCCCTCCAGCCTCCCGGGACAAAGAGGGAAGCAACTGCTCATTTTCTCCTCAGGACTTTTTCCCTTTAGACATGGGCAAAAGGAAAGTATAGCCTTTTAAAATGCCTCCTGGTGACTATCAGGGGTTTGCTTTCACTGTAACTTGGAATTTACTGTCTGTTTTTTCTTTTTTTAAATTTTTTGTTCTTCAGAGGAAGCCGTATGCTAAGGCAGATGGATGGGAAGGTGTCTCACTGTTTTTGTTTTGACCTGAAAATTAGTGGATTACTGTTTGAATGCAACTTTCCAAAACAAAGATGTGGATGTTGAGGTTTTTATTAATGATCTGACACCTCTGGTGAATGGCTTCTTCACCCTGGGGTGCTAACCTCCTGTTTTGTGGCAGGAAGAGCACTTGCAGCTGATGAAAGACTTGAAAGATCCCTCTGGGACAGCTTAAGAGTGCCCAGGTTTGCCATATAGAAAGGTTTATTTTAGGTTGTTTGAAAAATGCCTCATTAGCAGCTGATGACTTAGCAGGGCAGCTCTTGTTGCGAAAACCTACAGCTGCCCCTTGCCAGGAGCTCAGGGTGGCTCTTCTTGCCCATCCCTTTCATTCCTTGATTCCAGGCGCTTTCCCTTCCTGCTCACCAGCAGTAGGTTATCATCTGAGTCACTGCAGGCAGCCTCTCACACACCTCACTACAGCGTTTGTTTACCAGGCTGGCTCTGCCTGCTTTGCCGAATATTCCTTATTTTAAGTGTCAGGATGGGTTTTTAACAATCCCTGCTCTTCTTCCTCCCCAACCCTGCCACATTCTGCACTTGTTCTTCCTCACCTCCTACAGCCACCTTCCTTTGTGGCTGCCCTTACCTTGATTAATGCTACAGCAAAGCAGTAACTCCTGTGTAATGACTGGAGCAGGTGTGTGAGTATTTCAGGAACCTTTTTGATTACCTCTAGATTTGCTGCCTTTTTCTGCTCGCTGCCTGCAGTGATGTGACAGTTTCTCTTACCAGGCAGTGTGTGACTGCATGAGATGTTGGCATTAAGTGCAGCTTTCTTCCCATTTCTCCTGTAGCTCTTGATGTATCCATTGGAACCAGCTTAGAGTGATGTCTAAACAGACTTTGCTTTTCAGTTAAAGTCCTTCTTCTTATTGCTGCCTTTCGTTCTGTGGTTTTTATTCATGTCTGCTTTCCCTATGTTGGAGAGAGTGAGTGTTTTTGTGGGTGCTTGGCTGTGCCCCGCTCAGCCAGCAGTCAACGGAGAGAGAGAAACCTGTTACTTGCTCCGTGTTGCTCTCAGGCACTCTTGTTTGCAGCACTCCCGTGGTGCAGCAGCACGTCTGCTGCCAGCTATGCTGCCTGCCATCTTCTCCTCTGGGAGTCTTTGAGAGACTCCTATGTTTAGTCCTGCGCTGATGTTACCTGGGCTGCTTCCAAGAACAGCACAGAACTGCTTCCTCAATTCCTAAAACTGACACAGAGGATGAAAACTGCAGCAGGATTATTTTTAGTTCTGTAAAAGTACAGCTAAAGCAGCATTGCTAGACTCTGCCTGGCCAGAATTTGCTGTTTCAAATTGTCCCTGACAGGTGGGGAGTGTGTGTCTGTAGTGGATGGTAGTTTAAAAGAGCATCTATCTGCTATTCCTTGATGCTTACGTTACAGTTTTGGATTGGACCGTCAATGCAAATGAATCTGAAGTCCGACATTAGTTTCTGGTAAATGTTCATCACGAAACCACTCGGTTACGGAACAGGAAGAAAAGTGCAGATGATAGCTGAGCTGCACTTGCAGAGCTGGGTGCGTGCATGCAGCTCCCAAAGAGCAGAGTGGCTGCAGTTTGAGACCACAGTGGATTTGGCAGGGCTGGGAAGAGCTGGTGACTGCAGGAGCAGGAAGAGCTGCAGCTCCTGCCTGGGCTGTGTTTGCTGGGCTGTGTTACACTGGTGGGGACCGGAGTGGGAAGCTTCCTGCCTGCCTTGTGTTCAGTAGTTCAGTACTCTGTAAACAGTATGATACACCTGAGCATTTCTAATGTGCAGGGCATCCTGTGCGCTGTAGATCCTTGGCGTGTTTGTGTAAAAACATGAGATGCAAATGAGAACTTTGATTGATCAGTTCCCTGATAACTGCTCTAGCCCTGTCATGGACACCTGCCTGCTTTTTCTTGTTGATTGACTTCCAGTGATCTGGTACCCATGGTACTTCGCAGCAGTCTCTGTGATTTGAAAGAAAGGAAAATGCTTGTGTTCTTGCCCAGAAATACAAGCGTTTACCCTGCTTGCTTGTTATCGGCACCTTATGGCAGTGTTTTCCAGATGGCACACTCTTAGGTTGCGTCCTTTCGGGCTGCTGCCTCTTTGCTGACCGGTGAGGGAGCAGTGCTCTGGACTTCGTGTGCTTTCTTCAAGTCTAAATGTCTCCCTTGTATGTTCATACAATTCGGCACTTAAAACTCTAGTGCTTTGCCTTGTGAAAGGGAGAGTCGATGCTGGAGTCGTGTCTCCTCCTGAGCTGATCCATAGCCTAGCGCTTAAATCTGAGTGTTTCTGTGTCAAAGCAGCCACAGAAGCAGGATTCGTAACCAAAAATTCATTATGAGCAGCTGTGGAAATCAGACACCTCTTGTTTAGAATTGCAGATATTCTACTACTTAGTTGTTATTACTATTAGCAAAATCCATCCTGTATCATTAAAATTCTACCATAACTGTTCTGTTGTCTCTACAAGCTGATACCAGTTCAAGCCTGTGTAACCTCAGAGCTGAGCAGCCTCCCTTTGTATTGTCCCCAGCCTCTGCTGATTAGAATCTTGTTTCACAGAAATGACTTGGTATTGTGCTTTGATAAAGTATTTATCCGGCACAGTCACGACCGGTTTGTTTACCTGATATTATCTAGGTGCTCTAATTCCAGCCAGCAGTCTAAAGTTCACAGGAGGGAAGATGAATTCAGGAAAATGGAGAATCAGACTGGCGATGATAAGTGCAGGGCATTCACGGTAGGATGTTCAGTCAGCCACCAGGAAAAAGCCTAAAAAGAAATTAAGAAAGTACTAAACAGTTTGTTTTTCTGGCACCTCAGGATGAGATGACCTCAAGTTTGGGCCTTACTACAAAGAAAGCCCTCATGATCCTGAGAGACCAGTTGTCAGCACTCCTGGAGGGGCATCAGAAGGAACGGAAAAAAGTGACTTCATGGAAGGTGAGGCACCAAACAGGTTGGGCACTCAGTCTCCCCTTCTCAAAGTAAAACTGAAGATTAAACAAAAGTTGGCTGCTTTCCCTCCCAGACTGCTGCTGCAGAGTGTCTGGGTGTAGAACTGCTAAAGTCCTTGGGAGCAAAGCAAGGAATCTACCTAAGGGTATGTTTCTCTCAGCACTTCTCTCCTGGATGCTGGAGCTCTACAGGAACTTAGCTTCACCTGTGAAGGATCTAAGGGCTTCAGGAGCCACTAATGGCAGTGTGCCTAGGGGATCCATATCAGGTGGAGAGAAAGAGCTGTAAAGCTCAACAGTTTCCCCTTGTCCATGTTTGTCTGGTGTGTGTGTTGAATACAAAGTGCTGGTGTTTGTGGACAGTACTTAAATGTTAAAAGAGTTCCTCGCTTGGTTAGTGACAATGGGACAGCCTGGCACAGAAGCCCTTTCATTCTTCCAAGCAAGAGTAAAGCAGATAGTGTTCGCTGAGACTCGCCAGCTGAGCAGCTGTTGGTGCTGTAGCAGTCGCATAGCTGATCTGAGATGCTCTGTATCATTTTCAAGGTTTTTACAAAGTTGTGTTCACCCTGGACTGCTGCCTTCACCCTTTCACACTCTGGTTTTTCAAATGTCTGGCTCTGTATTTCCTGAATGCTGACTGTCTGCTGCCCTCCTTTTGTAGGAGGTGTGGAGGAGCAGTTTTCTATACCATGGTAACCGTTGCTCCTGTTTCCACTGGCCTGGTGCATCTCTGATGCTTCTGGCAGTGCTGTTGCTGCTGTGCTGCTATGGGAGCCAGCCGCAGGGGAGGTAAGCAAAACATCCCATGCTGGTTAACTGGAGCAAAGTGGTGGTTTTATATCGTCGTGACACTGTGCATGGCTGACATAAGTGTTCTCCCTCATTCTGTCTAGACATCTAGACGTTAGCATACTCATGCTGCTAATTCTGTCCCTTTCACAAAACTTCAGCCAACTTCACTCTACTTTTAATACACCCATAGAGTGTCCTACGGAGAGACTGAGATTTTTTTTTTTCTGTAGCATTCGTAGATCTTGAAAAATCGTAAGGCATTATCACAGTTAGGAAGAATTTTGAAACTGGAGAATTTAGTGGCTCATGGGAGAAGTTACTGTGCTGTCACATGTGCCTTAGAATGCCTTGACCATGTTTGTAAGAGTATTTTTTAATTGAGACAACTCCTTTCAGACTTCTCTGGTGGCATTATTCTAAAGAAGAAGTGTGATCATAGCTCCCCTGTTTCTCTTTTTTAGCTGTAAGTCTGTGGGATGTAGGAATAAGCAACGGAGCAGGTGTGCATTTATCTCTGTGGGCGGCTGGCAGTGTGTTCAGCTCATTCACTCAAACCTCATCTGCTTTCTGCTTTCTTCTGTTTTGCTGTGCAAAGCCAAGGTGCAGAGATAGTTAATGCAGTGGCACTCTTCCTCCTTCTCCTCTTGGATCTCTTCATGATCGGGCGTCAAGAGAGGCTCAAGTGCAGAGAGGTGGAGAGGAGGCTTCAGACAATCATTGATAAGATAAACGGTGAGGTGTCATTCATCTGTCTCTCATTTGCATTTGTGTTTTCCTCCCATTGATTTTTCTCCAAACCTAATCACATACGTTACTAATTGAACTTACTAGCCTTCCCCTATTGTACATAGAAGCAAGCTGTGAGAATTGTCCTACTCATGCCTGTCCTGTAGAATAGCTATTTTGAGCTGTCATTTGGCCATGTGCTTCCAATCTGTGTGTTATCAGGTAGGCGTCTGTTATGTCTGTGCTTTGGAGTAATTTGAATCCTCAGTATCTTAGAAAAATATCTGCCTTGCAGCAGATGATGAGAGGAGAATATGCAGGGTTGTACCACAACATAGAACAGAAGGAAATAAATTGCTGTGTGTGAGCATCGTCTCAATGGGAGCTTTTGAACCTGAGGAAGCAGTTCATTCCAGTGCAGCAGTTTTAAGGACAGCCTTTAGCTTTTCCGTTGTACAAGTATGTATTTAAGGTTATAAAATGACTATGTTTAGTTGCTAGGACTGGGTGGATAGAGAGGGGAAAAGCCATCAAAGATAAAGAGAGGGATGGTAAAGATGATGGGAATGTACTGAGCTTAGCACTGGAGGACCTATAGCCACTACAGGATGTAAATCGATGTATGATTGGCCCCTTCAGAATTATTATCGCTTAATTCATTCACACTTTGTGCCTTCAGATACGCTTGGCAAAGAGGTGAAATGGCCAGACTCCATGTACCCTGACCTTCACATGCCTTATGCCCCATCCTGGTCCCTTCATTGGGCCTACAGGGATGGTCATCTTGTCAACCTGCCTGTGAGCCTCTTAGTAGAAGGAGATGTCATTGCTTTGAGGCCAGGCCAGGAGTCATTTGCTTCTCTAAGAGGGATTAAGGTAACTTGCTTGTCTTATTTCCCTGGCCTGTAACAATATATTTCACAGCATTTTCTTGCTAGTACTCCAATTCCCAGTGTACAGATTATTGGAGTGTTTGATTTCTTCTGACTTTGAAAACGGTTTGAAATTCCAGTTCAGTCAAGGACAGTGCTTTGTTAGACAGATTGCGTCTTCACTATGAACTCCCAAAACCAACAGACTGGAACCCTAATGTGATACCAAAGCAGCATATTTCCACCTCTTCAGGTCAAGGGGGAAATGTAATGTGCTGCTGAATATAAGTGGAGTGAATCTAGCCAGTAGAGTGATATGACATACAAACCCCCTACTTCATCCTGTTTTTTAGGTGGACAAATAAAGTTTGTCTGCTTTGACCTTCTCCTTACTACTGATTCATTATAAAATAAGATAATATAAAATACCTGGGGTAGAAGTAAATTAACAAATCAATTACAAGATCTACACAAAGATTTTGCTGATTGAAGATGACTGGAAAAAGATTAAAGCTTGAAATTTACTTTTGTTGGCTTTTATTGTAACTTTCATTCCAAATGCCAATTTTCATGAAATAACCAGGTGTGCTTGAAAACAAGCATTTAATTTTATTTCAGGTTTGAAACAATAGTTCAGCTAATGAATTTTTGAGAGCTGAGAGAGGGAACTGTGACAAACACATACGGTGTCACTTACAGTGGAAGGGATCCTGCTGGACTAAACCTGCAGTCCTTCGCAGCAGGGTCCCACCCAGGCCCCGACTGTGCAGCCTTTGGGCTCTCTGACTTTTTTCCTAGGATGATGAGCACATAGTTCTGGAGCCAGGAGATCTGTTTCCACCTTTCTCACCTCCACCCTCCCCAAGGGGAGAAGTGAAGAAGGGACCTCAGAACCCTCAGCTGTATCGTCTCTTCCGTGTCTTGAAGACCCCGATAATTGATAATGTCAGGTGGGTTAAATACAGTGCACAATGCCTGCACAGCTTGTCTATGTCCTTGTTGCTGCCTTGTGTTGGCAAAGAATGAGACTTAACAGTCCAGGACAGGAATTTTCAAATATGCTGCACTGTGTCTTCTCTATTAGCTGGGAATGCTATAAGTCTCTTATTGTCTGTCTTCAATTGTCGTCCTTAACTGATAGGTTAGACTAATATATAAAACCACATATATGCTAAATATCACTGTCCAGCTCATTACTTTCCAACTAGATTTCAACAATGCAGGGAGGTCACAGATTTCATGCATTTGATGTAATCGCTGATATGACACCCTTTTGTCAACTGGAGATACAGATATCTGGATGTCTTGTTGGAGTTTCAGTACACACTGGGGCAATGGAAACTTCCTGCTAAGCGAGTGAGGAGACCTGAGGAGTTTGCTCAACTCTGCACTGCAAATTTCCGTGCAAGTGCAGCGCTGTTACTGTGGAACTTGGCTTCTCTTCTGAAGGTCACCCCTCATCGCATAGGGTGAACATGGTGTTCTACTGAAGTCTACTAGGAGGTTTATATCTGAGGAAAGTGCAGGATTAGGGTCTTCGTTGCTGAAATCTCAAGCTGTTTTCCATTTTTTAGGTGGTGTCTGGAAATGGCTTTGTCACGTCCTGTGACAGCCCTGGATAATGAGAGATTCACTGTACAGTCAGTGATGCTGAAATATGCTGTCCCTGTTGTACTGGTAGGTCTCATTTCAAGCCTTTGTTGTTGAATATAGCCATGTTTTGTCAATAAAGGTGAAAAATTTGCACCCATCAACAGGAAATTGTGGCCAGGCCCTAACTCATGCAGCTGACTCTCTGCGTACCTTGGGTAGTTCAGAGAAGCAAAGATGCTGAGCCATCTAGCAGTGAGAGTGGAGAGAGGAACTGCATCAGCAGACCAAGTGTATCTTCCAGACTTTCCCAGGGCTGAGAATGTTACAAGACAGTGAAAACTGCTTCTGTGCAAGTAGCAGTAGTTAGCTGACAGTGTCATCTCTGTGTGAATTGCAGGCTGGCTTCCTGATCACCAATGCTGTGCGCTTCATTTTCAAAGCTCCGGGAGTTGCTTCTTGGCAGTACACTCTTCTTCAGCTACAGGTAAAGGAGAGCTTTGAGCTCCACTGCATCTCCTCCCCAGGGCACCACTGAGTCTGATTCCCTCCCTCAGCAACTTGCTTCATCCTATGACAGCATCCTATGCACACCCTTGTGCATGCTGGACCCAGGAGCTCTCAGTGAATCAGGACAACAGCTCTACCCTGGCCATTCCTCCTCGATTGCCCTTTGTGTTGCTTGCTCTCATTTGCCATGTATGTATGTATATGTGTGTATACATGTATATGGTATCCTTTGTCTTTAAACTTGTAAGAGTTTATGCCAAGTTCAGCATGAGAACCAGCTGCAAGTTGGTGTGATTTATTCATGGCCTTCTTCCTTACAAACCCCTAAGGGTGTGTGTCTCCTCTCTCTGTTGCGATGCTTCCAGTGCCAGCAGTCTCTTTCTTTCCTGTCATTGCCTTTTACCCATCCTCTCACTGTGGTGGAAAAGATGTCATGTGAGAGGTCTGACTTCCTGTCTCTGTGCTTGCTGGTGATCACAAATGTTCTTTTCAGGTGAATGGTGTCCTGCCCATCCTTCCGTTGCTCTTTCCTGTCCTGTGGATTCTTGCTACAGCCTTTGGAGAAGCCAGAGTCTTGGCCCAGATGAGCAAGGCCTCGTCCACCTCACTGGTAGGTATCTCTCCGCATCAAACCAGTGCAGAGAAGGAGGCGTAAGATGAGAAGCGAAGTGAGCACAGTGAATGCAGCAGATGTGTTCACATAATTGTAAAAGCTTGTTGGATCTTTGTTTGTCCCAGCTATGCCCTCTCCCTGGAGCACAGCATGGCTTCTTCTTGAACAGATGTTTTAATTTTTTCAACCCATCTACAGATATCCCAAGGTGATAGGAAGCTCCAGTGATTCTATAAATCTCTTCAAGGCATGTGCTTTCTATCAGCTAAATATAATCTGTCACAGGGGTTAACATGGAGATAAATGCCCTGTGGTGGCTGTAACCAGGGAACGTTTAGCCAGTGAGAGGGAATGGAATACATGAAATCTTCTGCAATGCCCTGTTTTAACGTGTGGGCAGAACAGCCCTTTCCTGAGGCTCTGGGGCTTTACTTGCAGCTATAGCCTTTGCAGTGGGTCAGGAAGTAAGAGGAATTTCTGATGGTTGTGCTGGTTTGGGGACTGGAGTTAGGGAGTCTGATGAGTGTGCGATTCTGAACTGGAGGCACTGGTGGGTGTGTCTTGTGCTCTCCTGGTGTCAGTGTTGGTGAGATGCACTGTGCATGTTTGTTTTCTGTGCTGACTTCTGTTATGCCTGTGCTTGGACAGAGTTTCTCTCTCCTTCTTGTCCTTCCTTGGCCTCTGTGGCCCCGGGTCTGCGTTTTCTATTCTTTTCCCTATAGATTGTACATGACTAAGCTGCCTGTGTCCTGGGGAGGGAGGACACATATTACATCCCTCAGTGGCGTTTGTACCTTTACCATCTCTTCTTAGTGTTTTCTCCACTTTACCTTTCACACCCAATTTCAGCATCACTTGGTTTCTCTCTTTGGAACCTTCCTCTTTCCCTTCACACCTTGCCCTTTGGCTGGGAAAACTCAGAGCTCCTTGGCTTCCCTGCTTCATCATTCTCAACATACCATTTGCCCTGTCACTCATACTTGCACCTTCCTTGTGTTCTTTCCTGTCTTCTTTTTCTTGTCCAGGCAATTCACTCTGTCCAGCCAGCTCTTTCTGTGACATCTCAAACATGATCCTCCATCCTTGCTGCTGCAGAACAACCGTTGTGATGTGCCTTGGTCATTGTCCTCTTGACTAGGGCAGTCTTCTCTTGGCCTTTCTGTTTCACTCCTTCCTTCTCTCTACTCTGTTCAAAATGTAGCAGGTAAGACCCTCTTACTCTCCACTCACTTGGCCTGTGTGACGCTCCTCTCCACCTTCTGCCCCCTTCTATCATGTTCAAGCTGTTTGATTCTGTTTTTCAAGGCCATAGGTGACCCTTGTGACTGGTTAGTTAGACATCCTGAAGGACACAAACCAGTGCCCCCCCAGACAAGCCCCTGCCTCAGGCTGCATTATTACAGTTGGACTACAGCGGCATTCCTTTTAGAAAGGAATTTGATCTTGGTTTGAAAACCGTTTGTACTGCCTTTGATAGGTTGTTTCAGTAATTATTTACTTTTGCTGTTAAAAATGGGCATTCTATCTTAGTAGGAATTTTTGTAGCATCTGATTTCCAGCCCTTGGAACATTTACATCTTTTGTCTCCTAGATTTAAGAGCACGTCAGTCAAATTTCTGATCTACTATAGCTGCTCACATTCCCTTTTATCGGCTCTTTGGTTAAGTAAACAGTTTAAGCACCTTGAGTCACTGTAAATATATTTTTCAACCCTCTAACCTTTCTCTTGGCTTTCCTCTTAGCTTTCTTCAGTGCTTCAGTGTCACTGTAGAATTATGAATCTCCAAAACCCACAAAATATTCCAGTAACAGTTCTGCTTGTGCTAAATTTCAGAATAATTTGGACTTTCTACTCTATGTTGCCTTGTTAGTGCAACAAAGGATCATATTAGATCTTTTAGCCACTGCTGCAAATGGCCAGGCTTTGTTCAGCTGGTAATCTAGGGATACTGCATTTTAAATAGAGTCCTCACCCTGTAAGTCCAGCCTTCATTTTTGTTTCTAGGTATGTAACCTTACTTTTGTGCTTGTTGATATGCATGTTTTCTCTTATTTACCAAGCAATCCATAATGTCCTCTTTTTCTTTGGACCCTGCCCCAAACTGTATAATTTACAGTCTCTATCAAAAATGGTGGGTTTTTTTTTAGTTTTCTTTCAGGATGTTAACAGAATATCCAGAATTTGTCCCTGCTTGAGCTAGTAACACATCCTGTTGCAAGTAATTCCTCAGTTTCCGTTCCATTTAGACATAGTCTATTTCTAATATTTTTAATATGGGCCATATTTCTCTGGTATTACTCTAGTTTTTGTTAGAAAACCAGTAAAGCATTTTGTATCAAGTCAAAGTACCAAGTGGTCTACGTCAAAAACATTATTTTTATTGGTCAAATTTGTAATTTTGTCAAAAAAGATATCACAGTAGTTTGATGAGATTTATTACTCATATACTTGTGGTGTTTGGCTCTGGTTGTATTATTCCACTTCTTTTCTTTTAATTGAGTCTCATATTAGCTGCTCTGTTATTCTGTCTGAAATCAAAATCTGTCTGGAGTCCTGTGGTAACTTGGTTTGTTCTCCTGACCCTTTTTAGGCACTGGCACCACATTAGCTTTCTTCCATTGCACTGCGACTTAATCCGTGCTTCAAGCCTTGTGCAAAATCAGCAGTAACAGTCAGAAAGTTGTCCAGACTCGCTAATTTAAACATATTTACTTCCAGTAGCTAGTGTTAGAATGGAAAATATTTCGTAGTTATCATATGGTATGATTATATGACTGAATAAGGAACAGCAATATTTATTTAGCACGTCTGCCTTGCCTGCAATATCATTTGCAATTTCACTGTCTTCAACAGGCGGTGCACTGGTTTTAATTACCTACTGGTATACTCGTTCTTATTTTTATGTTAATTTTTACTTCTATTTTCACTTCCACTCAAAACTGGACTTTTTTATTTTTACTATGGAACTTGCTTTTTAAATTTTTAATAAAATATTGTTAAACAGTTCCTAAGTATTCTTCATAGTTCTCGGTTTAAATTATTTCTGACAAATTTATCTTGGCTTTTTTCAGCTTTGTTAAACTGATCCTTTTTAAAGTGCCAGATATATGCATTATTATTTGAGGTGTCATTTTATTTACATAGAAATGTAATTGCCATATTCACTTATGAATGTATTTAAATTTAAACTGTTTTTCAAAATGACATCTACTGTGCTGTTCCTTTGTGCTGGGTGCACAAATTTTGAGTTAGTAAATTTCTCGGTGTAATTCCAAGAGCCCTGTGGTAGTGCCCTGCTACAATTTCTTTTCATTTCCTATCCACATCCTATTCACATCACCTCATTACTCTGCGCCCATTGTGTTCTGGGCACCTGCTTTTACAGCCGCTCTTCTAGCTCCCTTCTTTTGACTGATTCGTATAGCTTAAAACCAGATCAGTCAATCCTGGCTCTTTCTGTCTAAAAATAACCGTCCAGAAAGAGCCTCATCTGGGTTTAATTGCTAATATTTGCTCTGTAGGCATTTAGGTAATGACTGTGTTCTTCTGTGATGTACAGCACCAAGCACTTTGACTGTGCTTCACAAGCAGATAAAGGCATAGTCCATTAAAGGCTTAATTGCTTTGATGAATTATTGGTCTGCCTTGGTATAGCGACTCCCACAGAGCAGGACTCCTGCTTTGCTCTCTCTGAAGGCACAGTATTTAGAGAAGGATGTTCCTCATGACACATTTCGGAGCACAATTATAGTAACTGGTCTCTTCTCTTGCCGCAGCTTGCTAAGTTTTCAGAGGACACTCTCAGCAGCTACACAGAGATGGTATCTTCTCAGGTACTATTATTATGAATTGTTTTTTTCCATCTTCACTGCAGAACTTCATGATATCCTTTCCCTTCCTCTCTGATCTCCTGCTTGTTCCTAGACCCTTTTTACTTGTGTCAGTTGTCCGTTGTCACTCATTTGCTGCTTTAATTTCCTATGCATGCAGGTTGCATGTCTTTCCTCTACGTTTTCCCATGTAAATGCTGCTCTGCTGACCAGAGATTGAGGTGACTTTGATACTGAGTCCAGTTGTGCTTTCTGAATATTGCAAATGGTTTGAAATCAACTTTTTCTATCCTGAAGAAAGTACCTCTTTCAAGTCCTTTCCAGGAGTAAAATAAACTTTTTATGGTGTGTGTCAGAAAGAAGGGAAGTATTTTGCTTGTACCAGAAAAACCTCCTTCTTCAAGCCACAACTAAAGAACAAGAGGGGATGGCAGTCAGCACCAAGACCAAATATGAAGAGGGGAGCATAGGATGTTCTGGCTAGAAGTCTGATCCTGTTCATAGACTCCTTAACAAGCTTAAGCACATTACTAGTGCTTCCAAAGCTGGGGCAAATAAACATTCAGAAGACCTTTTTCTAGGGGAGGAACTGCATCTGGCCAGTCTATAAATTGCATCATCCAGATTAAACAGGTGGATAGAGGAAAGACACTTCTCTGTCTAATCTGGCATTAAGATTCTCCTTTCCATAAGGAGGCAGATGGGCTCCAGGAATGCTTAAAAATCCCTAGATATTATAGGAATCAATCCATATCACAGAGGAGTGCACATGGATGCGGGTGCGCACGCACACCCCACATGCACTTCCTTTGCTGAATATTTTGTTGTCTTTCTATGCCAGTTCATCATTTAGCTGAGATGTCTTTCAGGTGTTAAATGGGAGTGATTTGAGCTGACCTTCCTCATTGAAAAGATCTGCTTCTGTCCTTTTGTACCTGTGTAATATTTTTGCTTATGAGAAACTGGTTTAAATAAGAGCTTTTTTTCTTCCTGGTGATAGCTCATGATTGTTTTGCATTTGAGCTTAGGGCTGTACTAACCCTTAGAATCTGAGGAACTTGATCTAGGGAGCTTTGGGGGAAATGCTCTGCAGTGACAGCATTCCAGAACAAACAAACAAAAAAAAGCATTTACTGCTAAAAAGCAGTAAAATAACACTGTAATGCAAACCTGGTTTTGCTGGCTTTAGAATTGCACAGAGAAAAAAACACAGCTCTGGTGCTTGGATTGATTTCTGCCATCCAGACTCCCTCTGAAACATTTTCTTGTGGAAGAAGGGTGCCAACTTGACATTTTAATTTTGCAAAATATCCCCTTCTTTCAGTCTATTATCATATTGATTACAATTAATTTGCAATGATGGAGTAGTCAGGGCACCTTGGCTTTATTTCCAACATTGTCATTGCCTCAGTAAGTAACCTGGGGCAAGTCACCTCACCATAGGGACTCCATTTACCCGATATTGCAGCATGGTGATCATAAGCTTAAGGCCTGAAACTCTATAATGCCAGGGAACGAGAGTTAACTTTAGGAAAAAATACTAAAAGGTGACAACTGGTTCACCCCAAATGGAGTCACTTCAGAATTCTTTCCTGTATTTTTGGATGGACAAAGGTAGTTTCAGTGAATTCTCAGTTCAACAATCAGACTCTCTGTTAGCATCCTCTGGAAGGGGGAAGAAATGCCTTTCCCTTGAGAACATCAGCACCGTATCAGTTAACAGGTTCCCACGGAGACCCGTGTTTATCTTACAGTGTATCACTGTGTTGAACCTGAAAGCAGGTAATGTCATACTCCCTTTCTTCCTTCTCTCCCCTCATCTTTTACTGAATGAGTCTTTAATTGGTTTATGTCCTCTGCTTCCCTCGTCAGGAAATGATACGCTGTATCTGGAGCCACTTCCTCTGTGTTTTAAAAGGCAAATCCCCAACTCTGAGCTTCACTTCCAGCTTGCTCCATAGTCTGGGATCTGTCACTGTGAGTATTGCTGGGTTGTCAGAAGGAGGAGCCCCACGTGGAGGCTTTGTTTGCATCGTTAATGTTGTCCTTCCCTGAGCATAGACTGTTAGCAATCAGTTCACTGTGCTGGAATTAGAAACCCTTCAGGCACCTGTCATTGTAGAAGAGTTTATAACTGTCTTGTCTTGTCCGAGCAGCACATTTGCAGGCTAAACCAATGGTTAGAGATACTCTGTGGCATATAACAGGGTGTCTGTATTTTCCAGCTCTGGTTCTGGTCCCATGACCCTCTTGACTCCTGTTCAAGAACCAGCTCGTTCAGGTCCTGTTAAGGTGTTAACTGGTGAAACAGGTTCAGTAGTTGCTTCCTTCCCGTGGTCTTCATGCCTAGTTTTGCAATATCCTGAGATAAAACTGGTGGTAAATAACCCATCAATCCTCCTAGATCAAGGAATTCTCAAATTTCTTGATGAGTTATTAGGTGCAGTTTCTTAAGACAGAAGGTTGGCAAAGAGGGACTTGTCTCTCCTTCCATGTGTTTATTAAACTTGTGATATTTACAACTATGCATGAACACTGAGACATATTTTCACTGAGATTTTACTTTCTTGGGGGTGTTGTGGGATGTTCTAGGTACTCTGCTGTGTAGACAAGCAGGGGATTCTTTCCTGGCCAAACCCCAGCCCAGAGACTGTTCTGTTCTTCAGTGGGAAGGTAGAACCACCTCATGATAGCCATGAAGATCTGACGGATGAGCTCTCTACACGGTCCTTCTGCCATCCTGAGATGGAAGACGAGGTGAGGGATATGTAATCCGTGATATTGGCTTTAATCATAGTTTGACTGACGTGCACAACGTGGTATTATAGAGGGAGCCCTTTGCTTGTAGAGAAGTCCTGTGCCATAATTCTTTGCTTAAAAGATAAAGAAGCTGTGAGGATGAGATCCTTTTCTACAGGAGTCCTAAAGCAGCCTGTGAATTAGTAGTAGCTCATGTTCAACCAGTGAATCACCGCCATTCATTTTGTTGGTCTCTTGCAGCCCCATGAAAGAGATGCTTTGCTCTCTGGCCCCCTGGCAGACACAGTTCATATGACCAATGAGCAAGACAGGAACAACTGGTCTAGTGACCCTTCAAAGGCTCCCGATGCCCATGCCCACCGAAAGCCAAACAGCAGAAGCAAGCATCCCTCTGGGTCCAATGTGAGTTTTAGCAAGGACACAGAGGGTGGAGAGGAGGAACATACTCAGGTAAGACACACAGAAGGGGCACATAATTAGTTTTTTGTAGAGCTACAAAACAGACTTAAACCCGTAGAGTCTCCTCTTTTGGGAATTTAATTGAGAATTCCCTGTGGGATTCTAGGCTGAAGCTATATTCATTGTAGCCAGTTAGTTTTCCTGTCTGTTGGACCAGGTTGTTGCTGACAGTGAGGTGTTGGCTTGTGAGGCTGAAGACTTTGTGTGTGACTACCACCTTGAGATGCTTAGCCTGTCCCAAGACCAGCAGAACCCCTCCTGCATCCAGTTTGATGACTCCAACTGGCAGATGCACTTGAATTCCCTCAAGCCTCTGGGCCTGAATGTGCTGCTCAATCTCTGCAATGCCAGCGTGACAGAGCGTCTGTGCCGCTTCTCTGACCACCTCTGCAACATTGCCCTCCAGGAAACTCACAACGCCGTGCTGCCTGTCCACGTGCCCTGGGGCCTCTGTGAGCTTGCCAGGCTAATAGGTAAGGAGAAATTGGATGAGGGGACACAGAGAAATCAGAGCTGTCGATAGGCTCTTAATCCTTAGCGAGCACAAGAAAAATATTTCCCCAGTCCCGGTTGCTGAGAAGGTGGAATTATAGAGCTGACTGTTGTTGTTCAGTTGCCAAAAGAGTCTATTGAAGAGTTGCTTTTGGCAAGTTCTGACATTGTAGACACCATCAAAGGAACAAATGTCATCAAGGATAATTCCAGCCAGCCCTGGCTAGGATTGGTGTTGTTCTGGCTTGAGTTTCCCAATCTCACCAGGAGACAAAGAATAGCTGCTAATGGACAGATAGCTGCCCTAACTTTACAGCAATGCTTTACCAGAAATTTGGGTACAAATGATGTGGGTACCTCAGTTTGTTTTATAGATGGTAAAACTGAGGCGTAGGGGAGGTAAGAGATTAGAGGCAACACTAGGTTTAAAATCTGGAAGCTCTTGAACTCGATTCTGTGCCTGTGCTTCAATGTCATAGTTCCCTTGTTCGATGAACCAGAAACATGAAAGCTGTAATTACGAGTAACATCTAGTCCTTCTGAATGATTTTCATCATAGATCTTGAGCCACGTTGGTGTAGATGCACAGTGAACACAGCTCACCTACCTGTTGCTGGGGAGATGTCAGAATGAGTGCAGAAAAAGTGGGTGGCACAGAATCAGGAGAGGACCTTTCTTGTGCTTTGGTTGCGGCCCATTTTTCCTCCTCCCTGTATTCGCATTTCAGGTTTCACACCAGGTGCTAAAGATCTTTTCAAGCAGGAGAACTATTTGGCCTTGTACCGCTTGCCAAGTGATGAGATGGTTAAGGAAACGATCCTGGGGAAGCTTTCATCGATCACCAAGAGGAGACCACCCCTGAGCCACATGATTAACCTTTTTGTGAAGGACACCACTACCAGTAAGACTGTCCCTTTCTTTGGGCACCACTTGATATGGGAGGATCTTTTCTGCAGAGAGCCTAGAAAATGTCAGACTGGAGTAGTCTGGAGCCCCTTTGGGGTGATAGCCTTGCTCTGTCTATGGCCGGTACAGATAGGCTCAATAAACCTTAGTGAACAGTGCTGTGGCATACTGAGGCAGGGAATTCTTCCCAGCTCTGGTTTCTTCAGGATCATAAATAGTTTTTAAAAATTATCTTAGTTAGCACATAGTAAACCTGTTTTGTGCAACCAAATAGCAGTGCAGAGTAAGATGGGGGTTTTATTGGGTTTTCCAAAAGACTTCATTATGGTAGTGAAACTAATACTGCACAGGATTGAATATTACTCATGGTTTTACCTAGTGATGATCATCTTTCTGATAACCCAAATCGTAAATCATTATCTTAGGGAGTTGTCTAGTGTATTATATTGCATAGAAATAAATAATCACAGAAATCCCTTGCAAACTCATGGCGACCATAAGTACACCAGCTGAAGCCACGCTGACTTCTGTGTTCCTTGTACTCCTTCCTGTTCTAATAGGAATGGGTTAGGAGTTTAAGAATGTGCAGCTGGGCACCATGAGGTCTTAAAGCACCTCAGCAAGATTTAACAGCTTGCCTGTCAGAGCTCTTAGTCTCCTCATAATACCTTAAATTGACTGAACTGGACTTTCTGGAGTTGACATATGTTCCATATTGGATCTGAACTATGATTATTATGCTGGCCAGAGATTTACCAGGTAAACTGTCTTGTCTTGCCCAATTCTTCTTAAATTTGTATCTTAATCTGGGGAGGAGCTTTTTAATTTGTCCTGATTGCTGCTATCTTGCCTTTTTGAGCAAGAAGTTTTCTGGTGCTGAGATTCTTAGTGTAGAAAAAAAACCTTTAATGTTGCCTCATTTCAACTCCTTATCCTCATTTTTAAACGGTTTAGTTTAGAGGCTGGAGCTCAGACGAATACGTGTGTGACCTGGATTATGCTGTCTAGAGCAAATTCTAAGACGAATTTTGCCAGCGGGGTTAGTTGACCATGGGAACACCTCTCACATGACAGTCTTGCCCCTTGAAACTTTATAAAATGTGTACAACCAGAAATAACAGGTTATGCGGATAACTGGGTGAAATTAAATGATTCTGTTTACACAGAAGAGTCAGACCAGTTGATCGTAACTAACCTCTCTTCATACATTATTTGTGAAAAAGTCTTTGAATCCGCCCACTCCTGTGACGCGCTGAAGTCAAAGGGAGATACATAATAGATTCTACAGCTGTAGCAGAAATAGCTTATCTGTGCGTTCCCTTGCTATTCCATTGAAATATGTGTCTCAGCAGCTGGCAGCGTTCATCCTAAATCCATAGTAACCACATGGAAATGAGGGGCTCACCGGCGTCTTCTGTGGAGTAAAATGGCTGATACCATCTCTGTCTTCCCTTGCTACAGCTGTGCTCTTAGATTCCTTTTGCTCTCACTGGCTCAGCTCTCACGGCTTGGTTCTTCCTAACGAGCCCCAGCAGTCATGAACGGTTAATCATACCCCCTGTCCTATTCATTAGTTTAGAATGAATAGTTCATTAGGCCAGAGGAATTCTGGCCTTAAAGTTCACAATTTAGGAAGGGAAGAAGAGGCTGAGCTCACTTTACTGGCAATGACAGCTGAATGAACCCCTTCCAGTTTAGAGTGCTTGCTGTCACTGTCGTTCACCCCTTAGAAGGACTGTTGTGTGGGATGCTGATGATACCGAATGGGAAATGGATTGGAATTGCTCTCAAGCTCTGCAAGCTTTTGCTCTGTGTCCAGGGCGTAGGTTTTGCGTGAATTAATAAACATCTCTTGTTCCCTCTTTCCTAGCAAGGACTATCTGACCGTAGGAGCAAGGTGGGAAGGGTTAGGTGTTTATATAATAAAATGAACCAGAGCTGTGCATAAGTACTCCTTTGTGTCCCTGAAACAGGCTCCTTCTTTCACACGCAGCTCCTATTCGTCTTGGAGGTTTGTTATGCTGATAAACTTGGCGTGTGATTACTATTTATAGCAGAAAGCAGAGAGCTGCTATGTTTTGGAAAATCCTCTGGTGTTCCTGAAGGTCCCTGCCTGGTTTGTGCGAGTGGATGTTCTTGGCTCTTGATTTCAGCAGCCAGCGTGAGCATTTGCAGTCAGCAACAATGCTTGCAAGAAGCCTTTGGGCTCATTTTTCTTGGCAGTGATGTTTTTTTCATTAGATCAGCTTTGAAGCTGTTGGAGGCAAAGTCACAGAGCAGCTGGAGGAGGGAACCTAGACAGGGCAGTCTACGTGCGTGCAATGTTAATGCATCAGTGCTAATGAAAGGGAGCAGCAAGTGTGGAGGGGGAGGCAGCCCCTCACCCTTTAAACTTGTGTGTTGTGCTTGAGACCTGCTTCAGACAAGTGACATCACACACCTTTGGGAAACGCTTTTTAACACCCCTGTCTATTTGGGGGAATGAAAGACTTTAAGTCTGTATTAAAGAGTAAAGGAGTGGGGGTGTAAAAACCAACAGGGACAAGCTGTGGTGTCCACTGATCTTGAGTTCTTCCCTGATCACAACATGAGTTACTTTTTTAGAGCCTTATGTTGAACTTTTGACCCATCCTGATATAACATGTTTTCAAGACCCTTTGTGAAACAGGCTATCTAATGGGTCGCACAGTTAAAATTATCTTCTGCTACTTGAATGGAAGGTATTCAAGAATAGCTCTTACCTTTTAGGTCCATGCCTGGCCCAAACTTGAATGCACTTTCCAGTGTAGGCAGACTTTGATCCCCGTAGGCTCATCACTGGTACTTGTACTCTCACGAGTATCTTCTGCTCTGTTGGATACAAGGAGCGTGGTATTATCCCACTTTCTGTTGGAGTGGGATTGTTACACAGTGTGAGCAGAGAATAGGAATTGACTACGTGGATTTTATCCCAGGCTTGTTTGAACTCACGGTTAGACAAATAGCAGCTGAATACATATCATCCAATTTGAATAATTTCTCAAAGACTTTCAGCAGAGGAAAGGGGATATCTGGGGTGCATCAAGGCAGTTTGCAGGAAGACTGTCTTTTAACAAATAAGAGAACAGTTGGTATGATATCCCTTTCCTGTGACCCTGTATGTGTGATGCTGACTCATTGTTCTCCTACACTTCAGGCACTGAGCAAATGTTTTCTCATGGGACAGCTGACATCATCCTCGAGGCCTGCACAGACTTTTGGGACGGTACCGATATCTACCCCCTCTCTGGCTCTGACAGGTGGGCAGCTTTGTCATTTGGTGTATTCAGGAGCTGCAGATAAATTGCAGAGGGAACCTGGTCACTCTTTGTTAAAATTCCCTTTACTGATGCTTGTTAAGCTATTTAATAGAAGCTTCAAGTAGGTTATCAACATGAGCTGTCTCTGCTTGTAATTAGTTGTTACAATTATAGCAGTGTAAGGGATTAGGTAGCAACAAACTATGCTGGGTTGTAGACTAAGGCAGTTCTCACTGTGTCTGTTAACGTATCAGCCTCTTATATGTGGGCTCTGACTGTACTATGTAGTAGGACTATGAATTTTAATCAGGTCGTATGCTGGTGGCAGAGAATTTTTTTTGTTATTCAAGACAAATGCCTTGTTTCACATGAAATGCAGAGTGATCAGTTCTACATGCTGTTGACAGCTTCAAACCATCACAGCCTTTTATTCCTGCTGCAGTGTCTGGCGGTGTCTATTGCATTTTCATCTATAGGCTAAATTTTGTTCCTGCTAGCTGAGCAGACCAGCAGGGTTTAGTTGCATTGAATAGCAGCACGTTGTTCTTCTACATCTGCTTATCCTCAGGTGTAAGAAAACTCCTACTGGTCCTTTTTGGAATACTTATCATCTTAGAAGCCAATGAAAAATCCCATGTATAGTTTAATTTGTTACCTTTATGACCTCAACATAGGGAAAGAACTTTACACTATTCCAGTGACTTGATATTGACTACATGGAGACTTCGCATACAGCTCCTGAGACCCAAACTCTAAAAGGGGATAGGAGAAAAGTCTGTTACTATAACTATCTCTGCCATAAATACTATAGTCGGAGTTGTTAGTTTCTTCCTTGGTGCTTATCTCCCTACAGATTAATTCGCTCTGATGAATTAAGCTTCTGCTGTCATGCAGTGAACTTCCTTGAAGTCATCTGGCAGCCACATGGAGCATATTATATTAAGAAGTGTATTCAAAGAGTACTGTGTTCATACTCATCAGTCTGTCTGATAAGCAAACAGAAACACTCATCGCTGCCGCTGTTGGAATACGTGTTTTTGTTGCCCTGTAGTGCCTGCAGCTTAGAGAATGCAGAAACAGTAAAGAAAGCTTTTTGCACAGTCTCTGACCCCACTCCTCATAGAATACATTTTTCCAAATACCCAACTGATCATTTCTGCACTGAACTACAGTGTACTTTGTCGGAAATGCAGCACATTTCTGCTAATTGTGTCTGGTTTTTGTCTCTTGCACATAGGAAGAAGGTGTTAGATTTCTACCAGCGAGCCTGCCTCTCAGGATACTGTTCTGCCTTTGCATACAAGCCAATGCATTGTGCCTTGTCCTCCCAGCTCAATGGCAAGTGCATAGAACTGGTGCAGGTCCCTGGGCAGAGCGCTATCTTCACGTGCTGTGATCTCCCTGGCACAACCCCCATCAAACAGAGCAGTCGGAGGAATAGCTGGAGCTCAGATGGTATGTGTCTTTCTGTGCTAGCTGTAATAAGGTCTGCTGCTGGGCCAGGTGCTTGCTTTCTGATCAGTCTAGAGCTGTAAGAACATTGTTATTCAGAGTAGCAGATAGAAATTGAGAACTAAGTGTTTCTGAAGTAGATGCATTTCCAGAGGAAGTAATGCTGTACCAGCTGGTAGGTACATTTCTAGTGAAGTTACTGAAGCTTGCAGAGAAATTCTTCTACTTGTGGGAAGTCTGTTTCTTAAAGCAGGCAACTGAGAGTCAAGACTTCTGGGTATTTCAGTACTTGGTTTGCTATTTGTCTGATTTTATGGAAAACACAAATCGGGTTTTTCAAAGGAATTAAATGTATGCTGGTATGTGACTATTCTCCCTTGATGGATTTTGTTGCTGTGCTGAAGGAACTGATTCCCCACTGTGTGAACTCTACATCTTCTCCAGAACAGCAATGGAAACTGAGAAATAAGCACATACCATTACATAACTCCAGGAGCTCTTTTGGAAAACCAGTCTTACTCTCTTTCTGCATTGGTCTCCCATTCTGTAAGATGTGAACAACGGGGTTTCCTCCACAAGCTGGGAGGCAGTTGTGACTGAGTGTTTTCAAAACACTTTTCAGTTCCACCTGTGGCAAGCTTTGTAACTCTGTGAAGCGTTTGATTATTTTGTTCCTCATGCTGCATCCAGCTCCTGTTCACCACAGGCTGCTCTGGTGGTGAAGGAACCCTGTCAAAGAGCCTTTACAGACTCTTTGGGAGTGCCTGCAGTGTCACTGGAGGGAACATGATCCATTTCCTTTGCATCAGCCCCTCATACTCTGATGCCACTCTGACTCAGCCTGACTCGCCATGTTGTTTAAGCACAGTACGATGTGTTTAAAATGCACATGTTAAGATTACACAGCATATATCCTTTACCTTTCTGCCCCAGTTCCTTGTGACTGATCCTTGTCTTCTGTTTTGTCTTTTTCCTTTTCATGCTCACTGTTTCACGCTTGTGTTTTTGGTCGCGTATGTGGGGATGTCCTGAAACCGCTTCTGTGATTGGGTATGCTGGGACAAATGGGTGTCTGTTCGTCTTTCCTCCTGTATATGTGTGTGTATCTGCATGTTTGTGGGTACTGTGTCCTTGGGTGTTGTCTTGGTGGCCTCTCCCACCGTGCGTGCTGTTGTCCGATGCATACATGGCCCCTTGTGTCTCAATGTGATTGCGTGTTGTTTGCATGCCTGAAGAAGGGATTGGGGAAGTGATGGAGAAGGAAGACTGTATCCAGGCTCTGAGCGGACAGATCTTCATGGGAATGGTCTCATCTCAGTATCAGGCCCGTCTTGACATTGTCCGCCTCATTGATGGATTGGTCAATGCCTGCATTCGTTTTGTCTACTTCTCCCTGGAAGATGAGCTCAAAAGCAAGGTAAGCTGTCTTTGCTGAACCCTCTGAACTTGCATGTCCCCTGGTTGTCTGACTGGAGAGTTTAGCTCCAGTGCAATCTAAGGTTAAGCTGGTTCAGCTGGCTAATGGCTCCAGAAGGTATCTACACTCCAGTATGTCATTGGTCTGCAATACTCTGGCCTGGACAGCTACACTAAAATCTTTTATCTGCTCACCTGCAGGTATTTGCTGAGAAGATGGGTCTTGAGACTGGCTGGAATTGCCACATATCTTTAACGCCTAATGGTGATGTGCCTGGCTCAGATATCCCTCCCTCTAGCCCCAGTCATGCTGGCTCTCTGCACGATGACCTACATCAGGGTGAGAACTGCACCTAAGCCACTTTGAATGCCACATGTGTCCCAGATGGTTCTTTTAAACCCATTCATAGGTTCCTGTGTCCTCACCAGATACCTGATCCTTCAGAGCTCTGAGCACAAAACTGGATGGGCCTGAGGGGTGTGTGTGTGAGCACCTTACATTTATAGCCTTTCTACCCAGTCAGTACTGCAGTTGTTGGAAACAAACATCCTTCTGTGCACCAGCTGCCATGATTTAACAACTCCTGATTAGTGGTTTTGGCTCTTGCTGGGACCCTGATCAAGCCTCCGAGGGTCCCTTGCTTGCACATTACTCTCTTTTTCACTTCAGGTGGGATTCCTTTACTCTCTTCTTCCACTAGAATAAGAAAGAGAGCAGAACAGATAAACTATCATGTCTCAAAAGAGCAGAGATGAGGCTCACATATCTACCTCTGAACAGATTAGTCATCTAAAAATACTGCATTGTAGATGACTGAGTGGGATCTAAGTGTTGCTAACCTAGAAAATCAGGCCTCACGTTTCCTAGCTTCTGCAGTGCCACGTGAATATACCATGTGGGTGGCACAGGGGTGGCAGAGGCAGATTTGTGCTTATTGCTTCTGCTGCTTCTCTCTGCTCCAGTTTCTCGAGATGATGTGGAGGGGCTTCTGCTGATGGAAGAGGAAGGGCACTCAGATCTCATCAGCTTTCAGCCAACAGACAGCGATATCCCCAGCTTCCTGGAGGACTGTAACAGGGTAAGGCCCCTTTTCCCTACACGCCTTGTGCTGTCGTCATGGTCAGCAGTATCACCTCGTTCCTCCCAGAGGGAATTCCTCTTCAAAGCAGATTGATTGATGAGTTTGTGTTGGGACGCCTGATTTCCCCCACTCTCTTCCAGCTTGGTATCTAGAGCCTGAGAAGTTTGGAATTCTCTCACTTAATTACTTTTGCTGAACAGATCTTTTCTTTGGAGTTCAGGAATGGAGATGACCACACATGGAGTAGCCTTGAGAGCCACATCTCAGTCCGTTTGGGTCCCCCTCCATATGCTGGGCAGGGAACAGGAATGTCCCCGCATTTCATGCAGACAGAAGAAACTTTGTCTCTACTTCAGCTGTGAGCCATGGCTGGTGCTGCCCAGTAGTCAGAGTGCAGGATGAGCTCTTCTGCCTCATAAAGAACTCAGACATGCTCAGCAGAGGTTACAGGAACATCAGAGAGAGATGCAGGTTTAAAAAATATATTTAAAATATGTATTAGGCCTGGTTTTAGAATGCAAGAACCCTTCTCTTGCTGTGTGTTGATGTGGCTGCAATTGAAATCGATCTGGTTTCTCGGAGACAGCACATAGTCTCTGACTAGATTCTCCACACAGGTAAAAAGTCCTTCGAAATCCTTGAGCACAGGTTTATCATGCTGATCTTACAAACCCTGTGAGCGAGCACAGACAGCTTGGCGTCTCAGTGTAGAACTGTAGCTGAAGACTTTTTGCAGTGGCTTGCAAAAGCCAGCTTCTGTCTGCAGGGACATCAGTTTGTGTCTGATCTTGAAGATGCATAATTCTGGGAATCATAATTCTCATTTCAGCAGTTCCCTCTGAGATGTCTCTCCCTCTCACACACAGTCCCTTGCTTAGTCTCTTCTTTCTCTTTTTCAGGCCAAACTCCCACGGGGGATCCACCAGGTGAGACCTCACCTGCAGAACATAGACAATGTGCCTTTGCTGGTGCCCCTCTTCACAGACTGCACCCCAGAGAGTAAGTGGCACAGAACCTAGGTCTGTCCTGCTGCTGCTCATGACTACGTTCCCCATCCATTTGCTCTGGCTCATCTGGGTGTGGGCATGGGTGAAGGGAAAGGGATATAGTCCAGAAATCTAGAGGAGCATTTGGATATTAATGACCCTCTATTGCTGTCTGTGGGAAGCCAGGTGTTAACTTCGTTTTAATGCTGTTGTTCCCTAGCTACAGAATTCAGCTGAGAACCTCTCCTTTCAATTTGCATTCGTAAGAGACACAAAAGCAAACATCCAAAATGCTACTGCCTTGTATTAAATAAGCATTATCAGTGTGCTAGGAGACTTTGATCCCTGCTCGCAACCCTCGCTGCCTTATGTCACTCAGAAATCACTTCCCAGAATAATTTTCCTCTGGCAGTTGCCATTAGCACCTTCTACTGCTTTGCAGAGTTTTTGATTGCAGAGTCCAGAAAGGACAAAATTTCTTTAACTCTCTGAAAGATACTGTTTTATCTGGGAAAGGGGCTGAGTGCTCAGCTGCCTAATACCTGTCCAGTCTATAGTAAACGTGCTAAGCATGATTATGATTTGGCATTTTGGGTACCTCTAGGCACAGCTTACAGAGTTCCAGTGAGAACCAGCTACAGCCCAGTCTGTCTAGGTATTCAGTAGATTTCCTGTCTGTCTGACAGCAGTGGCAGTTCCCCACTTCATCCAACCCCTCACCATGCCACACATCTGGGTGCACCAGTCATTTAGATAAGTTGTTTACACAGGAATCTACAGAGGGTGGGTTTGGGTTTTTTTTGCCTGCAGCATTCTAGAAAATTCATATACGCACAGAGCTACAGAAGAAAAATTGGATCAAACAGCAGCTTTGATTTAGAGGCCCCAGGAGGATGTTGATAAAAAGATTGATGAGGGCTTAGAGGTAGTGGTGTGAGTGCAGAAACAGTGGCTGGCTCTGAGTACAGCTAAGCGTGGCACTGCTTTTGGAGTGGTTTGTTATATTCCCTCTGTTCCTTTGACTTGGAGCAGTAGTGATGTGCTGCTGAACAGAATTTAAAATTGTATATTTATTTTGAGTTTTAATTATTTAGGTTGATTTAACTTCTGCTGTTCTCTAACAAGACCATTTGATGGTGAAACCACATCTGTTGTATACCCAGGCTATATGTGCAGCTCTGGTCTGAAGGAGATGTGCTAGGGGTGCAAATCTCTGGGTCACAGTTCTGTGAGTCGCAGCTCAGCTCCTGCAGGAGGCAGGTGTGCAGGGCACTTGGACTGCAGTTAATTAGCTATCTAATTATTACTTAGACTTTGATCTCACTATACATGACTGATGAATATCAGTTGGGACAACTTTAAAAGACTTGACTGTTTGTTTTCCAGATGGGAAGGGGTGCGTGAAACACTGTCTTTGCACGAGAAAACGCGCTGTGTTTCTTCTTCTGTCCCTTTGCAGCCATGTGTGAGATGATTAAGATCATGCAGGAGTACGGGGAGGTGACTTGCTGTCTGGGAAGCTCTGCCAACCTGCGGAACAGTTGCCTCTTCCTGCAAAGTGATATCAGGTGGGGCAGGATCCAGATTCCTCCAGCTGCCTTTGCCTTGAGCTTAGTGAGTGCCCAGCTGTGGGTCACACCAGACCTGTGGATTGTGCAGGGGATGCTCACAATTGTTCTTGTCCATTGTTAGCTGCATTTGTCTCCATAAAGGACATTTGGATGGTATTAGATGGGATGACTACCTAGGTCCCTTGACAGACAGAGGTATTTCTCTGTCTTTGAATGGAAGCTGTTGCTTTTGTTTGCTGAACTGTTGTGCACCAGCTGGCATTACACAGATGTTTCTCATTGGGTGAAAGAGTGTAAACCCCCCTCTTGATCAACCAATTTGTTGACCTTGAGCCACAAACCTAAATATTTTCAGTTATTCTCAGAGAAATTATGAATGTGTAGGGAGACTGATCCTAAATTCATGTCACAGCTTAGGTCTTGTCTACCAGCAAGGTAGACAGAGGTGGCGTGGGACAGCACAGCACAACTTTGAAAGCTAGACTGCAGTGAAATACAGTTTCTCCTCTGGGATGAGGACATTTGCCAATGCTCCTGTGTTGTCCTTGCAGTATAGCACTGGACCCTCTCTACCCATCTCGCTGTTCCTGGGAGACTTTTGGCTATACCACCAGCACCACCATGACTCATGTGTCTGACGAGCTCACCCCACTGCAGCTCTCAGGACAGCTCAACAGCCTGCCTTGCTCCATGTCCTTCCGCCAAGAAGAGAGTACCAGCATCATCAGGCTTATAGAGCAGGTAAGCCAAGCATATCCCCTCGCTAGTACTCACCCCTCTGTTTGCAGCTCACAAAGAGCAAAGCCAAGAGCTTGTGAGCATTCGTGTTGAGCTGCCTGCAGTGAGCTGCCAGCATTAGTTTCTCATGTCTCCTGTCCTTTGTTCAGGAAGCACAGAGATACTCCTCCTGCCTGGCCCTACCGGTCCAAGGTGTAGGGGATGGTTTGGGAACAGTGCCTTATGGCAACAAAACATGAATATTGTTCAACTGGATAAAGCATAAACTTGCAGAGATCCCTAGCCAGACAACAAGGCAGTGCTAGGGAGAAGTTACCCCAGAAAAGCCAGGAGGTTTAAACAAGCTTATGCTTTGGCTAAATTCTGCCTTTCCTTCAAAACCTCTATATCTAGGCAGGAGACCTTCCCTGTTTGCTCACATTGTGTCCGGATCCTCTCCTCTCCCCTCCCACTTCCCCCACAGGCCACATGTTCTGCCCCTGCCTGCCAATAATTGCTCTTGGCTGATAACTGCTCCCATCACAGCGAGGGCTCTGAGGGCTTGTGCTTCCTTCCAGGCCAGGCATGCAACGTATGGGATCCGCAAGTGTTTCCTCTTCCTGCTGCAGTGCCAACTGACCTTGGTTGTCATTCAGGTGAGTTCTGGCCTGGCTGTGGACAGCATTTAGTTCAGAGGACAGGAGTGCTGGCACAGATATGGGTGGCTGCAGTGGCGCAACCTTGCAAGAGAGGAAGGTGGCCTTCGCTCAGGTTTACACAGCATGTTTGGGCAAGTTACACATAGAGACTATGTGATCTCAGCCTGCATTGCTCCTTCTTCCTGACCCTCCTACAGAGGTTTCTTTTCAACCCCTTTTTGCCCTGGGGAAAAGCAGCCCCTGCAGCACCTGCCCCAGCAGCCTGGAACATGTGGAGGGGCTGTGCAGTAGCAGCGCAGTTACCAGCTCATCCCAGTGTTTGGGCAGGGGGGGATGGGGAGAACAGTGGCATCTTTGGTAACAAGACTGTCCTAGCACTGCTCACACCCTTCGCTCTGGATTGTTCCTGTCCAGTTCCTCTCCTGCCTGGTGCAGCTGCCCCCCATCCTCAGTACCACAGACATCGTGTGGCTCTCCTGTTTCTGCTACCCACTGCTCAGGTGAGTCTATTGGACAGAGTGGAATCTCCTGCCTTCCACCCACAGGACGGTGGGAGTTCCCCCAGCCTCACTGTGTCCATGTTAAAAGCATGCTGACATCACCTACATCTTTCTGAGAAGGCTGCAAGGATTATTCCAAGCACCTGCTTTGACAAGGTGCTTGGAAACACAGATAGGAGCATTTGTGTACTGCTGTGTTAGCTCTGCCTGCTGCCTGAGAGCTGCTGTTATTTTAGGGCTTGAACCTCCAGCTGAAAATCATCTAATCCTGGTACTGTTGCACTGGCTGGAGTGTGATGGAAAGCCTGGGGTGTCAGGCAGAGGCCAAAGTACCATAGGTGGGTTTTTTCCCCCCCTCACTCATTTGGAGGTCACCTCTCTCCCTGTCTGCACTTGCCATGAATGACACCTTTTACAGCACGTGCTAAGGTAGTGGCCAGATGAGTGCCAATGTTCCAAGCAGTCTAAGGAGGTTATTTGAGTTCAAACATTAGACAGGCAAAAAAGCAATAGTTCTAGTGGCTGAACTTGTTACTGAGAGACTAACTTACCTTTCTCCAGCATCTCGCTCCTGGGCAAGCCTCCTCACAGCTCCATCATGACCATGGCAACAGGAAAAAACTTGACTTCCATTCCTAAGAAGGTAGGTGGCCCATCAGATTAAAATTGTTCACACATTTTCCTCTTCTACTTTGTCCCAGTGTTGATGTGTAGCTGAGGCCCTGTGCCTTCCCACCTCCCTTGGTAAATTGATCCATGGCATGAGCCATACTATCCAAAAGCCTGGCATGAACAGGAAGGGAGTACCTTCTTGCCAGCATGCCCACAGGGCAGATCCACAGACAATCAGCTTGTCTTTTGCAGTCACCGATTCCCTGATGGTTCATGCGGGGGAGGCTGGGCCAGTGACATGCCCATGTCATCCTCCTGCCTCTCCCTTATTCACAGACTCAGCATTACTTCCTCTTCTGCTTCCTGCTGAAATTCAGCCTGACCATCTGCTCCTGCCTCATCTGCTTCGGGTTCACACTGCATGAGTCCTGCAAAGAGGTGAACACTACCAGCCTCAATCTCACAGCCTGCTCCTCCATCATGCTGCACAGGTGAGGAACTGAGTCTTGCACACACACCCCTCACCCTGCAGGGCCTGTTGCTTTTGCCCTTCCCAGGTAAAACCGATTCCCCTCTAACAACTTTCAGATTCTTGCATGATCCAGCTATAATGGCTATACAGAGGGCTGTGTGCTCTCCCTATAGCCTTGACAATTGCATTTTTGGGGCACTTGCTCATTGTTGCCTCCTGGTACTAGGACAGCCTGACTCCAAGCTCAAACTTGGTTCTCTCAGCTATTAGAGGAGGACACAGCCCTGGTGGCAACAGGTCAGACAGTTAAATCCCCACTGTTGACTTCTTTCCTGTGTCCTGTCATTTACTAGCAATGCTGATGGTGCTCCTGACTGGTTTGGGACATTTTCCAACGCTCTTCTTGTAGCCCAGAAGCTCACAGCTGGCCTGATTGTTTTACACACAGGTAAGTCCCTTTTCCCAGACAGTTTCCCCCCCACCCCTTCCCTACTCTGGGGGAGAACTTGCATCCTGAGCCTCTTTCTTTGCCCCCTATGCTAGAGCAGAAACTCCCTGGTAGAAGCAGACACTGCAGTAGCCTCTCAGCACAGGCATAAAGCCCCTTGTCTTACTAAACATTGCCCTAAGAGTTTAAAGACAGCACCTTCAGTGCTGATTCTGCCTCCCACCAGCCTGGTGAAATGCTGATTCCTCTCCAGACTCACCAGAAGAGCAGCGTCCCTCTTCACCATCTTGCAAATCAGCTAGCAGCATCTTGCAGCTCTCCAAAAACATTCCTTGCTTCAAAAGTCCTTATATGCCTGCTACCATTTTGCAAAGCACCCCATTTCCTCCCCCTCAAACAGCAGTGGTGCAGCTGTGACTACCCTGAAGCTGGAAGCCTTTTTAAACCCTCTGGAGGGGTGGGAAGTCAGCCCCTGGCTGACCCTCATCACCTGCACATGCTGGCCTGACAGAGTAAGTCCAGCTGCTCTCTGATGACCTTGAAGGGTCTCTGCTCCCTTTCCACCATGTCATGTGGTGCTGTGCCTTGGTGCAAGGCAGAGCATTGCATGTTGAGTTGTGCAGGGTGTCCAGGCCAACAGAAACACTCCTGATTTGGGAGGCAGCCCTGCTTTTGAGAGAGGTAGCCTGTGTTACTGGTTTACGTCCTTCAGACCACTGAGGCTAAGCAGGGATGCGCTGCCTGACAGGTGGGGAAACACTGTTCTGAAGAGCCCAAGCAAAAGCTGAGCAAACGTTCTGTCCTCTGCAGACAGCTTTGGGTCTCTGGCTAAATACCTTTCTCTGTGCTGGAGCTTTCCACTGGTGCAGGCCTGCAGTGACACAGAGACAAGGGCACCCCTTGCTCCCTAGTTCTGGTCTTTTGCCTGATCTGCTTTAGCAGGCCAGGCTGTGAACCAGCCTTGGCATTTCTCACAGAGAGTAATCCTGTGCAGCACTACTACTGCACTCCCCCCTTGCCCTGCATGTTTGGGGACTTGGAATTGCTTTGGGGAGTCTGGTCTGAAAGGGCCTTGAATGAAGGGTTGGTTTCAGGGACTTAAACCTTGTATCCCTTGGGATTAATGGCTGTTGGTGTACATTGTAAAGTGTTGTATCTGCGTGTGATGCTAAATAACCCCCTCTTCCATCTGTCCCCATAGTGTTTATATCCATCACCCACGTCCATCGCACCAAGCCTTTGTGGAAGAAGAGCCCCCTCTCCAACCGGTGGTGGACGCTCACTGTGGCTGTTGTGTGAGTATCTCCAGGCCCTGAGGAGGCACTCCAGAGTGCTGGAGGAAGGAGGGCTCTAGACCTGCTTCAGCAACAGTTGCTGGTGCTGAGGAAAATGATAGTACATGGCAATTGTCTGAACCCTGATCTGCAGATCCTGGGAAGCTTGTTAGCTCCGCTGAGATTTGCTCTGTCTGTGTATGATCTTAGATTGCTGGGGCAAGTGGCACAGACTGTGCTGGACCTGAAACTCTGGGAAAACCTCAATTCTTCATTGACCTTTAACCACGTTTCCATCTCCCCGGTCTCCTGGCTCCTGGGTTTTCTTTCCTTAGTCCTTGTGGTTATCATCAATGAGATTGTCAAGCTGCATGAAATCAGGTATGGGGGTAGTAGGGAAGATGGGAAGAAAGAGCTGGAGCCTCACTCCAGCCTGGCCTGGAGCTGCAGAAAAGTGATGCACAGGGAACAGGGTGGGGAATAAAAAGGAAAAGATGATTGCATTGTGTAAATCACCTGGCTGTTGTGTGCAAGCTCATGTTCCACCTCTCAGAGAGGAAGCGCAGGGAAGGAAAGAGGGTCAGGGAAGGGCAGTGACAGTGATTGGGAGCAGGAAGTGAGACCAAAATTTCCTTATCTCAAACCAATGAGAGGGAGACAGCCAAGGTCTATGAAATACCAGTATGGAATTGGAGAGGGCAGTTCTCTCCATCTCATCCCTTGAGGACAGAGAAGCATTGAATCACGGCAGAGGAAACACGTCTTCACACAGTGCCTGGACTGTGAGACTCATTTTCATGGGAAGTGGCTGAAGCCAAGAATTAGTAGCAGGCAAAGTGACTGGCTGTTCTTCCTAGCCCAGGGAGCAGCCAGAGCTGGGAGTTAACACTAATGAGCATTGATTCAGGAAAGAGGTTGGTGAGGAAAAGCAGTGGGGATTACAGGGCACCCTGATGGGAACAGAGCCTCTGACTCTGTTCCTGGGAAGGATTTCTGGACCTTTCTTTGCTATGTCTGGTGGCCCTGGAGGTGGGACTTGGCTGGATGGGGTAGGACTGAGACCACGGGTTGCTCTCTGGATTCGATTCCCCTCCCAGGGTATCAGAGGGCCCAGGCCAGGAGTTTCCCTCCTCCCTGGGGCTGTGCAGCTCGGGAATCACAGTGGGGCAGCCTTGCTTGCCCTTCACCCCTCCACATGCTAACTCTGTTCTTTCTTCTGCCTTCTCCAGGGTCCGGGTCCGTTACCAAAAGAGGCAGAAGTTGCAGTTTGAAACGAAGCTGGGGATGAATTCGCCATTTTAAACCCGCCCAGGTTGAGTTCCCTAGAGCCAGGGCCAGGCAGCTGCAACCTGCACTGGGAGAGTGGCTGCACCAAAGGCTCAGGGAGTTTTCCCTCACACATGCAAACCAGATAGCCTCCTTGCAAAACTACATCAGCACCTTCCAGGAGGCCCCAGGCAGGTCACTGCTATTGGGATCCCCCAGCAGGTACGCAGCCCCTCCCCAGCCTGCTGGAGCACCCTCATGGGAGCCTGCGAGCGCTGGTGGCTGTTCGGGCTGCTCTTCCTTTATTTATTTATTACTAGAGGTTTCTGTTAGTGTCATGGTGATGCTGAAATGAAGTGACTCCTTCCCTCTGTGTGAGCAGATGGGTCTCCTGGACCTGGCAGGAGAATCTGGGGCCAGCAGGGGAGACACGGCTGCTGCAGCAAGAGATCTCTATTGAAACCCGTTTTGCTTTTCCATCTCTGCGTGCTTTCCTGGATGTGTGTGTGTGCTCTCACTCACCTCCCTGTCCCTGTGTCCTGGGGGGAGAGCGCCATCTCTCCTGCAGCTCCAGGAGTGCTGGGTGCCAGGTGAGGACTGGAGCTCACATTCCCACGGGGACACTGGGAAGGGTCTCTGGCAGGGTGCTGGGAAAGCAGCTGCGATGGCTGGGCTGGGCCAGGCCTGCCCTCTAGTGTTGCTGTAGCCATATGCCGGCTGTCGAGTGCTTCAAGAGAAGAGGGATGAGGCAGGGTTTTAAGAAAAGCTGTCTGCATTTCACCCTAGGGATGTGGTGCAGAGGGGAGTCAGGAGGGCAGCTCTGCCTGCCTGCAGGGAGTCGGCTTGGCTCAGCTTCCTCCAGCCCTGTAGAACCAGCTCTTACCTGCTTTAACAACCCCCAGAGAGGTTTATAACTGTCCTCATTTTTGTGATCCAATGTGATTGTCACATTGCTGTTCTGCTTCAGTAAAACGCCTGCTTGAGAGGACCATGGCTAGAGATAAAACCTGAGACCTGCCTGTCCTGGCGTGGAGGGAGAGGGACATCTTTCCAGGCAGGATATCTGCATCTTGCAGTTGTGACTAACACAGAGCTGGTGGATGACTTCTTTCCCAGGCCTGGGATTGTGCTGCATCTGGTACTTGCTCTCCAAGGCACAGAGAAACTCGCCTCATCATGTCGGTCTGTAGTAGTGTTTGGAAGTCTCTCCCCTCCATGCTGCTGCCTTCACATCTGTTCCCTGTTTTTCTGGAGGTCTCTTCTTCATTTGACTGGGTGAAACCTTCCCCTGAGGGCTGCTGCAAACCATGATTTACCTCAATGCAGCACACATGCTCTGGAGCTCTGAACAGACCCCAGCTGTACTGGGAACACTGGTGCCATTGTGGGCTGACAGTCCAGGGCCATACAGGCTTGGCTACCAGAATATTTACAGCTCATGGAGATGTTGACTCCCTTCCTAGTTCTAAAAACTGGCTAAAGCTGGTAAATCTTGGCACTATGTTTGCTCCCAGTATTAACACTACAATATACAGCTGTTACCTGCCCTTTGGTACCTGAGACTGACAAATGGCTGCTGGTCCTTTCCTGGCAGGCAGGGAGCTGGCTGGGAACCCCCAAGCTCTGCCCTGCTGCTCCACCTTGTCTTCCTTACGTTTCAGCGTAACCAGAGAGCAGGCACACTACTGCATGTCTCTAAGCAATACCCTTTCTCCCTGTTGTGGGTCTGGAAGGAGCATAAAGCCGGGGTACAGCTGGTGTCTGAGCTCTGGGGACAGACGGAGGATGCTGGAGAGGGGGAGCTGAGGGTGTTCAGAGGCCTGGACCTTGTTCCTACAGCTGGAAAGTGGGTGTTTGGGTTCCATGCTGCTGGCAGAGTTGCATGGGATAGGGAGCCAGCAGCTCACTGGGGAAACGCAGGGCTGCTCTCCTGCAATGCAGCAGTACCAGGCTACTCCTGCTTGCAGAGTGGTCTGCTCAGCTTTGCCAGCTAGGCTGAACTCTGCCTTCCCGCCTCTCAGGCCTGCAGAGCTGCCTGGCTCAGGGGGAACAAGCTGCATCTTTCTCAGTCTCACTTAATTCACTAAATGCCAGCTCCAGATCCATTACCCCTGGCACCTGAGAAATCAGCTTTTCTTTCTGATCCAAGGGTTGGATAGATCTCCTCTGTGGTCATATCCCTGAGCTGGAGGCAGAGGCAGCACCAAGCTGCTCACTGCTATTCCTGCAGAGCAACCTTCCCCCCCAGACCTTAGCTCCCACCCTGTGCCACTAACTGTTGTAGGTGATAAAAGGCAGCAGATACCGGGGCTTCCCGCTGGTCACACCTTCCTTGAAAGGTGGCAGCTCCAAGGTTTCCTTCTCTGAGCAATCACAAATGTTTATTTGCCTGCACCCTCCTTCTTCCCCTGCTAGACTTGGAGGGAGCTGAGGGGTATGAACGGAGCCTTTTGTATGGTCTCGCCAGTGCTACCCTTCCTTCGGCCATGGAGGTGTCCAAGGGTCAGGGTGCACAGCTTCAGAAAGAAATTTCCTACATCAAGATGTTTTTAAAGGGTGTATATTTTATATTAAATTTTTTGGGATGTATGTAAAAATATTTGATTTGTATTAAAACTTGTAAATTGTATTAAAAAAAGGAAAAAAAAAAGAAAAACTCAGACCCACATGCATCCAGTATATGAACGGCAATAAATGATTGTCTTGGATAACACATCCTGTGAGAGTGAGAGGGAGTTTGCACCCAGCAAAGTGAGGACATAAAAATACGTGTGGCTGCTCATGTCATAGGGTCTGAGTTACCTGGCTCACCTGTTGTAGAGACACAGCCTGAGAGCTTGATGCTCCTGGGACCTGATCCTGGCACTTCTTCCCACTTTCTGCTCAGCTTTGGGCAAATCTGTCCAGCTCTGCATGTGTCTCCACAGCACAACAGTCCGATTACCTCGTGGTCTCCTGGATCCCAGGCACAGCACATGTGGCTGTTCCCAGGCACTGCTTCGGTCGTGGCTGGTGGCACGGGTTGAAGCCCTCCGGATCGGGGGTGAGCTGGAACAGGCTCTGCGAGCGCTGGAGGAAAGCAGCATGGGGAGATGAGGAGGCCCAGGGTTCTTGTTCTGAGCAAAGCAGGACCTGGTGCAACCTGTGGCCGCACTCTGATCAGCAGCGAGGATGGAGGAGCACTTTGCCTGGTGGGCAGAGGCAGACGTGGCTTCAGGTGTGCCCAGAGCTGGGCAGTGGCGTGCTGGAAGGTGGCGTTGGGCCCCAGCGCTCTCACCACGCATTGCTGCCGTGGTGGTAAGACTCAAACAACATCAGCCTCACTGAAGGCAACAGCAGGACTCTTACCAGGGGAGATTATCTGAGGAAACCCCCATCCTAAGCACTCAAAGGGTGGGATAAAGCAGATCCTCGATGAACTTCAGGCAGAACAGGAGACGAGCTTGTGCAATTTGACACGAAGGAGACAACTAGGCAAAGCTATCAAAAGGGTAAAATACGCCCCACTGTTTAATAGAATTTAGTCTTAACGGATGTTAGTGGAAAACAAAACACATGATTAACACAAACAGAGCAGATGGTTTAAAATCTGTTGTCAGTCTGGTGATTACATGGGCTATTTTTTCCCCTCACTGTCTTGCTGCATGGAGCAGGTGCAGCCAGGGTCAGTTAGTCCCAGTTGCAGTGTACATAACTTACACACCATACAGTAGCTTCAAAATAGAGATCTAGAGCTTAAAAAATAGGCATTCTTCTGCAAAATCAAATGTTTAATTCCCTTATTGACAATGAGAGCAGCATGGTGCTGCCCTCAGGTGGCTCAGACAGCGGCAGCTCCACCCCAGTGTCCTCTTATCCCTGACCCTAGAGTACAAGACTTGCAGTTCTGGTTAGTAAATATATAATAAATCACATTTAAAATATATACATTGGCCTTTAAAAAAAAAAAAAACAACAAACCAACAAACCATTTACAGTTTATCAACATTGGAAAAAAATAATTGGGCTTGTCCCAGGTTGACTCCTGTGAGAGTAAAAATCAGTTTTAAAAGGTTTCTGCAAACCTTTTGATAAAGTGCCACTGGTTGTAGCTATTTAAAAACAGTCGGGCCCATGACGTAGCACTTGCCTGTCAGACACGGTCACTGAAACACACTCCGTGTGACACGTACATCGGCGCAGCCCGCTAGCCGGGAGAGCGGAGCCTTACCCGCCTCGGACTGACCTCAAGTCCCAGCCAACGATGCCATCATTTTTTTTCAGGGCTTTTTCGTCTTTGCTTTTCAGCCCAGAAGCCAGGCTGGCACCTCCCGCCGGCCCGGCCCGCGGCACAACCGCTGCTCTTGAGCGCAGACCCTCGGGAACACCCAGGCAGGGTGCTCCGGGGCTGCTCCCCTTCCCGTGCAGGGGGACAGGGGCTGCAAACAGTCTGATTCAGGCGCAAATTCCCAAAAGGGCTGAGAAGCAACTGCCTCTTCAGCCGCCTTTTCCCTTTCCAGTTTGTTTTTGCATCCATGATTTTTTTTTTTTTTAAAAAGGAGGAATACATGGAAATATTTTTTTTCCCTTTGTTTAGAATTTTTGTAGCAAATGGCACTTCAGTACAATCTTGGGTTCCCTTCTGGTGCTCTGATGCTTTCATTGGCTTGGCACGCCGAGCGCAAGCCAAGTTCGGGGCTCTTGGACATATTTAGACATGCACCACTGAACAGATCCTGCTAGAGAAATCTGTCTTCAAGCTATGCAGCCGTTCCTACCGCTTGGATGCGAGGAGCTATCGCTGCTGTTCCCCTGCTGCAGCCACGGGGCCATGACCACATCCAGCCGGGACGCACAGTAGCTGTTGCTGAGCTGAAGTCACCCGGTGCACGCGGGGTCACCTCTCCCGCTGGCTTTTCGTGCTGCGGGGAAGCATCTCGCCGAGTCCCAAACGCTGCTACTGTTTAACGATGCTCACGGTGCAGTTTGTGCCAGCAGCTCCCCGTGGGGAGGGGGAGTGGGAAAAGGGACTGTTTTCTCCCAAAAAAAGGGATAGGGGAAAAAAAAAAAAAAAAGCACTAACCACACTACTACTTCACCCTGGAAGCACCAGGGTGGTGGTTTGCGCAGGCACAGTGTCGGCAGAGGGCAGGCAGCCTCCATTTAGTAGCACAATCCAGCCAGACTGGCACAAACACACTGCTGTACGTGGCCTTCAGCGCTGCCATCACCATCCTCATCGCTCTGGGGAAGGGGCAGGTAGACCTCCGTGACAGGCAGGGCTGTGGCAGAGCACCCATCGCTTCCCAGGCTGTGCCAGCTCCGTCTTGAGGGGTTTGTGGGTCCTACCGGAGGGATTTCGATCCACTTGGATTACACGCTGCCTGACGCTGACGCGTTTGGAAAAGCAACAAATAAAGCAGAAAAGTTCCTTCTCACTCCGCAAGCTGCCAAATCGCGACAAGCCCTGTCTTCTTTTAGCTGCTGTCAGGCCCTGCCGGGGCTGGGATCGGCTGGATAAATAGCCAGCTAGGCGGCGGCTGCCCGGGGAGGTCTGTCCTCTGACACATTGTTGGCAGCGGATAAATAATACGAGGCAGGACTCGGCAACGCGGCCGGGAAAGAAAAAGGTCCCTTGTGGAGGCTCCTCGGCTCTGTGCAAGGGAGCGAGGGCTTCTCCATGGCCTCAGGACCACATACGCAGCCCCTCTGGGCTCTCCTCCTGCTGCCAGTCTGGTGGGAAACGCCTGACCCCCTCGGAAACCGGCCCGTGGCCACGCCGGCACATGTGATATGGAGCCAGGGGTGAGCAAGGAGAGGCGGCTGCGTTCCCAGCCGCAGTGCAAAGTGCAGGGAGGGAGAGACCTGGAGGCACCACTCGGTGTTGGATCTCCTCTCCCCCATCACCAGAGGCACTGGCGCAGCAGCCGGAGGTGCCGAGAGGAAGGAGGGAGCGAGCCTCAGTCCAGCATCGCGTCCAGCTGGTCGGCCAGGTCGTCGAACATGTTGCTGATGTCTTCCAGGATGTTCTTGGCCGAGTGCACAGCCCCGGGGCGGCTGGGGAGGGAAGGGAGAGAGTCAAACCACCACCCGAAGGCTTTGGGTGCTGATGGGCAGGGCTGGCCCGGCTGGATCCGACCCTCCCAGCCGCAGCTGGAGCCCAGCATGCAGCCGGGCTCGAGTGTTCGTGACCCAGTGCGGCACTGGCACATGCCCGGGCACAGCCCTTCGCCTGCCCTCGCTGGAGGCTTCCCAGTTCCATCTCGAGGTCCCCAGCCCCAGTGTCTCCCTCACCCCCATTGCTGCCTCACCTCTCCGCCTCCTCCACCGTGATCTTCTTCTCGGCCGCGTGCAGCGCGGCAGCCAGGGTGGAGTTGGTCTGTTCCAGCCGCTGCTGGGCCAGGGCAACTCCTGGGGCAGCTGCCAAAGGCTTTGCCAACACCTTGCTGCTCGCCTCCAGCGTCAGCAGGCCGGGACCAGCCAGGGACCCGATCACGTCTGGCACCGCCTCGGCAGCTGCCCAGGGAGCAACGGTGTGGCGGGAGGGCTGCAGGACCTGCTGGTAGATGGTCTTGGGCCCGGAGAAGACCAGCTTGGTGGACGCCACGGAGGTGTGCTTGGCGGGGACATCTGCAAATGAAAGGGACTCGTGGCACGAGGTGGCACACCTCCTGCTCGCCTCCCGTACCAACCCAGCTGGGCAGGGAGGGAGCCTCAGGGTCCACCACTGCCTCAGGGACACCCCTGCAAGCCCATGTACCTGGAGTGGGTGTCCTCACCACAGCAGTGCCGAGCAGCTCCGAGGGGCTGGCAGCTTTGGTGGGACTCGGTGCCTTCTTGATCCCCTGCTCCAGCGACAAGATGCTTTTCTCTATCTCGGCAATCCTGAACTCTACACTGTCATCGTCAAAGGTATCCCCGGCCAGCCCAGTGCGCGGTGCCAGTGCCGCTGCTGGCACGGCAGGGCCCGCGATGCTCACTGCTTGCGCCTGGGCGTACTGGGGTGCAGGGCTGCCCCCCGCCTCGGCCGGCCCTGCCATGCTGAACGCCTTCAGCACCGCTTGCAGTGGCTCCCGCTCCTTGAAGCGGGGCCGGCGCTTCACCGTGTCTGACTCGGTGAGGTTGAACTCCAGCACGGGTGGCTCCTTGGCCGCCGCGGGCACCGCCGGCTCCTTCCCAGCACAGCAGGGGGGCTCCGCGGGCTGGGAACTGGGCTCTGCGTCCGTCGTGGCTGTGTCAGCCTTGGCGTGCCCAGTGGGCTTTGGCCGCTGTTTGATGGTTAAGTTGCCTTCTTCTGCGAAGGGGATGCACTCACTGGAGCTGTTCTGGGAGGATGAGGAGGAGACCCCTGGCTTGGCCTCCTCCTCCGTGTCCGAGCAGGCATCCTCCCGCCCACCCTGCGCAGCCTCCGTCATGGGAGCGCTGGGCTCGCTGAATGTCCGTCTCCGCGGTTTGCTGCTCTCAAAGGGGTCCCTGCCAGCGTCGGAAAGCACGGTGCTGCCGGTGTCGCCACCATCGCAGGACTCATCAACCACATCTGCTTTGGAGGGACAGTCCTGAGCCAAGTGCGGCGGTTTTGGTGCCAGGAGGGGCTTGGGCAGACTCACCCCCGGCGTCCCCTCCAGCGCAGCTGCCAGGCTCCTCACTGTGCGGCCGGGGCCAGCGTCACTGGAGCTGACATCCGTGCCAGCTGCGTCCTGGGGGGCGGCGGGCTGCCGCTCAGGGTCAGGGGGCTGCTCACCGTCTGGCTCGGCAGCGAGGGCGCTGGAGACGGAGCTGAGGCGCTTGGGAGGCGGCGGCGGAGGGCCCTTGCGCTTGGCGCGGATGGCGAAGGACTGGCTGCGGGTCACCTTGGCATCCGGCTGCAGGCAGGCGCGTGGCATCTGGCTGCGGCCCGGCCGCCGTGTCAGGGTGGCGTAGGAGCCCAGGGTGCTGGTGGGCACCCCCTCCTCCTCCTCGTGCTCCCCGTCCGACAGCGCATAGCGGTTCAGGCTGTGCGAACGCTTCTTGTACTTGAAGCCTTCGCCCCCATTGTGCTGCTCCTCGGCTTGCCAGGCACCTGGGGCCGCCCCGGCTGCGGGCGGCGCGGCGGGTGGCTCTGCGGGGCCGCACTGGCTGTGCAGGTAGGAGAAAGCTTTTTGGGCTGACGTCTGCAGGCTGCTCTTCTGCCCGGGGGAGATGGCGGGATATGGATGCACCAGAGCTTTGGGCTGCTCCGCTCCCAGGAGGGAAGGGGACGTTGGGGATTTCAAGGAGACGTGCGGGTACATGAAGACGTACGGGGCCGTCGCCTTGCTGGAGGTCTGGGGAGGGGTACAGGGAGTGACAGTCGGTGTCCCGGCACCTTTCTGGGCCACCGGCCGGGCGTACTGATCCGTGCCTTCGGGCAGGTTCCTCTCCTTGAGAGGGCTGCCCCCGCCGCCGTTGGCGTAGCCGTTCAGCCCCTCCGGGGAGATGAGCTTCCCGCAGGGCTCGGGGCTGGGCCGTCCCGGCAGGCTGGCCGGGCTCTCCTTGCTGCGGGGCGGCGTGCAGGACTGCCCGCTGCTGCTGCTGCTCTCCCCACTGCCCAGGCTCTCCTGCGAGGGGCTGGAGAGGCGCCGGGACAGCACGTTGTCCTGAGAGTGCCCCGAGCCCCGGGACCGCACCCCAATGCTCTCCTGGCTCCGTGACATCCCCTGGCTGCTCTTGATGCCAAGTGTCTCATGGCAGCTGTTGGACATGGCTGTCTGGAGCTCGTAGCTCAGCTCACTGTCCTGGAAAGTTGTCATTTTGGGGGTGTGTGGGGACTGGCACTCCCCATTCTCCAGTGACTCGATGGTGACAATGTCCAGGGCACCAGGGATTTTGCGTCTTGCCAGAGTTGCTTCTGCTTGGTTGAGGCTTTTGCGGAGGTCTCTGAGCTTCTTGACGGCCAACATGATCTTCTTCTGGTGACCTGTGGGAAGGTTGCAACAGGAAAGAGGTGTTAGGTCAGCTCTGGCCCCTGAGGCCTTTGTTTCCTGGCCAAGAAGAGTCATGGTCACGTCACCAGCCGAGGCAAAGACCTCGGGGTTTTCCAAACCCTGCCTATGGGAGGAGACAAACTACGGCCAGTGCCCACCTGGCTCAGCTCAGCACCAGCCTGCCAAGGGGAGTCCTTAGGGACAGCCATGAACTGCCCTTTCCAGGTGCTCAGGACATGCCTGCACCTCCCAGCCTGAGAGAGAATGGGGCGTGGGGACCTGGGTGGGAAACTTGGCTGCCCTGGGCCACCCCAGCATGGTGGCAGGAACTCACCCAGCTTGTTGATGCCAATCTCTTGCAGATCCTCCCAAGTCAGGTCTGTCACGATGGTGATGGAGTCGTAGCCGTTGTTCACCAGCTTTTTGTGGTACTGGGGCAACCCGATGGCACTGAGCCAGTCCATGAGGTCAGCCTGCGAAGAGCACGGAGACACTGCCGTGAGCACTGAGGCACGGGCAGCATCTTCATCCATCTCCTCTCTGCCCCTGCATTTCTGGGGTCTCTCTGGCTGCACGAACACAGACCGTTGCAGCATGTGTTTACTTACAGACCCCCACCCCATCCTGTCCTGGGGGAAGGCAGCTCTGAGAAAAGACCTGGGGAAAAGAGGGTGCCGGACCGAAGCCCCGGTGCCGGGGACTCACCGGGATGTAGTTGGGCAGCCACTCGGCAATGCTGAGCTGCCCGATCTCGGTGGAGATCTTCTTCCTGTGGCCTGGCTTGGTCACACCGATGGCCGTCAGATCCTAACGCGAGCGGAGTGGGGCTGCGGTCAGCAGCGGCACAGGGAGCGCGGGGCAGTGGGTATCCACTGCCCGCAGCTTGGGGGGTGCTGGCTGAGGGGGAAGGACCTGCCTTACCTCTGGGGTCATGCGGCTGATGGTGGGGACGTCGTAGCCAGCGTTGAGGAAGTTGGCGGTGTACGACTCCAGCTGGAACTCACTCAGCCAATTGTAAATCGCTTCTGCATCCTGGGGAGAGAATGGAGCAAAGAACAGCCTGTGACAGTGGCTCCAGGGGCTGGAAGGACCTGGCTGCTCCAAGCAAGATGACAGGACCTCCTTGGGCAAGACCTGCCTGTCCCCAGTGTCCTCAAGACCCAGTCCCCTGTGTCCCCAGTGCAGTGAGAGCTGGGCTGAAAGCCCCAAATGTGGCCCACCCGCCAGGTCCCCAGTTGGCCCAGTTACCTTCCCCTCGAGGAGCTGCTCAGGCCGCAAGAACTGGTGGGAGAAGACCCTGTCCCCAGAGGGGCAGCTGCCTGAGGTCTGGTGGCCCTGTGGCCCTGGCAGAGAGGAGACAGGAGAACCATCACGGGGGCACTTGGGCAGCAAGTAGCCCCCAGGGCAGGGGGACACAGCTGTCCCTAAGGGCCCACAGAGCTGGGACATCCCTCACCTGCCGTGGGGGTCAACTGCCCATTGCGTGGCTCCAATCCCAAAAGGTGTTGCTGGAGGTCGTCACCGGTGGAGGGCAGTGGCTGGGGGAGAGGAGGAGTGAGTGGAGGAGGAACCTCCCTCCCCATCCCCCTGGGTGGGTGCCAGGGTCTGCCTCACACCCCTAAGAGTGGGGCAGGGGTCCCCAGGCACAGCTTCACCTAGTGAAGGGCTGGCTCCTCACAAGAGATCTGGGCAGGATTTGTCCCAGGGCCCTTTTTATCCTCTCAAGTGACACAGGACACGGTGGAGATGCTGTGTGCTACCAACCACAGTCTCCAGCTGCACTTGAAAGGGCCAACTGTCCTGCGGGGGACAACCACGGACCCCCCAGGAGCATCTCCCCACTGAGTCCCAGCAGTGAATGTGTTTGGTGGAGGATGCTCAGCTCCTGCAGCCCCTCCTTCACTAGGAGGTGCAGGGGGCGACAGGAAAGGTGCTGGGACTCCACTGGCAGCCCCAGCCACCCTGGGGAAAGCCAGGGGGGCAGCATGGGGGGAGCAGGGGCTGGAACCTACCCTGGCGTTCTCAATGAGGATGCTGGTGCTCTGCCCGTTGGTGCCCTCGGTGCTCTGGCCGCTGCCAGCACTGCGGATGCTGCCGATGCTGCCCTCGCTGCCCACGCTGTTCCTGTCTCCTGCTGCTCAGGGCAGGCGGGGAGGCCGTCAGCAGCGCCCCGGGATCGGGGCTGACACAGGGCACAGAGGTCCCTGGCAGGGACCCATGTGCCAACACAGCAATACCAGTAAAAACCAGCCTCCCACTAGATCCCTCCGGCCACAGACCATCCATCGGTCCCTCCCACCTCCCAGCATGCATGGCACAGACAGGGTGAGCCAGGCTGGCAAGGGACACGAAAGGGACATGGGGACAGAAGGGGCTGCTCTATGGGCTCCCGTGATCTCCCTTTCCCTACAGCTGCTCCCTCTCGTCTGGCTGTTTCCCCACCAGCAGGTGGAAGGAGACTCTCCCCCTGTGTCCCCCTGCATCGGCAGGGCTGGGGACAGGGGAAGGTCCCCAGGCTCTTGCCCTCCCCAGCTGCACCCCTGACCTGAGCTGTCAGGGCCCGGGGCCGTCCGGGTTAGGGCGAGGTGGCCATAGGCTGCTGGGACGCTCGGGGCTGCCTGGTGAGGACACTCGTCGGGGAGATGCTGCAGCCCGCCGGGGGGGGCCGGGACAGCCCCGGGGGGACCCTGGCGCTGGTGCGCGGGCGCCACGCGGGGGACAACCGTGCCTGCATTCAAAGACAAAACACGCGTGGTCAGAGCTCATGCGGGAGGCAGGGCGGGGGGAATACCTGAGCCTCGACCCCCAAATTACCACCTCACCGGTGGCGCAGCCCCCTGTGCCCACCCCAGTCCTTCTCTTCCCCCCTAGCTAGCCAGGGCTGTGGAGACCTGTCCTACAGGAAGCGCTTGGAAGGCCGGGATGGTTTCACACAGGGGACTGTCCCCGGCACACTCAGGACAGCCACTGACCTGTTCGCTTGCTGATGACTTCAGCGATGGAGGGGGGAAAGTACCCAACCCGATCGGTGCCTTTCTGAGTGTCGTGGATGTGCCCCTTCCATCGCCCGTCCGGATGCTGCTCCAAGACCTGCCACGGGGGTAAGAGGGATGGGGTTGGTACCTGGGGCCATGGCGGGACAAGGGGACGGGGAGCAGGGAGCAGCCTCACCGTGATGACATCTCCTGCCCGGACATTGAGAGCAGTCGGGTCATGGAGGTTCCAAAAATCCTTCAAAGCTCGGACCTTCAAGATTCCTGATGCCTCTGAAGACAAGGGACAGAGGGAAGAAAGAAGGTGCCAGAGCGCAGTGGGGAAAGAGAGTGGTTCAGGAGAGGCAGAGGGAGAAAACAAGAGCGAGGAGAGGGGAGAAGAGAACATTAATGCTGCAGGAAGGACTCGATCTCTGGACATTGCCCACATAGAGGACGGGGCATGCCTGATGGGACTGGGATGCTGACGCTCGCAGCCAAGCAGGTTTAGGACATTCAGGAGGAGCGTTGGGAGCCGCAGGCAGGTCCCATGGGGAAGAAGCCCCTCTCGGTGCCAGGCAGCGCCCAGCTACGTGCTGGCCCCACCTCACCTCTCAGCAGCTGCTTTATGTCCTTGCTGGCGTGCGAGGTGGTGAACTGGTTCACGATGTCCAGTGCTGTCTGGTTGTAGGTGTTCCTAATGTTCACGTCGACGCCGCCCTGCCCAGGAGGGGACGTGGTGAGGGTCAGACCCCGCAGCTGCCACTGGACCCACAGGGGACAGGGGGACTGAGGGGAAGGGGGTGATGGCTGAGCCCCAGGGGCTTGCTCCCTCAGGCAGCCCTGTCCCCACCGCACTCACCTCCAGCAGCAACCGCACCACCTCCGTTTTGCCGTAGAGCGCGGCCTCGTGCAGGGCTGTGCCTGTCTTTGTCTGCTTGTTGATCTCGATCCCGGCCTTCAGGAGCTGCCTGGTAGGACAGAGGGAGAGGCATGAACAGGAGGACACAGACATCAGGGCCAGCGCTCAGCTGCTCCACCATGGGAAGGGGACAACTCCTTGCACTGCTGAGGCTTTGGGGACAAGGGACCGAAGCCCGCAGTGGGGAGCTGGGTTTAGGAGGAAGTGGGACTGAAGCCATGATGGGGTTTTTTGGGACAGGGTAGTGCCCAGGGCTGGTGGGGGGTTACCTGATGATCTCCTTGTGCCCGTTCTTGGCTGCCAGGTGCAGAGGGGTGGTGTAGTTCGGGTCAGTCGCGTCCTTGGACTGTCCCTCCAGAAGGGCGACGCACAGATGGCTGTTCAGCAGCAGCTGGGCCACCTGCACAGGGGTGAGTACTGGGGGTCAGGTACCCCTGCCTGCACCCTCCCAGCGAGAGAACAGTCCTCTGCTCCCCATCCTGCTGCCCCCCTCTATCCACAGCCCCAGGGCTCGGCCGGAGCTGGCCAGTGCTTGGTGGGGCCACATTGTCACGAGGGGCTGTAAAAGGTCACAGGAGCCTGAAATAGTCTTCCCATAATCGGGCTTTTCAGACCAAGCCCTAAAAAGCTTCAGTCTCTCCAAGCCCAGCGCAATTCTCAGTGTCTCAGGGCAGCCCAGAGGAGTTATTTTTACTGCCCTGTTTATAGCTGCAGACATTATAGATACTCCAAAAATGGAAATATCCCCCTGGTCCCCTCCCCGGTGGGGCATGAGATGGTCTGGCTGGCTGTGCTCCTACCCAGCCCCGCGGCGCTGCCTGGGCCGGGGTCTCCCGGGGCAGGGGGCAGCCCCAACCCCAGGAGCAGCCAAGCGCTCAGGGCTTGCGGGGATTAGCCAGCTCAGCCTATCTGTGCTTAAACGGGAGCAAAGCTGGGGAGGCGGGGGGGGGAAGGCTGGGGGAAGCGGGAGCGAGGACTCCTGGCTTCTCTCCCAGCCTGATGCTGCCCTGCCGCGAGGTCAGGAGCAAAACCTGCAGCTCCCGGGCTCAGGATCTGGCCTTGCCTGGTGGCTGGAGGAGGCAGGTGCTGCCTGCTGGGCTCGGAGGCTCTGGTGGAAGGAGAGTGGTCGTGGCCAGAGCCAGGGCTTTGCTCCCAGAGGAGCCAGTCGGCTGCAGAGCCACCCCAGAGAAGTACCCAGTGCCGGGCAGAGCCCCGCAGCGCTCACCTTCAGCCGCCCGAACTCGCAGGCCAGGTCCAGGGGGGTTTTCTTCGCCTTGTTGATGAGGCAGGGGTTGGACTGGTGCTGAAGCAGCATCTCCGACTGCAGGGGAGCAATGTGGTACAGGGGGCTCAGCATCACCCCGTGCCCCTGCCTCCCTCCTGCCTGGCACGATGGGGTTCAACTCCACCCACGCACCCCCAGAGAGACCCGGGGTGGGTGCGTGGGTTTCTCACTTACCACCTCGTAGTGGCCGTACTGCGCCGAGAGGTGCAGCGGGATCTGTCCGTCCAGCGAGGCCATGTTGACGGAGGCAGCGGCACGCAGCAGCAGCCGCACCGGCTCCACGCGGCCCTGCCAGGCTGCGTAGTGCAGGGGACGCATCCCTGTGGGGGAACGGGGCTCAGCATGGCTGGGTGCAGCCCCTGGTCTCGCTCAGAGGGCTGAGCTGGCTGCCGGAGGCATGGAGCCGTGGTGGGGAGTCACCCCTTACCGTTGCTGTCCTTGATGTCGACGGTGGCCTGTGCCTCCAGCAGCAGCGAGATGAGGTCCAGGCTGCCACCCAGGGCCGCGTGGTGCAGCGCCGAGAACCTGCGACACAAGGAAGGGCTCAGCTGGCCCCAGACCCTGCCGTGCTGTCCCTACAGCCCCCACCTGCACAGGGGCACAGGTCAAGGGCTGGGATGGTCACTGGCTGCACATGGCTACGTCCCTCCTGACTCCCAGCCCCCAGTGCCTCAGTTTCCCCATCACAGAGGTAAATCTCTCCGTGCTGTTCGTGCCTCAGGGCTCAGCAAGAGATTCAGGGCCCCTGTGCATCCCAAGACCCCAGGGAGGGGTCCCTCAGCCCCCTGCCCTGCATGGGGGACAGGCAGGCAGGATGGAGAGAGATGTGTCTGCCCGCTCCGTGATGCAGCCAGGCAGCCCGGAGCCGCGCCGCTCACAGCACCCAGCAAACGCACTGGCCCTGCGGCTACTCCTGGCCCCTCCACCAGCCACCCCCTCCCCGTGCCAGCAGGGATGCTGGGAGCCCACGGCACAGCGTGGGAGGCCGCTGGTAATGAAAGAGCCCTGTGTCTCAGGGCTGTGAAAGGGGCCTGTCTGCCCGGCGCTCCCCCCGTGCTGTCACGTGAAGGGCCACGGCCGAGCGAGGGGTATCTGTGCCGCCAGGGATTAGCCCGCGGGCTGCTCCAAAGGGCATGGGGGGCTCCAGACAGCGCTGGCCCAGCAGCATCCCAGCCCTGTGCTGGGGACAAAACTCAGCCGGCATGGCTCTCCTTCCAACCCATTGTCCCAGGGCACCTCCAAATCCCTGCGCATGGTCTCTGGGCATCACAGGAGGGACACTGCTCCCTCCTTCAATGCAGCCATCATGTCCCTGAGCCCATGTCAAAACCTCTTCCTCAAAACGGGAATGCGGAGGGCACAAAACCCCCTGGAGTCAACCCTTCAGGGCCAGCCCTGCCCTGGGGCAGCCGCACAAGCCCACGCTCGCCCACCCCATCTCCAAGCCGCGAGCAAGGCGATGCCTCGCCACGGTCACCACCAGCGGCACCGCTCTCCTGGGAGGCTGCATGCTGCTGTGCCCGGGCAGGGGTCTCTCCTCCCCGCTGTCCCCTTCCCGTGCCCCAGTGAACCCATCGTGCTGCCTGCGCTGTGAACAGCCTGAACGCTGCACGTGTCCCTCTGACAGGGAACAGAACGGACCCTTTCCCCACGTTCCCATCAGCAGCCCTCCTGGAGCTGCCCAAGCACAAGCCCTGTGCCTTATCAGAATCAGATCGTTGCTTCTATTATTACTTTTTTTTTTCTATTAAGCTCCATCTGCACGGTATTATTTTAAGACAGACCCATCCTGCACATTTCCAACCCCCCACTGGCCTGTTAGGACTCATCACGGACACCTCCTCCTACAGAGTCCTCGAAAAGAAAACATGTAGAAATTAGGTAAAACAACACTACATAAAACAATGCTAATAACTCCTGGGTCAGAGTTAATTCAGTAAGAATAACATGCTTATTTATTTTATAGGCCTTTGTGGTTTCATTAACTCTCAGTACCCAGCTTATTAAGTGCTTGGATTTTGGAATTGATGAGCTACACGAATATGTTGTGGTCACTTGGTAACCTCATCTTTTCTTTCTCTAACTCCCCCCAAACGAAGGGATTTTGCTCTTGGGATATTAAACACAGACACAAACACGTGCAGGCGCCATGGCCGGCCGAGTGCTCCTCCGTGCTTCAACCAGCACTTGGGACACGGGGCACCAGCTGGACACGCTGCGATCCCGTCTCACCCCCAGCCCTACAGAGCGGGATGCAGAAAAGCTTTCAGAGATTTTTCAGGATGGATTGAGCACAGCCCTCAGTTCAGATCTGGGCAGGTATTGGGTCTGCCTCTGCAGGGCTTGCCCTGATTTCAGGATGTGGCACCCTCTCGGGATGCTGCTGTGTTCCCCAGGGCTCAGCAGCTACCCTCGAAAGCTTTACGATACCCGGAGCTGCAGAACCAACTGGATATTGGGGAGAGCAAGCCCACCTGCACTGGTGGCAGCAGCACCCAGCACCCTACCCGGGGAGCACTCACCCATCTGCATCCTGGTAGTTCACGTTCAGGCGCTTGGCAGATCCCAGGAGCTCTGCAGAGAGAAGAGGTAAAGGTCAAGACAGGAGGCAGAAACCCCACCGCCCCACACGGCCCCCGGGACTCCCTGTGAAACCCATCCCACAGCCACACTGACCTCCCAGCGCGCAGAACAGCGCCTGGCCCATCCCGGCAGCCTCTCCGCTCTTCTCTACTCACTCCATGTTCACCTCCACGAACCCTCAACAGGCTGACCCAGCTCGAGCTCAGACCCTTTCCTCCCTCCGTTCCTCCTGCCCCATCTCTGCGCGCCCCCGGGATGGGTCGGACCCCGCAGCTCCTGTCACCCCGGCTCAGCGGGACGGTGCTTTCCTCCCCTTTATAGGCAGCAACACCCTGAAACTGCTGAGCGGGGCTGTTTCACCCCCCACTCGCTCTCTGTGTCCGCCGCTGCCGCCGAGGCCTGGCCCACAGACCACATGGTTGGCATTTTTACGGCTAAGGCTGAGGCTGAAGCCTCTGGCCATGAATGTGATGATTGTGCCACCTCGGATATCCCCGTCCCCCCTCCCCTTCAGGGACCACGGAGTGTCGGAGGATGCTCACCCCACCCTCGGCACAGCCTCACGCATGCCCTCAGCTCCCCGCTCCATCCCGCAATTAATGCGAATGAATTCCTTCCTCCCACACAGAGAGGACGTTTTATTCTCCACTGAGGGGTTGAGAGCGGATTAACATCTCTGGAATTCATCCGCTAAGTCAAAAGGGAAAGAAAGGGGAAGGTATGCGGGGGGCAAGAAATGCCGCCGCTCCTCCTCTGCCTTCCCAGGCAGCCCCATCGCTGAGCTGGGGAGGATTAAATGCTTTGAAAAGTTTCAGTGCTGTTTCCTATGGAAAAATCAAAGTCCGAGAGCTGGGGTGAAACAGCTTCTCAAACCCCACTGAAATGTGGTGGGGCCCTGGGGAAGGAGCCCCCTCCCTCACAGTTGGGCACATCTCCAGGGCTGCAGCCCCCTCTCCTCCTCCATTCCCTTCTCTCCCAAGGTCTCTGCCCACCTCACGTGGCAGATCCCACCCAAAACCATACTCTGCTGAGTGGCCCCTCTGCCAGAAGGGAGAGTTGAAGAGGGGACCAGCTCATTCATCATGCAAATGGATAATTAAAGGAAACCAAGGAATGGTGTGTTCATTACTGCAATTTACAGTGTTTTGTAAACAACCTAATTAACACAAAATGGGCTTGGAGTGGCTGCTGGTGAAGGACTCGTGACTCCTCGCCACAGCTGAGGAGATCAGGATGGGATCACCCTAATTATTACCTCTTCCAGGGACTGTTTGTCTTCAGAGCAGCATCGAGCAGCTCTACCGACCCGAAAGCCCTTCCCAAAGGAACCAGCTCCCAAAGGCATCGCTCAGCAGAGCTCCTGCCTTGCCCTTCCAGCCCCGTATCGCCAAGAGCCCAGGCTGTGAAGCATTCATCAAGGAAAAGCCGCTTCCCTTGGCCCCGCTGGCCAGAAAAAAGTAATGTTTGACTTGTGAACCAGCCACTTCTGATCCCCGTCAGGGAGTGACCTTAACCACTGAGTGCTGCAGGGCCTCTTTCATGGAGCCAGGAGCACACTTGGGGTGTACGGCAGAGCCAGGAATGGGGTCGGTCGCGGTGGGCAAAGGCCTCATCCTGCCCCTCCGAAAGTCTTGGGATGGATCGTGCAGGTGGGGAGCAGGAAGGGCTGGGCAGCATTCGCTGCTGGGGCACTGCCAAAGGATGCGATCAAGATAAAATTAAAACTAAGCAAAGGGATCCACTAAGCCGTGGGCAATGCCCATGAAGCCATCGCCTCTCCCAGCCCCTCTGCCTTTTAATTGGGGTTCATAAATCGGTATTTTTAAAGGATGCTCCATGTGGTGGGAACCGAAGGCCGATGTGGGTCAGCTCCCATCAGCTGCAGCTGAAAATTGCTGGGGGGGTTCGCTGCTTAGAAAGGGTGGGGAGGAGGAGGAGGATGCAGGATCCTCACCACAGGCAGGAGTGGCAGATCCCAAACCACACAAGCTGGGCGGCAGAGCGGAGCCAGGTGGGCAATGCTGGGAAGAGAAGGGCTGGATGGAGATGCCCACTGAGCACAAGCGCATCCGAAAGATGCAGAAACATCCCACAGCCCTGGGGGCTGGTCCGGGAGTTGAGCAGTGCCCACTACATGCAGAGAGAGAGCTCACCCCAAAACCCCATCCCAAATTCCCTCCTGCGAGGGGACCGGGCTGGCTGGTGGGATCCAATGAGCAGGGCTGGGATGTGGTGGGTGTCCCGGGAGGCAGCTGTCAGCATCTGCACGGCAAAATGCCTGTGTCTTTGCTCCTCTTCTCAAGCAACATTCCTTAAATTAGTTCCCTGCTCCAGCAGCGAAGCAAGGTCAGGACATGGAGCAGGACCACGTGGACACAGCGTGGGCAGCTGGGGAAGCAGCACATCCCAAAAAGTGGAGCCAAGAGCAGCATCCTCTGTGGGGCTCTTCCGTGTACCATCCTTGTGCTCCTTATGACTGATGCCCCAGTTTTTTCCCCATTTCTTCAGCTCCGTCTCTCCCTGTCAGTGACCCAGCAGCTCCAGGCTCCCTGACCTTTCCCACTCCAACATTTTGGGGCTCAGCAGAGGCCGGCTGAGCTGTTCCCAACCCCACAGCCCTCCCAGACCGGCTGGTTTGGAGGCACAGCTCTGGCTGGGAGATCACAGAGCAGAGCTGGGAAACGGCTGTGGGGTCAGGGCCAATCCAGCCACGGCACTGGGATGGGGTGGCCGGACCCTTCCCAGCCACATCGTTACCCCCTCAGGGTTTGCACTGGGGCGGGAGCCACCATGGGCCTGATCCACACCCCCCACTCCCCGCCAGGAGCACACTCACATCCCGGGAGAATGAACCCAGAAAAACACAGACTTGGCACTGAAATGCAAGAAGTCCCAAAATGAAGATTTTCCAGAAGAAATCACAGCTTTGTACACCCCAAGGGTTAACTCTGGCCATGGGTCCCCCCCCTGCTCGGCCCCACTCCCCAACACAACCCCCCCAAGGGGTCCCACCGGGCCCCCACCCCGCTCAGTTCCCGGCTCCGGCGCGTTTGCCGGTGCCTGCCCAGGCAGGACGGGGCTCGGCAGCGCAGGGCTGGGGTTGAGCAAGGCCTCGAGGGAGCCAGCGAGCTTCTGTGCGGCGTCTGGCTGCCAAGCGGCAGGCGGGAAGCACCTCCGGAGCACTCCGGCAAATTGCTTACAAATGTAGGGCCGCCTGCTCGCCAGACGGGGCTGAGAGCCTTGTCCACGGCACGCTCCGGCTCCGGCCCCGGCTGGGGGCAAAGTGCTGGCCCTCGGCCTTTGGGACCCTTGCTGGTGGGGGGATGGATGGTGCAGCCCCGCACGGTGCATTTCCAACCAGCTCCCCCAGCCAAGCAGCCCCCTCTGGCGTGCTGTGCCCTGTGCCTCAGTTTCCCCCACAGGGCTTGGCTGCACACCCACAGCAGGGATGCCAGGCTGGGCCGAGCTCTCTGTGGGGTGCAGGGGACTCCTGAGGAGCAGCCAGCCAGGGCAGGCGCCTCACCTGCGCTGCTGGCAGCCAGCCCGGCAAAAAAACATATTTACCCCCATGGGGCGCTTGCCCAGCGCCAGCTGTGCTGGCTACATGGAGCCAGGTGTGCCCCCCTCCAGCTCGGCTGGCAGTCCCTCTACCAGCACACCAGGCACCCTGTGTCACCCTATGCCCTTTACCAGAGACCTCGTCCCTGCAGGGACACCCTTGGGCTTCGCTTCGAGGGCTGGGATGTGGACACGATCCCTCCAGAGCACTGAGCTGCTCGCTGGGAAGGAGCGACGCACGCTCATCTGGGTTTGGCTGGGGAAGGAAATGGCCAAATATCCCGTGTCCCCCCAGAAGTGCCTCTTGGAGACTCCTGCTCTGGCTCACATGGAGAGTGAGGCTCCAGAAAGCAGGGCTTTTCCTGTGAAGCCCCAGGTTTTGTCCATCCAGCCTTTATCTCTGTGCGGGACAGACAGATTTATAACTGGAGACCCACCTCTTTGCCAGAGACACCGTGAAAAAATAAACTTCTCCGCTCGTCCTGTGTCACAGACCCTTGTCCCTTTCCCTTGCCCTGGGAAATCACATTCCCACACCCCCGGCTGCAAGTGTCCCTGTCCCATAAGCATTGCCACATGGCAGGTCTGAGCATCCCTGCACCATGAGCATCCCTCAACGTCCAGCCACAAGCACCCTTGCACCACGAGCACCCCTGCACTAGGACCATCCCTGCACCGCTGGCTGTGAGCATCCTGCACGCAGGGATGCTCTGTCCGGGCACTGCAGGAACACCATCCTGCTGCCCTGGGCACTGGGAGAAGGACCTTGTGCTCTAGACACACCAATACATGCACATACCCTCTTGGGAAAATGAAATCCACCTGGGGACTGTCACCACTAAGCCAATAAACCAGCTGGAGGAGCTAATCAGCTGTGATCCTGCAGAGCACCAGCCATCTCTGATGGTGGTGGCAGCCTCCCAGGGCTGGAGGCGGAGGTGGCAGCTTCACCTGACCTGCCCTGTCTCACCTCAACCTGTGCCAACGACCTGGGGTGGCAGGTGGTGGGTTTGCCAGAGCTCAGGAGAGACTCGATGTCTCATCTAATATCGAGACGCAAAGAGGTGACATCCATTGTTCTTCCGCCAGAATCACCCTTCCTTGTTGTCCCTCTGTCCACAGGCACGTCCGCCGTGGCCACCCACACCGACTTCTCCCGGCAAACCGGCTGCTTCAGGTGCAGTTTCCCAATAGGTTCGGAAGAGATTCACCCCCTTTGATAGGGAAGGAGCTTGGCCACAGGGACGTTAAAAAACTCAAGCAAAGTTACCCAGCAAGCCTGGGACAGAGGTTGGGCAAGAGCCAAGGGCTCCTGACCCCAGCTGCCTGCCACAGCCGCCAGCCCACACCCCAAACGCCGAGCCCAGTGCTGTGCCCAGCTCCTCTATTTCCCCTGCGGTTAAGGTGCGCAAATTCGGCTGCTGGAGTGCTGCCACCTGGAATACCCAGCTGAGCACCCGTCCCTGCATCCAAATGCCAGGCGTGTCCAAACACCAGGGGTGTCCAAATGCCACAGATGCTCTCCTACCCGCAAATGGCCTGTGCTGGGGTTTGAGGCTTCACAGCACCCCTGCAAATGGGCTGCCCACCAATGCTAACAAACAGGTCCTCTGCCAAGCCAGGCACCACGGGCTGGGTCCGACTGGGGCAAAGCCACTGGGTTAATTGGCAGGGACGGGGAGGCTGCAATCAGGGAGGCAGATTCCCATTGACACATGGCAAACAGCAGCGATGGGAGAGAGTGACACGGTAGGGAACCCCTTATCTTTCCCTACACCAGCATCTGGCAGCTCCTTGAGAATAATCAGTGTCTTCACCCCTTGAGAAACCTGCTGAACCCAGGTGCCAGATATGCCGGGCCTGGCCAGGGCCCTTCCTGCTTTGATGCTGCACAGGCTGCACGACGGCCATCACATACAGCCCTGCTCCTGGTTTGGGCACGTCAGGCCCAGCTGGAATAAATCCACCAGGTGCAGCAACCTGCACTGCGCTGGGAGCCAAACTGGGGGGGCTCCTTGCAACATCCCGAGGGCTGGATACAGCATCCCTGTGCTGTGAGCACCCCCTCACCAAAACGCGGACTCCTTGTCTCTAACCTCAACAGCCTCCACCGTTTACCCCTGGCTTGAGCTCCAATTCTTAGGGCTTGCAGCCACCCAGAGCCCAAGGTGTCTGTGCCACCAAGTTGTTTCTGGCAACAGCACGTCCGAGTTTCCTCTAGCAGCTCTGCCTCCCTCCTCATCTGTGCCTTCTCCTTCTCCAATCTCTCCCATCCTACGATGTGTTCGGATGTGATGGTGGGTAGTGATGAAGTTTGGGAGTCTGAAAGATCCAAAAGCACCTGCCTTCCTCCCTTGGCTGGGCTGAGGACCCAGGACAGGTGAAGAAAGGGGGGTCTGAGGACATGGCAGCACGATCAGAGAGTCAAGTGGGAGCCTTTTTCCTTCTTTAGGAAAGGCCGGGAGCCTTTATCTCAGGGAAAACCCAACAATTAATTTTTTTAAAGAGGTCGGCAGCAGGAGGCAGCAGGGATGGCAACCCTGCACAGCACAGACATCGATTGCTCACCCCAAGCCCAGCCGCCCCGACACCCCCAGCCAGACCCCAATTTCCCCCTGTCGCTTCCCCCCCAAGCAAAGCAGGAAAAAACAGGCAGCTTGTTCAAAGCAAAGGCTCCCAGAACAATGAAAGGAAAAGCAGAGTCGGAAACCCTGTCCCCATCCGTGCAGCTGGGAAGAAGGTGCAGCTCTTGCCTCTCACCCCTGAGGTTTGGTGGCTGCAGAGGGGATGGAGGGACCAAATGCCAAAGGGGGGGAAACAGCGTTACAGGGTGATTTGGGGCTGGATTCACCCCTTGCAAAAGCCAAATGTGCTCCTGCTCCAAGTTTCAGGCCCCCAGAAGGATGAACGGTGCTTTTCCCCCTTCCCCGTGATGATGTGGGAGTTCGCACTGGCCACCTACCCCAAAGCGATGCGCCCCAGCCCAGCTCCCATGACAAGGGGGAGCGGTAACGCCCCTTCCCCACAGAGCTGAAATCACATCCCCCAGCCCCAGCCAGGATGGAAACAGCTGGGAAAGGCTTTGGGTGGGGGAAGCCGGGCGGCTCCTTCAGAGATACAAGTGCTCCTTTCCCAGCTGGCCGGGGAAATGTGTTACCGGGAGGTGAAGTCACCGTCCCTGCTGGGACCTGGCTATTCCGCTCTCCAGGATATGAACTCAGAGGAGCTGTATTTGCCCAGGGAAGAGGTGGAGCCTTTTCCATTTCCCCCATCCTTCCGAAAGGACAGGACGCCTCCCGAGCGGGAAGAGATGGGGTGATAGCGGCGGGGGCCGGTGGCCAAGCATGAGGTCGCCTCCGCCCACGGTGCATCGCTGGGCACGCCACGGGGCCAAGAGCCACCCATGGGCTGCAGGACACAGGGACCAGCAGAGCATCTGGTCCAGCACTAGCAATGCCCCTTGGCTCCCGTTCAACTGGTTCCACACTGGTTCCACCTGGTTCTCCTGGGAGCCAGGGAAGGGGCTGCGGGCTCCAGTGTCCCCCAGGCAAAGGGGCTGCACCCACAGACACCCTCAGTGTTCTCGTTAATGCGACGCCAAGCAAACAGTGCATTAATATAATCTGTGGAGGATGCTCAACAGATCGACGAGGGCAGAAATAACACAAAAGGGACTTAGAGAGATTAGGAGAACAAACCCCGGCAGATTCAACCTGGGAAAATTGCAGACTGAAGCATCTGGGGAAAAATAATCTGACCGGCAGACGGTCAATGGGAGGAAGAAAGAGGGGAAGCAGGATGCGGGGGACGGTGAGAGCAGCGTGAGCACGGGCACGGAGGGAGCAGCTGGTGAGGAAAACAACCCTGCACGGGGGAAACACCGATTCCCGGGGTACCATCTTCCATCGTGTGCCCAGGGCTGTGAGCATGGTAGGGGCTCACGGAGGACGTGAGAGGCAAGCGGCCGGAGCCAGCAGCCGAAGGGCTCGCCTTGCACGGGAAGATTAGGGCAGGTCAGCAAGTGCGGATTTGCTGAGCAACAGTTAATTAGGGAGGGCGGGCAGGGACGCAGCAACCCACCTACACCTGAAGGGTTTTGATGCTTGAGAGGAGCACGTAGCTATTTATTTCATGGTTCAGACAATGAGCCCCAGATAAAAATTAGAGCAGCCAAGAGCGGCCAGCAAAACCCCATGAGCTCAAGGGAGTGAAACGATGATCCAGCCCTCCGCTGTGGCTTGGATGGTTGCAGTAAATCATGCAGCTCCCGGAGGAGCAAGGCAAGGCCGAGGCTGAGGGACTGGGCTGCCACAGCCCTACGGCACTGACCCCATCACTACCAGCCCGGTACCCACTCATGGCAGCTGGGAGCTGCTCTGGCCAGTGGAGCCAGTACTCAAAGCACACAGCGACATGGTGGCTGGAAATCCTGTGACATCCTCCTCCTTTGGCCCTGGGGAAGCCGCCGTGTGCCCGGAGCAGGCGCTGCCGGGGCAGACAGAGCAGCTGTCCCCACCCTGGCTGCTCTAATCTAGGCAAGGCACACACCGGATGGGAGGGGAGGTACCGGGAGGCGAAGCCGTTCGCTCCAGGTCACACAGAAGGTCAATGGTTCAAGTGCTGTCACTCCTTCCCGAGGCCTCAGTGACCGGGAACCAAATTTTCCCCAAAGCCCACCCCCCCGCCACCAGCCCATGGGCAAACAACCATCGGCAGCTGAGGACTAACCTCAGACTGCGGCTGGCGGCTGCACCGCCGGGGTTTGGAGTCACACGTGGTTAAAAATACCTTGCGGATGCCTTTCCTCAACTCCGACCCTGCGAGCCGGTGCTGCCGCCAGCCCCGCTCAGGGACATGCTGGTGGGGTCCCCCAGGACACACACAGCCTGATCCGTGCGGGGACAGAGCAGACACTGCCTGGGGATGGGGTTTTTCTCCCTGTGAACTGAGGATTTCCATCCTGGGGGGCTGCTGTCTCTATCCCCTACTAACAAACCCAAAGAAGAGGCTCTTCGCTTCCCACATCCAGCAAACCATGTGCCATCCAGCTCCATCTGAAGCAACTTGAACAAACCGTTTCCATCCCTCCCGGACAGAGCCAAAACGTGCCCTCTGTGCTGGTCCCAAGGGATGCTGGATGGGCGACGGCTCCCGCAACCACCGTGGCACTGCGGCCATTTGTGGCGTCTGTGTTGGGGGACAGCAAGAGCAGGGGCTGCGTCGTGCTCCCATGCCACGAAAGATGGGAGGGATCCTTCTCCAAATCCCCTCTCCAGCAATGGCAAGGGTGTGGAAGGCACCCACCTCTCCTTGCTGCTCCAATCCCCTGAGCAATGTTGCTGGCAGAAGCAAGCGGGAACTGCCCAGCCACTCCGCGTTGCCACCAGTAGCAAGGGGAGAGGGATGGGTCCATCCCCAGCAAGCATGGGCCAAGCTCCCTCCGGCCTGGGACAAGCAGCCTAAGAGAGACAAACTGGCCACTGCTCTCTCCGTTCCCTGCCAAGGCTGGGGAGGACAGCGTGGCTTTGCTGTGCCCAGCCTGAGGGCACTGCCAGCCAGGTCAGACCCTCCAGCTCCCCGCCCAGGTTTCCGGCTGGTCGGGCAATGCCACGAAGCAGGAGAAACTGCCACCAAAATCCTCCTGAGCAGCTGGCCAGTGGCACTTTTCTCTTGCCTTGGCTGGAGCGGGACGTTTTCACCCACCTGCGGCAGCGAAGGATTCCCCTGGGACTCTGTCTGCAGGGGACAGGAGAGGGACGCGACACCTGCACCACCGCAGTGCTGTGCACCACCCTGTGTGTGCCCAGGTGGAAGCAGCAATCACCAGTAAACATACTCAGCAGCCAGTGACACAGCGTGTCCCAGGAGAGGCATCTCCCCGTCCCGCAGTGGAAGCAGGAGCCCACACCAGGACCCCGCGCCCGTCTCGCCATCCCTGCGGGGGCCTCGGCGGCTGCCGAGTTATTCCAGGCACCGCGTTCCTGTCCCACTCCCCTCGTCCCAGCTGCTCTGGGGCTGGCAGGGAGGGCAGCAGGTTCCTCCCATCGCCCAGCCTGGGCACTGGTGCTGGCCAGCAGCTGCTCGGGGACCAGCTGGGGACAAGTACGACGTGGAGCAGCCCCGTCCCCCCACATACTGCGGGAGGGACAAGGGCTGAAATACAGCAAGGTCAAAGGCATCAGAATACAACCACAATGGATAAGGGGAGGCTGGACCTGAGGACCCCCAGTCCATGGGCTGAGCTCTGGTTGGCAGCTTCCCACACAGGGAGGGAAAATAGGTTGGGGAGCAGCACATTAACACCTCTGAACCCCTAAAAAGCAGGCCCACCTTAGCACCAGAGGTAAACTGAGGCAGGGGAGCATCCCCAGCCCCTGATCAAACCAAGGTCGTGGCTGGCTTCCCACAGGGACCCTGCCACCTGCAGGGACCCCACTGCCAGGTTGGCCCCCTCCATCCTGTCCCCCTGCCTCAGCACTCCCCACACCCCGACCCGACCGAGCGGCGGTGGGACGCAAGCCAAGGCCTGCCCGCTCCCTGGACCCTTGCCGGCAACCTGATCTGTTTACGCCTTTCCAGCGCGGCGGGTGCGTGTCGGGAACGGCCCCGGCAAGCCCGAGTTGGCGGCAGAGGCAGGACGTGGGAGCCGAGCGCAGAAACCCCCGCCTGCCGCCTCGCAGCATCCCGGGGGCAGGTGAGGAGAAAGAAGGGAATGTGCAGGAGGAAAAAGGGTCCCCCCACCTCTCTCGGCTCTCTTTTGTAGGAAAAAGCATCCTTTCTCACATCGTGCTGCCCCTCTGGAGGCACCCTGTGCCCCCCACCCCAGCCAGGGAAACACACCGGGCTGCCTCATCCCCAGGCACTGCCAGCAAAGAGCTTTCCCAGTTGTGCCAGCCCCGCTGGGAAAGCACTGGGAGAGTGAACCAGCCCTGGAAGCTGCATGTCCCTTCCTAGCTGACGAGGCGCCGGCTTTGCAAGCACGTGGCCGGCCACGTGTCGGGGCTCGGGGAGCTGACGGCCACGTGCCTGTCCCCGTCCCAGTGCCCGGGTTGTCCCCAGGTGGGGCTGAGCAGAGGCACCCACCTGCCCCACGGTTTATTCCAGACAGGACCCATCGGTGACACCAACACCCGGCATGAATTCAGCCCTGCGAAGCTACAGGTGCTGGGAGCGGGGTGCAGTGGGATGGAGCAGAGCCGTGACTTTGGGGGCTCAGAGCCGGACCCTCCCACGTCCACACCAGGTTTAGGTTGGAGGGAACAGAGAAGCAGCTCCAGGACGTCCATGCACAGCCCAGCACATGCTGCTAAATATCAGGAGTCGGACAGATGCCTGGAGACAGGGAGCTGTCGGTGCCCCAGCACCACCGAGGAGGAAGCTGAGGGCTCCCCTAAGGCTGGGTCAGTCCTCGGGGTTTGGCCACGGAGTGGGGCAGTGGCAGCAGCTCCTCCACAGGAGCCTCTTCCCCTGCATGGAGAAGCGCTTCCTTTCTTTTTAACCCAGCAGGATAAGCAGGCGCTCATTTAGGGAAGCCAGGAGCACTCGTGCAGCCCTTCCCACCCACGTCAGCCTGGCAAAACAAAACCCGGGTGCTTCCATCTGACTGGAGCCGCTCGGGACGCAGCCCAGAGCAATCCCTGCTGCCTCACCTGCGCTGGCCCCAGCCCCAGCACCACCAGCTAGGCTCGCTGGGCACCACCGCCCCCCACGCAGGCAATGATTAGCCTCTGGGGAGGACTCTGGTCCCTCTTGGAAGCCACTGAGGTGAGCGGCTCTCACGTGGCCCCGCCGTGGTGGAGATGCATCCGGGGAGGTCCCTGAGGGGCCACGCAAGCTGTGAATCAGGTCTGCCACCCAGGGAGAGGGGGTACTCATGGGAGGGGAAAGTCCACGGCACTCCTAATCCACAGCCTCCCTATTGCTGTTTACACCCAATTCAGCTCCAGCTGGAAAACCCCCTCCACGCTCATCCATGCCCATCCTGGCAAAGAAACAAGACAGTACCCCAAGATGGGCTGCTCAATGAGGGGAGCAAGGGCTGAGAGCCAGCCAGACCCTGGGACCGATGCTCCAAAGGGGCAAGAAGAACCTGCAAAGCAGGTGGGAGAGCTGAAGCCAGCCCCGCCGCCGGGGACACCTCTGTGCCGGGCACCCGACACCCGCGCCATGCTCGCCAACTCCCTGCGCAAGCAGACAGGGCGCCTTACCCAACCAGCCGTGCCCGCGGCCGAGGGCGGCGTTACGAAACCTGGGGAGTTTCCACCCCCGCGGCGCAGACGCCCACCGGGGTCGGCCGACACGGGCTCCGGCTCCTGGGATCACACCCGGGGGAGCAAGGGGCAGGCGTCTGGGCACCGCGGCAGTGTAGGGTGCTGCACGCTCTCTGCACAGCCTTGGCTGGGTCCCGGCAGGGAGCGGCGCCGGCGTTGGCAGGGCTTGGCGGAAGCGCAGCCGGACGTGTTGCACCAGGCCTGGGATGCTGCGGGAGCCGCATACATGCCGCGCGCGCAGGTTTTCCCTGCTCCCTTATCTCGCCATCGAAGCCCTGCTCGGTTGCAGCTCCGGCCTTTCTCCCCGGGGTTGCAAACGGTTCAGGGTGTCTGTGCACCTACCTCAGGCACAGGCTGCCGCAGCCCTGAGCATCCCATAGGAACGAGGCATGGGCGAGGGTGTCCAGCCCTTCCCTAGGAGGGTAAAGATCATCCAAGCAGAGCCATTTCCAAGAAGTCTGGGCATCTCCAGACAGGTCCGTGACTCATCGGGACACCTCAGTAAAGCCCAGGCCACGTTGCAGCCCCAAGGTTCAAGCAAGTCCCTCCTTCTCCATCCCCTGGCACGACTTTTTTAGGGAAGCAACGATGGGATTTAGGGGAGCCGGAGCGCTCGTAGTTCCCTCCCCACCACCTCACTTGCTAGAGCAGCCAGAAAAAGGTGGTTTTATTGTTATTTCATTTCTGCCCTTTTCATACTCCTTTGCCGGAGTTTTTGCCAGCGGCGGGCCCCGGGTCTGGCAGGGGGCCAGGCCAGCCAAGGCGCTTTTAAAAACAAAACAGGGCGCGTGCATGCACATACACACGCACGGCACCCAGCCCCTCTTTTAACCCTTGCTGGGGTGATGCCGTGCAGAAGATGGTTTCCAGCTGGTTGGGAGCGCGCTACTGCGCGCTCCCGACCGGCTGGAAACCATCTTCCGCGAGGGGATGCTGTTGATCGCCGCTGGGATTTGATAATTCACTCCCCCTTCCCAGGAAAAACCTTCCTGCATCATCAGGATCCCAATGGAGCAGTGGTGGGAGAGTTAGGGTTGGTCAGCCTGGAGAAGAGAAGGCTCCGGGGAGACCTTCCAGCAGCCTTCCAGTACCTGAAGGGGCTACAAGAAAGCGAGAGAGGGGCTTTGGACAAGCGTGTGTAGTGACAGGACATGGGGCAATGGCTTTAAACTGAAAGAGGGGAGATTTCAACTGAATCTAAGGAAGAAACTTTCCACCATGAGGGTGGTGAGGCACTGGAACAGGTTTCCCAGAGAAGTTGTGGATGCCCCATCCCTGGAAGTGTTCAAGGCCAGGTTGGATGAGGCTTTGAGCAACCTGATGTAGTGGAAGGAGACCCTGCCCATGGCAGGGGGGTTGGAACTAGATGATCTTTGAGGTCCCTTCCAACCCAAACCATTCTATGATTCTACGCTGTTGCAGTCCACAGGGACCTGCTTGTCCTAAACAAGGATGATGCTGCAACCCCTTTCTAGTTCACAGCTGAGATTTTTTGGACCCAGCAGCCCTGTGGGGAACGAGGAGGAGGAAGAGCATGATGATGGTTTTCACCTAAAAGCAGCTCCTCTCCCACATGGTAGAAAGCCAGGGAGCACTGGTGGCATGCACACAGCATCCCCAAACCCATGGGGCCAACAGCTTTTTTGCACGGGTTGCTGCTACCTGGAAAGTCTTTATCCACCAGCTCTCTCCCACCTGCAACCAGTCCCATGCCCCCAGCACATCCCCAGTCCCAGCCGGAGGATGAGATGTCAGTGTTGGCAGTGTCCTTGCCACGTCCTCTCCTCCTCTGCCCTGGGGAGCACCGTCCCCATTACGGTGCCCATGTGCCGTCAGCAGCCGGGCACACGCCGTCCCATGGCTCGGAGCTGCCCTCCCTGTCTGTCTTCGAGCTGTCGGCATCCAAATTGTCCCATGTTTCTGGGTCAGGCAGCCGAAACGGCCTACGCAGCCCTCGGGAAGGGGGAGCTGAGCCCCCTGGTCTGAGCTGAGTCACCAGGAAGTGCCCGAAGGATGGAAATCCCCCTCCTGCCTCAAATCTCAGCCTCCAGCCCGTAACACCGGGGATGGACGCCAGCCCGCTTCCATCCACGACCCTGAGGGACCTCCCCACCCCCCTGGGAGACTGGCAAGGTCCTGGGATGCCTCAGTGCTACCCAGCTGACCCCGAGGGAAGGCAACGTGGCCTTGAGCAGCCCCAACAGACCCCACACTCGTCCCCTTCCCCAGAATTAGCCCTTTTTCCCCCTCCCTACTCTTTTACCCAGGCGGGGAAAAGGCAGCTGTAGGTGGCCCAGGCTGACAGCAAGGAGCCACAGGCTGCCCTGCCAATGGGTTTCCAAAGGCTGGGGACAGAAATACAGAGCCAGGACAAGGGCAGATGGGGACCTGTGAACGCGGGGAGACAGTCAGAGGGGCATGGGGCTGGGCACAGAGGAGGCCGTGCCCGTTGGGCCAGGCAACGGCCAGCACAGCCTCCCCCATCTCCCTGCGCGACGCTGTTTGCTCGTGCCTTATCTCCCGCGCTCGGTGCGGTGACGCTTTCCCTGGCTCTGGGTGCACCGGTGGCAGCCCGGCCCCTTTCCAAACACAACACCCGTTAGAGGCCGGCTTTAAAAAGAGACTGCCCATCTGCGTCTTTCACTGTTGCTGCCCGCGTGGAGCTCTTCCTTCCCGGGAAGAGAGGCAAACAAAAAGTGGCTAAACCTACCACGAGCTGGAACAACAGGGATACAGGTGGAAAACTCATCAAGCAAACACCAGACTACTGGAGAAGACCTCCATTCCAGGGAGACTAGGAGCTGCGAGAGGAAGAGGAAGAATGGACCCCCCCATGCCACACAGCTGCCACTCCGCCGCCATCCATCCCTGCGGCTGCTGCGCTCGCCAGAGCCTTTGAAGCCTCTTTTCTCCCCCTCCCTCCCACCCACCCACCCACGGCAGGCTGGTTCAGAAGCAGGTTTCGGCAGGCTGCGGGGTGGTGGGGTCCCCGGTGTGGGGCCGCCGCCAGCTGGGCTCCCCTGGGCACGGCACCTCACCCCACTCCTGGCTCACTCGCAGCGGAAGAGGGAGTTTTGCCCGTTTCGGCAGAGTTTCTCAGCGTCTCTCCGCAGGCGTGCCCACAGCCTTTCCAAGCTGGCGCGCGGCTGCGGAGCCGGTCCAGCCCGTCAGACCTACAGCGCGCGGGAGAGGAGTGGAGGACACTGATGAGGATGCTTGGGAACTCATCCTCAAAACTTGGGCTTCAAGGGATGTGGCCAGGGCCACACTTGAGCTCAGTGGCAGAGCCGGGTCCAGCTGCCTGCACTGCCCAGGGCAGGACTGGAGCAGGCAGAGTGCCCAGACATCCCTGCATCACTGCCAGCAGGGAAAGCCATCAGGTGTAACAGAGCCTGAAACGATAAGGATCCTGCCCGAGGCTGGTCCTGGCTCTTCCCCACAGTCAGATCACACAGAGCAGCTGGGAGCATCCAGGGCTTGGGACAAACCTCCCTTGGGAGCAGCAGCAAAGAAAAGGTTGGTCCTCCTAGATGAGGGGGACAGAGTGCTGGGCTTGCCAGCCAGCACAACGGCACATTCAACATCATCACAAGATAACCCTAAAACTGTAAAAAGGAGCGACTTCTTTCCCAAACAACTATGGACCCGCTGGCAACCGAGAGAAGGAAAAAGCCCAGCAGGAGAGAAAGGGAGGGCGGGTGTTTCTGCAGAGGATGGGGACACGGAGTACCGGTGGCAAAGGCTAACAAATCGCAGGAGAGACATTAAACCTCACGCTTTGAGGCTTAAGCTGATATAGCTACTAGGGATTAGGAGGAAATTTAAAGGAGAGGGAGGGAGGGAGTTATCCCACATCTGCCTGCTGCAGCCTCATCATGCAGAGCAGCATCGTCCCTCTCCTGCCCAGCCGGATGGGTGACAGCAACATCCAAGGGCCAGCACTGCTCTTGGGAAAACCCTGCTGTGCTTTGTGCTGCCAGGACACAGCAATGAGGGGCACTAACCCAGGTGTGGGGACAAAGCCAAGACCCACCCCCAGCAGTTTTGCTGGTGTTTAGCAACTTGCTAGGTCATGGCCCAGACGGAGCAGAATCCCAGGCACCCAGACCCTGTCCTTGATATATTCAAAGTCTGGAAAGCACCAACATAGCTGGTGAAATGGGGTAAGTCACTGGTGAAATGAGGCAAGGGCTGGCCCAAGCCAGCCGGACCTCCCCGAGGCAGCGGCTTTGCTCCCTGTCCTTGAGAGTTTAATGCCAGTTTGCTCAGCTGCCACGCTTTCTTTGCACTTCATGCACATTTAAACAAAAACCTTCACCGCTCCCTTGAGGAAGGCAAACAGTGAGTCCAGCTCCTATCACCTTCCACAGGCCCTCCAGCGCCTGGCTATCATAGAGGCATCACACCCCTCCCCAGCATCACCCCATCCCTTGCCCCTGCACATCCAGGGATGGGGACACACAAACCTTGCTGGGCACCATCTGGCTCCGGGAGCCGTCACCCCTTCCCAAGGATGAGCGCCCCGGCTGGGGGGGCTCTGCCTCTCGCCTCCCCCGGGACTCCCAGCTCCAGCCCCTCGGTGTCGCGGCGGCCACCCTGGCCTGGCCAACTGGCGCATTGCTGGTGAGCGCGGCCAGGCCGGGGACGTGATTGATCGTCGGGGAGAAAGGCCAAAGCCGTGACGGGTCGTTTAACAATTTCAATTAAACTCTGCAGCACTCTGACGTGGAGGGGAGGGGAGAGGGAGAGAAAGGAAATTAAAAAGCGGGACGTTTCTCTTGCTGTACCAGGGAACCTCAGCAAAGCGCGGCTGGCTCAGCCCGGCTCTCCCAGACAAGATCTCCCTCTCCAGCCGCATGGGCCCAACATCCCCTTCCCACAGGCGATGCCCACCCTCACCTGCCCTTCCTCTCCTGTTCCCCAAACTTTCTCCCTGCCAGCCCCACCGCCCTGTAACACCAGGTGCTGTGACCCACTTGCTCGGCAGCGCTGTGCGGGGAGGACGGCTGCGCACGGTGAATATTAAACAACGTGTCCCTGAAGTTCCCGCTGCCGGGACTGACGCTTGATTTTTGCTTACGTGCGGTGACTTTTTTAGGCACAGGAAGCCCCAGAGGGCTGATCACAGCGACCGAGCTCCCAATCCACTGAGACAGCAGAAGGACTCGTAGAGGGATTTTAAAAAATAATAATAATAATCATCAGCATCTCAGCTTGTCATATGGAAAAAGGCGCTTTAATGAGCGGCAAACGCAGCAAATGCTCAGCTCACACGGCATCAGCAAGAGGAGGGAGAGGGAACCGTAAGGGATGGGGAGCGGCGATGCCCTCCACGCAGTGGACAAACCCCTGGGACCAGACAAGCCCCCACAGCACGTCTAGCACAGGACCCCCACCAAGAGCTTGCAGCTGTGGCCTTGCAGGGGTCTGGGCTTTTTACCCCCTCCCTGTTCCTTATAAAAGAATAAAATTAAAACAAGCAGAGGGAGCTGCTGACGCTGCTGCAATGGGAGAGTTAAACACACATGTTCACATGGGTGCCCCATGGTTGGAGGGAGAGGAAGATGCCAGAGATAAATTGCAGATGGGGTTTAACCGGGAGAGAGTTACTGACGGGGACTGGAGGAAACAAGCGTAACTTCACCCCTCTTGGGTGTGCAGGAGGAGAGCCACGGGCACTCCAGCCTGCCCACACTGCCTAGCCAGGGGACACCAGCTTGGGGGAATGGGGCTGCGTCAGCCGGTGAGACGCTCCCGTCCTGACGTTATTTACTGCCTTGGGGGTGCCCTTCAACTCGTCTGCGTAGAAAAACCTCCCTCGCTGCAGCTCAGGGACCCCATACGGGTGCAGTCCCCTGAGCTGCAAGCTCATGGCACCCAGTCCCTTCACCTAAGGATGGGGCACCAGGCACCCCCTTTTCTGGGGAGGAGGTGGTCCCCAGCGCTCCTGCAGGCCTGGCAGTCAGGATTTGCAAAGTTTTGGCCCCAGTCAAAGCTTTCTGGGGGAGCTGATCCCCTCCTCATGTTCATAATCCTCAACCTAACTCACATTTCTCAGCACCAGCCTCTCTACCCGGAGCCGCTCCTAAGAAGCTTTGAAGTTCCTTCTCCTGCCCGAATTTCCCCTCTCCCTCCTCAGTATAGTTTTTCCCCTCCAGCTTTCCCACACACACCCACAAGATCCCCAACGACCAGCAGCCCTGGCACGGGGTCCCGCACCCAGGCGGGCGCTGTGCACCTTCCCCCAGCCATGTGCTGCACCGAGAGCCCTTTTATTTACTTTTCCAGTTTCCTTCTCTTGGTAGGTCATGAGAAGCAACCAGGAGCTCAGCTCTCTACGAGGGCACCGTGGCACCAGCCATGATCTGCTCCTCCACCTCTCCACGCCCCCATCTCCTCTAGATGTGGCGCGGTGCCTGCAAGACCCCGGTGCCCTTGGGGACCCCCACGAGCCTGGTGTTTGCTCCGAGCCACACTTGCCGCTGACCTTTCCGAGAGCACATGCAAGAAAACAGCCCTGCTGAAGGGTTAAACATTACCAGACTGAAATTCAAGGCTTGGCGATTGGTTCCAGTCGACTGGCTGGGACGATAATTTTTCACAAGATAAATACAGCCAGGAGTGAGCGGTAATCGCTAAAGACCCTTTGTAGCAGGGTCCCCCCCCGGCAACTTCGCTTCCCCCCGCCACTGCTGTTTCCCTTTGCCTGTCGCCGCTCAGTGGCCCACACTTCAGGGCCCCTGGCCCCGAGCCCGAGGGGAACCCCAGCCCTGCCCGAGGATCACTTACAGCCCGGTCATTCATCCGCACAGGCTGCGATTGCGCTCCGGCCGTGGCGTAACTCACGCGCCAGGGTTCAGAGCCAGCACTTGCACCCCGCCTTGGATGGCACCGAGCCTGCTGCCAGGACCCGCACCCCAGGACAGGCAGCAGTGCCCGGTGCGGGGCGGGGAGCCCACAGCTCTGTGCCCCAGTACTCACTGCTCTTGGATGCCTTGATCTTGGCCACCAGTTTCTGCACGCCGGGCACGTCCCCGTTCTTCACGGCCTGGATCAGCTCCTGCTCTCGCCCCATCGCAGACAGGTGAGAGCAGCGGTGGTGGGGAAGGCAGAGACCCTCAGATCCCAGCAGTTTATAAAGCCATGGGAATAAGGCTGTAATTCCTCAAAACACACTTTGATAGGAGATGAAATCCAGCAAGAAAGATGCTTTACAATCCCACGGGACATAAAATCCAGAAGGAAAAAGTCTTTCTGTTAAAGACAGAAGTCCTTTTCTGCGTCAGGAGGAGCAGGACCTGAATGGGGTTTGGTTGGAGAACACACGATCAATTAGAACAAGAAATAGTTCAGCGCTCAGGGATGGGCTCCTGGCAGCACCAGGGCTCTGCGAGACAAAGCCAGGCGGCTCGGGGCAGGGCGGCCGGCACAGTCGGCATCGGGATGCCCTCGGCCTCTCGCAGCACTCCCGGAGCTGGTGGTTGTCGTGCTTCGCTCCCCTCACCAGGCTCTGCTGCACTGATGAGTCCCTAATTCTTCCCAAAGAAGTTATGGGCTCATCGCCATCTGGAAGTTATAGATCCTCCCTCTCTGGTGCTCATTAGCCCCTTCGTTTCGGCATTCCTCTTGGCGACGGCACTGCAGCCACGCTGGGGAGCCCCGTGCACGGCCGAGCCCTGGCGCGGCAGCCTGGGATCTGCGGAGAGGAAGAGCAGAGTCAGCCCTTGAAGGCCATTTACCTCCCAGCTCCGTCGCGACAGCGTTTGTATCTGTGCTGAAGAACAAATACTTTGACTATATTTAGTCCTGGCGGGACTTGGCTCATCCTCATGTTAAATAGAGAGGGAAGAACCTGCAGAGGAAACCTCCCGAGGGTGCTGTCAGGGGGTGGCTGAGGAGTGGGACAGGGCACAGCTCCTTCCCCATCTCCCCAGGGCCGCACATACTATCCTTTCCCTAAAGGCAGCACATGGGGCTCAGGGCATCATGGCATCTCTCCTTTCCTGGTGGCAGCATCTAAGGCATAGAGCTGCGGAGGTTTAGTCCTCTGCAGTCCATGGGAATGGGACAGGCTGCTTAGCACTCTCACCCTCTGCATTATCCTTGAAGCTCAGTGCCCTGGGACCCAAGACACTCTTTAACCAGTAGAGGAGCTCTCTCTGGCCTACGTAAGGAGCTGGGTGTAATTCAACAACACAACCACACTCAGGAAAACAGGATCAAGCCCATATCCTGGCCAGCTAGGGTATCCCAGACAGGGCACAGTGTCCTACAGCATCGGTTCACTCCTCCCAGCCTGTGGTCTCCCACTGCGCCCGGGATGCCTAAACTGGGCAGCAAGAAAATCCCTCCTGGTTCAGGGCCATGCATCTGGCAGGCTACTCCAACACCCGGGGAGGAGCGTGCGTGCAGAAGGGCAGGGAGCGCACACTGTGCCAGCTGCAAGGCCGTCGTCAGATCGTCCTGCAACTTCCCCTGTGCTGATCTGGGCCAGATCGGAATCAGCTCCGGTTCCCCCAGCCATGGCTCAGGCATGCTGCCTCCCTTCCCGGAGCACTCGCCCTCAGCCGTTTATATAATAGCGGGTGTCGCTTCCTCCGAGCAATCGAGGTCACTGTTTTGAGGATGGAAACCACGGAAGAGAGATCCTGCCTGGGGCAGGGGAGGCAAAATCAGAAGGGGCATCCCACGGCACAGCATCGCTCGGCCCACCTGCGGTAAAGCTGGAAGCTGCAGCTGCCCCCAAGCACAGACCCCTCGTGGGCTCCCCGTGCTCCAGTAGCATTCAGGGCAGCCAGAGAGGTGACGGTCAGGTGCTGGCTTAGCTTCTGAGACAAGGGGACACGCAAGTTCCCACACCAGGCTGGGGGGTTCTCCCCATCATTGCTCCCCCCAGGGCCCACGGTTCGTTCAGCCGATGAGCCCCTGGGCACTGGGGCTGGTTGGGGGCTTGGTACCAGGCACTGAGGCCAGTGCCCATTGGGTCAGCTGCCACCTCCCCACATCCTGGGGCACTGAACCAGCTTATCTACGTTACAACAAAGCTTCAGCCACTTAACTCACACTAACCTCTGGCTGCAAACAAATCCCCTCCCCAAACCTCCCGTGCTGCACCTTCTTCAAAACTAGCTCCTTTAACCCTGTGCGCTGCATCCAACTTTGTGCTGCTCTTCAAAAGCGCTCACAAAAAGTGAGCGTGAAGGCGCTGAGACTATTCACTCATTTACTAAAAAAGTCTGCACGGCCTCACTTAGAAAAGAGCCCCGCGCTGCTGCCGCCTTCTCCCGGAGCATGCGAGGCCCAGCAAGAAACTCGGAGGTACCGAGAGCTCGGAATACCAATCTCCACCTCTTCAGCCTCTCGAGAGAGCAGCAGCAGTGAAGGTAAAATTCGAGAAACACACAAAGCTGGAAAAGCAACAGCAAACATCCCTCCCACCCGAGCAGAGCTGAGCCTCCAGCCCAGGAATCCACCTGGAGAACCAAAGTATCCCAAACATTCCCGCAGCCAACGGCAGCGCCGGGAAAAACGAGGGAGAGGAGGGAAAAAACAAAACAAAACAAAAACAAACCAATTACATAAGTAGAGAAGGAAAGATATGAAAGAGCAGCAGGCACCAAGGCTGGGTCCCGAAGGGGCGGGCGGGGGAAGCTCACCTCCCCCGGGAGGCCTCCGGGAAGCCCTGCGCTGCCGGGGCGAGGCCGGGCGGGCCGGCAGCGACGGGGGCACCGGTCGCTTCTCCGTCTCCCCCCACGCCGGGACCCGGGCTGGGCCGACCCCTCGTTCAAGAAGCGCTCAAAGGGATTTCTGCCCCCACCGAGACAAGTCGCTCCGCTGCTTCTGCGAGCGGCCCGAGCCAGGCGGGCTCCGCAGCCGGCGGCCCCACTCACCTGCCCGCGCTCCCAGCCCGCCCCAGGGCGAACCGAGCCGCACCGGACCGGACCGCGCCGGGGCAAACCGAGCCGCACTAAGCGGAGCCGTGCGGTGCCGCACCGAGAAGTACAGAGCCGAGCCGAGCCGGAACTTGCCGAGCTGTGCGGAGCGGACCGGGACCGGGACCGGAGCGAGCGGCGCGGTCCCGGCTGCCCGGCTCGCAGGGCGGCGCGGCGCTCAGCAAAGTCCCGCTCGGGCTGGCCCCGTCCCGGCAGGAAATCCCTCCCCGGCCCGGCCTGATTGGAAAAGCCCGGCGGGTTGTACGGGCTGGGCAGGGCCGGGGCTGCTGTCACTCACCGTGATGCGCCGGCAGATTCGGGCAGGGGCCGGGCCGCGGCAGGCGCCGTACCGGCATCGCTCCCGCCCCGACCCGCTCCAGAGGATGCCCCTCGGGCTCCCGGGCAAACGGTTCGCTTTGGACGGGGCCCGGCTGGAGAGCCAACGTGGTCCGGGACCGGCTCCGGGGGGCGGGACCGACCGGCTGATCCGGACCAGCCCCGGTGGGACGTCCCCCACCCTCGACCCGGGACCGACCCACTGCTCCGGGACCGGCCCCGCCAGTCCCGCCCGGTCAGCCCCTTGCCCCCTCCACCACCAGCCACCCTGGCTGCACTAAGCTGCCGATGGCACCCACGGGACCAAAATCGACCGACTCTCAGCTGTCCAAGCCCCATATTAATCCCTACTCTAGTAAAGCACTAAAACCACCAAAAATCACCCATTTCTGCCAAATCTTCAACAGAAACACCCGAGCAAAGTTCTCTTAAAACAAGAGATTGCCTAATAAAGCTGGACAGCTTTTGCTGCATGATACCACTGGATTATCATTAACTAATCAGATTAAAAATGGAGGCTTTGATTTTATTCACTAAGTGCCCAGCCCACAGCTCCCCGAGGAGCTGCGAAGATCTGACACCTCTTCAAACCAGGTCCCGAGACATTTGACCAAGTGATGGTTTCATAAACAATCCCAATAAGGGGGGATCCTCGGCGAGAAGGAGGAACTGACGTTTCAAGACACACCCTGTCTTTTCAGCTCAGGAATAAAGAGATTATTATGCACATCTAATTATAAATGTCAACATTTACGGCTGCTATGTTGAAGCGTGAAGTTGTAAGTAGCCCTGCTAGGAAGGGCTGTGAAGTGAAAGGTCTTGTTATTCCTTCTGTGAGTTTTACCAGAGCTTGTAAAGCGCAGTGACATTTACAATAATCCCCTGAATTTATGTAGCACCTTTTGTCCTTTTAAGGATCTTAATTAAGCTTTGCAGCTCCCTGAGCACAGACTAAACCCACTTTGCAGAAGAGGAGCCCAGGCCCTGCTTTGTACGAAACATGCATCCTGTTTCAGGCAGGGGTAGGACTTTTCCACCCCAGTGACCTCGGTGGCACACCGTTCCACCGCAGCAAGGGCATACCGCACCAATATTCCCACCCAAAAGTTACGCTGCATCAGTTACACTCATGTGGTTAAAGCTGGGTCATTTAAGCTTTAACCTCTGGCATCACATTAGCCTTTGTTTTGAATCGAAGGTCCCGCTAGAGTTCACCCCAATTTGCCAGATGCCCAAAATTTCTAGTGTGGCCTTTGAACATTAAACCACCTATTGGTGCTTCTGACTCCACACAGAACCCCGACACCTTCGCTTTATCCCCTGACCCACACCAGAGCAGGGATGAGCAGTCAGTGGCCCCCATTTCCGATCACGTATCTCCCAGCTTTTCCCTGACTCAGAGGTTGAACGGCTGGTGGGTGACCCGAGCACAAAGACCTGCCAGCAGCTCCAGCCGTGCCCACCTTGCAGAGCCGACAGACCCACCATGACATTTATTCCCCTGTGTCTGCAGAGCAGGTGCTGGGAGCATCGATTGAATCTCCACTGCAGAGAAACCCCTTCTAACATTTTGCTACCTCTCTGCACTGGCACAAGATATTTGCAGTCTGGGGGATGTTTTTGGGGTGCAGGCGCCCTTGGGTGGCCCTGTCCTCAGCCCCTGCAGAAAGGTGCCCAAGGCAGCACTGATTCGTGTCCCCCAGTCTGGGTGTGGGGCCTGGGGGATCCCACCCGGGCCGGGCGCTCGGTCCGGCAGGGCCCCCTCCCCGCTCCTGCTTGCAGCTCTCCAGGTCGATGTTGCCATCTAGAGGCCCCTGCTACAACGATCCTCTCTTTGCAAACTTTTTTTTTTTTTAAATTCAGTGCAACATTTTAAAGCAGCTTTTTTGGGGTTAGGGGCCGAGAGGGAGGAGCAGATGAGCCGCTCCTACAGTCGATGCGTTTTCGGCTCAAAATGCCACTGCTCAGTGCTTTGCCCATGTCTTGTACAGCTGATTGATGGCTGCAGCTCATCCCAGCTCTTCTTGCAGCCCCAGCAGCTGTTCAAACCCCTCCTTCTCTACTCTGAGATTGGGTTTTTTGCCCCATCCTCAAAACAAAGCAATGCACTTGGTGCCAGGGAGCAAAGCAGCCCCACTGCCAGGAGCAGCGCACGCAGCAGCGTCCATGGCAGCTCTGCTGCCAGCTCCAGGTGAGGCTGTAACAGACACGGCTCCAAGACCTGCACACGCAAAACTCCCACTCCCAAGTCTCACCCTTGAAAGCCAAACTTGGAAAGTTGTGGCAATCATCTCATCCACGCCCAGCAGGAACGGGTAGGAGGGCTGCAAAGACCGACACCAGACATCCCAAACATTTTAAGTATGTCATGAACCAGCTGGATGGAAACATATTCTCCCCTCTCAGCTGTGGCTTAGGCTCCTCCTGTTTAAAACCACAGGGGATGGGCCCAGCTTGACCCAAAGGCTCACTGCTCCAACCTCAAAGCTGCCTCTTGCACCTGGCGAGTGGCAGAGGAGTGAAGGCAGCCATGCAGGCAGAGGAGGATTCCCATAGTTCAGGGTCAGAGGCTGGTTCCTGCACACCCATGAGGGCTACACCACTGCAGCAGAGGCCGAGGCACTCCACAATGTTACCATGGTATCTGTCCTGCAGGGAGGAAGATGCAGGCTGCGGGTGAAGCAGGGTGAGGAAGAGCCTCTCCTGCACTGAATCAGGCCATGGAAGAAAGCAGGTTATTGCCCAGGTTTAAAGCCAGCCCCAGGAGCCCTTCTTGCAGCTTCTGATGTTCATTCCTGCAGTGCCTGGCCTTGCTGAGCACCGAAAGGTGATGAGTGCCTGCTTACTGAGCTTTGGTACTGCCCATGAGCAGCCCAGCAAGCCTCAGTCTCATTCCTAGTGCTCAGCAGTCCCATCCCATCCCTGGGGACTCTTCTCTGAACAGGCAACTGTCCCCTCCCACATGATGTCCAGGACAGGCATTTCCCACCTGGCTCAGCACTCCACCTCGCTGGCCGCAATGTCAAGGGCAAAGCTAGAGAAGGTCGGATGATCTGGACGCACAAGGTGCTGATGTATGCGTTTACTTCATCGCCTTTTATAAAAAACCCTCCTGGCAATAGCTGCTGCTAGAAGCAGCCCAAGGAGCAAAACCACGGTGTTTGATCAAGAGGCAGATGCACTGCCTACAGGCAGGAGGAGGAGGATGGTGTGCTCCTAGAGACCAGATGGTGGCAGAGGGGTTTTTGGGCCAGTTTGGCCTCAGACACCTCCTGTCCCCACACCACGCACAGCACAGGCACTGCCTGCAGCCTCGGGTCAGCCACCACTGACGGGGAGCAATAAGCAATGCCAGGACACATACCAGCCATCGGCCAGAACCTGGACGTAGCTCCATGTGGATGTGTCCCATGAAGCTGAACATCAGCCTTCGCATGAAAAGCATCAGGGACTACCCTTTGCAGAGCTGGTGATACTCGCTGCTGGCAGACAGCAACATAAACTGCACGTAGTCAGCTCTCCGGGAGGTCAGAGGGCTTTGGAGGTGACTTAGGAAGCTCTGCTCAGCTACGGTCTTTTACAGCAAAGAAATCCCTCACGCACATGTGACCTCAGGTAAGCAGCCCTCCGTTACATCATTCCGCTCCCTCAAAAAAGCAACTCCACAGCCTCAGCTCGAATGCATGTGTGCTGGGAGTTACAGCCCCCACCAGCTTGTGCCCTGGCACAGCAAACCCTACGCACAATCCCTTCCCCTATATCCATGCAGGAACTTGGGCAGGTGCCAGCATGGGGTTCCTGGCAGGAGCTGCCTTCCCACATGCCAGCGCTTGGCTCCCACCAGACTCACCTCTCCAGGCACACGTGTGCTGCTGCTCGCACTATCCTCCCCGTCTGTCCACTATCCTCCTCCTCCACGAGCCTCCCTGTGCCGACAGCCACTTCTTTCTGGTCCCGTGCCTTTCTTTTCTCTCTGACTCCCTTGCTCAGTCCCTCTTTCAGGAAATTAAAGATAATCCTCCCTTTTTTTCTGCTGGATTCCCTGTTTAACATTCACTGCGTGTGCTTGCACTGATTCAAAATGGGATTAGACTTTCTGTTGCTTTGATGTCAGCTGGGCTTTACATTTAAGGCAGGGTGGGTGGGTGGGGGAAATAAAATAGTTTGTTAACAAACCTCTTGGGTTCTGCCTGTCCACTTGCACCCATCCTGGAAATGAAGGTCCAGGACATTTACTTGCAGAAACTAGGTCCCCTTCCAGGATCAATCCAAGGTGGGATAGATGGACTCTCAATCCCAGCACCATGGATGCTGCACTGGCCGTTATTCTCTGGAAATGCCCAATTTCCACCCTGACTCCGTTATCATTCAACACTGTGGAGGCTGAATGGCTCCCGTCAGGAGGGAGGTGTTGTTAATCATCGGAAAACCACAACTCGTTGGCTGTCAGTGAATATTGCAACCTCCAGCTGCCGCACAGCAGGGAGCGTGCGGGCCACCAGCATCGCTTCAATAGAGATCGGGCCTCAGGGCTCCCCACCAGGAATACCCTGAGCTGCTGGTTTCTAAGGAAGAAACAGGTGCTGCAGGATAGCTAAGATGGAAATGAGGACCCTGCTCCCTGTGGTGTGACACTTGTGCTACAGCAAAATCCATAAATTGAGTATTTCCCTTTGCTTCCTCAGGCCTGAGCTTCTCCCTTTGGAGGACAAGGACCTGGCATTATTTTCACTGGCCAGTACCTCCAACACCAGTCCGAAGCAAACGAAGACCATTTATCTCACGTTGTCTGCGACAGTCTTGCTTTGCCTCTGAGACATGGCTCTCCGAGTCCATGATGTCCAAACTAGTCTGAAGCACAGTTCAGAGCTGGGGCATGATCTCCCTCTCTGTTCCCATCTGAGCTTCACTGCACTGGCAATTGGTTCTCCTCTGGATAACAGACAGGTCTGGGGGCTGCAGAACTGGGGATGTTTGGTTGCAACTGGAACCATCCCAGCAGCTTCTGCAGGTTATTTAGGAAAGTGGTTCTACAGATGAGCACAGACCAGCCATGGACAGGACCCACCTCCCAGCACTGTCCCTAGAGAGAGGCACAGCCAGCACCTGCAGAGCAGAGGTGAGGGCACTCCTAAGCCCTCCTCGGGATCTGGCAGACGTAATCCCTCTGTCACTCACACCACACCACTGTGCTGCTGCTCCGGCTGGCACCACCACTGTGTCGGGCATCCTCCAGCATCACCCAGGGACTTGGGACACTCCTCTGCCAATAGCACAGTGTCTAATCCATTTTGCTCGGTGCACGCACACAGACTTGATTAATGTCTGCAATGAGCTCCATCCATCATCAGGGAGTAAAGGAGATTAACTCCGCAGCACGCCTGCCTCGCGTTGATCCCATTCTCCAGGCCTCCTGATTAATGGCGAGGCAGCCTTATCTGTCAGGCCAGGAAACACGAATATCCGGGCTGACTGGGGATGAAGGGAAGCTGCGGGCGCTCGGGCTGCCGACGGGGCGCTGCCGGCCCAGCCGCAGCACGCTCTGCCATTGGGGCTGTGTCAACACACCCCTGTTCCCTGCGCTGCCAGCCCTGCTCCCCATTCCTGTTGGTCCCTCCATTTCTGTTGCTCCCTGCACCCTCCACTCCCTCCTCCGAGCCATTCCATGCTGTGCTGGTGAGGATGGCCAAAGAGAGAGAGCAGCAGCTGGAGCACTGATGCATCCCTGCAGGAACACAAGGCCAGAAACCAAAGTCTGGGGCTCCATTTCCCTTCGACAGTCAGTGGGGAAGATGTCACTCCCCATCCACGGAAGAAATTCAGATGGAAGCCTGGAGTAACGCAGACAAATCCCCTCTCGGAGCCACAGCTGAAGCTGACCAGCACCGCAGAGGGCGACCGCTCGGCCGGGTTCTTTCCCAAGAGGACACGTGTGTAAAGTGGATGCAGCGGATGAGCGGTGCCATCTGGATGAGCTCCAGCTCCTGCCCCTGGCTCGCCGCTGATGCTTCATTAACGGCTCTCTCCTTTCAGCTCCTGTCTCCTTGGCTTCTGCTGTGATCAGCTGGGGCAGAGTTTTGTTGTCTTGGGTTTTTTCCAAGTGGAAATTATTTCTCATTTCTTTTAACAATCAGGACACAGAAAAAGACAGGAGAGGAAGGAATTTCCAGGAGATGAAAGGGCAGGATTAAGGACACAGCTTTTGCTTTTTTATCCCTCTAGTGTGGCTGAGAAATTCCTTTCAGGAGAAGGCTTTAATTAACTATGTTTTTTTCTGATGGGAAAGAAACCTGGATCTAGAGATAGGTCTGGTTTCTTGGGTCTGCTGACAGCCCCAGCTGCAACTTCAGCAGCCCGGATTCATACACACGCACACACGCTCTTTTATACAAAACTTTGCACAAGGCATTTCAATTTGCTTTACAAAGGCACTGACTGTCACCCCAGTCTGGAAAATAAGGCATAGAAAAAAAAAACCAACAGGCACGAGCAAAGTCTACTGTGCACAGTGCTGGCGGAAAGAGGATCTGAGTGCACTGAACCACAGTGCTACAGTGGCTCAAGATGTGGGAAGGGGCCTTTACGTAGAGGAATAACCCAGGGCAGGAGGCAGTAGAAATGTCTCCGTTGCCTTCTAGACCAACAGCCCTTTCACACAGCAGGAAAAATCAGGGAGAGAGGAGAGAAAGAGGCCCGGCAGCAAACTGGGACATTTAGAAAGCACGGTACTGGTGTATCTGCATCCTCTTCTGCTGTAAAACCCTCCAGGAACCGAGTCAATCAAAACCAACATTTGGGGCTGATTTTTATCCAGATGAACTCTCTCTAAATATTTTAAGGCAACCAGCAAAACAGCCAGTTTCTGGCTTGTTTAACCCTTCTCCTGAAACCTGCATCAAGTCTGAAAGAAAGCATTATCTCAGAAAACATCGTTTTGTGAGCTTGACCTGCAGAACTGGACGTGGTGCTGGGTCTGCCCATCCCCAGCACCACACCAGTCACCTCCCCGCACCCCAACTCTGCCCTCACCTGCTTAGTCTTTCTGCAGCTCGACTGTTCTACGGAGATCTATACATGAAAGACCAAAAATCCATGCAGGTTTGCAGTGAAAGCCTCACCCCCATCTTACACAACAGCAGCAACTCTTCCCAGGGAAACATCTCACCTGATTCCTCTGAGAATCGCATTTGCCTTTTTTTGAGCCATGTTAAACAGGGAGCTTACACCGAACCCACGTCTTGCTCCTCTCCTGTCTTTCCAACTAATGAACTCCCAGCTGATAACAAATGCTGACTGCTGTTGCTGAAACGTCTGTCTCTGCTCTTAGCATGTAACAGCCCAAGGGACTAAGTGGTTTACCAATTATTGTTTTCATAAGTGAGCATCATTTTACTTTTTCATTATCATTTTAAAAGGTTCCCACCTCTTCCAGTGCCCTCAGCCACTGCCTCCAGCCCCAGCAGACGTCTCTGCTCCCAGCAGCAGCACAGGGCACGTATGGCTGATTTGCCGGGGGGAAGCAGAGAGGAAAGAAACATCTGGCTGCTCCAGCAACCCAACTGCTGAAGTGAGCAGAGCTTTTCCTGGGACCTGCAGGTTCACATCAGGAGGATTTCCCATTCCATGCTACCACCACTAAGAGCCCCCTCTCTCAACACAAGACTTCAGTCTCACTTGTGATTTATTCCTTATTCGTTTTACAGGTTTTGTGCTTCTCCACATCTTCTCCTAAGAATTTCTTGGGAGATGCTGTATCAAAACTTTACTGGACTTTAGGTAGATTCAGTGTACAGCAGCTCAGACAATCGGCTATCACTGCTTTCCTCCCTCCTGCCCCTGCTCAGAATCAGGCAGCAGGATTGGAGTCTCTGGTTATAAAACATCACTTTTTTTTTTTTTTGATAGCTCTGTCACAAATCCTCATGCTTGGATTTGCAATTTCATGTGACAGCTCTTTCCAGGCACCGACTGGAGTTTTTCTCATCTCCCTGACTTGAACCTCTCAGGATTTCTAGTTTTGCTTCATCTCAGATCTGTAATTTCCATTTCCAAGTTCAACATCATCGTTCTCATGGAAAAGGGTGGCAGAGTGCTCGTTTTGGGTCAGGCAGACATCTATTCTTGGTCATCAACTCCCCGCATCAATTCGCCTGCTCTCTCTTCTTGAGTTTCATGCACAATTATCCATGAGCTACAGATCTCAGCCAAAAATTTTTTCCCCTGTTAAGGCTCAGGAGGAATTCAGGTTACAGCTACCTCCTCCTTGCACTAGCGCCTGTTCTTGTACAAGGTGACTAACACCATACCCTGCCGCAGGATTTGCCTCCCTAGGGGCTCCTGGCTGTTTCTGTCGGATGCCGAGAGCTGCTGGCAGCTTATCTCTGACGACGGGATCTGCCCATTTCACCAAACGCACATCCGCACCCCTGACCTCAGCACATTGGCCGCAGACAACCATGGAGCCCGCCAGCCTCTCGGCTTCCTCAGCACAGGGCAAGCCCTGCTTGGCCCCGTGTTATTTTTGGCTGTGCTTTTGTCTCTGGGATCCTCTAACCTTTAGCAATGAAAACAAAACCGCAGAAGGTTGCTGCCCTGGCCTTTGGCTCGCGGCAAACAGCCGGGATGGTTGGGCAGAGGCTGAAGGCTAAAACCTCAAATTAGCAGCATGGGACTGGAATGAGACAGGACTGATGAGGCAGCTTGGACCTGTCGTTTCAAGGGCAGGAAGCCTGCAGGGAGAGAGGAGGTGGTCATCTGGTTTCAGATAAATGCCCACTTTCTGATAATTAGAAATCCAGCGTGGGTAACAAGAGGGTTTAGATGATTTTTTATCTAAATATTCGTGTAAAGCCATGCGTGAGTTCATCAAGCAGCTGAGAAGGGGAATTCACTCTGCTGCGTTCGTTAGGGATGCACACACATATAAGAGAAAGCAGAGTCCGGGAGGTGGGAAATCAGGGCTTTGCTTACGGCTCAGTCTCAGGCCATGGCTCCATGTTTACTAATATCAGCTCGGAGCAGTACTGGATCACACAGTAGCACTGATCTGAATCGAATCACAGACCAAGACATGACAGCAACTTCTTTCCAAACAGCCAGACCATATGTGCAGTGCACATCGAGATCAATGACAGCAACGCCCGAGTCACCATCGAACTGCCTTGATGAAGCCACTCCATCAAACCTTTGACTTTTCTGTGGTTTGTTGTGGTTTTTTTTTTAATCAAATAATTACATTCAGCACACAACCCTCTGTGGGGACACAAACAGTTGTGCTGGGATAATCATTGCAGAGAGATGGATAAGATGCTCCCTAAACCAGTGCTGTTGTGGGGAGAATTACTGTCAATTTTTGACCTCAAGCTCAGCACGTGGCTTTAGGGAAATTATTTAACTTTGCCACATCACATTTTCCTTCCCTGTAGATGAGAAGCGATTGCAAAGACTCACTTTCCAGGATCAATGGAGGCAAAACGGATCAGGAATTGGAAACTACTTTACCAATCTTGCCCGAAAAGGGGTGAGCGAGACTGATGTGCAGCTATTGGACAGAGACAATGACATTCAAGTACTCAGCTAGTGTGGAGGGTTGATGCACCATGTCTAACACATCCTGAATGAAATCACCCCTATCCCTAAGGCCACTGCACAGGCAAAACTCCACCCATTAGGGTGTTTGATCAATATAAACAAAGTGCTAAGCAATAAAAATGCAGAGGCGCGTTCTGTAAGTCTGGAGTTCTGAATAAGGAGACCTGGGAGTTAGACGGGAGGATTTGCAATTTGGCTTTTAGTGAAGGCTCCTCTCTCCTGAGTGCAAATCAGAGTAGCAGCTAGGCGCTAAATAAATATTTAGCAAATGAGAAAGTCTCCATTTAATGAGAAATTATTTGGTGAAACGAGCTGGGGAAATTGTTTCAGTAGCGCGGTAACAGAAGCTGGCACTGTGTTCTGCCCCACGGGATGCTGTGGTTCTACTCGTGTTGCGTAAGACAGGATCTCCAGCTGGGACAGACGCAGGAAATATAACTCATTACTGAAATGCAAGAGCTTTTCAGGGTTAAACCACTGTTAGACCAGCCAGATTCATTCCCTAGTTGCAGAATTTGCCTAGCAGCAGCTTTGGAAGATTACTATCTTTCTTCATAACAGGGATGTTGCAGACAGGATGGTCTAAGGACAATGGTGATGCCAAGTTTGTAGGAAAAAGTAATTTTTTTCTTTTATGTTCAAGGGCTGAACTCCATTTCCACAGCTTTATCTACATCATTAGGCTGTAGAGATGGCACTTCCCTGCTTAAATGTTAATTACTATACCTCTCTTTTACGATGTGTTTTCAAGGGGTTAGTGCCTCAATCTTCCTTGTAATTACATGGAGTGGTTAGTACAACTCCTTGGCTATATCCCAAGGTCCCTTGAGAGCTCATCCATGCTGCAGTTTCCAGTAGATGAGTACTTACAGAACCAGTCCTTCAGAGAGCTGCCGTCTTCAAGTGTTCAGCCAGATAATGAGCCGATTACTGTGCCTGCTCCTTCTGGCAACGGTGAGCCATACGCACAGACAGGCTGCACATCACCAACTGCTGTGGTTAATAGTCCTCTCCTTCCCTCTATCCCTTCAACTCAGTTGGGCTGGTTTTATAAAGACCAGCCCCTTTTTGGGGCAAGAACTTCCATAGATTACTGACATAGCAAAAAGGGAGAACCAAACCTCACCAAAGTCTGAATATAAAAGCCCAATAACAAAACAGTCACACAGCCATGCCGGTGAAGTTCATCTCAAGTGCTGAGCACAGCTTTGTCATCACAGCTGTGACATGCGTGCTCCAGGGATGGAGCAGCTGTGGTTTATCATGCCTCTACAGCTGAGAAGAAGGAATTACAGCTTCCTCAAACACAAGGTGGTTTCTAAGTGAACAGCAGTATTTGAGATCACATATTAAAAATAATGCTGTGCTTTGGAAACTGCTAAATTTAAATGTCAGGTTGTTTCTTTGAAAGCTATAAGATAGCTAGTTCCTCTCCAGGGAATGTGAATAGGAGCTCATCTACATAGGGAAAATGTTTGGAATAGCAACTGCCCACCAGTTTCCCATGCAAACAAGACTGGATTAAGCAAAATTACACGAAGGCACTCACTGCAGAGGACAGCACCCTGTTCACAGTAGCCCTCCTGCTTTAGCTCCACCATCCCCACACACAAGCCATAGCTTGTTTTGCTGTAGTAACCCCATATAATAGACGAGCATTAAGATCTGCCCAAGATGTGAAAAAAAAAAAAGGGTCTTTTAAGAAAATATTAAGTGACTGAAAACATTACTTCTTCACAAGCTGTGCAGGTTCAAAACTGTCTTATATACCATGGATATCTGCCAGGGAAAAACCGCTTGGGCAATCACTGACTGAGGCAACTCCAGAGAGTCAGCAAAAACCTCAAGGTATAACAGAAAACTTGGCCCAAGCCTGTCTCCAATTCTGGAGAGCTACAATGCCCAGATGAAGCACGCACCACGTTTTTGCCTACTGCTGGTCCGTTAGAGGACAGCCTAATAATGACAAACTCCTTTGGCTTCCATAGTAAAAGGCCCACACTGAAAGCGCTGCTGCCAAATCTGGCTTACAGTCTGTGCTGGGATTGGTGGTAGTACATGTGCTGGGCCTCATTTTTCATGGTATAGATTACTTCTAGTCCTGATTGATACAGCCTCACGAAGCTCAAAAAAAATGGCCTCTATAGTTGATACCAACCTTTGCAACTACAGAGAGAGACACATAGTTTTTATAAAGCAAACCCAATCCCCCACACTGCACCCAACCACGGAGAAAAGCTGCCTGTTGCTGTTGGCTTTCTTGCAGACTTCTGACATGATATCGTGCTTTTTCAGTGAAGAAAATGCTTAGAGGTACAGAATGATCCTTTCACCCTGGTAACATGTGATTTATTAAACCATAATGGAAGAAACCAACTCGTGTATAAACAGTAGACAGGAAGCACAACAAAATCATCAGCTCAAAGCCACAGAAAAGAGCAGGCTACTGCTCTGGCAAGGCACAGAAAAAGAGCAAACTAGTATCTCAAAATCCAAAGGGATTCCTGCCTAGTATTTTTAAGGTCAAAAGAATAAAACAAAATCTGAGCTAGCAATAGAGCTAATTTCTGGAGCTAGGAAGCAAATGAGCTGCGGCAAGAAGTGGAACAGCATACAACGGCAGAGAATTAATTACAAGTGAAGTGTCTCAGGTTGGAATTATAGTTAGAGGAGTCAGAGGGTCAAAGCAGCAGAGTTTTCAGAGGGCAATTTGGTGCCTTGATATTCCCCAGCCCCACTAGTGAGGTTGTGCCTGTGATTCAGGGATGAAAACCACACATTTCTGCAAGAGAGAAAGATACGCACTGAAAGTGGGAGATCAGAGCTACTTAAAAGGCAGAATCTGCTATTCCTTCCCTACTGACGATAGCGAGAGTAGGCTGGCAGTAACTGGGAGGGCACAGATCCTGGTCAGCCATCCCTTCGGGGGCGGCAGGTGATGCAAAGGGGCTCTCGCCGCAGCGCTACAGAGGCACTGCCCAGCCTCCGGCCAGGAGGAGTCGGCCCCCTCCCACTCAAGCAGGGCAGCTCCCCCCGGCCCCGCTCAGCACCGGCATTCCCTCCCACCCGACAGCGGTGAAGGGATGCTCTCCGACGACGTGGCTTTGATGTCAGTACCTGCTTCGGGCTCGGCGGGGCGGGAGTGGGCGAGTGGAGCGCAGCGCTGCCGAGCCGCAGCCTCTGCTCGCCGGCTGCAGGAGGAGCCCTGCCCGGCCCCGTCCGCCCCGGCGAGGAAGAGAGTGGCCCCTACACCACCGCCGCCACAGATCCACCGAGGGAACTTGCCAAACTTTCTCCATCTCTGGCACCGGGACTCAGTGCCATGGCCCCCGCTAACTCCTCCCGCAACTTCTCCGCGCCGGAGGCTCGGAACGGCTCAGGTGAGCGGGGGCTGCGCGGCGCGGAGGCGCACCTGCCCGGCGGGGCGCCGACTCTGGGGCCGGGGCGGGGGCGCGGAGAGCTTTGTAGGGGAAAGTCCGCCTGGCACATGCCCCTTGCAGCGGGGCCGGCCGGTGCCCCATGAAGGGGGTGAGGGTGGGCGCAGGGGCACGGACCCCCCCGGCCAGCCGGCGGGACCAGCCGCCTTCAGCACCCGGGCGCGGACAGCTCCGGGCCCGGCGGGCGGGACAGGGCTGGCGCCCTCCCGGGGGCGGGGAGCGCCCCGAGCAGCACCGAAACGGGGCCCGGACACCACCGCCGGGCCCAGTGGCACGAAGCGATTACTGGCTGTGAGACAGTAATAACTCCAGCAGCCCACTGGTCTAGCTGCAGATGAACCAGCCCAGCTAGGCAGGGAGGGGAACAAGGCACAGAGAACACGAGACATCACTGGAGAGGGAAGCAGAGAGCCTCAGTCTCCTGTTTTCTCCATGCTACCACTGTTCCCCAAAAAAATCAACGGTTTAGGGTCAGGCAGGCCAGTTCTCGATTGTGCAAGTTGGTGGAACTCTTCAACAGAAGGTGTTTTATATGTGGTCTTTGACTCCCTCTCCACCAGTATGCCCTTTCTAAACTGAAAAGGTACCTTAAGCGCTTCCTTCTGGAAAATATAGTTTCTTATGTATCTAGGCATGGCTGAGATCAGCAACCACCTTAGAGGAAAAAAGAATTTAGGCCAGTCCTCATTCAGTTCACATAGTGCAGCCCCACTTTGAGACTTTTAAAAAGAGTAACAGGGCAGCCACAGATCTACAAGCAAGGACAAATCAATGCCTGAAGTAGCTGTTTCAGTAAACAAAGTACAGCCACTTGGATGTGCACAGAAGCAGCACTGAAAATTTGGATTCAACCATATCTCAAGATGAAAGAGGCTTTAGAAAAGAGATAACTTTTGAGTATTTGATAGTCACGCACTTCTGACTCCAGCCCATAATACACACCTGGACTACAGGTTCACACTAGCTTTCAGCTAATAACACTTGACAGTCCTGCTTGTACAAACACCAACAGCAGGAAAGATGCTACAGTGCTATACAGACTACCTTTCACATGAAGCCTTTGGGCCAGCTGAGCTCATTCCAAATGTTACAGGGTCACCATGAGCACTCTCTATTGATTTTACTGCAGAAAAAGGACATTTTGTCCCAATTTCCAGCTAATGAAGTGGCCTTTATGCTGCACTCATACAATCCATTCCCACCAAATTCATAAGAAAATTTGAGGCTAAAAGAGAGGAGAGCAGAACTCGTAATAGCTACATGCAGAACAGCAGGACCACAGTTGTGGTGGTCTAATTTCTAGTTTGCCATCTTCATGCATTAAGGAGGTAAGAGATCTGTTTGGATATTCAGGGGTTGCACAGGCTGGATGCTGAAGATTAAGTATCAGGTCTCAATAGGATGCTGATGACAGTACATTATCTACCAAAAGCCATGTAACATGGGGCATTTCCTTGCATTAATGAGCAGCCAGGAGGAACCGGGACCATTTAAACCTCCACCAATGGCCTGGACCAGGATTTTTTGTCTTATCAACCAATCCTGGCTTTCACTTTCAGGCTCCTGCCAGTTCTCCTCTGCCTCATTGGCTGTTTTCTGTCATAAGCGTAGAGGTTTCAGATAAAAAGGTGCGGCAACAGCTCTACTGGATTCTGACCTTGGCCTTGCTTATGCCTAAGCTGGCTGCTACCTAGTGCCAGAAGAACTTAAGCAGTGGCAGCTTATCATGTCCCACATCTAAAAGCACTGAAATATTACATACAGTTGATATGGCACACACCTACTCTTCCAGCCACAAGCCAGGCCAGCCGTGTAGCCCCAGTTATCTTGCCAATTCAAGCTTCTCTGTCACACCACAGTAAATCTGGAGAAGTTGTTCTCCAAGAATTCTAGAGGTCAAAGTTAGCAAATACCACCTCAGCAAACAGACACCACCTTTTGAGTATCTGTTATTTCACTTACTCTCATTTTCAAGATTTCCCTAGGTTCTGTTGGAGGAGATCTCCCCACTTCTCCAGGTGTAGGCTGCTAAGGAGATGGAACAGTACAGTGACTGAAGTCATTTCCAATTAACACCACGTTGAAACATCTACAATTCAATGAAAGACGCACGCAGCCTAAGCTTAGAGGCTGTCATGTGTCTTTGTAACAGCCACACAAATAACTCACACAACGCTTTCCCCCAGAAAAAAAAAATAGGTCCCATAGGAGAGGAGTAATGAGATGAAATGAGATTTGCCTCAGCTAAGATGATTTAAGACTCCATCGCTCACTGCACGTGGCAGTCTTGCAGAACAGAGTGCACCACAATCAGTGCCTCAGACACCACCTTCTGTGCCCAAGAGCAGAAATCCCTCCTGGCTGGCACTGAGGGCTTGTACCTTCAAAATGTGGTTTTAAACCCAGGTTGGAGACAAGGCAAATGTGAATTTGATTATGTTTGTGCCTCCAGCCTAAAACAGCAAAAAGTCAAGCATCAGTCCTGAGACGCTGTTATCAGGCAAGAATTTTGCCTTTGAAATCCACCTACATCCAGAAACTGGACACAACATCTTTAAACCATTTTTTGTCCATGTACAACTAGGGCATTCCTTGTTGAAGAGCCACTCTGAAACATACTCCCAAATCCCTGTCTGGCCACATACACCTGGTTTTCTTTCTAGAAAAGAAAACTAGAGAAAAGGAGAAGTGCAGGGAAGGAAGAGGGAAAGGAGCACATGCTCTGGCCTAATCCTGACAACAGAGGTGGATCACAGCCAGGGTACAGTCCCAGATCTCACGATTTAGATAAACATTAATTATCTGCCTGTATGGTCAATGAACTCTGTGTCTCATACCGTACAATAGATAAACCACCCAACGGACAAGCTGAAGCTTTCTAATACAACAGTTTGAGCATTGACTACATCCAGATTTTGGCACCCACACAGAGGCTTACTTCTCTGATGTGAAAAGCACCAGCTGCCTCATCCAATCCCCTCAAAACAGCTGGATGCTCAGAGCTCCCTAGAAGAACAGTTATTATCAACTCTGTCAGATACTGGCAAGTGCAGAGGCACACCAGCCTGATGCTAGTCACCCAAAAAGATGTGGGGAGGTTCAGGTCAGGACAGAATTACATCAGGAGAGGTGAGGAAAGATGTCTACACACGGCCAGATTTGGGTGGTATGCTGCATGCATTGGCTGGCAGAGTTGAAAGTGTCAAATCCCCAGCTAAGGCTCTGGAAATATGGCAGAGGGTCTTAAACATCATTCCAAGCTACATCTTTGAGGGGAAATGAGCTGCAGGACAAGGGAAGCACACAGAGATGTAAAGAGGTTGCCTCTGGACTGCACTCATGGCTTTGGTTTCTTTTGGCAGCAGCAGAGAAGGCAGCACCGTACACCAACGTGATCATGCCCAGTCTCTTCAGCATCATCTGTTTCCTGGGCATTGTGGGGAACCTCATTGTCATCTACACTATCATCAAGAAGAAGAAGCTGAGATGCAAACAGACTGTGCCTGATATTTTCATCTTCAACCTCTCCATTGTGGATCTTCTCTTCCTCTTGGGCATGCCCTTCCTCATCCACCAGCTTCTAGGCAATGGCTCGTGGTATTTTGGAGCTCCTCTATGCACCATCATCACTGCCCTGGACACCAACAGTCAGATCACCAGCACCAACATCCTTACAGTGATGACACTGGACCGTTACCTGGCAACTGTCTACCCTCTAAAATCTACCTACGTTCGAACCCCGTGTGTTGCAGCTTTAGTTATCTGCTTGGTGTGGCTCCTCTCCTTCCTGACCATCATTCCTGTGTGGATGTATGCAGGTCTTATGCCTCTGGAGGACGGGACTGTCCGTTGTGCTCTCTTGCTTCCCAACCCAGAGACTGATATCTACTGGTTTACCCTCTACCAGTTCATGCTGGCATTTGCTGTGCCATTGATTGTGATCTGTGTGGTCTATTTTAAGATCCTCCAGCACATGGCCACCACTGTGGTCCCGTTGCCCCAGAGGAGCCTCCAGGTACGTACCAAGAAAGTCACCCGCATGGCAGTTGCTATCTGCTCTGCCTTTTTTATTTGTTGGGCTCCCTTCTACATCCTTCAGCTGGTTCACCTTGGCATCGACACACCATCCATGGCCTTCTTTTATGCCTACAACTTTGCCATTAGCTTGGGCTATGCCAACAGCTGCCTCAATCCTTTCCTCTACATTACTCTCAGCGAGACCTTCAAGCGCCAGTTCTTAGTGGCCATCCGCCCTGCAAAAGAGCCATGTCGCAACAGCAGCTCTGTCAACAACAACAGCATGACAGAGGCTAGTGTATGTCTAAAACTGGCACCAGAATCCACCCAGCAGACTCAGTTTCTGGAGGACTTTTCCCCACGGTCACTGCCTGTGACTGTGGCTGTTCACTAGGGCACTCTGAAGTGACTGCAGCAAAAAGCCTTCAGACCTGCAAGTCAATGGAGAAGCAGCAGCATATGAACTACAAGTTTCCACCACCAAGAGTCCAGGTGCCTCCCTTTTTCATCGCAGGGCTCTACTCCTACACTGCCCTGGGCCTATGAGGTGCTGCATAACTGCTGCTTCTTTCCACTCCTGCATGGGAGGACTATCACACAAGACTGGGTCCCCAAAGAGGATGAATGGAAAAGAAAAAAAGGACAGAAAGAGGATTTTGAGGGAGAGTGTTCACCCTGGAAGAGGAAAAACTTTCCAACAACACTGCCCAGTGATTCCCCATCTCTTGGCCTGACCACGATTCCCAAGCAGCATGCCAATATAGAGCTTCTTTGAAACACAGTATCACGTGTTTATTTTTGGTAAGAAATCTGACCTGCAAACTTTGATGGCTGTGCTTATGTCCTAGAAGCAAACAGCAGAGAGAGGTCTTGGGGCCAGAAGTCTCACCTAGGTCTGCCACTTGGCCTTTTGGTCCAGTCCCATCTGCCTCCAGTGGGCTGAATTGTTAGGCAACCAAGATATTTTCAAGAACTGGCTAACTTCAATGCTAATCCTAAGTATTTCAAACAAAATCGGACAGATAACAATTGCTCTGCTTCAAGGGACTGCAAACAATTCTCAAAACCACGGCTGCTAACACCAGCTTTGTGGCTTTTCATGCCAATGAGCTGATTTTCACACTGCTAGGTCCTCCTGCTGCTCTTGTGCCTCACCGTCTGCGCGGCCATCAGGGAACCCCAGGCAGAGGGTTTTAAACATGACTAAAAACCACAATGTGCAGAGATCTGTGGAGCAAGATGATGTGAAAAGGTGGCTCAGAGGAAGCAGAGTTGCTTATGCAGCTTCCTCAAAATAACAAACGCTTTACAAAGTTAAGAGGGAAAAATTAAATATCTGTGTTTTGTATGTGGGGCTTTAAGAGTCACAGATTAGGAAATAACTTTGCTCATGACACAGACCAGAGAAAAGACAGCACAGACCAGCTAAACGCGGAGGATTACATCGATAGCCTGCGCAGGGCTCCCAGAGGACCGCGGAGGCATTGTTCAACACTTTGTCAAACATGGAGCAGTTGCTGTTAGATGAATTCAGCATAAAGAAGAATTAAACATCAAACAGCACAGAAGAATATTACCACGCTTACGGTTTCATGCCGCCAGCCACCCGCAGTACACCCAGAACAGAAATTCACCCGTACGCAGCAAACCCGCGTCACCTGCCCAGGAATTCCCAAGCCACAGGCACACTTACAGGCGCACCTGATGCGCACACCACACTCGCAGGTGTTTTTAAGCACAGCCAGTTCTTCAGTCTACACCCTGCGGAGAGCACACAGCCACTCACCCACCTCTGGCGATCAAAGCAGGCCGGCGTGTGACACCAGCACTCTCGGCAACATCAGATGCAGCACGTTGCTTTTTGAGTCATCAAACCAACCTCAGAGCAGGGTCTCTCTGTACTTTCATTCCAGGCTCTGTCAACCTGCACTCACCGCAGCAGCACATCCACACTGCGACTGTACAGTATCTTGTTAATTTTTCGTCCCTCTTTCCCTGGGCAATAAAGTCAGACAGACACGTACAGAGCTTTCAAGCTTTATGACTTTAAAAATCTTTGCCCTGCTTTACCTGCCAGGAATTTCCACCTGTGCTGGTTTTCATGGAGCTGCTTTGCTCTTTGGTCAGTACTCTTCCCCAAAGGGTTCGTGGGCGAAGGTCAAGGAAGCCGTGTGCTGTGCCACACCAGACTTGCTCTCAGGACAAGGGAAGCTATTGTGTTACCTTTCTCCCATAAGGAAGTTAAGGGGAAGACTGGCATGCTTCCCTGTGAAAGGAGGATGGTAATGGTTGGTTGGGTTTTTTCCTCCTTTAATATCAGCAATGAGGAAAGCAGGAGAAGTGAAAACAGACCGAATTGTCGAAGATATTCTCTTCCTTACAGTAAAGATGTTTATGTTTAACTAGTCTGTTCCCATCTTACGTGAGTCAGTCTGACCCAGTGTGGCCAAGTACCGTGCTAAAAACCACAGGGGCACCATGGGCTAACCAAGAAGGGCAGTCAGCACCAGCTGGGGCAACACTGGAAAGGGTCTTTTTGGGGTAAATGTTTTCCAGATCTCATCACACTGAAGTCAAGGCACAGTACACAGGCATCTTCCCAGGCTGAAGTCCTTTTTTAGATCTCATTTACATGAGGAGGAAAGCCATGCTAGAGAGACCTGGTCCCAACTCCGGGGCAAGGCTTCCCAGTTAGCTGGTGTCCCAGCAGAGGCACCAGCCCCTTCCCACCCACCCTACAAAGGCTCATGGTTTCCATTCCCTCATATTCCTCCTGCCTGTCCCCAGTGGGTTTTCTAGTCCAGATGTTTAAACGCTGGTTGTGGCATCCCCTCCCTTTCTACACACACTCATAAAAGCTGTGGCAAATGCACCTCAGGAAGACAAGAATGTGGATACCTGTGGATGCGCTGGGAGGTTGGGAAGAGAGGTACAGAAAAAGAAAACTAGCAAAGAATGCAGACAGCTTTTTGCCATCTTCCCTAAATCACCCTAAAGCACAGGGTGAGATGAACAAAAGCCCCTCCTTTGAGCAGAAACCTTTTGATGAAAGCCCTCCAGAGGCATCCCCCTACCTAAAGGGTAAGGGAAGGACTTCCAGTAGCTATACAGTCTCTGCGCACCTTGGTGTGACCTATTCCAAACATCCTACCCCTTCTCCCCATATTTCAAAGCTGGCTTTGTTAAGTTGGAGAGTCTGTTGACGTTCTGGTTTGTGTTCAGCTTCACCTCTTTGTCTATTCTACTCTTTGTATTTATTATGTGATTCTCAGTGCCTTGGTAACTGATTGCAGAGCCTGAATAAAAGGCATTATTGAGTAGAAAAGGACACAGCTACTCGTGCAGAGCTGAAGTGCTGCGAGGACCATCTGAAAGGAGTGGTGAGGGGCACAGAGATACCGCAGTGTGTTTCCCTGCAGTCCTGCCTCCCGTACACAGCCCGTTATCTCTCTTGCTTGAGAGAAACTAAGGGAAATCCAGCTAAATAACCAGGGGAAAGCCGCCCCCAAAACCAAAAGGGACAGAAAGAAACTATTCCATCTAGTTGTTTGGATCAACAGCCTGCCACACCGGATGACACAAATTTCCTTGGCTCCTTTTGCCAGCACTCTTCCCGCGTGTTCGTGAGATGCCTCATCAGACAGCAGGAAGACAGATGGGTTCACTCTCTCCCCCCTCCTCTTCCCCTCCTTGTCCTCAGAGGTGTGACTGAAGCCACATGTCACAGCTCTGCTCTTGATAAACTCCCACAAGGGCCAGATGGTCCAGTTACTTTTACTCCTGCTTCCCCAGCTAGTGACGGAGCCCTCTTGGCTGGTCGCTGCAGGATTTCTTCCCTGGCTCACCCTTCTTGTTTACCTCTTTTCCACTATGCAGATCCCCAAGTCCACACTAGGCAGTAAAATATACTCCTGCCTTCCCCAGTCACAGCTCTGCCAAGCCAGCCCAAAGGACAAGCTGGAGTCAAGGTGCCCAAAGCCCTACCAGGCAGCGCGCTTGTGGCACCCTTCCCCAGACACCTTCCTCCACCTAAAGTCTCTGTGCAGCTAAACCCACCCAGGAGCAAGCTGCAGCCGTGACAGAGAGCGAGCACAGTGCTGGCGGCTGCTGGGTGGGGAGGAGGGAAAGGTGGGGTGACTCACTGGCCCCTGGGACACAGCCAGAACCTGACTAATCATGTTTCATCAATCCTCCGGGCTGCTAATTGGCCGCATTTCATTCAACAGTGGGAGAGGAGCCATGCGGCAGGTACAGATACGTTCCCAGCCCACTCGCTTCGCATTAGTCCTCGTGCCAGATGCGGGGGACCACACAGAAATGTCCTTTGTCACCCATCTCCCATTAGCAAAGCAAAACAGCTAAACCCTCACCTGCCCCACAGCCTTTCCACTTGCTCCATCCCTGCTGTGGGGCTGGGGAGAGGGCAGCAGGCAGGACAGTGTCACCAACCAGTACAGAAGTAGAAACTGGGATGGCGGGGAGGTGCCTCACCTAGAGCCCCCATCTCCTGTCAGAGGGCTCCTCCAGCACACGGAGGCCCTTCAGTACCTCCATGCAATAGGAGATGTATTTTGAAGCTATATTTACAGGGCAGAATTTGAGCAGGGAACTTGCTGCACCACTGGAGGGAAAGCTTTTGTTGAGAGATGTAGGCCCTGACTGCAGGAGGGCACAAGAGATGATACCTGCTCTTGGAGCCTTTGTGCCCTACCCATATCCCATTTGGGAAACAGCTCCTACAATCGCAGAGGACCCAATAGTTGGTCCTCTCACAGCATCTTTCTACCAGTACAGTTGTGTTGGCTATGGAAATTGTTACTCCTGATCTCCCAGTCTGGCTCATAGGAGAGCAGCGGCACTGGCTTCTCCTGAAGCATAGAGCTGGGCTTCAACAGCTGCTAAGTTGCACTTGAGAAGTGGCTTACTTCATTATGAGACATGATGGTGCATAGAGTGGTGCTTTCATAAGCACTTCTGGGTGTGCTGAGGACAAGCATGTTAGAAAAGCCTCCAGGGTTGTCAGGTCAGTACCTCCAGCATCTCTAAATGCTGCTGGAGTAACATCAACACTCCCTTGGGTCAAGCCTTTGTATGAAGGATTCTTCCTCCAAGCAAAGTCAGACTACATCAGCATTGCTGTCCCCAAGCACAGCAGCTGAACAACACAAGCACCACTGAAGGCTCAAACCCTCGTCCTGCAGTTCCATGCAAGGTTCGTCCCCTGGAAACGAGAGCCAAGTTTGCCCATCGCACCAGGGTGAGTTTGAGTTTACACCACAGCACTCAGTGGGTTTTTATCACAACAGGAAGCAGACTCTACCCCAGGTACTGACTGCATCATCATCCAGCACCGCATGAGAAAGGGAGATCTGCAGGGTCTGGCTCCACAGAAACACCTTTGAGGCAGTGACTCTTCCAAGCTTCAGTTAAGCAGTGACATGCACAGGTTTTGGTTTAGGCCTTAAACCTTATTTCTTCCCCTTTAAACTAAGTTAACAGATGAGTCAGCCCTTCCCTCCAACCTGTGCTCTTCTGTCCCCTGCAGGTTTCCACTCGCAAGGTAGGCAAGCTGAGAGTCAGTGACATCATTTTAATTATTCTGGTGTTTGGTTATTACTAAGTTGCCTTTGCTAAGTCTAAAGGAGCTCTTACAATTATCTTCCTACACATGCTGCTGGAAGCACAACAGCTTGGTGACACCGGGCTCTCATGCCCTGCTCCACCAGGCACTTCAGAGAAAGCAGAGCTCTCCTTCGGTAGCTACAGCAAGGAGAAGACTCCTGCCCCGTCCAGGAGCAGTGCTTCTCACACTCAAATCCCACTGCATGCTCAGGGACGCAGTCCTCTACCTTTTCTCCCATGAGGCTGGGCCACAGAAAGCCAAAACATCTGCAAAAACGTTAGAGCAATCAATAGGTATAAACACGGTTACGGAAATGGTGGGTGAAGTTATCACTGATGAGAGCTTCTTAAAGCTCTTGTTGACTTACTCTATCAGGAGGTTGGTTCTTGGAGGTGCACCTTTTCCAACAGCCAGGTCCCTCCCATCAAGAAATGGCAACAGGCTTTGAAAGGAGCAGACTGCACACATCCTTCCTAGACCATAATCCCCCACTTAAACCTCCAAGTGCTCTGGCAACATAAATTTGTCATGTTATCAACACGGAAACTGCTTCAGAAGAGGGGAAAAAAAAAGAGAGTAAAATGTCACCTCTCTGATTGAAAGCAAGTTGCCTGTCCTTTGCTTTTATTCAAGTCCAGATACTTTTCCTCCGCCAACCACCGCCACTGAAGAAAGCGCATAAACGTTTGCTCCAGGGCTGAGACACGCCGTGCCAAGCCGCAGCCCCCAGCCAGTACTGACACCATCTCTAGGTTTAAGAACACAAACACTGGCTGCTCAAAGAGAGGGGACCCGTTTGCTGGAATTAATATTCAGCCTTTCTGCAGCATGGGAAACATCAATTGTTCAGTGTGAAATAAATTACGTGTCTGTCTTGGGGGGATTTTAATGAGACCTCCCCCCTTTTTTCCTGACACTCTCAGACTCAGGGTGAAAAAAAAAAAAGCAAACCAACATTCCAGCATCTCCCCATCAACCCTGCATCATAATGGCCCAATCAGGGTAATTAGGATGTCTCCTGTGTGCTCAGGGAGGCTTTACCCAGCAAATCCAGCCCGCTGTTCATTATCTTGCCACAGCATAGCTAATTACTCCTGGTTTTAGAGGAAGGGGAGCAGACCAGCTTTGTATGCAGTTGGGAAAGGGGCTATGCAGAGTACAGTCAGGTTTTGGCTCTCCCTCTCGTCTTACTAGACCTCCTGGTATGCTGAAAGCTACAGGATGGGAGAAGAGCCTGGTCTGTGTTCTTAGTAGAACCAGAATAAGGACCTACATGACCTGGAGACCCCTTTATTTGTCTTCAAACTTCTTTGGAGAAGAAGGGCAGCTCCAGTGTGAACCTGAGCACAAGAGAAAAGAAGCATGCATGCAGAAAACTGAGTCCCCCTCTGCAGAGACACTGGGCAGCCCTTCTAGTCAGGAAAGCACCACACAAATTAAAGCCTTTCCCAAGGCTGCTGGATGGATCCTTCATCTCCCTCACCTTTCTACATTGGATCCCATGGGTACAGCCATGATCTCCCAAGGTGCGCATCCACATTTAGGCCAGCAGACCCTACCAAGCCCCTCTGCCACCAGGCTTATGGAGCCCCAATGGGGATCCATCACCCAGAAAGGTGCTCTGGGAACATCTGTAGCCCAGCTCCCAGCCACTGGCTAACATGTGAGCCACTCACAGCCCACATCTCCACACCAGTGGCCTGATTTACCATCTTTTCTGTCCACGCGGCACCACGTCCAAGCTCAGCCTTGCTAGGAATGGATTAGAGCTCCACTGTTGATATCCTGCTATTTTCTGATCTCCAGATTTGGCTAAAGCACATAGCAGAAGTGCTGGTGTGTGGATATGAGATGAAGGAGTACACCACTGTGGTCGCAATCAAGGCTGCACTGAGCTGGCCACATAGCTGCACACCAAGACTTGGCCCAGTTTACATCAGTGTCTGCTTATTTCTTTACAACAATTTCCCAAGAGGCCTGGCAGGTACACTCAGTCCCTGGTTTTGTAGCTGTTTGCCCTTTTCCTTCTTGCTGCCTTAGTTTCCTCAAGTTTGGAGAAGTTTCTTTAGCAGCAATAATTCCCAACTCACACATTCATGAAACTTCACGAGTTATCATCTGTGCTTGGAGAGGAAAGGCTTGAAAGAGTGAATGAAGGGGGGGTTATAAACCAGGATGTAAGTGCAGAAGCTGTGACATACACTGCTGGGGGGGAAGAGATGGGACATCTGTGGACCAGACACCAAGCGCTCTGCTGTGTTTTCACATCATATCTCCCTTCTGCACACCTGTAGTCTAACTCGCTCTTAGAACAGCAGTTACCCAAGGAACCTGCCTAGAACAGCCAAACATGCCCTGGGACCAAACTGACCCTCCAAAGGGGTGCGAGTACCACCCAGCCCCAGCACCCATGTTCAGACAGGTATTTAATCCCTTCCAAAATGGGACAGCACCCTACACATTGCACACATACATCCAAGAGGTTAACACTCATCAGGCAATTGCAGGCACTGAACACTTCATGATTGCACAAGGAAACAGGCCAGTTGCACAGGCAGCTTCAGACCCTCTTTACTGCTTGCCACAGGAGGAAATCCAGAGTCTGCTCTCACTCACACCACAGCCTCCACCAAAATTAATGACATGGGATTAGAGAAAAGCCAAGCAAAATAAGGTCTGAGTCATGCCAAAAGCTTCTTCTGTGACTGCCTAAGAGTGAAGTTTGACATCTTGGGGCTCTGATTTCACCACCAAAACAAGCTGCCAAGAAGGAAAGCTGACATGGTCCTGTCCTCTAGTTCCCCAAGTCTAGTAATTTCAAATGCTTTATAAAGTATTAAAGACCCAAACCTCAGATGATGGCTGGAGACAAGAGAATAAGGATGACTATTTTATCCTTGGAAAGTGTAGGCTGTCATCTCAGATAAAATCTACAGTACTGCTGAGAAAAGCAACAGCTTATCTTGACTCTGTCCTTTAGTACAGGAAAGGAAGCCAGAAAAGAGTAGTGGGTGATTCAAGAAAAGACAAAGTTACCAGAAACGCTTGTCTGCAGCATTACAGTGACAGATAAAAGCTGCTGCAGAGCTGACGAGCCTGCCAGCACCAGGCATCAGGCAGATCAGCTGAGCCTCGATTAGAGACAGGACACAACCTCCATTTCTTTAATCTCCCCAAATCTCCTCATTGTACTAATTCTTTAAAATGTGCTTATTCCAATAGCTGCAAAGATATCAGATACATCCCACGGGCTGAGAGAGAGGACCCAGCAGTGAAAGCATTGCTTCAGAAGGGTATGAGATTGGCTAAGTGACATGCAGCCGGCTTACCGAATTACTAGCTGAAAACCAGCTTCTGCAACCAGTAAGAAGCTGCGATACATTAGATCTGTCAGGAGTGTTTAATCTCCCCATTAAAGAAGAACCATTGATACTAATGACCTGCAATTGTGACATCTCAGTGCAGAAGACCAAATTTTAAATTCTGTATCTGATTGTTCATGTGGTAAGAGGACTCCAATAACGCTGCAGGAGTGCCAGGTCTTCGTAGGAATTCTTTGACCCTTTTGCTACTGTTAGACATTACAAGTGTGGTGGAAGGTCTCAAAGACAACACAGGCAAAGTTACTGTCTAAGCAGTTCATATTTTGGAACATATTTTCCATTAAAAACTCTGCAGAAACAAATTTATCTGCACACACGTTCCCCAGAACACAGACATCTTGGGACTGGAAGCAGCAGGGTGCAGTGCGGCTGCTGCAAGCTCTGGAGAAATGGGATTTATCAACAGAAACCCTTCATTGGAGCTCCTGTGGAAATCAATCATGTCAGGATACCTCACCGACATTCAGAGTCTCAAGCACACTTCTCCCCTTGCAAGCAGCTTCTGGGTGATGTCCATCAACTCATTTGCAAAGGAATCTTTGGACATGTGTCTCATTTTGGAAGAAGCAATGATCCCAGATCACAGCTGGAGAAGAGCAGCTCAATCTCACCTTCATCCACTAGAATGGGATAACTCCTGAGCCTATCAAGTTTTAAGCAAATTCTGCAGCTCCTTTACTCTGCTCCTTCCTTGCCTTGATGATGAGCTAGAAGAGGGCAGTACTGTCCAAACTGGGTTTGACTTGTAAAACACTGCACAGCAGGAGGAATCTGGGGATGATGCTGGTGGTGGTGAGGGGACAAGGGCTGGCTCCTGCAACACAGGGCACCAGGAAACAAAATTCAGCTGTTAGTCTTTCAATCAAACAAGGCTGACTCCTGAAAGGGCAAAGCTGATACATCTCAGGGTAAAGGAAGCTTTGAGAAACATGGAGTACAAAGGACAATAGGAAGACTACAGAAACTTCAAAACATATATTCCTTTTAACCAAATGAAAGATGAAGAAACAGGAAAAAAAAAAAGGAAGGCTAAAACAGGTTTGGTCCTCACAAAATCTAAATAGGAACTTTTATGACTTGATGCTTTTATTAACTCCCAAAAGAAAAATTGCTGTCTGAAAGCAGGAGCCATACAGTGACCTGCGAGATGTCTGCCTGCACTTGGACAGTGTCACACAACGAGGACACAGCTGGCAGCAGTGGCTCTGCAAGTGGCTTATATTACCCCATCCTGCTGCTTCACATCACATCCGACATTTTTGTGTTGGTGGCTGTATTTCAGGATGCATTAGTGTGAACAACAAACACCTTGAGGAAAAAAAATTAGCCTTGAGTTGGAGGTGGCTGGGAGAAGAGGGAGTGGGAATGAGTATTGATTAGCAGATGCTGTACGACCTTTTGAAGCTTGCAAAATTGTCTTAGGGGACACTTCTGCAGCACCCTCTGGCCTATGTTATAAGCATTAATAACTCCATGCCCATAAGTCAGAGGGGGCAGAAATGAATTTATCTCCATTTCTACAGTTGGAGAAACTGGTGCTTATGGTGGTGATATATCCCAGCAAGACACATCGGATACTGACCATTCCCCTGTGATTTGCTCACCCTGAAGCATTTACATCTTTGCTCTGCAGGCCTCAAGATGAAGCAGTAGCCTCTCCAGCAGCCTGTTGAGCAGCGTTTGTCCATACAGGAAAATCACAGAGGCGCACACACACACACACATATTCTGGGCTTAAAATGAGATGAGCTGATGGCACTTTGGAGACTTTCCCTGGATGATAACACAAGGTAAAAATATCTCAATAGTTTGGCATAAATTTCTTTCCTCCTTTTCACTCCTGACCTGACTTTTCTCCCTTGGGCTTCTACTTAAAGGTTTCCTCTTAGGTTCCCAGGAAAGGTTTTCACTAGCCTCTAAGATCAGGACACCACAATGATGAGGGTGTCAAATGGATAAAGTTGGTCAGTTTTCATCAAATAACTAGAAGCGAGACATCTTTAATCAAAAAGATCCATGACCAAGGGTGATGATACCGGCACTTGGAAGGGACAGAGATGGAAGGAAGCTCTCAGGACTTGGCAAAGAGACCAGTTGGCACTGTTTGTGCCACTTCAGGAAAGGAAGCAGTCAAGAAAAGCCAGCAGCATCTACTGAAGGCTTGTTTTAAACTCCAGAAGAAGCAATGGGCACTGGAGATTCAGAGACCCAGACGATTCAGCACTGAGGGAAGAGTAGCCAAAAGGGAAACAATCTTGTTTTATGGAAGAAAGAATTTGCGGGTTTGGTTCTTTTTAAATAGACCACCTCCAGAAGTTAGTTCCTGCTACTTTCTTCTAGGGAGGAAAATAAAGGGGAAAAAAACCAAACAAACCCTCAAAGTTAAGTCCACATCTTTCAAGCAGACTTTGAAAGCAGAATTATTGAGCTAATTAAAACCAGAGGTAAGTTTTACCAATATCCACTGCAGTCTTATTTGCCTCGTTAGTAGCTCTGTCAAGACAGTTGATTTTGGCTACTTATAAGACTGCTGCTTATAACACTGCTGTTGAGCTGGCACAGGGCTTTCAGGATCTCTGTTCAGCACCTCTTCGGGCTCCCCTCCCCAGGGAAGCTCCAGCCGTGCTGTTGCCGAAACACCCCGTACAGCAAACTAAATACAACCACCGAAGCAAAGCAGCATTCAGCGTCAGCAAGGGGATGTTGCCAACAAAACCATCCAATGTGACAATGAAGGGTCCTTCCCGAACCTGTGAGAGCTTCTGGTCTGCACATTTCCATCTTAATTTCCTCCCTGATAGACAAAAATACTTCAACTGGTCAGAACGAATCTGGTGCTCAGAGCATCTCTGCTAGGATATTCTAGAAATTGGGTGACTGAGCTGAGCAAAAACTTAATTTTCAATCCTGGATTTAGGAAAGGTTCCTGCCTTCACACAAATCTACCTGGAAGCAACGGCCAGGCTTTGTTGGGCTGAGCCTGAGCCCATCCCAACAACCTGCGGAGCAGACCTGTATCCAAGAAAGGGGCAGCAGCATGCCCTGAGCACCCATCACAGGCACAGCACCAGGGCTGGCACACGTCTGGCTGTGCCTCCAGGTTCGCATGGGTTTGTTTCCGTAACCATCTTCCAGGGTCAAACAGGGACGATTTTTCAGCAAAACTTCCCTTTCTTCTGGGGATTTATTATTGATGTTACTATGGTTCCCATCTTCAGCTCAGATCTTAAAAGTAAGGAGCATTTCTGTGTGCAAATTGAGGGAATTTTCCAATCGCAAACTCACAGCGCGAGGGGACACTGGCTTTTTTTGTACCTTGTTTTTATTTATTACATTTGTGCGGAGGGACAAGCTCTCATTGTGCTACACAGCCCTCAAATCAGCAGCACTTAAAGCACAGCTAGTCAATAGGCCTTTTTTAATTTAAAAGCTCCATGAATTTCAGCTGATCAAATGATTTGCACAGCTTTTTTCCCCATCGTACAATTAGTTTTAAAAGTCAGCCCCCACATTTGATTTTTGGTGAAGTCAGAAACAGACTCAGTCTGTACTGCTGTGCATAACAGAATCGAGTGAATCAATACCTTGTGAACGTATTTCTCTGCAGCTGTGCTCACACCTTTATTTACCTCCTGCAAAATTCTGGGCAAATTTACTTTACTTGGATAAGCCGAAGCCTGAGCTTATTCTTCTAGGTGTGTGCGTAAGAACTATCCCTGCTGTTCATGCACGGTTGAGTCAATAGAACAGAAGGATTAAAAATCATGTTTTATTATGAGCACAACTGTGCACACACGGGCCTGTCGCGTACTGGCATATAGTATTTAACAAACCAGAAGCGCGCGCTGAGCCGCTATAAACGCAGTGATTATTCAGATAGTCACAGATAAGGCGTCCACAGAGGGGAGGCAGATCTGAATAGCTACGGCACAATTATAACTCTGCCATTACGCTGGATAATTTCCTAGCAGACACGCCAGACTGCCCCAGTGCACAACACAGCCTTTGAGCCAAAGATCCATAAGCCAATTTACATGGAAAATTAGGAGGTGTCAGAAGAGGCAGAACAAGACAGGTCTCAAGGATATTAATTCCTGCTCCCTTAGCCTCCAGCTTTCAACATATCATTAATTTAAGATCATTGATGTTAGACTTTCGTCAATGCTGTGAAAAGAGGGAATACTTCACTTTAGTTGTGCTTGTGCTGGGTGAAGATGAACCAGCTAAAGAACCAGCCTGCACATGCAGGTTAAAACACTTCAAGCCCTGCCACACTGAGACCCTCTCTCTGACAGTGGACAGACCCCAGCTCGCTCCTGGCTTTGCCCTGCCTGCAGTGCCCACCCCACTCCATGGCATCTCTCTGCATCGCAGATCCCAACTGCGTGCAGCTGGGAAGAGACAAGAGACACTAAGCTACTTCCACAAAAAGCTGTTAACTTCAAAGGTTACCCAGCACCATCCTCCTATTTTCGCTTCCTCTCAAGCTCCCTGGCCAAGGCTGTAGGCCATGATGACTTTGCTCTGGAACACACCTTCCTCCCTCCCCCCCAGCACTACAAGTTGTTAATCCAAGTTTGATCCAAAGGAGTGTAGAGGACACCCAGCACCCACCAATCTAGTCTACCATCTATGAATTTATGATACATCTGCAAGCAATTTGCTCTGGGCCAACAAAGCAACAGCCAATTAATTTGCAGCTGGGTGCAGTTACATCCATAACGAAGTGGATGAGGGATGCAAACTAGTAGAGCCTGCTACAAGAAAATTAACTGTCCATTTAGGCAGAGCAGCAGGTAGTAATGAGCTGATAGCCATATCAGTGAGTCATTAGAGGAGAGACTAGAGCTCCCGTTGGACGCTGTTACCGAGTTTTAGCTCTCCCCAGAAGCTATGGCTCTGCACAAAGGCAGGGCAGAAAAGGCCATTTCCATCAGGTTTAACAGACACAGCTGTGAGATGCTGAGGTTTGGTCATGCTGCTTCTCACAAGGCCTCCAACCCACAGCCAAGGTACTTCCCAGCTGTGTCTCCTGCCAGTGACTCCCTGCGTGCATCCGCACACCGAGCAAGGGCTCATCTTCCCCGACCCTGGGAGGCAGCTCGGCTCACCAAGGAGGGCTGTGCTGGCAGAGCTTGGCAGTGCACACTCACCTCAGCACCAAGTGCCTCCTGCCCTGCCCACCAGCACACAGCAGCCTCTGCACATTTACTGGTTTGAATACAGACACCTGGGGTTTGTTTTTCTCCTGCTCTCCCCAAGCAGCAAAGGCTGGCTGGAAGCCCAGAGGATCTTTGTGTCTTATTGTGTGTCCGACACAGCAACTCCCATCCTGGATCTCCAGTTCTGGCGTTTTGGGCACGATTGCAATATAAATACCTGACTTTCTCCACTTAATGCCTGCAGTCCCCAAGAATTCAGGAATATCAGACAGACTTGACACCATCTATAAACCTAATAACATGGGCAGCATCCTTCCTCCTCCAAAGCTCTCCCCCATAGCACAGGAAACTAGCCTTTCGAGCACTACAAGGATAGATGGCAGCAAGTTCTCAGCTCTCTAAATACCTGGAGGGTGCCTGTGAGGTCTCTCCCACCCACTTGCCACCCTATAACCATGAGTCACTTTGGGTTCTTATCCTTGACTATTGGTGCTTGGTGTGACAGGACTCTAACCCTCCAGCATGTCAACTCTGCCATAACAGGGTCAGTGGAGTACAGGCTGGTGTGACAAATCTCTCCCTGGGATCACATGTAATTTCCTCCACCTCAAGAGGGAAGCTGCCTCTGAAGGAAAGGGCAGCAGCAGTTAAAAATCAAACCAGACAGCTAGACTGGGACTATGACCACATCACCACACACATTGCTGCTGTAGGCAATGCTGCTCCTAGTGCCTTCACACTGAATTCACACCCTACCTTGTTAATAAGGCCTTTCGAGACAGACCATGAAATTACATTAAATTAAATTAAAAACCAAGACCCAGACTACCACATCGGAGGCACTTCTCTTCCTCCCAAGGAGCCTGAATGCATTTTAACTCAAAACTAAGAGGACTGGTGAGGGGAAAGTGTTGTATTTTCCCACTAGTGTTTCCCCGCTTCTCTCTCCTCAAAAGAAACACCAAGCAACAGCTCCAGAAACTCATTTCTCTTATGAGTTACAGTGGTGGAGGAGAAGCAGCGAGGCAGCACTGTTACAGACCAACAGAGGAGGGAGATGGCCTCAGCAGCCATTTCAGTCTTCTAGCTGAAATAAAGACCCTGCCCAGCAGTACCTCCTGATCCAATTTTAACCCTGCAAGGCAGGAGCTGGACTCTAGCCTCTCTGTAGACTCTCCAAATCCTGGACTCCAGCCTGCCAAACCAGCTGCCCCTGCAGAGCAAAGCACTTCCTCCTCCCAAATCTCTACTTCGCTACCTGCAGCTTTTTCAAGAAATTTAAATTCATTTAAAGCCACAATTAAGGCTCAACCTTTCATGTTCTTTATCCTTAAAGAGCTGCAAAACCAGAAAATCCTTCACATCTGAGCAGGGCCAGGTCATCCTACATTAAAGATGGGGCAACAGAGCTGCGTTTGCGCCGTGGTTAACAGCCAAGGATTAATTAGCACACGCTCAACCCAACCCAGGCCAGTCCCTAGTTTGCTGAGCAGCCGCACGAAAATGAAGCTGGACATCTTTCAGCAGCAAGCACCTGCCAAGACCTTTGTGGAAGGACACCCTTGACGTCGTGTGGTTTAAGGTTTAGAGCTTGGTTCAGTCCTCTCCCCTTGCTCCAACTGGGGGGGGGTAACACTTCCCTCCAGCCAAAGGACTCGTGACTCAGCTGTGAATCACCAACCAGCCTCTTCATCTCATCCACCCAGCACCAAACCTTACACATGAGCAACCAGAGACATCTATTGTCATGCTAAGCAGCCTGCTGGGCCCCTGCACCCTGACAACTCCTCCATTCACCATCTGGGTTGCAGGGGCAGAGGTATTTTTAGTGCAGCCAGTGTTTTTAAACAAGAAATGGAAACAACACTTTCCTGACTGATTTACTGGTGGTGGTTGCAGAGCGTGGGGCTGCGCAGTTGCCATGTCACCTCCAACCAGCGGAGCAGGAGTGCTGAGATGAAAAGCCGGGACGGGTGAGTCACGCAGGGCATCGAGTCTTGGGGGAGTTGTAGCCTCCGAGTTGTCAGAGCGATGCACAGCTTCGGAGATGCCCTTTGCAGCCGAGGTCAGCCCAGGTCTGTGTGCTCCGTCCTCCAGAAAGGACCCTGCTCTGGCTGCGAGCTGAGCGACAGCTGCTCACCATGGCTTCGTTTACTCATTCAGATCAAGCTGAAAACTCTCACTTTTGCCAATGGAGAATTAAAGTGGTAAAAAGCAAAAGCAAGCAGTTTCGGACAAGGAAAGTCAGCAGTGCTTTTCCCCAACAGCAGCTCAACACTGCAGACACCCCTTTGGGGGATCAGAGCAGCTCTGCCTCTAGGGAGCGGTGAGTCTCCAGCACGAGCACATCACTGACAGTGATGCAGGACACGTTTCTGGAGGTCTTCACTCTCCGACACTGTGGTAGACAAATCTTTTCCAAACTGGTAGGCAAAATTATTCAGTTTTCCAAGCATACTGTGTGATGAAGGCAACGGCAGAGAGGCAGTGAAGGACTGCCAGCACTGGGTAACAGTATCTTTTATCCTATAAGGTAAGCTACATCCTACAGAGAAGGAACAGCACTGCCTCACTTGGGTGGGATGGGGGTGAAAGGGCTCATCAAAGGAAAACCAAAGACTCCTAAGCTCACTTTGCAAGAGCTAATTCACTACATTTCCCTCCAGAAAGCGATACTAAATAAACCCTGTCAGTCACACATTAAACAATTTCTGCCTTGTAGGTTCCTCAAGAGCAGCTTTGTGAGCAGATGACATTTGAGATGGAGTATGTTTTAGTTCTTTTTGTTAAGTGCAAGATATCATTTGGTTTCCAGGACAAAAACATTGTGTTTCAAAAGACAGATAAGCAGTTTCCAGAGTTCATTACTCTCGTAAGCTTTTCTGACAGTAAAAGTAGCTGGTGACTGTTCAAGATGGAAAAGAAGTCCCTTGTATGAGACAGGGACAAGACATTCAAGGATCTGCTCGGCTTTAAATAGAGACACTTCAGAAGGCAGCAGCCACTTCCAGAGCACCTCAAACACTTCAGCAGCTCAGTATCTCCGCAAATTGGGAAACTTACATTTTAAGGATCACTTAATGGGCTGCGGTAGCTAAATAGGAGGACTTAGTGCATTCCACTTTTGCAGGGAAAAAAGATCAGCCTCCACTCACCCACAGACAACAAAGTGAGTTCCCCAAAACCTCTTCCACCACCCATGCCAGCAGCATGGCTCGGGCTCTGCACAAGGTCCCTTGCCCCAAGGTGGCCATGTCCCCACTACAGACGAGGAGCTTGGGCTCACACTCACCCTGCACCAGTCACAGCAGATCGCCCAGCTCGGGACAACCACATTCCCCACAGACACGTGATCTGTCCCAGCCTGGTGGTGGTGGGAAGCTGGACAGGGTGAGCTCCAGTGTCTTTTTTTGTCTGGAATTAAAACTGGTCATCCAGCAAAGTTACAGACAGGGCTTAGGATTTCCCAGCATAAGACAAGCTTAAGAGAAAGGATAAGCTGGAATGAGGTAGGAGACTGGGAGAAACGCCGCTGTCATCTTCTCTCCCAGAGGTTCAAGAGGCCCATGCTTTCCCACATCTGTGGGAGAAGAGCAAGCTCCCGGGTTTGGACCCTGTCACCTCCAGAGTTGTGCACACACAGCCAGGAAAAGGGTCAATGTCCCAGCAGGCGAATTTGCAATCGCATGGACCCACAGCCCAGCACCTTCCCGGAGCACAGGCTGAAAGAAACACCGCAGCAGTGGCCGTGCTGCACAACAGGAGTCACACAGTAGCTTTGTAGTCTTTAAAAAAAAAAAATCAGCAAATTTCTGCTTTAATCATGTTTGCTGGAGGCCAGAGCAGCACAGAGGTACATCATTAAAACTGATCCATCTGCCCTGGAAAATGAATCTGATCCCCTTTGGTGGGCAGGGGGGAGGCACAGGGAGAGGTGTGATACAAAAGGAAGAGGGATGGGTTCCCTCCTATTGTCCCTGCTCAGCACCAAGACTTCGACTCCATTATAGGAGACCTCCTTCTCATCTGCACACAGGCAAATCTCAAAGGGAACAAACGATTTAAATGGACCGGCTTTTATTTCCAAAGAGGAGAAGAATTCCTGTTTGTTCTCGGGATCACGATTTTCTCCCCATGCTGCAGAGGATACGAACAAATGAGCAGGGAATGAAAGGGATTAATCAATGAATGAGTGGGACCTGGGCTCCCAGCTGCAGGAGGAAGGGGGGAAGGCAGCCACAATGCCAGCGGCTGCCAGGGCCAGATAACCACACGGCTGGGGTTTAGCATCACAGACACCAAGGGCTCCTGGGACCCCACTCCTTCAAATGGAGATGAATCAACAAGCATCTCTGAAAGGATTCACTTAAGGGGAAACACCAAACAAAGAGAAAGGTAGGAAGGGTTTAAAGTTTAGACCAACCACATATTGCATAGAAAGGGCTGGACTGGCAGCAATGCTGAACTTCTGACTGCTGACACCACTCAGGTCCCAGCAGCTTTTCTCCTCCTTGAGAGACGGACCCATGCAATTTAGTTTCCTCTCAAAGTCTTAAAAGCAGCAGAAAACCAAAAAGGCATTTGGTATTAACTGAGGTATTTATACCAAGCACTGCTCATTTAAGACCTATTGACTCTCCTGGCTGGATCCAGGGACATGTAGCCCTGCGGAAGCTGCAAAACCAAGCAAAAATTAAATCTTCTTTTCCCTTATTCTCAAGCTAATTTAAGTCAAATCCAACACCAGGAGATTAAAGGCAAAGTTGGGATTAGAATTAGTTTTCAGCCTAGTGAGTGAGTTTGTCTGATGGCAGCCAGTTCCTGGTACTGATGGCTTCCAGTAAGCTGCAGCATCACACCCTTTGCTTTCCATGCCCCAAGATCTTTGCTTTGGCTTCCCAGTGCTTGGGAAAGATTGGGCGCATAAAAGTCACATTAAAGCCATCACAGTTTGTTTGGGTGGGAGAAGCAAGTGACACCACCCTCTAAATCAGTTAGCAGTTACCCATCATGCTACTATAATGCATCGCTTAATTTAAAAGCAAGCTTAATTTGCACATTAATTACAGTCTCTGACTGGACGATCTTGCAATAAATCACCTGAGTGTGAAATTGCACAGCAATTACCTGATTGTACACTAGGCATGTAAGTGTTGGTAAAGAGGTGTCACCTAATGGAGACTGATGTCAGGGAACTGCAGGCTACAGCCAGCAGAAAGTCACAGTGCAAAGCAGGTCAGGGGAGTAGGTGGCAAACAAGAACAGAGATCAAAATGTTTAACACCATTCCAATCAACCTTCAGGAGCAACATACAAAATCAATGTAGGATTTTCAGCAAATTATGATGGAAACTTCTGGAATTTCTTGCAGGCAGCACTGGGACAGCAGATTTGAGAGATGAGCCACTTCTCAGGACAGCACCAGCCTCACTAGCTTAACAAAAGGCAACATGGACAGATCTCAGGAGGATTAACCTTCAACCAACAGTGAGGCTGCAGCAGACAATGGCTTTCTGGGTACCACAAGCCTGGATTTCAGAAGTGTCACACATCACCATGCACAGCCTAGTCCTGCAAAGCTATTCCAAAGGATGCTGTAAGGGATCTCATCAACATGCTGATCCTGGGCCTGGGGCAGAATACATGCTCCTGGGACCTTGGAGCACACAAGCAAAAGACTCTCCCGCTGAGTGCCACCTCAGGCTAAGGGGCAGCTGGGTTTTATCATGAATGCTAACACTCAATGCACCTCTCATCCTCACCAGGGAAGGTTTGAAACAGCCCATTTCCACCATAGTGGCTGTCCCAGGTGGCACCTTTCTGATAGCAGAGCCAGAGCAGTGACAGGCAAGTGTCTGTCCTCAGTGCGACGCACAGCCCATGCAGAAGCCTCTCCGCCTGCTCTTGGCTGGCTGCAGCCTCGCTGCTCAGTGGTGCCAGGCTCTGGTTCTGTTTTGGACTCAATTTTCAAGGAACCAGATTTTCGGCTTCATTTTTAAAGAGGCTCAGGCCAGGGCCACAGGGCATCCAACACTAAAAACTGCTTTAGAATAGCAGAGCCAACTATGTTATCTTCTCTAAGCCAGGACAAACTGGAGACAAGGTTAGTTTAGAAGTATTTTTTCCATTGTAGCAGGTTTTAAGCCTTGGAGGGTAGTTTGTCAACCTCAGGCCCACCTGCAGGATGTCCGTGTGACCTCTCCTCCTGCACAGCACCAGCACTCCCACCCCACGATGTGCTGCCTTGGCAGTCCAAGCACTTGCTGCCAGCACAGCACCAGCGCTCTGCTGGGTTGGGCAGTCCAAGGGGCAGAAGAAAAACTTCTCACCTCCCTGGAGGTGATCCCAAAACAGGCAAATGGCATTGCTGAGGAAAGGTGGCACAGTCCTGCAGAGCTGGGAGATAGCAGAGCACCTCAGTCCATCAATGCTAAGAACACTCAGCCTCCTAGGTGAAATTCAATTTGCCAGAGGAACTGGGATTTATTAACATGATCAAAGCACTAGGAACAAATGCAAACACTGTCAGATGGAACCTGCGAACACTACAGGATTACAAACACTCATCCAGGGCTCGAGCTAAAAGCAGCCAAACCAGGCTGCAATCTGCATCCAGGGCCAGGACCTTGATTAGAGCCAGCAGAAGATGTGGATTCTTCTCTAATTCACAGCCACCTCCCTCACCGCAGGCTGCTCACAGGGTTGCTCAGCAACACAAAGGCTGATACTGCAAATTTATCTGGAGCAAGCCCTTAGGCTCGCAAGAGAAGATGCTCTTACCTGACCCTGTATGCAAGTTACATTTCCACTCAGCCATGATGAGCTACCAGGGAAAACCAGGAGCACCAGCACCCTCATCACTCACGGAGCTGTGACCCTGCCTGCATTGGATGCACTGAGCAAAAAGCAGCACATTTGCATGGCACGGCTGCCTGCAGCTCCCCTTAACATATCCCGTCCCAGAAAACAGGATCCTGGTACCAGCTCCAGTTGCCTAAACTGAAAGTTGCAATAGGGTTAGATCCATTCAACACTGACACTCTGTTGTTTCCTGGTAAGCTCCTGACACGAGGCAGACTTGTAGGCAAGCAGAGGAAGCACAGTCCTGGACCTGCCTCTACCAGCACCTTCACAGGCACAGAAACGCAGCAGGACCCTTCTCCAGGATGAAAACAGGTCACCATTGAAGTCCTGCAACTGTTGCAGCCCACAACTGCAGGATTTCCCTCATGCTCCTTCCTTTTAACTCCCTAAAGCAGCTTTGCAGCAGCAGCAGACTCCTTGATGCAGAGGATACTCTTGGAATAGGGTTTGCTGCGTGTGTGGTCCCTTCACCGGAGCATTAGAATTTGTCCAAAGCCCATGGCAGCGCCTGACAGCATCCAGGGAACTCGACTTCCTAACCCAAAGGGCCCTTTCCCAACAAATCAGCAAGAGCTCCACAGCTGCAGTCCCCATCTACTTCTGAACACTAAAAAAAAAACCCAAAAAGGAAGTATAGAAAGCTCAAGTTAATATTTATGACTCCAAATTATCTGATTATCAGGAAATTAGCAATGCTGTCAGCAGGAGCTGAGCTAAACTGTTCCTCCAGCCCCCAGAGAGCCCCACAAGCCATGCCTGGAAGGATTGAAGGCAGGAGGAAAAAAATTCACTCTTCACCAGGAAAGAAAAGTTTCCTGAGGAATGTAAAGATGACAAAAGCTGCTTTGCTGCTGCAGAGCTCCTGAGGAAATGGGGCCAATTACAAAACCTGACTGGGATTTAGCATACAGCTGCTGGGAAACATGTCAATTTGAATGGAGAAAGAAATTAGGTTGGAGAATTATTAGTGATACAAGAGAGGAGCTTTCCATGCTCTACACCCAAAGCCAACCCAAGTGTCTGTAGCATTTAATCCTTATCAACATCTGGTTGCACAGCTGGAGCTACAGGCCCATCACCCTGGGGACAGCAGGGACTGCTCAGGGCTCCAGCCTGACTCTCTGCCCGGCTCTGGGTAGTATCAGCCTCATCTTGCAACAGTGGAGCCTTTGCCTCTTCCACCTGGCTCTGTCCAAGCTCCCTTGTTGTTTAATACTACATGCAGTGGAGAAGTATGTTTTGGTTTCCAGTAGTATGCAAGTTTTGACACGCAGGATTGAGATGATCAGTCACACATCTTCTTCTGTGCAATGGCAAAGGTGCAGCTCTGCTACACTGGCACCCAGCACCTTTCAATGCTGAACACATGCCAGGGTCCCAGTCCTGCAACCCTGCCCCTTTGGCCCCCACCACCACTCAGAGCTGTCCCCATAAACCCCTAGAAACTATTTAGCCTTTGGGGTGACACATCCATTTTGTTTATTTGCTTGCCTGGGAGCTGGTTATCTTGCTGCTAGATAGTTCCCCACAAAAAAGCAAATGGTGATCTTTGGTGTCCCTAAGCAGCAAGAGCATCTCTGGAAAGTCTGGGTCTTCATTAGACTCCAGATAGTTTTTCCATCCACAGCAGAAGGGAGAGGGATTTCATTAAGTAAAAGGCAAGCCATTCCCCAAGCAAGACAGCAGCTAACAAAGGGAATCACTCAAAGTCACCTCCCAACACATACAACTTAATTAAACAAGGATTGTTCCTCAAAGGCATCATCAGATTTCTGGAGCCATGGGAGAGCTGAGAGAAGAATGGAGCTGCCTGCAGCCCCCGGGGCTGTGTTAGAAGGTCATATTTCCAATGCCAGAGGGAGACACTCCATTTTCTTGCAAATATTGCTCATCAAGATCCATACTTCCCTGAAGGTTTCCCATCCCCTAGTGGTGCCATAGCCCAATGCTGCATCATCCCATTTGCATCCCTAGATACAGGGCTCAGGCCCGGACTCCCTCCAGCACCAGGGTTCCCTGTATCCTCCCTTGGAGACCTGTTGACTCCTTGCAGCTTGCAACAGGAGATCTGCTCGACCCACACACCTTTCATCTCCAATTCATAAAAGAGAAGACAAAAAAACCCCCAAACTTATTTTGTCAGGTGTTCCAAGCCCAGTGCTCCATTTCTCTCTACACCAGACAGACCCACTGGCAGCTTTTCCATCTGCAGATATGTCATTTAAATGGAATTATGCCAGTAGCAGGGATCATGCTGTTCCTGTTCTGTAGCCATGCTTTGGAAATGAATCCAAACTTATTTAATATCAAATTCTGACTTTCCTCAGATCTGTCAGTACAGCTCCCTTGGCTTCCGTGCAACTGAAGTGCTGGGTGCAGCTGAAAGCAGGATCTAGCGTACAGCACTCGAGTTATTAGCAGTGCATGAATAATCTGGATACAATGCCCTTTTAATGCCAACAACAGTGATAAAAGTGCAAGAACAGAGCCAGCAGAAGTAATTTTTCTACTCATGTACGAGCACAGCCTGCTTTCCACCCACCACCTCTGGTGAGCTCAGCACCTGGGCAGACCACGTCTGCTGCTGGTGCAGACACGCTCCGGACACCGGAGTTTGCGAAGGTTGAGGCCAAGGTAGGACCATCAGCCCACCTAACCACACAGCTGGCTTGTCACAGCTGGTGAAAAGAGCACAGCCAGATGTCTGAGGGTGACCAGGAGCCCCAGAACTGGGACTCTGCAGCATCACAGTGCCGACAAGGGAGCCCACTCCCCACATCCCAGGGCAGGAAACACCTCTTCCCATCTGACCACTCTAATGGCTATCGCCTCGTCAGCCAAACAAGGTGCTTGGTTTAGTCAAGATGCAGGACAAGTTGGGGCAATTCATGCCATCCCATCAGGAGACAAAATTTCCCCCTTGGGGTGGAAGTAATTAGCAGACTGCACAGTATTTCTACTTTCAATTGGTCTGATTTTATCCTTCAGACAGACTCTCATTGTGCATTTTTTTGGTGAGATTAAAGTGTGCTTTGCTATCTGGGAAAGTACTTACACTGTAATTAAGTCACCCCATCCTCATTTGATAAGGACTAAGCAGATTGGGTTCTCGAATTCCCTCCCTCTAAGGCATTTCCTTCTACATGCCTTCCAAACTTTAAACATCCTTTTAAAACCCCAGATACCAAAGCTACGCAGGCAGTTTTAGCACCTCTGGCCTGCCCAAAGGGGCAAGAGATCACCTCCTTGCCCTTGCCCCCCACCCCGCAACCATTCCTCCTTCCCACCCAGCAGCAAGAAGCAGGGAGACAACCTTTCCCATCCTACACCCCATTGGAGGCTCCCGTATTTCACCCATTTGATAGCAGTCCTGCGCACCAGTAGTATCAGCTGGCTGCAGGCATCCTGTTACAGCATTGCACGCTGGTAACAGAAGGGTTTCTATATCAGAGTTACCTTTGGATATGTAGGTGTAATCAAAGGGCTTAACCTTGCCTGTTCCCACCCCAGATCCCGCTAGGCTGGCGGGATTATTGCTAACCCACACTGCAGATGGTTTCCAACAAAACTCATTCCCTGCATACAGGGCAGCTTGCTAGCAGGTATTTCAGAGTTGGCTCAGGAAGAAGCATAAATTCGATCTCATTTTAGGAGCCCACAAAGGAAAACCAAGTAGCTTCTCTTAGATGCATTAGGATGAAGTTACACCTGGCTCAAGTTGATGCTGTGCAGTCATTTCTGCTGGAACAGCTTCTTGCTTAAATCTGCCCACCCCTGCAGCTACCAGCAGCTCTCAGCAACAGCTGGGCCTCCTGAAAGGAGGAAAATGAAGCTTTAAGGAGAAAGAAACATTTCTGTTCACTTCAGTGGCATTGCTCTCACTTTCCAAGTATTTGTTCAAAGCACTATATACAAAGATCACATCCCAGCCTGTCCCCAAGTTCAGGCTGAGCACACATTTTAGCTTTCAAAGCATCACAGATGGATAGGGAAAGATTCACAATACTAGCCCTCAGTGCTCCTGACTAAAATAAATGAGATAAAGTGTCCATTTAGCTTCATACTAATGTGAACTACCCTGAAGCCACATCTGAGGCAGCACACAACCCAGGTGCCTAGAGGTTCACAGTGAGGGGCACAGCCTTTGCACTGAATTGTGCTTCCGGATGCAGCACAAGCAAGGAAGCAGCTGGCGCAGGGGCCAAAAGGCCACTCCAGGATCAAATGAGGCTGCAGAGGGTCCATTTCCATTATGCCCTCTATTCCCCATTGCAGATACGCACAACTTCACTTGGATTCAAGACAGATATACAGGCACCTTTTCCTCCTGTGAGACAGCTACACCTTTCATGCTGAAGTCTCAGTTCTGGTGTTTGAAGGAAGCCGACACACCTCTTACAAGAGGTTTGGTGGACTGCTTAACCACTGGGGAGCATGTGCTGCTCGTGCAGCTCCAAATCAGAGGCACCAGCCGACTGCTATTGTGAAGCTCAGTGCCCCCAGGATGACTGACAGTAGTAGCTATCAGGACATAAACTACTCCCCAAAATAGCCAGGCACTCCCCCATCTGCCCCCCTGCTCCCAAGCAAGCACAGGCAGTTTGGCCCAGTACGGGAACAGGCTATCAACTTACTTCATTTTTTTAGCAACAACTTTATGGGAGGAGAGGGCAAAAGCAGCTCAGTTATTTGGAAAAGATTTGTGGGACAGTCCCTGCCTGTGTGGCAGGAGCTGTAGCACACCATACTCATCTGGATGCCCCAGGGCTACTGCACACACATAGGTGGACTCCACACCACTCCCAAGTGTTCCATCTAATATGTCTGCTGCCAATGTGTTTTTGGATGACTAAAAACCACTTTTGCTGTGTAAGGTGAAAATTACTCTATTCTTCAGCATAAAGCCTTGTTGAAAGTGAAAAGCAGGTAACTGGCTTCACAGGGTGGCCCCAGATCCATATACAGCTGGCAGAAAGATAACAGCCCTCAGGCATTGAGTCCTTTTCCACTTACACAGCCCTTTAAGTGCAGAAACTTATCACTTCTAAAAGTCTGCCTTTTTAGTCCAAATGGAATTTAATCACATAAAATACCATGTATGTATTTGAGGGAAAGTTCTCAGGTTACAAGTTTGAAACAAAAGGGAGTTACAGCCTTGATATGGGCTCTGAAAATTGTGTTCAATTCCGAATGCAAGAACAACTACTCAGTTGGGAAATGGTCTTAAGTCAAGGTCAGTCCTGTGCAAGGGTGACAAGAAGTCAGCTACAGTCTTTAACATCTATTGAAGGCCCCCAAGGGACAGGGTTTACCCTGCAAGGTCTCACAAATAGCGAGACATTTGAGATCAAAGACTCTGGGCATCCCATCAACCCCACCAGGCTCCCAGCTTGGCTCCTGAAGCCACACATTCAAGAGGGAGAGAGCCCAAAGGGGATAGATATTAAGTGTCATACTGCTGCAAACCTGCTCCCAGCATTCAAGAGATGCTCAGGAGTGAGTGCTGGGTACCCAGTAGCAGACAGCAGTGCAGAAACACAAGAGCTGGCAAGAAGAGAGGCATCAGAAAATAGTCAACAAAGCAAAGAGGACACTATTCGTTTGAAGCCTATCACTTGAAGCCTTCTAGCAACTTCTTCCTGAGAACAGAGCATGCCAACCTCTCCAACTCACCCTGCAAGCACTTTGCCAGCTGCCATGGGCCAGCTTTCAGGCAGCAGCCCAGTTTTCAAATAGCCCAAAGCATAATCACAACCAACTTTACCTCCTGCTCCTCTCCTCAGTGCCTGCTTTGTGCCAGCTGCTGGCTGGAGACTCATCCCTTCCCTCCCCATCCAGTAACCGTATCAGCAATTTGCTTCCTCGCATGCAAAGAAGAAAACAATATCCTTTTTAGCCTTGCGTACAGAGAACAAATCAACATACTGCAGTGCTGTAGTTGAAGCTGTCTCAACCTGTCACCATCAAGGTGCTGTAGATAGGACTTAGTGTTCACAGGGCTGATTTGTTTGTGGAGCTGTTAAATATCTTCATTTTTCTAATCTCTTGCTGTATTCACTTGAATTAAAGAGCCCTGAGAAGCTCACATTGTTAGTGCTGCAGCTCATCAACGTAAAGACCTTCAAAACAGGAGCAGCGACACAGAAAAGAGTTTAGTAGTCTTAGGGGGGCGGGTGGGGGGGTGTTGCTGGTGCAGATACTGAGCAGCTCTTTACCTTTCCTTAGCACCTTAATCACCAAGTGCTCCCAGCCTCAGCACGGTTATGGATTCAGCCTTACAAGCAGCACAGCACAAACCGTTCAACCCATTTGGTTTAAATGCTGGGGTGCCCAGAGTTCAACCCATTTGGTTTAAATGCTGGGGTGCCCAGAACAGGTAAGGAACAGCCTGGAGATTCACAAGCTAATGAGACACAGCAGAGCAGACCCTTGATCTCCCAGTTCCTTGCCTTAAACAATATTTCCTGCTTTCCAGTCCCCAGCACAAGCCAAAGACATCCTGGGAGTCCTGATTCAGTCACTTGTCTCTGACCCAAAGGCACATGCCTACCAGGCATCTCCTTTCATAGAAAGCCCAGCAACAAGCAGCAGGTTTTTGAGTGCTTCTCCAGACCAAAGCCCAGGGAAGACATTTCAAAGCACCTGGTGAGTGCAAACACATTGCAGGAGTAGTTACGAAACTTGAGCAAGGAGCATAATCTATAGCCTTGAACTCCAAACTGTGAGGCTCCTTTACCCCAAGCCAGGCATCCCAGTGTAAACCTTCAATCTGTTCAAGTGAGCCGTGAGCAGGATGCCAAGGCAAATTGGGGAAATGAGAAAAGCTTCAGCCATTCTCTCCAGACGGAAATAATTCAGCATTTCTCCCAGCCTAGTGCAATGCAGCATTGAGGTAAGAAAGACTCCTGACTCCTTTAATCATTCTTGCTGGATTTGGTCTGTGGTTCCTTGGCTTTTCACATGTAATTAACAATGTGCAGGTTCCAGTAAATGATTTCAAATAAATCCTTAGATGAGTAACAGACAGCAGCTCTAGAAATTCACACAGTGGTGACCGAAAGCCCAGATTCAGATCATTACTTGAGGCCTTAGCTAGCTCATTGTGTACCACAAGCCTGCATAGCGATACTACATCTGTTTTCCTGCTGCAGAACAGAGCCTTCAGAATTGTGCTCTAGTCTGTAAATGGTCACACCAAGGTGATTCCTACAACAAACTTAGAAGAGAGAAGGCAAAACCTAAGCTCCTCCATTTCTCAGTCATCAGAAGGCAGCAGAAGATGCCAGTGAACCACAGCATACACACAGGTTACGTAGAAGTATTAACTACTTAATCCTCAAAATCCTGTTCTCAAAGATAAATTATTTTTTTTTCTCAAAAATGTCATCCTTACACCTCTCAGTTTCAGCCCTGACAAGCGACAACATAGGTTTAGCCCAGAAACCTCCCTCAGTAATCTCCTTTTTGGCAAGTCTCTTTCCAATGCCCTGCTCAAACTCCCAGCTGTAACACACTGCAGGAACACTTGCAGGAATCACAAGCATCCTACAGCAGCAAGGAATTTGCCAAAAACTCCCAGGTGAGGCTAGAAAACAGACTGGTCCCACAACTCTCAGACAAGCTGTAACATTTGACACCATTATCTGCTTTTCATCCAAAACCAAGCACTTCAGTGCATATTTAAGGTCTGCCAAATCCCGTTGAAACTGATTGCCAAACACTCCCTTTGTATGTTCTACCGGAAGAAGTTGCCTATACAATGCTCTAGAAGCTTAATGTTGAGGTATTTTCCACTAGAATATAATTAAGTATAAAAATTAGACAACTGTATACTGAACTACTGCTAACCCGTGATAACAGGGTTGTTGAACAGCAATGATACAAGCATAGCCCAGAGCTAAGCAACTGTGATAACATCACATGGATTGCAACACACACAAGAATTTAAGCACTTGCCAGTTTTAAGGAGTTTGTTACATCCTTTTCTGTCCCAAATCATACAGAGCACCTACATGAAAAGCCTCTGATTCATGACACACATTGTGGGTTGCAACAAAGTTGAAATGAATGGGCCACATTACCCATCTCAGACTTGTTTTCCAAGAGGTACCATTTGTTGGCAAATAGATAAAGTCTGGGCCACCACCAGCTGAGGCACAGCTGGTTTCTGCAGAGTTACTAAAATATTTCCAAATACTGTGCCAGGAACAGCATAACAGGGATTAAAGCAGGTAGCTGTACCTGGCAGAGCTGCTTAGCTCAACCACAGAGCACGCAATTCCCACCTGGCGGTGCCTTGCACACTGCATGAAACTAGAAAAACAATCCCAAGGCCATACTTTCTCCTATTTTTCAAAAAACACTATGAGTCTATTTACACCAAGTTCATCCAGGAGTTAACCACAAGGAACTTGTGATTACAGGGACTGCACAAACACGATGAGCACAACAGAAAAGGACTGAAACCGCTCAAACCCATATCCTCCCACCACAGCTCTGCTCCACTTCCCCTGGAGTGGAGGGATCAGCAGCAGGAGGGAGACAGGAGCAGGCTGCCCCATTCAGAAGAGGCAGCCACCACACGTTTTCACTCCTCAGAGTCATTTTACACTCTATCAACATTGTTTCGATCTTCAAGAGGGAGAGGGGGAAAAAAAGTGGGGAAACCCACCACATTTACCTGCTCTGAGAGCCCACAGTCCTGGTGCACAGTGCTGGTACGTTCAGTGTTGTCTCTCCAGTCAAATCGAGCCCATTTCTCCTTGGGGCAAGGGCAGTATCCCACAGGAGAGCGAGGAGCAGCCGTAGCCTCCACCATCAACTTCCTCCATAAATGCCTGACGGCTGCTTGCACCACCACAAGTACCACAATCATAGTTTCAAGACAACTACACACAAACACAATATTAAAAACCCAAACTTAAACCCAGAAAAATACCTAAAGAGAAAAGAAACAAATCCACCTCACCCTCCATTTGTAAGTGGGGAAAAGAAAGTGCAGCCCGCCCCCCCCAGGACCACCCACACCCAGCTGATGAGACTCAGTCCATTAGGGCTGATTAAGAGGTTTCAGCTGGGGAGAACTGTGAGTCCCACCAAGGACAAGGCTTTGCTGGTGCCCCTGTGAGGAACAGGACCCCCTCCCAGCCCACTGACAGCTAAAATCCCAGTATTGAATAGAAATGTGAACTGAGATTAGTCTTGACGTTTCTGGGTCTTGTAATCACAGTGGGTGACAAAAGCAAATTCTGGATCAGAGCCTTTCCTGGAGCAAATTAAATACATCTATTTTAAAGAGAGACTGAGTTAAACAAAGGGGTGACAGGCCGTAAGTTGAAAGCCGCAGGACGTGGTGTCCTGGGATTGTGTTAAAATCAGGCAGTCCAAGTAGCCTCCAAAACACATATTTTTTTGAAACCTGGGAAAAAAAGTGCTATAACCGCACAGCCCACTGCCCCTTGTGCTGTCCACAAGCCTTCATCCCCTGCATGCTGCGGAGGCACTGCTGACCAAAATCGCTTGACCCCCTTGCAGGATGAAAGCTCAATTTAGAAGGAGGAAATAATCAGGCAGGAAGTGAAAATTAAACCATTCAGTGGAAAATGGAGAGGAACGGTTTCTGCATTCATCCGCCTATGCTGGCATCTTGTCAAAGGACTATTATTGGGAAACCGCGATGGGAACCAGGGACGCTGGTGGGGGGAAAGCTGTATTTTTCCTACTTGAGGTTCAGTGACTCCTGTGAGCTATCCCACAGCAACAGGAGACAGGCGTGAGGTGAAACTTGAACTTCTGGTGTGTTTCCCCATCAGGTCCATTCACACCTCCCCAGGCAGCAAATCCAGCAGCGTCAGCAGAGATGCGAGGCCATGGCACAGGGAGGTTTCTTGTTTTCCAGCCCAGCTGGACCACTGAACACCCTGCACAGCCCAGGGGCTCCGGCACTAGCACCGCGCCTGTTGCTGGTGGAGCCTGAGCCAGGAGAAATAATGACACGCGCCGAAGGGAGAAACCTCCTTCCCCAGCGCCTCTGCTTCTGCTCTGGGGGCTGCGGCACATGTCTGAGTGTGCACAGAACCAGCCGTGGGGGGCTGCGTGGGGCTCTGCGAGGAAAGGATGGGCCTGCCCCGTGCCACATGCAGCCACTTCCAGATGGTTCTGGCTGGTTCCAGATGGCTCCAATAGCTCCACTGCAGGGCACAGCTGAGAACATCAGTGATACCGGTGGTACCTTTAGGGAAATGTATTTAAGAAAGGGTGAAACACTGTGTGGCAGTGAGGGGGAAAGTGTCAGGAATGGCCCTATGAGCAGCACAGTCAGGGAGGAAGGAGGAGAGGAAGAAGAAGTGGTCCAGGTGCAGGCACTCTCCAGAAGCCCCCACAGGAGTCCCTGCCAGAGCAGATATCCACACCTGGGACTAATATTAATTGGCAATAAATCAATTTTCCCCAAGTTGAGTCTGTTTTACCCATGATAGCAATTGGCAGGTGATGTCCCTGTCTTTATCTCCATCCATGAACTGTTTCACCTCGCATTCTCCCACAGCCCTGTTAATGATGGGGACTGAGAGCAGCCGGGTGGGCTGCGGGCAGCAGCCGAGGTGAGCTCACCCTAACGGCCCCGAGACGCAGCCCTGGGGCACAGCTCGGTGCCCAGCCCTGGCCCATGCCCCCGGGGCACAGCCGCCGTGCCCGGCGCGGGGGGCACAGCTCCATGCGTGGCACCAGCGCCCGGTTCCTGTGCGTGGCGCAGCCCGATGTGCCGTACGGCGCAGAGGTCGGTGCACGGCCCGCTGCACGCCGGAGGGGTGTCCCGGAGCACGCCCCAGTGCCAGCCTGGTGCCCGGTCCGTGCCGCTCGCAGCCCTCCGACCCCCCGGGGGCGCGCTAGCGCCCGCCCGGCTCTGCCGGCGCCAGGGCCCGGCGGCGGAAGGAAGCGGCTTTCCGCGACGCGCCCATGGAGCCCGGCGGGTCGGGCCGCCCGAGGTAGGGCCCGCGCGGGCGGGGAGGCCTCGGGGGTGCCCGCGGCACGGGGGGCTGGCGCCCGGGCTGGGTGCCGGGGCGCCCTCCCCTCACCGCGCCTCCCCTCTCGCCCGGCAGCGCGGCGGAGGTGCCGCCGGCCCGCGGCCGCAGGGCCCCGCGGCGCCCCGGCGGCCAGAAGGACTTCGTCCCCGACGGCTCGGCCGAGCAGGCGGAGAAGCTGCGCCGGTGCCGGGAGGAGCAGTGGCGGCTGCTCTCCGAGGAGCGCGGGGAGCGGCTGTGAGTCCCCGGGGCGGGGGGGCCCGGCTGGAGCGGCCGGGGGTCGCGGGGCTGCGCCGAGCCCGGGGTGGCAAATCCCTTTTTTCCCTGGGAGCGATCGTGTCGGGGGGTCGGAGCCAGCTGCGCGCCGCTCGGTGTTGCTGTGAGAAGAGCCGAGCCGGCGGTGGCAGGTGGATGTTAGCGCAGGAGGTTCCCCTGCCTCTCCCCGACGTTCGCCTGCTCGGAGCAACAGCGGGGCAGCCCCGGCTGTTCCCCCAGGAGCAGGGGCTCGTACTGGCGCACCAGTGGCTTCAGTGTGGGTGTTCAGAGAAGTCCCTCAAAGAGCTTCAGTTTTCTCAGGTGCGTGCATAATCCTGCAGCCTTCGCAAAGAGCAGCCACTGTCGTCTCGGGCATGGTCTGAGTTACGCAGCTCCTTGTTGATGCTGGTGGGTGGGCTGGGCTCAGTGTCCCCGCTTTAGCAGTTTTGGTGGTTTCCACAGCGCTAACAATCTCTGGAGCTTATTGTTTCTTGGGAGATTTTTCACACGCCACCTCTCAGCACACACTTTCTCCTTTTGGCCTGCTGTTTTCTGGTAATAGTTTCTCTGTCTGCACTGATGAGTAGCAGCAGAAACCGGTCACATAAAATCACACCACTGGTGACTTCAGGGAGAGAATGGTGACCTCCAGCAGATAGGCAGGTCAGACAGGGCGGGCCGTTACCTTCTGCTGTTGTCATGGTTGGGTTTGTTCACGTACATCTGTAAATGCACGTCTAGGGCAGCAGTGAAGACTATCAGGATGGGAGGCTGACTGGGCAGGATTGAGTATCCTTTCAGATGGGAAAATTGTGGTGCTGACTAAAGATGTAGCAAGTCTGAGCAATCGTATGATCTATAATGGCCACGCATCTCCAGCAGGCTGCTGTAGTCTATGGAGAGACATCTGTAGTGCTGACTGAAGACACTCTTAACTAGTTGATGGTGATAAAATGTTCAGCTGGTACTGATCTACTTCTGGTAGATCCAGAAGATGATGTCTTTCTAAGGCCTTGACCTGTAAAAATGCCACCTGGAAGTTTGCTGGCTTTTGACACCAACCTGATGTGTTGCTACAATAGGAGTTGCTTGTAGGACAGGCTAGTAATAACAAACTAATCTTTAACCTTCTCAGGGGGAATCTGGTGAAAGCTGAGTGGAAGCCAGGACAGGGCATCGTAGAGCTGCAGTCCCCTGCGGTGAGTCTGCTGCAGAGTGTGCTCCGTGCCATCATCTCCTGCTGGCCGTTGCAGGTTCCTTAATTTGCTGCTTGAAATGGGAGAGAGCCTGCTTGTCAGCAGGGAACAGCCAGAGCCCATTCTGAATTTGTTCTTCTGTTCCAGGGGAAGTTTTGGCACACCATGGGATTCACAGAGCGTGGCAAACAGTGCCTGCTGCCTGAGGAAGCTCTGTTCCTGCTGGAGTGCGTAAGTAGGATACCTGTGCATGGATAGGGACGTTGGGTCCTTCCTGAGTGCGTGGAGGAACTGTAGCAGCTTTAGACTGGTCTGAAATCACTTGCCTTGTGTTGGACACTGCTCCAGTTTGAGCAGCTGATAAACACTTGGTTCTCAAGGAATTGTCTCTAGTGGCCTGTTTGCTGATGAAGCCAGGGGTTCAGATGTTGTACTCCAAAGCAGCCTCTGTGTCATTGACAGCGGGTTAGTTGGATCGGTGGCCAGTTTGTCCAGCTGGTATCGTGTTTAACCCACTCCTATGTCAAATGCGACAGTAGAGGCTAGGAGGGCTTTAGTTGATCTGAATTTCTGTTGGTACAGCTAGTAACTCAGCTCTCTTATCAGAATGAGAAAAGCTGAGGAGCACGTTAGGAATTTTTCTATCGAGATCTCTGTCTGCTTTCTTGCTCTGGGGGCGATGAAACACACATTTATATAGCGATTACTTCTTTACCAAATTCTGTAGGTATAGGGACTTGAACTTCCACAGTCCAGGAAAATGCACTGTCCTGGGAATTTCTGGAATTGAGATCAAAGTATTATCTTCTGTTCCTTGCAGGAGTTAATTGGAATAAAAGGTTTGATACTGAGAAATCCTTTTCCTCAGAACTGGTGTACAGTTAATGAGGACATCTGAGACTGGTCAGTGCCTTCTCTATCATAAGTTGACTTCCTTATCCAGTGGTTCATGAGTTCATTAGCACAGTGTTTCTGTGCTTCTCTAAGCAGCTGATAGGAATTAGTGCAAGTCTGTCCAGCTTGGTAGGGCCTCATTTAGGCACTAAATCAGATCTTTCCATGTGAAGGTGGTTGGCATGGGAGGTCCTTACTTAGCAGCCATTTGGCATCTCTTCCCAGTATACATGGCAGAAAGAAATTGAAATGTGGCAGACAGGGGAGTTGAGACCAGGTTGCTTCCAGTGCTTGCAGAAATGCTGGGTAGGGCTCAGTTGGATTTCTTTGCTATAGAGAAGGATATTTTTGTCTCTCCACTGCAGCCTGTGCACTGATCTAAAGGTGAGGTTTTTTCCCGTAGTAAAACTTAAATCAGATTATGGTCGTCTGATGCCATCCCTTAAATCCTAGCTGCAAAAGTAGGGTTTTTTTACCTTTGGCAATTCAACAAACAATAGATTGCGAATAAATTGATGAAAATAAATTTATATAGTTGATTGCTGAGTACAAAATCTCTCCCCAGAAGCAGCAGACCTGTTAGATGCCTTCAGCCCATCCCATGGGAGAGGTGTGGTTCCTAGTGTGTTTTTTTTTTCTCTTTGTTTATGAGTAAACACGGTTTTTAAAATAAATAAAAAGAGGTGTTGCCTAAAACTGCCTCCTGGAGGTTAGTTGCTGTTGCCTGGGGAAGCTACCTGTGGAATCACTGGGGCTGCAGTAAATGCTTCTGAGGAGCCACCAATTGATGGCATCAATTTCTCTGCCCTAGCTCTCTCAGTTGTGCTGGTCCTAAATGTTTTTGTAGTTGAGCTGTGTCCAGAGTCACTGAGATCATCGAAGTTAAAGAAAATTATCCTCCAAAGTAATGATTATTTTAATGACTGAGTGTCATGCTCCCAGGTGCATCCTCCAAACAGATGTGGCACTGGGGCAAGAGCTGACAGCTGTGGCTGGGAACTTCTTACCTGGCTGCGCAAACTGGGGCATGGGAGAACTGGGCATGGGAGAGGGACTGTTGAGTAATCCAGGTGGCACATGGAGGGGCATGGATATAATGTGAAGGAGGGTGCTGAGACCAGTGGGAAGAGGCTGGTGTGAGCTTGCATAGGTTTGTTCCCTGTGATTCTCTCTACACTGAGCTTTTGCCCTGCAGGGCTCTGTTCAGCTCTTCTACAGAGATCTGCCCTTGTCAATCCAGGAGGCCTACGAGATCCTGCTGTCCCAGGAGACGATGAGCCTGCCACGTTACCAGGTGTGTTGGGACCTCCAGCTATTGTAGGGAGGATGAAGGCAGAGATCCCAGCCTCTGCCACACAACCTCTTCTTGTGGCTCAGAGTAGGACAGTTAGGGCGGGAAGGGAAGTTTTTCTCAGGTTGTCTTCCAGATGATCAGTCCCTGTTTCCCCACCTTTGCTTTGGGTCTGAGCCCTGGTGTTTTCTCCTCTGCCAGTGTCAGAGTGTTTACTCAGTTGTCGCAGAACTGAAGTAAATTGTTTGCTTTTAGAGTAGTCGTTTAACCCTCTCACTTTCCTTTGCTCTAAGGTGTTCAGCCACTTGAAGCAACTGGGTTATGTTGTACTGAGATTCGACCCCAGGTAACCAGCTTCTTTTTTCCACGCTGCTTTCTCCTTTCTGAAGACCCTGGGCAGCTCTGTGCCCACTGCATGGCCCCGGTGGAACGGCAGAGAAGAGGACTTTGACCTTGCATTCCATGTCTTGGGAGGATTAAAGGCTGAAAGTGGCACTCTACCCTTCCTTGCTCCTCTCTCTTGAGGAAGTGATTTGGAACATGAAATGGGGCATGAACTGAGGACCATCCTGGTCCTGCTTGTGGATTTTCTGTGCCTGGAAGAAAAGGGTTTTGTTGCTGTTTTCTGGGGGCTGAGCAGAAGGGTAGTCTCACTGTCCCGCCCTGCTGTCAGCCTCTGTGTTGGTGTCTCCTTACAGCACTGTCCTGTCTCCCTACGAGAGGCGACTGAACCTGGAAAGTCACTGCCAGAGCTCTGGGAAACACCATCGCAAAAGGAGGAGGAGTTCCAGCCCTCGGTAAGGCCCAAAGCCTTCTTCCATATTCTCACAGGTTCTGCAGCTTGGGAACATCATCCTCAGCCCTTGGTGCTCTGGGTGACCTGTCTGGCACAGCTGCTCTTGGCTGTCCCCAGGTAGTGCAGTGCTTTTCCTGAACTCTTTGCAGCGTGCCTTTTTGTTACATCTGTACTTCATGCAGGGTTAACAGGGGTAAACTGCCCCTGAGCCTCCCAGCTGCAGTGCTGAGATGCCAAAATAGAAGGGTAGAGAGGTTAGTGCTGAAGAAACACGTGGCAGATGTCTCCTCTTGCTCTTTTTTAGAGGGAGCACAGACATCACAGTGCACATCTTGCACTCATCTACCCCCTCAGTGCAGCTTACATGGTAGAACTGTGGAGCAGAGAGCATAGTTGGGTGCTGGTCCTTGCACGTGGCCTCTAGACATGTCCAAAATGCAAACAGAACCTGACATAATTAGTGATTTTGCTAGTAATTGTGACAGCTTCCAGTAGGTGGCATCATCCTTTAAGAAACAGGGAGGACGAGACTGGTCTGCAAGTCCTTTCCTGCTAACGAGTAAATCGGTGCCTGAGGAGTTAACAAAATTTTAGGAACTGGGAGATAAAACTCTTGTTTTAAGAATTGCCCCATTTTCTCTGGGACCCGGGACTGAATCTCATACCAGTAACAGATGCTGGTAGGAGGATTTTTGCCTGTCCTGTGCTGGTTTGGCTGAAGTTCATAGTGTTTGCATGGAGGTGTTTGGGTGTATATGGGGTGTGTGGAGGCCCCCTGGCAGGTCAGGAGCGTGTGTCTACACATTCAAGGCTGAGATTCTCCTGGGCGTTGAAGTTGAGCCTCATGCGGGACTGCTGAGTTTATTCTGCCTTTGGCATTCACTGCTTGTTCTTGGCCGCCTTTTTTACCAACTCGTTTTGTCACACAAGCAAACGCCCTCCTTCCAGCCAAGAGGTTGTTATCAAGGGTTTGCAGACCTGTCTGGGGTTCCTGCCACCTTTGCCATCCTTCCTTCAGGTTTGGCAGACTGCATTCTTCCAGTTAGCAGGGAGGAGGTAGGATTCAAAGGGAATAACGTTCCACCACACACTCTCTCTGTCTTTTACGCTGCTGCTTTTACCTTTAGGTCTCATGAGAAGAAACATAAGGTGTCTGAGGACCTTCCAGAAGCCGAAGGGACCTCTGAAAAAGCTGGAGGAGACTGTGGAGATTCCAACAGCCTTTCCATGGATGAAGAGCCCTTGTCAGAGCAGCCAAAGGAATCAGATGCTGGCAGTGGAGAGCAGGAGTCAAAGCCAGTTCCTCTTGATACAGGACAAAAGGACTCCATGAGCCCCTCCAGGAGCCAGGCTGGAGACCAGAAGGGGAGCAGCACTGGCACCCAGGCACCCCGCTGGGATTTTACCACCATCATCTTGCCAAACGTGGCCCCGGACCAGCCATGCACACATCTGCCCTCACCTGACAGCTGTCTCCTGCCGGAGAACGTGCCAGGGAGGGAGGTTGATGCAGATTGCTGGTGCGTGCGCATCAATCAGAAACAGGAGAAGCTGTCACGGAAGGAAAGGGAGCAGCGAGAGCAGGAGAGCAGGTACAAGAGCAGTGTCAATGCTGACCGGGAGGTGAGACGCTGCTCCAACTGGCAGGAGTACAAAGCGCTTTTGGACCAGAGGAGCCAGCGGAGGGTTTGGAGACGACCACCGCATCTTTGGGACCAAGCTGTCACACCGCTTTTGCGGCCAGATGAAGCTACCTCATCAGGTAGTGGCTCTGGGAACTTAACAGGAGCCCCCTTCTCCTCCACTCTGTGAAACATTGCCTGGTATGCAGTAGCAAAAGGGATGACATGGAGAAGCTGAACATCAGTTTAGGGGGACAGTACCTTGAGAAGGAGAATGTCATTAGAAGGCCTAGGCAAAGCAGGCGCAGAGGAGCCCAGCTATGGATGTGGAGAGAGAGAAGAAAGCTTGTCCTCTGCCTCTCCATCTCTTTCTATAGCCCACTCAAGTGCCAGGATAAACAGGGCCTTGGGAGGTCTTCTAATCCATTCCCCATGTCCTACTGTATTGCAGTCTTTCCTGCTAGACTGTTAGGCATGTGAAATCGGGGCCAGCGAGATGCAAAGCAGTTGCACGGTGCTCTGGGCTGTGTGCTGGGAGGAGATGAGGAAGTTGAGGTCTTTGAAGTAGCCAGTGGTGACTGTGGTGCTGCCAGCCATTGTTGGAGGAGGAAGGCTTGTGGGTGGTTGTGGAGTGCTTGTAGTGCCCTGGGAGCGAAATAGCTGGTCTGATCCTTTCCTGTTCCTTCTCCCTCCAGCTGCGCTCCTCCAGCAGATCAGCGTGCTGCAGCCTTCCCACATCCTGGATGGAGCCTCCCGGTTAGTATCCAGCCAGCCAGCTCGTAGCTATTAGGGAGTGAGGGTGTCTTGTGACTGTCCCTGCTTGTGAGGTCTGAGATGCTCACAGCAGCAGTTTGGGAGCTGCCTGGCATCCAGGATACCAAGAGAATCCAGTGCTCTGCTCCATGACCCTACTGCATCTGTAATGAGAGGCTGACATTTCCATGAAGTACCAGGTCCTGCAGCAACAGAGCTAGGGCATTCCAGGCCAATTAAAACATTGGGTTGCTCTCTTTTCCTGCCATTTGCTCTCTGCACTCCAGCCAGATAATCTCCCCCAGAGGTTTGGTTGGGTTTCACCTGTGCCTCATCCCTGGAATGTGCTGCCATCCCTGCTGCAATGATTATAAAACCTTGGCTTTGGGATTTTTGGTTCTGCTCCTGCCTCAAAGAGTCTGTGTGGCGTTTGTGTGTGGTCCCTGTCAGGCAGAGCAGTGCTTTGCTTCTGTATCTGTTAGTGGTGCTTCTTGCAAGGGAGTCTGCAGAGGCGGGAGTGTGGTAGATGGGGTGGGAGCTTGCTCTGTTCTGGCTACAGGAAAGATCTGAAAAGTAATTAGTACAGTTGCAGGGTCAGTCCTTTGAGGAGTGAAGCCTTTCAAAGGGCCCAAATTAGTCAGGCTTGAAGAGCTTTTGTTCCCTTTTCCATGCTGTATCTATAGCCTACAATGTTTCAATCCCATACACGTGTGGATGTGTTCTCTCTCCTGTAGGCTGCAGGAGGATCCAGAGGGCATGAAGATAGACTTCAATGTGTATCAAGCAGATGCTGTGGCCAAGTTTAAGAAGACAAACCCTGGGAAGCCGTATGTCAGGATGTGCGTTCGGAGGTATCCATGAGCCTTATGCTGTATTATGAAATGTAGCAGTTGCTGTTGCAGAAATAAAGTCCTAATGATCTGTAAATGACCCAGCATCTTGTGAGCTTTACAGATCATCAGAGTGCCTCCCTTGAGGGTGATCCTACCCAGAATATTTTTTTTTTCTTTCAGTTCCTCTGTTGGAGGCTGTGGCTTACAATTTCCCCAGCCCTTGCATTCAGCTCACACTGTTTGGTCATCTGGTTGCTGCTCATGTCTGAGTATTACTGGAGTCAGGAGTAAGAAGCCACGGCTCTATTTATGCAATGCTTGTGAAACTCATGTAGAGCAAAGTTTTGCAGGTAGCTGTATGGTACCCAAATCATCAGCCAGTGCAGATTCCTGTGGGACCTCCCTACAAGGTCAGGGCCATGGGTTTAGTATTTTGATCTTTGTCAAACGTACCTTTAAGATCAGTATGAACGTAGGATAAGTGTCCCCTTTCTTGCTGGATCCAGGATCTGATACTTTATAGGCAGGTACAAAGTTCAGTTTCTGGCTTTTCTGATTTTGATATATACTAAAACTATCCCTCCTCTACTCTCTGCAGCTGTAGTAGCCAGAGCAAGGAAGGTGGTACTGCAGTTTTACAGTAGGATGATCCTTGCTTTACAAATCTTTTCATTTACAAGTGAACGTACTCTGAAGAAGTAAAAGGAGGGAAAAGCAGGTCTGATGTTGATCCCAGCAACCTAAAGATCTTCGTAGCACAAAGGTATTAAGATTGCACTGGATTGGCAATTTGCAGGGAGCCCTGTGAGCCGCATCCAGTGGGCACAGTGTGGAGCAGTGCGCAGTTGCCCTTGCTTTTGGCAAAGGATTGGACAGCTCCAAGTTCCCGGCGTGCAATGTACTATCTCAGGGCTGGCAGCCTCCTGCTTTGACTGGAAGACATGGGGAGGGTCACTACCAAGTCCTAAGACCAAAGTGAGCTGTTGTGATCGTTGGCCAGGACAGCTTTGTCTGTGTATTCTTCTTGCTTTGAGAACAACGGAATATTTTTCTCTCTGCAGCTTTGACGAGGAGGTTCCATCCCTTCGGGCTTTGAAGCAAGTTACATATCAGAGTGGGGATGTCCCAGTGGTCTTCGCACTGGTGGATCACGGAGAAATCGCCTTTTATTCGCTAAAGGAATTCAAGCTGCCAGTTGATGTTAATGACTGAAGTTGCCGTTGCTTGCAGAAATGGTATGGGATGAAGGGAAGAGCTTTACTCAGGATTTGGTTTCTTGATTAATGAAATATTACAGAAAATAGAGCCTGTGATAACTGGAACCTTGGGTAGTTGACCACTTTATTGCCTGTTACAGACTTCACCTAACTAGATGGCTCAGGCAGAATAGCAAAATCTACAACAAACAAGTGTTCATGACTTAGCTGGGCATTTCTGAACTGGAATACACACTGCTTCGTTCTTGAAGCCACTGGTTCTCCAGCTTTCTCATCTCATGGACCACTAGTCTACCTATTCCATGTCATCTAGCTGACCTGCGGACCATTAGAAAACACTTCACTGGTGATCCTCTTGTCACATGTTAAGAACCACTGTGCTACACCAGTCAAATGGTTGGAGAGTCACTGAGGTCAGTCAGGGACAGCATAAGCTGATCAGATCAGTGGTGGTGTCCTGAGCCCCTGTCATTCATCTGTGCCAACAACTGTCAGATCAGATTCTGATCTGAAAAAGGCACAGCCATAAAACTCAGCCACCCAGAGTAAAGTTTCCCGAGAGCAGGAAACTGTGCCTTTAACACTGTTTCATCAGTCAGAGGTCACAAAAAGCCCCAGAGAATTGCAGATGTTACCTCAGTCTCATGTTGCAGTGGCTGCACTGAGATGCATTTTGACCACACAGTGTTATGCCATACTAAAGTTTGGCCACTGCTGTCGGCACACTGTAGCTGATAGTCTCACCAGGGCTGTACTGCAGCCCCCTCTGTTTCACCCTGACGTCTTCTTTCCTGGCTGTGGATCTGTGTCTTTTCTTTTGCAAGTGAGAGATACCCTGAGTAAAGAAGCTCCAAATTCCTCCATGAGCCTTCCAGTCCTATGGCTGTTGTGCTCCAGATGGAGGACATCATTGCTTTCCAGGCCCTACTGTGGAAGCTTTCCACCAGGATATCCATGTACCAAATCTGCTTTAGCCTCTATGCAAAAGTACCAGTGACAGGTGCCAGAAAGTCTGCTCAGTGGACAGAAGTGTGCTGAGCATGGCTGTGTTTGGTATCGAGGTTCTTCAGAACTGTAATAGCAACTGGCTTAGATGCTTTTTATTTGATAATTTTTGAGTTCCTTTTGGAGATGGGGAGAAGGCAAAGCAATAAAAAAGCCTTTTCCAACAGTATGAGCTCCTCAGTGTGGTTCTTAATTCCTGCAGAAATGTTAAGTTATGCAGAGGGAGACACTCCTGGGGAGGCTACTGGGACTCCAGGAGCACCAGCTGATGAGCGCCTGGTCATGGTCATACAGCCCTGTGGCTGCGTAACCAAACTCCTACACCCATCTGTGTTTGCGTCCAGCTGCTGCCCCGTTCCCTGGGAGGGCAGTGTGACTCAGAGCCTGGAGGAGTCCCTACATCCGTGTGCAGTTCCTGCTGGCACAGGACACCTTGCCGTCTTCCTGCTGCGTGGTCAGAGGTATCGTAGCCCAAGGTGGCAGGGATCTGCTGCAAGTACTACGCCTGGTCCTGTTTCACATACACGCCCCTGTTATCAGATGCTGGAAGTCTGAGGTGAGGGTCTGACAGCTCCTCCCACACGCTCTCCCCTTCCTCTTCCTCCCTCCTTCGAGCAGTGCTTTTGCTCTTACAGTGCTTTTGAAACGCTGGGGTTGTTGGCAGCTCCAGTCTGTGCCCTCAGCATTCTCCCAGACTGTTTTGCAGATTAAAGGCAGTGGGAAGAGAGTTTCTAAGAACAGGCACAGCCAGAAGAGCTCCAGTCTGACCCACAGGGCTCACATTTGGCCTGAAACTAGGTCAAACTCACTGCTGTTGATTTCAATCAGTCTCATCTGCTTATGCCAAGGTGGAATTGTATCAATGAACTCTACGAGAGCCACCCAGTGAGTTTCGCTGGGGCAGAGACTCCCTGATTCAGCACAAAACAATTACAATTTAATAACCACTGCAGGGAGGGTTGAGAAACTGTGGCTGCCTTGCTCAGCACCACAACATCTGACAGTGCCTTCAGCAGGATGGGATTATGATGCAGACTGATACCACCGCTTCATTTTGGCCCATGATGTGGGTTGGCTAGATGTTGCAAGAGGACGACAGAAACAAATATTTTAATTGAAAATGATCACTTTTGGAATGTTGGCTGTTACTGGCCCCTCATCAGAGGTAATTTCAGGCTTTTGGCAGACCTTGAAGTGCCAGTGCACTCCACCTCACTACCGATTCCTTGCCCAGCCGTTGTTCCCTGCAGTAGGACACAGGCTGGCTGCAGCTGAGCTGCGTAGCAAGAGAGCTGCAGTTGTGTGGCTCGTTCCAACTAAGCCTTCAACTTTCCGTTAAAGTCTTTCCATCTCTTTCTTTTTTGCTCCCGATGGCAGGTTGGTTGGCGCTTCCCTTCAGCTGCGCACCAGGTCCCTGCCCCTCGTGGGAACGGAGCCGGGAGAAGGGGCTCTCCCGGCGCGCTGGCCCCGGCCCCGGCAGACCGGGACACCGAGCACCGGCTATAGCCGGTGCTCGGTGTCCCGGTCTGCCGGGGCCGGGGGGGTGTGTGGCTACTTCCTGACCGGCTCCGAGCTCCCGGACTGTTACACGATGACGAAGTAATTTGCATGCGAGGCCCCGCCCCAGGAGGGGCTGTTTGCATGCGAGGCCCCGCCCTGCCGCACCCCTCCCGGAGGTGGCCGGGCAGGGAGGCCGCCGCTGCCGCGCAGGCGAGGGGGGGAGCGGGCGCGGAGCGGAGCGAGGCCGGGGCGGCCCGGCTCCAGGCCCCGCAGGTGAGCGCGGCTCCGCGGGGGCTGTAGGGCTGGGGCCGGCTTGGTGGGACAGGCTCCGGGGAGGGGGTTCTTGGGGGGGTCCGGCCGGCGCGGCCCCGGCAGGGCTGGCTGCGGAGGGCTGGGGCGGTGCTGGACCCTGTCCGCCCCTCCGGGGCTTTGCGGCGCCCCCCGGGCTTGCTCCCGGAATCCCTCCGGCGGGGCTGGCAGGTGCTCGCCGGTCCCCCGCCCCCGGGGGGATCCACTTTGCCGGGTGCCGCGAGCCCGGCTGCTGCCCCGGCCCGGGCGCACCGGGGCTGCCCGCACCTGAAGCCCCCCCGTGCCCCGGGGCACCCCGAGACACCGGCCTTGGCTCGCCCGTAAAACTTCAAGCGCTGGCGTTGAGCGGTTGGGTTTGTCCGGGTGTTTTGTTTGCTTTTTTTGTCTGTTTGTTTTCGGCTTATCGAGTTCGGTGCTCTGTGTTTGTTCTGGCCGGAGCGGGTAGCCGGGGGGTATCGCACGGCAGCGTTACATCCTGGGATTTTCTGGCGGAGGTCGCGGCTGCGGCCGCTTGTTCCACAACTTCCTGGGTTAGCCCTGGGTGCGGGCCGGAGCCGGGGGGCTGCTCAGAACGGCCCCGTGACGAGCGCTGCCCGGCTGCCTCCTGCGGGAGCCGCGGCCGCTCGGGAGCCGTCCCGGAGCGGCCCCGCGCGCCGCTCCCGCCTGTCCTGCCGCGGGAGATGGCCGTGCCGGCAGCCTGGCCCTGCAGGTCTCCATCTGCTACGGCTGGCTCGAAGCAGATGTGATTGATAAGAATTGCGGAGTCTCCTTCGGGAGCCTTTGTTAGCGTGTTCTTTTTTTTTTCCTTTCCATCAAATCCCTGCCCGTATTAAATGTATCATATTACTTTTTTTTTTTTTCTTTCCCAAAGTTGGGTGAGGGAGCACGTTGCTTCTAACAGACAGCGAGCAGGTGAAACAAGAGGTGAAACAAGTTGTTTAGCCTTTATCTCCAGTTGCTGTGCAGTTAGTTGTGTCATGGCAACAAGCTGGTCCTGACATCTCCACTCCTGGAGGTGAGGCTTAACCTTGGCTTTGGAGAAAGTTTTGTGTGTTTATATTTAGTGCTGTTAACAGTGCGGAGCGGTTGAAGTAGACTTCTGGGTTGGTGCTTTTGCGGTGTGGTGGCACAAAGCTTTACGCCCGTATGAGGATAGTGACGAGACAGGAGGACGGCTTCACTGAGACAATAAAAGTTGTCCGTTGTAATGTGTCACTTGATGGGGAACGCTGCTCTTGGCAGTCATCTGAGAACGCGTCAGTCAACTGGAATATCTTGCTTTACCAAGTCCCAGGTGAAGCTGTGTGCCCAAAGCAGCTGCCTGGTGATTTTAGCTTTGATTTGGGAAGCTGGTGCTTCTGGCAAGTGGAATGTAAAGTGGTGGTACGTCCCAAGGCTTCACCGTGCATCCTGACGCGTTCCTTGTAAAGACAGGCTGGCCCACGGAGGGGAGAAGGGTGATTTGTGCGAGACGTGAGCAGTCCCTAATCCCGCTCAGTGCTGCTGGTAGCTACTTGAGGGGCTCCATTTAGTTTATGGTATTGAAAAGGGAGAAGAGTTCTCAAACACATTCGTAGGATAGTGTTGAGGAACATCTTTTATTTGGTTTTGAACAAATTCCATCTGCTGGAACTACTGACTGAAGAAAATTATTGGAGGAGTTAAACCAGTTGAGAGTCCTGTAGCTTCTAGTGGCTTTTTGGTACAGTAATGTGGTTATTATTGAGAACTGCTTATGGAAGAGGTGTGGTGTTTTCTTGGCTGACATAGAGGCTGGAGAGATGTCAAAGAGTAAGAGGTTTTAAACATTATATCTAATGTAATGCAGTTAGTACATAGCAATAAAAGTGTTGTGATACTGCTTAGGAGCCTGTTCTTTCTTTAAAATAGTTTATCAAAAGGAGAGACTGGTGGTGGCTGAAAGTTTGATTTCTGTGCAGAAGTTCTATGGAAACTCCAATTCTCATCTAAAAGTTTCTTCTAGCCAGAACTCTTTGTGCTGCTTTAAGAAGCAAACGCTTTTGTGATTTACTCCATTGACCTACTATGTTTGGTGTAAAATGCTGTTCCAAAGTTACAAGCCACACTTCCCTTTGAATCATGCTTCTTAGTAGAAGCATACAAAGAGTTCTGCATCATGTGCAATAATGTTGTTCAGTGCAGAGACTTTGTTTTGCTGTAGCGTTTTGAAACTTCATGTTGTCATGCTCCCATGACAAGGAGAACACAATAGGAGTCATAATGACACACAAGGTTTGCACAACTAGTAAATTCATTGCAAGTGGGCGGTCCCTGGTAACTCCAAGCACAAAGCTGCAAAAGTACATGAACCTGCCTGTTTTTCGTATGATTGGTTCTCAATTATTTTCCAAGAGTTCTTGGGGAATCTATCTCTGATCTTTTATTTAATATTTCTTGTGTTTTGGGAGGGTGACCACCTGCATGTAGTGTTGACGCAGGCTGTTCGGTTGTTCATTTAACTGTTGTCTCTACAGACTCATAAAAAATAAATCCTTTTTACAGGAGGATCTCCTGGTTTCTCTCTCTGCTAGTGCCTCACTACCATACGTGAGGTGCATCTGAACACTCTCCTGTTCATAAACCTGCGAGTGCTGGGGGGCTCGCACTCGATCGGCCCTTGCATTGTGTAAGGGAGATCTCTGCATGGTCTCATTAAACCATGAAATTAATGTTAGAGCATCTTCCTGGTGAAGCCTCATCTCAGGAGAAGGGAGTGGTGTCTTACACTTCCAAGCTTTCCATGTACTGCAACTCTTCCTTCCCTTGCTCTAGCTGTTCTGCTTGGCTTGTGCTTTCTTCTTGAGTATCTCTTGACAGAGTGTTGCAGCCGAGCATGATTGTAGAGGTGAACTTTACAGTGACAGCTGAGTTAAAGAATAGCTGGGGGTTGTTTCATTGATTTTAAGCTAAAAGCGTTCTTAAACTTGTGATTTCACAGTGAGTCATGTCTGATGGCTGCTGTAATCAATAAACTTGATAAGGCTAATATTTAAATGATACTTTGATTTTTTGTTGTTGCGAGAACATTCGTGCTAAGGAATAGTGTTTTCCTGTGCAATTGATCCAGCCTCTGTTCTGTTGCTGCTGACTGTGCTGGTAACAGGAAAAAGGCAAACTTCTGGGCGCGGGAGGAAACCTAGTGCAGACGAGGCCATGGCGGTAACTGTTTGTTATAGGAGCACTAACTGCTTGCAGTTCAAACAAAGCTTGTTGATAAAGCCTCTTTTATTTTAGCAGGGTTGATAAAGTATTATCAGGTGCATAGGTAGGAGTTCTCCCTTTAAGGACTGGTAAGCCAGAAGGGGCAATGAGGAAGAAATGAAAAGGAGACCTAAAGCAAGGCAAGACTTAAGAGTTCTTGAGACACTGGATGGCATTTTGAAAAGAAAGCTGCTGGACCTTATCCCATTGAAAATCTGTTCAAGTTGAGTAAAAGTTACCTAGGAAGCACACAGATGGTACCTTGCAACTCTCCTACGTAAGCAAAATAAACTCATTATGGGTATGTTTTTGTTGTGGGGTTAACTTGGGACTGTATCCATGCTTAATACTGTCTGTATGGTAAAAACTTCTGACCTGGGCTTCCTCATCTTGTAAGACTGGATTAACTTGTGTGATTGGGACTTTTGGCTGGAAATTCCACTTTCACAGGAGGACATAAGCAAAAATTGCAACAAATTTCTACAAAGTGTAATTCCCCTCCAGCCCATGCCTGGTTGATGGAGACAATCCGGAGTGTCTCAGTAAGCCGTGCATGGGCATCAAGACACATTAGTGTGCGCAAAAGCAATGAAGACAGAGCAACACGTGGAGCTCTCATGTGATTGCTACACACAGCAGTGAGGAACGATTAATGCTACTCCTGGGAAGAAGCATTTGGCCTTCTGTGGAATGTGGGTCTGTCCTGAGGCATGGCATGTGTACTTGCCATAAATCTCAACATTTAAAATGAATGAAGCTGAGCAAGGAAGCTGGAATGAAATCTGATTTTGAAGCTAACTGTTCCTTAGTCCATGATTGGAAACAGAATTGTCTTGCAACTCATGCTTTCATTGTCTTTCTAATATGAATAATGAAGAGCCTTTGTTTTGTGACTGGATCTAATCAAATGAGGTGAAAAACGGTACGTCATCATATTTAGCTAAGCCTTCAGCTAATGAAGTGGCAGGAGCTTGATGTACAGGGCATTCTGTCTTTGCTGTCAGGTGTCCATGTACTGAATATGAGCAAAATTTAGATTGACTCAGCCTTGGGCTATTGTTGCCCATAAACAGCTGACCTCAAGGCATCTTAGAAGAAGAGAATGTTGCATATAGTTTCTGGTAAAAGGCTCATCTTTGAAAGCCTAAAGAATTGTTTCCTTGGAAAATAAGAACATTAGATAGATGCAGGCCTGGCATGGCTTCAGAGGCTACTGGATAATTCCTCTCTGGCTACTGGTAGCCACAGCTGTTACCATATGGTTCTAAGTGCTGACTGGCAGATAACTGGAGAGCACATGGGACTGGAGTTTTATGTAAGACACTGAAGGTGTGTGGGAGAGAAACTGGTCTGCTAATATGTAAATGTGCATCTGGAAGGCAAGATTATACAGATTGTGGAATTTTTTTGTTTTTCCAGAATTGGAAACGATACTTGCTTATTGTACTTACAAGAAAATTCTTCTCATTGACAAGAGCTTGTGAACTTGTAATAATAATTCTGTTTGGACAACCTGTACTACAGCAGATGCCGTTCTCTTTGCTGTTCCTTCTTTGCCTTTGCTCAGAACTGCTTTTCCTCTTGTCTTTTCCCATACTGTGACATTTGGGAGTTCTTTGGACAGTTGTGAAACTCTAATACCAGGCAATGAGAGATTACTTTAGTAGCGAGCCTTCTCTGATCGTAATGGACACAGCAGCTTGCCAGGATGACGTTTCCTCAAGTGAGTTACTACTTGATTCTGAGCTACTATGCTCCTTAGCCAGTTGAGCAAGTTGTTGTGGGCTGGAGTGTGAATGCTGGATCTCTTGCATAAGCAGGTTCAAACAGCATGCTTCTAGATGCAATTAATATTTCAGGATAAAACATTCTAGCAGGTGGCTACGTATCAAGTTGTGTCTCAAATCAAGCTCACTCTTCTCCTTACTTTGCTCCTAACAGCGAGTTTGTCTCTGCTGTCATGGTTGAGGAGGTCCCTTTTCTAAAGCAGGGAGGATAATGAGTAGAGTTTCTCTGTGGGTTTGCCTAGTTTAACAGGTCCAGGATATTGATTGACAGTGGGAAAGGGTGCGTCTCTTTGGCACTTTCCTTTCCTTGTCTGGCTAAGGGCAAACTCTGTGTTATACATGGGTGTGATGTGCTCTCCTTGCATAGCACAGCAGCTTGTCACTGCTCTGTAGCTTTTGCTAACTGAGAGTAAATATAGCCTTGTGTAAATATGTGTCTCAGGAATGTCTGGTGAAAGAAGACTTATGATCTGATAGAATTTTTGAAGTTTCAGTTGAGGTACCTAAATTATTGTAGAAGGATATACTTTCCAAGTAAACTAAACTTTTATTCTTTCTCTCTTTTTGGGGTACCCTGCTATCTGTGTTTGTGTGCATATTCTTCACCCCTGCGTGTGCTGATGGCATGGTTCATGAACACAGATGCCTGTAGCCGCCTGCTCAAAGCCACTTTTCTCTGTGGTGAGTGGAGGTGCCAGTGATTCTAGGTGGGGACTAAGTGGCTCAGGCTCTTGGTGCTGATGTGGTCCTCTGAACCAGGACTGTGTTGCAGTTGTCTTGGGGAACTCTGGACAGTACTACACGTGTAGGTGGCTGGAGATTTTGGAGTGTGAGCAGGAAGGTAAAAGGGGAGTAACGCAACAAAGAGGTAAAAATTCTTGCTCAGGGAGTTTCTAAAGGGACTTATCAAAATATGGCTATGGAGCATCCTGTTTATAATACCATTTCCTTTTCTTGATCCTTCACAGCTGGTAAGGCCTTGCTAGAAACCATTTGAAAAACAATTCAGGCTCCTCAGGAATGGCTGACTGATTTAAGTCATTAACCAAAGATCGTGGTTATTGACGGGAGCACACAGATAGCCACCTGGTTTTCCAGCTCTGCTGCTCCCATCTGTACAGACAGATGAAAGAGTGTGCTGTGAAAGCTCTCTCCCCTCAGTCGCCCTCTAGCCCTACAATTTGGATAAGGGCCCAAGGTCCTCTGTTCCCTTGACAGTCCCTTTGGTGCTCCCGGTCCCTCTTTTTCCCTTGCGGTGCTAGCCATCTCCCTGCTGCTCCCCACCTTGCTCTGTGTGTGTGTGTACCTCTTGTGATGATGGGTTACTATAGAATATCTGTATTCGTTCTTTATTGCACATCAGAAGTTCTGGTCCCCACTGTGCGTTGTGTTGTATACAGAGTAGCTGGTAAATTCCTATAATTTCCTCTCCAGTAAATGAAAATAAAATACTGACTGGAGTATCCAGTAGCTGCTTCATGAACAGCTGAGCTGTCTGGGCACTGGAAACTGGAGCTTGTGAAAGATGGCTGGAGCAGACAGGAGCACTTACGCCAAAGCAAGTCGTCAGGATGCGATTCAAACCTTTCCTCTTGAGTTGGTGGAGTTTTACTTGCCACTTAGCACCTCTGTAGAGGGGAGATGTGACACAATCTCCTGAGCTGTACAGAACTTGAGTCCGTAACCTGGTATCCCCAGTGTGATTGCTAGGTTGCAAGTCAGGTCTAATTTGTCCTGCTTGAATCCTGCTGGTGCTGTGAGCGGCCGGGCAGTGAGATATACCGAAAGGCTTGTGCTTCTAGCTGCACATTGAACCGCAGGTGCAAGATTTCCCTCCCCTACCCCCACCTTGAGCAGGGAGTTAGGCTTGGTATTTTACAAAGACAAGTTAATAATTAATGCAGCTACCCTGCAGGCAGCACAGCGCCCTTTCTGCCGTACCCATGGAGCAAGCTGAAAATGTGATTCTTTCTCTTTTTAGCTCAATAGCTGGAGCGTTACCTGGGGTGAAAACTGATACTAGTCAATAACGCCTGGGAGTTAGCCTTTAGATTGGGTTTGTCTAAATGTTTATGCAAATACTGTAGTTTTGGTTGCCTCTTCTTTGGATAAGGTGAACTGAAGTGATCGCAAAATGGCCAAGCGTAAAAACTCTTCTAAAATCCTCTTGGCTTAATCTGTACTGGTTTGCTTAGCGATGTGAAAATGGTGTTGTGTAAGTCCTGCTCCAGAGATCCTGCTCCAGAGATGCTGCTCTGTTGTGGTATCAGGTTTTAGTTACTCGATAGCGACATTGTCTCATTCTGCTCTGGCTGATTTGTGTTACCTGCTAAACCAAAATAAATAACCCACTTCTGCTTGCTTCTCTTCTCAGGCTGCTTTTGTTTATATGGCTTTACTTTTCTTTTTTTTTTGTTAGGATTTTTGGTGCCAAGATATTACAGCGAGGAAGATGAGAAGGTTCTTAAGACCCGGACATGATCCAGTGAGAGAGAGGCTCAAACGTGATCTTTTCCAGTTTAACAAGGTATAGTGCTTTCCTCAAACTCCAAGGCATATGTGTGCGAGGCAAATCCATCCTGAGCCACGGCACAGTGTAACGAGAAGGAAAAACTACTTGAGTGTGGGTGGAAAAGTTAAATTTAGGAGTGGTGGTTTGTTCTCTTTTTCAATTCTGTCCTTTTTTCCCTGATGTGCCTGACTAGTTTTCTTCAAGCTCACGAGCATGTTCTCAATTCTGGCTTTCGTTTTTAAGGAAAAGGATATTGTCACGCTGTTGAGTGGCACTTGCTGAAAGAAGAGATCTTCGCAGCAGCTTTTATGTACTCTGAGCATTCTGTAGTTTGTCCTGCTATGTGCTGTGACTACTTATGTTATAGGTAGTCTTTGCAATACCACTGTGAAAGTAAACATTTTTCTAAAGATACACATAAACCACAGCTTGTCATGCAGCAGAAGCCGGAGTTCTTCATCTGTGATTATACTTTGGGTTTATAAGTGTACTCTGTTTTTAAATGTGAATTTAAAAGTCTGCAGTAGCACAATGGCTGTTAAAAATGAATTTGCTATTATCTTAGTCTGAATCTGTATCTAGTTTTTTTTTTCCTTCCCTCTGTAAAGAGGAAACAGCAATGGCTGTTCTATCTATTCAACACTCTGGGCATTTTCTTTTGAGCCCTGGCCAGGAACATAGCGCTTTCACCTTTGTAAATGCCTGATATCAATTCATTGCTAGCCTAATGGCTACTGATGCCTTCATTGGGTATCAGAAATAAATTTGTAGGTTTTGTATTTCCAAGATTTAAGTGGAATTTTGCTGAAAAGTGTAATGGATAAATTGAAGTCAGTCTAGGAAATAACCTCCTTGATTCATTAAAATACTAGTGTAGTTATATACTTAACATGGAACTTTGGATATTTGAGGTGAATGATTTAATGTAATTTGGTACTAAACCACACCATTTCCATGCATACCTGCCTCCCATTGGGGAGGCAAAAGGAACTCCAGAGTGCTTCAGGCCTATTTTCTTCTTGCTACTGTGAGGAAATGCTAGTGCAGGTGCAGTAAAAATTTCAGTAAATGAAGATGAAGATTGAGTTTCTTGTGTTAGCTGAATACCCTGTCAACTTCAGAAGAGACATCCCAGGGATAGGTCAGAATTGCTTATAAGCCAATAAAATTGTATATACCTTGGAAAAACCTTTGCTATGTCAGGGATGTCTCTTAATTTAATGTGCCTTTCTCTTATGGGAATGTTCAGCTAAACTTTACCTGCCAGAGACAGACTAATTTGAATGATGCAAAACAGGGTTGAAAGAACTAGCTTTTGCAGCAGAGGGAAGCTTCCAAATATATTCGATGTTGGCATCGGGATTTGTGACTCCATTTGGTTAAGTCCTGAAGGTAAAAATTGCATCTTGTTTCTAGGGAGGCGACTACTTTGGACACTTCCTAATGGTTTACTCTCATTAGCAACTTGGTAATTAAAGGCCTTGCAAAATGCATTTGCACTTTTAAACCACAGTAACTTGTTCTTTTCTAACAAGAATCGGAAAGCGAATGAACATTATACCAGAATCTTTTTTGTTATACTTTTTTCTTGTGTAATTTTTTTTTTTCCCCCAGTCTTGTGTGTTCTGTTCCAGTATTTCCAGAGATAATGAATCTTTTGAAAGCCTCTATGCTTTGATACAATAAAAATCTACTCACAGCTAGGTAGACTGAGAAGATCTGGGATAGTCAGACCTTAATTCTGACCTGTTGAAGGTTGTGGCTTCAAGAAGCCAACAAACAATACTTTCTATGCCAAGACTATCCTTGTCTAATGTGCTAGTAAAGCGAGCACAGTAGAGCTGGTAAGCAAGTTTTTAAACACTTGTTATTCGAGGTCTTTGAAACACTTCTGATTAAGAACCCGCTTGGGAGGTATTTTGTGGGACTGTGAAGTTGCTGATCAGAGAAACTGCATGATGTGTTTGTACCCCTCTGGTGTGTGACGACCTGTGATGCTGGTAGTGACTAAATGGAAGGCCTGTACCTTAAAAGTGCTGGGGATTCCTGCCCTCGTTTTATAGTTTACACTGAAGTTGAATATGGATGCATGATGTCACACGAGTTTAATGTTAATATAGTGGAATGTATTTGGTCATGCTGACCTAGTAATGGACTTCAATTAGAAAAGTCTTTTTAATTGGTGGTGGTGAATTTTTTTTTGTTTGTTTACTCCCTCAAGTTTCAGTGGGTTGTGATCTTTTTACTATTTCCCTCTTGAATTTCTGTTCCAGATAAGAGATGGTCCAGATGGTTTTAAAGGACCGTTTGACCACTGGACTAGCCCTTCAAACTGTCCTCAAACTTGTGTTTGTTTCAGCAAACACCTTTCTAAATCCTGCTAGTCGCTTAGCTTTGCATATCTGTTTCTTTATATGAGTAAGAACTTCCCATACTTGTGTGTACCTGTTGCAAGAATCTGTTTTTAGCTCAGTGGATAGAATGATGGATAAGGTATGTGGACTTGGCAGTCTACTTCTTTAAGTTTATCCTGCTTTTGGAAGTAGTATTTGGATGCCTTTGGCTCAGCCCAAGCCCTGCAGAGCAAACATGTTCAGGCTGGCATTGTCAGGCTAGATGATGGGTAACGCACAGGTGAACCAGCCTGTCTTACAGCTGAGTGTTACCAAACTGGGAACATTGCGTTTAATTTACGACTTTGTGTTTTTTCCCCTTTTTTCAGCCTTCCAAACCCTTTGCTAATGGATGTGATGGATAGCTTACCTTAAATCTGAATTAGTGTCTATGCAAAGTAGATTTAACACATACAGGCTTTGTTGTTTCTTCAAAAGACGATTAACAAAGGTACAGGGTTTGTATTGCCTGTGGTTGGCTTTGTGCTTTGTCATAAAACAATCTCGGAGGAGAAGCGGAGAGAAATGAAAGAAGGAAGGCAACGCTGAATTTCATCTGCACAGCTTTAGTGTGGGCTGGGAACAACTGTTAAGTTTGGTCACACTTTTTTCGCAGTAAATATGACTGACATGAAGCATTTCTGTTAGTTAATGCTGCTGACATAAGGCTTACTTTTAATGAGCCTGACAAATCTGTGGTCTGAGGAAAATGAAAACGAAAGCTCCTACCTTTCCTCAAAGAACAAAGGCCCTTTTGAGAAGGAGGGCACATTGTGGGCACTCTAGTTTCTTATTTCAGTTCTGCTGAAAGGCTCCATTGTAACGTCTCCTGCCTTCTGCCCCCCTTGCTCCCCCTCTCTGGGTTTACCTGCTGAGCAGGTGAAAGGATTGGCTGATGAAAGCTGCTGGAGAGAGGGGAGGAAAGGAAAGGACGGGAGGGCAGCTGAAAAGCTGACTTGATGTGACTTAACAAATGGGTGTAAATAAGTACAAGAAAAAGATCTGGGTAATCAATACAGTGAATGTGAATGCCTGGCCCTGGCGGTGTCAAATACGGTCAAAAAGCCACCCCGATGCCTTTCCTGCCTGGCTGTGGAAACGAATGAATGACACAGGAGGGAGTTATCTTCTGTTCTCTTACCAGCATCTTGGTTGAAGATTCAAAGCTATTGGAAATCATTAATGCATAAGCAGTTGTGTAACACACTGTGGTTGTTACTGGGACTCTCTTTTTGTGCTTCTGCATATGCATATTTTCCGTAGTGGCCTTCTGTTACCAACAGTTTACTACTGGATGTAATAGTTACTGTAGCTTTGGAAAATTTGTCTATGGGATGTGGGGGTACTTCAGATTTTCTATTGAAGGAAAACCCTTCCCAAAAAAACTACCCTCCTATTATCAGGACTGAATGGTACACACTCGGTTTTGCAGTTCGTAGGTCTCCTATTTGAAAATTAAAGCTTTTATTGACTTGTCTAATATGTTTACAAATTAACACATCAAAACCAAGATATAATTAGGCCAATACTAAGGCTAGTATTGACGGGATCCTAACAGGCAATACAGGATTGTATAAGTCATAGTTTTCTATTACGAGAATCATGGCTAAAGCCTTATCTTCTGGGCTGGAAGAAATCTCAGAATAAACAGGTTCTAATTGATGGTTCATTGAAAGTGGCACATAGTCGTGCTGATGACATGACACTGCAGTGACTGTGAGCAAGTTGAAACTAAAACTGGCAGTGGGATTACACTGGTGTCTCCCTAACAAGTTCCTCACTCTGTTCTGAGGGAGGGTGGAATGGTGTCTGTTGCCCATACTACACCTGATTCAATTAAATGTCTGATTTGTTGTTAAGATAACGTGTTACCTAGAATCTTCTTCCCAGAATTGTATACCATGGCTACATACTCCCACAACTTTGACAACTAGGAAGCTTTTCTGTGTTGTCTCAGTAGCTATTGTGGTTCCTAATTTCATACAGTCTGCTCTTGGAAGTTTTATGTATGTAGCTAAGCAAAGGTTGGTTAGCAACAGGTTCAAGAGTGACATTAAAAAGATTGACTTATCAAATTTTGTATTTAATAATACAAATTTAACACTTAAATTACCTTCTTAGAATATAAATTAGTAAGACTGGAGATTAAGTTATCATAAAGGGAAATAAACTCAGTGGTCTTGGAGCCAGTCGTACTAATCTTAATTGACTACATATGAAAGATGAAAAATGAGTAACTGCTCCTTTGCCCCATCTTATGCGTTGGCAAGCAGAAAATTGGGAAACGCTATAGTATTTCCAATTTTATGTCTTATAAGATGGCTCATCTTCCCCTAATAGGACCTCAGACTGGGGTAACTGATCATTTAGAGGAAAGAGGTCTGTTTTTACAATTTTCTAATTGTGATCAAATAGCTAAAACTGAAGCAATCTGGCAGACTGTGGAGTCAGCCATATCCTCCTATGCCTGTGTCTTTAAGCAGGAACAGTAAAGGGCATTAAACTACGTTGTAGCAGCCGTTGAGTACCTCAGGCTAACAGCATGGCCACAGAAATGAAACTGGCTTTATTTGATTGTCCTACAAGAGATTAAGTTGGGAAATCACTGTGCAGGAAATATGGTCCAGGTGTAACTTTTAGGTTGAGTAAACCATAAAGCCGAGTGATGTAGTAGCTCTGTCTCAAAGACATGACGGAAATGAGGACAGGAGTGAGGTGCAAGTGCTTACTTCTGTAGATGGAGAGTTCTCTGCTCTTTTTTTTTTTTCTTCTTTTTGTGTGAGTGGTCCTCAGGCTGCTTTGTAGCAAATTTCTGTTCTATAGCTGTCGGACTTGCCTTAGAAGAACATTTTTTCCAGAAGCTGGGACTGTAAGGGCAACGATGTTTTCCAGGAAGTAGCCCTATTAATCTTGGGCACACAAATCCCTCTTTACATGGCTATAGGTTGTTGAACACTCATGCATACTCGTTTTGTCTAAACAATGATAATAGCTGTACATTAGCACTTCTAAAGACTTGACTGAGCTATTTTACAAGCAGCTTGGTTGCATCCTGTAAGTACGGCAGCGTATTATTCAATAATGTGTAAATGCATCGGCCGTGCTAAGTGTGGTGTGTACAACGTGCTCCAAATCTTCTCTTGGTGCAGCGTAAGCTGTACTTTAGGGAAGCCACTAAGGCTGAGAAACATACTGCTCCCCATGACAGTGACTGATATCTTTTTATTACCAAATGGCTTTGAGTGAGTCTGAGGTGGCCTAGCAGGCTCCTGCTCTCACTAAATTCCAGTGTTTCTTGTGCTACCTCTGGAAAATGGGTATCAGTTACAGTAGTTTTTACATAGGAAATCTGTTTAGTTTTCTTGATGAGCACTGATGTTCACTCAGTAGTTCTTCATAGCTGTGCACCATTTCTTGAAGTCAGTCACCAAGAGGAGGTCATGAAGGCTGACCTGTGTGGAATTTGACGGATAATGCTGACCTTACAATAAGAGGTATTTGTGTCAGACTTTGAAATTGTGCTGAGCAGTTGGTTTATACAAGTAAAGTTGATGTAGAGTGATGGAGTGTATTGTAGTGACTGAGTAAGCTGTGCTTATGCAGAGTTATTTATAATCTTACCATAAAGAGCTGCTTGGGTTTCTGTTTTCAGAATGTTTCTCTTCATTTCTGTTACGCTTCTGCATGTCCTGGCTGTGAAGCCAGGGGTTCTTGGAACAGCTTCATCCTTAGACTATTGTTCAGCAAATCTAACCTGTATTTGAACACTTTTCAACAGAAAAAGCTGACATTAAGTGCTGTATTTCAGACTGCCATGCTGTATTTAACATCTGGTTTTTATTTGAATACAACAATGCCCATGAAACATGCTGTTGATCATGATTTTTCTTTCTCTCTACCAGACTGTGGAACATGGATTTCCCCATCAACCCAGTGCACTGGGCTATAGCCCATTTCTCCACCTTATGGCCATTGGAACGCGGTCGGGAGCCATCAAACTGTATTCTTTTGGGCAACTTTGGCTAGATATCTCTGACCACATCAGAACGGGCAACTTTGAAGGCACTGTAAAAAGTTAGATAAATTTGCAAGAAAGAGTTACTGGAACATTGGAACAGTTTGCCTAGGTTTGAAGTGATTTCAGTCTGATCAGAATGGGATTATCTTGCCTAGAGCTGAGCTATATCTCAAACAGAAGCTGAGCTGATGCAGATGTTAGACAAGACTCTTTGCTTTTGCTGTGCAGAAGGTCAGGCTAGATCTGGCCTAAGTTTAGCAATCCTTCATGTTGTAAATTCCAGGGCTGTTTAAATATTTGGGACAGGGTTCGTTTTTTGTGTGTTTTTTTTTTTTTTTAAAAAGCAATTCTATTTCAAAGGTTAAAACCGAGTCTGCTTTCAGCTTCCTGAGTTTTTTACTATCTGGGTATTAAAGACCTAAACATTGAAGGTGGTGACTTTTTTTAGCTAATGATTTCCAGTCTGATTTTTGTATATAGGCGAGTCACTGAGGTGATTCCTGTGGCACAGTACCAGCTGGGCAAGCTGTAAAACAGGCATGTCAGCCCAGAAAGGAAAAGTTGGTGCTCTCTCTGCCTGCTTAATCATTCATTCCTGGTGTTGTTTGTGTTCAGAGGCTGGACTCCGCATGCGGGCGGTAGCCATCTGTCTCTTGGTTACAAATTAGTTAAGCAGGATTGTAGTGTCTGGGAAACCACTAAACATCTCTGGGAAAAAACAGGGTCCAGGCACCTCTTCTGCATATGCTCAAAGGATGAAGTGAACTTCCATGTTCTCCTGTAGTGTGTGTAACCTGCCAAGAGCATATAGAATCCAAGTGGATTTGCATTGGTTCTTTTCTGTCCAGATCACTAGCAGGAAAACATGGTTTCAAACTAATCTCTTTTCATCTTGCTTGCTAGCAAGCTGCTTATCAATTAATTGTAGCTGTGGGTCATCTTAAATACTGTAAATCCTCAACAAACTCTTAGATATGGTGCTCCTGGGGTGGAGTTCATGGGTTTACATGAAGAGAACAATACTGTAATGCAGATTCACTTTATACCTGATCAGGTAAGTCTATTTTCAGTACCTCTGCAATTTATGTAAACCTCTTTTGAACAAGTGTTGAGTTTGTTCCAGGCAGCTGGCCTCCTACTACCAACTGTATTCAAATGCTACTTGATCGGGAATGCTTATCCCTGCGTATTTTGTGCTCTCAGCAGCATGTGTTGCTGTGGAGATGCGCAGTAAAACTTAAGAGTAGCTTTATGGTTTGTAACTGTTAGTCATTTATCTCAAGCAACATGTTGGGAATAGTAATAAGGCCAGAATAGTGCAGGTGATCCGCTGCAGAAGCAAGAACTTCCTTCTCCTTTTGCAGCCCCTGTTCTGTCAGTAGGACTGGGTGGTCTGTCTTCTGCAGAACAGACAGAACAATAGCTGCTGCTGAACTGATTTAATAATTTGCAGTTCAAAACAGTACTGCTAACCTCACCTGCTGTTAAGCTTGTTGCCTTTGTGTTTTGGGGTATTGAATCTTGCTCTTGGGGATTGCTGAACAGTTATGCCACAAACTAAAAATAGGAAGGCAGAATTTTCCACGTCTGGTGGCTGTCTAACCACTTTCCCTTCCCTTGACTGGCAGACTGGTGTCTTGGCCACATACTTTATTGCCTGATGCCCCCAGTATAGCACTAGTGGCCTCCCTATGAGAGGGATTTAATCCTTGAGGTGGTTTTGGGTGTCTGGTTGCCTAACTAATGGTATAAGCTGAAACTCCCATGGGGAGTGTTGCACCAGGTGTGGCTTCAGCAGGTAAAATGCTTCAATTTGAACATACAGCCAGCAGGGCTGGGCTCATAAAAGAACTCTGACACAACCCTCCAGAATGAGGTTGGACACGAAGAATGTGAGGAGTGTGGTGTAGTAGACTGTATCAGCCCCACCCAAAGCTGAGGTGTGTTGCAGCAAACCATGCTGAGCAAGAAGGTGGTGAGCTAACAGCCTGCAGCTGCCTGGCTGAGCTTTACAGCATAGGCTGATCTTTTTCAAGAGCCTAAATCCTTGTCATCCCCCTCAGTGATAACCTGTGCCTTTGTCCTATATAAGAGGGTTTTCAGCCTTTAGGCTACTTCTTGTCTCCCCGCAACTCCCAAATCCCTTGCTGTTAGCCAGCAGTGTTACTGCAGTATATACCACCACTGTAAAGAACTGTGGCTGGCTCCTCAGTCCTGTATTAGCAGCGAATTATGAACAGCAGCAACTTTATTGCTAGATTTACTGTTATATTTAATATCGTGATTCTGAAAAAAAGCATATTGTGTGGTTTCGTAGTGCCAGCTGGTGACATTGCTAGATGATAACAGCTTGCATCTCTGGAGCCTGAAGCAGCAGAGTGGAGCATCTGAGCTGCGGGAGGAGCACCGCTTCACGTTGAAAGGGCCACCTGGGTAACCTGCAAGAGTGTTTTTGAGCTAGTTTGGGGATAAGCAAGTAAGAAAATTCTGGTGGTGTTATAGCTAGAGCTTGTCCTGTTCTTAGTGTCTCACTCCTGTGAATCCATTAAAGGGGCATCCATGGAAACCAAACAGGAATTGGCTAGGTCCCAGGAGACCACCTTTTAAGAGTCTTGTACCAATGTAAAGGGTGACATCTTTTTTTAATATTGTGCATTCCCTTCTGTGTGTACAGGAGCTGTAAATCTCAACGTTAAGTAAATCTAAGCATCCCTTAAGTTGGAGTTTAAAATATTGCTGTGATTTTAGTTTCACTTGATCTTGCCAGTTTTGGGTGAGCTATTTTTAGCTCCTTTGGGGACACTTAATAAGAGAGGCTTCTGTGAAAAGACATCTGGGTCTTTGTCTATGCACTTGTCAAAAGTCTTTTGACATAATTTATCTGAAAGCTAGTGTTTTCCTCCTTCAGAAAAATAATGCCTGGCTCAAAATCTCTGCCTATAAAACAAATGACACTTGTAAACATCCCTGTTGAGTTGTTATTTCTCTCAAGTTCAGTAACAATCGTCGTCTTGCAATCCGTTGATGAGTCTCTTTACATCCTCAGGTCTCCGCCGAGTGCCACGCAGATAACAGCTGTCCTTCCTCATTCCTCACGGGAAGTCCTGTATCTTGGCACGGAGAGTGGCAACATCTTTGTAGTGGAGCTTCCGTCATTCAGAGTGCTAGAGGACAGGACCGTAACCTCTGAGGCTGTGCTGCAGCGGTGAGTGAGCAAACAGACACTGCTGTTAGAGGTGGAATCCCATTAGCAGACATATCCTTTGTTACAATGTCACCCCAGATTACGTACTGGGGCCTCACTGTTGTGTTAAGCATTGTCCAAATCTGCATGACTCCGGTGAAAGTAACTTTTGGTCCTGGTATGTGTTAAGTAACAGTTTCTGTGCTGGTCAATCCAGTAGCGTCACCGTGGAGGTATGGCATATAGGCAGAACTATACAGGAGACACCTGCAGTAAATCTGCAGACCTTGTGCCCTGTCCCTTGTGTTTACTTTTGCAAAAAGTGTTATGCTTAGCTGTAATTATCCGTTTATTTTTTTTTGACCATTGTCAGGACTTCTGATGCTGCTTTGTCCAAATGAGAATTTTATCACACTGGAGCTTCAAGTGCTGCTGAAAACTGTCCTACTTCCTGTTGTTGTTGCTTCCTACTGACACTTCTATGTTACCTTTATTCTATAAGGGCCACAAGAGAATAGGGTGGGTGATTCAGACTGTCTTTATGCTCCTGGGATTCAGTCCTGGAATTCATTGTAAACCTGGGGTTTTCCCTGAAGAAAATGAGAGTCGATGCATGTTCCTGTGGCAGCCCTGGTGTGATGTCTTACATAAGACTCTTCTGCTGCTTGAAGGATTCGTAAAAAGATCATACTTATTATCTGTTTGAACCTTTTGTTGCTTAATCTCACATTTTTATACCTTAACTGTTATTACAGTCATACTGAGATGTACCTAGAATAAACTTTTCTGGATTTTCTCTTCTGCTTCTGCAGGGTACCGGAAGATTACTGTAACAGGCGATCATGTGAATTGGTGGAAGCCCTTCAGGAACATCCGAAGAACCCTGACCAGATCCTGATTGGGTACAGCAGAGGCTTGATTGTCCTCTGGGACCTGCAGAATAACAAAGTGACACACCATTTCCTGGGCAGCCAGGTAATAATTCAATCCAAAGTCAGCTCAGCAGAGGAGGAAGAGCTCCCTTCTCTCAGAGTGCTCCAAGGACAAGTTGGTGCAGGGAGAGCATGACAATACTTCTTTTTAGTAAGAACGCATTGGTTTTGGGGGAGTTGACAGCTCTCTGGAGAACAGTCATTGTGTGTCTTCCTCTTCAGCAACTGGAGAACCTCTACTGGCAGAGGGATGGCAGTAAATTCATTAGTTGTCACTATGATGGAAGTTACACCCAGTGGCCAGTATCCAGTGACAACAGGCAGCCTGAGCCTCTGGAAAACCTTGTGCCTTATGGTCAGTAAGTGAGGTTTAACTTGCATATTCATCTAAATGCAAACTCATTTTGAGCTTGTGTGGGATATTAAGTTGTGTTCTACCCGATGTTTTAATCCTAACGGTAAAATGCAGAGCTGCCTTTTGAATGGGTTGTGAGCTCAGACCAAGGGATTTCAGTCCAATTTTTTTCTTGGATTTTAAACTCCTTTACAATGTTGAGGTCTGTCCTGAACATGGAGAGCAAATGCGTTGAAGAAATTAGTGTCCCTTATGAAGAAGGTGTTGGTGATTCAGCTCTTTGTTTTAGTTCATGTCCTGTTCAGCAGGAGTTGCTTGGATCTTCTGTAATTAATAGTGAGCTAAGTGTACTTTTTGTTGACCTGGGCAGTGATGAAACAGTGCCTCTGATTTGCTGAAACCCATCAAAAGGGGATGACCTCATCTTTCAAGCATATAGAAGCCTCTAAAGCTCTATCACCTTTACATTAATTTCAGGAATGCCTGTGTTTTTAACAATCCTTTCTAGTTAATCAGCTTCTACAACAGCACTCCCACTCCCTGTTAGCCATCAGCAACATGGTTCAAAACTTCCCCTGAGTCTAAGCCTTGTTTTACTGAGGACTACTGTGGTCAGTGTGTCCCAGAAGACTTGTCTGATGTGGTTTGGTCTGGGGAGGTAGTGGTGGCACCTACTAATTCAGGTGGCTTCCCTTGACTTGGAGGCTGAGGTGACCTAAGTGAAGCAGAATAAGAAACTTCTTAATGTAAAGATGCACTTGAATTACAGTAAATAACTCTGTTCTCTTAGGTCCTTTTCCTTGCAAGGCCATCTCCAAGATCTACTGGCAGACAACAAAAAATGGGTAAGCTGGTGATGTATCCCTTCGCTCTCATCCGTTCAAAGGCATTTAAAGGGCGCAATGCGCAATACCATGAGCCCTTTAGCGTAACATCGTAAGAATTTTTTGTCAAAGTTTGACTTGCTTCAAGTCTTAGAAATTTTGCTTACTCCTTGCTTCAGCATACGCCACTCTAACTCTGTCTTTCTCTTAAGGCTTCCTTACATTATATTCCAAGGAGGGATGCCCCGGGCTAGCTATGGTGACCGGCACAGTATCTCTGTTGTGCATGGCAGTCAGCAAACAGCCTTTGACTTCACGTCGCGGGTGATAGACTTCTTCATAATCTTCAGCTCGGAGCCTACTGCAGGTGCGTGATGAAAGGGCATCACTGAGGAATTAGAATAGCTGGGTACACATGTGGAAATCTGCCTGGTGTAAATGGCATATGAAATGTGAAGGAGGTCAGTTCTTTGGGTCTTTCTTGAGACTTCAACGGAGAATCATAGAATCATTTATGTTGGAAAAGACCCTTAAGATTGGGTCTAACCGTAAGAGATTTTCCATTTGAACATGAAGTGTAAAATACTGATAGAAAGAATGGGCTGGTCACAAATACTATACGTTCCTCAAAAAGTTAAGCTATTCCATTAATGAAAAAAGATCTCCTAGGCCTCATGTCTGTGTAAGTTGGACACTGGACATAACCAGGTCATGAAACGAGGATCTAAATATTGCTGTTTGGAAATAGGACTTCAAAGGAGGCAATAATTAAAAACAGAATTTACTCCCACTGAGGCACTGTTTCTTTTAATTACGACCTGGATTGATGACTAGGGCTCTGGGTAATAAATCAGCAAAGGGTGACATAGAACCAAGGGTCAGTATATAGAGAACTTAATTTGCTTGCTGCTGGTGAACGTGAATGTAAACAGTTCTAAAACTGAATAGCACCCATTCCACGGCTTGCTTAGAGCTTGTCGGATTCTTGCTTCTGTTGAAGAGCTTTGTTGCCCTTACTTCCACAGTAGCTGTAGTAATCTTTCTTTTCATGGAATTGTAAAGGATTTTTCCCAAGAACTGTTTCTCTAATGCTGTCGTAGTTCTTGCTTCTGGTTAACTTGAATTAACTGAGTATAAAATGCTATTTCAAGCGCTGCAAATGTGCAGTATTGGAAGCTGGGTCAGACCAAGTTGCAGAAGTTTAGATGCTTTTTAGGAGCTTGTAAGCAAATCTTCTTTACTGAATCTTCTCAGGCTTTCTAGTTTCTGGTTTGCCTAGTAGACTACATTCCAGACCTTGTCTTGAGTAGTGCCAGTGGTGGTGCTGACAGCTCCCAGCTACGTGCTCCGCAGATGTGGGCATTCAAATGTGTAGATGCAGGTTGGCTCCCTCTGGCCTATTGTACAAAGCAGACCACAGACCCAGGAGGGGAGTGTCTTGGGAAAGTAGGCATGAAGAAGCAGCCTTTAGGTTCCCTTCTGCCTCTCTCCTCAGACTTGAACAGACCCTCTCAAGTCACTGAAAAACCAGTAAAGAAATAGAATGTAAGGGAGATGAAGTGCCTGTATATGTTTGCTATTACAGATTTTTCCCTACACAACACTGCCTTTTGTAAGCATCTTTCAAATGTGCAGAATCTATAGGTCTAAACCTTCAAGTGTAACAATGACATTAACCTTCAGGTACTGTTTAGCTTTTATCATTAACTTTCTATGAAATTGTCGGAGCTGCGATTCTAGATGATGGAACAAAAGTCTTAAACATGAAAGAAATATGAGTTTTTTAGGTAAAAGATTGACAACTTCTAATCATATCCAGGAATTGAATTTTAAGCCCCTTATGATGAAGTAACTGAACTTGAGGCATTAAATTTATACTTCCCAAGGATTGAATTACCCAGTTAACATGACTTCTAGTGGGTACAGACAGGAGCTACTACAGGAAGCTGAAGCTGTTGCGCTTAGATGAGGAAGTTTTTTTACAATAAAATGAGGTTTCTGTGGTTGACAAGCTTCCTTGTGGCTGATTGCCTAAGCTTAGTGGATCTACGTAGCTTGCCTTGTTTGCCCTTAAGCAATCTTCCCGGCAATGGCACTACGAAGGTATTAATTGTATACCAAAGCCACTTAATTTAATAAGCACAAAGCTTATGCGTTGTAGCATGGTGGTAGCTGGTGACTTTCCACTACCCTGAATGTGCTGTGGAAACAATTTTTAAAAGGCTAGCCCTTCCTGTTTTCTTTTTTTTTTTTTTAAATTAGCAGGTGGATGAGTGTATGGCAGTCATGACAAATTCTAGTATGCTTGCTACTTCAGCAACTTGTAATAGATTCTTGCCATAAGCAATGAGCTTGGATGTATGCCTTTGCAGGGAAAAAATATTGTTAAAACAGAGTATGCTTGGTTAATGTTGGCAGCAGCAGAGTGCAGGGCTGATCACGCATAGTGTAGTACAGATACGATATTACTTGTTCCATTCAGAAGTCCTGTGGGCAACTGCAGGTGACAGCACATAAGAAAGCGAAGTAAAAATGAATATAAAGCATTTTTTTCTATGAAGAAACTGAACTGCTTAGTGGTGTGTTATGGCTGTGGCTTGTCAGAGGTAAAACTTGGGGTGTCTAACTAGAGTGATGCCAGGGTCTAATTACTTGCAGTTAATTTTGCTGAGTGAGCAGCCTTGGTATGTGCTTGCTTATAGACGTGCCTTCTTGCAAGTATGTTCCAGGTAATCGAACAACTAAAGAAGGGAAGTAAAAGTACAGGTTAGCAGGGAAGGTCAGTGAAAAGCTGCTCGTTTGCTTATGGCTCACTCTTTAGCGTGTCACGTTGTGGTGGGAGTGACACAGCTATGCATTCACTTAGCTTTCTGTAGCTGTGTTAATTGCCTGTGGTGTGAACTGATTCATGGTTTTGGTTTTCTCCACCAGTTGTTGTTGTGGCTGTCTCACAAACGTTACTGCAATAATGTCCTTGTAGACTAATTTTTTTTTTGCTTTAAATCTAGTTACAATGAAAAATCTGAAATTCTTGATTGTGTCAGGTGTCATCTGTAAAGTTACATAACAGATTTGTTTGTAGTCTTGCCTAATATACGTATGAATAGATATTAGATGATATACACGCTCTTTGAACAAAGAAAGTCCAGAGAATGTGTCACAACATATGAGTAGCAGGGAAAATGAAAAGTAAGAGAGCTGAATTTTAACTTGTCAGTTCAAGCAAGAAGCATTCTGCAGAACCGAAGGCATTACTGTGTTTAAGCAGCTTAGCCTAGATGGACTGTGGTCCTAACGCAGCACTAAATGGGTCACTGCTGGGGTGTATGTGTATCTGTCCACTCCATGCTGTTGATTAACTGTAGGTAAAGTCCTTTGACTTCTGGCTGTTACACTGGTGAATATGAGCTTGTGTTATTTAGTCATGTATGTTGTTAACAAATTTTTTATTCTGCAGTGGAATCTATAAAAAGTCACTCTGATGGTTCTGGGAGTGTTACTAAGAAACATGGATTTGCAGTAAATCTGTTAGTATCTTGAAATCTATCCTCCAATAGGCCCAGTTAACCCAGAAGCATTTAGCAGTTTTGCCAACAAAAATGTTTGTGTAGGGCTCTGTGATAAGTTTCCAAATAAGCCCTACAGAAGCTTGTTTCTGTTAACCTTGGATGGTCATTTTTGTCAGCCTCAATGACTCTTGTTTCTGCAGAGTTCGATGACCCTTCTGCTATGGTGGTGCTGGCAGAAGAAGAGCTGGTAGTTATAGACTTGAAAACTGCAGGCTGGCCAGCAGTCCATCCTCCATACCTGGCTTCTCTCCATTGCTCAGCCATCACCTGCTCACACCACGTCTCCAACATCCCACTGAAACTCTGGGAGAGGATTATCAGTGCTGGGAGCAAGCAGAACATGCACTACTCAAATATGGTATGGCAGCTCTAAGTGTACATGTATTCCCATGCGTTTAAGAACAGCACGACTGCTCACAGTGTGGGTGGTCTCTGCTGCTCTCTGTGTGGAGGGATGAATCCCAACAGACCTTGTCCTGCCTCTTATTAGGGTCAAGAAAGGCTTTTTCCCAGAGCACCACCAATACAGTTACTCACACTGCGGGATTAAATGTGGTATTTTTTTCAGGCTTTGACAAGCTAGAAGGAAAGTCTGAGTGTTCCCAGCTGTCAGTGGTAACAAACTTCTTGTTTAGAAGCATGAAGCTTTCGGCACAGCTTCTTGAGGAAATGTGTAGAATATCTTCTAAAAAGCACAGCTGGTGTCAGAACAGGAACATCTAATCCAAACAAAAGCTGACAGCATGGGCTGTTTCACTGCCACTTGCACTGAAGTTCATGCTCTCCTGCTGACTGCATGTTCTCTTCCTGCTGTCACTGCCTGGGAAATCACAGTCTTCCCTTAATGTATTGTAGCCGTGGCCGATCGATGGTGGCACCAACGTAGCTCCGGATCCTCCGCAGAGGGACTTGCTGCTAACAGGGTATGTACTTAACTGGTAACAGTCAAGGGGCCCTGTCCAGTTTCTGTTCTTCCTTTGGAACTAACTGAGGCTTTCCCGTGAGCTTCAAGTCTGCTCATCTTGTAGGGAGAAGGCTGCAGCTTTACAATACAACTGCTCCAAGCTGGGCTGCTAGCTGTGTAAAGCTAATGGACCCTCCTGCTTCTGAACAAACTGGTTGTGATGGCCACAGATAACCCATAAAGTTGGCTTAGCTGTCGTTCTGACGCATTACCATTCTCCCCACAAACATCAGTGTAGAAGTGCAGGCAGTAGTCCAGACTGATTCAAAGAGAGCGATGTAGAAGTGGACTTACTCTGGCAGGTTTTGAAGTGCTTTTCTGCCCTACCTTACCCTATTCTGAATCTCAAAAAAGCGGTTAGCTTGGACTCCTGTCTGCTTTCGTCAGCATGAGCAGATCTAGCTAAGTGGTGGAAGTAGCGAGCAAGAGATTGTCTCATCACATAAAAGTCTATAATTTTCTTTTCAAAGCACTTCTAAGAATTTCAGTGGGCTATTCTTCAGACTTCATTCTTGATGCAGCAAGTTGTTAGAAGTCCTTACCCTTACATTGGAAGAATGTGACAAATTTTCACCTGGAGAACTAAGATTAAAGCTTGATTTCTTTCCGTCTCTCCCTCCCAGTATTAGTACTTTATTCAGGATGAATTGTTCCTTCTTAATGTTAAGCTTTTTTTCCTTTTCAGTGCTTTTTGGAGTAATCTTAAATTGTTCACTGGTGTCAAATCATTGAGAGCAAACTGGATTAAAAAAACCCTGCAACCTAAACCAGAAACCACAAAAAAAACACCCAAAGGAACCCCAAAAGCCTTTCTCATAGATCTCTAAGTTCCCACAGCTCAAGGCTTTGTAAACAGTGTGGTTTGATCTTTGGTTGTGTTTTTTCCCCTCTGTTTTATCCTCTTCCTCTGGGTGATTTGCTCTTGTCCTGTATGATGTGTGTTTCTGTAACCCTCCCCCATGCAGGCATGAAGATGGCACTGTGCGGTTTTGGGATGCATCTGGTGTCTGCTTACATCTCCTTTATAAGCTGAGCACAGTGAGAGTATTTCTCACAGATGCTGATCCCAATGACAATATGAACACCCTGGGCGAGGACGAATGGCCTCCCCTTCGCAAGGTAAGATAGCTGTTGCTTGTAGAAGCTTTCTGAAAATCTGCGAAGTTTTGATTCTTGTCCGAGTTAATGCCTCTGCAAAGCCCAGCCACTTTGTATTCTCTTGCCTAGGTTGGTACCTTCGACCCTTACAGTGATGACCCTAGACTTGGGATCCAGAAGATCTACCTGTGTAAATACAGTGGATACTTAACTGTAGCTGGTACAGCAGGACAGGTACTGAAATATCAACAGTCGTCATAAACCTTGCTTTTAGTGCAGATTGTCACAGTGCAACTTGAAGGTGTGTTAAAATTGTATATACTCATTTCTGTAGTGGTAAATCGATCCAGTTGCTGGAAATGTTGTTTCATGGTGCTCTGCTTTCTCTAATCTGTATCTCAGACTTATCTAATGCTGTTTATCAGCCCTGAGAGATGCTGTAGTTTTGCAGCTGCTGAGAAGGCCTGCAGCTTGGAGGACTGCTTGCATGGTAAAAGCTGTTGCAAAGTTTTTCCTCTTCCTTTCAGGTACTGGTGATGGAACTGAATGACGAAGATGCAGAACATGTTGTGGACCATGCTGAAGCAGATCTCCTGCAAGACCAAGAGGGCTATCGATGGAAAGGTCACGAGAAACTAAAGACTCGAGAGGGACCTGTTCGATTTGAAGCTGGTTTTCAGCCGTTTGTCCTTGTCCAGTGTCAACCACCAGCTGTGGTCACCTCATTGGCCCTTCACTCTGAATGGAAGCTTGTGGCCTTTGGTACTAGTCATGGTTTTGGGCTTTTTGACCACCAGCAGAAACGACTAGTCTTTGTCAAGTAAGTATGATCTCCTTTCCAGGAAGTCTGTGGTAATCCCCTGTTAAAGATGGACGGGAATTGCTAACTAGGCAAGTCATGATAAGAGATTTCTCAAGAAGCTGTGGCTCATTGGACTCTGCCCTTGTAGATCTTCAAGAATATAAACATGTTGTGACATTCATGTATGTCCTGTTGGACTCTTGGGAGTGATTGTCACACAGCAGAAAGTGACCCTGTGCCTACTGTCTCCCTCTTTCAGATGTACACTGCATCCCAGTGACCAGTTGGCCTTAGAAGGCCCACTGTCTCGTGTGAAATCCTTGAAGAAGTCTCTCCGTCAGTCGTTCAGGCGGATCAGGAGAAGCCGTGTGTCCAGTAGGAAGCGACGAGGAGGTAGTGGAAATGCCTCAGAGGTGAGGGGTCCACCTTTTTGGGGTCCTGTCTGTTTACACTTAGGAGCATGCAGAGTCCTGATTAGTCTACCTAGAGCAGGAGGTGGTCTGCAGTCCTGCCATGGTATCGGTAGCTGTTGGTTTGACAACAAAAATGGCAACTTCTGATGCTGCTATATCAGTTAGATAAAAATATTAACGTTTTAGAGAGAATGTACTATCTGTAGTTGAACACACGATGAAGAATGTACCTTTTCACTGGTATGATGGTCATTTCCCTTTCTGTTGCTGCTACACTTAACTACCTCTCTCTCCCCTCTATGTCTTTGCATGATTGACAAAATGTCTGCTCATCTTTCAAGGTGCAAGAAGCAAATGCCAGATTTGACCAAGACGCATTGCAGGAAATGGAACTGGCTCCAGTCCAGAGAAAGATTGAAGCCCGGTCTGCAGAAGACTCTTTCACTGGCTTTGTGCGCACCTTATATTTTGCTGATACCTTCTTGAGAGACAGTGAGTAGAAAAAGCATCTCTTCTTTCTTCCAAATGAGTTTTTCTTCCTTCTGCCAAAGAATGTATTAGGATTTACTGCCAGGAAAATTCAGCACCTCCTGTGTCCTAGTTTGTGCTATGCTGAAAAACTAATATAGAGCAAGAGCATATGTTGTCATGCAGAATTGTTTTTTAGCCATTCTGGCTGCTGGCTAATCCAAGTAGTTCACCTGTGTGTGCAGCCTTTCTGTATGGTTTTCAAATGGGGCAGAATGACATCTGACCTTTTGAGCATAAGCTTTTCCTTGTCTCATTATTTTACAGTTCACCACTGTCTTGAGCAGAGCCTTTTAATTTTGGTGGTGGTGGTGGCTGACTGCATCAGAGCCCAAACTGATACTATGCACAGGTTTACTCTGCTCCTGTGTGTTGTAAGCACATGAAAACTGGATGCAGCAGTTGTGGTGTCTGATGGAAATGGCACTCTGTTCCCTTTACTCACATGCCATGTCCTTTATCAGGGCTGCTGATGGATGTGTATTGGGAAAAGAAATGCCAAGAACCTGTAGTTTCCCTGGCAAGCCTGCCCTAATGCAAAGACATTCAGGATGTAAGCAGAGGGAGGATGTGTACCCTAGTGAAAAGCAGCTATCCAAGGATGTCACAGGTGGTGCCTTGCTCATGAGCCTTCTTGTTGCTCCAGGCTCTCGCCACTGCCCATCCTTGTGGGCAGGCACCAATGGAGGTACAGTCTACGCCTTCTGTTTACGTGTTCCTCCAGCAGAGAGGAGGATGGATGAACCTGTCAGGGCAGAGCAGGGTAAGTACGCCTCGTGAAAGCAAGGCCCTAATGGATCTGAGCTGTCGCTCGTATAACCAAGGTTACATACAGAAGAGCAAGACAGCTCAATACTGCTGTTTATCAGTGAGAGTGGAGCTGAACGTAGCAGTGTCTGAGCCAAGCAATGCTCGCTGCAGCAACTGAACTGAGGAGTAAGTGAGCTCCAGCACTGCCTGACATGCCTTAGCCTCAGTTCCCACTTGCTTCAGAAGTTTAAATTTGCATCAGCTGTCATTGATGTCTACCATCAAGCCTCAGTGCACATGTACCTTATTCTGACAGCTGGACCTGCTGCCTTTATGTAATAATAGTTACTCTTTAACGTGAACCAGTTCAGTCCAACTACCCTTTAGATACAAAAATCTTTTTAGGCAGTGTTTCTATAGCCACATTGTGTAGGTCTCCAGCTCTGAGAGGATGTGAGTGAGATTCTAACACAGTGTCTCTGACTAACTCCTGTTTGATTTTTCTTTTTGTTTATTTTCCTCCTTATCTTGCTTGTCTAGCCAAAGAAATTCAGCTGATGCACAGGGCTCCTGTTGTGGGTATACTTGTCTTAGATGGACGTGGCATTCCTCTCCCAGAACCTCTAGAAGTAGCACATGACCTTTCTAAGAGTCCTGATATGCAAGGCAGCCATCAGCTGCTGGTGGTGTCTGAAGAGCAATTTAAGGTAAGTATCACCTGGGAGGTGCACATGGACTGCACATAAAATCTGCCAAAGCACTGAGCACTGCGCAGTGGAAAGAGAACTCTTGGGAGTGCTTATTCTTCTCTACCTGAATAATACCCCTGGGACAGCATTTCCGTCTGGTGCAGTCCATAAATCAGGTGTGTGCTGACAAATTGGGAACTGACCACAGCGATGCACATAGTGAACATAAAAATCTTCTTACATTACATTATACTCTTTGGACAAGGCTGCTTTTGCTTTTGGGAAGGAGCTTTTGCTGTGGTTAGTACAGAAGCAGGAATTGGTAGATGTTTCTATGAAGCAACTAAAAAGTTTCTTGTTTTGCACACTGACCAGTCAGCAAAGAGGAAAAGACCTGAAGTAGCTTGCTATAGGCTGGCCCTGGCTTTTTAACGTGGAAGAGCACGCAGTTAGTGTAAACCTTGTTCTTTTTCTGTAATAATTCGTAGACAAATATGGAGGGATTTTGAAAGAACTAGGAGAGAAATACAGTTTTCAGCCTGAAGGGTGAAACTGCTGGATGTCAGAACAGAAACATATTCTAACACGGGCTGTGGCTGATTACCTCTTGTCCCATGAGGAGGAGGCCGGGTTGACTCAGATTACACCTGTGTGTGTGCACCGCGAATGAAAACTTTGTTAAAAGAGGGAGCAGCAGATGTCCTGAGGTGTCGCTGCTGCCATTGTGCAGGAAGGAGATGTCAGTGTCTCGTTTCTGTTGGCAGGTATTCACGTTACCCAAGGTTAGCTCCAAACTGAAGCTCAAGCTGACGGCCCTGGAAGGCTGTAGGGTACGAAAGGTGACGGTTGCGAACTTTGGCAGCTGCAAGACTGATGATTACAGTGAAAACGACCTGGCTGTCCTGACGAACCTGGGAGATATTCAGATCATCTCATTGCCCTTCCTCAAGTTACAGATCCGCTACCCTTGCATCCGCAAAGAGGATGTGAGCGGCATTGCATCCTGCGTCTTCACCAAATACGGCCAAGGTAAGGTGTGCTTCTCCCACATCATCTACCTCCGAGTGCTTGAGACAATGGGAAGGGAATTGTAGGGCCTAGTTTAGAACTGGCTGTGTAAATACGTGAATACTACGTAAATGTGTCCATTACGTGTTTCTAGCCCGTACCAGTTGCCAACAGGTACTGACACATGAATTAGCAGAAGCAGAAGTGAGTTTATTCCATTTTTGTTAATGAATACAGTGGTTTTCAGACAACAGGTTGGATGTGCCCCATAGGCAGCTTCCATCTAGCCACCTTCTCTTGTCTGGAGTCAAGAGAATGGCGCTCTAAGCAGTGGGCATGTGGAAATGGCTGCATTGTGCCTCCTATACACGCCTGTGGCTCAACACTCAAATGGCAGGACTGGGATCCAACTTTTTGTAAGTGTCCACACAGGACAATACAATTATCCCTCAGTGTAATCTTAAATTGCCCAGGTGCTAGCCTAATGAATCCTTGGGAAACTGGGATAATATCTTCCTCAATGATTCTTCCTCATTTAGAGAGGAGGAAGTGCAGACTCTTTCTGTCAAACATAGAGGATGCTTAGATTTGTTCTTTTTTGGATCACCTCTAGTTCTGAAACTATATTCTTGGACTTGAGAACTCCTTATAAATTCCCAATCATCTGTAGGTTTCTATCTGATCTCACCATCGGAGTTTGAGAGGTTTTCCCTTTCTACCAAATGGTTGGTGGAGCCCCGGTGTGTTGTGGACATGCCAGAATTTACAAGCAACAATCATGTGCACAAGTCTAGCACGGAGAATGCTGTAAGAAAATCCAGGTAAAGTCTGTAACACTCTTGCACACTGACTGTGTCTGAGTAGTGAGATCTTCTCTACTGTTTCCAACAAAGTTTTGAATTTCATAGAGAATGTTGTCTTTCAAAAAAAAAAGACTTTGAAGTCTTTGTTAACAACATTCCTAGATGGATTGGTATCCTTCTACCTGATGGTTTTCCTTCTACAGTACAGCTGGTGGGACAAAGTAGTGAAGCATTGGAATTGGTATCCCTAAGCTAGTCATAAACTGGAAGCTCTGGCTTGCTTTACTTGTTCCCTAATGATGTGTCTGAGTGACGTCTTGTTCTTGGGTACTTCAGGGGCTGTGTGTTACTGATGAGCCTGAACTGTTGCTTTGTGAAGGGAATTCCAGTGTTCCTCCCCCGCTCTTGGAACATCAGCAAACAGCAGTAGATCTGACACTCATGGAGATCCTATGGGAATTTTATTACAAAAGTTTAGAAATGTTCTCTGATGCCTGCAGGCTTCTGTGTCACCAACGTGTGATGAAGCCCTTCCTACATTCTTACGCAAGAAACCATTTAGTTAGTAAGTGCTGGAGCTTCTGGTAGCTGCCAAGAGCATATGTGAATTCTTTGCGTCCCTATGCCTTAAAGTCAGTGACTGTTTTCCACCACCTTTCATTTTCTAGGGGATCAGGAAAGAGTTCGGGTGACTACAGAGAAGATGGTAAGCAAAAAAGGATTGTACTAAATGTAGCATGGTGATGTGTAAACCTGAGACATCTTTCCTATTTGCTACAGTTGATATTTTCTACCTAAGAAAGGGGAGAGTAAGGAGGGCCATGAGGGGACCTGCCTGCACACAGTAGTTGCTAGCTCTAGAGTAAGTTGCGTGTGGCAGGATTGCCTTGAAAGGATAGAACATAGTTTCTGCTGGAAGGAAGAGGCTGTGGAAAGATAAGATCTGAAAGTACAGATGAGATCTTCTGTTAGTCAAACTAGAATTGCTGGAAAATACAGTTCAGTATGTGAGAGGCTTTAAGGATTAGTTGTGAAGCATTCAGTAAAGTCAAAAGGTACTTAACAGAGGAAAAAAAAAAAAAAATCTGGTTCTATTGTGGGTTTCCAAAACTGCACCTATTTCATGAAAAGGGGAAGACATTGTTAGGTAAAAGCTGTTTTCCTGCTCTTTTTTAGAAAGGAAGTCTGGGAGACTGATGGAACATGCTTTACTCAATGATGAAAGTGAGTGAGATGAAGTCTTGCTGCTGACACGGGCAGGTGCCTTTCTGGGTGGGAAAAGAAGAAAGCTGCTGGGAATTGTACTCAGTTCCAAGGGATCTGCAACTACACAAGACTGGTGGAAATACTGGGTTTTCTTGCATCAGCAGAAGTGAAGGGCTGGACAGATAGTCATGCCCTCAGGCCGGGGTTGTTTCACATAGTTGCATTCACTGCTATGATAGGAGAAGGATCTTTACTTTCCAATAGGACTTGTGTAAAATGACAGCTGGAACAGACTGTTCCTTTGGGGCTCTGGTACCCTGGGACTGGCAACATTTCCTCTGGCAAATGACTGCTTCAGTCCTTCATGCCAGCCTGTTCAGTAAAAACCTAGTACTGTTGAAGAGGCAATGATATTGTAAGGTCTGACCTCGGTGTTGTGGGAGGCAGGTTTCAAAGGCTGCTGGAGAAGGTGGAATGTGGCTAGGCTGCTGTCTGAAAGCAGGTCACCACTGCTTGGGCTCACTGCGTTTAACCCTCTGCTTTCCAGAAGTCCTGAAGGAGATCCAGAGTACTCTGGAGGGAGGCAGAGGGTGAGTATTGGCCAACTTCTGTTCCTAATGGGTGGGACTGGCAAGGGAGGGCATTTCTAGTTCAAAGCGGGGAGATGCCCAACATGACGGCGGGGATCCTTGTGCTGGATTCTGGTCGTGTACGTGTCCTGCAAACTACCAAAGGGCAATAGTAAGAGAGAGGCAGGTTCTCTTTCACGTGTTGTCCCTTGACGAATAATACTTTGTCTCTTTCTCTCCGAAAAGCAGGAGAGATCACATTCCCACATCCCAAAGGAACAGGACTCTGAGTATTCGCATACAGGTTTCTATTCGTGTCAACCCATACTGAACTAAGGGCAGACCACATGGGCTGAGTTGGTCGAGGATGGGACTCTGGAGTTTTAATCCTGGCTTGACACTGTCACTTGGACGTGTTCAGTATCTCTGCTCCCATTCTGTCTATACAGTAGAGCTAAGCTACCACCATGGGTGCGGGCCTTTATCTTGTCTCCTTAGAATACTGATGTTCAGGTGACAGGGGCTACAGAAGTGTAGAGAAAGGACTACTGTTTGCAACGGATGCAGGAAGCTTGGTGGGATTGGTAACTGCTGGTGTGTAGGGTTAAGTGACTGCCTGACATGCTCTGCTCTGCACACTTCCTCTGGACACTACCTAATCCTGGTCTTCTGTCAGCAGCTGGGAGTGGATGGGATGATACTGCATTGCAATAATGAATCTTTTCTTGTGTCATTGCAGGAGCTATGCAGAAAGAAATTTGGCAAAAAGTCCGTTAGGACATGGACTAAGTAATGGAGGAGGTAGGTGAGGCTAAAGATATTTCAGGCGCAGCGAAGTAGCCAAAGGAAGCAAAAAGTAGAATGAAGTTTCTTTTGTAAAAATTCACCTTATTTAAGTGGTTGACGATAGTGCAGAACTCTGGTCTGAATTTTCTGGATGGGAACCTGCTGGCTGAGTGATGTGCTAGCACTCTTCAGCACCTTATATGTCACTTGAGTAAATATGCTGCATCAGTTTTGAAGGAAGAGCTAAAATACTTTGAAGGCTCCTGCCTAACTCTTTACCTTACCATAAAGCAAGCTAGAGAGGTGGCCAGAGCTCATAGCAACAATCTGTTCAGTAAATCAACTCAGGAGCTCTCAAGTTCTGTTTTCTAAAACAGCTTTTGCATTCTTCTATCCCAAAGCAGATTGACCAGAATTCATCACGGACTTTCTGGCATGGAATTGAGTGCCATAACACTACTGATTGGGCAAACCGTCCCTGGGGAGAGGGCACCACTGCTCTCTGCAGCGCAGGCTGGTGAGCCGCAGCTCGCACGCGTGTGCGTGCCAGCCTCTGCCTCCCCTTTAGTGCCTCCTTAGAGACATCTCCTCCTGGAGCCCGCCTTGCCTTAGGACAGAAGCGGATTGCCAGGTCTGATGCACCACAAGCCTCTGAGTACATCTAACTTTTAAATGTTTGCACATTTCTCTTTTCTACTGGGCTGGGTTTTAAATTATAAATGTTACTGCCCTGGTGCAGGATTTTAATAAACGCACACTGTTACCTCCAACTGGTTTAAAATTATTTTTTGTACAATTTTTTAAAATCATATGGGTATTTCAGTTTTAACGGAAACATTTTAGAAATTTACTTTTTAAAAAAAAACATTAAATAATATATGCTAGATTTCTGTGACTGCTGTATGTGGTATCCGAATGAGTAATTTTGGTTTTTGTTTGTTATGGTACTGTAACTGGCTTTATGGATTTGGGTAGAATCTATTTTTGTAGCCATTGAAATCGGAGGAAAACTAATTGAACTTGATTTTTGTTTCAACACCACATTGATCTTTTTTGGAAATAAAACTCTGAATTCCCTTTTGTGATCCTTGTCTGCTCTGATATCTGTTCCCTCCAGCAGCAGCAGCTTTCACACTGGCAACAGGCTTCCGCCCACTTACCCCTTGAAGAAGGTGGAGCTGTCCCTCTCCGAGCTGTAGAGGCAAAGAGCACTCCTGAAGATTGAGTGACCTCGTTAAGCAAGGTGGTGGTTTGGAGAAGATGTGTGGCAAGCAAACTGATAGTATGGCTGTCTTGCAATCTGTACACCGTGCTGCCGGGAAAGGGCACTGGTTCAGATTATAGTCCCCGGAAGGTCTCCTGAAATAACGTGTGTGTTAACACGCTGCAGGGAGAAAGGTTGATCTGGCAATGATGCACTAGTCAGCCAAAGGATTTTGAATTGAAACTGGCGAAACTCTGTGTAGAGCAGTTTGTTACTCTCTAAACTTTTTAGTTCCTTTGTCCCTGACCTAACACCACTTTCTTCTTTTCCAGCTAAGGAGAACAGAGTATCCTCTGATTTCTCTCCTGTAACTTGCCTGTAGCACTATGAGAGTCAGTCAGAAAGAACTAAGTCCTCCCAGACTGGGCGCTGAGCTGTCATCCTTGGCGTGTGTTGGAAACCTCTGCTTGGAAGCCCTCTTGTTTTGGGCTCTGTCTTTTTCTTCCTGAGCAAGGTGAAGGGATGCTTTCTTTCCTGGAGTACTAGGGTGGCACTTTCTATTCTGCAGGAGAGTATGGTTGCAGAATTGCTGTTGCTCAGGTGGTGTTTCAGGCACCCTTCCTTCTAGAAGTATTAGTATCTCCTTTCATACCTAATTTATTGCTAATGAGGTTTCAGAGAGCCTTCTCTCCTACTCAGCATGGTCTCACAAACTAGTTTCCATTTCCTTATTTCTACTAGCTTCATTATTTCCTTGTTTCTATTGCTGCAGGATTGAGGCTAACAGAAAGGCAGCCTGCTGTTTTCCATGTCTTGTGCCAGGCACTGATGCTGCAAATTTACAGGAAGTTATAGTTTAATCAGCAGCTTCTGAGCTGGTGTAATCCTGTGTGTGTGCATCATCCTGGTGCACCCAGCTGCTTCTTTCTGCTCCTCACAGATGGACTGATTCTAATGCCTTTTCTGAGTATTTTGTTTGCTGGCAGCTTGGGGTGACATGGCAGTCCTGCTCAGAAAGGGCAAAAGCAGTTTATAACTTCTCCCCATTTTCACCCACATAACTTGAAAAATCCAACAGGTCCACTGAAAGAGTTAGACCAGTCACAAAAGTACTATCATAATTCATACACCTTAAAATAAATATAAATTTAAACACAAAACAAAAAAAAACTATCCAGACTTCTTATTTTCCTGAAAGCACAAGCCAGACTATTAATGGGATTGAGTAGTTTATGGCAGATTTTTCCTAGCAATGCCTTGAAATCTACAGCTGAAGAATTCACTGGAGTAAGCTGCTTGACTTATTGTTGTGAGCAGAGACATTAAGAATCCTTTTAGAGCTGTCATGCCTGAAATACAGGAGAAGTAACAAAGGAGCAAAGCAGAAGACTGGAACTCCTGTGTTGTGCTTTCAGTTATATTCTGAGCTGAGCAGGAGAGGATAGAAAGGCTCATGACATTCAGAACTAGGGTGTATTTTTTGTGCTGCCAGAAAACCACAAGCAAGTAAAATCAGTGATGGGATGAGGTGTCCATGAAGGATGCAGTCTTCAATGAATGTCTGTAAGCAGCTTTTGAACGTAATGGGAAAAAATCCTTCTGCATCTCTCCCTTTCAGGAATTGCCTTCTGAGCCTTGCTGTTACCCTTAGTCTGCCCGTCAGCTGACAGTAATAATAATAGCCTGCGTCTGATCAGAGGATTCAGCTGCTGCCAAACTCCTTGAGTTTTGTGCCTACCTCTGCTTTTCACTTGATCTCCTTGTCTGGGATCTGATAGAAGCTTGCTGTCTCCAAGAGCTAATGCTTGGAAGCACTCTGAGGGCTCATTGGCCCTTATTAATGTTATTGCCAGTCAGGCTCTGGCAGTGCTCTCTCCTTCTGCTGCTTTATACAGTCTCATTGGGGTCTGGCACTGTAAAGTGCCCCTTCACTGCAGGAGCCGAGCTGCTGTTAACACTGGCTGCCAGTGCTTGAAAAAATCTTTTCTTGCAGTCGTGCTGGCAGCGTGTTCCCTAACCCTCGCAGACCTGTGTCTCTGCAGAGCGGAAAGCTTTGTATCACAGCTAAAGAACAGTCCAGATTTTCCACATCTGAATACACATATTGGGTACCTAATATGGGACACTTTTTTATAGTGGCCTGAGTTTTAGGTCAAATGCTTTCTTGTAACCTGAGCTCTTTTATAGGATTGTGTATTTGGTGCCAAAATTCCCTAGTCCTAGAAAAGCTTGGCCTGGGGCTCTTTTTTTTTTTATTTCAATAGTAATGCAAGCTTTCCTCAGATGTTCAGCAACTGAATGTTTGCTGATTTTTGTCTAACAATTCTATTAGAAGAACATAATGTTGAAAAGAAAAGTACTTTTCATCATAAGGCCTGAGGCATGTCTAGTTAGTAAGAGAATTAAATTTTTTTTACAGCTTAATTGGTCTGTTTCTTAGAATATGGTTTGTATCTATGGCAGCTAGAATAAATGCATGCCTGGACTGTAGTCCTAAATTCAGCCTGCAAAGCATGTCACTGGCTATGTGGCCTCATGAATTGGGATGTCTTCAATAAGAGCAGGACTGGTATCTGGTGTTCAGTTGGCATGGCTGAAGAATGAGATAGACTTTAGTGGAAGCTTTCTTCTAAAGCCCAGCAGTCCTTGCTAAGCCATGTTGTTTGACTTGGTGATCTCAAGCAAAGGCCAAGGTTGTGTTGCAGCTGTAGCTGATTCCCTGAGGTAATCCAGGTGGCGAATACTGATTGCTTCGATAGCCACCACGAAGCCCTTGGTTGCAGAAAACTCGATGCCTTCACTAACAGCTCCAGACCTCAGGTGCTTGGATTGTTTCCACGCAGCACATCAGCCTCTTCCCCCAACATGATGATGGGGTGTTTGACAAGCTTTCTAGGTTAGGTACAACTTACAAGAGGACCAGTGAAACTCTCTGTGAAAAGGCTGCTGTAGCAGTAGGATGGCGCTTGAGATCATCCTGCTGTTGATTAATTTGTTCCAACTGTTGCTTGGGTAGAAATGTCCCCTCTCAAGCAGACTCCTTTGCCAAACATGTCTGGGTAGTCATTTCTGGACAAAGAAGGGCCTTTTTGTGCTGCACTGGTGGAGATGGGCAGGCTGAGGTGGCCTGGCTTTCTCTGGTGGCAGCTGCAAGCTCTCTGGTGTTAATAGTAAATGGTTGCAGGAAAGGGAGATTGTTTTCTTCACTTAACTACTTTGTCCTTTAGTTAGTCTTCCCCACAGCATGGGAAGTAAACAGCTGCAGTAAATGCGCTTCTCAGTGTGAGCGGCCATCTTCCATTGACACGCTGCACATGTAGCTGCAACACTGTGTAGGCTTGTGTGGCAGCAGAGAGGGCTGAGGCCATGGCTGGGTGTCAGCGGAGAGCGGGGAGTTTCATCCCTTCTTGGCCGAGTGCTCCACAGCCCCGCTGTCGTCATTGCTTTTTACGCTTCTGGTCATTATGGCTCTGGTCAGAGATGTGTTTCCAGAGCGGGAGGGCTGAACCTGCCCTCTCGCAACTGCTGCAGGGTCTCAGCCCTCTCCTGCTTTGCCTCCGAGCCGTGATAGCCATGAGGTGCTGGGGAACCTGGCGATGCTTTGGTCAAACGCTTTGCCTCGAGTGCTCCCTGCCTCAGCGCGGTGCGCGGCGCCTTTTCCCGCCTTTTCGCCCGTCTCGCGGAGGCAGCCGAGAGCGCTGCCCGCCATGGCCGTTCCTGTCAGGTGCGGAGCCGCGGGTGCGCCCTCAGGACAGCTTCCCCGTGCATGCGAGCCCTGGCCCTGCCACCTCGCTGGAGGTACGCCACTAAAAGTTTCTCTTTTGTGATAGTGGTGGAGCAGGGTCTACAGGAAGCACCTTTGTCCCCTAGAAACATGCCGAAGTGTCCTGGGTGAGGTTCGAATGCTGCCACCATCGAAGGCCGCCTGAGCGCGCTGTAAATGCATAAAATACCTCCCCTTCCTGCTGCTTCACCCGCAAGTGGGGCCCAGTGTGCACCTCCGGCTCAGCAGAGGGTCAGCAATGCTGTTCCTTATACTGCCTTTGCAGCAGCTTTTGCTGCCTGAAATGGGGCTGTGAAAGGGACAAAGCAATAAAGGTGGGAGATGGGAAATTCTCCAGCAAGTGATCTCTTCCACCACCAGCTCTGAGCAGAAACGGAGACCACCCTGGTGCTGGGGGAAGTCATACCCTGAAAGGTCAGTCAGCTCTGCCAGGGACTCCAGAGGGACTGATTTTCTTGTAATGAAACACTGCTGTGCAAACAAACTTCTCATTTTCCTTTTGCATCTCCTGAAGATGTGCTTTTTATAAACTGGCTGAACTGTGGGAGGGCAGGAGGAGGGTTGCCGGGAACACAAAGACAGCAGAGCTAAAAGGCTCATTGCACTTGTGGCCTGTTTCAGTAAAGAGGAAAGTAGCTGAAAAGATGCTTTGATGTGTGGCTGTTACCACTGCACACCTCTTCCCCACCTATATGCTTTGAGATTGCTGCTCTCCAGCTCTTTGTGTCCAGAGCTAACTTATATTTTAAAATGGCTTTTTGGTGAGGTGCTTCTCTTTAAGATGAATGGTTCTAAACACATTCTGACAGCAGTCAGGGAGAGTAACCCTGGGTAGGAAGGACCTGTATCTCTGTGGGCAAAGCTCAGCCTGTCATTGATTCTTCCCCTTCAAAAGATACAGATCTGTTAATTCTTCCTGTATGCTTCCGTGGCAAATGACTCTGTATGTTATGTGCTTATTCCTAAAGAGACTCTGAATGTTCATTTGTTTAAAGTAAGTCTCCTGTTCTCTGCTTATGCTTAGGGCAGGGGCTTCAAAAAATGAAGCTTGGATTCTGTTCACGCTCTCCTTCCTTAAAGGGAACTTAGCTTTTATCAGATTGCTGTGCTGAGCCCTTGATAAACAGGCTGAGCTCTTACAAAAACACGAATCTGCTACACAAAGACACCTCTGAGCTGCTGAATGCCACCTCAAATTCAGATGTTACAGCTCAAGTCCTGATAGAGGTAAGAGTGCAAGGAGGCAGAGAATATGGCAGGTTCAAGTAAAAGCTTAGTGTTATTTTAGCTAGCTTAGGCGGTATATTGAGTTGAAAGCAGTTTAAGTTATTGCTGAGGGAGCTTTATTCCAAACTGCAAAGTCTGGAGATCATTGGATTTGGAAGCGTGTCTGTCCTGTTAGCCACACTTGAATTTGGTGGAGGTGTTCTTAAAGGATGTGATTGTTCCACAGGCAAGTACGTCCTCCTGTCCTTCTGTCTTTGTTCTGACACAGATAAGAGCAGATGAAATGTAGGCTTGTGACCAAAGGAGGTATAATAGCTCTGAATTGGTTTGACACTGTCACTGCTGTGACAGTTTGCTCACAGTTCAGACCTGATGATATTCGCCTGTACTTTCATTATAGGAAGACATTTTGAATGCCAATGAACGGTTGTTAAAGAAATTCTTTGTCGTAGGTTTCCCGCAGCTGAGTCTCAGATGTCAGATTCCAGGTTAAAAAAAACTAAATAATTTAATTGAGTTGTACAGCAAGAAGAGCAGCTCAAGCTGGGTATCTCTGGAGAGAGACCCTGAACAAAGAAATTCCTGGGTATTTATATCCTTACAGTCTATGCACCCGTTCTTCATGCACTGGTCTCGCACCCTGCACGTGCCTCTTGGTCCAATGGTAATTTTTGGTCTGGAGTCTTCTTTGTTCCATATTGGATTCTTTCTCTGTCTCCAGGCAGGCTGTTTGCTGTTTCTTACCTGCATGAGTTGCAGCTTCTGCTGACAGTCGTGGACCTCTTGTCTTTCAGTCTGCACTGGTCTTAGGGCCTCCTCCATGTAACCAGGCAACAGTTCAAGATAAGTTCAACTTTCCTAGGTGAAAGATTGCCCACTGGGGGCCTAAGGCTTCAGCAAATTTAGCTACTAATGCTAAACAAGACTATTAATACTAACGATTCTTAACAGTGCTAAGCAAGACTATTCAGACTAAAGAATACAATTAAAAGAAATTCAGAACCTGACTTAATCTGCAATACAGTAACGAGGACTTTTTAAAAAAATCCATCTCAAGGAAATTCAGTTCTGTCAAGTTAGACCCATGAGGCAGTTTCTGGAAAACTTCAGTACTAAGTGGTAGCCACCTACTATGGAATTAACCTTTACAAAAGGCTGGTTTAATTTTATACTTAGTTGAATTGCTGGAGACTCTACTTGGACCTCTGCAGGTGGCAATGCCTCGGTCCTAAATGCTCAAGGAAGCACAGAAAGAAGCCTTTACTAAAAGCAGTCTGAGAGTCCAGGCACTATGATTTCTGTTGTGCAGCATTCAGGGTCCATCCTCAAAAAGGCAGGTTTTGACTATGGCAGGTGTGGAACACGAGAATTTCAAAGTGAAATAACATCATATAATCTTTCTGAAGTGCGTTGTGCTTTCAAAGACTCTAACCTTGGCTTACATAGAAATCACTCCTAGTCTGTTTCAGCTCTGTTTAATGATGTTGCACAGGCAGATTCCTCTCTACGGTTCTCTGTGCCCATTCAGCTCTTACTTAGAGGTTTGTTTGTTAAACCATTAGAAAACCCTGCTGGAGGGTAAGATCTTAATCTAGCAGTTTTTTTTAACGCACAAGAAAAATGCTGATTTCTCAGTAGCTCACATCACAGCCATGAATGAATGTATCAGAGCTCCATGTGCCTCTTTAGTTAATAACATGGGAAGCAGGCACCATTAACACCGGTAGATTTTCTTCGACGAGAAGCAGCAGATAGAAGCTATGATCTTTTCTTGTATCATAAGGCTGAACAGACTTGGTTTGGCAGATTAACTTACTCACTGATGTGCTTGTCTTAGGAATGCTTATGCACAGAAAGGGAACTTTCCATTAGAATCTGTACTGCATGGATGCGACTCAAATTTTATAAACTATTTCCTTGTTAAAGTGGTATCTATTGAGAGATATTTATTGCTTACGAGGATATCTCCTGTGCATAGGGAGAGATGAGACCTGTCATAAAATGAATAGGGATCTGCCTACAGAGGATTAAGGAAATTAAACATCTGCAGTGGAATAGAGCATGAGATACTGACAGGCTAATTGATATTAAATGGGAGGAAATGTTCATCATTCTGTAAAATAAATGGCAAGTTTTGGAGCCTATCCCTTTGAAAAGAGGAGCAAAGCATAATAAGAGTGCCTGTGCTTGCAAAACTGTAGATACAATATAACAGGGCATAAAAACCATGCGTGGCCCAATATCACACTAAAGTTTCTGTTGTTCCACTATAGAGTAATCTGCTTTTGACAGAGCATCTGTCAAAGTTTCAAAAGCAAACCTTCTTCTAGGTGCTCTAACCTCCCTGCACTCTCTTCCTCATTCCCTCCCAGAGCTTAGGAACCCTAAAAGAGTTTCACATCTGTAGTGTGCTTTTCAATTTTATTTTTAACTGTGCTAAAATTTTGCTGACTCAATCAACTGAACTAATGCTTTGTGATCTTGCGTTATGATCTGGAGTGAGGGAATAACCAGCAAGAGCAATTGCAGGCAAGTGGGCCCACTCATTTAAGAGGAAGTTCACCATTAGATCAACTTACCTGTGAGGTCAAATTGCACCCAGATGAGCACCAGAACTAGAGCAGGGAAAAACCGAGGACTACAGAAGACACTGGAAGGAAGGAGTGGCAGTTATAAAGTCAGTTTAGCTGTAACATGAAACCTCACCCCTAGCTGCATAGTTCCTTCTACCTTTATCTCTGCAAGCTTGTTAGCATCTGCTGGGGATTTTCAAATACCTGCTTGTAATCATTTCAGTCTGGACAATCTGACTTTCCACTTTGATCCTTTGGTTTAGACTTCATGGGCTATGATGCTTTCTGCAGGGAAGTCATTTCTCATGGGAGAGCAGGCCCTGTGGGCAGCCACACACCAGGGTCATAGCCCACACAATTGGAAAATCTCTTGTGTTCGTGTATAATTGATTTGAAAACCGGTTCAAAACCAGGGGATTTCACCAACTCAAATTCTGTATCAAACCCATAGCTCCCTGCTATGCAGAAAAAGGGAAGGGGAACAAGGACTGCTCCTTATTTGAGGCCACTCAGGCACCTCAGTGCACCCAGTAAAAATAAAGTATGATGGAAGCACCAAGATCACATCCTTTTTAGTTATACTCCAGCTAGCACAGGACGCAATGGCAGTGAAGATGCAGTAGAATGGTACATGGGCCTGTTTGTTGGTTTCTAATCGTGCCAGAGCTCCTGCTGTTGTCATTACTCTACCTGTTATTCACTGTTGTTGCCTACCCTGGTTACCAAACCAGCAAGATTAAAGTTAGAGGCTTGCCTAGCTGTGCATCTTCAGTTTACTCTTTTGAGATGCTGACTACAGAGGCAGGTCGGGATTGAGAAGCAGCAGCCTGAGCTGTGTCTTAGCATAGCGCAGTCTTTCAGCTCAGACCCGGATGAAGTCCATCCTCTGGGAGGGTGTAATACCATCTGCACGGTGTGTTGGTCTGTCGTTTTGGCTGACCTCTGGGTGGTAGGGGCCATGGGATGCTGGCTTCCAGTGTAACAGGATCATCCAGCCTCACTCAATGGCAGACAACTGGGCAACAAAGTGCTCCTGAAATATTCAAGGAGGCTGTTTTCAAACCTATGTAACTTAATTGTTTTGGTTTCTTCTTGCGTTCATGAATACTTTATTTGGCTTCCTCAGGTTATTGCTGGGGAAGAGGACCTTGGAGACCTTGTAGCTCATCTTAAAATAGTTGGAAGAAGGAGGCAGAGGCCTTACCAGTTCGAAGTAGCGAGAGGCCAGGAATTCTCTCTCAATAGCCTGGGGTTACAGGATCAAGAGAGAATGTTTTCTGTCCATAGGAAGCAACTTTTGATATGGAAGGAACAGCTTAGATGTTAATGCAATAAGAGCTAGGGAAAAAAATAACTAAACATGAAAAAAAGGAAGATATTTTTAAATCAGCCTTATAGGACACAGGGCTGCAGGGTCCTGACTGGATTGTCAATTCTACCTGCTATAGAATGAAACCAAGAGGACACTCTATTTTATGTGTTTATCAGGTTTCATCTCAAAATAGTTAGGAAGAGTATTGACCAGCCCCCTTATGTGAACTACTACCAAACACAAAATTGATTTAGCTGGTTTTTTTTTTTAAATCGAGTTACCTTCATTGCTCTCTTTTCTGCAATGGCATCAGTGCTTTTATTTTATGTAGTTAACTTAAGAAGAATTTGCAGTGAAAAGGTGAGTCTGATGTGTTACCACTCTCTGACAACATTTTAAAATTGTGACTGAATACTAGGTGAAAGGACCTGATATTTTGCATAAATGAAGGAATCTTTAGGAGACTGGGGAGCCTTGTACTTTCTCAAGGAACGTGGCCTCTTTTTTAAAGCCTTCTGTTCTTTCCATCTGCTGCTGGATTCCCCAAAGCTCCTTTTCCAAGGTAAAAGGGCTTTTAAGTCAGAGGAGCTGGCCAGCTGGAAGTTCCCCTTGGTACTGGTATCCCTAGGTAGCACACAGCTGGGAAAGACAGTGTATTTCCCAGCTCCTTACCACACCCAGTGTTGCCTTCCCAACCCTATTTCCAGGCAGAAATGGGCAGAGAAGGGCAGTGAAATTGGGAAAGTGCAACCGAGGCTTTAGTTTGAAAGGTGATGTAATTGTCATTGCACATACAAGATGTGGAGGGTGCTGTGCATGAGGGCGAGTTGTGTCAGAATTCACACCCTTGTCTGAAGTGAATCTGCCCCGTTATTGGAGCAAACAGCCAAAACTACGTGGTCAATCAGTGGTTGACATGGGCATTGAACCCAAGTCTCGGGCCACAAACTCCCCTGTCGAGTTTGCTCAGGGATCTGGAGCTGAAGTCTGGAGATGTTTCATCTTTCCCGTTGCTTACCTCCCCTGCCTTAAAAAGATGTGAGCAAACTGCCAGCATCTTGCTGGGAGCACTTTAAAAGGCAAACAGACGCGGCGTTTAGCCTGTGCAGAGGATTCAGGTTACAAGTGCTGAGGCCGACTGAGTAAGGGTTGAGAAGCAATATTTGCACGGCATCAATTTAGTAGCTCAGAGCAGACAGCTGTCTGATAAGAAAGTGAACATGATCACTGCCTTCATCTTGGCTGTCCTCCTCAGGCAAAACCCAATCACGCTGTCTGAGACTTCCCACAAACCAAGGAAATCAAAGGAACAGAGGGCTCCAGTTCTGCTGGGGTGTACAGAGCCTTGAAGAGGCTCCAGCTGATAACGGCACAGAGTCTGTTAGAGCAAATTCCTCCTCCGAAACTTCGGAGAGTTGGATTTTTCAGAGAAGTTTCTCCTTCCTGCCATGTACATATTAGAAGTTTAGAGCTTAGAGCGCCAGGGCTATTTTTCAGGATTGGATGAGGAATTCATGATCCGGATGACATCAGTCATTCTGGGCTTTACAAAATCTTCTCTGCAGAGAGGGATAGAGAGTTATTTATAAATAATTAATAAAAGAAGGTGATGAAGTAGTTAACTAAGCTGTTGCTCTACAGCCTCATTCTTATGGGCTAAGAGGACCATCTAGTGACAGAAAGCTTAGGTGAAGTGTGTTTCTGAAGTTCTCCAGCTCAGTGCCAAGTTTTTGTCTTTGCTTCTTAGTGGAGGAGCCCTCACAGTACAGTATGTAACAGCCAGGGTGTTCTTGGAAGAAGATAGGAGAACAGGCTCCACCCAAGCTAATGCTGCTAAGCATCTAATATCTTATCTTAACAACATTATCACATTTTCTGTTAGGGTCATTTGTTCTGATTGCTGGCCACACCTGGGTTTGTCTTGTTTAATCTCCAGCTCCTCTGGAAAGCCTTTTTGGGAGGGGGTGCAGGGTGGAAGGGGACTTTGCCTTAAAGACCCAGGGTCATCCTCAGCGTAGTTAAATCCTGCACTAACCATGCTGTCACCATGCAACCTGGTAAGTGCAGAGGGAGACCGTGTGTGCAGACTAGACTGTGCATTTGTGCTTCCTCTGCTACTTGCTTTCTTGAGGAAAAACCTAGGAAGGGGAGAACCGTCACTGAATTAGACAGCAACGTTGCATGGATGTAGTCATCTGCTGCCAGTAATGTTGACCTGTCTGCAAAAGCTTTGTTTAAAGGGGAGCATGGCTTTATTTGGAAATTCTTGGAGATTTAGCCATTCTACTTGATTTGAACTGAGATTTAGGCACAATGAAGACAAAAATGGTGCCAGTTTTTGATGTCTTTTCAGTGCTGAGCTGGAAACTGCTTTCCTGCTGTCAGCAGAGAGGTTGGTATTGGCAAGGAGAAGAGGGCAGAGGCTGCACTATCCATGCTTGGCTCCCTAAAAGAAGACTCCAGGGATGCAGAAGAAAGAGGCCTACGATTTAATCCTTTTCACTAGCCTAAGCTCTTATTTAGGCAGTGTTCACTGTGCCTTGTCTGGTAGCCTCTTGGATTATAGCAGACTTGTTTTGATATTGAAATTGACCTCTCCTTTTCAGTCTTTCTTTTGAGATGTACCTAGTCATACCGCAGCTGAGCCTGACTCTTGCCTAGGTGAAATCCCACCTCTTCTCTTATCCAAAACTCTGCCAGCCAGCTGGTAATATTGCTGGTTGAAAAGTTCAAAGGTACCATGAGAAACCTTGAATTATTGATGCCACTTTCCTTCCATATGCCTGTAATCATCTGCTGTTTGGGCACAGCCCAGCTAGAATTGATGTTGGGCTCCACAGCTGGGCAGGCTTGCAAGAACGCTGGGACAGACTCTAGGCTGCGTGGAAACAAGGGACAGGAGAAGGAATATGTTCCCATATACACAAATATGACCCATGATATGTGGTACTGAGAAGCTTGCTGGAATCAGGATGGACGGCATAGGTATGTTGAAAAAGTTTTTGTGCAGAGTGCTAAAGAAGGAGCTTGAGCAATTTCTGCAGGTGAATGAAAATAGAAACTGTTAAGAATTAAGTTCCAAGTGTTTCCCTTTAATGATTGTACTTTTTCCTCTGTATGAGTCGGGAGAAACCACTGTGTTTAGGAAAGATGAGTCTCACTTCTCTACTGGTCTTAAAATAACAGCATGAGCCATTTGCTCCTCTTTTTGTCTGTAGACTCATGCTGTGTTTTTTAATAGTGTTGGGGTTCTCCTTTCTCTGATGTAAAGTATTCTTATTTCTTCTAAAAAGGAAGAAAAAAAAGATTTTTTTTTTTTCCTGTAGTGATTTAGATTAAGTTGGTACAGTGAGAGGAGTTGAAAAACTGATGAACAGGATCTTTCACCTGCTCCAGTGTGGCCAGGAGGCAGATGGTCCAGGGCAGTTAATCAAAGCAGGTCTGATGTCAAAGGAGTTGTTTATATAAGCAGTGATTCATTTTACCATTCCCAGTAGTGACAGTGGTGTTACAAAACAATCTGCTTAAAAAACCTCTCAGAAGAATCGTGAACTCTAGATTTTCAAGTTCTAACCTAGAGTCAGAGCCTGGGGTCCTGTCTTTACAGTGAGTCAGATCGAAATCCTGTGTTGAAGCTCCCTACGAATTTGGGCAGTGTTCCTGATCTTCCTCATCATCCGAGTATTGCAGCATTTTTGTTTCGCGGAAGGCTTTAGTTTTCCTGACACATGACTGTCTAGCAGTAGCACATAAAAACTTTTATTTATTTTTTTTTTCTACTGCATTTGGCATTGTAGAGAAGCAGTATCAACTTTAAGCCCCCAGGAGGACAGAATATTAACATCTATTCTGTACTGAGGATTTAGGGTCTGATTCAGCTACCATTAATCTCAGTAGCAAAAGTCTTGTTGCAGGATTTGGAAATCTAGGCCACTAGTGCTGTTGTAAATCTGCGTGCTGAAATAAGGTGACCAGACACCGACATATTAGAGAGTGCTGTTTAAAGAGAGGGATAAAAGAACAGGATTTGGTGTTGAGTGATGGACTCTGTACTATGCAACATACATATGAGATGTTTTGAATGGTGTCAACTCTAGACCAAAGCAAAGAAGCAAGTTTAGAGGAAACACTAAAGACACTGATTGTTGAGGAACCTGAAACTGTACGTAGCAGTGCTTTCAGGGCAGCAGCTTTTTGCTCAGCATCACAGTTGCAACTGGGCAGAAGGGATATACTGTTTCTTCCAGTTCTGGAAGATTGTTCTGTCATGTAGAACAGTATGAAATGAGTAGTACACAAAAAAACATTTGCAATAAAACCATTTGCTTTACATGTGCCTAGTGTGCTTCTTTCAGAGCATCAGCCTTCATGGACTGTGTAAATCTCAAATGTGGTTTTGCTGCCCTCCTTGGCGTGACTGAGGTGAGGCAAACTTTGTTTCACTGAGTTGTTCTTTATCAGTTTGTTCCCAGAGCACTTGATGTTGGGATTTTTGGGTGGTATTTTTTTTGTGTTTTTGTTTGTTGTGTTTTTTTTTTTATTATTATTAACTCATAAGGATGCTTGGTCAAGTTTTAGTCTGTAAGCAAGTCATAAGGTATTCTAGAGAGCGGATGAATTTCCATCCAGCAGAGTAGGTTGCCGCCTGGAGGTACTAAATGTTAAAAGTTCTCATTCCCTGTCAGACTTCATAGCAGCTGCAAAGAAATAAAGCTTTATGCTGAATTGCAATCTTGACTGTGTACTCTTCCCTCATCCCCCTGCCCTAGGGCAAGGAGATGCCTGGGGATGGAAGCAAGTTTCAACAAACTTTGGCCAGAATTCTTTTGGGCTTGCAGCGTGTGTACAATAACCAGCAAGGGGTTTACTTTTCCCCGTGGGGAAGAAAACATTTGTACCATATAGTGTAGGTGGTCCTCCCAGCTCAACTCCGTCTCTCAAGAACTTCCCATTGGCCCTCGTGTGTCTTTGCAGTTCCCACTGCTGTTAGGTGTTGCTGTCAAAGCTTGTACACTGCAACCATGACCACTGAGATACAGGGTTCAGAGGTGAGAGACAGATAACTGTGTTACCAGCATCCCATAATAGTCCAACATCTAACTGAAGGCTTCCAGACAGTGAGTTAACACTTTGTAGAGTTCTGATGATGGTAGAAATTGGTAACAAAATCTTGACTGATAGGTCCTCTGTTACCTACTGAAAGAAATCGCACGGCTGTGATGGGTGGAAGTTTTTCTTCTGCCTATAGAGAATCTGTGGAGTTGGCTGAAAAACGAAGAGAAAGAAGGAACAAAGAGAAGAGTTTAACAGAGAAAGAGGTGAGAGGACAAAATATACGATGGAATTTCCCTGTGTCCTGTGTGCTGGTGTGTTCCTCACCCACCGTTGGCTAATGTAATCTCTAACATCATTACAAATGTCCCCAGCAAGAGGCTTTTTACCTTTTCTCCTTTGGAAACATGTTGCAGACTGTTGGGTTTTCTTGCTATAAGATTTTTTTTCCTTAGTCTCATTCTCCTCTTCCACTCACCTCCAAGTTTTCCTTTCTCTGATCCACCATTTCCTTTCAGTTATGCCCATACTGTTTTCTGGTTTGGACCTTTGCTTTGGAGTGATGAGTGACTGGGGAATCAAAACCAGGCTCTGCCATCAGCACTTCGTTCAGGGTAGCAGTGGAGTCTGGAGCCCGAGTGGTGTTTTGGTCTGTCCGAAGCAGCAAGAGCTTGACTCATAAAATAAAGGATTTTTATAATGGGAAAGGATAGAAGTGATATTTTCCAACAGGCTGAAAGGTCAGGACTAATCCTCTGGGCACTTGTGCATCCTTTATTTCCTGCCTATGATTAGAGGAAAGATAAAAAGATAAGCAGTGATGATTAACACTTAGAATGCTGGACATTCCTAGGCTGTCAGCTAATAACAGTGCACTCACGAGGAGTTGTGTGGCGATGCCATTACACAGTGGCATATTTGCTTCTGACTTCTTCCTCAGTTTAGCCAGATCCTGGAAGGCATTAAATGCTTGTTTGTGGAACAGACCATTCAAAACCAGCCCCAGCATGCTAAAAGAAAAGATGGAGTCAGGCAATTCCACAGACATGAACCGAGTCTGTAGGAGTTTTCTTTGGCATTCAAATGCTTGCCAGAATTTATGCAGAGTGCTTTTGCAGTACAGTTATGCATCAACAAAAATCCTAATGTAGAATCAGTTAGTGATTTGAAAATCTTTTTTTGCTGTGGGCAACTAACATGCAGTATCCTAAAAAAAAAAAGTCCGTCTTGTCTCAGTATTTTATGTCTTCAGAAGTTGTAGACTTATGCTACAAAGTTAACCTACTTAGTTTCAGCTGCCTCTTCCTGCACTGATTATCAGTTTGCATGATTGTATTGTTAGTGTTGTTGTCTCTTCTATTACATTTATTTTTCTACTACTTTATTTCTTCTCATTATTATTTATTATCATTATTTATTATCTCATTCTTTCCCATTCAGCCTTCTCTCCAGTAAGATTTCCGGAGAGCTGTTCAGGAACAGACATTATTTGCTATGAAAGCGGTTTCCTTGTAAATTTTGCTATTTGTGCTGAATTGTTTTCATGAGAGGTCAAATCTTGAGTATGATCCATTCATTTTAGTGTCCTTCTCTTGCACTGCAGAAAATTGAAAAGGTTATCTCCTGGAAAATCAGATACTATTTAACTTACCATATGGTAATTAACTTATGGTAATTACCATATATATTTAAATTTATTTTTATATTAAATTTATCAAGTAGTTATTTGCTTGTTAAGAGACAAGTGGTCAAATAAAGGGAGAAGAATAATAAATAAACACAAAAAATAGGGCTTATATTTTTGCATCCTTTCTACTATTTACATATCAGCTCAGCTTGTACAGATTCTAGTCCTGCAGTATCAATTCAGCTTGTACAGTTTGAGGTAATTTTTTTTCTTATTAACAGGCAGTTGTTGTCTTTTCAGTGATACGGCATCTACTCGTACTGTGTGTTTTCAGCCTGGAAGCCAGTGTTGTTCATGCAGGTCCAGCTGTGATTCTGGGTACCTCTGGATTCCTGGTTAACTCAGGAAACTGAGTTAACTATCTACTGGCCATTCATTTGCTGTAGATCATTAGATGTGTTCCTCTCTTCTTCAGCACAAAGAAGGTTATTGGAGAAGCAAAAATGGAAATAAAATAATCATTCTTTCTTAAACTACAGTGTGGCCAAACCTTTGTTAACTGTGGAAAATAATGGACATTCATTCAGTTGCCTGTATACGACTGGCCTCTGGCAAGAGTCCTAATAAAAGAAGAAAATAAGGGTGACTCATGAAAAAATAAACCAGAGATTAACCTGGAACAGGACAGTCAGTTTGGCACTCCTCAGCTGCACAGGTATGGTTCTGCGAACATTTGTTCATAGAAATGAGGTAAATTACCACTTGGGATGATCTAGCCTCTCTTTGTAGCTTATTTCACAGCGAAACGCACAATGTTTCCTTTCATAGGTGAGTTGAGATAAGCCCTCACGTACTCCTGAACACTGGAAAAATGCCTTCTTCCCAATCCAAGACTCGGCACAAAAAGGTTGGAAAAGAGAAATCGTTGAATTGTGAGAAAAAGGCAAGCTCCTCAGGAGATTCAAAGATCCACTGTGGGAGAGGGTGGGAAGGTAAGAGTAAAGGCCAGCTGGAGGACAAAGAGTCATTGCCTGAACAAGATGACACCCTTGAAGAGGTCCTCTTAAAAAGCCAGAGGCTGGTGAGTCTTCAGGGAAGCAAAGAAAATGGCCACAAAAAGTTATTCCAGGGGAAAAGAACCTACAAGAGAAATTATAAAAGAGAATCTGGTTTGGGGAGAAAACATGGAGAACAATTAGTGTCCAAGTTGGAAGGGAAAAAAAGAAAGGCCTGCAAGCAACAGGATATTACATCAGGACGAGAAGATGAGGACAGTAGTGGTAATGAGGAAAAGGCCATCACAACCAGCAAAACCCACAGTTTTAAAAAGAAGTGTGGAAAGTATTCTGCTGTTAGTGAAAAAGTCATGGAGTCAGAGTCTGTAAAGTCAATTGCAGTGCAAAGTGTGGAAGGTTCTCTTCAGAAACGTGACTCCTCACAGAAGGCACCCAATGCCAGGCACAGGGCAAAGCACACTGAGAATCATGGCTTTAAGGAAGCTTCTGAGCAGAAGTCAGGTTCTCAATCCCAAGGCAGCATGGCACAGGGAAAATGTGTGAGAACTGGGAAGAAGCAAGTTGGAAAACATACCAGGATTTTTGTCACTGAAAGTGCAGAAGAAAATATCTTGGAAACCTCAGATAACTCCTGCTCTGACTGCAGCAATGAAGGCCATTGGACTCATAAAAAAGGTATAAAAGAGACTGTAGTGGACAGCACTGCAAGCAGTGAAGAGAGGAGTAGTTCTTCAGAAGAAGATGGCATCAGTGAGAAAGAAGCCATGCTCGAAGATGCTCCTGTGGCTGAAGGAAAAGGCTCCAAAGAACTACTTGATGAAAGTAACAAAGCCTCTAATGAAACTGAAAGGCAGCAGGTGACCACAGATGGAAGGAATGAATCGGGGAATGAAGGCACCGACTTCGCAGGGTTGAAGGCAGAGGAGAAAATGAAGAAGCAAGATGGTGTGCCAAGAAGACCAAAATCTGTTCTAGCTGAGAGCAATGAGGAAGATGATGGTGTAAGCATTTCAGGATTCCAACTCAAAAGTCTTAAGAACAGAGAAAATGGCAATAATGCAGTAAGTAAGGAAAATATATTAGGAAATGACGAAGTTCAAGATGTGTCAAAAGATGCACACAATAACTCTGACGGCAATGGGGAGAACGACACTGAAGAGAGCATTGACAAAGGAAATGAAAATGCAGCAAAACCACCACTGCCCAGTGCTGTGAAAACAAAACTCCACGTTTGCCTTAGCAAAGTACTTCAAGAAACTGAAGGGGAGGAGAAGGTGAATGATGAAGGCAGCGCACTGGAAGAGAGCCCTTTGCTCTCCAAGCAGCAGATGACATTGAAAGAGCAATCTGGGAGGTGTGAGATTGCAGAACAAGGTGAGGTGGTAGGACACATACAGAGGGACAGTTCATCAGACTGCAGCAAGCAGGAGTTAGCAGCAATGATGCTTACAAAGAAATGCTCTTCTCAATCCCAAATCCTTCACAATCTGAAAAACAAACATAAAAATGCTGAGACCAAACTATTAACAAGCTACAAACCAAACCCTGTCCAGAAGGCTTTGGAAACCAACTCTGACCTGAAATGTATTGAAAGCATCTGTTCAAATCCCGCAACTCCAGAAATCCTCAGTACAAGGAAAGAACCCAGCATGGTTCAGAGTTTTGGAGAAAAAAGATTAAATCTTTCAAATATCTCAAGCTTCTCCATTATTACAAAGAAAACATCCGATAAGCAGCTCCTTCGCAAGAAGAAGAAAGTTGGAAAAGTTACTGGAAACGTTAAACTGAGTTCAGGCCAGACTTTAGAGGCAAAACAAGAGAAAGCAGAAGTGGTTGCAGAGGCACCTTCTGACAAAGAAAATGTGCGTGATGGGAAAGGATCCAAGTACTTGCGCACCCATTCTGCTTTTAGAAAGGTCACCAGCTGGCTTGGTCAAAAACCTGCCAAGAAAGTGAGCCTGAAAGCTCGTCTTCTGAGCGTGGCACGTGCAATTGGTATTTCAAGATGGCTCTTGAAGAAATTTGGGAAGAGGAAGAGGGGCAGCAAACCTTTTAGGTTCAGAAGTAGAGTGGCAATCCGGATTGTAAGCACTGCTGGTTGGGTTGGTCGGTCTGGCAAAGCCTTCCCTGGTGCAGCCAGACAGCTGAGGGAGGCTGAGTTGAGTGACAAAGAATTGTCTTCTCCATTAGGGGAGGGGAAAGGTGGTCCTAAAGTGGCAGAGGAAGTGGGACGCATTGATTTGCCTTCTGGGGATTCCCCTCTTCATGGAACCAGCTCTTTTCCATACCTACTTAGCTTGGATGAGGAAAACAACGATACCAAGTTTGCTATAGTATTTCCCAGAGTCCACAGCGTGGTTAAGACAAAGAGCAACTTATCCAGGGGGTCTGGGAATGGTTATTCCCTAGAGAAACTGAGATCTCTATCAGGCAGAAAACCTGTTATGCCTGTGCAACAGGGTCGCAGATTCAAATGTGACCTTCCCAAATCTTTGATGGATCAAAGCCCTCAGAGAAGCAGTGAACAGGGCTTCCTTCCACATCAAGAAGAGGATCCAATACGTACATCAGATTATTCCAGTGAGATAGATGCCAAAGAGGGCTCAGATGTCCTCCAGACCGCAGGGTCCATAGTCACACCTTGTGTTCACTGGTCTCAGCAGCAGGCTCAGGAATGTGACCCTGCAGCATGGCTGAACTCTGAATTGCTGCTGCCGCGACTAACCATTGAGAACCTAAGCAAATGGGCCATCTACAAGGACCCGTATCTGGCTAACAGCCATGTGATGAAGGTCTGTGAGGATCAGTGGGAGGCAGAAGACATCACTGACAATGTGCTAGAGATGGAATCCATGCAGAAACAGGTACAGGTGTTGCCTCCAATGTTGGAACAAAGCTGTACTTCTCCTGATTTTCAGTCATGTTTCTATGCATTTCAGGTGTACATGTGTGAAGACCACTGTGTAGAAGTTGAGGAGATTGAAGATCTAACCAGACTGGAGTATGTGTTGTCAGTGGTATTCTGCAGCTAATTCAAGGTCACAGGGGCTTGCTTGCTGACCTTCAAAGCTACTGTTGGCTCAACAACAGAAAGCACTTTATAGATCCCTGTCTAACGTGAGAAAATAGAATTAATGTGATGCATATCACAGCTGAGGAACCGATGCTCTGCCGTAAAGCTAAGTGAAAGACTGAATTGCACTATTTGGGTTATGGACCTACACCGGGTCACGTGGGGAGGAGCACATTTGCAGAGGGAGCTCCTGACTGCTGCGCATAGTGTGTCCTCAGTGAACAGTGAATCTGCTGTCACACACCAGGGCGTGCAGCTCATCCTAGTTAGCAGACTTCCTTACAGATGCATCTAGGGAACTCTACCTCTCCTGTTAAATGGTTCTCAGTCTTGAAATGGGTTCTAAAAAAAAAAAAATATATACTTTTATGGCTAAGGGAAATGAGGTTTAGAGGCTAATGTGACTTTTGTAATGCAGAGGAACAGAACTGGGAATTTGACATACCGTTCTTGTTGTATGAAGTGGATGGTAAGTCAGGAAGACTTGCAGGATGAGAGGCACGTGCCTACTGGCACTGTGGCTTTAGCGAGTCCTGTTGCCTTCAGTTTTGGCAAACTCAGGCACTACATCTTTAACGGCTTTTAAATCATAGGTTCGATTTAGTTGTCAAAAGAGAAGCACCTACCACTGCTTCTCACACGTGTCCTGCACCCCCTAGCCTTGCCATCCTGTTGAGATAAACAACTGTGAAGGCTGTGTTCAAGGAGGTGTTCTCACACAGAGATGGACAGGCTGGGTGTTCTGAGCTTTGGCTGTGCTGTTCTCTGATGTGTTTAGTCCTGGACATGTGGGAACCATGTGGAGGCAGTGAATAGTTTGAGATCTCAGCCTCCTGCAAAATCCTGGGGTGGGCAGAAAGGTTCATACTAACACTTGCACTTGAAGCTTATGGCTGACAAGTCCTTTCCTCTGTTTGTAGGGAAGTCTGTGAGAGCTCAGTTCTACTGTGTCTGAAGAAGAGGTTCCATCGCAATCGTATTTATGTATGGGTAGTGGTGGTTTGGTTGTCTATTTTTTTTTCCTTCAGTGCTTGTTCATTCTGAACAATGAGCTTGAAGAGAAAATAACTTCTATCATTGCATCAAGCTTTAATAATGCACCCAGTAGCTCAAGAGCTCATTCGTTACTGGGAACATGATAAGAAGGCTAATCATCCTGCTTTTGCTCAGAAAACAGGTAGCATGAAATATTCGTGGTAAAATCTGAAAGTCCCAGAGTTTCTCTTTTATTTTGGTATTTGTTGTCAACCCATGAGTACACTTGAGCTCAGTTTTAGCCTCAGCTTTTCCTACTGGAACTCTCCTTAGCAAAGCAGTTCTGAGTAAAAATTGTGGATCTCGAGAAGAAGCTTCAGAGTGTCTGCAAACATTTCAGTGTTGCAGTTCAGAGCTAGTTCTGGACAGCTAATTGTTGTTTTTTCCATTTACTGGCTCAGGTGTTCAAACCTGTGCTTGTAATTTCATGTGAAGCTTGGAGAATAGACAGTGACCAGTGGAGATGACCACAGACTAATGAGTGCCCACTTATCCCAAAATATGAATGACAGAGCTTTGAAAATGACCACTGAAAAATTGTGGTATGTCCTGAACAAGCTGACAGTATAGTCAGAATAGGCAGTATTCCTTTAAAGGTCATTTTAATTTTTGTGTTAATATATGTGTTTTGTTGCATTCCTCATTCAAAAAGTTCTAAGAAGTCACCAGATTTTTTTTTCCTTTCTTTTTTTTCCTCCTAGACTTACATTGGGCAAATTTTGATTTCTGTGAATCCTTTCAAAGACCTCAGTATCTACTCTGAAGATGTGGCTACCCAGTACCACCAAGGGACTCTCTCAAAAAATGCCCCGTATGTTTCTCTTTCTCAAATAACTTCCTAAGCTGTTCTGTTTGTGCTCCAGAAAGTATTTTGTTTTCTTCTGGTTGTCTGATAGAGCAGGACAAATGCCACAGAAAGTGAACAGTCCGTTTGGCAGAGTTGTAGTTGCTTGGACATGTAATGCTAGGGAGCTAAACTCTTTAGGTCAAGTTTATTCAGTATTGCTCGAAGGTCCTGAACTCAATGCCTGCTGGGACTGTACCTGGGGAGCTCTGGCAGGGCATGCTCCCTGCTGCTAACGCTGGTACTGCCCTACCAGAGCTAGCAATGCAGGCAGATTCCTCTAGTGCAGGTCATGCTGCTGGTGTTCCTTAGTGTGGCACAGAGCATCACTCAGGTTAGGCCAAGGAGGTCCTGGAGAAACCTGAACTTTGCAATACCTTGTGGTACTAACCTGATGCCAACAAAGAACAAAGCTCTGATTCCCCTGGCTCCCCACATTTCTCAGATCAAGATAGGGGCCCACCTCTAATGTAGATCACTGATGAGTAAAGTTTTGGTGCTGTATTTGTGAGGTAGAAATGTGAGCTCAGTTAACTGAGGTTTTCATTCTGTACATCTAGGCACATCTTTGCCATAGCAGAAATGGCCTACACGCTATCCCAGTCATCAGAGCAAGAGCAGTGTGTCATCATCAGGTAGGAAATAAGGGTACTTTTTTGAAGGCTCGTGAAGTTCTTTATGTAAGACTTTCATCTTTGTGTTTCACTGTCCATAAGTTTATCATTCTGGCTCTTTCATGAAGGCTGTCAGTAGAGAACATGAATAAAATGGATTTTTATTTCATTCGGTGCAAATACAGTTTGGATTTAGCTTCACATCAGTGTGGAGGAGTGGAAGAGAAGGTGTTTGGCATTCCACGATGGAATCTTATGTGGGCCCGTTTTGTCAAGTTGTCTCAGTGTTTCAAACAATATGTGATATATCTTAATTTGTTGTAAATCAGTACAACTCCACTGATTTACTGTAACAGGTCCTCTGATATGTCTAAATTGGGTAATTCGGTTTTGATACCAGCTTTCTTCCCTCTTGTTCCTCCAGTGGACACAGTGGATCAGGTAAAACAGAAGCTACCAAAGCAATTGTGCAGTACCTGACCATGCTGTACCAGAGATCAGACAATCACAGGATCAGACAGGTAAGAGGCAACTGAGATTGGCTTTATGCTGTGATGGTTAGGCAAGGAGTAGAAGCCAAAGACAGGGTAAAGAGGCCATACTGTTTATTTTACTTCTTTGTTCCTGTTTAACTGAGCTGGACTTTGGATGGCTTGTGGTTCAAGGTGAAGTTCCCATAAAGACATGAGGACAGCTGACGTATTGGTTGTTCTGTCTTTTAGTATCTGGGAGCCCTGATGCTGTACAGACCGCTGTATCTGTTTGAACAGAGAGATAATACCTACCTTAGAGACCTCATAGCTGTGTCTGGGAGGTGAATCTGAACAAACACAGAGCAGAAGTGAAGTGAAAGATGGTAGCAGTGTGAAGGTAAAGATCTCACAGAGCAACTCACCAGTGTCTAGAGATAATGATACCGAGATTAATTAGAAAAGGAACTCTTTAGCCAGGCAAGAATTATTTCAGTGAAGTAATTTTTCTTGGATTTTCAAACTAATAGTTACTTAAGCCTCTTTTGGGTTTAAAAACTCCTGTTTGCTACTGAAATGTTCTCACCCTCTTCTCTTCAAGCCCTGCAATGTTCTACCCATCCTGGAGAGTTTTGGGAATGCCAGAACCATCCTCAATGACAACTCAAGCCGTTTTGGAAAGCTTCTAAATGTCCACCTGCGACAGTGAGTTAAAGGAGCATCTTGGGATGCTGTTCTTCCCAGCTGTCAAGAGGTGCTTGGGTGAAAAAAGGTCTAGCAGTGCTTAGAGCTCATGCACTAGCCCTCCCTTCCCTACACTCTTGTTATCATCAGGATAGAAAGAGGGTGAGTTTACACCCCATTTTGCTTTTAGGTTTCCTCAACAAAAGAATAGATCTTCATGTCTCAAGATGAGTGATAAATTAAGAACATAACAATGGCTGAACTGGTTTATACCAAGGAGCCATCTAATAATGTTGTGTCTTCAACACTGTCTGCAAGTGTTCACTGAGACAGCAGTAAGAACTGGCCAAACATGTACAACTCTTTTCTCTAACACTCTGTTAGCTCTTAGTCATTTGCAGCAGCTCAGGAGTTTTTCTGAGACTCTTGTGGCTTTCCTGTTCCTCTTGGACTCATATAAACTTCATGCCTCTGTGACAGTTTTTGGCAAGTGTTCTACAGGTCTAACCAGCTCCATGAAGAACACCTTTTGCACTAAGCTGATATTTTCATGGAACTGTCTATTATAACCTCAAGGTCTCAGTCCTCAGCAGCAATGGTTAACTCGGAGCCTGTCAGTTTGTAAGTGAAGCTGGGATTACTTCGGCCTGTACACATCACTTTAATTTACCTACAGCGAATTTCATGTGCCATTTTCTTGCTCACTCACTCAGTACTGTAATGTTTGTCTGCTTTTATTCACAGTTGGCCTTCATCCTCACTGCCTTGAATAATTTCATACAATCAGGAAGCTTTGTCACATTGCTGTTCAGCTCCTCTTTTAGGTCACTTCTCAAATCTTGGGTTACATTCACAGGTCAGAGAACAGACACTGTGGAACTCTAGTGGTTGCCTCCCACTGTTAAGAGGATCAGCCATTTACTCCTCCCCATGTCAGGACCTTCCCTCTCACACTGTGGTTGCTTGTTTTCCCTGGAAGTCCCACAACTTTGTCAAAATCTTTTGGAAATTCATGTAGACTATATCCCTTAGATTATTCTTATCTGCAAATTTGTCATCCCCTTCAAACAACTCCAGGAGATTTGTGAGGCAGGATCTCCTTTTACAGAAACTACATTGACTCTGAAATCAACTATATATCTGCAGGTGCCCAGAAATCCAGCCCTTCATTACTCATCTGCCTGAGCTACATGGGACACGACAGGCTTAAAGGCCTGTAGATCCTTGCACGCAGCTTAACTCCAGGCTGCTGGCTGCATGGCCTGCTATTGCTGTAGTACTTGGACATCCTGGTTTTGGTCCAGTATCACTTTGTGCAAGATGCAATTAAATGACAAAACAAAAACCTGGTCCCTGTCCCCACAGGCTGTCAGCTTGACATGTGAAACGGGTGGGTAAGGTCAGACAGGGGAGTGGTAACGCAACAGCAATCAGATACAGCTGAAGGGAAGGGGCATGGTGTGTTCCTTGGACTATTTTTAGGAGAATCATTGAAGTCCAAGCTCTTTTGTATCCTGGAGGCTGTTCAGAACCCAAACTTGAATCTGTACTTTTCATAGCTGCTTTCTCTGTAATAGTCTGAAACAAAATGCCAGTGCTGGAAAGCTTCAAAATTCAGACCAAGTTGTTCAGACCATACCCTTGTTTCTCAGCAAAACTCCGTCTGCTAAACCCTCAGAGAAATGGATCTATAAAAATCCTATCACTAACTTCTGACAGGATCTGTTGTTGTCTTACACTTAGTGGCATCGTGGTGGGAACATCCATCTCCCAGTACCTGCTGGAGAAGTCTCGTGTGGTATTTCAGGTGAGGACTAATGAGCCCCTCCCTCTGAGAGAGGTTCCTCTCTCCCTATTCATATTTAATCCTAAATTTACTGTTAAATAACAGGAATGGGAATAAGTATGATAATTGCCTCCCATTTCTTCTGCTAGCAAGAAATATGTCTCCTCTGTGTAGCACAAAGTTATTGCTTGTTTTATCTGGGTAAAATAGGAGGTTGCTCTGTCTCAAACAGGTTGAATTAAGCCAATTACTAGGGATTACTGGAAGTTAAATCTTTCCTTAACTAATTTTTATTAACGTCTGGAATGTGGAAAAGGTCAGATATTGGAGCTGTGCGAAAGAGACTGCTCTCAGATGGAATGCTCTTAAGGCGTCAGTGAGAAACCTTGGAAACTTTTCAAATGAAGTAGTTATTGGGTGGCTTCTGGCCTCATCTTGCTGACCTCAGAGTTTCAGTGTCCTGCTCTTTGAGTGTACTCTGTAGAGTTTTGGAACTGGATATGAGTCAACTCTATGAACTGTGTCCCCTGTTAGGCCCATGGTGAGAGGAACTACCATGTGTTTTATGAGCTACTGGCTGGGCTGCCTGTGGAGCAGAAAGAGGAGATGTACTTGCAAGAGGCAGAGTCTTACTTTTACCTGAATCAGGTGAGTGAGGTGAGGATGCTCTGCAGCAGCTGATGGAGTGAAATAGCCCAGACATCACTTCTGTTTGGTTAGTGAGGCACCTAATAACTTTGCTTCTGTCCTGATGTGTCCATCACAAGACTATGCTAAAGTCTGCTCTGCCCCTTCTCACACCTGACCTAGGAAGGAATACCTTTGTCTCTTACGTGATCTTTTTCTCACCTTTCAGGCCCTTTCTGCTGCCAAAGTCTTTTAAAAAAAGGAGTTATCTCGTAGGCCGGTGGCTCCACCCTGTGGTGAAGAAATCCTTTTCTCATTGTCTCTTTGCACTTGCAGTTTATTGTGGGACTGAAAAGAGCAGGGGATCTGTCTTCCTACCTTCGGCAAAACACTTGCTTCCTTGACTGAGTCAATGGATGGAAATTTTAAACTACTGAAATGTACCACTGATTACAACTTATTTAAATTGGAACATTGTTTGCCAGGTTTATTGCAAGCCGTCACTTTGGAGCATGGTTTCTTTTGTTTAAGAATGTTTTCCATACTCAAAGAATTCACAGCAACAGCAAGATATTTTTCCTCAGCTGTGGGGGCCAGCTTTCCCAGGTGGGCAAACTCTTAACAGCAGCTGTAGTCATGTGAGGAATCCTTGAGGAATGATTGCTATCATCTTTCCTTCAGGCAAGGAATGGACAAGTACCATTAATGACTCAAGGATGGAGGGCAATTAAGGGCCCATCCCTTAATAGGGTGATGTTCCTAGTTGGCAAAGGATCTGTATTATAAATTAAACAACAGAGGAAACAAAAGCTCTTCAAGGTGATAGTTGACAGGAGTGCCTCAGCCTGCTGCAGAGAGCAAAATGGAAAAAGATCAGATCAGGAGAAAAGTTAGCAGAGATTGATAAAATCTCTCTTGGGTCTTGGTCTTGGCAAGAAGAAGCCCAGGGGCTCCCTGGACTTCATTCTTGTCCTCCTCTGAATCTGGCGATCAGCTGGAAACTTGTGTCAAACAATGCCCTTGTACCCAAACATTCTACAGACCCCCTTGACCCAGGATTTCTGTGAACTTTAGGGTTACACACAGCTATTAGGAGTGTCCTCTTGTAGAATAAAGCACAAGAAGAGTAAGAGTGATATGCCCATGTTGTAGTGAAGCTCTGTGGCAGAGGTGAGTGAGACTATAACCCAGGATGGCTCTTTAGGTGCACAGAAACTTATTTGCTCTGATTGTTTGGGGTAGCAACTCTGACATGACTTACTTAGGAGTAGATTCTGGCATCTCTTCTTCATTTAAGCTGCACTGCAGCAGTGGGCAAGGAGGAGCTGGGGTGCCTTTATTGGAACCATAACAAAACCAGCGTGTATGGCCAAAAGAGATCTTACCCTCAAAAACTCCAGAAAGAGACGAGACCGCTCTGTCATTAATGCTGAGCTCCTACTAGTGGTGTCTTTGGTCTTTTTATTTCAGATTCCTCCAGTCATAAGAACATTGAACTCAGAAGATCGCAGATGGTAGCTCAGCTCCAGCTTGGGGCAAAAGGAGCTGACCATGATTATCTGTCCCTATTCTTTCAGGGCAGAGCATGTGACATCCTAGGGAAGGAGGACAGTCAGGACTTTCTGGTCTTGGTGCAAGCTCTGGAGGGAATCAACCTCTCTGATGATCAACTGACCTCCACCTGGGCTGTCCTGGCTGCTATTCTGCAACTGGGGAATATCTGCTTTACCTCCTATGAGGTACACTAACCCTTGGCACTTGGGAATGGGCTGTTTATCTCATGTCATGGGGCAGGGAACATTATTCTTTACTGAAGATGGCATCCTTTGGAGACTATTCTGTTCTTTTGATATTAGGCTCTGGACTGACCTATGCAGGGACAGAAGATGGGAGGCAATCAAAGGTCATTAGAGCTTGGGTGGCTCTTTGAGGAGCCAAAATGAACCTAGATGCTGGTGTTTTGCCCAGGCTGTGACCAGCTCAGTGCAGCCGAGGTGCTGTTGAGAACGTTAATACTAATGGAATCTAGTATCCCATCCATAGCTGAATCTATTGTTCTCTATTATTTAGAAAGAAACCTATGAACATGCAGCCATTGCCAGCGACACTGAGATTCAGATTGTGGCCAATTTGTTGCGTGTCTCAGCAGATTTCCTGCAAAGTGCTGTCACTCACCGTGTCACTGTGAGTACCTTTTTGGTGATTACTCATTCATCCTGAAGCATGGAATGCCCTGGCCCAGTGCTCTGTCAGCAGAAGGGCCACCACCTTAGAAGGTCCAAAATCTGAGAGGTAACAACAGGAGTAAAATGGTTGCTGTGCTGGATCAGTGATGTGGATGGGCTGAATCCCTTAGGGCAGCTATATAAATGGCAGAACTCACATCTAGGAGGGCTGTTTTCTGACATGAGGTGGCTTCAGGCTTAACACTTTGGCCAGCTGACTCCCACCCTGAAATGTGGCAACAAAATTCTGTTTTTAATTTTTCCTTTGATGCCTGGGTAAATTTTCAGGCCAAATAGAAAAAAAAACAACAACATTTATTAACTGGGCTGACTTCCTTGTGGATTTAAAAAACCATGTGTATTTGTGAGATAATAACAGTAAATTCTGACTCTGTATGTATCCAGGTGACATCATATGATCGGATCTTCACACCTCTGTCTGTAGAAGGAGCCATTGATGCCAGGTGACTTCTGTTGCTGTTGTCTGGGTTGGCGAGATGCACCCAAGGGTGCTGTCTTTGCAGTAACTGGTTAACTGGTTTTATTCCCCTCTCCTACTCAGGGACTCCATTGCCAAGACTCTGTATTACCTGCTCTTTGAGTGGCTGCTGCTGAGGATCAATGAGTGGTTGGCTCCCTGCGAATCGGACTGTGCTGTGGGCATTGTGGACATACATGGTTTTGAGGTGGCTTTTCCTATTCTTTTGGTATTTTCTGGGCTGCAAGTGCATGTGCTCATTCTCCTCGGTCACTGCCAGAAAAGGGAAGTTATCTGATGGGTGTGTTTTCTTTTTGGTTTTGATTTTTTTTTTTTCTTTTTTCCACAAAGGAGATAGTAATTGTACCATGTAATGTAGATATCTGTGTTCAGTGGGGATTTTTTTTTTTTCCAGAGGCACTAGACAAGTTCTCCTTCAGGGTGTGATTTAACACTTTTACTGTAGTCTCGTTATGAATTGCTCTCTGAAGGACCCCGTAGTCTTCCATGACTGTGACACAGGTAGAATCCTAAGGCACACAGGATGGGTGGATTGCAAGTAGTATTGGTGTGTAAGTGGAGTCTAGGCAGTTAACAACCTAGTCTCGAATAGAGTGGTTTCTGGTGCTCCCACCATGTCAGGCTTGAATAATACCTTTGCATGGACTGACCAGTATGATGCTGCATAGACTGAGGTTAGGATAGCATCTAGAGTTCTGGGTGAGGAATTGTTACCCTCGTTGCAGGTGTACACCCATGTCTTTGCCCCAGTGAGCTCCTGTGGGCTTCCCAGACTTGCAGCAAAACAGGCAGAGCAGGGGCTTAGAGTAATTTGTGCTCATCTCAGCCTGTGAGCTTTATACTTAGGATTCCTGTTAATATCTGTGTATTCTGATGAATGCTGAAAACAATGGAGTGTATACATGTGGGGTGTGCATCCAAGAGTAGATATCTTCTTTGTGCTCCTTCATAGTTTGTCTTGCCTCTTGCTGTTCAGCCTCGTCAGTAAACCAGGCTGAGCGCCTGCAAACCAGACATAAGATGATTTGAATTTCTCAGGTTCATTCACACTTACTGATCAGAACAAGCTGCCTGAACCAGCAGCTTGTATCAGCACCATCTGGTGCTGTGCATTATTCACAGAAGATGCAGCCTCCTGGGAGGGCTGTGGGTTGGAAGTGATGGTGTCTTTTTGTCTTTGCAGGATCTAGGTGTGAACAGCTTAGAGCAACTCTGCATCAACTTTGCCAATGAGCATCTTCAGCATTTTTTCAGCCAGACTGTCATTGCCCAGGAAGAGGTAAACGGAACTCACACCGGCAGGTGAAAGGCAGCACATATGGAATGAGCTGAAGCAGCCTCAACTGGAGAGTGTCCTGTAACAGTGAAGGAGGAAGCTGAATGGACCTGTCCTTCTTAAGCAGTACCCATGGAATCATAGTCTAAAGAGCTGGCTATGTAATATCTTTACTAATTCTGCAAATTAAGGAAAGGGGAGTTTGGTTGTGCCTTGCTCCCTCTTACATATTTTATAAGTGAGCTGGTCAGGATCAAGGACCCCAGACCCTGATAAAGCCTGTTTGGTAGGTTCATTGTAGCATTTTATGTACTGGTCATGTCCACTTGGAGATGAAAGTGTTATTTATCAGACTTATTGTGTTTTACAGTTCACTTTATCACTTTGCTTAGCCGCCTTCCTCTCTTAAATTAGGAAAATCATTAGTGGCTTCAGAAGAAATTTCATAAGACAAAACCAGATCATTCTAGGCAAGTTTCTAACAGCAGTGAACCTGATGAATAAACTAAATCCCTCTACTAACTCCCTGCATTTGTTCTTGTTTACATGGCTGGATCTGCCTGGTTGGTCTTTAATGTGCAGGAGGAATATAGCCAAGAGCAGTTAGCTTGGATTCCTATTTCCAAGATGCACAGTGAGTCATGCCTAGATTTCATTGCTGCAAAACCCCATGGCATCTTGCGTATCCTGGATGACCAGACTTCACTGACTCAGGTGAGAAGCTCTTATCCTCTTATGTGATCCCTTTCACAGGATAGTTATGGCAAGGCAGTCATACAGATTGAACAGGGACTGTGTTTGCATAAGTATTAGATGTTTTTATCTTTGGTTTAACAGTGGCTTTCCAGCCTACTGAATATGTTGCAGCAGCAGGAAACATGTTTGTCATCTCCTTTACAGGCCACTGACCACACTTTCCTCCAGAAGTGTCATTACCATCATGGAAACAGCCCTTGGTACACTAAGCCCAAGCTGCCTTTGCCAGTCTTCACTGTGAAGCACTATGCAGGTCCTGTCACCTACCAGGTGAGCTGGCAGGGAACTCTGAGCAGTTGGAGCAATAGGCCATCTTGGAAGCATGCTGGGGATGTCCTGATGGACCAGCTCCAAGTGTTCTGAACAAAGCCTTCTCTTTGTAACTGCACATCTCTCTAGAGCATCAGTTTATTGGAAACAAGGAGATTCTTGTTATGAGAGGCAACTAAGCTGCCTCTGGGCAGAAGCAAAATAGGTAATGGCCTCAGCTACACAACAGCCTACATCGCTTGTTTCAGAGCCCTGGAAACCAGGAAAGCTGTTGCTGCTGAGAGAAAGTGAGGGATCAAAGCCTGCTGGGCAGTGTGAAGGGCAAAAGGAGCAATCTCTCCTAAAAGCAGAAGTCATTGGCCTCTCCACTCTTGGTGACAGCAGGAACAGCAAGTTTCATTCTCTAGGGCTTTCCCCTTGTTCCACCTCTCCAGCTGTCTGCCTCAAGTCAAAGTGTGTATAAGAGTGGTGTTTGCCTGTCTGGCTGGTGGTCTGAATGGTGCATTAAACCAGACTTTGCCTCTGCAGGTCCACAAGTTTCTTAATAAAAACCGTGACCAGCTACGTCCAGAGGTGCTGGATATCTTTTCTCAGAGCCGCCTCAAGGTACTGTAATGGTTCACGATGAAGACCTCTGTTGCAGACACCTAACTATCCACTCATTGCTTTCATGTGAGAAGCAGAAAGATCCTGGTCCGATGTCAGGAGAACCTGGAGAAACTGTGAGGAATTTTGTTCTACTGAAGGACACTTGGGAACTGAGTAATTTGTCTTTGCCTGCAAGTGCTGCATTTTGTATATAAAACACACACACTGCCTGAGGATGCAGCTGGGTTCTGGCACTGCTAGTTGCAAAGGAGAATTGTCCTCCAGTTTCAGATAGAAGAGATTGTTCTTTCCATGTAGATCAGGGAGATTTGGTCATTTCTTTGTTTTCACAGGTAGTGTCTCACATTTTCCAGAAGGCTAAAGCTGCCTATATTCAGCAAAGGGAGCTGGGGGCCAGAGGCAAAGGGCTCAAGCCTCAGGCCTCCACACTGGTGTCCAAATTCCAGCAGTCTTTGCAGGACCTCACAGACAAGCTGAGGAGGTGAGAGATGCTTTTTTGGTGCCATCCCTACACTGGGCTGATTGCTGCACCCAGAATTGTGTGAGGTCTTCCCAGGCTGGCACAGAGGAGGATGATCAAAGATTCTTCCTTCTGTTTTGCAGGAGCCATGCCTTTTTCATTCGGTGCATCACCCCTAATCCCAAAAAGGTAGGGCAGCACCCTGAACTCCTTATGGATTCTCTCAGTCCTTGAAGTCCAGTCCTCTCCAGCAGCTCTCCTTTCACATTTGGGGTTTGGACTTCTTTGCTTCATTTGATAGCTTGAAGCTTTTCTTCCCTTTTCTCTGTCACCCTTCCCTCTGGCCATGTGAGCTGACCACATGCTGGAGGATAAGAAGCCAGTGTCAGTTGGATGCCAAAGGATGTGTTGGGTTTTGTGTTCCACTGCCCATAGACAATGGTGAGATCTAACCCAAGGACAGGACAATAGAAGGAGACCATTTCTAAACTCTCTGCCCTCTGCCTCCTTTATTTTTTCTTTGTTTCTTGTTTCATGTTTTTCTTCTGACTTATATTCACAGCTGTCAAATATCTTTGATGTGGAGTATGTCACTTGTCAGCTGCGGCATTCTGGGATACTGGAGGCCATCCACATTAGAAAGGAGGGATACCCAGTCCGTCTTCCATTCCAGAACTTTCTAGCCAGGTACAGTAGTGTACTGGCTTGGTATTCCCCAGCCACCCAAAGCCCTTGTCAGTACATTGTTATTTGTTCTCCTCTGAGGAATTCAGTTACAGCCCTGGCTTCATCATATCAACATCTCATCTTCCAGGTATGGCCTCCTGGCTGGGCGAGAGCGCAACTGCTTGGAGGAGAGAGAAGGCTGTGCAGCAGTGCTGTCTCACGTGGTGGGGAACCCCTCAGATCTCTATCAGATTGGAGTAACAAAGGTGGTGCCTATAGAGAATCTCATCTTAATTGCACAGCCCCAGCCATCTATTCACTGACTGTCAAAGGGCAGAGAGCAGCTTGGCTCTCTGCCCAAAGAGGGAGAACATTGCATGCCTTCACCTCCCTTTTGCTTTGCCTCTTGTCTCAAATATGAAGGAGGGATTTTTAGCATTTCAGATAAAGAAACAGGAGACTCTGGCTCTAGGCTGTTGTAGTAGCATGGCCAACTCCTTTGTCTACCCAGAATTCCTTAATGGAGATCTGGGCTTCTGCCTTTCCTGCCTTCTAGCCTCCATCACTCCCTTATTCCCTGTCCTCCACAAATGCATCCATCTCTGTCACCTGCACCTGCGCCTCCTGCCCTCCCCAATTAAAGGAGTGCAGTTTCCTTAGCAGGGAGCCATAAAGGCTGCAAAGAGATAAACCAGCAGCTTTTCTTATTGATCAACTCTTAGAAAAGCTGGCTGCTTTCCTCGTGGGTCAGCAGCTGTTCCCTTTGCCCAGGTCTTTCTGAAGGAGAAGGCCAGGCAGCTTCTGGAGAGACAATGGAACCAGAGGCAGAGTTGGGCCATTGTTACTCTGCAAAGGAACTTCCGATGCCTCCTTCGCCGCAGACGCCTCCGTATCCTCCAGGAGAAAGTCACAATCATTCAGGCTCACTTCCGAGGTTACCAGGCAAGGTCAGGAGTCAAAGGCCAGGCAAGGTACAGCTCTTTGTCCTTGCCTAGGACAGCAAAGTGGAGATGTGCCTGACCAGGCCCCTCATGTTGGCTTCTGGCCTGCTCTGCAGGAGGGAATGCTGTTACTGGAATGGTGGAGAAGGGACTTCCTAGCTTGGTTCCCAGCACTGAGCAGAGGTTCCAGGATAAATACAGCTGCTGTCAAAACTGTTTTAGTAGCTTGCCTGTGCTAAGGCTGATATTGTGATAGGTAGAGTAAAGGATGTAGGGAAAACATCTAGGAGAGGATCAGGCTTAACACAGTGAGACCAAACCCGGACGGCTGATTGTATTGATGTTCTGTTTGGCCCATACCCTCAAATTGAGCCCACAGTCTGCCTAAATTTTGTTGATGTTTCCCTCACTAGCTGTTCTCTTCTCACATCCCTCTAGGAAGCGTTACAGGAGACTGAAGAAGACTTTGGTGCAATTTCATACCATGATTTTAATCTCCAGACCTTTAATTCAAAGGAGGAAGCACTGCCAGGTGACAACACTCTTCTCAGGATCAGGTGTACTGCAGGAGCTATTTCTGCCCTAGGTGGAGCTGGTGACTGGGTGAGGCCAGGACAGGGATGGCTTTAGCAAGTTTCTTGGAAATGATCCAGTGAGGTGTCCTTCACTCTCTGGCTGACATAAATGTAGTCAAAAGAAGGAAGCACAAAGACTGGACCCTTTTCTCCGTAGACGAAGTTCAGAATTGGCAACAGTAGTACAAATGCAGCTGACTTGCATGTCTGTGTATATGAGCTTCTCTAGGTTGCTCCACACAAGATGTGAGCTTATTCCATCTTTGGCTTCCAGAGCTGCTGTTCTGCTCAAGCTCTGAGTCATTCATCTTGAGCTTTTAGTTGTTCCATTCAATTTCTGGTGTTTTCCCAGATGGTGACTGAAATGCAAGATTTTTTCAGTCCACAGTTATCCTTCCCTGGCCCATTACAGCTGTCTCAGGCTGCTGAAGTCTTTGGCCTTTTGGAAATAAGCTGGGCCCATAGTTGGTGTGAGAACAGGATGGCAGTTTTTTGAGAAGATGGAAAATTGTGTGCAGGAGAGTGCCATGGTTCTGTCAAATGGGTTGAATGTATTTTGCACAAGCTATTAAAAAGAAAATTGAAAACAGGAAAACAGACCACTCAGGGTAGCAAGTAACATGCCTATAGCTGTCAGCTTCACGAGGGAGGGACCCAGTACTGCTGCTGGCGTGACTAGCAAAGGATGATGCAGAGAGTTAAGGTCAGTGTTGTTGGAAGACTGCAGAGATTCCTTCTGCCACGCCATGCCCAGAGCAGTGTGTGTTTCTGTTCCTTTTCCTGCCTCTTCCTACTTGGACAGGATCCAGCTTTTCTTTCTCCCAGGCAACCACAACAGCACAGCTCTTTTGAATCTGTTTCGGTTCCTCCAGTGTTTGCTTGCTGAGGTCTCTGTACATGCAATAGCCACAATAAAGGTCTCAAAGTTCACCTGCTGCAAAGTTCCTCCTTTTCCCCCACCCCACAGTCCTGCCCTTTGGACTTTAGCATGCCTACTGTCTTCTCAGCCCAACCCTCATAACCTCCCATCTAGTCACACCATTCTGCAACATAGACAAGCAGGAGAGAGAAAGGGAGAGACAGAGACTGCCCTTTTCCATCTCGGAGTAGGAGTCAGGTGAGTGGTAAGGCTGGGGGACAATAGAATGGATGGGAAAGGACAGAGTTGCAAGGGACTTTGGCTTTTGGTATCCCTCCCACTCCCTCTAAAGGGATCCCTCTCCATGGACAAGTTTGTCCAGCCATGTTCGGGCTGTGTTACAGTGTTCTTTGATGCTGGAGGAGGCAGGTGACTATTTCTGACAGCTTCTGAGTGCTTTTGTTGTGAGACACATCAAATGCCAGGCAAGGGAGGAAAGGTGCCTCAGGGATGCTGGGCAGATGGTGAAAAGTTTTTATCTTGAATTGTGTTGTGCAGAGCAGGTGGTGTTTCAGCAAAGCTAAGGGCTTTGCCTGGGCATCCCCTTCTAAATACACTATGTTGAGTTCCAAGAAGGCTCTGCAGCTGTTCTAGCATTTTATCTGCTGGAGCAGGACACCAGCTCCTGCCTATCCACTGAGTCTGCCCCCAGAAGTAGGTGCAAGTGACCTCATATACATCTTTTCCTACCCCCCATCCTCCTTTCATCTCTCAACAGCTGGAGTTAGAGGAAAAGAAACGAAGAAGGAGGTCCCTGGTCAGTGGTGACACAGAGAACGGTCCCAACCAAAGAATGGTAAGTCGTCAAGCAGTCTGGGACAGCCTGAGATAAAACAAGCCAGGCTCGCAGGGTGTTCCCTCTCCCCTGTGCCTCCTCAGCCAGGTTTGCTGGGGAACAGCAAACATCTGGAGAGTGTACAGAGCCCACATGTATGCTGGAAACCTAGCAGCAAGAATGCAGTTTAGTCTGGTATAAAGAGCCTTTTAATACATAATTATCTCATAAGTTCAGTGTTTCCCAATCTCTGGGCATAGTCAGGCATCATAAAGTGGTCCTGAGGCAGAATACTGTATTTGTTTGCAGTGCTGGACTTGTTCTTTGGAGCTGAGAGGAAGAGTATTTTTATAAACATGCTCTGTTGTGAAGGATGGGAATGAGACAGTTCTGCACAAATATATTTGTGGAAGATGTTGTAGAGAAAGGGAGATGTTAAAGGTTTCATGACAAATTAATTGCATAGCCTACAGGGTGTTTAATCTGTATCGAACACTATAAGTAACGCTGCTAACTAATGTCATCGTTTGCATGTTTAGACGGGGCGTACGTTTGCTGTGATGTGTGTAGCGAGGAAATCCGAGTTGACATAATCCCCAGTTGTGCACAGATTTGTCAGTAACAACCACAAGAATACTTAGCGCTGGGTGCTCTTGCAATATCACCTGCTTCCTCAGGTGTGGATCCAGGGCTGTGGAATTTCACAGTCCACTTCATGAATACACCATTGAAAAGCTAGATTTAAAGTCAATTATGTCTTATTATGAGCAAAATCAAACTGATCAAAAAAGCTGTGAATCTATCTGCAAGCATTGCTGGGAGTTTATGCGGAGAGAGATGTCAGAATAGTATGGTGGTGAGTAGAGGCTTTACTATGCAGATCTTAAAAAAAAAAAACCAAAACCCAAAAGCTTGGGCTTTTTGCCTGTGGCTTGGGTTCTATAGTGTCTTAATCTGAGTAGTCCTGTCTGAAATACCCTGAACTGATGTTCTATACAGACATTGACGCTGATACACTGTGTTGTACTGTCCCGTTTACTTCCTACCTTGCACAAATGCATGCATCCTGCAAGGTGCAAACCAGTGAAAAATCAAGGCTGGCTGGCCAGATTCTCATCTGAATTACCCAAGTACAGATCTGAGCTTCCTTAAGAACCTCCGAAATAGTGGTGTGCATCAAAGATCAGAATCAAGTCTCTCTTTATTTATGCTGTAGCACTCCTGGATACTGAAAAATGAAAATACAAATGGTAGAAAAGGAGCAGAAGGAAATGGCCCTTAACGCTTCAACTGCAATCTCTTATGTCCAGTATGCCAAACGTGTTAGTAATGGGAGATGACTCAAAGCAAGTCAACTTTCCTGTCACTTCCCCCCTGTGGCAGTTGATTTTTTTTTTTTTTTTGGTTACTCACCTTTCCCTCCTTTGCTGACACATGTCATATACCTGTGTTAATATGATACTTCCCTGTTTGTAATGTTTGTGCATGTTGCATAAGCAGAAGTTACGGGGTTTGCTCAGATGCTCAGTCCTTGTTCTGGCCAGCTTTTCCAAGGCAGCTTTACCCAGTCTCATCAGATCAGCTCAGGGTTTGTATGTTGTCTCACTGCTGGTACCCCAGTGACTGACTTGCTCACTCTTTCCACAGGATGTGGGACTGCTGGAGATCCCTGCAGAGCTTGCTGCCCTCCTGCAGGTAGCTGAAGGTGAGAAATCTTTTGTCCTTCCCTCCCTTTCCTGCACTGTTTTACTTTACTGTTCATTTCCTTGTTTTCTAGCAGTTTAAGCATGTGCTTGCTCTACCTGCTGCCTGTCAGGTGGATTGTGTTTGATTTATCATCACAGTGTAAATATGATAAAGGCAAACGCTGTCATGTATATTGCTTCCCAGAACGACAGAGCGGAAAAGCGACCTGGGCCAGTGGGCAGAGCACTAGATTAAAATTCAGTACCTTTGTTACTTTTTCTTCTCTTTCAAATTGTGCTCGTAGAACTGATGACAGTTATGGTGCAAAACTTTTGCTCAAAGCTATGTGGCAGCAAACTGTTAAAGAACTCGGATCTCTTGCAGAGCTGGATGTCTAGAGTGTGAGAACTTAAACCCATCTTTTTTCTACTCAAAAATCTTTAAAGAAATTGAAGGGAAAGAAGTCAAAACTACAGTTTTGGCACTTTCAAAGAAATGTTTTTGGTTTTTCCTTAAAAACTTCTCTTCAAAAGCAATTGTCTTTTGCAATAGAAGTGGATAGAAACAATGTAACAACTTAAGGATGTAACAATGTAACAACTTAAGGATGCAACAATGTAACAATTAAGGGAAACGTTTTCCTTGAGATGGAAAGTTTTTTGTTTTGTTTTGTTTTCAAATCACCAAAATATCACTAACTGAAGTAATTTCCCAAGTTATTGACCTGATCCTGAGTTAAGTTATTTGCAATTTGGTTTCCTCTGTAACTCTTAGTACAATGTGTATATTTAAGTTGAAATAGGTTGAGGCAGAATTTACCTCTTGGTGTTGCTATAGCATCTGACAAGATGACAGCTGTACCTTTGGCCTTCTGCATAGTACAGTAAAAGATACATTCAGGCAGAAGAGTCTTGTGAATTGGAGCAGACTGTGCTCGAGTCTCAGATACCCTGCGCTTCGTGGCGTACCCCTCTAGTGACTGTCAGCTGGTCTAGTGAGCAATGTTACCTAGAGGAGCTCAGGCGATAAACCAAACTGAAACTGCTAGAAATGAAAGCTGACGGGACCTAAAGAGGGAGGAGGAGGAGGAGAGCAAGAGCATCAGGGTACGCTTTGGTTTGGAGATACAGGAATGCACAGAAGCTGTGCTGCACTGAGAAATCTCTTCATTTAGGAAGATGTTTGCTCCTTCATTAACCATGATAAATCCCTCATCCAGTGTCTCATCATGAAAACCTCTCATTTACTTGCTGACTGAACACTTGTCAGCAGTATCTCTGCATAGGCTCAGTGTTTCCTACTCCAGGTGCTGACTGCTCTCTGGGTGTTACCTAGAGATAAGAGTCTGAAAGATCACAGCTGTAAAAGCTCTCTCCTGAATTTAGGCCTTGTGGTGTCAAGGAAGTGAAGATGTGCCTGCTTGGGGGTTTAAGGCAGCAGGGGTGGACCAGGTGTCTCTGGAACCAAGAGGCTGGTACAGGTGCTTGGGCAAAGTTAGATGCATGTTAGCCATGTGTTGCACCATGAGTCAGATGTGTTCTGGCTGCCTTTCCAACTGCTACAACAGAAGACCTCTTTCTCTTGCAGATCAGTACCGAGCACAGTCCAACCAGATCACTGAGGCATTGCCCCCAGAAGTCAAGGTCAAAGATGATCTTTCCCTTCCACCCACCATCAACAGCTATCCTTTTTCCTCCTTCATTAAGTCATACTTCCAGGTGGGAACTCTGTTCATCTCTCTTCATTGCTTCCCCACTGGGGAGAGACACTAGTTCTAGTTACAACTAGGAACCAACTCCGTGTTTTTGTCCTTTTATTTCTTTGTAGAAGACAGATTTCCCTGCACCTGGTCAGCCTCTGCAGCAACCCTTAACCCGTCTGGATGCTGAATACCAGGAGAGTGCACTTGAGATCAACAAACTGGTAAGAGAGGTCTTTCTTGACCAGGGCCTTGTTGAAGAACAGGTGGGCATATGACATTGTTTTGATGCCTTCATACAACAAGATGCTGGTGGTGGCTGCTGTTCTCACAATACATGGTGTGTTAGGAGAGCAGGATAAATTGCTCCTTCTAGGCACCGGAGCAGTCTGGCAGAGATGACATGCAGCCCCTTAGGGTTGCTGGGTTCTTGCTGAGACATAGACCAGTCATAGGCCAATGGAATCAAAGTGAATTGCCTCGTGACATAGCCTCAGAATTTGGCAGGGCATATAGGAATTAGACTGTTAAACCTTAGCTTCCCAATATTCCAGATGCAGTAGCAATGACAGTATAAGGGAGCTTTGTCTTCTCAAGCACTTATTCTTAACTGCCAGTCATAAAAAGTTTTATTTAACCCAAGTCTTTTCCGTGATGTGGTTTATAGTAAATATATTGATTTCATCTCAGACATACAGTTGCTTCAGTACACAACAGGGGACAGTGACCTGTGTATAAAGGCTGGAAAAAGGCAGGGACTTTGTTATCCATAAAACTACACTGGAACCACACCTAATTCTGTAGTGCTTGTGTGAAGAGGATGGTGTTATTTCAGCTCTGTGGATGTGAAACATGCATTTCTTCTTAAAAATGATAATGTCAACTCTCTGAAAAGAAAATGAAACTTCAGGTAATTTCTAAGTAAATCTAGTAATCTTTTTGAGAATTACATGTAATTAAAATAAGCCCATTATGAAAGGTAATACCTAAAAAGAGTGTCTTGTTTTGTCCTAATGATCCCAATTATAGAAGAGCATAAGCTTCAATAAAATCTTGTGAATAGGATTGTGTTTAAGCAGACTACTGTTATTTTTCCTGAAGATCAAACATAATTTTTCTCCATTGCTAATTTAAAAATATAGCTATTTCTTTGGCAAAGGCTTTAATACATAGGGATTTACTACAAAGAATTCCATAGAACTAAACAACCACCATCTCCTGTTTTTCTCAGTGAATCTCTGATACGCTTACTACCATTAACCATTTTAAGAAGTGTTGTTCTCTGAGAAAAAAATAGTCCATCACTCATAAATGTCCTTTCCAAAGCTACCCATGGTGCCCTTAAGAAAAATTTTAATCTAGTGATATATTGAAGAGTAGGGGTTGAAAAAAATTATTCTGTAGCTAAGGGTGAGACATATGGATTACAAAAGCATTGAAGATGTTGGTATGCATAACCAAGAAGCTGAATCTGCTCAAGTGAGTTAGTTGAGATACCACATTTCATCCTACTTGGTATAATATTAACTACAGTGAAGTGTTTTTAACACTTAACTGTCAGACGCTGTTTCCTCATGTCTGGCTCTGAGCTTTTGACAAAGATCAGCCAAGCATCAGTTTGTTTTCTGTACCTTTACAGCTAGGCAGCCTGTGGCCACAGGCACAGTGGCAATAGCCTAGGGCAACTTGCTTGTGTGTCTGAGCTCTGCCCAAAGCAGAAGTATTTTGCACAAGAACAAATTCTGAGTCAGAGACATAACTAAGAAGAGGCTGAAGTCATCCTGACTTTTAGTCAAGGTCCTATCTCAATGAACACTGCCTCTCAAATTCCTCAGAATTTGGGTGGTGCACAAAACCTGAGAACAGATCCTGATCTCAGTGTTGACTACTCTTCTTAGGCTCACAAACGCCCTGGTATCTACGACCCAGATTAACCCTTTGTCCCAAACAGTGTTGTGAGGTGACACAGCTAGAGCTCTCTCTTTTTTTTTTTTCTTCTCCTGAATGCTTCTAGATTTTGCGGTTCATTGGTGACAAGAATCTCCATGGCTGGCAGGAGATACTTCTGGGCAACTACATTGCTGGAAGAGGTTTGAATAATGTGCCTCTACGCAATGAAATCTTCAGCCAAGTGGTTGCCCAGACATGGAAGAACCCAGACATGGAGCACAGCCAGCGAGCTTGGGTCCTGATGGCGACTTTGCTGAGCTGCTTTGCCCCTTCACCAGCACTGGAGAAGCCGCTGCTGAAGTAAGGAGAAAAGACCTAGATGCACTTTCATTAAGGTTGAGATGAGCAGTGTGCTAAAGGCAGTTCCCTTTTCCTAGATTTGTGTCAGATCACGGCATGGAGGGCTACAATGCTGTTTGCCAGCGCAAGATCTTGACAGCAGCGCAGCACACAGAGATAGACGCTACTTCCTCTCGGGCCTACCCTCCCACTCAGCTGGAGTGGACTGCAAACCAGAGGAGAGGGAAGATGGTGCTGGATGTTCATACCTTCAATGGTAACTCATGCTTCTGCCCTTCCACTATCATCTAGTCCCTAAGGACTTTTCCAGTGCAGAAATCAGCATTCAGAAAATACTTCAGCTTAGTAAAGAGGGATCAGAACACTCATTGCGGCTGTTCTAGTTGTTCATCTCTATGGGTCTAGTTTTCCTGTTACCCGTTATTGCATATCCCAGGTAGCAGCAATTGCTGCCTTTGTTACAGGTACTTTCTGCCTTTTTCCCTTCTCAAATATTGGCTTATGCTGCCTCTTGAGTGCTCAGAAGCTCCATGAACTGGATGCAGAGCCTCCTTGCTCTGGCTCCTTGGTGAGCGGCATGGTGGCCCAAGCAAACCAAGACACTGTGACGGTTTTCAGCTGTCAGGCTGGAAATGGCAACCTGTGCCATCAAACTGTTATTTTGGGTGTGAATGTGTTCATGTGGAGCCCTCCATCTGCTTTCAGTCCTCTCCACCTGTCCCCTTCCTCAGGAGTGTGTGAGACTTTCCAGCTGGGCTCTGCTTGTCCCCTGCAGAGCTTACGTATTGCTTTGGGTCCTGTAGTGGGTGCTGTGGTATTGACTCTGTTTTCCGTGTTAGAGGAAAAGTTCTCAGCTGAGGTGGAGTCCTGGATGACTGGGGAGCAGTATGCAGCCTGGCTCCTGAGTGCAAGGTACTGCCAGAGGGAGGGAGAAGATCTGGGTATGTGAAAGAAGTTGTCACAAGTTCTAGTGTTCAGACTGGTTGGGGCTGCAGGCTAGAATTTGTGTTGTCAGATGAGGAACAGCCACTCCCCACGCATTCTGGCTTGTGCTCTCTCCTTCACCCGCCTGATCTTAGGGAAGGTTTCCCTGCACATGGCAGGAGGTTTGGAACTAGATGATCTTTAAGGTCCCTTCCAACCCAAACCATTCTATGATTCTACAATTCTATCTGTGTGCATGAACTATGGGCCTCTTTAGGAACAGAGGAATCACTGGTGTGATCTGTCAGAGCAGCTTCAGAGAAAAGATGCAAAAAAAAAAGAAGGACATCTTGAGTGATTCTACTTTATTCTTGACCTTGGGCATTTAATTGTTGATTCACACCCTAAATGTTAAGGACTTAAGCCAGGATAGATACAGCAAGAGGCAACTGAATGCAATGTTTTCCTTTCCCTTTCCTCTGCCTACCAAGACACCTTGTCTCTCCTTCCTTCCCTTGTTATCAGGGGCTGTGATAAGAAGTCCCGAGGGTGGTCTATCTCCATGTTTACTGGCAACACGTGGCAGGACCTGCTGGGCTGTGACTTTGTGCTGGACCTCATTGGAGAGATGGAGGAGACCAGCAACCTCAACAACACTTCTCAGTCCTCAGCTGAGTACCCCATCTCTCCTGAAAGGGACAGAAGCTTCCTCCAGAGCTCTGACCTGGATTCGTAAGTCACCTAATCCTCCTGCCCCACCACTTGTGGTCCTGTCACCTGGTGACTCGTCTTCCTCTCAGCACTCCGTGCTGTCTTCATCTCATTTTCCTCTTCAACAGGATCCCTCCTGCTCCAGGCATCCAGGCCCCTACCTTCCCACCACCTGGCCTGCCGCCAGAATTCCACAATCTCCATCCAGGTAAGATCTCTCCCAGGACAGTGGATGGCACTGAGAAGGGCCAGATGGGCCCCATGCAAGGAATCAGAGCAGAGAGGGAAACAGGTGATTCTTCTTGATGTAGAGCAAGGAAGGGCTCTCCACTCCAAAACATGACTGTCTCATAGGTACTGGAGACAGGGGAATGTTCCTTGCCTGCCTTGTCGCTAGACTTCTCTCTGCTCTTAGGTCCAAGATTCAGAGATGACCTGAGGGCCCCTGTAGGCTTGGATCACTATGTGGATGATCTCTTTAGCACTGTGCTGCATCAAGGCTCCAGAGTACCAGTAAGTCCTTTGATGTTCCCTCTTACTTTCTCTCTGCACCTCTCCTGTCCCTGAGACTCTTGAGCGCGCCTCTGCCTATTCACGCTGCCTCTGCTCAGCTCAGATGTGCCTTTGGATGGCTCTCCCTCTGTGAGGTCTGTCTCTCTGAGCTCAGATAACTCTGTTTTTTCTTGATGCAGGATATGGAGAACAGGGAGAGTCTGACTGGACGCATGAAAGGAGGTGGGAAGATTGGACCCACACAGAGAGGAATCTTTCCTTCTACAGGTCTGTAAGGGGATGAGACAGCTGGGAACACCTGTGGGGCTATGTAAGCTTCAGTGAGCACAAGTCAGGGAGTCCCTTAAATGCTAATTAGTGCATGGGCTCAACTGATTCATGAGGAGCATTGGTCTGTAGAGTAGGTCATCAGAAGTTGCACTCCTCACTTCCAGGTGCTGGGAATCAGATGCTTTGAGGAAGGTGCTAGATAAGGTTACCTACCACCTTTTTTCTGGTTTTAATTTCTCTCTTGAGTTGGTCTTGGGTTCAAGGCAACAGGTAGCTTGCTTCTGACCTGGGCCACCTCTTCCCTAGGCCAATACTCAATAAGTCCTGTGTTCACCTTATATTCACCTTGTGCTTTCACGAAAAAGTTGCTGCCTTTCTCAGGGGAGGATTTTAATCTTTCTTATTGCTTCCTTACAGACTTTCCCATCATCTCTAGCTATTCCTTGGGTTAGTAAGTCTGAATCCTGTAGAGATTCTGTTTTGTGTGTTTGTTTTCTTCACTTTTCCTCGTTTCTGTGGAGCTAAGACTCAGGTATTTTCAGTAGGGTGGAGTCCAACACCAATATATTAATGGCACTGGGAAAATTTCATGTGTGGGAACACACCCAGCTGTTTCAGTAAGGTGGGGAATGTCCTGTTCAGGTCATTACTGAGTCTGGGACTATTTTTGGTTACTGCAGATGCTTTGGGGCATGACAAGCTCTATGACAGATCACTGGCCTGAGGCCAGTTTGTCACTCACGTGGCTACTTACATCAGCAAGGGACGTGAAGATCTCTCTATGGCATCTCTGGGCCAGTCTCACTGGCGAGGACATCGTGATTCAGTAGAGCTATGCTGTGTGCTGACTCACTCCTATCCGAGACTGATCTCCATGCCCCTTGCTCTGCTGGCTTTGCCCTCGGTGGGATTTCTGTTTTGTGACCTCATGTGGGACTTGACTGCTGGGAGCAGAGGAATTCCTTTCTCCCCACAGTTCCTTCACATGATACACAACGCCACCCAGGCCAGGGCTTGTTGTTCATTCACCCTTTCTACCTGCTGCAAAGAGACCGATGTGGACCTGGCAGTCCCAGAGATCTTTGCCCAAACCTCAAGAGAAACGCTTCTCTGTAATCATTCACAGGCAGGAGTTATTTATATGCTCAGTCATGAAGGATGGTGGTGTCCCAAGCTACACTACAGAAGCAGGGTCTGGATCCTGTTATTGTCAATTCTGGCAGGCCACACATTTCTCTTAGGTTTCCTTTTTCCACCTGAGTTTTGCTGTGTCCTGCTGTGTGAAGAGATAAACCATCCACATGTCCCTGTGGTTGGCACATGTGGAGAGAACCAGAGGCACCCAGCCTATGTGATGTGTTCTGTGGGATTGATCAGGGCTTTCTGATCTGCAATTCCCCAAAGGCACTGTACGTGTGGCGTTTTGCCTCTAGGCTTATCTGGAATGACTCAAGCACCAGTTTACCAGTCTATGCCTTCGATGATGGGGATGCCAGCAGCCATGCCCATGATGCCAGCGGCTGGTGGGATTGCACCTATGCCAGGTAATGACACAGTGTTTCAGTAACTATACAGGGAAGGGGGATGGAAGCGTGTGTGTCCTAACAGAGCCTGTGTGTTTGAACCTCAGGCAGGGTGCACAGTGAGCACTTAGCTCTGGGCTGTGGGGAATGGTTGCCTGTGGGTGTTTGCAGACATGTGTGTCTTCCACAGCCATGATTATGCCCCAGCCTGTGGTTCCAGCTGTAGATCCCAATCAATTAGCAGCACAACAGCAAGCCTTTATCAACCAGCAAGCCATGCTTATGGTGAGTGGAAGGGACTGGCTGGTAGGAGGCTGAGAACTGGGGAAGAATGGCACACTGGTGTACGTGCTGTGAAGAGGTTGGCCATGCTCCTCTTCTGCCATAGGCCTGCTCTGTAACGCTGTGCTTGTGTGCTGGGGTTTAGCTATATGAAGTTGGAATTATTTAAGACTGCAAAACTGGAAATCCCCTTTTTGCCCCTTTGTGTACATGGGGACACTGAGGCACCACAGGTGAGTGAGAGGCAGGGACAAGAGCAGGCCCCAAAAAGCCTCAGCTGTAATTCCCATGTGTTTTTAAGTTGGGATTTGCTACAGATGCAGATCCACAGTATTCTGCTTTCTGTACAAAGCCTTGCGATTGCATGAAGGTCTGAGGCGATTTCAGTGGTAGCTGAGTCTTTGGGGTGGTGTTAGGAGCTCTGTGTACTTGGCCGGGTGGGACCAGACTCCCTGGGAGCGCCTTGTCTGTAACGCTGGGAAATTTGCAGTGAACTATGTAGATGTTTTGTGATTACCAGTGAAAGAATGGGACAGCCTGACTGATGGCTAGTGTTTTTCTGTAGCCTAGAGATCATGGACATTGCAATTCCTTCCTCCAGGCCCAGCAAATGACGCTTCAAGCCATGAGCATTTCCCAGCAGCAGCAGCTGCAGCCAGGGCAGTGGCAACAGTCTCTTGAGAACTCAAGGCCAAGAGTCTCAAGTCTGCCACAAGCCCAAGCCCAAGCCCCAGCTCTAGTCTCAGCCCCAGTCCGAGCCACTTCCCCAAAACCTAAGAAGCCTCCCAGCAGCCAGAATGCCGCACCACCACCGAAGGCTCCAGAACTGCCAGCTAAGGCAGAAGAACAGGTATGAGAAACGAACAGTGGTGATGAATTTGGTTTGAATTTCATGATTTGCGTTTGCTCTGTGTCCGCTCCAGTGTGACAGTGGTTTGGCAGAGAAGCGAGCAGAGCGCTATGCTTACCTATGATACTGAGGCCTTTCAAACTCTGCTTGCTGAGTCTTTAAGACATGAGATCAAATCTTGGTGGCATTAGCTCTGTGGAGGTTTGGCTGCAGTGTTGGCAGTGAACTATGAACAATTAATTCCCAGCTAATCTGAATTTTACCATAGGAAAATTCATCACTCTAAATTATTTATCTTCTAGCAAGTTATCTTGGGCCTCTTAACATACTCTCCTTCTCTGGACTTACTTGATGATTCCTTGGGTCAGAAACTGATCTCTTGGGACACTCCCAGATGGGGAGAAGTTCTAGATCAGAACTTGGGCAAGGGCAGATCACCTCTAATCTTAAGGGCACTGTGGTATCTGCTGGCTAGTGCTAGTGAACCATGTTGTGAACTGTTTGCAGGTTTATGACTACACGGAAGACCAGTTCTCCGACAGTGAAGATGGTGACTATCCTCGGGAAACTTTCCAGCAGAAGAGAGAATATTTTCAGAGGATGGGTAAGCAGCTGCCACTTCGGGAATTTCACGCATCATAACACCTTGTTCTGCAGCCTCCCTAGCATAATGAGGTGTTCTTGTCTTCCTGTCTGGAACCCAGCTAATCTCTGCAGGGGCTGCTGATGCTGTACGTAGCTGGAGTTTTGGGTACCTGCTCAGCTGGCTGCAGTTCAGATTGTGAGATGTTGTGTTGCCATTTTTCTAGAAATCTTTGGGCTTGTGACTGTTACGACCTCCTTTGCCTCTAGAAAGCATAGACTTCTGCTGACTGATGCAAGGGTGGGAACTATGCCATTAGTGCTAGGTTTCGGCTGTGGATTTAACTAGCTTAGGTCCCCCTTTCTATGCAGGATATGAACAGATCCGAGTGAAGAAAGTCAGGCTTCCTCCCAAAACCTGGACCCCTCCAGCAAATCCCCAGCCAAAGCAAGAGGAGGAGAAGGAAGAGAAGAGGGAGAAGAGGAATGAAGAGAATCCCAGCCCTAAACCAGAGGCAGGTAAGATGATGTGCAGTGGAGACCAGGCAGGCTGACAAGCAGTAACTTTCCAGGAGCATTGGGCCAGGATATAGCCAGAGGAGGAATGGATCTGGTTCTTCTGGGACTTTGCATCTTGACAACAGATGAGAGAGAGAAAGGCCTGAGCTTTGGGAAGTGAGATCCCAAAAGAAGGCCGTGGAAGGCCATAGCAAGCCAGCCTAGGGGTTAAAAGAGAGCGAGCTTCAAATGAGATAAAGGGATTTCTCCTGTGTCTTTGCTGGTCTGTTGGTTAAAGCTGTCATCTCCAATAGCTTGTGCTCCCCCTTTGCCACCTCCTGAACCAAAGCCAAAAAAGCAGACACCGAAAGTGAAGAAGGAGCCACCTGTAGTGAAGCCTTCAGGCCCTGAGTCACGGCCTGCACCCAGCCGGGAGATCCACAACATCATCAAAATGTACCAAAGCAGGCCAGGCCCTGAGCCCCAGCCTGTTGAGCCTGTCAGGTGAGAGTGGGATCGCCCCAAGTGGGCAGGAAGATGAGTGGGACTATATGGCAGCCCTGCCACATGGCTCCATTGTGGCCACAACCCTTCAGCAGCCCCTGTAACTATTTCCTTGCAGGAGAGTGTCCAAGCCATTTATGAAGAAAAATGACCCCAAAAATGAAGCTCTGGCCAAGCTGGGAATGATGAACCTCCCGTCTCCCAAATCGGTGAGTTCTTTGCTCTCCAGTCACCTAAGAGTTCACCACAGAGGGCCTGTGTATCTAGTCTCCAGCAAGTTGGGAGCTACCTGGCTGGTAATGCAGTAGCAGCCAGGTGATTTCTTGTTGGGTTATTAGACAGCTGTGAGCTCATACCATGGTGCTGCCTCTCCTAGACTGGTTTCCAGTCTGTAAAGTCGCTTGAAGTCCTGAAGAAAAGGCTCTGGAGCAGCAAGTCCTATTATGATATGTTTAAGGCTGATCTGGAAGCAAGAAACTAGTGTTCCCCACATTTGGCACCAAGGTCTTGGCCCATTAATGTCTTTTTTTCTCCTTCCCAACTGGAGTCTTCAATCTCAAGTACATCGTTCTCTGCACCCGGGTTTGCTTGATCTTCATCTGTTTGTAGATCATGTGCTGATTTAAAGGTCCTGGTATCCCTGTTCACACAGGTCTTGCTTCTAGGGTTGGACTGCTGCCCTAGGGATGATATATAACAGCAGTGTCAGGAGCACGGTAATGCAGAGAATGACTGGGTCAAATGGTTTTGCTGTCTTGCAGCCTTGTCCCCCGCCAGAAGAGAAGAGAACACCTCCACCTCCCAAACCCAAGCCAGGCTCAGCTTCCAGCTCTATCAAAGAGAAGCAGTTGCCTCTCCTGTCCATCTTCAGCGGGGAGAGTACCCCACCAGGTTCCCCGGCCGCTCCTGCTCCCCCTCTTCCCCCACCATTGCCTTCACCTCCCCTGCTTAGGAACCAAGACCGGCAGGAACCCACAGAGAAGGGTGAGTATTGGCTTCACCCAAGTGGGGTTTGTTAGCGGGGGTGGAGGAGATGGAATCAGAATCAGCCCGGTGGCCTGAGAGTGTCACATGTTCTGTCATCAGCCAGCTGCCCAAAGACTGAGTGGGATGTGTGATATCAGAGACTGTCACCATAGTTCCTGTCTGGCCCAGCACTCAGCGTGGCGCTTCCCAGCTCTGACTCTTCCCTTTCTTCCCAGTGCAGTGCAGGATGTCAGGCACAAATGATGAAGGAGGGGCTGGGTTTCTCTGAAAAATGCAGCTGAAAACAGAAAGGACCTTTGGGCTACAACTTTATCAAGGTCTAGTCCACAATACGTTTTATTACCTACCTAAAGCATGATTACTTTATCAAAGCTGCAATTCAATGGATGGACTTTAGACCAGAGAGGAATGGGAAGCCAGATGTTTTACCTTCTAGAGCCTCTGGAGGGTCCTTAAAGACAGGCTGAGGAATGAGGGAATGTTTCTCAGAGGGAGAATGAGAGCCTGAAAGACCTTGGACACTGACAACATAAGGAGCATCTGGATGCTGCCCACCTGAATAATGACATAGCTAATGCTTGTCAGCAGGAGTTTGGAAGTGTTATTCAGTCCTAGGGTTTGCGTCTGAATTGCAGGGGGAGCCTGGAGCCATGATTCATTTTAGACTTCGCTGCTATTTTGGATACATGTGCCAATGTATTTCAAGTTGTTTAAAACACTCAGCAGCATCACATTTTATAACATACAAGGAACAGTCAGTCAAGCACATTACTGCAGGACTCCATCCTGCATCAGCTTCCCTGGTATAAAAGAATGTCCCTGTTTCACTTCCCCTGTCTTTTATAATGGATCTTCAGGAAGTCCTGTGAAAGTAAGTGGAAGTAACTGGATTAGCCTGAAAATCCCTACGTGCTTTTGATTAGCAATATAGAAACAGCTGAACTGTGGGATCTACTACATTTCTTGATTGTCTATGAACTCTGAAGTTTTGAAAGTTGGGCATGCTTAAATGAAGATATTCCTACCTTGTAAAGCAATGCCTTTGAATGGTTGTCTTCAGACTCAGCCTGTCTTAAATAGATCTCCTGCAGAGAGAAAATTCAGTGCAAGTACTGGGTGCCTTGTACCAGAACCTTGCAGTCTGCAAGCTCAGGGGAGAACTTTTATGTCCTTTTGAAACCTTAGCAGCCTTTTTGTAATGACATAAAATGAAACTGGTCTTCAAGTTTAAGCACAGGGCTAGTATTTTGCCTGGGACACCATGTGCTCTCTATCTCTGAAGTGCTTCTGTTATGAGCACTGAACTTTGTGGCTAATACAGCGAGTATAAATGCTATCAGAAATGCTGGTACTCACATGATGGCTGTTTTGTGCGTACATTCGTGTTAGCTGATTACTGACCTTCAAGAGAGTTCTTGACACTGATCTTCAATCAGGCAAACGGCACTGTCCCCTTTCTCTTGGTAGGTCTTTGGTAGGTGGGAAGGTGACCCTGTAGTCAGCAAAGCCCATCTTCACTGCTCTTTCTCCTCACACAGGCTCTACTGTAACAGTAGCAGAAGATGATGGCATCAAGACCCAGCTATATAAGCTCACTGCCAGTGTCACCTTTTCCTATGTCAACCCTGTCTGGAAAATCTTTCTGCGCAAAGAGGTATAGCTCATTAGCTGAGGGCTGGCTATGGGGGGAGAGAACTGGTCCCATATTTGGTTAAACTAATTTCTTGTCGTAGGCAGCCAGTGTGATAGAAGAGCAAAAAACCAGTTCTGGGAGGAGGTCATGTGATATGGGATTCAGAGGCAGGGGATCATCTCAGAGAGGATCCGGGTCCTACTCTGCCTTACTGACTCTGGTGTCTCAGTTTCCCTACCTGTCCTTTTCCTCCTCAGTAAAGCACTGAGAAACCTGCAAATAAAGTAAATTTTTTGTTACCTGGTGCTTTCCTATTAAAATAGGATAAACGTGTTTAAAACCAAGTGTTGGAGAGTGCACTGGATCGACTGGGGTTCATCCCATGATCTCACCATTTTCCTTTTGGTCCTTCGCTCCTGGTCCTTCTGTTTACATTCACAGTGTCTCTTCCCTGCCTGTCCTGGGAGATGGACTCACTCCTTTCAGCAGTAGGGCATATGGATTACAAAACATCCCTGGGGAGCTATTTCTGCAACTTCTGTAAACATCTGTAGCATTACTATTGTTTTTATCCTCCTCTTGCAGGTGTTTTACCCCAAAGAAAATTTCAGTCACCCATATTGTCTGAACTTGCTGTGTGAACAGGTACGTATTGGCGTGTGACTCAAGGCCTGTTGTCTCTCTGTTTGGGGACAAAACACTCCATAATTACATTGCATAAGTTGCCTTCACCTCTGCATCGCTAGCAGTGCCAGTCTCTTCTCTAGGTCCACCCAGTCAAGCCCCCATTCACTCCTCTCTGAAACTCAGTCTGCTTAACAGCCTCAGGTGCTCCAACACACTCAGATGTGGCCTTTCCAACCGAAGCCTCTCTGTTTCCTTCCTCTGCAGATCATGCGTGACACCTTCTCCGATTCCTGCCTTCGGATCTCCAGGGAGGAGAAGCGCAAGATGAAAGACCTGCTGAGTAAGTAACAGCCCCATCATCCCTTCCTCCCTGTGCCCATGCCAGCTTTTGGTTTGGAACGAGAAACCAGCCTCCAAGCCCTTTCAGGCAGGAATTAGGGCAGAGGTGAAATGCTTGTCACTGCAGCAAGAAAGCATATTTGTGTGTGTTGTGTAGTGCAGTGTAGGAATGTTTGTTTATTCCAAATAGCCAGAAAATGGCTCTGAAATTTCTCTGAGCCGGAAAAACTTGGTTCTGATGTGTTTATTGTGGGGAGAGGAAACTGAGGCCCAAGGATGGGATTTTGAGCTGTCTCAAAATCCAACTGTCTTCTTTGGCAGGAGGTTCATGGAGAGGGTGAGAGAAACTAGTGGTAGGCTGGTGTATGTGCAAGTACTGTGGTATCCTTTCACCTCTGCATGTTGTTTGCTGCGCTGTAATCACAGAGGAGGACTGGTGGGAACTAGTCCCTGAGCAGAGGAAGACTTGGCCATCTTTGACTTACTGAGAAAGTATCTGCTTTGTACCCCTGCTAGTGGAGTTCCGGGTTGGCAACGATGTCCAGTCCATTCAGGAGGATGGGATAAAGAAGAGGATTGTACTGGCTGCTCGGGATAACTGGGCTAACTATTTCTCCCGCCTTTTCCCAGTTCATGTGAGTCTTAAGCTTCTCACCAGACCCTGGGCTTGCATTAGCTGTGTGGCTGTAGTTCACCTGAGATCTCTTTCTGTCTTCCTGCCTGGCCATACATCACTCATTCTTCTGCGCCTTCTGTACCTTGCTGGGTTTGACACCTCTGTCAGTCCAGGGCCTTTTTCATGGTACATGTGGTAGCATCTTCTTCCCCTGCTGCTTTTCGTCCAGGTGGGATGGAGCCTTTGATGCTCTCTGCTGCGCTTCCCATACAGGGCGAAAATGGAAGTGATGTCCAGATCTTGGGTGTTTCTCACCGGGGCATGCGGCTGCTGAAGGTAGTGAAAGCAGCTGGCTATAACCCTGAGCACCTGAAGATTCTTCGCAGCTACAGGTGAGCAAAAGGGCATTGGATGCTGCAGGTTGATAATTGGTCACTTGCAGGATGCTTTCAGAGTGTTAGGATGCAAACTGAACAGGTGAGCTGAAAATTCCCTGGTTGTGCTCTGCTCTCTAGGACTGTCCTGGGTCAGTGGTGACTCACTGACCCTCCTTGGCCTTTCCCTTTCCTTCCTACCCTGTGCTTTGCTTACAATAAGTGAGTGCTCCATGTGAGTCAGCTCCATGCATGTCATCACAAGGGTGGTTCTCAGAGTGGTGTGGTGAAAGCCGTGAGCAGCCTGTGGTGCTGTTACTGTTGTAATACAGTGCTGGTGAAAGGCCACCTTCTGGAGCACACTGAGGCCTGTCCCCATTCTCAGTCCTTGGAATGAGCTGTCATCCCCATGATCTGCATCCCTAGCTCTGGCAGAATGAGCCTGAGCATGCTGGCTGTGTTCTCAGCTTTGCAGATGTTCTGTCAGTGGAACTGAAGGGCAGCAATGCCCTGGAGTTCTCTCTGAAGACGGAGCAGCTCTTCCTGCACTCTCCGAAGGCTCCGTGCATCAAGGCCATGGTGGAACTCTTCATCCAGGAGCTGAAGCAGGTGAGAGAGCAGCTGTAGTGCAGTAGGGAACAAAGCTGGTTTCCCACATGGACCTGAGAGGGTCTATAGGGTGATATGATCTGAGTCCTTCACATCCTAGGGACAAGATTTGACCTCCCCATTGCTCTTTCCCCAGGATACCAACTATGTCATTGCTCTGCGCAGCTACATCGTGGATGACAAAAGCCTTCTTAGCTTCAAGAAGGGTGACCTCATTGAGTTACTGCCCATGCAAGGCGTGGAGCCAGGTGAGGGAGTTTGTCGAGATTGGCAGGAAAGGTGGGGACTGGGTTCAAGGGCCTGCTGGGACCCATGGTGCCCAGAGCTCTATGTGCTGCTGTCAAGTGAACCAGAGGAAAGCAGACTGTTAAGGGCTGGTCAGCCTTTAGCTCTGCCATTCTCTGACCACAACCCACCTTGTTCCAGCTGCCATAGTTAGAGGGGATGTTATCTTCAGATGCAGGAAAGACTGGTCAGTCTGATGCTTTCCTTTGCAAGTAGAATGCTTCACTGCTCGTTTCTCTTGGTAGCTGCCATGGTTCCTGATTCTTTCTCCTCTGTTTCTGCAGGCTGGCAGTTTGGCTCCACTGGTGGCCGCTGTGGTATTTTCCCCACCAGCCTGGTGCAATTGGCTGCAGCCCCTGATTACCTCAGCACCAGCATGGACAGACATGAAGGACTGAGAAAGAGCATGAAAGCTTCCCCAGAGAGCAGGAACACCAGCAGGAAGGTGAGTTGTCCTTGGGGAACTTCTAGGGAATATGGCCAGGTTCTGTGGGAGCTACCAGGGTGGGTCTGTAGCCCTGGTAGCATCTGACCTCCAAGGCTAGTGGGAAGACGACGACTGCTTAATCCTTATAGATGGAAACACTCAAATAGTATCATAGTGGGATGGGGAGGCACCACACACAGATGAGGCCTTCCCAGGTCTGACAGGTGACAAGAACAATGCACACTAGTTGCTCAGATGATTTTTTAGGCTGAGTTTTGGTGCCTATCCCTGCAGAGTTCTGTTCCCAGCCTGACATCAGAACCTGACAGCATCGTGTCAATCCCTGCTGGTAATCATTATACCATGATAGACTTTGCCATGGCCTACTTCCGAGAGGCTCAGTCCATGTGAGTAGGCTGTGGTCCTTCCTAAACAGGCATACACAGGTCCTGTGTAGCCTGACCCACACCAATACATTTCTGGGGATATTTCTTGGATTGCATGTTCCCTCTCTTCTGTCTAGGCAGAGACTAAGGAGGAATTCTGCTGAAAAGAAAAGTGTAGCTGCCCTGGTCCAGCACACCAAGGTGAGTCCAGTCTCTCCCCATGGCTACAGCCAGAATCCCAGCTCCAGCATTGCCACTAGCCCCCACATGGCAAAAGTGCAGAGGGCAGATCCTTGGCTGTAGTCTCTGGAGGAGTGTAGGTGCCTCCTACTCTTCAGTACTGCCTACAAGATGCTGAGAGCTTGTGTCTTTCAGGAAGCCTGCAGCACAGCTCTGTGTGATCTGCTTCCCCAGTTTACTCTTGTAATCTGGCCCTGCAGGTCCCAATCCAGGAGTCTTTGCTCCAGTACTCTGACAGTGAGCTGAATGAGCTTGCTACAAAGAACTTCAAGAGTAAGTACCTCTCTAGGACACAACACTGCAGAGGCTGGAGCCAGGGTGAGTGGGATGGCCTTGGTGGCCTCACACAGGCATCAGGAGGCCCAGAGTGGGGAGTGAAAATTGTGTGAGGAGGGCCCCTTCTAAGGCATTTCTGCAGTTAATAATCACTTGTGTCCATGCTGCAAGTGTCCAGCAAAATGCACTTTGCCTCAAGTGCAAAGTGCCCAAGAGCATGCACTGCCTGGGCTGATGCCCCACTGACTACACGTGTCCAGTGCGAGCCTCGTAACAGCCCGTGGAGCAGAAAAGCTTTCAGGACATTTTCTAGTCTACCGCCTGCCCCATGGCAGGATCACCTCTGCTTAGACCTAAATGCTAGCCCTCACTTTGCAGCTCTGATGCGGTTCATGGGAGATCACTCAAAACTCAAGAACCAGAATGAGGTTGAATGCATCTCTGAAATCCTTCAGGTTTGTGATCTTCCTCTGGGAAACGTGCTGAAGTACCAATGGGAATGAAGGGCCAAGACCTTGCTGGGAATGGAGAGAGCAAGGAGAGCCATAAAGCAACCCCCTACATGAGAGAGGGAGCTGAAGCAGAGAGGCTGATTAAAGAACATGTTGGGGGAGGGGCTGCGTGTAAATGGTTTCCTGGATATCACTGTCTGGATGAGAGCACAACCTGACCCTCCTTCTTTAGGCCTGTGATAGCCCTAGAGACCAAAGCCCAGGCTTTAAGCTACATTGGTAGAGCTCTGAAGCTGGGAGAGGAAAGATGCAGAGATGACCTGGGGCCTCTCTGATAACTTCATTTCTTCTCTGATGCTGTCTTCTCTTCTCTGAATGCAGCTGTGCAAGGAGAAGGAGAGTTTGCATGATGAGGTCTACTGCCAGGTCATCAAACAGGTCACCCAGAACCCTAACCAGTGAGTACCAGCCCTGTCAGCTCCTGTGCATGCACAGATGGAGGAGAACCATCCACCTTGCTGCATGGACAGCAGGGCCAGAGGAGAGGCTACCACCTTAATGATGTGCTGTCCCAGCTGCTCAGATGCTGGGGCTTTTGCAGAGCACTCGGGAAATTTAGCCAGTCACTGGGTTTGGCTTTTTCACTTCAGTGGATGTTTTTGTCCTTGTATCTCTGGCTGCTGATACATCTGGGCACTGGTAAACATCGATGGAAGCTCCTGGTAGTGGTGCTGCTCAGAGCCCTGATTTCCTCTTCACAGCCCTGGGGAATTGGTACAACTGGCTTGATCCCACGCTGCCCTGCGATATGGCAGCAGTGGCATCAGAGTGGGCTTGACTTTCCCTTTCTTTGTTTGCTGTTAGAATAACTGAATCAATCCCTTCCTCCGCATAAGAAACCTCTGACCTGGGGTCGCCACCTCATTTCTGCCACCTGCCATAGGTGTTCAGAAGGGCAGAGGCTCACTTTGAGCTGCTTGGAGCACCAGTTGTCTTGTTCCAAGGTGCCCATAGTTCTTTCTGTCTCACAGGGAAGGCACGCTGCGTGGCTGGTTGCTCCTAAACCTGCTAACTGGGTACTTCCTCCCTTCTAACATCCTGATGCCCTATGCTACCAAGTTTCTGCAGCTAGCCAGCAGTGATCCATCTAGCACCCACCATGGTATGACTGTTTCTGTGTCCTGTAAAATAAACGGCTGCCCCCTTGTTACTAAAGCTCAGTGATCAAAGAAAGAAGAAAGGATCTGGGTGGGGACATGGTCCAATGAGGAAATTTCCCTTATCCTGTTAGGCAGGAGAAATGAGGGGGGTACTGAGGGACCTGAGCCTGCAGGCAAGAGTCTGCGTTGTATCTCTAGTCTTTCTATTTGCAGAGGTGATTTCCCACGGCGTGTTCACCCAGGCAAGGTAGAACTGTGTGACACTCTGAGGCTTAACTTAGCCTGCAGCTTAGTTTGGCAGCTAGACCTTGGGGGAAAGGCAGACCATGGTCTTCCAGAGTCATCAGCTGTGAGGTATTTGGGTTGGAATCCTGCCAGAGGAGAGGATTCTAGTTCTCCCATCCTGTCACTCCTGTGTACTCCTACTGCTCTGGATGCTGCCTGGGGCTGGCCCCTCGTAAGTCGGATCTGTCCTGGCAGAGTTGGAGATGAGGTTAAGTCTATTTCCTCTTCCAGCAGTGGCCCTGGGTTAAATTCAACACAGCCAGGATGACCCAACACCATAGGAGACAATGCTAAGTCCTCTGTTTGGATCAGCACATGAAGCTTTTTTCTTTTCCTGCAGATATAGCCAAGACCTGTCAGAGCAACCTGCGGAAAAATTTCATGTATGGGGGCCGTCGCCACCTTCCTTTCCCCGTGGAGATAGAAGCGTTGCTGGTATAGAGGGGCAGAGAAGTGGGGATGCTGGGAAGAGAGGGAAGGCAGAGGCTTGCCAGGAGGTGCTATGTGCAGTGTTGCAGGGGTGGTTAGTGTTCCAAGAGAGGAAATGAGGCATGTGCCTGTAAGGGGATTGGGAAGTGCTATGTGATGGAGTAGGAAGGGATATGGGCAGGGAAGAGTCAGGTACTATGGACAAATAGTGGAAGGCAGAGACAAGGAGGAAGGAAGAGGGAGGAGGAATTGTGGGGCTGAGGGGATTCTGCAGGTCTTGCTAAAGACTGTCCTTTGCAGAAGGGGCGTGGTGCCCGCCGGCTAGTGATACTGATGCCTGGAGGCATGGAATACTTCACCAGAATCAAGGCATTTACTGTGAGTTTTCTGCTTTGAACTTGGTTGATCTGGACTCTGAGCCACACCAGGGAACTTCCTTACCTGTCAAGACCTTTGGCTTGGCCTGTGCTTCCCACAGGACAGAGCCATAGTGCCGCACTCCAAGAGGCCCAGTATGCCTAACTGCTCAGGAGCTGCTTTGGGCTTGCCCAGCCATGGTATTTATTTGCTTCTTTCTTCTCATCAGATATCCAAGGAGCTCTTGCAGGAGATCTGTGAGCACATGGGGGCAGGCGAACAGGAAGAGATAGAGGAATTTGTTCTTTTTGCCATCAGGAGTGACAACAATAATCTTGGTGAGTAGAAACTAACATCTAGCTTCTTTCTCAAAGCACTTTCTCCAACAGGGAGTACCATGGCTACTGTTTCAAATAGTTCCCCCGCCTCTCCTTGCTGGCTCTGGGGAGGTTCCTCTTCAGCAGTTTCCCTCTGTACTAGGGTTAAAGATTATGCCTTCTCAGGGGCTGTGTTCCTTGTTCCTGAAAGAGGTGTGTGTGTCTGTCTGGGTCTCTGCCCCTTTGGAACGGCTGATGCTGGGAGTTGTAAGGGCAGGGTGGAATAGAGGTGTGCAGGAGTGAGCTCAGCCCGCTGTCTCAGCACCAAGAGTGATGACCCTCTCTCTGTGTAAACCTGTAGATAAAACGGTGAGGCCGATAAGATCAGAGGAGTATCTTCACGATTACCTGCTGGAGGACACGTCGGTCTCTGTGACTTTACGCAGGCTCATCTGGAGGACACCTCTGCACTTTGAGAACAAAATTTATACTGATGCCCATTATGGACAGGTGAGCAACCAGGGCAGCCTGCCCACCAGGAACCTCCTTAGCGAGGGCTCCCCAGCAGGGGCAGAGTTAGCGTGCAGGCCAATGGCAATGTCCCAAAGGGGCTGAAGAAGCAGGAGGGCTTTGGCTGATCGGCTTTGTATGCTGGTTTTGGGAATGACAAATAATTGAAGCAATGGATGCAAGGAAGACAGTGAATGTGCCTGTAGCCCTAGCCTGTGAGCTGCACTATTCCAGATGTGGTTTGTGCAGTTCTGCATGCTCTTCCTGAGCCTGGAAAGCCTTTCCTTCACGTTGTCAGCCTGAGCGGGATGTATTACCAGCAAGGCACGATGTGGGTCTCCGCCATCTGGCGCTGCTGTACCTTCTGGCAGGTTTAACAAAGGCTTCTTTGTGGTGCTGTCTCTCAGATGTTGTGGGATTACCTGAACGGGAGGATACTGTTGAGCCATAATAAAGAAATGGAGATGCAGGTGGCCATTTTGGCAATGCTTCAGCACTGGGCCAAAACAGAGCAGCAGAACTCTGTTCCCTCCAGGTATGTTTGTCTCAGGGTGGGTCTCTAATGGCTGTTGGCACCACAGGGGTTAGGGGTACATGCCTGAAAGTACTCTCTGGATAATTAAGGAATGGACAGTTCTGCAGAATATAAGCTATTAATTAATGTCACTACTTAGTGTTTACTCCTGCTCATAATCAAGAAAGTTTACTTCCTGTTCACACTTTTAATGCTGACTGTCTCTGATCTACATTTCCTTTTGTGACTCCTCCTGAGCTGAGGGTCATGAGGGCACCATGAACATTTCTTTTGACTGCCATGTGTTTGTAATACCAAGAAGGAAGTGCACGAGCTTATGGTTGGGATGAATGCTCCTTTGTTCTTTCTCACGAGTGCCAGAGTTTTCAACCCTGGGCACTCGAAAGTGAGATGCCTAATGGGAATGAAAATGTCCCTGGATACTGGAAAGCTTCTGTCCTGCAGCCCTGAACTGTATTTTCACAATCCTTCCTTCCTGTATCATTACAAACTTAGAATAGAGGTAATGTCTCCATCAGCTTCCCTTATATCACCAGGAGCAAAGGGCAATGGCACAATCCTGCTGGGCACAAGGAACTCTGCTCTGTGTAGTGCTTTGGAGGCACAGGAGCAAGAAAGAGTTAGAGTAAGGTGTTTTTCAGCTAAGACTGCCTTTGAATGAAACACCCTGTGGCTCTACTTCCATGCTACAGTCCTTGCTTGAAGAGCTCCTGTTGTCTCCAGAAAGGAGGGATTTCTCTCAGTGCACTAGTCAGTGGTGCACAGCCACCTTCTGTGTGGAAAATGGTAGTTTCACTGTCTCTGATGTTTCCTTCCACGTTATCCAATTCAGATATGACCAGTTATGCTCTTTCCCTCTCCTTCCATCCTTGCCCCCAGCCCTGCAACTGAAAATTGTTGCCACCTCCCCTTCTTCCTCTTAATCCCCCTGGTTGATCTTTCGATTTTAGCTGGGCAAAGAGTGAGTTAGTATCTGCTTGTTGGCACAGGGAGGAGCTGAAGGAGTACACACCACAGACTCTACAGTTCTCCATCAGTCCCCAGGCTCTGCAGAACCATGTTGACGTGCTGCTGAGAACCAGACGGTCCCTCCAGCCAGTGGATGCAAAAATCCAGTTCATAGGTGAGGAGACATCCAGATCTGCTTAAGTCATCTATCCTGAGCATGATGGAAGCTGCTCTGAATGCACTTTTGGGACAGTTCATGAAGTCGGTGAGGATCCTTGGAGCCTGGAATGGGCCATGACATAGAACTCCCTGATGGCTTCCCCCTGCAGATTGGCCCTTTTTCCCAAGAATGGTGATTGTGGTAGAGGTCCCACCTGTTCTGTAGAAGTCTGCAGTAGATTTTCAGAGCTCCGTACAAGCTACGTTTTAATCGATATTCTGGCTACATGTGAACAGGACATCCATTCAGGCTGCTGAGAACTGAGTATCAGCAGCCTGCAGGGGAGGGAGAAGTTGTCGATCTTACTTTTTAATGTAGAAAAGCTTGGGAACACTTGCAGCTTTTGACCACCTTAGGCTGGTACAGTGGATTGCTGGCTGGAAGCTGCTGCCTGAAAGCCACTTTTTGCTTTCTTACAGAGCACGTGATGAAGCTGCCTTTCTTTGGCTACACCACCTACTTTGTAGAGAGAGTCAGCGACAACACAATCCCTGTGCCCTGTTTCTTTGGTGTGAATAAAGAGGAAATCATTGTGGTGGATAGCACTACCCAGGTATGCCAGACAATTCCTCCCTAGAGTCCAGAGCCCTGATGGCTATCAGATGTTAACTTTGACTTTCAGAAGAACTTGTGCAGGAAGAGATTGTATTTACCTTCATCACAGCCACTCTAACAACAGCCAAGTGACAAGAGTGGCAGAACAGTTTGTACTGCTATGTGCTCTTTTCTAAGTCCAGTGGTCATGCTAACAAGCACAGTCCACACTAAAACTAAGTGTATGTCACATTCCTTTTTGTCCCAATCTTGCAGGAGTTCTGGGGACACACTGGCAGCAGGAGCTTACCCTGTATTCTGTACACACTGCCCTGTGCCCTAGTCTTTGTCTCAGCTTTCAATAGGTTCTTGAGGTGAATTCTCCTTGGTGAGAATCAGATGGTTTTATTTGTAAGAACTACACCAGAGAGTGCTTTGTGGCTTTTCTCGTTACACAGGTGGTCTTCTGCACCATTCCATTGAAAGAGCTGCAGAAGATGCGAACCCTGTGGCCTATCTCTGATGGTGGGCTTCCTGGCATAGAACTGAACTATGGCTCTGCTGCCAGCCCCAAGACTATGTGGCTTGAACTGCCACAGGTGAGATCAGCCTGGACCTACAGCTTCCTCCTGGCAATTCAGAAATTGCCCTCCACCACCCAACTGAGCCTCTGCTAAGAGACAGTACTACTGCTCTCTTCTGTCCCAGAGGTGGATGACAGCACTGCATTTCCCAGGCTCCAAAGTGCAACTTTATCCCAGCACCTACCTGATGTTTAATTATGGAAAGTGATTTATGGGAATATTTAATTATGGGAAGCAGCAATTTCTGAGGCAGAGAATGACTGATACTGATTTGTGTTTTGACAGGCTAAAGAAATGTATCACACAATTGTTGTCATCCTGGATGCAACCGAATTGCACCGCTAGAGCCTAAGAGGAAGAGAATGACCACGCGAAACAGCAGTTTTCCTCTCTCTGAGCTTGCTCAGCGCTCCCTGCCCTGTCTTCTAGAGACGACTCTTCCAAAAGACATCTATGACCCCAGACGACAGCTGCTCTCCAAGACTGCCACTGCAGTGCCTGTTGGACTGGACCATAATCCCACCCCTTGTGACCTGCCATCCAGTCCCCAAGTACTCCTCCTTGAAGGAACACATGCACCGGATAAACAAACCCTGACACCCTTTCCACACCATTGCTTTTTCATGGCCTGTTCCAGCACAGAGCAGCTGAACAGATGCAAGCAACTGCCTCCAAGCTATGCAGTGTAGGACTGTTCTTTTCTTTTGAATTAATTAACAGGAGCAAAGACTGATGCTTGCTAGATGACGCAAAGCTGAGGCTATGAAATGACAGCCCTGGCTGATGGTGTTTTCCATAGGCCAGCTTCTTCTCCGTGCTGACATGCAAGAGGTCCTGTAACAGGATTTGTGAAGCAGGAGCTTGTAGGAAGCATCTTAATTGCAAAGCAGATCAGAGTTAATGTACAATTAACACATATGCTGGGGCACAGATTGAGCTGCAATGGTAAGAAAGTTTATTGTTAATGAATTTCTTACTGACATAATTATACGCATATGCTTCTCTCTACTATAAAGAAGTCAGTCGTGTCCATGCAGCTGTCATACTTAAGTGATGGCTCTGTGCCCATGGAGAAAGCCTATTCAAATGGAACTTGTACTACAGTAGAGGAGTGTCCTGGGTTGTACAAAAATGCTTAATTTATTTTTGTTACTACAGCTATCCTACTACACTTTAGGAGATTGCAATAAAATAATCGCAGAGATATTTTGAAGCTGTGACGTGACAGATACTGGTTTACATCTAACATGGGAAGATTGGCCTGCAGGTAACTGGCAAAGTTTGAGGAAAAGGTTCCCACTGTTGGCTGGGAATGGGATGGATCTGAGGGTGCTCAATGCAAGCCACGATGCACAGCTAGCTTCTTGCTGGTGAGATGATGCCAGCAGTAACTACAGCATCTTCCCCATCAGGAACTTCCCTTCAAGTGCTGCTCACTGGGGCCTGCGAGGTCTTAGCTGAAGCATGTTCCACCCTCCTCCTTCAGCAGTGCTACTGCAAGGCCTGGTAAAGCACTGCAGTGACGTGAGAGAAATGGATAGAGATCTCTGAAGATTAACTTATCCTTACTCCCCTTCCCTTCCTCTGAGCTTTTCCTGCCTTACACAGAAACACAACTCGTCTGGTTAGAAATGCCCCACATTGTGATAAAGCACTTTGTCACACAGCCCCATGCCTTAACCAGCCCCTTCTGGAGTCTCCTGATTTAGAAGACAAACAAAGCATGTCTGAGAAGTTCACCCAGCCAGCAGCTGAACTCTATAAGCACTGAAAGCTGGAGAGATAGTAACCCCACTGAAGTGGCTGATGAAACAGGATTTTTAATGGGAAGGTAAAATAGAAGCCAGCAGGCAACAGCTGAAAAATACTTCTATTGTGTAAAAGGCTTCTTGCAAAGTCCTGTGTCCTCCAGTGAGCAGAGCAAGCTGAAGATGCAAGTGACTTTTGAGTTAAATGTTTCCAGGTTCTCCTTCTGGTTCTAACTGGAGAATTCCTGCAGCTGTAAGGGGTTGGAGGTGTCTGCGGGCATATGCTTCCCATCTATCTATTCCTAGGCTTGTGTTTATTAACTGTCTGTTCAGATAAGAAATGAGCTTTCATGTCTGTGTTCACAGTGATGGAGTCTTAATGCATCTCGGACCGGTCTGTAGGATTAAGTGGTAAGAAAAAGCTTTCAGGAAGAGTTCACAGCAGATATAACATTGTTTTATTGTCAGTTCCACACATACCCTTCAGTACATTTTAAAAAAAAATGCATCTGTTGAGTACAGTGATCCAAAAGCTTGTTTGATGGCTGCAGATTCCTCTAGAAGCAGTAGTGCCTGAGGCCACCAGCCTCCATAGGCATGGAACAAAGGCAGAAACCAACAAAAACCCAACAGAAAGGACTTGTGCCAGGGAATCAGGTTATTTCAAGTCACTGATACCCTAAGGTTCAGGCCCTTATATAAATATAGCAGCAGAGGCACCACCATGTCAATCTGAGGGCCACAGCAGTACCGTAACCAGTTCTAACAGCAGCATTGCCCTTGGCATTGCCAACTGTGGGTGAGGCACGGGGAGCAAATATGGCTTTAGGGGTTACAAGCAAATGCTGGAAAATTGTTGGCAACCTTGCTGCCACTACTGGAGAGGTTAATACTGAAAAAGCATCACCACTTAACTTAAAGGGCAGGCAGAACTAGACAAAGTTAAAAAAAAAAGTTAAAAGAAAAAGAATCCCGAGTTTCTCCACCTTCAGAAAGTAGGCATTGCCTGCATGGTAAAACCAAAACGCTCCTCTCCTGCCCTTCAAGGGAAAACATTCCATCCAGGAACTCAACCGTCAAGTTCACCATTGGCAGCCCTGAGCAAAGCATGTGAACTTGTAGCGTAAGGCTTCTATTGGTAACACTGGAATAAGAACTGAAAGATGGGGGAGCGAGGGGAGGAGCCATCGAGGAAGCAAGACCCCATCCCAAAGCAGAGTCCCAGATGGAAAGTCTGAGCTCTTCCCAGACTGCTGCAGGGAGCAGAAGCTGGAGACACCACAGAGCATCTGAGGCAGCAGCCCCTAATCTACACAGCAGATGCAGACTTCACACCTCTTGGCAAGAGGTATCAGAGGGTTTCAGGGCCCTGGTTATTGGAGAAACTCTCTGTAAGTTCACAGAAACTGGTTTCCTGGAAGTGCAAGTCACTAAGGACAGAAGTGAGCAAAAATGCGATGAGAAAGAAAACCCACTTCTGTGGTTTCATGAAACCCTCTGTGGCCGAGTTCTTCAAGATCCCCTGGTCCCACTGCTGGAGGAAGACAGCCAACATGATGCAAGGATCAGCTCTCTGAGCTCTGCAGCTCCTGCCAGTCTGTCTCGCTCTCGCACCTGACCCTTGTTTTGAAAAAGTCTTTGATGAGTCTCTGTGCTTCCTCCTTCACTGCAAGAGAAGAGACAAGCACCACCTTTGAGACAATACTTAAGACATCCACCCCCTCTAAAAACATCAATCCACTTAGTATCAGAAGAACCCAAGATTCTTGGTGCTCTCTCAGCTGCCAACTCACCAGTCTTGCGGGCAGGGTTCTGCTCTTCAGCCAGTAAGTGAGACAGATGCCGAGCAAAGCCCTTGAACAGCTCCTGCACGATTGGGGAAGATAAAGAGCAGAGAGCAGACGCTGGTTACTTCACCGGCCTGTTTCCACATTTGTGTTGCCCTTAGCACAGGCTGGCTCTAGCACAAACCATTCCTCGATTTGGTTTTTGCAAACCTGGAGATACCCCTGACCTGCAGTGCTGGAGAAGCACACGCAGACACTGCTGCCTTGCAGAGCACATCAAGTAAACTATGCCAGAATTGAACCTGATCTGTTGTCACTCCACAGGTGGGAGTTTTTAAAAACTTGCCAGAGTTGAGTGTGAAAACACGAACAATCACAAACGAGTGTGGAACCAACATGATACCACTCTAAATCACACACAAACCCTTTCCTGGGTGCGGTGAGTTGCTGCACCCAGACTAAACTAAACCAGCACGTACCAAGATGTGACTTGGAAATGAAATGTGGTATCCACATCATCTTGCCCTCCTTAGAGCCCCAGATCACTAGGGAGATGCCGTCTCCTCCTGCTAGAAAGGGTCTTGAGCTGTGCCCTACCTTGGAAGCGAATTTGCCACCCTTGTAGAATGGGGTCAAATATTTGACAACGATGTCTGCTGTCTCTTTGAGGGACGTGCCTTTGGTCACCGGCTGTATGGTCTTGCTCGTTCCTTCTCTATCACACTGGGATAAGTTTGGATCAAAAGTCACCTTCTTCTTTGCTGGACCAACACCTTTGCCTTCTGGCTGGGACAGAATTGAAGACTTTGCCACTGTCCGTAGTCGCTTTGTTGCAGGACTTTCCATATCCTGGAGATGGGACAGGAGAAAAGGAAAACCACCAATTCCTGTGGCAGCACTACACTTCCAAGCAGCCACTACCTTCTAAGAACATGGATCTTTGCAGCATCCCACAGACTCTCCCTATGGTGAATACCATGCAGAAATCTACGTAACCCATTTTGCCGGGCAGACATAATACACTTTTCTTAAAGGAACTTTAAGAAAAACCCTTTAAGATAACCACATTTAGAATTACCCTGTGCTTTTATTAGGGCAGCTAATTGCTAGACCCCGTCCTATACAGGAAAAATGGACAGGAAAAGATTTCCCAGGATGTCTGCTGAGAATACACTCCTCAGGAAGAATCAACCACTTCAAGAGTGCCACACTCCTGTTCAGTTTGAAAGAGCAAAGAGAAAACTGCCCTGTCCAGTAGAGGCAGCTACCAGGCAGTCCCAGGTGCCAAGTACAGAACCAGAGACTGAATGGCAAGGAAGGCTGTGAGCATCGTTTGCTTCCGAGTGGTCCTGTGCGTCACTGGCCTGCGGTTGTTCCTCGATGTGAGAAAGCAGCTCGCTAATTACAGCTAGTTACAGCTCTAGAGGGGTGGAGAGACCCATTCCAAGCAAGTCATCAGCAAGGGTACAGCCACATGTGGTGCAGAGAAGAGGAAACAAAGCAGAGTGGAGGGGAAGCTTTCCACTGCAGTCTGGGTTGCTGGCACTGGTCCAGTGGGTGGCAGGGGGACACCAGGAGTGCTACCCACTCCGGTTCTCCTCTCTGCTCCAATTGTATCTGGGCCCTCCCCAGAAAAATTACACTATCAGGTGAAGTTCAGACCAGGACCATCACTCTCAGACAGAAACCTTGCACAAGATGAGCAGAAGAAATAGAGGAAATCAATATTCATTAAAGTCTTACCTCATCTGATCCTGGTCGCTTCCTACTCTCACCTTCCTCAACAACAGTTAGCTCAGTTTCTGTGACATTTTCTGCAACACTAGTGGGAAGAGTGAAGAGAAGGACAATTTTTATCATTCCACAGTGATGTCATTACTGCATTCACTATCAGAGGCCACAAGACTCTCCACGGTAAAGCAAGAGTCTCCCTCGTCAGCCTAGAGATCTAATATGGATTCCCTGTTTCCAGTACAAGGCTGGTGGGGCTCTGCAGCTCTTAATAGGGCAACATAGGAGCAGAGAGGCAGAGATTTTACCTGGATTTTACATCTATTTCTTCCTGAAGGAGTTCATATTCAGCAGCCTGGTGGGTCTCAAAATCCTCCTCTCTCTCAGTCAGTGTTTTTTCTGTCTCTCCCAGCTCTTCAGTCTCTGCCTGGGACCGTCCAGTCACACCTTCTCCAGAGACATCTTGGTTTTCCTGAGGTAGTGGTTTCTCGTGACACATGCTTTGAGAAGAAACCCGAGGTAGTGTGCTTGCAGAACAGCCATCTTCCTTTGCTGAGCTGCTACTTTTGGCTTTAGACCCACCTTTGGGGAGGGAGAAGAATTTGGAAATATCTTGTGATTCTTTTTTAGCTGCTTCTGCAAGCATTTGCTGCTTCTTGCTAGGTTTGGACTTCTTAGTAGTGCTATCCCAAAGGGCAGCTTTTGTGTCTGGACTGGGCTGCTGTCCCTCCTTTTCAGGAAGGAGTTCTTCTACCCCAGCACTCTGACACGTTGCTTTGGTTGCTGTTTCTTTCTTCTGGAGAAGAGGGTTTCTGGAGTCCAGTTCCAGACTGCAGTTGCTCTTCTCTTGCCCATTTAGACAATCTATTTCTTTTTTGACAGGCTTTACATCTGTCTCCTCCTGGATTTTCAGCAATTCTGAAGCTGTCTGGAACAAGCTGGATTTCTTTGGAAATCCTGCTCCCACACGCTTGGGTTTGAACTAGGGAGAAAGGAAGAAGAAATTTTGGATGTGAGAGCATTAAGGAAGCCCTGTGTGCAAAACCTTGAAAGGAGCTAAGTTTCCATATGCAACACACCACTGTGTACAGCTGTAAGCTGGGGAAGGCTCTAAAACTGACTTATCATCACAACTATCAACTGAGACAACAGTTGATGATGGATGAGGTTAAAGTCATAGGCCTGCAATAAGGAAACAGACAGCATCCTTGGTCAGAGCAAGACGAGAAAAACTTATTTGGTGCATGGCCTGCACATAGACTGTATTCACTAACAGGAACCAGCATGACTAGTTGATCTCACTCTAAAAACTATGGACAGACAGAGAAAGCAATTCCAATTGAAATACACAGCTATAGCCAGGCAAAGGGCTTAAAATGAAATTATAAAAAAGCACACCATTCCCTCCTTGTCTATCCCATCTGTACTCACTCACCGAGTACACTTGGGATGCAGGGAGGAAGTCCTCTTCTGCTGGAGACACAGATTTTGTTTCCAAGCTGCTGTTCCCACCAGTTCTGGACCCAAACACTGAGAACAACTCTCCTTGTTTTGAGGCTTTGTTGATTTCTGCTACCTGGAAAAGGAACAGAAATATTCTCTAGTGGCCAGAAATCTATCCTGCCTCCGTACGTACTAAAAGGCATAGTGGCAAACCAAATGTCTCCCCTGAAGAGACACCTATCTCAAGAACAGAGACATCTCAAAGAGACTTATGGCAACCAGCTGACCTAAACCAAGGCTCGTCTATCAGCGACAGTCTGAGGAACTCCCCATTCCCTTTATCGATAGACCTAGCGGATATCTGGATACGCTTGCACTGGTATGTAGGTTTCCAAAGCCTGTAAAGCCAACAAAGATGTGAAACTGACGTGATTCTGGGCCCTCCTGGAAAAAAATATCAAGAAGATTGACTTGGAAGACATTCAAAGCAAAGCAGAGCTTCTCCTTCATCTTTCCCACACAAACCCTGCCCTCTTTTCCCTCAAGCTGAGGCCACACCATGTTCAAGGGCACAACAGCAGACATATGGCCATACCTTCTTTAGCACCGTTGCCTTGTACGAGTTAGCCATTTTACTGGTTTGGAAAGCTTCATACTCCAGGTCCACAGCACAGGCATGAGGGTCTGACCTGTAACACAGGCTGGGGTGATTTCTGGCAAGACACACTTCTATATCTGCAAAGAGAACACTAATGGCTAAGCATCTCCCAGAAAGCACAAAACTCACTCCCTCCAGAGCAAGAATAAGTGATAACTTCCAGTAAATCCTAAGGGATGCAGCGGTGAACTGCTGGAGAACCGAAAGAGTGGTAAAAGCAGTTCTAAGCCCAAGTCGGCTTGTGCAGCTGCTCAGTTTGAGAAGTACACTATCCCCATCTCGTGGGACAGGCAAGAATTGCATCCTCCTAAATCGAGCTGATTTAGCAGGGATGACACAGGAGACCTCACACCTGATCCTGAACACCACTGTAAGAAGGACGCTATTAAATGAAGCTACCTCCCTGGACCAAATAACAAGGCATTCCCTGAGAGTTGTAATGTTGCTCAGGGAAGAGCAGGCCCTGTGTAAGGGGCTCAACATGCTACCCCTTTTCTCTCATCTAATCTCATACCCTTTTCCTCCTGCTGCTGGAATCTTTTGATTGGTGCTCAAAGCTTCTTCCAGCATCTTCAAGCAGTGTTCTCGTCCCTAGGAAACATGAGATACTCAGACATGATCTACAGAAGTCATAGTGCCCGGTGAACTTCCATTCCTGAAGGAATAAGAGCGGCGCAGGCAAGTCTGTCATTCTTTGCAAGTCAACAAGACTGAACGTTAACCAGCATTTCTTACCTTCACTGTGAGCTTAGAGATCCTTCTGCTGAAGGCGTCCTTCAAGGGGCAGTCTGCACCTACCACAGAAGAGACATTTGGAAAAGGTGTCACAGCAGGCCTGAGGCTGATGGAGAACATCTCAGCTGGCGCTGGGAAGGTGCCAATCCAGTACTGCTTGGCATGCTCCTCCCTGCATAGTCACCCCAAGGACCACTACAGTCACCCTTTTTGACCTGGAGAAGCTACAAACTCCAAGAGTAGGCAGAAGCCGAAGTGGGATTTTTCTCTCTAGATAAGAACATCTGCTTTGCTAGTTTATGACTAACAGCTTTCCAAAACCTCCTCATCTCAGGAACCCCTTTTTCAAGGAATCCCAGCTCTTGGGAAACTCAACCCTTTCCCGCTCCCTGCAACACCAACCAAAAATAAAGAGGCTGAACAGAGTAACATGAACTGCCAGGTATTCTTTTACAACAGGGTAAGAACTGTGTTGCTAGACAGGGCCTCAAGCAGCACAGTTACAAAAGGCAAAGTTTTTCAGCATTTCCTTTTTCAGCATTGCCCAACTGAATACTGCTGCATAACCACCACAGAAATAGCCTACAAAGTCAGGTTAGACAGTTTTCCTTCTCTCTTGCTTATTTGGAAAAGTTGTTCAGAGAGATGCATTCCATATCTTCACCCCAACCAAAGCTAAGTTCTGATCCATCTTCTCCAGCCAAGCTTTCACGGCCAAAAGCCTAACCTCTGTGCCTAGGGATTGATACCTCCAGTGCTGATGCTACATAAATTACACGCAGCTGCAAAATACAAGACTTCCTTCTCCCAAAGAAAACCCACTATAAATCAAAGAAGGTATTTACTTGGAGGAACAAAATCTTCCTTTTCTGGTTCTTTGCCCTGGAAGAAAACAAAGATCAGTCAATCGTTTCCATTCCTGCAACACATATGCAGGTCTAGAAGCACAAAAAGACGCATTTTATACCCCTGCTCCAGGGAAAATTAATGCTGAAGTTACAAAGGTACTGAAAAGGCACAAAAATGGGGTAAAGGAGACAAAGGATGAGAAAGCCAAAAGCCTATAGCTTTTACTATAGGAATATGCAAGAGAAGCCGAACGGGGAAATTTATTTTTACTAATAATTAGCACTGCAGAGAAATGAGTACGTGAATAAGCTGAGTGCCTTCATATGATGGACTGATGCAGAACATGGAGACCACAGCAAAAGCAGAGATACAGAAAGCGAGGAACAGAATGAGCAACAGTGAGATGCAATCATTTACTTTCACTGGTGCCAGGAAGCCTTTCTGTCTGTAAGAGAAGCTCACAGCAAACCATCTGTGAGTCTCTTACAAAAAGACACCAACTCACTTTGCGCAGACTCATCTGCTTTTTGTAGAAGTTGTCCCACTCCCGCTTCCGACTCTCTTCGTTGGCTTCATCCCAATTCCCACTGCTTTCTTCATCATACCTGGATAAGGCAGGAAAACAAGAGGAACATTTCTGTACCTGCAGCATTAACTGGGGGACAGGCTTTGGAAAGCCGGGGCCATCCCAATATTTACAAAAGATGATGTATTTCACATCCTTTCTGAACAAGTTTTAGCTCTCAGTTTCACTGCCATCCCTCAACCTGGACAGTAGTGAGTATCTTCCAAAAAATCACGGAATTTGCTAATCCCACGAACTAGTAAGCAGTAGCATGAACTCATAGCACATAACTAGTGCTCTGAGAATGGAGGGCTCTGCCAGCTTCTCCCGTGGGGTTGAGGAGTCGCTGCCTTGTGTCATGCACCCCATCTGTCAGCCATTACTGCCCTTGGAGCAGAGATGGCAGAAAGGGCAAAGCATCCGTTCCTCGGTCTCAGTTGTTCACAGGCTGTGGTATTAAATGCAATCCTCACCACTAATACACGGAAAGGCAGCACTTGGCTCTTGCCACACACAGCCCAAGAGTTTCCTGCCTTCTACTGCTGTCACAGCCAAAACTTCCAGGTGTCACAAAGCAGAGGTTTAAGGCTGTTGACTACTACGACTTCAAAGGCAGAGCTACAACCAATTCATGGAGAGGCTCAACAAATCAAGTGGCACACAGTGTGTTGTACCACAGCATTGGTTGTGTCTTCTCAGGTCCTGAGATCGAACACCAGCTTAGGTCACAAGAACACCAGTTGCCTCCTGCTCAGCTGGACTTGCCGGAATGACGAAGCTATCAGTCTCAAGTTGTCTAAGCTAAAACAGAGGGCCAGGCCAGCCCACAGCACTGTGCATCCTGGCAGAGCTTCACGGGCAGCACAATCACTGCAACTCAGCTGGAGAACAAGGAGGAAGAGGAGTTGTCATCTCCACGCTGCCAAGCAGTGCATAGAACTAATTATGTTTCCCACTGCACATCTTCCTTTTGCTTCCAGCCTGATAGGGAAAAACTAAAATTTAGCCATATGCAGAAGCAGCTGACACTGGCACTCCATTACCTCCTCTGTGATGACTAAGTCCTGTCAGTAGCCCCCAGCCTGCTGGCCCACAGACAGCCATACTAAGTCAGGAATGAACTCTGGATTGTGTCATGCTTTGCTGTCACGTTGGTCTCAATTTAAACATTTTTGATCCTTGTGACTGTGAGCGGGCTGAGCCTACTTATTGCTTTCGAAAAACTTCAGGCTAGTTTCTTGAACCAATTACGTTCTGCAGGGCAATTCTTAGGTCAGTCCAAACAGCTTTGGGCTCTCTGGGACATGAATGCAATCAAGGATGCCAAAGTGTGTGGAAAATTAAATTCCAGCTCCTGCTGCCAGGAAGTTACACGAAAATACCACCACACACAAACATGTACTGAAAATAGGAGTGGCTGGGCCTGCAGCAGGGAGATGCCTCCTTCTCCCTGACTGCTTCTATGAGCTGAGTTTAAGCTGCCAAGTACAGACCTGCTAAAACCTCTGCAGCCTCTCCTCCCGCCCTCGTACAGCTCTGGGTCATAGCTATCCCAGGAGGAACCTGACGGCCCAATGCAGGTTTTGCTCCAGCTGTTGCTGCAGCGCTCCAGTGACTCCAGTTGTCTCTTCACTGCCCCTGGGTTCTTGCAGTAATCACAGCACTTGTTACAAGCTGGGGTGACATCGCCAAAGTACTTCGCTATGGCAGCATGGCGACACCTAGGAAACAAAAGGGAAAATGACCTGGTAACTATTAACAAGAACTCCATCCTCCATATGCAAGGTGTCTTTTGATAAAGATCTGAGTCTTTTTTTTTTTTTTCCCCCAGAGAATGCCCATTCCAGCAGGAATCACAGAGATTAAGCCCTGGAACAGAACTGGGGGTCTGTTCCTAGCACCCTGCTTAAGGTCTCTCTGCCTCCACTTCCCCACATGCAAAACAAACAGTGGTGTCAATCTCTTCTGCTAAATGCTTTCAGATCTTTGAGATCTGCAAAAGGTACTGTGGATGAAACATGCAGTTATTAATTCTGCATCGTTGGCCGAATATATTCCATGTCCAATCAGAATGGCTCCAGGATAAACATGTAAAGAGGTCCTGTTGATCCCTACACATCCGAGTTCAGAGTATGTCTGCATATTTCACAGTGGAGAGCTTCTAACTTTATTGCTTGTGGTTTGAAGGTGAACAAATCTACATTTGAAGAAACAGGAATGTAAACTAAGTCACAGAAATAGAGTCCAGATGGTTCACAAGGGACCACTATTCCGATAATAACAGCCGTGGTCTTGGTCCGTTGACACATCCTTCAGATCAGCAGCCCAAGTTCAAGAAGAGTCCTACATCCATAAAAACCCGTCCATTTGCTTAAACAGTACTGCACAACCAGTCCTATCAGCCTTGGCAAACTAGCCATGCAAAGATGATTAGATTCTTCCAGGAATTTTCGAAAGCTTTCTGGCGGACATCAGTGCTTTTGTATGTAAAGAAGAGTTTGGTGACAAAGACATACTCATTAGCAATACAGGCAGGAAGTAGTTTCTCTTCTAGAACACTAACTTAAACCAGTGAAGACATTGATTTCACCAAATAAAGAACAACCAAGCTGTTACTTTTTTACTTTTTTCCTTTTTTAAGAAAGCATGTAGAATTCAGAGGAGCTTTTTAAAACTTGGGTTTCACAGCAGAGGTGGCCAGTTGTCTCTTAATCAAAATGCTGATACTAGATATGCAGAAACACTTAATTCATCAGGCGTTTAGAGATCAAATCCTGCAGCTGAGCAGCAACAAAAGTCATTTCAGAAGAGAATTATTTTACTGCAAGGAAGAACAAAATGGAAATTTTTCTTCTCTACCAAGGAGTGCTCTAGTTGGCTTACCAACTTCATCTGCAAAAAGTGGGTCACAGAGGGGGAAAAAAGAGTGAGCACTTCATTTATTCTTATTATAAACCCTTTAAGGCATGTCTGAACTTGCCAGAGATCTCACAAATGCAGTTTGCTTCTCAACTGGTGTGCGTGCACGTATGTGTCTGGGGGCAACATAATTGCATGTCCACCAAAGCATCCCAAACCAACCCTGCAGCTGGCTCGCCCATTCCCACGGCCTAGGAGGGCAGCTTGCCAGGCAGAGAGCGAGTGAAGCAGCAAAGCAGCAGGTTACAGACGACTGTCGCCAGAGCAATGAAACGTGCATGCCAAGGCGCGAAGGACCTGGCGCTGCTCAGGTAAGGAGGGCTGCAGCTGGGCGACGTGGCGCTGCGCGGTCTGGGGCACCGAAGGCAGAGACTTTGTACCCCTCCATACTACAAAGCTGGCTTTATATCCCCCTGCAGAGCCGCACTGACTCACTCCCATCTTGCTCTCAAAGAGCTCCTTTCACATGGTGGGGAAGGGTGGGGGGACCGGGATGGGGACAACACATTTGATCCCCTTGTCCTGCATTTCCAAAAGAACTACTGGTGCTGCCTGTCCTGCCAATGCAACGTGACTACAGAAATGTCAGTGAGCTGCAAGTCAGCTTTTTGTTTCCCCGAAAGAAAACAGGCAGGCATTCTCATTAGTCCACGTCTCTTTCTCTCACGCACACTGATCTGTATTGGAGTTAACCGAGGCATACAGTAACGGTCAAGCCCTCTCCTCGCCTCTACAGCCTACTCACCAGGCTTATGCTGGGAAGGGACATCCATACACCCCTCTGTCCCTTAATGCAAACAAGAGAGATGCCCCAAGGGAAGCAGAGATCAGCTCTGAAGACTCTGGAATTTAGAGAGGTTCTCGTTTCTAACCCAACAGGCTTGTAAAGCCAAGTCCTTTCCCTCCAGCTTCCTGTAACTGCCTGTAAGTTCCTGCACAATTACCCAAACTGGAGCCACAGCCCCATTTTACCCCCACCCCAGCAGTGCTCACAAGTTGGGTCATCACGAAATTCAGTTGCAGAACTAAGACTGCAGTCCTACAGTTAGAGTTAAAAGGCCAAAACCAGAGTTACCAATACAGATGCTGGGAGGAACCTCTGGATTAATGCATAACTGAACACAAAGGGTCCTGAAATATAGTTGGTTACACATGAACATGTGGTGGGGAAACTTCCCAAGCCACATGAGCACCTGACTAATGCCCATGAGATGGAGAACTGATTTACATAAATTAATGGTAGTTTGTATTATTATACATGTCCTAAAATGGTTTCATCTTTTAAATACGCAACTGTATTACTTGCCTCCCCCACCCTGCAATGGAAGTATGCATGAGCTGACCACTGGTCTTTAAAATGTCTAAACAAAATAATTATTTAATTTGAGACATCCCACCCCGGTTTTACATCATGGGATAGGATGAAGAACAAATAGCAATCAGGTTTAAGAACATGTTTTTGTCTGTGGCAATACATTTCAGGAAAGTGCTAAACTGCCCACCCGGCTGCCTGCACCGTGCCTCCTTTTGGTCCTCCTTCCTTTTGTACACCAGGTAAAACAAGAGCCCTATTCCTGCATCTGACAGAAACAGATGAACTGTCAGACAAGGAAAGTCACATATCCCAAAAGAGGCTCTGTCTCTCCCAAAACATACCAGAAAAAACATTCCCTCATATGAGCCAAAGAAGGTACACAGCCTCCTCAGAAGAGCTCCCCCCCAAAAAAACCCCAACAAGTCTTGGAATAAAGCCAAGAAATTAAAGCGTTAAAAAGATAAAAATCATATGAGGACAAATTATTTACGTAGATGCCAGCTGCTGAACAAAAGCCATTTAATGAGCTTTATCAAACAGAAGAGCAAATCACAAGGTTGATGAGGAATAACAGTTTTGCACTTGTCTGAAGGACTGGATCCTTTGTGATATCAGCCAAACTTTGACAGCCCTCCGAGACAAGACAGTGGGTGTCAGCTGTACCCAGAACACAAGAAGCAAATCAAAAGATTAAATGACTTGGCCCAGGGCACGGAGCAAATTCACCACCTGAGGATCATCCCTGGTGCCCTGCAGGGGCAGACCACGCTGCATTGTCCTGATTTCTCACTCTGCCCTTCCAAAACACAAGAGAAAAGCTGCTTTCCCCGGGAGTCGCACAGAAACTGGGCAGCATAAAGAAAAGTTATTTCCGTTAACACTCAAACTATCACAAGGAATCAATTCTAAGTCCCGCTCCAGAAAAATCTGTAATTAAAAGGAAACAAAGAAAGGATCTTGCTGGGAGGAGATGCACAGAGGACGCGAGCAACAAGTGCTGGTGCTTGGGCGCTCTCGGAGTTCGCGCCAGCGGCTGGCTCGGCTTGCGGTGGCTCCTCGCCGCCCACCCTCCTCCTCTGGCACACTTGTAACAGGAAACTTCCTATCTCCAGGACAACCAATAACAAAAAAAAAAAAAGGCAGAGACAACAGCTGGCTGTCAGCAGCAGAGCAGAGCGGAGCCGAGCGAGGAGCGAGACACAAGCCAGGAGGAGGAGAGAAATGACATGAAAGTTTAAGAAGACGGAAAGAAAACCAGAGGAGAAGAGTTTGCAACGCGCCCGGGGTAAGGCTGAGCGGTCGCTGGTGTTCGGTCAACCATAGCACCTTAACAGGCAGCTAGTTAGCAAGTAGCTGGAGCTTTTGTAGCTCTCTGCATGGCGAGCTGCAGAACTAGCCATCGAGCAGAGCTTGCTAGCCTAAATTTGTTTGCAAGGGACACTCAGGAGCAAAGGCAGCGAGAAAAAAGCTTTTCACAGGATTGCAGAACGCTGCGCCGCAGCCGTACTGCTAACAAAAGGACCCAGCCTGCGGTCTGGCTTTGCTTCGACAGTCAGAGCAGGAGCAGGCAACCCCTTTGCTGATTAGAAAGGCTGCCTGCTCGTTCGGCTGTTGCTGTTACGGAATGTGACCTTAGCTGATAAGCTGGTCTAGCACTGGGCACTCTCCAGCAACGACTGGATATATTAATACTCAGTGCGGACAAGGGAGCTGCACGAGTAGCGTACGTGCCGCTAGCCAGTGGCTGCCAGCACGGGCAAGCGCCTCTGAAACCAAGTGGGTGCCAGCCACAGCGTTTCTCCAGAGCTCCTCCCAGCTGGAGCTAAGTTTTATCTCCCAAATCCTGAAGCAAACAGAGAGCTTAGAAAACAAACCCTGGTCGGGGAACTGGCATACTGTGCAAGTTAAGCATCTGTGTCCAATAGAAATAAATGGAAAGATTTTACACAGCTTCTAACAAGAGCATTAAAAAAAACCCAAAAACCCTCAGCTAGTGTATCGGGCACAGAAGTTGGTTCACTATTCAAAACAGCGTGAGAAACCACCGCTTTGAGAGAGAACACATACACACACATACACAGCCCATGGTTTATGGTAACAAGACCATCGGGTCTGAATGCAGCGAGAAGGAACAGGAAAAGGATCCCCCAAATACATGAAATTACCCACTGCAAGCCTTGGTTTTACATGGAGGAGTGTCCCACAACCTGTCCTCCCATCTGTGTTTGCTGCTGGGTGTGGGAAGGGGGCTGGCAGGGAGGCCATATAACCCCCATTTTCTGCCATCTGAAGCCCATTTCCTGCAGCTCCTAGCTGCTCCTAGCTGAGCCGGGACCCCCCGCCTGTCCCCGGAGGCACTGGGGCAGGCAGCTGTTTGCAAACAGGTAGGGGGAGAGGCAGAAAGCCAATTCTCACAGAAAAATGTCTTCCTGATCCTACACATGCCTTTAGGAAGGAATGTTCAAGATCAGGTATTTCCACTTCTCTCCATTCCCATTAAGGTGTTCGGGAGGTCAGGTCTTTCTGACCTACGAGTTGTACAAACACCCAACTGGAACTGCCTGAGTGAGAAGATCTCGTAGTTAAGGCCCACACGCCTCCAGTCTAGCCCTGGGTTCAAAGCGATGGAGGGAGGTTTCCACCCTGCTTACGATAATGAAGGGTCTCTGCAGGTTGTTTGTTGCAGTTAAGATGGTTTCTCAAATAAAGTCCGGGAAAAACAAAGTTGGGTGGGAGGAAAGGAAGGCGGGAGGAGCGAGGGGAGAAGGGCAGGGGAAGGGAGGGATGCCAAGTTTTCCTTGCCAAAAGAAAATCTGACTGGGTTTGGCTGGGGGCTTGTCCAGCCACAGCCATGCTGTACACACGCGGGGTGCGGGAATAAGCAATAGGAACCACATGTCTGGATAAAAGCAGCAGGACGTGGCTTGTGTTACAGCTGTCACGGCGCACGGCCTCAGCCCAACTGCAGCAACAAGTGGTTATGGCAGTGGAAGTACAAAATAAACCAAGCTGGATGGAGCAAATCCTTTCTGTAACACCCCCCTGACCTGCACCGCTGCGTGCTGGACGGTGGGGACTGCACGAGGGTGTAAGAGCTGGGTGAGCAGAGCAGCACCCACCCCTCGCCTCCGTGCAGGCTCTCGCCACCACCCCACACAACCACAGCTGATAACGTTCAAAACAGCTTCTTTCGAGGAAGCAGCTGTTGTAACCTTCAGTTTTGAGTTCCAAGTGGCATCTTTACCAGGATTAGACCAGCATATTTCAAAATCTCAAAAAGGCATGTAATTTCTGAGACCAGCCAAGGGCAGCACACAGAGGTGGCTGAGAGAAGGTGTTTCCAGCACTCTTAAGGGGCTCCAGCTGCCTTACCTCCAACACCAAACTACTGATAGATCCCAGTATGTTTGTGAAGTAACTATTTACAAGGCTTTCACACAGCTACCTCTCTGTCAGCTTCCTGGGAAACGGTTATTTCGCTAATATTAGAATAGACTTTCAGGCTGGATTCAAGCATCAGCAACCCTAAAAAAAAGTTCTCTTATAGAAGAGCTACAGGTTTATTTTTAAAACTGACCTTTTCCTTTCACTGATGGCTCTGTGCTTTGGTTTCCCCACTTCTTAAAAATGGGACTAGTAGTGAGGAATTATCTCAGAGGGTTTTGTGGACTTGTTTGTGGGATGGGCTGGAGAAAGACAGCGTGCTCTGTAGAGGGGCAGAAACTCTCAGCTCAGTGCCCTAATGGGTACCTCGGCTACTGAAATTGCTATTGCAGGGAATTCTGTCCCTTTTTATATTAATCTAAAATTAGGTTGTAGGGGAGGGAAGGAACATTTACAGTGCTGCCTCTAAACCAGTCTCCAAATACTGAGTGGAGGAGATGACAGGGTATTCCAGCCAAATGGCTACCCAGTCAGGGCAGCCTTATAACTGAAAGAATGTGTGGCCTTCTCTTCCAGAGCAGCTGACAAAGTCAAAGCTTTTCTCCCATGACATTGAGCTGCAATTTACCATTTTGTGTGTGTGCTGTTAAAAAGCTGAATTCTCTTGATACTGAAAACTATTTTCACCTGCTTGGGAATGAATTTTTAGGTTCCTCTGGCTCCACTCACTCCTATTTTAGAAAAAAAGGGCTTGTCTGTGAACTATAGTTACCATCCACATGGTTGGTCAACTACAGTCATGGGAGCAAACATTGCATGAACAATGAGCAGGGAAAACCAGGCACTGATAATATGACTGCATTTCTATAGCCCTTTTAATCTCAATGGTATATTACAAACACAGAACAAAAAACAATAGCATAGGAACCATGACATGTTCTGCCAAAGTACTGAACTGTAACAACACCGAGCAGCCCAGCATTGTTCTGGGACAGGGAGCAATGCAGATCTTAACTGTGTGAAATCAGAAGCACATTTCAGGAAACAAGAACAAAGCTGGTAGACTTAGGAACTGGCCAAGCCTTCATGTTTTTAAGAAAGTGGCCAAATAGAGTCAGAGTTTATTATGAAGTTCTAGACCAGAATAAAAAGCATCCTGTCCCCTTCAGCTGCTCAGCACTCTTCTTCCAAGAGGCTGGGATTGCTTTCTAAGATTTCCTACTAAATAAGCTACCACAATCCATACAGGCTTCCCATCCCTGTATTGGTTCAATTTCAGCCAACTTATTTGACCTGCCTGAGTCCTGAGTAAGAATACCAAAGTATTTGCTTCTCCACAGCCACAGTCTTGGGAAAAAGACAATGTTGCAACGAGAATGTTGTCCTGGCATTCTGCTTGCTTGGGCACCTGAGGGAGGTCCTACTTTGTAAGGTCTCTGGATCACTGCTGATATGGGCAATGGGCACAGTGGACGATATTGAACTGTGGACTTCACTGGGACTTGCTACATTAGGACTAGAGGCATTGGCAGCTTCAGGGCACCATCAACAGATGCACCCCTCCAAAGCTTCATCTCCATTTTTAGGTTACTATAGCAACAAACCCACACAAGCAAAGATTCTCAGAGGGACTAGAGTAAAACCAATGGATTAGGGTCATGTCAAGAGAAATAAAATCCTGTGGAGTATGGCTGGGTGAGGAGCAACCAAGAGTGGAAGTCATGCTTTCATCTACTTTCAAACTAAACAGGCTCAGTAACTGAAGCATGACAAGCAGTTAGCAAGCAAAGGGCATTTCATTTTGTACCTGCAACAAAACCAGGGACTTACTGTCTTTCTATCTAAAGGTTTCAGAGCATGTTAGAGACTTGGACACACAACAATTAGCAAGCAAACCTCTGATGGTGGTTACGTGTTCTGCCACTTTGCAGAGATGAAGTCACCCAACAGAAGGATGGGATGACTTATCCAAAGTCACACAAACAGTAACATCACTGGCAGGCCAGGAAGACTGCCTGCATTTACTAACTTCCAGTCCTGGGGCTAAGCCACAAACTCAAATTCATGTTCTTTGCACTGAAATAGGCTGCTCAAATGCCACCAGGGTTATAACTAAACAAGTGTTTCATTCTTCAGCAGTAAATGTAAACTCACCCACTCCCTACAGTTCACCTTTCGATGCACCTGTGTAGACACACAGATAAGATACAGCTTTCTAAACAAAAGACAGACCAAAAAAACCCAATCAATTTACATCCATTCCAAAATACTTACAGCAACTTGACCAGCTTAAGACAGCCAGAGGGATGTGGGACCCCACCTTACATGGTCATCCCAAAGCTCTTTTTCTCGCTTGAAGCCTGGAAGCTACCACATACAGCCAGTTCACAGTACCAAGAAATCCTGACCCAAGGCTTTGCTCTTGAACATCTAGATTGAGGCCTTTTAATGGCTTTATTCTCAAAAGGGCTGAGCAGCCAACTTCTTTGAGTGCTTCAATATGGTGTAAGTCCATTAAAACAGCCCAGAAAAATCATTTCAGTGCTATTATGGCAATTTTCACAGCTTTATTCAGTGGGCACAGCAAGATGAATCTGCACTAAAAACAAGTAGTAGCACTTTCTGGGAATCTAAATCTACAGAAGGCCTAAACACAGGACATGCTGCTTTGGTTTTAAAGGGTCACCTGATCCTTGCAGCTGAGCAGTGCACCTGCAGGCGTCAGGCACCCCCTGCATTATTACTGTGCTCTCTCTTTTCAACCAAGGATAACGACTCATGGCACGTGGCAGATACAGCCTTTTTTTTCCCAAATTTAAAAAATTGTTTTATTCCCTCCCATGCCAGGCCTTGTAACACAGAGGAGAGCCGAAAGATTTGATGATCTGGTTCTACTGGCAACACTGGATAGATGAGTTATTTTTTAAAGAACAGCCAGAAGAGGAAACAGCTGAAATCATGAATTTCAGGCTGCTGCCCTACCCCAACTAGAACTTCCAAATTGCCTGTCACAAGACATCAGCATTGTGTTCTCTTTCTTTTCTATATGAGTTTCTCATCTTGCCTCTCTTAGATCTATTTTCACTTCATAGGATCTCTAGATACAGCTGTGGGCAAAAGTTCATTACCTGAGTCTGACAATGCGTTACGAAGATTACGTTGCACTGTGGTCATGCAGCATTTCTTCTGTACCAACTCCCATCAGCTTTGCTGCGCTAACAGACACGTCTTCTCTGCGGTTTTCAGGAAGGACAAGGCGCAAGGAGAAATTCCCAACTGAGAAAAACACTGGCAGGCAATTATGTTTGCTCCAAAACCCACAGAATCTGTGAGATACCAGTTTGGGCTCTACAATAGGACTCCAGTTTTAGAAAGTAAACTGTCAGTTAAGATCTACAGCCTTAAGTTTCAAATCTCTCAAGACATGCCTGTTTTAATAATAATCATAACAGTTACTGCTTCCACCAAACATCCTGCACCACCTGGCCTTTACTACTGTTGGTACTGGGAGCTTACTTGAACACAGTCTAATTAAAAAAAGGAATGAATTCTTACAGCTCCACTATGAAATTTGTAAGTAATGTCATCACTGTTGTGTTATCCATAAGGAAGATAAGGTGGATGCATAATACAATGCATTTAGGTCACACAGCACTAGCCTTACACTTATGCTAATCTCTAGGGTAAAATTTCTGCTGAAATCAACTGGAAAAAGATCACAATCAAAACCAGTCCTGACCAAAAGCTTTCCATCACAAGTAGAATGGAAGATACAAAAGTCCAGGAATATACCTAGCTTTCTTGGGGCGGGGTGAGTGGTGGTGGTGGTACTTTTCAAGAAGTGATTTATTCTTCACCCTTTTGCTACTCTTCACAAGCAGAAATCCCAACACAGCGAGAACCCTTGGAACCAGTGTGCAGCCAGAAGTACAGTCGAGCAGAAAAACATTTGCTTCCTCCTAGGTAAGCTGGAGATCGCACCACCGACATCAAACTTTGTCCGTGAAGGAGTTCAAACCAAGGTAAATAAGCAACATTCCTTGCAAGTTTTAGAAGAAAAACTCATTCCTTCACTTAGCTTCTCAGGTACCATGGGGCAGAGGGATGGCCGTTACTGAGACGACAAGCTCTTACCACCTTAGGCTGGGCCTGCGATCCCAGTCAGTGACTTTACACCCACGCTTTAAGCTTGGCTCTCTTACGTGCTGCTTCTCGTGCAGCCCAAAGCACGGTACGAAAGGTTACAGCAGACTCCTTGCTAGGAGAACTTGTAGGCAGGCAGAAACACCCTCAAAGGGAACAAACTTTTTCAGAATATCAGAGCCAGAAATACTTACTTTTTAAAATAAAGTTTTTCTTCTAGAGCCAAGAGCAGAAAACACAAATCACTTCACTTCTGCCTGCACCACCATCTCTTGGAATGGAAACAAAACCAGAAACCTGCTGACACAGAATCCCACAGCACTGTGCGAAAGATAAAGCAGCCACTTCTGGAGCAGCTCACTTGGGGTACAGCAATCATCCAGAACGAAACATTTAACCTTAGTTTCAAAAGTGACCTTTTCAGGTCAAAAGGCCACAGCTATGCCTCCCTGCTAAGTTGCACAGAGATCTTTCAATAGATGTAGATTTTCCATCCACCCCCATCACTAAGAAACCAGCTGGTTCCGATTTTTATTCCTTAGCTTGGATTTAAAAGAACAAAGAAAACCCTTTTTGAATTGCATAAACATACAAAATGTAATTTAACTTGGCACTGTAGTATTTAAGCCCAGCATGCAAAGAAACAGCCAAGGTCTCTCTGTCCTCAGTGTGTTTAGAAAAACTGAACTCCCAGCACCCATCTGTTTGCGTAACCAAACCAGATGTGCAGTAACGAACTAGCTGGCTTATTCTGGAAGTACTGTCCTGGTCACTTGGCTCCGTGTTACCACCAAGACTAGGAGATTAAATTGCAATATTCGAGTCCCATAAAACAGTGTTGACTATTACAACAAACAAGCTAGTACATTTTGATGTAATAATGACATAAAAGTTACGATTCACCCAGCTCTTGACCTGTCCAAACATTCGTTTTAGGCAAAACTATGGATATTTCTCAACAATAGCCTATTCCTGTTGCTGACTGAAGCAAAATTTGAACTTCCATAGCTGTCATGCAAGCCTATTTGTTGCAATGCCTTCCAAAATTTTGGTCATGGAGGAAAACAACAGCAAATATTGGTGGCAAAACTGAGGCACCTAACTTTGACTAGACTAATAATATTTTCAGTAACAAGAGTTCCTGCTGATTATTCTTTCTGAGGATAAAGGTGTAAGATTACTGAGCAGGGCAGGAGAGATTAGCTCCACAAGGCAGGTGTCTCCCTGACAGATCCAGGGGCTTTTGCTTTGCTCATCACCAGCAGAGACGGGTGGACATCCACTGTTCAATTCATATTTTGCTCATAGAGCAGACTGTGGCTTAAAAGAAAAAAAGCTACATTTAGCTTACCATATAAAACTTGCAGTCATCTGTAAGAACTTGAAAAGCATCCAGCTGTCCCCACTGAACACAGACTTTAGCTCTGAATATCACTATCCAGTAAAACTGGTTGATAAAACATTATTAATGGTATCATAGGGAGGTGTTGAAGTAAGTGCCTTAGTTTTTGAAGAGGCTTTCTGTAGCTGAACATGCAAGAAGGGGGCCTACTGGGTGTCATTCAGTAAAAAACAACTGAAAACTATGTACCACTGGAGTTCAGCATTTGGAATTCAAGTTGAGTTAGAACTGCATTTCTTTCTGGAAGGACAAGTTAGCTCAACTGGAAAAAAATAATTACTTTCATTGGGTGAAAGCCAAGGGCAGGCACTGTCCAGTTCTAACTCTTTGTCTGCTGAAATAAGTGTCCTTTCAGAAGAAATACCGTTTTGCCTTTGCTCAACAGAGCAGCCGACAAAAGCACCCTCAAAGCCAGATTTTGAACTTAAAACAGTGCCAGAACACGTAGACAATTAATAGTCCTCCACCTTAGCTACTGGGAACATGGACTGAGACCAGATAAACTTGTTTTCCTTGTGATCATCGGCTCTATAAGAAGGCTGGCAGCTTCCTAGCATTAGTCAGTGAAAAGGTTTATTCTCTATTTAGTTCTCCTACAGCATAAAGCCTGGAGAGGTTGAGCCAGAATGTCTTCCGAAGGCTTCTCAAAAGAAATGCAAACCATTGGTGAGAAGTTGCTCCTTAAGCTCCAGAAACTGCCCAAGGCTGACCCGGTGGAGATTGTGTCCTTTTGTGTGGTTCTTCTGTTTATCGGTGAGTTTATCGGTGGAGGTGAAGGGGTGTCAGAATGTCTCTTCTCTTCTACGTGGGCAGCTTGCTCCACAATCTTTGTTGCTGGGTCGGTGTGGTTGGCAGTTGTTTTCCAGGCTGTGCGCTGAGGCCCAGCTTAATTTCTAGGTAATTTTTTAATACTCGGTGTGTATCTCTACACGCCCGCAGAGCGCGGCAGGCAGCGGTACAGCTTTCCCCAAAGCTCTCATATTTAAGCGTTAGTTTGAACAGCAGCGTTTTAACCAGCCCAGAGACGCTGCGATGCTTTGGTGCCTAAGAGATAGCTCATGACAAATGGTACCAGAGCATCTCTCTGCCACGACAGACACTTGAAGTCTGAGACTCGGAGGGTCATTCCTGTGCTTGGTTCCGTGGAGGCCAAGTATGCTTCAGCTGAGCCTGGTTGTTCTCTTCTGGTAATGGCGAGATCCCCCCTGCTGCTCTGCATGGGGATGGCATGAAAGGAATAACAAGGAGCTGCTTGATCAAGGGGGATGAAGTTTCCTTCCCGAAGCAGGAAGGCAGGCAGGCCCTCTCCCCTCAAAGAGGTGCACTTTGCTCCCAGCCAAAAGGAAGGGTGTGTATCCAGCCTGGACACTCCTCCCTGGGCTGGAATTCAGACAGACACACCTGCTGCTTTGTTTTTTTCATACCTACAGCTGGTTCCCCACAGGTCCAGTAACCTGGCAGCCCAGCTCCAGACTTTTAAGGAACACATGCACACACACGTGCACCTTCACGTGCTCTTACATGTTTTGCAGGATTAAACATGTCATCCTTTTCTACTCCAGATAAACTAACATATCCCTTCCAACACCAACCACTATGCCTAGTGCAGAATAACATTGTTAGCTACTGCTTGGTGAAACAAAACTCTGTGTTTGAAGTATCTGTTTTCTCAAGCTAAATAAAGAAGAAAAATAAAGCCAACCCAGTCACAAATATCTGTCCTCATTAAAGGCTACACTGCATGCGCTCTTCAGAAACACAACTGCTAGTTTGACTAACCAAGTTCTCTCCAGTTGCTTCTGACAGAACTATGGGGACAGCTGGATCTCCATCCTTTCCAGTCACACAGCTCTACTTAGTTATGCATGTCATCTCCAAAACAACAGCCCATTAGGCAGGTAAAGATATACCTTCACATGGTTTGGTACATAGCTTGTAAGATCATGAAATAACCCAGTAACAACTGTGCAAATTAAATGGATAGCTAAGCCAAAGGAGAAGGAACATAGAAGGAGGGAGGTGGGATATAAGGAAAAAACCAAAATCAGCAAGAGACAGGCTTTGTTCATTCTGCTGCTCACCAAACGACTTGGAGGAGACGTAGGATTACTCTCCAGTGATTGCTCCTATGTGATGAAGCAATATCCTTTGCTTCTCTTTCCAGTTACTGTTCTGGTGCTCATGATCGTTGCCTGCAGTTGCTGCTGCTATAGCTGCTGTAGCTGTGATGGACGTCCTGACCACAGACGTAGGAAGATCCAAGTCCGCCCAACTGCCCATTCATGAAGTGCAACAAGAGGTGACACACCTTACTATCAAGGACACGCATGGACATCATGATTCGGTTCCATGGGAATGACTTTCTACAGCAGCTCACCAGAAATGGCAATAACAATAACAAAACAACAAATTAATATGACTCAGAAGACCAGAAATCCCAGCATGGAATTAATTCCTTCTGTGACAGCCACTGCTGAGCTCCACGGTGTGACCAGAAAGGTAATGCTACTTTACCATCACTGTCTCCCTCTTCTGTGGTGGGGTGGGAGAGCATGGACATATGCTGCTGTGAAGACAGTCACACTTTCCCAGTGACAGCCCTGCAGCTGGGCCAGCCAAGGATTCCCTTTGCAAGCATGGAGCCACCCACCACAGCAGAGAACATGTACACTGCCACATGCTAGGCAGCGCCCACTCTCTTCACCAGTGGTTAGTTCAGAAGGATGATGCTGGGTGCTAGCAAAACCCACTGACATCACTAGGATGGTCCACAAAGTCGGTACATCCTGGGTCAAGCCCAAACTTGCTCTCTTAAAAGCCACCTGCAACAGACACATTTAGTTGCCATGTCTCCTGAAAACAAATTGTGGACCTTCTGATCCAGACATGCCGCTGAGGCTCTGAGTACAGCTGATAACAAATGCTTCCTGCTTTATTGCATCAACATTACGATGACGTGAAATTGCCAAAGAGAAAAATCAGATCATGTGCAATACCCTTTGCAAAGAGAAAGATGAAGGCAAAAGGGAAAAATTCACCAATGCTACAGTTTAATTTCATCATTCTGCTGGTAGATGTGCTCCCTCCCCACTCCCCGTGTGGTTCCGCTCTTCTGCTTATTGCAGGTGAATGGTTCTTACAGAGCATGGGAGTGACAGGAGGTGAACAAATCCCAATCCTACCTGAGGGACCTGCGTGGTTTGTTTTAGTGGACATAAGCATTATGCCTAAGGTACGTTTATTGGCACACACAGCGGCGCTTCGGAGGGCTGACGTACAGCGTGGCACCGTCACTTCGGGGTACGCACGCGGCAGCTGGCAGCGGGCATCATGGCAGAGCCGAGCCGAGAACGCTCTGTACGGCTGAAGTTAGCAAGTGCAAATAAATCCCTTTTCCACGCTTCAGCCACTGTGTACGTTTGGTTTACACGCCAGTGAACTTCAGAAAGGGATTTATGTAAGTACAGGGCTATGGCGCCGGCCACGACTTTCATAACTGGGACAGCCAAACTGAAGCCCGTCGTACTGCACCAAACAGTGTAAGCCACTGCTCTTTCTTTCAGCCCCAAATGTGACTTTATGAGAAGGTACAAAAAGTTTCATGCACATAGGTAAGTCATCTTCTGCCCTTGTTTCCAACTGCTAAGTGAAGAAGAGTCAAAGGAATTACACATATACATACCAGAGCCAACATCTTGCTAGAGAGAAAAGAATCAAGTTTGTAACAGTGGGCTTTTAAATATTCTTCACACTTCAGAGGGAAAAAAAAAAAAAGATGATGACTTTGTAAAGAAACCTCTTTTCTCTGGTGCCTGCACCCGAATTAGTAAAAAGCACATTACATCAGTAGCTTCTCATCTATTTAATGCCCTTTAAGTTTTGCAGAGAAACTAGATTTAAGTATTTTGCATTTTTGTATAGCTACATACTGGAATAAGTCTGCAGCCAGCAATATAGAGAGTAGTCTAAAAATTAAGAAAAAAAAACCCTCCTCAAACCACCAGTATTACTTTTAAATTAATAAAAAGAAAAACTTTTCAGCAGATGGGTATGTTCCTTAGAAAGTAAATATTTGAGCCTCAACAACTGCTAATCAAAGACGACTGCACTAGTAAGAGCTACTGCACGCACAGTTACACTAGAAGTACGCTGGCCCAAAGCTCTCACTCCAAACCAGGGCAGGATAAGCTCGAGCGTGGCATCAAGTAACTCGCATCAACACTCAGAGGTGCGTCACACGGTGCCTCTGTCAGATTTGTCTTTGCTCATCTCACTCCCAAACAAGTGACAATCAAGGTGACATCGGAGCCTCAGCAGCTCTAGTGCAGGGGTCGGACCCAGCAGAGGTTTCTGTATCTGAGTTAAGTCACAAGACCTGTGAAAGAACAGAGCTGACTTTCTTTCTTGGCCTGTGCTAGACAGTGCCAGCTGCAGGAATTAACAGAATCCCATTGAGAAATGCTTCGGCAGCACGGAACCAGTCTGTGCTAACAGTCAGGAGGAAGCTCAGCGGGCTGGAAACATACCAACGACTGACAGGTTGCTGTCACTAGGACGGAGCTGCCAGGCCTTATCTCAACAGGAAAAGCTACAAAACATGTTTCCCAGTGGTGTTACAAGTTAAACCACGGTCAGAGACCAGGCAAGGGCACAAGAGAAATGGCTCCTCTCTTATCTCTGCCACTGTAAGTTCCCGAATTGGAAGCAGAGAATAACTACAGCACTATTAAAAAAAAAAAAAAAAAAAAAAAAAAAAAAGAGTGAAAATTAAGCAATTCTCTAAAGAATTCATGTAGCTTTCTGGAGCAGAGGAGCAGCCACCACGTAGAGGGAGGGTCCCTGGACCCTTTTCTACGTACTTGCCTGGACCTCGCAGGCCTCATGTTCTGCTTTGCACCATTGTATTTAGATATGCCAACTGCTTCCCTGGCGGGGTGGGGTCTGACACCTTCCTGCATGCAACAGATCAAGGCACCCAGCAAATTCCCCGCTTACTGCAGCTCTTCAGCTTCTGTTGACTAGGAACATGCCAGTCTCTGGGTCCCTGCTCAGCACTCACACAAGCTTTTGTGGTTTTGGCTTCAATCATTACCCATAGAAAAGGACATGGAACACCCTGAGCACTAGGAAGGATGGATCCTCTCTGTTTCAAAAAGCAGAGGGAGATCCAGAAGAGCACAGACTAAGGCGAGACCACTTCAAACACAGCAACTTCTGTACGTGTTGTGAAAGCCTGAGCGAGCCTAGAAGGAACTGAAAGGGAATACAGTTACTTCAGCCCTGATGTGTGTGAAAATAGTGAGGTGTGAAACAGTTTCCTGAATAGGAACACTTTCCTGAAGCGTTAAATAGTTTCTTTTCCTGAGGAACCTAAGAGACAGTGAGGCCAGCTTCTCCAGCAGAAGTGGTTGAAGTTTTACTGATGACTTAATGGAATAGCTTCTGTTCTGTAACATCATCACTCTGGTTTCAAAGTGATTTGCTTGGCTTACGAAAAACAAGTTTCCTTTTACACACACACAATCTCACACACCACACTCTCCTCCTCCTCCTCCCCTCCCACCTCTCTCCAGCACCATCCCTCAGGTTGTCTTCAATGACAAAAGCAACAGGGAGTCAGTTTTATTGCAGCTAACAGCAGTGCAAGGCTCTGTGGTGAGTTTATCCACCTGAACTGTCATGATGAAGTTTGGACTGGAGGGCAGTCTTGTTCCCAGTCTCATTTTAGATATGGCAGTCTCCTAAAGGAGCTTACAAATACAGATCCAGTCAGGGTGCCAGAAACAAAACCCTCTTCTCTCCACCACAATCCACAGTCTTCCCCAGTCAGAGGGCACAGTGGGCCTTTAAAGCACTGGAACAGGTGCATGAGTGGGTAAAGCATGGAGAGGAAGAAATGTCTGAGCACCAGCTGAACTAGGTCTTCCTAACTAGGGTCAAGGCCTTTGATTAGCTTGGCCACACCTTTGCAGCAAAGTCAGCTGTTAATCATTTACTGCAGTACGAACAGGCAACTTCCATGCTAACTCTGCCAGTCTCCAGGTGCAGTGAGGGGGTCCTTCCTCACAGGTCAAGATCTCTTGGAGGAGGTGCAGAGGAGGCGCTAGAAGAAACACCTGCTACAAACACAACAGCTTCAGGTATTTATAAAATCGCATGCAGCTCTCCTAGTTCAGGAGATTAACTGCCGTTAGCAAAAGAGACAGGAAGTTTCTAGGGTGTGCAGTCACACCGAGTTTCTGCCTTTGGGTCTACAGAACTAGTGTCTAGGCTGTGTCCTTTTGAAGGCAGAGGAAGCTATCGAGAACAGCTTTCATGTCCTGTATGCCTCTTAGTCAGAGACTGGGCATGGTGCTCTGCCGTCAGTCTAGAAAACAAAGCATGAACTGAATGTATTTTGGCTGCTGAGAAAGAAACAAAAACTTCAGCAAACTGAAGTGTGAGTTTGTGCTCTTAGTCAAATGTTTCTTGCAGAGGATGAAACATGCTTTACATGACTAATCTTCCTTACCACATTAAGGATACAGACATAAGGGGCAGCAAGTCAAAACAAATTTTCAAAATTAACAAAGATCTCTTCCTGTATTATGTCTGCACAGTGATATTTGAGAGAAAGCATGAGAAATAATCCATCCTTTCCCTTGAGAAGCAAGGAAGCTTTAGTAAAACCACAAGATGCTCGCAAAGAGATGCTGGATGTTCTTTAGAAAGCTGACAGCCAAGTCATTATGCAAAGTGCAAGCGTGTAGAACCCACTGAGATCTCAGTTTAAATTATTGCTGAACCTACGTGCTTCATGGGAGGAAAACTTACGCTTCTATTGCAGAGTAACAGAAAGTTACTAAAGCAAACTCTGTTAAGAGGAAATCTTTTTTAATAACTAGACTATTCTAAGCAAGCAACTAAGGGAGCAACAGGTTGTACACAAAGATCTTTGCTTATTGTTGGTAGGGCTTTTTGTTTGCATGTTTTTAAATAAGTGTTCATTTAATCTTCAGTGTGTTCTCAGAGTTTAAGTGCCCGGCTCCTTTTCAGGGATCTTACCAATGGTATCGAGCAAGTTCTCCCACTGAATATCTGTCTGTCATGTATGGACTGTGCAGTTGACAGAGATGAAGGGTTCATACTGAACATGCTGGGAGAGACACTATATCATATTATTCAATATATTGATAAACTGTGATTAAAATAAATCTCAACTGCCAAAATCTTGTAAAGCCAGAAGCCTTCCTCTTTACATCTCTGTACATCTGAATGTGAAACTGGCCTCAGCTATCTTTCTTCTGGTTTACGCTCCCATTTCTGCAAAGGGTGGCTCTCCCTTTCGGAAGAGGGACGCCTGCAGACACAGCCAGCATGCCTATACTGGTTTCAGGACTGTGGCTCACAGCACAGAGAGGATATATCAACATCTGATATTGTTCTTGTCTAGCTTCAGCAGGGTGGAAGCCAGCATGTCATCAGTACACAATGCATCCTCAGTTTGGGAAGACCTAAAGACACTGATTGCAACAAGTGACTGGGCTCTTGGAGGGCTAGTGGTGATCGGTGCCTTCTGTCTTGTTTTTGTTGCTCTCCTCTTATTTGCTGCCATCTTTGGGTGCTGCTCATCTCCGAAGCACAGATAGTGGTGCATAAGCAGTGAAGCTGAGATGCAGTACCTGGAGCCCTGCGGCTAAGCAAGAATCAGTCCAGCTACAACCTGATTGTGCTATCCAGAGAAAGTCTTCTCATCTTCTCCCCCTGGGTAGTTATTTCTCCCCATGCATCTTTCCTGCACCAACAGCAACGCACCAGCACGCTGTTCTGCAAGTCCACAGCAAACTCAAAACATGAAGCTACCTGTATTCGGGAACTGCATGACTAGCCAAAGACCAAAAGCAACTCAGCTCTGCCTGATTTTCATCTTTCAAGCAAAAGCACTGGTTACAAGTGGCAAATGGTCAACCACCACCTAAAACTGATAAAGATGTCTTCCACTGCTGCAGTTACTTTTTTTTTTTTCTTTTTCCATCTTGCAAATGGGCAACAGGAAACTCTGACCAGCAAAAGCTTTGTTTAATCCCACTCTCTAAAAGCAGCTTATACCATTGTTCTCCTGTCATACTCGGACAACAGCCTAAATATACTATGCAAAAACTTGCTTGCCAGTACACGTCTGTCTTTATTTGTTCTTATTTAGAACCTTGCAAGGTCAGAGTTTCAAGTTTGCTTTCACTGTTTGGATAGTCAAGAGAACTGTAGGAATTTAAAATGTAATAGAGAAATGGAACGTGGCATTCCTTTAAATAGCATCTTAGTCTCCTGTACAGTTATTAGCAGGGAAGCCAGCCAGTGGTGCTGCAATATGTGACTCTGGGATGCATACGGCACGTGATACAGTAGGAAGAATGTACCAAGCTGGGGGAGGGAAGAAGAAGTATGGGAGATATGTGATTTCTAATTAGGTCAGTGATACTCCCTCACTGAAATCCGTCTTTTATGTACCCAGTGAAATCCTACTTCTATTACTATTCATTTGAGCAGAGGAGAATGTTTTCTCTCTGTCCTTACTCAGATATTGCCTCACTGCTGCAGTGCAATTCTGGAGAAGGTCCTCACTTGGGATAGCAGTCAGGCTTTTCACAGCATGCGTGAAACAGGAGATGCTGTAAGACAGTTACATGGAACCTAACTCCTGTTCTCCCTGAGACACCACCCTGGAACATCCTGTGTCTGCTTCTGGCTTTTGCAAGGTTAGTTTAGTGATCCCAGTTCTTATGGCACTAGTGTCCATTCCAAGAAATGACTGTCACAACTAACTCTACTGATAACCAGCTTAGAAATCAAGGAGAAATAGATACCAAGAGGTTTCCCAAGGTTAGCTTAGATGGCTACAGCTACCTCTCAGATAATACAAAACCCAGACACAAACGGTCATTTGGCCTCTCTTGCTGTGAGCTGAATGCACACCAGAAGCAGCAGAGCTGCTTAGCCAGGTACATGGATCAAACTCTTAGAGCAAGAAGCCTCCTAAGTAGCTACTTCCCAGAATCACCCTGACTTTGGGCAAAGTAGTGCCATTCCAGGTGCCCCAGGACTACTCAGTGTTGTGCCATATGTCAGTACAAGCAAGACTCTCCCAGATTAACCCCATAAAACCAGGATCTGTTTACCAAACATGACCACAGGGAGGGAATATGCTCACCAAGGCATCAGAAAAGCAGCAGGTGTTAACATTCACACTGAAAAGCTGCCTAGACACAGGTGTGAAAAATAAAACAAAATGCAGACTTGAAAGTAAGACACATGTTGACCATTTTCAGTAAGTGAACATATAACTGCTCTCTTACTGGCAAAATTATAGCTTCGATGTCTTATCCAGCATAGAATAGCAATTAGTACAATTACAGCTTACAAGTCAAGAACTAAACCTGAACATTGCATGTTGTGTTACTAGTCTGCATTTAGATAGGGCACGTCCATAATTTGGGCCTGTTTCTGAAACATTCTAAGCACCACCAGCTCTTTCTAAGGTCAGTGAGAACCATGGATACCTAGTACTTTGCAGAGTGAAGCCCCTGAGATTTAGAGAAACATCAACTCTAAATGCTTCCATCCCATGCTGATTAGGTGGCTGTTTGTCTCCTTAGAAGAGAGGTGATGTAGTGAAGGAGGAAAGAGTCACAAGAAAAGCAAATACAACTAAGTCAACCGATCATCAAATATAGAACATAGCAAAATTCATAGCCAGAGGAGTTACAGTTTGACATCACCATCTCACTTGGTCAGGCTCCAAGACCGACATCTCAGTCAACTCAGAGGTGGGAGTGAGTGAGAGATGTCGCAGGGACACCTTCCTCAGTCTGGACAGCAAAATATCAGGCGATTCATTCAATATTTTCTTTTTCCTGGACATGCAAGATCTCAGCCTTAACAGTGCCTCAGAAGGGATGGGGCATGGTTTCCCTCACATTAAACAGCGTTTGAAAGAAGTGCACTCACCCCAGCTCCTCACAGAAGTTCACAATGGCATCAAAAGCTGTCATCACAGCTTTGTCGGATTCTTTTAAGGTGCCTTTTTTTTCCTGAAAGTAGATGGGGACAATAGTCTTCAATTTGAATATAAACTGATAACTCTAGCGATGACCAGATCCAACCCTTCTGATCAATATGGCAAACTGGCAGAGGCACTACCCTGTCTCTGCTCACCCATGCTGCTATAATAGAGCTGGAGCTGTGTCTGGCAGCCCTTTCCCTTCCTGCTTCACCCCCTTCTGCTATCCCTTGAAACAGGGCAACAGACCTACAAGACAGCTCTAGAGCCAGAAAAACTAATTTCATCTTTGCATATTCAGAGGTCACTGCAGGCAAGAGGCAACCAGACCAGAGCAAAGGCAGCACATCTAGGCAGGCAGATACTGTTCTGCAGATCTTACCTGGATGTTAGAGAGCTCCTTCTTAATCAGGAAGCTGACTTGATCCCGGTCATTCCTTGAGTAATAGAGACGGCAGCGGGATGGCTTCCCATCTCTCCCAGCTCTGCCAGACTCTTGGTAATATCCAGCCATTGACTTAGCAATATTCCAATGGGCAACAAACCTGCATGTGGTGAGACAACAGGAAAGGCTGCAGGTTTCCCAGATCACTGCATACATGACTGTGGTGTTTGTGGACATCAACAACAGTGAAAAAACAGGGCAGGAAAAGTATAAAAGAGAGAGGACTTAGCAGAGCAAGGGATTTCAGAAATTTCAGTCCTCAACACGAGACACAAGGACAGCAGCAGAGCTATAAGAAAACAAACGCATCTGAGCAACGTGTGAGCAGGATGTCACCCCAAATGGATGGAAAGGGATGGGCACACGAATGTCCCTAATGCGCACACAATGGTACAGCTATGAAGAGTGAGAATAAATATATTGATTTAAGGAGTTTGGGACATTTTACTATAAAATGGAGCATTAATTTAAAAGTCCTGTTTATTTTGTGGATCACAGTTTGAACATTACAGAACACAATTTGAAATACTCGATTTTAAAAAGACACTACTTTGCCAACAAAGTCTGCATAGGAAATTGTCTCACCAAGCTCACTTGTAGACGAGGGCACCCTTCCCAGCTAGCAGATACGACTATGAATCATTTCTAAACTGTATGTTCTCTCTGAAGGAAGGTTTTTAACACACTTGAATATGCAGCAATTCAGCTTCTACCTGTGTTGAGAGGATTTTACAGTACAGTAACGCTGCCAAGGTTTTAAATACCCATTTGCCTCAAAACCAGCATGTCCCAGAGGCAGGTATGATGCATATGGGTGTGCCAAAAGATTAAATGACAAAAGCAAGAAAACATGTTTCTTCAAATGCAAACATTCCAGGAACAGGCCAGGCAGGAAGAAGCATCAGAGCCCTACACATTTATTCTCCATCGGGAAGTTTACTGAAGGAATTGATAAATAATCTCATGCAAAACTGAACTAGCAGTGAAGTGAGAGAAGGATTCCGTCAGAAAAGAGACAACACCTCTGTTTTCCCTTTTGTCCAGAAGAGTCACCTCCAGAACTTGTCAGACCTGATCTGACTTGATCACACATGCACAAACACTGGGAACTCTGCCAACTGAGGCTGAGTTGCGTAGGCTCAGGTATGATATCCTTTAAACTATTAAAAAACATCCTGTGAAGAGTCATTTTAATGCCATTCCTCAGAAACTATCCAGGTTACAAGCATGTTTCAGCTATATTTCACTCTCAATCAGCTACCCTTTGCCTTTTTTAATGACCACTGTACTCGACAGGGCAGAATGGTTTCAGCAGGTCATTAACTCCTGCTGCTGTTTTAGGAGACTTCTCATTTCTCTGTTGGGTAACACGCATCAAGCAGTAAAACAGTCTGTCGTTGCCATGGGATCATGCTCTCTGTCAGCACAGTGACACAGACAGAAGGATGGCACAGTTGTGAACTGAAGTAACTGTCTCAATGATGTCCTGCCCCTCTCCCACAATGTTCAGAGCAGTATGTGGATTTGAGAGGAAAGATCAGGTTGTCTGGGGCGTTGTGTGAGCTGCACCGGACTTGTCCCCGAGTGAGCACAGCTCACAATACTACCTCAGCACAGCTGTATTGCAGTGCAGGAACTCTAACAGCACAGAGCAGGTACCTCAGCACAGCTGTATTGCAGTGCAGGAACTCTAACAGCACAGAGCAGGTACATGGTGACAGCTGGAAGTCACAGAGCAACAGCGATTAGAAAACACGGGCAAAGTTTGTGCCCTTGGACTAGAGCTGTATTTTTATATGGTTATTGCCATTTGTGAACTGCTATTTTTTCCCCCATTGCATTGCAAAAGGAGATCTCTCAAGAGCCGGCTCTGACTATTTCAGTCGAGGGTGTACGAATTATTTTAGGTGCAGATTTTCTTACTGCTGCTTTTCAAAAGCAACTATTGCAATAAGAGAAGTGAAAGGGACAGCTGTGATTGCATTGAGATGGTTCTTTTGGAACCCTGGAGGGTGTGGCAAAAAACAAGCATTCCTCCAATTTGCTTGGTTTTGAAGATGACTGACAAAGTGGAGCTCTGGTACTTTGTTTTTAATTTCTTTACAAAACCCTTCCAGGTTTGTTTTCGCCTCTTCTGAGATTAAAAAACCTCCAGTTTTGTTTTTGGGGGTTTTAGCAAAGTGTTCATCGGGCATTTGAGTCAGATGTATCAGGTAACAGAGAGACTGAGGCTTTCCCTTCCCAGTGCTCAGGTTTCAGTCTCCGGTGGTTCACAACACTCAGTCTCACTCACCTGACGTTTGCTTTGTCTACTCCCATTCCAAAACTGATGGTTGCAACAATAACAGGGATCTTCTCCTCCATCCATTCATTCTGGACTGAAGTCCTGTCAGCTGCCTTGAGTCCTGGAAAGGGAAAAAGAGAGAAAGAAACAGCAAAAACAAAAAAAGAAAACAAGAAAAGAAACAAGAGGATTTTCTTCCTCCTCCATTCCCTCATCGCGAGCCAACCCCTTCACTAAAACTGACTGATGTAGACACTCCTCTCTGCCCATGTTTAAGCTGGCCTGTGTTCAAGAAGTCAGCAGCAGCTGTTTCTAATCCAAACAGAAAAATCCAGATCCCTTCTGGGATAAAAGCAGTTATATTTAGGCCATGCAAGATCCAACAGAACCAGCAGTTCTGGAGAGAAGGGAATGCCATTCTGTTGAAGGCCCCACACTCATCTCACAGACCTGATGCATGAGCATCAGAGATATTCCAGGCCATGCCTAGAAAGCTGTTTTCTAGGTAGCCCCAACCCAGGCCTTAAAGGTCGTACAGTTCAGTTCTACCAGCTACTGAGAGATGCGGAGGCAGCTTTTCCAGTACCTGCATGATACGCCTTGGCTTTCACTCCGCGGTAGCTCAGTTCAATAGCCAGCTGGTCACACACATCCCTCATCCTGCAGTACACAATGCCACAGCCAGAGTACTCCTGGGCAGACAGGAGAGAAAGTCCATGACACTGTCTGAAGCCCATCAACAAAGCTGCAGCCATTAGCATGGTGGAGACAGGAGGGATGCCTAAAGCTCATCTCTTCTACAAGCTGATTCCCTGGCAACTGAAAGCCACCCATGCGGCACACAAGTAAATCAGACATAAAGGGAGTTTCCTTACAAGTCCTACAAGGCCTAACACTGACCAAACACGGTCCCCCAGTCCTCTCGAGGAGACACAGTGCAAGCACCAGTCTCCCTCTGCTGTACATATAAACTCAGGTGCAGAGGCTATAACTGAGTTGCTGAGAGTTATTTTGGGAATTAATGTCAAGAGCAGGAAATTCAATACAACCCTTCAAATGCTTCTGTTCACCCTTGCCACACTAGAAGAGCGGAACACCGTCGAACATACAATGATCACCTGGGACATGACAAACCAAGACAGAAAAGCTATTTGCATATTCCTAATCTATTTTTCTTTTAGACCAACCCCTTTCTTAGGACACCTCCAAAAGGAATGCAGCCTCCATATTCTAACTATTTTACAGTAACTGAAAACCATACATGAGCACTTTTCAAGGAACTAAAAAATACACATGACCAGTTTCCTTCCAGGGACCTCCTTCTTCCCAGCCACAGACCTGTCGGGGCCATCCCAACCACCAGAAGATCAGTGACCATTAAGGCAGATTTTGCTCAGTTTAGCCTTCTTCCCCAGATGTAAAACCTACCCCAGTGGTGTTCTTCACTTCAAGCGCCTTCAGACAGAAATCCTTCAAGTTGGCATACGGATCAGCCAAGAGCTCTTTGAACTGCACGTCGTAGAACAAGTTAGATCTGAAGCAAGGAGTCTTAAATGTGGAAAGTGGCTGCTTTAGCTTGAGCGCTGCCACAATATCCTCCTGCACCTGCTTGGTGGCAGTTGCAGTCAAGGCCACGCACGGTGTATTGGGTATGCGAGTGCGCAGCGTGCCCAGACGGAGGTAGTCAGGTCGGAAGTCGTGTCCCCACTGGGACACGCAGTGCGCTTCATCGATTATCAGGTATGACAAGAGGTTTCGGGACACGAGAGAGTTCAGCGTGGACTGGAAGGAAGAGGCGGCTGCCATCTCTGGGGTGAGGTACAGGAGCTTTACTTGGGGCTTCTCGCTTGCTAAGTCAGCCAGGATGGTCTTCTTTTCCTGGGCAGAAAGCTTGGAGTTCAGAGAGCAGGCTTTGATCTTCAGAGCCAGCAAGTGATCCACTTGATCCTAGAGTAAATACAAAATTAAAATTAAATGAAAAGCAAATGGATATAAAGAAAGTCACCATCCGCCAGAAAGACTGTTAGGGAGATCCAGGTGAGGCCCCAACTTCCACCTCCAGGATCGAGTCTGAGGACAATGTACACCCACAGTCTGGGTATTCAGAACTTCAAGTCTGCATGCCTTTATCTGCAACCGCGAGCATATCTGTCCAGCTCTAACACCCAACTGCATTTCTGTGCACCCATTCACTTTAAGACAGTCTTTTTGCTGCTAGTGAACACCGACAGGGATCTGTGCAAAATAGCTCATCGTAGCCACAGTGAGCTGAAACCAGCCACCAGCATGTCTCAGGATTTACACCATCAAGTTGTCACAGATGGAAAACAAACACCACCACCCTACAGTAACAGTGCGTTTCATTCCAAAATAGCTAAGGGATGTTGTAAGAACAGAGGAGACAGGATGAAATTCCAGAGTCATGCAAATCACCACTGCAACAGAACCAAGTCTGGATGAGAATCATACCATGAAAACCAAGAAGAAAACATGGTATCACATCCAGATATATCCAGATGAACCCTGGGCATACAAATTCTCCCCCCTATCCCTACACCGAGCTTTTTGCTTGCACTGAACAATGTCCTGAAAAATGGATGTCCCATTATTTCAGTCAGTAACAGGTTTCAGTGACTGATTTAATATCCAGTTTTCTGTTCATAAAGTCAACTCTCAGCCTCCCCTATAATAAACTACACAGACTAAGCTCCTGAAGTTAGGCTACACTGAAATACATCAGGATTGTTTCAGGCACAGCCATCCCATCTCGGGCCTTGCTAAGAAAATCTCTAAAGTTTCACTCCAGCTCTATTCCCTGAGACTCACTGAGCCTCACTCATCTCAGCCTGTTCGTCACTCTGACACATTCTGCCTCACCTGCAAATCTTACAGCGGTAACTTTAACCTTCATTTCACCGATAAAATATTGCCTGTGCTGGAGATTAATTAGAAATCCTCTCACATGGATCAAATTCACTATTTATAACACCTTTCTGAGATGTAGCACCAAGCCTGCTCTTAATTCTTAATATGTATTACATTGAGACTGTAAAGGAGTTAAAAAAAAAAAAAAAAATCGGCAAAACCCAAAGCCCAAACCAGCAGCCTACACCACCAGACATCCTGCAGTGCTAATCAGATGCTTTACAGAAGTCTAAGCAGTGCTACAGCTGCTCTTACAGGGAAGTGTTTCTCCGAACAGGTGATGAAACAGTAGAAAATGCAAAATGTGGGGAAAAAAAAGGTCTCACAGATGAAAGCACTCAAGGAGCGGCTCTGCTAAACCAGCTTCTTCCCATGACAGAAAGACTGACTGCAACAAAAAGACATTTTGAGGGAGAACAAATTATGCCTTCAAAGGCAGCTTCTTTATTCCTGGAGTTATTGCTTTATAGGTGAAATAGCAGTTTTGTGCTGGGGAAAGAACCAGTTTGGTCCATCGCCAGGGTAAAGAAAACACACCGAGACATGGAGATGAGAATCCAGAGGCAGGCCAACAGCAGAGACTCGTGGGCAGAAAGACAAGAGGCAGCTATATCTCCAGTGTCTCCTGACCCCTTCACTGGTGGCTTTCCCACAGCTAACCGGAGACAGTTACCTGAATCAGTGCAATCAGAGGTGAAATGACAATGGTGATGCCCATGGCCAGAACTGCGGGAAGCTGGTAGCACAAGGATTTCCCTGCCCCTGTGGGCATGCATACAAAGACATCCTTCTCGCCTGCAAAGACAACAGAAGAAAACTCAAGGCTACTGAGTGGTGGTGAGTTCCCAGAGCTCGTCAGAGGGGTGGGCAGAAGGGCTTGTAACCTGTGAGAAACAACATATTTGTGTGTGTACTGTGTGGCATACCAACAAAAGACACTTCATTTTAGGTTCTGAAAGCATAGCAATACTTTGCATGCCTGCAACGGTTTCCTTCAACGAATCTCTGTTTTGATTTGTAAACATTTAGAAATGGTTTCCTTCAACGCATCTGATTTGATTTGTAAACATTTACAAACGTACCAGAAGATACACAGAAACTAAGATAAAGGGAAGCTAAACAAGTCACTCATGCTGGTTCTCTTCCAGATGAGCTGCTTCCACTCATCTTACAGACCTCTAGTCACCAAATTACGAGCCCAATGACAGATCTTTACCACATCCTCTTAAAGCTTATCCCAGAAAGGAACCTCATAAGAAATAAGGGTTGGAAATCTCAACCACATGGATAATATCGTGCAGCCAGTAACTGTCACTGCGCTAAGCAGGATCCACTTCAAGTCAGGGAGATGGCAGTGCGTGCAATGGAGGCACCCTGCTGACCAAACACTGCTTCTGGCTGGTCTCTTGTCAACAGCACGTCTGCACAGCTCCTGGCCACAGAAGGAAATTGTAAGTATATTCCGAGTGCCGAGTTTGACACCGTCCTGATTCGCATTGCAAGACCTGCCAGGGAAGCTGATGGTTGGCAGCTTGCACGCATGAGCTGCCTGTCCAACCAACAGCGGTGCGCTGGTGGATACGTTAACACCAGCAACATCATGTTTCTGATAATGGCCACATGATTCAGAGAACAGATATAAACTATGACAGGAAATAAGGTCTTCTTCTGGTATCATCTCTGTCTAACTCATCCACAACAAGGATAGGTTTACTCCGAAAATGTATAAACGTGAGCAGCTTTGACGTCATCTGACCATAACCATGCTGGCAGATGGCAGATTCCTCCAGCACAGACACCCGGAAGCCTGCGCTTTAAGATTTCCTAGTTCCTGGTTGATGCAACAGAGGTGTTGGAAAGGAGAAGCGGAGAGCAGGCGGGACGCAGGTGTGCTCGGAGGCCTTGTGTGCAGCACGTGCTCGTGCCCTGTGCCACTGAGACGGCCGCAGAGCACCGGGAGGTCCTGCCTAATCCACCTGACCGTGTCCTCAAACCGGGCACCGCACCGCTCCTACAGCAGCAGGACGATGGAAAAAACAGCCATGTTCCGCTCCTGTCCAACGCTGAGCCTCACCTCTCGCCACAGCCATGGCCGCGCTTTCCTGCAGGGAAGTCTTGAAGGCCTGGAAGCCGAAGACGTTCCGCAGAGCTCTCCGGACCCTGTTTTCCAGGCCCGGCGGGGCCTCGCCGCTCATCCTGCGAACGGCGACGGAAACCACCGTGACCCGGCGCGCTGCCGCCCTCCCCCGGTCCTTTACCCCCCCTCTAAGGACGCGATCCCCTCTCCCTCCTCCACAGAGCCACCGCTCCGCCTCGCTGAGGGGGTTCTCCCCCCTCACCGTGCTGCGGCGGCCGGAGCTTCTCCCGGTTTAACTTCACCCCGCTGGAGGCGGAAGCAGGATGGCGGTGTTGCTATGGCGACCGATTCGCCGACGTCATCTCCCGCGCGCCGGAAGGGGGGGGGTGGAAGAATGGCGGCGGCGAAGCGGAGCGTTTTGTCCTCGTTGGCGGTTTACGCTGAGGATTCGGACCCGGAGTCGGACAGCGAGGCGGGGACGGCGGGAAGCGATGGGGGAGCGGCTACGGGTGAGGGCGGGGAAGGGGATGGGGAAGGCGGCGGGCCGGGGCGGGCCGTGCGGGGGAACCCCCGCACGGCCCGCCCCGGCCCGCCGCCTTCCCCTCAATGAAGGAAATTCCCCCCCTCGTTTCCTCATGATTTCCCTTTTTTCTTTCTCCTTAGGAGAGAAAGGAGGCCTGGTGTCCGTTGGGTACGGAGACGATGACTTCACCCGCCTGGATGGGGATGAAGACGGGTACGAGGAAGAGGATGATGAGAACAGCAGGCAGTCAGTAAGTACCTCTCCGCTCTGAGAGCTTTCCCTCATCCCTTTCGTGCGTTGCCGAGGCTTTTCTTTCTCCAAGGAAAGCCCCTGACCGGCAACCCAAGCTGGAACCTGGAATATCTGACTCCTGGTGTGGCTTTTAGCATTCTCCAAATACATCTAATATGTTGGAGAGGGACTTTTTACAAGGGCATGTAGTGACAGGACAAGGGGCAACGGCTTTAAACTGGAAAAGGGGAGATTTAGATTAGATATATGGAAGAAATTCTTCCCTCAGAGGGTGGTGAGGCACTGGAACAGGTTGCCCAGAGAAGCTGTGGCTGCCCCATCCCCGGCAGTGTTCAAGGCCAGGCTGGATGAGGCTTTGGGCAACCTGGTGTAGCAGAAGGTGTCCCTGCCCATGGCAGGGGGTTTGGAACTAGATGATCTTTGAGGTCCTTTCCAACTCAACCCATTCCATGATTCTATCTAGTCACTTTGTTTTCAAGTAGAAAGCGTTTGCCTTGAAACCCATCAGCAGCTTGGCACAGCTCGTGTGGCTCGTTACGAACTGTCAGTGCTGTTTGACCCTTTCATGGGGAAGGAGGCTGGTACAAGCCAACAGCCAAGCTAGATGAAAACTTTTCTTTAAGCATAGTTGACGTATATGAGGAACACACTGTTGCATGGTCGGCTGGAGGATTAAAAGGAACAGAGTTCTGTCATGTCTGTTATTCGTTTGCGTATAACTAAACCCACTTGCTGCATCAGGTTATCTTGATGTAACAGTGTCCTGTCTAGGCATGAGTGGCTGTTGTTTGTCGTAGGTGCTTGGCATGTGTATAACACCACCCAAACATCAAGATAATTGTTCCATTTGTAGATGGGATGTGTAGTTCACTGTCCATGAGTGCAGCTGTATTGCACAAAAGGATATATAGTTCTGTCACATCTGTAAGAGCAAACCAGTAAGTTTGGGGGAGTGTGGAGGGCGGGTCTCATCTCCTTTCTTTCACATCAACCTTTTGCTTACCTCCACATTAAGACTGTGTTATCTTGTCCATGTTCCAGTTTTCTAGCTACGTGGTAGAAGAAAGAAATAGGGCTCTGTTACTTTAGCCTTTCCTCATTGAAATCTACTTTGTGTGCATTAGATCAGGCTCTATGAGACACTCTCTGTTTCTGCCATCTGGCTTCCCAAATAGCAAACAAGAAATTTTTCTGTCTCTCGTTCTTGCTTTTGTTTTTGTTCTGTTGCTGACTGGAGAAAGTGCAAGCAGTAGCATTCAGGGTCTGCTCCTGGCATCTAGCTAAGCAAAGTAGTGAAGCTTTTTTTAGTGCTTTAGTAGTTCTTTTTATATCCAAAACTTCCAGACCCTCCTTCAGTGAGATCTCTTTAGATTAAAGAAAGCGGTAGGTGTGATCCCGATGCTTGTGCTTAGTTAGACAGGTAAAAGGAGTAGCCTTTATTGCATGCACAGTTGTCAGTGCAGGTTGCAGCTCTCCATCATCTGGGATGTGCAAGTTGCTGTTCCAGTCACGGCAATCGATCGCGTCACTCTGGTGTTCAGCCGGTTGGTCTCACCTGTGTTTGTGGTTACTCTACAGATGCGTGCAGGTTACACAGGGTGCCTTCTCTCCAGTCTTGTTGCAGGACAGCAATGCTTTGTCTTTTACATTAAGTGTTCTTTGACTAGGATCGAGAACTACCTCGATACTGCTGTGCTAGTGCCTTATATTGGTTATGAGTTGTTTGTAGAAAGCAGCGCGAGTTGGACTCAGGTTGTCCTGGGCTTTTATCTGAACAGCTCTGTGCTTATAGTATCTGTCTTAAAAGTGACGGAAAAGCCTCTTTCTTTTCAAAGGCAGTTCTCAGTAATGCTTCTTTGTTTGTTGATGTGTTAGAGATGTCCCCTCCTAGATTAGGAGGTTTTGGGAGCTGTCTCAGTTACCTGCCTATAACGTGAATGATTTAACCCATTATTGCGTTGTTGAAAATTACTTCTATCTTTGTAAAATAGGTCAGACTGCAGAGAGGAGAGGAATCTCATTTGTGATAAACACCCAGTTATTTGGTACTGTGGTTCTTTTTGAGTTACAAACGTACTGTTACTAAACTTTGACAGTTAAGACTGAATTACTGGCATATGTGCATGTTCCAGAAAGATAAGCCAGAGAGTAGCTGAAGTGAAGGAGTTTGATATCTCACTTCTGTGGGATATGCGTATTAATTCAGGCAATTAGAACTTACTGACATGATTGTGTGGTTGTTCTTAACTTGCCTTGCCAGAACTTGCTTGTGTGCTGATACTCCAAGGTGCACATTTCGTTGTAAACTCTTCCTTTCAGTTGCATGTAATCATCTCACTTCTTTTTTATTTTTCTTTTTGAAGCTGAAACACCAAGTTGTTGTTTTGGGGCCAAAGTTGCAATTTATGGTGAAGTTTGGAGGAAAAACTATTCCGCTGAATTATGTGAGCATGGAAAACATTTTCTGCTCCTCAAACGTTTTTTGAACCCAGAGTATGTATTTATGTCTGGAAACATAGGTAACTCGAGGATCCCCAGTGAGCTAGCTCGTAGGGCAGCTGGGACCAACCCTGTAGCGTACTTCTCATGTTGTGTAGGATTTTACACAAGGCCAAGTTTGGTATTTTAAGCTCTTATAGGGCAGAAATTTGCCCAGTTCTTTGGTTTATTTCTGGGTAGAAATCAAAACTGCATGGAGTCTGTTACCTGAAACAGTGAAATTTGTCAGTGGTTCCCTTCTGTGCAAGTTCACATCATCTGCGAACAAAGCTACGATAGCCTTCACAAATAAGAAGGATGCAGTGTCTGCTGGCATCACTGGATCCTTGGAACTTGGTGCAAGGCCAGTCCCTCAGCAGGCCTGCATGTTTGGTTGGGTGGCAGGCCAGCTGTGTGTCCTGTGTGCATTGCTGATGTGTGCTTGGGAGTATAACAGGTCTCGCAAGTGCTGCTTTTTTTGTGAGTACTGCTAAACGGGGGAAAGCGCAAAAAGCCCACCAGCCAACTGGAAGAGACAGAATCATCAAATGACAAATGCTTTTTTCCCCAGTTCTGTTACTTCTTATTGTCTAGTTCTGAGCACTCAGGAGCTGCAGGAGTTTCGTGGGGACATCTGCTACTGAGTGATGCTTTTACCTAAAAATACCCCAAACAACCAAAACCCAACCCAACACTTCTTTCCCTGACTGTAGGACTTGTTTTCTGGTCATGAGTGGGTGGGACATGACAACCTTCCATGGAAAGGGTCTTGGACTGCTGCTCTGCTGCTGAATGCGAGCCCTTTGCTGTAAGTGCAGATTCTTGCCAAGCCTGCTCTGTAAGCTTAATCCTGTAAATTCTTGTCTTGTAGGAAGATGACGATTCAGAGACTGAAAAACCTGAGGCTGGTGACCTAAAGGTATTTGAAAGTGTGGTGTGGTGGTGGGGGGGACGTTCAGTACAAGAGGAATAAGTCTTAACAGCATGGCTTGGTCTTCATTTGTGATCTTCCATAGCTAGTTTCAAACTTTCCTTTTTGTAGCTGTAACGTGTTTTTGACTTTAGTTCTGGCCTCTGCCAAAGGTAGTTAACCAGTTAGGCTGTGGGCTGAGTCACTGTCAAGGTCTGCATTCATGAATTTGGTCGCCCTGTGAGTTAGATCTGAGGTAGGTTTTCTGACAGCATCTCACCTGTTTTGCAGTGATATGGGAGATGGAGCATTCAGTGCAGAAGTCTCTTACAACCAGTGTTAGTTGGAGTATGTTCTTCATCTGCAACCACTTTATGAATAAATGGTCTTATGCTCCTAAAGGTCATGAAATGTGTCCAAATCAATTCAGTTGTCTCCAGCTCTCTTTCTGTCCTTCTGAAGGAGGCAGTTTTGTAATGGCTATATTTAAAATTTAAAAAGTGAAATAAGATCCCCAGATGATAGCTATCGTAAATAGCTGAAGTCATCTTTACCTTGAGATTACATGTTGTTTCTGCTGAACAGCAGATGTTTAACAGCACTTAGGAACAAAATCAGGCTAAAAGCTGGAAGGCAGACAGAAGACCAAGTCCATTTGAAACTTTACGGAGAAATATACTCAAATTTTTATGCTAGTTCAATCCCCCATGTAATATAAGCAGTCTTGTGGGATACTGAGTGAATGACCATTGCAAGGGCCTTTATTTTATCCCCTACCTTCCTCAAGGATGCAGACAGTCTCTAAGGTTTGCTAAGGAAACCAGAGGACTATGCTGCAAACTGAAATTCTGCAGAGCATTTGAATTAGCACAGGGCTTTGATAGGACGAGACAAAGGCAAACGAATGCGTTTAGCCATTCTGCTTAAATCGGTTCTATAGCAGCACCTTCTTCCAGCTTCCCCAATATTTTTATGAATTTATAGTGATACACAGTTGAAAATCTTGGCAGCTGTACTGCAGCTGGTAAAGTCTCTTGCATCTAGTGGAAGATGTCCCTGCCCATGGCAGAGGGTTGGAACTAGGTGATCTTTAAGGTCCCTTCCAACCCAAACTGTTCTATGATCAGTGTGTGAAATACCATTAATGCCTTTGGCGTACAGGTAGGAGGCACTTGGAAATGGAATGTATTGTCTCCTTTCCTTATTGCAAGAAAAATAAATTACTTTTTTTTTTTTTTGGAAGAGAGGAAAAGGTAATGTCTCACTTTTATCCTTTTTCTACTTCTAAATTTTTGCCATTGTGGCTGGTAAGCGTGCTAGCAAGATGTTTCTGTAAAAACTGCTGGATTCAAATGTGTACTGTGAAAGAATAGATGGGTTTTCCTTAAAAGATAAATTTGGTGTACATCACAACGTCTGCAGTAGGGCCCTATTGGAATTGGATGTGTTTCTGTCTCTTCTAAAAGGGCTCTAAGACTTCAGGGCAATGGTTCTCCATTGATCTGGCAAAGAGAGGAAAAACAAGATCAGATTGTAGTAGCTCTAGTGTAAGTAATGGTGCACCACGGAAATCTTACCACTGAGTTGTGTGGCTACTGCTTTAATATGTTGCTGACGTTTCGTGTTGGCTTGTTTAGAAAGCCTCCTGATTTCGGGGAGCTCTACGTGCTACGGTCCAGGTGTGTTTTGCCCTTCTGAAGAAGAGCTACACATGGCCACAGAGCAGTGTTTCAGTTTCAGCAGGGAAGCACAGAAATGTATTAAAAGCATTTGATATCTTGGGTACACTCTGCAGTAGGAACTCTGCAAGAACTGAAAATGTAAATTAAAGTTAAATGTTAAAAAAAACCCACAAACAACCCAAAACAAACGTAAAATGTCATTCCTGCCATGCTAGCAGGAAGGTGAGGATTTGAGAAGAATAGCGGGGAGGCAGATGAGAACTTCAGCAGTTTCAGAGTTCCATTTCGTCCTTAACAGATGTCTTCATGCATAAGTGAAAAAGGAAATAGCCTTTTCTGGGTGTTTTTGAATTCTGGCTAAACAGCCATCTGGCACTGGGGGAGTGGTAGAAGCACACTGTTGCCGTGCAGCGTACTGAGGCAGCCCAGTGCTGAGCTGGTACGGAGCAGGCACGTTGCTGTAGGGCATTCTGCAGGGCACGGGGGGAGCCGCACCAGCCATGCTGTTAAGAAATTCACTCGGGATGGGGGGAGATGGAACATTGTTGTAAAAGTAGTTTTACTTGGGGCAGTTGCAAATGTTTCCTATCCCCCTTTTCCACCAAGTGGCAGTGTTCTCCTCGTTCTTCCTCATTGCTTTGAGCTTGCAATATCTATGACAACTAGTGAGTAAGAGTTGTAGTTACTGTAAATCCAAAGTGCGACAAAAAGCGAGACGTTTGGCTGTATCTTGCTGACACTTCTGGATAACTTTGTTTTGTTGTGTCCCAGCTGAGTGCTGTAGTTGCTCTTGCTCTATCAGTTTCATTGTAAGACATCACAGACCTGGAAACATGTTTAAATAGGTATCATGGGCTTTGAATCTATGGCTAGGGCTTTTCCAGGGTCTGGATCTGACTGTATGCAGAGGTAAATCCTTTAAAATGCACAAATGAGGTAAAACCATTGCGATTCCATCAGTTAATCATAGTCTTTTCAAGCCCTGAATGTGCACTCAGCATTTTTTTTAGTGTTTGCCTCTTTGCACGTATGGTGAACCAACTGCTTTGAGATCATCTTGAATAATTGACCAGGACACTTAAGCCAGGCTGTGTGGAGGAGCAGTTCCCTTGTTGCTGGTGTGTCCTGTGATTTGGCCGCATTCTGCACTTGGACAGCACCACACACTAAACCTCCGGAAGGGTCAGTTGGTGTCAGTTGTGGTTGTAGACTGAGGAGATCGAAAATGGGAAATGATGGAAAAACTGTCTGGCAAAGTGATGGTGGGGAGAGTGGAATTTGGAGCCTGCCTCACATAGCCCCAATGGGGAGAGGTTTTTCTACCCCACCTTGTGGTGTTTATATTTATCTTAGGTTTTTGTCTTGGTTCCAGGGAGTATGCCCTTGTTGATCTTGATCAGTCATCTGAAAGCACTCTTCCAGAGTGGACTTTTGGCCCATGGGATCCTCTGTTACTGAGAACCTGTGAACCAGTCCTAAACTGTGTCTGCTTGCAGCAGAAAGCAGAGTCCTGCTTTTTAAGTATCAGAGTCAGATACTTTGAAATGCGGTACAGGATGTGAGGTGCTACAGGGACTCATGGAAAAGGGGAGATTCAGATCTAGGTAAAACTAATTACTCTTCCAAATTTCACTCTGGGAGGATGTGCTCAGGCTCTGGAATAGAACATATTTGTTGGTGACCAAAATCACTTCAGGGATGATCAGCTGTCTTAAAAGCACTTCAGAAACAAAGCCTTCTCCTTGGAAAGGAAAAGGAATGGTCAACAGAAACTGTTGGCAAAGGTGTGGTGTTAAAGATGGAATCCCACAGCCTGGACAGGTTCTTTATGTTTTTTCTTCAGATAATGGAGCCGTGGGTACAAAACAAAGGACATTGTGGAGATGGTTGTGAAATTTGGTGTTCTGCTGGCGTCAGTTTGGAATGACGAGGGTTAATGGGCTGTGCAGTGAGTGAGTGTTGCTTGGGCTCTTGCCAGCAGCTGGCTATGGTTACAGCCTCCATGCAGTAACAAGATACGAGCCTTCAGAGCTCACTGAATGGGCCAGCCCTGCAGGAAGGAGGAAAATGAACCTGAAATGAAATATTGACCTTGTGCTCCCAGTCTCACCTGAGGGGGTTCTGTGCTTGATGTTGCAGGGCTGGATGAATAACAGGTTGCAAGCGTTGATCAAGGACAGAGCCCAGCCCTGCGGCTTGGCTCGCTGCAGTTTTCACAGGGGGAAATCATTAACTCTTGAGCCCTGATTGCGGTATCAGGACTGGCCAGTGTGGGGAAAGCTCATAAATATTGCCACTCCCTTGGCAAGTGGATGCCTGGCACATGGTAACAGTTTTTCAAAGCGGGTGGCTTTTGTTTTCCCCTTCTGGTTTTGTTTTAAGGGTCCCCTCTGCATCCTTTCGCATGCAGAGGCAGCCAAACTGGGGTCTAGCAGAAGAGTGTCAGATTTTCAGAGGAATACTAGATTGCTAAGCATGTCTAAGTCCCTACTTCTTGATAATCATCAGCTCTTCATTATGTTCAGCTTACATTGATCCAGCATACCTGTAAAGTAATTTTACTGTGTTATGATGCGTAGGCGTGGACTAATACTTGTGTAGAGGCTTTTGATTGCAATGGTTTTTTATCTTGCCTGCCCGTTAACTTGTTTGTTTAAATACCAAAATTATCTCAATTTAAAATAAAAGCGTAAGTGCTAAGAACCAGTAGATGGGTGTGTGTGAAGTAATGTAATCCCAGTAATTAACTCTTTTGTTTTTTTGATAAGGCACATAAATTTTTTTGAATTCAAGTTACATTAGTCAAGCCAGATTCTCAAAAGATGCCTGAACCTACTCAGTAACTTTCACCTCAAGTATAACTGTTTTGCTCTGAAGAAAGGGGGAAAAGTGTGTTTGGGAAAAGTTGTACTGTTAGAACACCGCTGTTCTGTTTAGGTGTTCCACAGCGAGCTGTATAAAAGGAGCTGGCATTCGTAAGCTTTAGAAAATAATTTTAATCTTTTACTTTGACCGTGGCAAACTGTGAAGGTTGCTTAAGAAGTAGCAGTCCTTGATGCTTTCAGTTGTTGAGAGGTAGCCTTAAAAATTCGGCTATGTTAAAGGTCGTATAGCTGAAGAACACACATGAAAACTGCTGTTCCACCCAAAACCAGTGCTGAAGTGGCTGGATCTTATAGGATAGAACTGGTTTGTACGTGTGTTGTTGAAAGACACTCCCAATGTCTCATCAGAAACAAAAAGAATTTCATTACATTTTTTTTTCTACCCCCTCCCCTTGGCCTTTTGATGCCATCTGGGTTAGTGTTGGCCTCTGATGGGCAGAACTGGCAAAAGAGCAGCTGTATCTTAAAAACAGCCTTGTGTATGCATGGCTGTGCTGCGTACCTCTTTGTAAACACTTCCAAAGCGTGACCTGTGCAGTTTCCAGGACTAGGGTTAAGGTTTGATCTCCAGTGGTTTGCTTCCCACTCATTCCTTTGCCTGTGAGCACAGCCTGGAGGTGCCAGTGATAAGCACTGCGATCTCAGATTCTTTTTTTTTTTTTGTATTTTAGCTTCCTTTTAATATAATTGTGTAAAATGCTGTCTGTGCTTCCAACTATGTGCCTTTCCCTCGTTTTAGGTTTGGCACGCTGTTTTCCAGCGCTGTCGAGGGAACCAGAGAGTTTGGCAGCTCAGCCGTCAGCGTTACGTGCAGAAAGCCTTTAGGGGGAGCAGAGCTAACTCACTTCTGCTGCTGTCCTCTACAGTTACAAGTGAGCGCTCAGACGTTGGAACAGCTGGTACCTGCTTCCCATTTTTCAGCCGGGTGGTTGACCCTGGTTATTGCCAGAGAATATCAGCTGTGGTTAAACAGTTTTGTGTGCAGGAAACAAAATGACATTCAGCATCTTTGATTATTTTACCCCTTGCCCCACGTGCTTCTGTGTCTCCAGCCCTGCCTGCCTGAGAGGGAGATGGATCAGAGCGTTGTTGGTCTCTCAAGTTGGCTTACCTACTTTAGAGCTTCTGGCTTCAATCCAGCTCTTGAGCTGTTTGGAAGATGAGACATGTCCACGGACATGCTCGTTCCTTCCTCCCCGCCAGGCATACATGCTGTGGCAGACTCTTCTCCCTGCAGTACTAAATACCACGGATTATTGACACAGGTGTGGCTTGCCTTTCTCCAGAGGAAGAGCCAGGCTTTTTCTGTTTGTCGTTAAACTTGAAGAAAAGTCCTTTCTGGAGCTGCTTCCCCTCGCATATTTCACCTGATAAAGGTCTAAGTTCTTCAAGTCCAGTTCTGTTGTTGCAATTATCTCTGTCTGCTGAACTGAAATAGGCTGTTCTGAATTTGCATGTCGGTACGTGTCAGAGTAAGAGCCTGAACAGTCAGCACAGATGGAGGATTGCCTCAAATGCTAACAAATATCTGAAAATAGCTTCTTCCAGCTTCCTCTTTCTGGAAGGCCCAAAATCTGCCAAAACTCCATGAGATCCATTCATGGAGGAGCGCATATCTGAGTGAGGATACTTGCTTTTACACCTTGCCTCTACTCCAAACCACGAAGAAGAATTTTTAGTACTAGGGAAAAAAGCTTGTACAAGAAGGTAATTTTGTCAGTTCTCCTGAGCCTTTTCTTTGCTGCCGTGAGGCCTAAGATTTCTCACAGCCCAGCTTTGCCTTCTACTTGATTCTGCACTGCAACAATCTGTAAAAAAAATAAAATCTTCAGAGTAGCCTGACACCTCAGACCCTGTCATGTGGCGCTGATATTTCACCTCTGAATTCCTGTTTCACTGTAGGAAGCACAAGTGACTTGAAAGCAGAATTTATTGGCTCTGCAGAGCAAGGCATGTCTCTGCAGACTGTGGTGGCTTCAGGTGGAGGCTTTTTGGAGCTGTGCTACCTGCTGCACTCGAAGCATGGCAGCTGTTAACCGCTGTTGCGCTCCTACGGGCTGTGCAGTCTTGTGTGTGAGCTGTTTTGCACGTTTGCACCACTGGGCCCTGGTTGGTGTCTGTGCTGTGAAGAGGCTGTGCCCTGTGGTCTGGTGGAGCACGTGCACGAGATGGTCTGCAAACGTTAAACTTGGAGGGCCCTTGGCATCAGAGGAGGAGGAGGAGAGAGAGGAGGCAGCTGATGGAAGCAGACAGCTTTGGACCAGAGTGCCATCATAAGGCACCACTTGAAAAGCAAGAGTTCTGGCACACAGTTCCTCAACTGGAAGTTACTTCTAACAAATAATCTTTGTCAAATATTGAGATAGCATGTGTCAGGTGAACGGTATCGAGTTTCAAATAAGCTATTTAAAGGGTTTTATGCCATGAGTGCTTCCCTTCCAAACCGTTTTCTCACTGAAATGTTTTGCCAGATCTTGGTTGGGGTTTTTCTGTGTGTTTTCAATTAAATTGAAATTAAATTAAGGTGGATTTTTAGACTTAATTTAGCTTAAAAAGTGAAAGGCAGGTTCAGCTACGCATGTTCTTTGTTTTCGTAAGATGCTTAAGGAATGTCTCAGGAGTTGACTCTTTCCTGACTTGTTCTTCCTTCCCTTTTCGTCTGCGACAATAGTATCTCAAAATAGGTGCATATGTACAGACTGTACATAAGTGCAACTGAAGGTTGGATATATTGGGTTTTTCCTATAGGTGGCTTATTTCTGAGCTGCTGTACTTCTCTTGGTATCGAGATCATGGTCCCTACAGTTTTTTCTTAGTTGAATTTCTTATCCTGTACTGGGCACTTTGCCTGGGTCTGTGTATCAGAGCTGGCAAACAGGATATGGCTGTAGGAAATGGGCTTGTTTCAGGCTTTCTCTTGGGATTCTCCTCTCTCACAATACAAGAAAAAAGGAGGGGAGGAGGAATAAAAGCATGGTACTTCTGTTCCCTTGCTTCTCAACCCCACACTCTGAATACACTTGACACGCACCCTGTTTGCTACCCTCAGCCTGGTAGCACACCAACATCAGGCAGATCTGGTGAGCAAGAAACGAAATAGTTCATGTCATGCACTTTTAAATGAGATTCTCTTCTCATAAGCACATCTGATGTTTGCAGAAAAGCAAGAATATAATTGCTAGCGTGTTCCTCAAGAATAGAAAAAAAAAAAGAAAATAAAAGAAAATTAAAAAAACCCACATGATCCAGGGTTTGGAGAGGTCTTTCTCTTGCTGCCTGCATATAAACATCTCACCTGCTTGCTCTGGCAAGGCCTCCTTCACTATCAGCTTAGATAACTCTTCTAACAGTTCATGGTAAGTTACAGACTTTCTTTCCATCATGGTCAGCCAAATGAGGCAGCTGGTATGTTAGGACTACAGGAGATTAATCTGAATTGTAGAGAGGAGGAAAAGCTACAAAAACTTATTGCTGGCACTTGCTTAGATGAGAGAAATCCAGTGTAACAGCTATTGCAGCAGCAAGTCCACTGGCTACTGGTGGAAGGACTGCCCTGAAAAATTCTCTGCATTAATATCTTCAAGCTAATCCACTAACATGACAACAGTGTGACTGGTCTATAGTTTTGTGGCTGTCAGTTTAAATTGGTGTCAAATTTCTTTATGTGAAAGCAATCAGGTGAAATTGTTGAGGGAGAGAAGTTCTGCAGTGCAAGAGCGTTCTCGCCGAAAAAAAGAGAAAATGTTGAGGGATACTGTGGAAGCTTCCTAGTTATTTTTTTTAATACTAACTGGAAGTCAGTGTGAAAGTGAAGCTGTAGTTGGCTGCAAGTCTGGGAACACAATTAAGCGGTGGCAAATCTGGCAATCGACTTCTCCACTTCTTGAAATTTGCGTCTTATTTAAAGCAGTCAGTTTCTGGTTTTGTATCTTTTCTGCCTCCCTGTTCAACCATTTCTTCTTGTGGTTTGAAGGGCACCTGCACTAATGTCTGCAGCTGCTTCTGTGAGAAATTGATGGTTGAATTCGTACCTTTTGGCGACAGTTAGTGCCAACAGTTATGTTTGATGTGAGCTTTGTATTGGATTTATGGATCTTGTTTCAGGAAGGACTTAGCGAGCATTGTTGTAAGTCACTCCATTCTTTCCATTAAATAAAGCTGTTCTGGACAAGCCTTTCCAAACTTGAATTCATCAGTCTCAGCTTCATATTGTTTTTGCTTCCTTCCTTTAATCTGTGTTCCACACTGTGAGGATTGTATTTGGTTGTTTTTATTTTCCGTGGAACCTGAGCAGAGACTGGTTTTTATGTAACTGAATGGAAACACTCTACAACTGAAAAAAAAGATGGTCTATGTTTCACCTCAGCAAGGTGAAATCCTCAGGCAAAATGCAGATGCAGTGCTTTCCTTGTGCATGTACACCTCCCTCCCCCCCCCCCCTTCAACTTGCTCATCTTTAACTGATGATGATACTGAAAATAAACCATCAAGCTGGGTTCACATCAGTCAGGCTCTTGCAGGCAGGATCGTCTTGCCCAGGGCTTGAAGACAGCATTTGTCTTGGAAGTACAAAAAATGGAAAACCTTTTCCTGAAAACAATAGCGACAGAATAACTATTTTCTGCTATCGGTGAGCTGATGTGCTGAATTGCTCTTAGAAGCACAGAAATTGTGACTTATGTTAGTGGTCCAGTTAGATGCTCAGAAGTTGTTGGGGTTTTTTTCTTGTTGTTTTTTAATACTTTCTCTTTGCCCGTAGCAGTTTGCACTCTTCAGAGGCTGCTCTTTGTTAGTCTCTGGATCGAGGGAAAGGAGCCTGCCTCCTGCTTGTCTTGCTGTCTTTCAGTCCTCTTCCAACTTGGCTCTGAAGTACCACAGCATCCCTTGACTCCTTTCGGAGGGACTATTGGAGCAAGGCTGTCTGGCTTTAGGCCTTAAACAGTTGATCTTGTGAGAGCTAGGCTGCAAAGTAGATAGCTGCCAGAAAATCAATTTGCTGAGTGTGTGGGAGGAATAACAGTACATTACTGCTTTTATTTTTTTTTAACTCAGTCTAGCCATTCTTAGAGGTCATCATATAATGCTAGATGGAATAAAATGACTAGAGAAAAATAATGAACACAGGATACTTTTTTTTTTTTGCCTGAGTTTTGTATTTCTATGATGGTAGAGAGAATTTTCAGCTTAACTAACGTGTGCAGGCTGACTGTGCAAGTAGTGAGAGACTGGCTGCAAAAGTAAATTCAGAGATGTTCCAGTACAGCCTTTCAGAGGTCAGGCTTGTAAAAACGCCACAGTACTGGAGGGTGTCACTAGTGAAGTGTTAACCTTGTTATTTTTCAGTGATCAGTGTCTAAATGGAAATGAACCCAATAAACAATGCCTGTGGCTCTGGGATTCTTGAGGGCTCTAATAGCTTTCATATATTTACTCTGGTAGAGAGATTTAACATAAAATCCCCTCTGCCTGGAACCACTCACCTGCTCGATTTTGTGCTTTTCCTTTGAGATGCTGATACATAGCATGGTGGGTATTGAATTCTCTACTTCAAATTCAGTTATCTTCCAAATTTTCCATTTATTAAATGTGTTTGAATTCCTTTGGGAATCTCTTGTCCACGTGTATCTATTTTTTCCATTTCACAATGAAAAGATAGTGACCATGCAGTAGTTATTGTACCTCGTTACTTGGTGATTCTCAGTCTCATCCAGCTTTATATTGGATTGGATCTGCAGAAAATACGATGGGGTTTTGTTTGGTTTGTTGTTGTGTGGGGTTTTTTTTAAAGTGCTATTTTTTTTCTAAACAGTTCATTGTATTAGACATGTGTCCCAGACCTACATTAGCCTAAGGGAGTGTAGGACAGTTCTTGTTGGATGATGACTCCACTGAAGGTTTTTAGACTGTCGTTAAGTTCTGGATCTTCAGTAGATACTCAGAGGTTTGAAGAAGACTTCTTAAATCTTGCATCTGCAAAACTGCACATCTTTGGTCGCGTTGTTGATACTTGCTTCACCATAGTGTTAGACAGTAAACTGAGCAGATACGAACAAGCACTGTAGGAGGAGTCGGTCATCCCTTTGTTTTCTGGAGGCGTTTAAGAGGCTTGAAAGTAGTCCGACTTAATGAAAAGCTGTGTTGATGTCTCCAGCTTGTTAAGGATGGAGCGGTGGGTGTAGGTACGCAGTAATCCATCAGTAAGCAAAATTCATGTCCTCTGGGCAGTGAGGTGTGGCTATAATGTGTTAGTGAACTTGTTTTCTTTTGCTTGGTGTAGCTCTGGGGTTTCTCATGTCTTGGCTATGGCCTGAGGACGTGGAGACCAGACTTGCCAGAGCGGCTGTGGTGAAAGGGGTGTGGGCCGTCGAGCCAGGTAAATACACAGTGGCAGCCTGGAAGGACTGGCTTTATTTAGCCTGTTACAAATGGGACAGACTTGTGCTGTGCCTCTAGGACTCAAGGGTACAAACTAAAAAACAAACCTACTTCTGGTGAAAGCAAGCTTACTGATCATTCTGGAAATTCATAAAACATACTGTTTAACACATAAGACATTTTAGAGATATTTGTCTAATGTAAGGTGCATAACAGGAGAGGTGTTGGCCATCAAATTATCTCTCAGAATATTAGTTCATATTTCCTGAGAAATGTGTGCTTATACTTGGTGCTGGCTCCAAAGAGCTACAGGAGACTTGAAAATGGGCTGCTGAAACCTTCAGAAGTACAGCAGATACCCTTGCAACCCTGTTAACTGGCCAAATGGGAGGGCAGCCTTCTTGAGGGCGTTTAGTGCATGTCTAAAGCGCCTGAATTTGACTGTGCCACTGGTTTGCTCAAGTGCCTGCTTGGCAATGCTGATCATTTGGGGGATTTTTTTTCTCTTGCCTTTCTGTTCTTGGATGCTGAGAGGACAAGTGGGCAGAAGATGGGAGGGATAATGGAATAATAAATACGGTGCCGGGTAAGAGGAAGGATCAAGAGGTGCTCAGGGACGTGAGGTGCCTATCTCTTCGTCTTCCCTCTCAGTCCACTTAAAACAAAACTTTCACAAGATAAGAGTGCAGGATGTAATTCAGTCAGGGTTGGAACAGAAGCAGCTTCCTCCTTTCACCTCAACAAACATTGCTTGTTGTCTCAAACCAAGGTGAGGAATACTTTTAGTTACATATCTGGCAAGTTCTCCCCATAAAGTGGATGAACAGCCTTCTGGCCACGTGTGTTTGCTGCCTGCTGAGTCACTCTGGGCTGCCTGGACATATGCTTACCTGGTATCTGGAGCTCCATGGACTTCTCCATGCACAAGGACATAGCCTGTGCACAACGTTTGCATGCTAATCTGGATTTGTCCTCACAGCCTGTTCCCACAGAACTGGCCCCGCCTCGCTGGTGGCAAACTGGTGCTCACCATCATAACGCCATGGCGGTGTGGTCGAGGCTCACCACGTTAACGCCGTTTCTGCGTAGGTTTGGGGAAAGCACAGCCTAGATTCCCTGGATTCCTGTCCAGTGTTCTCGCCAAAGAGCTCCTTCTCTTGGCATAAGTTTTCTGCTTTGAAATGTCATGCTTCTGTTTTAATTTTTTTTTCTGCTTATGCTGTTCTTTCTGGAGACCCTGGGAGACGAGGTGTTAATGCCCTACACCAAGTGCCTCAGCCTAGAGGAGCTGGAGCTGTTACACTACAGTCCGTCTCACACAGGGACCTGTGGCCTCGCCAGCTGGCCAGCAAGAAGATGCGTGTTCCTTCGTGTACTTTTTTTCTTTTTCTAAAATAGCTTTAGCCTCGTATTTTTGTGATCCCAGTGTACTTAGGGAGAAACAGTGCTGCTTTTTTTTTTTTTTCTTTTCTTTTTTTTCATGGATGTCTATAAAAAGTTCCCTGTAGCAGTTAGTGCCACACAAAGAATTTGTTTTTCTGCTTCCAGAGGCCTTTGGCTTCTGTGGCAATTGGTGGCTTTTCACTGTGAATTTGGCACAGCCTGTTCCCAGGTCTGGCTGGGTGACCTTGCTGCTTTCTCCTCACCTTGTGCATCTCTCACCTGATTGGAAATGGAGTAAAGGAGGGGGTTCAGAGAGCGGTTACTAAGCAGCAAAGAGGCAGCATTATGTCTGTGTCAGGTTGAATGAATAGCTGCAGTGTTTGGAGGCACTGAGGAATTTTGGAAGCACAGTCCAGTGAGTCACAAAAGGTCTTTTGGAGGGAGGCAGGGGGAAGAAGGCACTGTTGGGATGCAGCTGATACTGTGTCAGAAACTTTAATTGTGCTGAACTTGATATCACTTGTGGCTCTCCTGGGGTCTCAGAAGCACCAAAATATTTGAACATTAGTCTCGATATAGTGAAAGCATATTTAAGAGTGTCTTAACCTACGTGACACCTCCTGCTCAGCACGCTCGGCTGCAAAGATCTGGTGTGCTCCCACAGCTGAAGCTGCCTTAATTTCTATTGGTATATATATTTCTATTGTGTTGAGATCTCCAAACAGAGCATTACAAGTCAGCGGAGGTTGCACTTGAGTTTCTGGTAGAGCAGATTGGCTATATCGCTCCTGGAAAGTAGCAGCCAAGGGAGAACTGATAGTAGGAGAGTTCTTCCAAAATGGGAATACAGGATCTGTGTCACCTCCACATTCCCTGGCATTTTGGTTCGTAGAGGGTTGATCGGCCACAGCCCTGAACAGCACAATTACAGAAGTGGATTCTGGCACCACGTGCGACTGGCAAACCTCGGCGGCCCGGGCCCCTGCAGAGCCCAGGGTGGCTGCGGAGAGCCCATTGGATGCTGCTCTGAAGTTGCTGTGCTCTGCTGCTGGCTCTGGGAGCATTTCAGCTCCTTTCCTGTCACTCTGGGGAATGCATCCTGCTGGCCCTGCTTAGAGGACTGCAAGTTGCACAGGCTGGTGGTAGGCATTCCCAGGGCTTGAGTAGTTTTCTGTGGGCTGGGTCCAGCTTGCACTTAGCGAGCTTTGCTCTGAAACACTGGCTTTTGACTGGTGCCAAGGACCAGTCACCAAAAATGAAGAATCTATGGTTTGATCTGTTTTGAGGAAAGGCTTCAAGTACAGCAGTTTTTGCAGAATTCAAAAGGAGCTGGATGTCCAGGACCCATAGAAACAAAGCCTTATTTCTTTCATTAAATTTAGACTCCAGCTTTGAAAGGAAACAGAGCATCCTGTTAGGCTTTGACTTTCCGTGATACAAACATTGCCCTATTTAGTAACTTGCATTTCATTCTTAATTTTTGTTCTTCTATCTCAGAAGTAATGTGTAAATTTCTAAGGAAATGAACAGTATAGCTTTTTAGATTGGAAGCACACCTTGACTAAAATCTTGTTTCTTTCCCCCTTCCTCCCAGGAATTCTCAGAACTGGAGAAAAGAGATCCTCAGGAGCTAGTTGGTAAGTTTGCTCAGAAGTATTTATTCACACATTTTTTCAAACTAGACTTTCAACGCTCCCGCTCTTATAAAAAACATCTTCACTCTGTCCTGACAATGCTGTAGTTTGAATTATTGCCTGCGATGTTTTATCTCAGTGGAATATTTTCAGTGAAAGTCGTCTTTTGGAAGAAAGGTACCATGCCTAAAAATATGGAAATATTTTTATATATTGCACATCTAAGATGTATGTGTAAAGAGCAGTGTTGGTAGTTTGTCTAAATGAGCTTAAAAACAATAGAGCAGTAGCTTTGTCCAGACACCTCTGTAAGAGCCAATGTAACCAGGAATGATGACAGATGCTTTGATGAGTGGCTTCAAAAACTTACCTAAAATATCCCCTCTTAAATGTGATCCACGTAGCGATTTATAGCTGCTATGTTGACATAGCGTACCGTACGTTTTCTAACAGTTACTGAAACTTATTTGATTTTAGTGACATCTCACTTATTCGTTGCACCATTATTAGATTTGGAAACTTCAGGGTCATCAGCTTGAAAAAGTATCCTCTGCTTGGTCTTTGTAGAGCTGTACAGAAAGTGTATTTTATGTTGAAGCTCTGACTATCTTGAACTAACCCTTTGTTCCTGAGGTTACCAGTACAGTTGTGTGGTAGCATGTAATAATACCATAAAAAAAAAAAAAGAGTATAGAAGTTGCTTCATTATCTATTAAGTCAGCTTGTCAAGGCTCAGCATTATATTTCAGCCACAAGGTGTGATAACTGTAAAATAAGACAGTAAATACTAGGATGCTAAGCTGTGATTCCTCCAACAGCCATCCCTTGGAAGTTTTGAACATAAGTCCTTTTCGGTTGGCTTGCTGAGACTTTGCACCAATCCAACTGTTATATTGAATTTTCAGCCTTTAGAGAGCAAAAGTTCTTTAACCAGTCTCATCACAGAATGCAACAGAGATTGCAACTTTCTCCAAACTACTGATCTGCCTGAAAATGCACACTAGAAACATGGAGGAGACAACAGCGTTGAGGGTAAAAAGTAAAGAGGAGTAACTGAAAACCAGCTGCCCTTCTACTCTCTACTTTACATATGAGTGAAGCTCTGCACATGGAAAGCAACATAGTATGAAGTCCTTTCTTGGTGAAGGTATAAGGGGCACGTCACAATTTTGTTAGTCTCCTTTTCCCTCAGTGACTCCCCATCCACAGGAGATTAGAAGATTCAATTGCATTTGTCTCATGGTAGCCCAGACTTGCCTGCAGGCTTAAAAGCTGCACAGAGGACACTTACTATATTGTCATACACTTCTGAGTGGACGGTGTTGGTGAGCCTGAGACCTGGATATATATATTTTTAATATATTTTTAATATATTGCAATATATTTTTAATATCCTTTCCCAATAGTAGCGCACCCAGAGCAGCGTGTAGGCTAGCGTTGTGCAGAACCAGGTTATTAGAGGTCAGCACGGTTGCCATGCTGGATTCTGTAGGTCTTTTGTGTTAGACCGTATCTTATCTAGTTGAAAAGGAACCGTGGCAAGAACCTTTTGCTTGGTGTAACGTGAGAACCACTCCCTTCCTGGACTTTCAGAGTTAGAATTCTTGGATGGGAAAAGGTGCAGGATTTTCTGACACAAAGCAAGTAACTTCTCTGATCTGGACATCTCAAGTTTTGTCTTATGTCAGTATGTGGAAGTCAAAGTCTTCCTTAGATGGTTTTCTGCAACTGCTTTTTGCATTAAAAGCTTGAGAGTACCTCCAAAGGTAACCTTACGTTGTTCAGCGTCACCTTTGTTAAAGTCTGTGGTTATGCAGTTGCTTAAGTAGAGCATAAATGTAGGCTGCTGCCAAAAATATTTGGTTTATCTCCCCTGGACGCGTGCTAACGTTTGTGTGCCTTGAGCTGGTCTGGGAGTTGGAGCCAGCTGAGATCCACCTTCACTGCTCTTTTGTGGTTTTTTTTACCTCCTCCTGTGAAGCTTCAAGCTGGATCCATTCCCTGATCTGCTAGGTGACACAGAGAAAATAGCAGGCATGAGCAGCTGGGCAGGGCATGGTCCTGTGGTCCTGACTTATGCTGAAGTAGTGATCACATAATCAAAGCCTAAAAGAACGTGAGGGGAGGTTTGCAGCAGTAACTGTCCTATGTTTGAGGAGGAAGTATATGTGAAACTAAGTTTGATAGAGTTCTGCATCAGTGTTGATGTTACAGGTTTTTTGTACGGCTCTGAAGAGTACGTGGTCCTGGCAGGACATTGCATTTGCTGTTTCCTGCAGCCTTGCAAAATCATACTCTTAGGATGCACTTTTTTTGCCCTGAAGTTCTTTGCAGCATGGTTGTTTACCTTTTGGACTGTAAGAAATAGTCTCTCCAGCCCTTAGGATATCTGAGCACAAAGTCAGTGTTGATAAGAGCAGAAAATATGGCTGAGTTGCAGGTCTCTTTCTGCATTTCTCAGCCCACAGAGCAGAAAGGGAACTAGTGTCCTTCCATGGATGGGTGACTCACTGGCATGTTGTTGCCTCCAGTTCTTCCCTCTGATTTGGCTGATCTGGTGCCAGGAAATCGGAAACCCACACACCCTGGTTTATGCCAAGCAGACTTGTTTAGAGTGCCAAAGAATGTAGTTTTAGAGACCGGGCACCACTGGTTTGCCCGTCTCCAGGTCTCCAGGGGAAAGCCGTGCCCCTCTGATCACCCTTTCCAGGTCTTTGCTTGTTTTTTGCATAGTGTGACCTTTACAGACAAACTGGCACCCGATACTGGCTCTAATCCCCTGTGGCTGCTTAAGACGCAGTTTACAAGCGAACCTTGAAGGGAACAGGAGTTCTTAATCCTACCTGAGGAGCAGTTTTTCACTGAGTGCTGAGGCAAGAAGCTTTACCAGACCTCAGATGATCCAAACCCCCATCTGTCCAGGTACAGCCAGCTCTCTATTCCTGAAATATACTTTGAAAACATGCCTAACTGTCTATAGGAAACAAAGCTCCCGTGTGCCCCCCATCCATGTGTCCAGTGTAGCCTTTGGACTGTGAGTGGTTGTTTCATTCTGGAAGGAACTGAGTGCCCAGTTTGTGCTGTGACACTCTCTCCTGCTATGCAGTATGTCTTTGTTGGATATGCTGGTCGGATAACCTATGTATCTGAAACTGAAGCATGTTAAATGTAGCATTTCCATTGAATTATCTGCCTCACCAAGATCTGGCAAGCAGAAATCCTCCACTGACTACTGAGATGCTGAATCTTTGCTAGGAACCCCCGATAGCTGGCTGTGCTTTGGGCTCCTACGCAGAGCCTGGGAGCAGCTCGACATCTTGGCCTTGCCGCAGCGCGTGCGCTGGCTGCACAAAAAGCTGCAAGCGCCTATTGCCTCTGCTGCTGACATTTTTAACGTTTGGGTCAGCTTGTGGAAGGAGAACGTACAGACTAAGCACCAGTGGCTGCGTCCTTCAGCAGCAGGATGCTTGAGTTGCAGACCTGGCAGGGCATTGGCTCCTGCTTTCTTGAACACCCATCTGAGCCTTGGGATCTGCTTTATGGCCTTAGTTCTTTACCTGGACTGCGAATCTGATTACAGGAAGATATTTACCTACTGTGAGCCAGAATCTGGGTGTGCCCATAGTGATTAACCGTGCCAACAGCCAACTTCCTGAGGTCCCCACATGGAGATCCTCCAGGCTGGGAGCCAGCATATCACAGGCCCAATTAGAGGCTGCAGCCAGTGTCGCTACCTGTGAGTCATGTAAAAGTAAAACTTTGATCTCGGCAGAAATAACAGGATGCACAAAGCAGTTGGACGTATCCTGTGAGGACACACCTTGTTGTTAGCTGTCCATCTGCTTTTACCACTGTGCGGGCAGCGGAAGGCTGGTCTTGGGACTTTGAAAGCACAAAATCATATACAGGAGCTTGTGGCCATATGTGCAAATTCCAGGATTACCTTGAATGATAATCCCAGCTACCCCTTTCTCTAGGGAAAGACCTGGTGGGAAGAGGCTGTGGAATTGGCCATTCTGCTGTCTGTTTGGGAGGAAGTTTGAGGACTGCTCGAGGGCATGGATAATTTGCACTTCCTTACTGTAAAATAAGCCTGAAGGGGTTAAACTCATTCTGTTCTTTCTAATGATGTGGCATCTCAGTCTGATTGCAAAGTGATGAAATAACTGAGTAATGATGAATGTTTGTCTGCTCGCTTTGTGAGATGGAACAAGGTGCACGTAGCCTCACTGCTGACTCAGTCTTCAGCTGCGTACAGCTATGGTGGGATCACAGTAGACAAAGATGTCTTGGATCCAGTTCCTTGTGAGGCATCCAGAGATGACTTCCCCCACCCGTATAATGTTGATAAACGGTTGTTTTCACATGGCACAAACAAAAGAGCCAATGAGCACCAAAACCTGAAAAGTCATGGGTCAAAATGTATTGTCTCGTTGGGAGTTCTTGTTCCTCCTCCAGTATTATTTCTGTTTCACAGGAGCTTTGAATCAATTGCTGAACATACTTTTATGACTTTGAGTTATTTGATGCTAGACGGAGTTCTTACCCATAATTCCTGGGTTTATAGGAGGCCACAATTCCCCTTCCCATAAATGTTTTGTTTCTCTGTGACTCTTCTGGTCATCTGCAAAGATAAGGAGCCTCTGAGATGTCTGTCTCGGAACTAGGCTTGATTTTTTTTTTTTTTAATTCTTTTTTAAGGTCCTTTCTTTTTCTTACGAAGTCTGGATTTGGTGGCGCTTTTTTTTTGACATTTCTGCTGATGTTTTGAATCTCTTAAGCCATTAATCAGCTTTCACCTTTTCCGGAAAACCGAGTGTGCTATTATGAACATTTCTGTCTATTTGCTGCTGTCTCTCTGGGTTCCTGAAACTCTAATTAAACCAGAGGCTTCCCCATCCCACCAGCAGCTGTAACTATGACAAATGTCTGCCTTGTTGTCAGGGAGCTCCAGTTTGCCTGCCTTTCTGTAGGGGCTCTGGCAAGCTTTCCTTCTTCCATAGAGGCACACTTAGTAAATGCCAAAGGACGCTTTTTGTTCATTACTGGCAACTGCTGAAGAATTTAACCCTCGGCAACATCTTGAACAAATAGAATGAGTGGTCGCCTGCCAGCTTTGCATCTGCAAAGGATATTGTCCTCAGTGCTTTACATTTTTACAAAAGAAATGGAAACTGTAGTAGCACTGAACATATGTAGTGTTGATTATCTGTAGCTATCCATGCTCTGTGCTGGAAGGCAGGAGAGCATGCTGAGTTCAAACGCTGGTGTCTGTCCTTTGGGCCCTCTGGGCTTTAGTCAAAGGAGCTGAGCTTGAGTTTGCTGGAACTGCAGTTCAGGCAGCTTGTACTGAGGAATATATAATTGAGGAGCCACAAATGTGAACAGCTTGCCCGATATGTCTTCTGTGCTGGTGTCAGGTCTCTTTTATCCACTACAGACTGCAACTCTGGGATGTGTTCCCTGTACAAATTACGATTTAAAACAATCCCAGCTGCTTAAATGTGGCACAAATCTCTGCTCCAAGACTTGGCTAGAAAACTGCCTAGGTTTTCCATAACTGAATGGGAAAGTAGCAAGCAACAGGGGGGAAACACGGCAGTTTCTTTCGCTGATAACTCTGTAAACTGGTCTTTACAGAGCAATTGGGTACTCTAACAGTATATCCCAGCACAAACAGCTGTAGAAATCTGGCAATCTGTGCTGGTCTGTTCTCAGTCCTGCAGAATGAGTTGTTCTTCTAGCAATAGTCTGACTCTGTAAGCAAAGATCAAAATGCTTGTTAAGGAAAAGTTAACTTAAAGATGAAATGTAAGTTCTTGTGGTTAACTCCTGACAGCCTTGGGGAGGGTTGTTCCCTTCATGAAATGTTTTGGTTCATGTAGGTAGGTCTTGAAATAAATAGGACACAAACTGATTACCTCCCAGCAATGAGCCAGGCTGCTTTGGATTGATCTCATGATCCTCCACATACATGGTCTGATTCTTTCTCTGAGAGTGTCCTGGCACGAGTTTTGTCAGAGACTCCAGATTGTCTAAGCTGTTCAGAGCAGGACTTTAAAGTGCGTGTGGAAGACCTGGAGTAGTGGAGGACTCGGTATGTGGTGCACAGTGCAGGGGTTTAGAGATACATTCCACAAACCAACCTTTGTTCCTCTGAAGACTCTTTGCCTTTGAGAATCTTATCAACAATTGCAGCTGGAGCGGGAAGTAGCTCAGCTTTTCACATTCCCATTCTGGGCTGAAGACACCCCTGAAAATAAAGCTTTAAGCAGAGCTGACACAGCCGTGTAGCTGACACAGAGCCACAGTACAAGGTAGATTTACATAAAGCGTCACATCCCTCTTCTAATGACCTAACCTTTGGGTTAGTTGCATCTTGCTAAGCACTATGAAAACAGCATGAGTACCAGTTGCAGCATTCCTCTGTTACCTTTACCTGTCGGTTTTCAGTGATGGAGTAGCACTAGCAAGGACATAAAACAAATTTAATGACTTGTGTGGCTTAAATTCCCTTCAGTATTGCCACAACTCATGCCCAGTTTGCTCTCCACAGCTTCTTTTTCAGAGAGAGTGCGGAACATGTCTCCAGATGAGATCAAAATCCCTCCTGAGCCTCCTGGCAGATGTTCTAACCACTTGCAGGTTGGTATAAGTCCACTTTATTTTTTTTTAAAAGGCTTGCAATTCAGTAGGGAGGGGGTATATTTGGGAATTCTGCTCAGTATTTTTGTACAAGTCAGAAATCCAGCATTAAAGCTGGGTTTTACCGCACCAAGTTCACGAATGCACTGTGTTAGTGCTTTAGACTGTACAGCAGTTCTGGTTTAGGAAGCTCGAAGCAGCTTAAAGCTGTTTTCCAGTCTCTGTGGGTTCCTTATGCTGTCAAATGGCTCTCGATCCCACCAGTGACACTGAAGCAATGTTTACTGTGAAGGCTGCTATCCTCTTACCTCAGCAGATTCAGTTCTGCAGGAAAGAACAAATCATTGTTTTTTCTATAGGGGCCTGAGACTCCCCTAACTGGAAGAGTTGAGACAGCATTGACTGGATTCCTTTTCCACCTACATATCTCTAGATGATAAACATTTAGAGGGAAGGCTAGTAACTTCGAGACAGCAAAAGAAAACAAACGCGTGTTTTCTCTGGTGCACACCCAAATAATTGCAGTAACCAACTCTGCAATAACGTTCTGCTCTGTTCTCCGGCTCCTGATGGAGAGCAAATGAATGAGTAGAGGCTGCTGTTTCCTATCATCCATTTGAGTTTTAACTGCAGTTATCTGTCCAGTAGAAATACAAGTAAAGACTCACTTCTGGAATGCTGTGTGAAGTATGCACTAATGTGCAATGGTGATTCAGAATGACTCACCATCCAGATCAGCTTTCTTCTTCTCTGCAGTGTACCTGGGCACACCCATTCCTCCTCTTGGGCTGTAGGAGGATTTTACTGCTCTGACATCAATGAATTAGAGTGCATTAGATCTGAGGAATGCACAGACCTTGAGAGCAGAGACAGAATAAAGCAGATTTTCTTCCCCTTTGACAGCAGTTTGCTATGTTAAATCAAAGGAGAACTTGTCCTCTGTTAGCAGGTCAAGCCACATCTTAGAGTGCTTTGAGCAAGGAGACAAGATTGTTCTTCAGAGATGCAAAACGTTCTAGGCTTTTCACTCTTGGTTTGCTCTTTCCTTTTGTCAGATTATTCCTCTAATAAACTGTATCTTGAACTCTGCCAAAGGGAGTATTTCTTATTATAAAGTTGACTGAGTAGTTCCCCATCTGTGGACTTTATGAACCATATTGCACCTCCATAGGGAGGGGACGGAAGGGAACACCTATTCATTCATTTCTGCTCCTCAAATTCATCTTTTTGCAGTTGTTCCTTCAAACCTTATGATGTGTACACTCGATGTGGACATTGTGTAATTGCTTCTTGCTGATTTTGTGAGGACCTGATGAAAATTTACCTTATAAAGCTTTTTTTAAGGTTAATGAAATAAGAGTTTCATGTCAGCTTTTAACAATCCTTTTTTATTCAGGCATCAGAACCACCCTTAGACAATAGTCAGTTCTGTAGCTGAATTGACCATCCATATGGAGGGAGACATGAAGTGACTTGTCCAGAAGCAACAAAGGAAAATTGACTCAACTCTCCCATCCTGCAAGACGGAAGACCTAGCCTCTGGTCTGATTTTTATATGCCTCGTGTACATGACGAATTTGTGTCAAAAAGAAAAGACAAGAGAAATTACTGAGAATATTCTCCTAGTAGTACCACTGAAATTTGTTTCCTCTGAAAGCTTCTGCTTTTACTATCCCTTCAACATCACCAGAGTAAAAATGCTTTTAAGGTCTTTCACTATATTGCTGAGAAAGGAAAATAAAATCATGTTTATTTTTAAATCTTTCAGTCTTTGGAGAGCAGACTGCTTGACATTTCTAACCTGAGTCAGTTAAGTTACCTTTTGCAGGGACTTGTGGCTTCTTTAAGATGTCCATAGACTTCATAACTATGTGAGTGATCTGCAAAGAGAAGCTGATTCCATCAAACTGGCCACTTATGTCCATAGACTTCATAACTATGTGAGTGATCTGCAAAGAGAAGCTGATTCCATCAAACTGGCCACTTGTGCACAAGCAGGAGTTTACAAGTGTGTTGTTCCTAAGAGCATTTGGCTGCCAGGAGACACCACCTGCAATACCTGATGATCACATTTGGTTTAGTTCTCCAGCAGACATGCATGACTGGGTCTGGAGGTGGGTGTGATGGTCACTGTAAGTTGTGGGAGAACCTTTGTGGATCTCACCTGCCCCTCTTGGAGCTGGCTTCTGCTTCTCTACAGTCATTGCTATGAAGGGAATCAACAGACCAAGAGGAAGAAGTGTGCACTACTGCCTCAAATGCAAATCTTCAATCACTGAAGCCTTCAGAAAGTGCAAAAATCAGCTCCTTTACCCATCCAGACAGTGCATGAAGATACTTTCAGACCTAAAGGAGGGAATGTCTGTACTAATCAACCTGCCTGACCTTATGGGAGAGGCGGAATCCTTGTTCCGTGCAAGGAGGTCACTGATTCAGTTGGCTTGTTTCCACCTGTACGCTTCTGATGGTCAGCTGCTGTGCTCCTCCTGTCGTACTGGCTCACTCTGTAATTTTTCTCCCTTAGGATAAAATTCAAAAGCTGTATGAGAGGAAAATAAAAGAGGGCATGGATATGAACTTGATCATTCAGAGGAAAAAGGAGTTCCGCAACCCCAGGTGAGCCACTGTCTTTCCTGTGTGACCAAACACTGCAGAGCAAATTCCAAGAACTTTCTGCTTTGTTGGAGTTGTAGCAGGATCCTGAGCAAGAAGTATAACTGCTTACAAAAATGAGAAAGATAATTTGATTGCAACTGAAACAGTAAAAACTCTCCTTTGTGTTCTGTGATGCAACAACTAGAGTTTGTGTGTTGCTGAGATTTTAATGTACAGGCTTTGGATGAAGTATTTTAGAAGACGTGTCTGTTCTGAGAGTTGGGAAATTAATTTGGGGAGAGCGGGAAATAACGTGGTTAATGGCATGCCACATCCATCGTAGCAAGCGTAGCTTCCCAGGTTCTGATTTTACTCTTGCAGCGTGAGGAGGTGACAACCTCTTCCTGCTTACGAATCTGAAACACTTTGTTTACTTCTAGCTCACTGTCTCTGTTCTGAGCTCTTGCCTTTCCTTTGCAGCATCTATGAAAAGCTGATTCAGTTTTGTTCGATTGATGAACTCGGTACAAATTATCCAAAGGTGAGGTACAGTACTTTTGACTGGCAAGGGGGTGGGTAAAAGATAATGTCGGAGTGTAAGGTCTTACCTCAGGCTTTCTGGAGCCTGCTTGTTTAGAGGCCCTTTAAGGGAACTTTAGTCTGATCCTCTGCATTGAAATGAACGTTTTTGTGTGGCACTGAGCCTCAGTGCCTCCATCTTTACTGTAATTATTCTGAACAAAAACTGCCGAAGGGTGTAGCTACACGTGAAACTCCTTGAGGGGGGATAGAAGCTGAGCAGCAGAAAAATGCCTGACTTATCCTAGCATCCTTCTAACTTCAAAGCTGTTTCTTAGTTCACAACAGAACATGGTCCTATAAAGGGAGGTCTGATGTGATCCTTGTGTCACTGGGATACAGGAATAAATCAGTAATGAATATCATCCATGCACGGAAGTACATAAAACTTTTGAACTGGGTTTTGTGTGTATGTGGAAACAGCCCTCATCTGGCTTATTTTTTTTCTTTAGGACATGTTTGATCCTCATGGCTGGTCAGAGGATTCATATTATGAGGCACTAGGTAATTCCAGGAAGTCTTTTTTGTCCTAACTTAGCTCTTTGTGTTTTGTAGTTAATTAACTGCGCTAGAGCCTTCACTTCTTTTATAAATGAGAAGTCATCACATGCTGCTCCTTAACTGCTTCATTCTGGTTGGATGTGCCTGAATGTTATTGATGCTTCATCAGTCTGGAAAACCTTTTCATTTAAATTGGTTCTTCAGTGTTTTCATCTCTTAAATCATCAATTTAATGCAGTAATGCTTTGATTAAAAAGCAGTAGTTAGTTTCATGGCAGCGTAATTTTCTATACACAATTTGAAGGTTTTGATTGTTTGTGATGGGAAGTGTGTGAGTGAGAGAGAACTATGGATTTTTACTGTTCCTAGTGCTTCTTGTAACTTCTGGTCTTTCTCAGCTAAAGCCCAGAAGATTGAAATGGACAAATTGGAGAAGGCCAAGAAGGAGCGCACAAAGGTAGCAATTCAAAACGAAAGGAGATGGAGATGCGGGGTTCTTGTTTGTTTCCCTGCTGAATTTTGTTTTGTTGCTTTGCTGTTTCTCATGAACTGTGCTCTGTGCTAATACTGTTTTGTTTCTCCTTGATTCTGTCCTTCTCATACGTCTTTTTCCAGGCTGCACAGATCAAGTTGTTTGCCCTTCCTTACAGGTCCATTTCGCTAGGTTGTTTGTTCGTCTGGATTTCCCTCTGTATTGTCAGTATTTTTAAACCAAAACTCTTAAAATGGTCTCCAGTAAGACAGATACAGACAAGATAATGCATAAAGAACAGCTTTTTTCTTAATCTGTGACATTTTGCCTGATGGCATAGCCTTGTTACAGCTTAATTTCTTCACCATATATCATTGTGAGACAGTATCTGCTTTCTGTTCTCCTTCATATTGCCTTCTTGCATCTCATTTCCAGAAATGTTTGGCCTATTTTAACTTTAACTGGGCTTGTGGCAAAATGTACATTCTTATGTACCCCCCTGCCCCAAAAGAACACAGACAGGCTTTGGAAGATTTTATTCCTGTCCTTCAGTGGTGTTGCCTTTAAGCTAGTGCGGGCTTTAAAAAACTGTCTAGTGTTAGAGATTGCCATCTAACCTTGCGGAAAGCTCTTTCCATATTCAGTATGTGGAGGTATCTTTTTTCTTGCAGTGCATGCTGTTTCTTGCTACTTGTTTTGGTTTTTTGCACAGTAACCCAGGTATCTGATTACGTCCTTGCCCATATCTGCAGTTTTGAAAATACAAGACTGCATGCTGTTGTAGCTCGTTGCTAGGTTTCCTGCTGTGATGCAGTCGCAATAAATCGAGCAGGTAGAGACTTGTCTTACCTGTTTCTTAAAGGAAAAAGAACAACTTCTAACTGTATAAATACGTTCTTTAATGACCAGGATCTGTCCTTTCTGAGCTATATCAAATTCCTATGCTTGTGCCAGTTAACACACGCATTTTTATCAGATCTGTCTTAGGAGCTGAGTTGCAGGAATCCTTAATGATCATGACTTCAGTATGCTTTGGCCTGAGATCTACGTCTGTCTTGCTGCATGACAGTCAGCTTGGAGGCCAGTGTCTCACATGACACTAAAGCTATTCTTTAAAAACATAGAGAGGCCATGTGGGTTCAAAAAAGGCTGTGTGTATTAACACTTCGTTTTTATCTTCTCCCCTTTCTCCATGTCTGTCCCTTCCCAGATTGAATTTGTGACTGGCACTAAAAAGGGTACAACAACAAGCGCAGCCTCTACAACAACCACAACTGCCAGTACCACTGTGGGAGGTAAGAACAGTTGTGATTGTATCTATTAAGCTGCAGTAATGCTGGGATTAGTGCTTCCTAGAAACGCAGAAGGCTCCTTATTCATTGTGCATATAATGGCAAGAAAGTGTTTCTTCTAGGGGTTGACAGAGTAGCTTTCCTCTAGTCCCTGTATCCGATGACCGTCCTTTTGGAATGAAAGACTAGAGACAGGTGGGATAGTGAAGAGATTTATCAATGGGTCAAGAAACCTGCTGATGTCTATGGCTGTAGAGTGTTTTTGGGTCTAATGCATCTCAAGAGATTCAGAAAGACTGAAAATCATTCTCTGCCTGCAGCCTGCCTTTTAAAGTGGGAGGAAGGGAGAAAAAACACAGGAGGCTCAGTGTGTCTTGTGCCCATACCTGAGCAACTGAGATCTGTGCGCTCTGTTAAAATTAAATATGCTTTGGGGCAGGGAGTGAACCTGTCTCCTATTTGGCTGGAGTTCAGGTGTAGAGTTTTACTTTGAGTCTTGAGGTATCAAGTAGTCTTTCCTCTTCAACACTTACTGGTAGTGTATGCTGAAATTTATCTGAGGGAAAGCTGTCTAGTCAAGCAGTGGTGTATTAACAGTTGACAAGACAGGGTGTTAGGAAGGGATTGGTGTCCTTTAACATAATGCTAATCCTTCTTTGCTTGATTTAATCAAATTCACAGATGCCCAGAAGAGGAAGAGCAAGTGGGACTCGGCCATCCCTGTAACGACGATAGCTCAGCCCACCATCCTCACCACTACTGCAACTCTGCCAGGCGTTGTCACAGTGACAACCAGCGCAAGTGGATCCAAAACTACAGTCATATCGGCTGTTGGCACCATTGTGAAAAAGGCAAAGCAGTGACTGGTGTGCTGGGCCTGGATTTTTGGACTTAATTGTCATTGAAGCCATTGTTCTCGGAAGGGAGGGGTAGCTTTCGCCTTTGGTAAAAGATGACAAGATTCTTTGAAACAGACCACAGTTCCCTTTTGAAGGCGTGGGGGCAGGAGCAGGCATGCCAGCTGTGTGCCCACAGGAATGGACCTCTGCCTAAAATGCCTCTGTCTTTTCTTGCTGTGGGAAGAGCCAGTCTGTGTGTGTTGTGCTGGAGGAAGGTGGTATCTGGATCAGCCTGTAAAAGTTAGCTTATTAAATTGCTGCGTTAGGTGGTTCTTTCCTACTTGCAAATCTGGTTTGGGGAGGAAAAGGCAAGTAGCGAAGGAATATCAGTATCACCCTCGTGTATTCCAGGTCACGCTCAGAGGCTGCGAGCAGCTTGTGATAGGTACCTCCCTCATGTGTGCTCACCCAGTTCCAAGGGAATTAAAGCAGAAACGATTGATCAGTGTCCATCTTCAGATGTGTAGCAGAGACTTGAAGTGATCTGCATCTATGAGTGCAGACTCGCTCCTTGTTATAGTGCTGTCACCTGTACCTCTGTGCATATCAGTGTAGACCTTAGCGACCGTGTGTTAAATAGCTGAACTGCTGAGGAAACTGTGCTGAAGTACTCTTCGTTCATCTTGCAGGGATGGAGATTTCTATGCAGAACTCTTAAGCTGTAGAGGTTTAATTTGTGAACTCATTTGCAAAGATGACTCTTCCATTGCCATGGAATGAGACTGGACAGCAGATAAGCAGAGTGTCTGATATTGATGTACTGTGAAATGCACACATGACAGTTACTGCTTGCTCCACTGTTGTGAAAAAGTATTTTCAGTTGAAAATTTTATTGTATAAATCTTCTTACCTGTGTAGCAAAAAATTATTATAAAAATGGAAAAGTCTTTAAAAAAACCCTGGTGTAATTCACGTGTCTGCATTTCTCATCTTGGCAAGGGAGAATCGGTATCATTTGTTGTGCTTTGGTTTGCAGATACCGTTAGGTCAGTATGTAATAATTCCATGAGACTGGGAGTTCCAAACTTAAATAGTTTTAAAACATATTAAGCACTTTGTCTTGCCAGTCATTTTAGCTTTAAAAAAAATCACCTATGTATCCAGGAATGTTCATGGGGGAGAAACCAGGGGGCCGATGATACTGTAGCATGGGAAATTGGGGAGATGGTGGAATTCCTATTTTTTTAAAGCAATGAAATATTGAAAGACGTGAAAATAGCAAGATGGAAACATCTCTTCTGTTAAATTACTCTGCATTGGACTTCTGACTTGATTCCTGCAAGCCTTAACTGTCCTCATCCTGTGGAAGGTGGTAACAGCTCCCGTGGCTGAGGGTATCTTCTGGTTTGGGACTGTTACATACTCTGCGGAGGATGACACATTTCACCTCAACTATTGGAGGTGTTTATTTCCTGCTTTGAGGAATGGAGTTTTCAGGGCTTTCCTCTGAAGGCCAAGGATGTACTTGTGGTGGGAAATAGAAGCCATTTGGTCACTTTGCAGCTCCGTAGGGTGACTCTCCTGTCTAGAACAATTCCAGCCTGTTTAACACTTGAATGATATAAATACCTATTTTAAAGTCCTGCTGAACAACCTGTGGATGAAGGTACACCAGCAAAACTGCAGCAAGTGCACACCAGCTGCTGCAATTTCTCTCAGACTATAGATTCATGACAAACTTTGGGCACCAGAAGGATCACTGTGATTGTCTGCTCCTGTGAATAGGGGTGGGAGGTGTGTCTGGGCTTCTAGAACAACTAACATTCCTCTAATGAGTGTCCTTAATATGTGTGCTGTGAGCAAGTCTGAAGCTGAGTGAGATTAAATATCTCAGTGGGATGTGTGCCAGTACACAAACGCAGCCTGGTGCCAGAGGTACCAGCCAGTCTTGTACAGCCCCTTCCTCTGTTCGTGGTAAACAGAAAGTGGGAGAGTCTGAGACTACGTTAATTTAACCAAATTTACAGATTAAGTAAATTATAACGGAAAATATTCTGTGCATTTTGGAAGAACTGTCCGTCTTTTGCCTGATGTCTTACGAGTCCTTGTAAAGTTGGATCAGAAGTGGTCACTCTGTCTCCTGACAGGCAAAAAAACCCCTTGCAGATGTAGGTGGGTTTTGTCTCCAGGCTGTTTGCACTACTATGATGTGGAACTCCTTCCTCACTCCTGCTTCTGCTCAGTTTCTCACTTTCTCTAATAATTCGGAAAGACTGTCTTTCATGGGAGTGAATAACTGCATCTGACTGACTACGCACTAAAAGTAATTTTTGATCCTACCCAGGAACAACCGTGCTGGATGACTTCGCTTGATTACAAGGAAATATTTTTTCTACACCTAGTTAAGCATGTCAGCACTTGTGTGTTTGTATGCCCTACCGTATCGGGGGAGAGGAGTAGCAAAGGAAAGTGTGTGTGAATTTTTTTTTTTTTTGAAAGCTGCTATCAGGAGGCAGCTGAACACCAAGCAGAGGAATAGGTTTGCAGGAAGAGAAAAAGGATTCGATTTAAGAAGCTTTATGAGCAAAGCTAAGAAACGCTGCTCGTTTAGCAGAGAGCAGCCATGCCCAGCAACTCGGGAGCAATGGGAAAATGCCGATCGACAGGGCTTGATGCTGTGTAGAGGAATAAGGAGAAAACTTTCCAAAACTCGTTCTGCCGAAGCGTGCTGAGGAGTGATGGCTGTGAGCACCTGGAGCAGCAGTCCTCCAGCTCCTGCGGTAACAGGCTTCTGCAAGAGACTTGGCTGACCTGGGCTGTGCCCTGGCAGCCAACTCCTGAGCTCTCATGACTGAGTGTTTGCTGTCCACAGCAGGGAAAGCAACTTGAAACACGCATGATTTTTTTTTTTTTTTTTCTCTCCCCTTCCCAAAAAGCTGGAGTGGAGACGCCAACCATTGTGTAACAAACTTGCAGCCAGTACAATAGCTCGCTGCTCTTGTTTATCTTGTGTGTTGCTATCGGAAGTAATAGAGGGTTACACAGGTTGGAAACTCCAGGTCTAGGAAAAAGCCTCTTTTCTACCTCCGAGATGGTACATGTCAGTGCCTCGCGCTCAGCTGTGGCCAGTCCATGCACCAGAGGAAGGTGGAGGGAGCTCCAGGTGTGCAAAAGCAAAGTCCCGAAGGAAAAGGATCCTTTCCTGGCCCACGAAGCCACTGCCTGAAGCCCTCAAACAGGAGGTTTGACTCATTTGCTCGTTAGAAACCTGTGTGGCTGTGATGCTACCAGGGCAGTGTGACGGCTGCTGAGCACAGGAGGGCTGGAGGGACCCGCACGGTGTTCAAATGCCAGCGTTTTACAAAGCCCCTCGGAACTGCACGCTGTGTCCCAGCTGCACTGGTGCAAACTAATGGCTTACACACCAAACGGTTCTTCATGCTGCTGCTGCAGTAGCAATTGCTCAGGCTGCACTTCTGAGGCCCAAAACCTGTAGATATTCATCATTACCTCCCTGCCCAGGAGGAGACTAACTGCACCCAGGAGAGTAAAACTGGTCCCACTTTCGTTATTCCTTACTCTGAGAATTACAGGCTTGTGCTCCTTGAAAACCACAGAGCTTCTCTCTGCTCACTGCCTTTTCAAACACGAGTGTCTCTTGGCTCAAGGAGGTTTGTTTTAGCTGAAGCTCCATGTTGGAGTGCGTCTCTGCCACGCTGGGCTGCCCGGTGGCTGGAGGAGAGCTGCCATAATGAAGTCATCCTTGGCAGAGCTGGTTCTGCCCTCGCCCTCCCTTCTGAAGTCTTTTCTCCCACCTCCATGCCCCGAGGTGCTGATTTTCTTTCCCATTTGCTTGTTGAGATTTAGAGATCTGCCCTCCTTTGATGCTCTTGTGGGAAGGGATTTTGTGTGTTCGGGGTTTGCTTTTATTTTCTGTCTCGCTGGGCGCTGCCCAACCGAGAGAGCAGGTGGGGAGGGGCAGCCCTTGCCAGCCCCACCTCAAACCATAAGATGTGAGCACCTGAAGCTATGTTTTAGTTGGATTGCTACTGTACTCTCTGTTTTATGAGAGTTATTTACTGAGACTTAGAAAAATAATAATAAAAAGCCTTCCCTGCCAAGGCTCTGGCCGTGCCAAGGCTTTGCTGATGACACAGCCGGCTCTGGCAGCGTGGAGGTGATTGCTTCAGCCGGCGTCCAGCCAGCCGGCACCTGCACATGCTCCTTTCCAGCTCTTCTTTATTGTAGGGGAGAAGCAGTTGTAGCTTCCCACGAAACCCCTCAAAAAGATAGAATCATAGAATGGTTTGGGTTGGAAGGGACCTCAATGATCATCCAGTTCCAACCCCCCTGCCATGGGCAGGGACACCTTCCACTACACCAGGTTGCCCAAAGCCTCATCCAACCTGGCCTTGAACACTTCCAGGGATGGGGCAGCCACAACTTCTCTGGGCAACCTGTGCCACTGCCTCACCACCCTCAATGTAAGGAATTTCTTCCTTAGATCTAATGGGTTTTGCAACATGCCCAGAAAGTTATCAAAGGGTATGGGCTGCTTGTTCCTGTGAAGTGTGTGACCCCAGGAAAGCCCGGAGTTGTTACCTCCAGAGAAAGAGAGAGATGCTTTTCAGCAGGACTCTCTAAGACTGTCAAACGTTAAATAAATCGCCGTTGAGGTGCAAGGCCTACAGAGGGGCTGTGAGGTCCCACAAAGTCTCCTCTTCCTTCTGGGGAGCGTTTGCACCAGCTTATTCGTGCATTGCTCTTATAGAGCAGTTTTCCATGCCCAAGCCTTGCTGTGCGCTGCCGTTCCTCTGACTGTTTATATTCCACTTCCTTCCTTTTGTTCTCAGCGAGAACCACGGACACCGATGACTTCCAATATTTAGTCTTTGTTTATTTGAAACGTATCTTTGGTTGGGGCTGGGCTCGTGCTTTTGGTTGCCAGTAAACAGCAAAGCACCAGGATTTCACAAGAAAAGGTTTTGCCTTTTCACATAGAAGGCGTCTGTCTGTCTGTCCTCTACCACGTTTGTATGATCCAGCGTTAGGGAAAAAAACAAGCCTCTCTTTGGTGCGGCGATAAAAGGTGAAGCTGCTGGGACTTTTAACCTCTTTCCTCTTTGTGTAGCTTCTTGTAGTGCCTGGAGACCACGACAGGTCACAGGCCACCTTCTCTCCCGGTTTGTGTTGGCTGGCTCCTCACGAGACTCGCCCACGCTGCCTGTCATCTTGCTTGGGGTCAGCCAACGCAAACTGGGAGGAAAGGTGGTCCATCTTGCTAAATCTTTTAAACATAACATCAGTGCGTTTTCAGCCCTTTGGCAGCTGGGCGAGGTGCTAATGCAACCCTGGAAGGGCCTGTTTTCTCTGGATGGGTGTTAGGATTGTGGTAGGCTGAAGTTTTATCCTGGATCCTTTATCAGCGTTTTCCTCTTGCGTTGTTTCAGTGGCCCGTTTACCCCGTGCTGCCGGATCATCCCGAGGGCAAACGGGCATCAGTGACGTCCAACAGAGACTTTCTTTTAGGTGCGTGTTTGTGACACGGAACGTCCATCGCAAAACAACGGACACACGTAGTTAATGCTGTCTTAGGGAAAAGGCTGCGGAAGACAACATGGGAGGATTTCATCCTGTACTTTTAATTACCTGGGTAATTATATGAAGCATAATTTAGAGCAATAAATTATGTGCACGTTAATAATACATTATTAAGCATTCCTTAAATTTACACCAGATAGCACGATAGTGTCAATGCAGTGTACAGTGCAGCTATGGGATCAAGTATTTATTTTTCTTTTAGCAGCGTGTGTTTTTACAGAATTCAAAAAGGGAATGGATGTGCTTCAGCAGCAGGATCTTGGCTGTACCCGCTCAACAAAGACCTAGAAAAAGCCCCAGAGCCGTCTCCGAGCACGCTGCAGTGGCAGGACAGAGAGAAGAAAGGTTCTGTACAAGCTGGTGTGGCATTAAAAAAGAAGAAAAGAATTAACCCTAAAACCACTTGTAATTGTCAGTAATTGGCACTCGGACAGGTATTCTCAGCAGAGAGAGCAATAATTTAGTGAGAGCTATAAAAAGGACTTGTTTTCACACCTAGAGCAAAAATTTTTAAGCTGCGTTGCCACAGCAGAAATTCACTCCTTTATAAATGTGAGGTCCACCACGTTATGCAGCTGTGGGCTTTGGTGGAGCCATCTGCAGCCAAATCTGCTGTCCCTCTCTGAAGTCCCTGTTCTCAGTTATTTAAACCAGCAGAGTTGCCCAGCAAAGCCTGATCCAGCAGCCAGCGAGTGTGAGATACTGAACAATGGCAAAGCTTGAACTCACCAGGTTTCTTCTCTGGGGAAAGCATTTTGGAGCAGTTGCCTGAAAGGCAACCCATGAAACAAAAATATGTTTGGTTTGTTTTGTGTTTTTTTTAAAAAAAGACAAGGTGAAGTGAAAATCTTTTAAATTCTTATGACTCTCTACTGAGAATTTATAATTCTTCTCTGCTTTAGTGCCTTATAGTTTAGTGGTGGAATTGTTTTGAGGTCAGAAAAGTGCCTTTTGTCAGTCCTGCAAATGTCTCCTTAAATGCAGCCCAGTAACAAACTTGTAGGAAAATTCATGCTCCGTTTGCTCAGAGATCTGTAAGGGACTCGGGGGGACACTTTTTGAAGAAAGGTGGAAAATTAACATCTCGGGCTCTTCTGGCACCACTCATGAGGGGCTCCTTCTCACAGCTGGAGGTGCTGAGCAGAGCCAGTCCTGGTCCTTACTCCTCCAAAATGCTGGAACGAAGGGGAGCGAGATAGTGTCAGGCAGTCCTGGGGCTGTCAGGACATCTGTAAAGTAAGACCAGAGGAAGGACCAGCAGAGGTGAGCAGACACATTTGTGAGCACCAGCACATGTTCCCCTCCTGCCTTGGGAACAGAGGCCCAGCTTTCCTCCATCTGCAATGTCCTGCATCATCTGCTGCCTCTGTGGCTGCCCAGGCAGAGCTGGTCCCTCTGCCTTCAGCCCCTCACCAGTAACGATCTGCTCTTCGCCAGCATCCGCTGCCGCAGCTCGAGCATCAGGGCCACGTGTCCCAGCTCTGATGTTGCAGAAAAAATGTCTTCTTGTGGTTAAAAAACCCAAACAGCAAAACCCCTTAATTTTCAGAATTTTTATCCAAATATAGGAAGTTGCTTCTCCAAAAGGGCCGGGGTAACATTGAGAGTACCAAGTCAAGTGCTCAGAAACTAGGAAATACCAGACTCAAACTGCCTGGGCTGTCTTCTGCTGCACCCCTGCCTGTTTCCCGTTTGCTGCAGTTTTTAATGGCATAAGCACGTCTTCCTTTTTCCTGGGGCTTAATCCATTTACACGTATTTACTTGAGTTTCCTATTTCTTGTAGTGAAAGGAATCCTGCTCCTCACTTCCGTTTGAATCAGTGCTCGGTCACCGTGGTTTGGGAGCCCTTCGGCAGCCTCCGTGATGCTGTATTGATAATGAAGAGACCAAAATTGCTCCGCTCGTATCTTTAATCTCCAAGGCAGGCAGGAAATATGCAACTTTTTCATCTGGCTGCTGCTATTGTTTGTGGTGAAGCTGAGGGGATGCAGTTCTTCTCGTGAGGATTTACCGGGAGCTAAAACGCAGCCTCTGCCGTCGCAGCTGCTCCGGTACGTGTGTGCTCTGCACCGTGGGAGGTGCGACCAGGTCTGAGCTGTGATAAACCCCAGACTCTAAAGCAAGAGGGTGCTGAGGAACTAAAAAACCCCTTGCCTGAGCTCCAAACCCTCCTCTGCTGTTCCTCTGATCGGGTTTCGGATCCAGCCCAGCAGAAGGGCTGGATGCAGTGGTGGGAATGCTGCTCCTTGAACCATGGTAGGATACAGGTAGGAGCAGGTGTGGATGGGTCCCATTTATGGTGCTACAAGGGGTTGCATTTGACCATGAGCTGGACTTGCTGCTGATGAGGAGTGGGCTGTCATGTGGGTGCCCTGGATAAAGTGGGACGTGGATCTGTCAGGCTCGGCAGCAGGTGCTGGCTGTCGCGGCAGGAACTTACCTGGTATTTCAGACGGGAGCTACGTGGGTGCTGGGGTGACACTCCCTGCTCGTGCCCATGGGAAATGTGGAGGAGAAACCCCCAGCAAGGTGGGTCGGGGAGTCCCCTTGGCTCTGCCCTGCACAGCTGACGCTGCCCATCGCCTGCAGCCCCCTCCACGCACCCTCGGCGTTGACGGCACCTTCCCACCACCCACTCAGCCCTTTTCCTGTGGGATGGTGCTTGTGCGGAGGGAGGGAGGGTCCAGGGCGGCTGTACGGGCTGTGCCTGCCCGGCCAGGTGTGCGAGGAAGGAATGCCAACCCCTGAGTCACGGGCACCCCCTCCTCCCTCCCCAGCTGGGATAAAGCTCGTCCTCACCTGGGATCCGATCTCATTATTGCGGCTCCCACCTTTTCTCCCCACCAGCCCCCCGGGAGGGAGCTCTGGGACGACGAGGGGAGCGAGAACAAAGTCGATATTTGACTGGAGGGTACAGAAACCAGCGGGGAGGTATGTGGGAGCGCGGTTTGCCGTCCCTCCCCGACGGAATGGAAGTTGACGTTTAACCGGAAAGAGAAAAGGGGCAGAAAATAGAGAAGAGGGAGGGGAAAAAAAAAAAAAAAAAAAGAAAGAAAGAAAGAAAAGGCCAAGGCTGGAAATCAAGTGGCGGCAGCGAAGCAGCGCGTTCCCCCTCTGCCTTCGGAAGAATTTCTTGGCTTGGTGTGTGGGTGCCTGTTATTCGGGCTGCGGCAGAGGATTTGGACACTGAGTCAGCCCCAGCGCTAATGAGGTTTGTGGAATTAACGCTCTGTGCTCTTTGGCGTCCAGCTTGCTTTAATTTCGCCGTGTTGATTAACCAGGGGTGAAATAAGCTGCGGGGCTTTTTGTGCCAGCAGGTGGACGCGGGGCGAGGGGGCTCAGCTCCTTGCCTGCTCTTTCCCCCTTTTTCCTCCGGTTTTGGCTGTTGGATGCCGTCTTGTGCCTCTCGGCCAGCTGGGGAGGGCAGAGCTCGTGACTGAGCAGAGCTTTGCAGGGCAGCACGGGGCAGGTTTTGTCTCTGAAGGTATTTGGGTGGGGGTACCGCAGCGTGCAAGGCAGGGCTGAGCCCTTCGGGGACCGTTTGTTGCAGGTTTCAGGGGCTGCCCTCTCCATCCGCCCCTCTTCCAGGGGAAACGGCGGTTGTGCCTTGGAGCTGGCACCCAGGGAAAGCTCTCACGGGTGAGAGCACCGTGGCTGACCGGGCTGCGGGTGCCTCCGACGCGCTGAACTCACGGAGGGTGTTTTGCAGAATGAGTGATGGTGGGAAAACCCCCTGTAAGGGGTGAGCGAGGGGAGGAGGGGCCCAGGAGGAAAAGGCCACGGGGGGAGTGGGGGTTCAGGGTGGGATTTGCTGAACCGCCAAGTTTTTGGGGTATTTGTGAGCTGGTGGATCTGAAATGGATGGGAAATAGGGAAATAGATGGATGGAAGGATTGATGCAACAGGGGCAGGTCGGGGGGAGAAAAGGGAGATGAGGAGCCCCCATGGAGGGGAAGGAGAGGAAAGGTGTCTTGTGGGGCCAGAGGAGCAGAGAATGTGCTGGGAGCAGCACGTGGAGGGGACGGGAGGGTCCGGGGCTGCACCGGTGTTCTGCAGCACCGCAGGCAGGGTCCCGACCTTCCTGACGGTTCTGCCCCTCGGGGTTCCCCCTGCCCAAGCCTGGGGGCAGAGACGGGAGATGCCACCGCAGCCACCAGCCCTTTGCTGGCTCGGGGTGGTGTCAGGGAGGTGCTGCTCAGCAGCCCCAGCAGCTCCGTGTGTGTCCCCGGGCTGGGTCCTGCTCCCTTTTGTCCTTTGCTGGAGGATGCCAGGGACCACATGTAGGGTCTGGAGCTCGACCTGGGAGCCAAGATCCCCCTTCCCACTGGAAACAACAACTGGTGACTGGCATGGAGCCTCCCAGCTGCAGAGGCTCACCTGGGAAAGAAGGGGAATGGACAGGGAAGACAAAGTAAATCAAAGACAAATATGGTTTCGTGTTTAAGTGATGCTTTGATTGCTGGTCAAGCTTTTGATAGTTTTCTGGAGGTCTGTCTTGGTATTTTCCAAGTGCCGGAGCATGGCCCGCGGGAGCTCTGTGCTGCCGCGTGTGCTGGAGAGGGAGAGAGCATGAGCTGTGGCCCCGATCCAGGCGCCTGCAGCCCTGCCCTGGCAGAGCTGAGCCTGCACAAGCTGCCGTGGCTGTCGCTGCGCTGGGGGGAAGCAGGACCGGGGTCCCTGGAGGACGCACTGCCGTTCTGCTTTGCCTCCATCACTATCAGCTTTCCCTCAGGACCCCCAGCCCCACGCTGCGGCTGGTCACGGTGACCAGCACCATCTGCCTGCCCCAGCACGCTGCAAGCACCGTGCTCCCCGGCACACGTGGGCAGGCAGATGCTCCTCCAGAAGCCTCCTACCTACCAGGGCGTTAGTCCCCTATGCACCCCCAGGGCACCCCTTGGCAGGACGTGGGTGTTGGCAGCCACAAAAAGTTGTGACACCCATCACAGAGGGAGGAAAGGCTGCGCCGGGGACCTCGAGCAGCTCCCTCACCTTCCCGCTCCCGTGTCCCCAACCTGCTGGGTGTCCCCGCATGACAGCTGGGACCAGGCTCCCACCACGCGCTCGTGGTTCATCAGAACTTACTCCTTGATCCCTCTCCCTCATCCACCCCGGGGCGATGCCCGGTGTCAGCCTTGTCCTTCCCAGCATGGAGCTGCTGGGACGGGGAGGGGGCAGAGTGACAAAGCTCTGACCCTTGTCTCATTGCTCCAGCGGTTTCTTTGGAGCACCCCCTGGTTTTTGAGGATGAGGTACCCAGTCCGGGATTCTCCAAGCTTGGATGTTCCCAGGGTCTTTCTGGATTTGTCAGCCATGCCAAGATGCAAGCAGAGGCTGGGGAGAGGGAGGAAATCAGGAGGAAAGGCTGGAGCAGTGGTCAGGGACGGAGTAGGATGTTTGTGTGCAGCCAGGAGCTGCTTTGCTTTGTTCCCTGGTTTTCCACAACTGAACAAGTTTTTTTTTTATTGTTGTCGTCATGAAAATCCAACCAAACCCCTGCAGCTTTTTCAAAGTGAAAGTGGTGTTTTCCCTTCCAGAGGATGCTTTGGACATGGAGGGATGGCCGCTCACACATTGTTGCACAAATATTACGGGTTGCGTTCCCGCGGCTGGCAGCGGCGATGCTCGGTGCCGCCAACGCCCCGCGCGCTGGCAACGGCACAGCCAACACCTCGGAGGTTGGCGGCTCACGGGGCAACAGGACGTTAATATCGTGCTGAGTTTTATGGCTTTTTATCTCAGCACTTGGAAAGATGTGACAGCGATTTATGTGCCTAAGGCTCAGGGTGTGTCCGTCCATCCCTTGGTGACTCTTTCCTGACTTGTGATTAAAGGAAGATAAATTAGCTTTGTGCTTTGAGGCTACCTTGGGTGTGTGAGCTGAGCAACCCGCTCCCCCGTACTCAGCCCTTTCCTCGTGGCCTTTGCCATGATGGGAGACGGGATCCGCCGAGTGCTTGGGGGATGTTTTCCCTGTGTTTTCCCTTGACAGGCTCAAAGGACTTCCCTACCCTTTCATCTCACCTCGAACTGGCATCTCCCCACGTCTCCGTAGGGCTGGTTGCTGCCACTGGCGTGGCTCGCTGGGGTGGAGCAAGGGGACAAAGGGAGTTTCCTGGCTTCAAAACCCGCCCGTCTCAGTGGTGAGGGACATGACGTTAGCCAGCAAGTGGTGGCACAGGGACCGTTGCTGAAGGAGGTCATGGGCATGTCCAGGAACACGGATAACTGCCGGCCTCAGAGCCCGTGCTGGGGCTTGGCCCGGGGGGGACTGCTCGAAGTCAAACCCGCGAAGAGCCTGAGCAGGGAATGGTCGGCGCTGCAGGGAGCTGTGCCTGGGGGCTGTGGGAGGGAAGTGGAGGGATTTCCTTGCTCAGCTGGGACCTTTACCCATAAAAATAACAGTTTATTGGCTACCAGGTCCTGACAAACAGCAAAGCTTCTCTGGGTATCCCTGGCAGAGATGCTGCTCCAAGGTTTCCATATTCCTCGTGTTTCAGCTCTGGGGCATTAATTACTGTGATAAAGCTCTCTGGGCACAGCTGATGAGATAAATGAGATATGAATGTCTTGTCATGTGTTACTGGTGTACCCAGTGACTGTCATGGAGAACAAAGTGTGAATGAACATCAAGGGATGTGTCCCCTGGTGTTGATGCCAGGCTGGTTGGAGCCCTGTGCTGCAATGACTTCTGTGAGTGCTCAGCTTCACGCGTTCAGTGTATCTCCAGCGGCCAACGCAGGTTCCAGAGGCCAAGCGAGATCCAACACTGTTGAGGCTAGAGAGGGTCTTCCCAGGGTTTTCTCTGGGCCCCTGGTCAGACTGTTAGTAGCTGAGTCACCAAGTGACTGGTCTGTGCTGGATGTCCCCCTAGGAACTCAGACATCTTCACTGCACGCAACAACTATTCCCATTTTCCTTCCCTGTTTTAAGTGGTTTTCATGTTGTCTTCGCTTACTTCGCAGTCAGGGCTCACACAGCAAGCAGCTCTAAGACAATCCATTTGAGTCTTCTATTTCATACTTGCATCTTCCAGCAAGGAGATGTTTTAAGGATGTCTTTACACTAGATTTTTTCCTCGACTGCTCTCTCTTGCCCTTCTGGGTGCTGGAGTCAGAGCTGCCCTCCGGTGCCGCAGCCGCAGAGCTCGAGTTCCAGCTTTGTCGCTTTTGTTTCCCACGTCCAAATGCTGACTTCTGTCACGTGTGGGTGCAGGGAGAATGGTTCACTCTGTTTAGGATTTGGCCTCTGGATCCGCCTGAGGGGTCCTGCTGCCCTGGATAGGACAGAGGGAGCTACCGGGCTCTTGACCACGGATTCATTCAGCAGCTTCTAAGTTTCAAGTCTGTCATTTCCCAAGGCCTCACCCTCTATTTATTGTTGGTTCAACCGTCTTGGAAACTTTTAGTGTGATAGGAAATAGCCAAAGGGAGGGGTCTATTTTGCTTTTGGGGAGGGATGTAGACAGTCGCTTTGTTTTCCTCCTCTCTTTTTTTCCCCAAACTCACCAGGAAAAGCAAGGTCTTGATATGGTTGGCGCTCACATGTGTGGACGGTGCTCCAGCCACCTGCACCGACCCCACTGCCCTGGGGAACCTGTCAAGCCTGGCACCGCAACTCCAGGGTGCTGTGGCGTGGCAGCTGCCCTGCCCCGGCATTCCTGGGGACTTTGAGCCTTTCACACATGCCAGAGCTTGGTTTTGCTTTTAGCCCTGCCCTGCGGAGATCAGAGATTGCTCCCAGGTGCCAGGTTCCCCAGGCAGGCAGGGCTGTCCCACCGCCGGGGCTGGCAGAGGCTCTGCCAGAGCTGCCTCCATTGTCTCTGGGACCGTTTCCACCTTTCGGCTCTCCTCAACGTGGCCATCTGTGTGTTTCAGGAGGAAGAGGATGGATGTGCTGCCGCGAGTGCGTGCCGGGCTGCTCCTCCTGTCCCTGCTCTGTGCCACTGGCCTCTGCCAAAGAAGCAAAAGTGAGTGCAGCCCTCGTGTGTCCGTCCGCTTGGTGCTGCCCCGCAGGGACTGTGCACATCCCTCCTGGGCTCCGGAAACACCCATCCTCATGTGGATAAGTCCCTTGGAGATCTATCCTGTGCCTTTCCTCCTGATTTCCATCTCCCCAGAATTTGGGGCTCCTCTCTTGCTACGCTGCTGCCGTTTTGTAGCCAGCTGCTGTTAACCACCCAGGGGAAATCTCCACCAACTCTCTGGGAACAGGATCAGCCTTTCTCATGCCCTCCCATGGCTCACCTGGTTTTCTCCATCCCTGATGCCCTGATCTTTCCCCATAGATAACCGCTGTGTGCTGTCCCGGGCAAAGAGCTGCACCGAATGCATCCGAGTAGACAAGGACTGCTCCTTCTGCACCGATGAGGTGAGACCTTGCAGAGCCCACAGCCCCATGTCCCGCCCTGCCAGCGGAGGGATCCCACCATCCCTGGTGGAAACCAGGAGAGGAAACCAGGAGCAGGGTCAGCTTCTGGCCCCAGCTTATCTCTGCAGAGCTGGTCTGGATGAGAAGCACCGAGGCGTGGGGTTCCTTTGGTGTGGATAAATGGGGGAGGAAGGGGTGTGCAGGTCAAACCTGCAGGAATTCAGGGGTTTATTGGAAAATGTCGGTGTGCCAGATCTGAAACAGTGTGTGCGAGGGATGGAGGGAGAGTCTCACCCCAGACAACCCAGTAACCCACTGGTGGTTGCGTTTCCCTGCTGCTGGGGGACTTTGGCTCTCTGCGAGAGACTTGTCCCCATCCCTCTGCCCCACTCCCGCTCCCAAAGGCTCGCTGATGGTCTCAGCAGAGGAACCCCCTTTCCTGACAAAAGCCTTTCCCCCTCACGCGGAGGATTTGCTGCTTTCTCTGCTCGTAACGTCGTTCTCGCCCCCCTTGCCAGAGCTTTGAAGAGTCTCGCTGCGACTTGCGGGAGAACTTGCTGCGGTACGGCTGCGGGGAGGCCAGCATCGTGTACACCCGCGGCGAGATGCGGACCCAGCAGGTGGGTGCTGGGGACACAACTGGGGGGAGTCTGGCTGCTTGGAGGGGTCCCACCTCCCCAGTGTCCTTCGTGTCCTTCATCCTCCTCTGGAGTCTTCAGCAGGAAAAAGGCAAAGTCCAGAGCTCTGTTTATGTAGGGTCTACTCAAAACCAATGCTCTGTGTTAGCTAGCTAATGAACCTGTTGGCAACCAGCCCTGGTCACTTAGAGCTGGGGTGGATTTTCACTCAAAATGGATATAAGCAAAATGCCAAGGTCTGGAGGAGGTGCCCAGCTGGGCACATGTAGACACAGGGGAGCTGCCTCTGTCCCCGGTTGTGCATGAGGGAAGGAAGCATGATCATCCCTGCCTTTCCACTCCCTGCATATCTCCCTGCTCCTTGCCTCCTCCTCGTTGCATCTACACAGGAGATGGAGTCCATCCCCTTCATGTTACTCTTTTTTTGCAGAATTTCAGTATCAACACGTCCCTGCAGAGGACCCAGGTGTCCCCCCAGGGCATGTTCATGCGGCTGCGAGCTGGGGAGGAGATGAGCTTCAACATGGATGTCTTCCAGCCCTTGGAGAGCCCTGTGGATCTCTACATCCTCATGGACTTCTCCTACTCTATGTCTGATGATCTAGACAACCTCAAAAGCATGGGCCAAAACCTAGGTGAGACCCAAGCTGGGAGAAAAGGGGAGCCAGCTCCTGTGCTGCTGGAGGCAGGCAGCTCATTCCTGCCTGCGGCTCTGAGCTCTCTGCCAGCATCGGAGAAAGGGATGCAACTGGCAAAGGGCTGGGAGGCGGCTGCTTTAATTAGAGTTTCTTATCATCGCTGCTTTGTGCAGCTTTGTTGGGGGATGCCTCTCCTGGCCCCGCAGGGATCATCAAGTCTGCTCTATCCTTTCATAGTGCAAGGCTGGTGCCCTGCAGAGTCCATATGGGTGGTGGCTTTGGCATCTTGAACCTACAGGTGTGGTGTGTGCTATTGCAGAAGCTCCAGTCTTGGAAAGGGGCTACCAAAAGTGGTACAGGTTTCTATTCCAACAAAGATAAACCCAAAGAGCTTAAAGCTGATGGTTTGGGAGTCTTATCTATGACCTGACCAGCAGAGAAGATGCCCAGGAAAGGACTTCTTACCCTGGAGCAGCAACCTTGCAGACATCTCTTTATTCACATCTCCGCTCCTCCCTCCCTTCCTCTCTTCCCAGCGGAGTTCCTGCAAGCCCTGACATCCAATTACACCATCGGATTTGGCAAGTTTGTGGACAAAGTCTCATCCCCTCAGACAGACATGAGACCTGAGAAGTGAGTGAGGCCAACGGGTCCCCAGGATGGGAGCAGAGAGGGGAGGGCAGGCACCTTCTGTTTCTCCATGGCTTTCCCGATCTTCTCCATCTGTGGTGTGAGAACCTCCGTCCAACTCTCTCCTTCTGGCCTCCCCACCCTGTCCTCAAGGCTCACTGTAGCACCGTACCAATGCCAGCAGTGTCCTCCTCTACCTTCCTGTCTTCCTGGTTCTGCCACAACGAATTGCATGGCTTGTCTTGTCCAGCTCTGCCCTCATCCCTTCTACCGCTCCCACCCCTCCTCTCAGTGCTGATGGCTTCCCAACTCAACTTCATGCCTTCCCTTGAGGGATTTCTCAGCCCCTGAGTGCTCTCCTCGCCCTTCCTCCCCTCGCACCCCAGCATCCCTTTGCTCCTTCCCCCGGCAAAAACACGTCTCTCCCCTTCTCTCCCAGACTACGTGAGCCCTGGAACAACGCCGACTCCCCCTTCTCCTTCAAGAACGTCATCCGCCTGACCAGCAACATCAACTACTTCAGCCAGGAGCTCAGGAAAGAGCGCATCTCCGGCAACCTGGATGCCCCCGAGGGTGGCTTTGATGCCATCCTGCAGACAGCTGTTTGCAAGGTGAGGGTGGCCAGGGGTGCAGGAGCCGTGTGGGCAGGGCTCTGTCTTTAATGAGTGGATCTTCTTGATACTGATGAGTGACAGAGCAGCATGCTGGGCAGCTGACGAGAGCCAGGGAGCACAGGTTACACGCTCAAATACAGTCAGTTCTTGCCCTCCCAGCCGCACGCTCCCGGCGACGAGTTGTTTTGCATTCCCAATTTTTCCTAGGTCTTATAGAATGGTTAAGGTTGGAAGGGACTTCAAAGATCATCCAGTTTCAAACCCCCTGCCACAGGCAGGGACACCTTCCACTAGATCAGGTTGCTCAAAGCCTCATCCAACCTGGCCTTGAACACTTCCAGGGACGGGACAGCCACAGCTTCTCTGGGCAACCTGTGCCAGTGCCTCACCACCCTCAATGTCAAAAATTTCTTCTTGCTTCTTTGAGCATCTGTGTGTGTGTCCCTGGTGTTTGAGCCCCAGCAGAGGAGCTGCTCGTAGGGCACCCCACGTGTGCTCTTTGCTCTGTCCCCCTTCCTGCCCGTGGCGGTGAAACTCTGCTCCCTGAAGAAGATCCTGCTTGGGCTGCGTTTGGCTGAGGGATAAGCACAGCTCCAAACACATCCCAAAAAGCGTGGGCTTGCCCCCATACACGTGTGTGCCTGGCACTGAGCTGCTGGGAGATGTCCTATGCGTTGAGGGCGCAGATGGGGGAAGCAGAGACCTGCTCAGGTTCACAGGGCCACGTAGCTGGTTGAGTTTGCTGCCAAGCAGAGGTGGTGTCTTGCCCCTTGGGTTTTCCAGCTCCTGCCAGTGCTGGCCTGCCCACAGCTGCAAGTGCTGTGCAGTGGTTTGGGACGCACGGAGGTAAAGGTTCCTTCTCACCCTCCCTGTCTGTAGGATAAGATTGGCTGGAGGAAGGACAGCACTCACCTGCTCGTGTTCTCCACTGAATCTGCCTTTCACTATGAAGCCGATGGTACCAACGTCCTGGCAGGGATCCTGGCAAGAAATGATGAGCAGTGTCACCTAGACACCGATGGCACCTACGTGTACGACACCAAGCAGGACTATCCCTCCGTGCCCACCCTGGTACGCCTGTTGGGCCAACACAACATCATCCCCATCTTTGCTGTCACCAACCACTCCTACAGCTACTATGAGGTGAGGAAACCACGGCGGTGGTGCCACGTGGGCTTACCTTTCCTTCAGGACTCTTGCTTCTCTGCCTGCAGCTTGGCTGTGAGGAGAAAGTGTTCTCCCATCTCTTGTCCCCAAGTGCTAAACCAACACCTTGATGCTTTGGGAGGGTGCGACAGTGCGTTGGGGGCTGCTTTGAATTACGGGAGTACTACTGGGTGCAGGAATCTGGACTGCTAGAGGTATCCCTGTGCTGGTGTCTGTTTCTTGTAAAGCAGTGAGAACCCAGAGCTGGAGTGTAATTTGGGTTGGAAGGGACCTTTGGAGGTCTCCGGTCCAAGCCCTGCACAAAGAAGAGCCCATTTCAGTGCTAGAGGAGTTTTCTCAAGGCCTTGGCTCAGGGGGCTCCTGTCTCTCTGCAGAAGCTGCACAAGTATTTCCCCATCTCTGAGATCGGGGTGCTACAGGAGGACTCTTCCAACATTGTGGAGCTGCTCCGCACAGCCTTTGAGGTAACGATGCTCTCTGGGGCTTTGTTCTCACTCCCAGGGAAGGCAGAAGGTGGGCACCTCCTGCCCAGGAGAGTGGGCAGGGGGCACGATGCGGCACCTCTGGGGCAGGTGGTGGGGTGATCACAGGTTTACTGCTGAAGATCAATGCTGTGCTTCTCTTCTGCCACCCAGCGCATCCGCTCCAAGATGGACATTCGGGCTGACTTCGTCCCCAAAGCCATGAAGACAGAGTTCACCTCCTTGATGTATGAAAAGACGGAATCTGGCTCCTTCCACATCACCCGTGGGGAAGTGGTAAGTCCTTGGATGGCCTTGCAGGGAAGGTGTGTGCGAGGGGCTGAGCCCTCTGTTGCCTCCCTCCTTCCTTCTTCATCTGAGATCGGTGTGGTCCAGCAGAGCTGGCTCACCCCTGCGGTGCGTCCCTTCCTTCCAGGGCAAGTTCAACGTGCGCGTGAAGGCGCTCGAGTACATTGGCGGGCAGCACGTCTGCAGCCTCCCTGAGAAGGACCGGCAGGGAGTTATCCAGGTGAAACCCACGTCCCTGAGCGACAGCCTCAAAGTCACGGCCTCTGTTGTCTGCGATGTGTGCCCTTGTGAGCAGGTATGCAGGGGATGTGTGTTGCAGAGAGATGACCTCCTCCTGGCCAGCCTGGGGTGGGAACACATCCGCTGGTGCATGTGGGTGCTGCTTGACTCCTCACCATTGCTCAGTGGAGGCTCAGCCTGGCCAAGATCTTCACCACTGCCTGTACCAAGCTGGGCATGTTGTCCTATGACTGAGCTTGGCCTGGTGGACAAAACCTTGCCCTAAGATCTGCCTTTCTGATTCCTGAAATGGCCCTGGGGACAGCTGAGCCCATGTGGTGACACGTCTTCTCTCTTCTCTTACAGCAACAAGAGTTTAACTCGCCCAAGTGCAGCTTCCATGGGGACTTCGTTTGTGGACAATGCATCTGCCACCCAGGCTGGTAAGGACTTTGTCCAGCTCTGTACCCCTCCCAGGGTTTCTGCTGGGTCTCGGGACCCCCAGCAACACACGCTCGTGCCCTGGGCATTCCACCCATGTGCGGTCCCCAGGCCAGGCCCCCGCTGTCCTGCTCTCTGCTCCCACCTCTCAGCACCATCTCCTTCTCACCAGGCGAGGGGACACGTGCGACTGCTCCCCGGCATCGTCCCCCAACAACGAAGCCTGCATCCGCCCCGGGGACACAGAGCCGTGCTCGGGCCGGGGTGAGTGCCTGTGTGGGAAGTGCCAGTGCTACTCCGAGGACCTGATGCAGCGCTTCGACGGGGCGTTCTGCCAGTACGACGTCCTGCAGTGCCCACGCACCTCTGGCTTCCTCTGCAATGGTGAGGGCAGCCCCATCCCCACGTCCCCCCACCGCGGGGTGCACCGTGCCCAGTGCCGCGTTGGTGGTACAGCCGGGGTGTCTCGGGGCTGGTGGCACTGGCACAGGAGGTTCAGTGACGGGCAATGGGCTGTGGGGACTCCGCACTTGCAAACTTGCAAGGAGGATACCGTGGAGGCTGTTTGCAGCCCCTTTGCACCCCAAAAACGCAGCGGACGGGGCTGGGGGAGCCACACAGCGCCAGTCCCTGGGTAATTCCTCCTCTCGTGTCGCAGACCGCGGTCGCTGCTCCAAGGGCGCGTGCGTGTGCGAGAGCGGCTGGGAAGGTCCGGGCTGTGAATGTCCCACGAGCAACGACACCTGCATCGACAGCCGAGGGGTAGGTCCTGCCCACGAGGGACAACTGGGCCGGGCAGGGCTGCAGCAAACCGCCCCGGTGCCCAAGGCTCTGGGCTGCCAGGAGCCAGTGCTTTGCCGGCTCCCAGCGCCGCTGCACGTCTACGATGGCTCTCAGATGCCAACTGTCACCTCTTCCCTCCCAGGGCATTTGCAATAACCATGGGAAGTGCGAGTGCGGCAGGTGCATCTGCGACAAGGCTTCGCTGTACACCAGCTCCACCTGCGAAATCAGCTACTCCCTGGTGAGGCTCAGCCTGGGGCTCCTCCGGGTTTATCGCTTCTTCCCGTGTAGATCCTCTGGGGAAAGAAAGCAAAGCAGAGATGAAGGCACATCTCAGCCAGGAGCAAAACCCTGAGCAAGGGGTTAGCCTTGCCTGTCCTGCCTTTGGTGTCCAGGAATGGTCTGGCATGGGAGCTGCTTTGCAGCCACGGGCTTGCTTTGCCCTCCAGTTGACCAGCAGCAACTGCTGAATGTCCATCTGTGTTTTTCTGTGCACTGGTGAAGGGCAGAGATTTGAGGCTCAGCTCCTGGCTCGTTCTGATCAGCCTCGAGACTGGAAAAAGCCACTTCATGGCCTGGTGCCTCAGTTTCCCCATTCACAAACATGAGCTAATCCCATCGTGGGAGTAGAGGAAGCTGGCTTGGTTGTATTTTGGGAAGGCCACCTGAAACCCTTGGAGAAGATCTAATTGCTGCCCAAATGCAGGCTGTTGGTGTAAGAGATTTTGGAGCTGCCTTCGTCAACTACTTCCTCTCTGTTATTCCTCTTTTTGACCTTGCCTGGGTGCCAGGATAAGGATATGGCATTGCCTCTCCAGCTCTGCCTTCTGGAGACGACGTCCTCCCTTGCTCCCCTTGGGCTGTCTCCTGACCGTCCCCCCCATTCCCTCTCTGCCCAGGGCTTCCAGGCTGTGTGCGAGAGCATCCGGGACTGCGTTCGCTGCCAGGCCTGGGGAACGGGCAACACGAAAGGGAACTGCGGCACGTGCCACCTCCAGATCCAGATGGTGGAAGAGCTGAAGAAAGGTACCAGGAGAGTCAGAGCTGGGTGCAGACACGTGCTGTGTCTCCCGTGGGCCCTGCCCATGCGCGTGTGCTTGCGTGGCTGCTCCCCAAGCTTGTCCTGGTCCTGATGGCTTTGTAATCGTGTCCCCTCTCTGTCTGCAGAGGAGGCCAGCGAGTACTGCTCCTTCCAGGACGAGGAGGACGATTGCACGTACCATTACACCCTGGAGGGAGACCCCTCCGTCCTCCCCAACACCACCGTCCGTGTGCAGAAGAAAAAAGGTGATCAGGGACTAGGAGGGGATGTCCAGCCTGGCCAGGGTCTGGACCAGCAGTGACCAGTGACTCTGGTCCTGCTCCGTCCCTTTGCTGCGACCCTGGGCAGGGTCAGCTGCAGGCAGTACTTCCCTGTCCACCCTCCTGTGGGTGATGCCCAGGGGTGACATTGCTGTTCCTTGCAGAGTGTCCACCTGGAAGCTTCCTCTGGCTCATCCCACTGCTCATCTTCCTCATCCTGCTCCTGGGGTTGCTGCTGCTGCTCTGCTGGAAGTTCTGCGCCTGCTGCAAGGTGAGTGCCTTGGCCAGCTGCCTCAAGAGGACCAGATAAAGACCAAAAATGTGACAAATTTCCAGAATCCAGCCAACCTCCATCATGGCCAGATTGTCAGGGGCCGGTCCCTGTGGTGACCATCACCTCCGCTGTCGCTGGCACAAGTCGCTCTGGGATTTCCCCCACTGAAGGGGTGTCTGTCTAAAATCAGCTTCCAGAGCCTCATCCATCTGCTGGTGTGAATCCTTCCAAGCTGGAGACGTAGGGGGGTTTTTTGACCTTGACCTCAAAGTGACCATGTCTTTGGCCATTTGTCTTCTAGGCTTGCCTGGCCCTGCTTCCCTGCTGCTCACGAGGTACGAGCCCTTTGAACTGGGGGGGAGAGGGCTCTGTGGGGTTCACTGCCTTCCTGGGTTGGGGGGCATGCTGGGGTAAGTGTCCCTCCTCATCCTCTCTGGATTGGGGAGGTGGATGAGGGGAGAAGCTCCTAGCAGAGAGCGTGAGCCACAGATCCCTTGAGCTGCTGCCCTTCCTCCCTGCACCGCACCCTGGTGTGTCCTGCTGGGAATCCTACTGCTGGATTTCCCCCGACCAGTGTCCCTCGTAAGGCCTAGCTGCTGTGATGTGCTCTCCCCCTTCGTGGACACCCCTTACCCTCTCCACCCCACTCCATTCCTGACACCTTTGGTGTGGTGGAAGCCCTAAAAATGTTCTCAGGACAAAGTCCCCAGTGTTGGGAAGTTGATGGCTGGTGTTGTCCCAGTCTGCCCAGACTTTGACGCTGCCCCTGATCTGCAGGTCGCACTGTTGGCTTCAAGGAGGACCACTACATGCTTCGCCACAGCCTCATGTCCTCAGACCACCTGGACACCCCCATGGTCCGCAGCGGGTCCCTCAAGGGTCGGGACACTGTCCGCTGGAAGATCAACAACAATGTTCACAAGCAAGGCTTCACCTCCCTCGCTGCCACCAACCCCAAAGATCTCAGTGAGTGCCATAGCTGAGGAACAGGGTGCAGAGGAGATGCTGTGGGTGCTGCAAAGGACATGAACCCTTGGTGGTGGCCCCCAACTCCAGCAGCCACGGCGTTACCTCCAAGCGCACTACAAGGGGGCCTGTTCCTTTATCTGCTTCCATCTCGGGGGAAGCTGAGCAGCATGTTCCTGCATCCAGCCCTGTAGCAGGATCAGGGGTAGCCTTGGAGAGACCTCCTGACAGCCTGGCCTCATGGTGGATGTAACCTGCATGTGTCTTAGTTTCGTTAGCTCAGTGACCCAGCCTTGGTTTCGCTTCCTCATCAATCCAAAGCCACCATTGGACATTGTTTCCTTTGTCGTTTTCTGGCTGGATCTGGCACAGAGCTTCCCAGTGAGCCCTCCTGATCTCAGAGGGTTTTCTCTGCTGCTGCTATGGGGTTTGGGTGCTAGTGCTATGGCATCTGGACACCAAGTGTCACGCCTGTCCCCGTGCTTCCAGCTCTTGGCTGGGTTATTTGCCCAACCAAGAAGGAAGGAGTTTGACTTGGGAATTTCTCTTTCCAGTTCCCTACGGGCTGTCTCTGAGGCTGAACCGGCTTTTCACGCAGAACCTGGTGAAGCCGGACACCCGGGAGTGCGAGCAGCTACGCAAGGAAGTGGAGGAGAATGTACGAGCCCGGGCACGAGGGGGGCTTGGGGTGGGATTGGGGGACACCTCGCTGAGGGAGTGTCTGCGATGAGGGGGAGTGTCCCATTCCCTGTGAACACAGACAGCTCTTGAAAGGAAGAAGGAATTTTTCCTCTTTCTGAAAGAAAGCACAAATTTTAAGATCACAGCTGTGAGAATTATCAGAGCATCACGTTGATGAGATCTGAGGTTCACTTCGGGGCATGTGGTCTGAAGCTCCTGTTTGGCTTCAGTTCGCAGCCTATTGCCATGTCCTGGGGAAAAACCATGTGGTGGCCTCTGCCTGGTGTGGCAGGGCGAGGGGGGAGGGCCCGGTGGTGGCCAGAGGGCTCGCGTGTTTGCTGGCAGCAGCGTCTGCTCGCTGAACACCCCTCTGTTCAGCCAGGGATGTGTTGTCAAAGTCCTTCTTGCCCCTTGCAGCTGAATGACGTTTTCAAGCACATCCCCGGCTGCCACAAGCCCCAGCAGACCAAGTTCAGGTGAGTCACTGGGGAAGAGTCCTCTTGTGGGGCAGGGTTGGACCAGGGTCCTCTTGATGGTGGTCCGGAGGTCTGGGGTGTGAAATCTGGGATGCTGGGAGGGAGCACGGTCTGTGAGCCATCCCCAGCAGCAGCTTCACCCACCGGGGCTGCGGAGCAGAGCCCAGACCATCTGGCTTTGGACCTGAGACTCCTACAGACAGGGACAAATCCTGGGGGCATCTTGCTGGGAAAATTCCCATCAACTTCAGAAGTTTCAGCCCTGTGCACAAGTGCCTGGTGCAGGATGGAGGAGTCTGGGGATGCCGGTGCTGAGCCTCCCCATGGCTCCAACTGGATGTGATCTCCCCCGTGGGCATGTTCCTCATGGTATTGGGAAACCCAGGGCTGGAGGGAGCAGCCAGGCAGGAAGGAACACGCGGTGAGGCCACGGGCTCCGCAGGACAGGTTGGCAGCCGCAGGGCACCTGCCACAGCTCAGACCTGCACAGGGCTGTGATTCATGCAGAACTTTGTCTCCCCAAGTGCCTTAGTCACTCTGATTTGGGTTTTTTTTCCCCCAGGTTACAGCCCAATTCTGGGAAAAGGTAAGAGGAACTCACAGCCCTCCCCGGTGCTGCCCCTCCCTCTTTGTACACCCGTGTGTGGGGTGTCTGAATGCCCCACGTGCTCATTAGCCCCTCCAGCTGCTATGTGAGATGAGCAGATCTGGCCTCGGCTCTTACCTGGCTGTTTCTTCCCACCGACCGCAGGCAGGACCACACCATTGTGGACACAGTGCTCACTGCCCCTCGCTCAGCCAAGTCAGACATCATCAAGGTGATGGAAAAGCATGTTTCTCACGAGGCTTTCAATGACCTGAAGGTTTCACCGGGTTATTACACTGTGACCTCAGACCAAGGTAGGGAGCAGAGCCCAGTGCTGCCTCCTGGCCCGGCAGAGGGGGTATTTCCCACCTCTCACCATTGCCCCTTCCCGCAGATGCTCATGGGATGGTAGAGTTCCAAGAGGCCGTGGAGCTGGTCGATGTCCGTGTGCCACTCTTCATCAGGGAGGATGATGATGATGAGAAGCAGCTGCAGGTGGAGGCCATTGATGTCCCCACTGGCATTGCAGAGATTGGACGCAGGCTTGTCAACATAACCATCATCAAAGAACAAGGTGAAGGGCAGCGACTATGGCATGAGATGAAGGATGTTTGTGTTTGTGTGTCCCATGTCCAGATGGACTAAGGAAGTGGTTTCTAAGGAAGGCTCAGCCTGCGTATCTGAGCTCCCGCAGACCACAGGCCAGAGGCTTGCTTGGTGACTTCTAAGTCACCTGGGTCTAAACTAGAGCGTCTGATAAAGCATCCAAGGGAGGCTTGTCATCCTGGTGATAGAGACCCAAACGTTTGACCACCACAAGTTTAGATGCTACCAGTTCTGTGGAACATCCAGGGTTGACCATATGCCTCAGCTCCAGTTCATAGGTTGCTGGAGTAAAGTAAACCCTTTTCGCTGTTATGTTGTGTTTGGGGCAGGTGAATGTCCTCAGCGATTTGCCTTTGTTCCCATCTTGTTTGTTTTGAGCAGGGAGCAAGAGTCAGGAGTGGTAGAGTCTCCCACCCAAGTAGTAATATTTCATACACAGTTCACACCCATGGGTGACAGGAATTCTGTTCAGGGAGGACACCTGCAAGTTTGTAATGTCATTCTTCACGTGTTTGCTCTACACATTCCTTCTCTCCCGTCCCTTACAGCCAGCAGCCTCATCACATTCCTGCAGCCAGCCTATTCCCACAGCCGCTTTGATAAGCTGGCCAAGATCCCTGTCCTCCGGGAGATCATAGACAATGGGAAATCCCAAATCACCTACAGAACTCGGGATCTCACCGCCAAGAACGGCAGGGTAAGGATGATGCTCCTGGCCTGTGCGGGCAGGAACAGGTGGGCACAGAGTGCTGGGAAGGGTCTGACGGTGGGGCTGCAGAAGAGTAGTTCATCAGGCTCAAAGGGGATGTGGCTGGAAGAGGGGAGTCCCAAGGCTTGAGGTTACCATAAGGGCAGATGCTCCTCTCCATCCCTTGCTCCTCATGCCTCAGGGACCTGAGAGGCTGCTTGTATCTGAAACAGAGGATGCTGGCTGCCCCCTGAGCTGTGGGCACTGGGAGGCAAGTGCAGATTCACTGGGAGAAAAGGGAAAGCTTTCTGGGAGCCTTCTCATGGATGCTGTGGGCTGTGACCATGCACCACTTCCTTCTCCTCCAGGATTACATCTTCACAGAGGGTGACCTGGTCTTCCAGCCTGGGGAGACCCGAAAGGAGGTGCAAGTCCCCTTGCTGGAGCTGACCGAAATAGATGTCCTCCTACACAACTACCAGCTCAAGCAGTTTGCCATCGACCTCCTCCACCCCAAGTATGGTGCCAAGATCGGCCGATACCCCCAGACCACGGTGACCATCGCCGACCCAGGTAGAGGCTGGCAGCGGGCGGTGGGGAATGGCAGCTGGGGGTGTGGGACCCCCACACCGGAGCGGCCCACCCCGAGGTGGTGTACAGAGCTCCAGCCCGGCTCCTCACCTGAAAAGCACCGATGAGGAGGTTCCTCCAGCTCCGACTGGTAGATTTGGGCCTCCCTCTAGAGGCGTTAGTGGGAATAGGCGGTAGGTGGGAAGGAGATGGATAATCGACGTCGCGAAAGGACATAGAGTGGATTCTTCATTCCTCTTCCTTGGGAATTTGACTAAAAAACTACAAAAATAGGGGAGAGGAGGGCCTTGCCATGAGCTGTGCTTGGTGGTTCCTGTGGCTGGATGGGCAGAGGCTGAGGGTGTGCCAGAGGCACCCCCAGAGCTGTAAGAGTTGTCATCAAGCGGGTCGATAATGTGAAGGTATTTATCACGGTACTGGCCAGGAACACTGGGGGTACAAGAAAGTCTCTTGTCATTGGACCAACTAGAACCACTTCAGGGGCAGGCACTGGGGCTGGAGAGGCTCCAGAGAGCTCCCAGATGGACTTGGTGGGTTTCCAGGAGAATGAACTGGGCGACTCGAGAAGGTTCTGCCCATCTCTGTCTTCTCTCGTGGCTGCACAGGGCAATCAATCAAGATGTTAAAGCATTATTAAATACATTCAGATAGAGCTAAAGATTTTCAGAGGCAAGAAGGTGATCTCTTCATTTCTTCCTGCCTGGGCAACCTGTGAGAAGCAGCAAGAGGTGCAGGACTCCAGGGGTCTGAGCCCAACTCTGGTGCCAGCTTGCTGTGTGGCTCTGGGGGATGTCATCACCAAGTGTCTCAGTTTCCCCTCCCTACGGTGGGCATCTAGCCTTCAGAAGTGCTTTGAGAGGCTCACTTGGGATGGCCGGGCAGTACTGGGCAGTAGCATGCTTCCTTCTCCTTCCCCATGGGGGACTAGCACTGACATGACCTTCCTTCCTCGTGTCTGCAGAGGTGGTGGATGGTGTCCCCTCAATGACTGGCATGAGCCAGGTCTCCCAGACGCCCAAAGGCCGCCTGAGTGCACCGCTTAATCCCAATGCCCATGCTCTCAGCTCCAGGGAAATCCGCTTCAGCTGGTTTCCTCCACCGGGAAAACCTCTGGGGTACAAGGTAAGGGGTGAGTGGATCTGAGGGAAGGGTGTGGGTCCCATCCTGCAGCTGTTTGATAAACACAGTTGCTTGTGACGAAGGGATGGTGAGAAGATTCCCATAGAGGGTGCAAGCTCACCCCTTCTGATCCCCTCCATCCCTTAGGGATCATTGATGGGTGGATTTGGGATTTGCAGGAAAGATTCCTGGTGGGTTCATCTCCCTTTCCATTGCTTATCATGAAATTCCCAGACTGCCCTGGCCTGCCGTTTCAGAGGAATGGCACAATACCTCAGTTTTCCCAGAGCAGACCTAATAAGAGATGGGATGAGGATCTGAAGGAATCATGGCTTGCTCTTGCTTTGTCAGGTGAAATACTGGATCCAAGGGGACCCTGAGTCAGAAGCTCATCTCATTGATGTCAAAGCACCATCAACAGAGCTGAGTAACCTCTACCCCTACTGCGACTACGAGATGCAAGTCTGTGCCTACAACGCCATGGGTGAAGGAGCTTACTCCGACATCATCCACTGCCGCACCCTTGAGGACGGTGAGCGGCTCTGCACCTTGCTTCCCACCACGTGGGACCAAGCTGGTGTCTGTGCACCAGGCATGTGGTCAGGGCTCCAACCCTGACCCCCTGATGGTCTTGGGAACAAGCACTGAGCAGTTCCTAGCTGCAATCCAGGGAGCTCTGGGCATCTGCGCGCTCTGGCTTGCGGTAACCTGGACCCTTCGCTCTTGCCTTTCTAGTCCCCAGCGAGCCCGGCCGCTTGGCTTTCAACGTCGTGTCTTCCACTGTGACACAGCTGAGCTGGGCTGAGCCTGCAGAAACCAACGGGGAGATCACAGCTTATGAAGTCAGTTATGGACTCGTCAATGAGGACAACGGTAAGAGCTCGTTTTCTGACCAGGGCAGTTGTGGCAGCTCAGCCAGGCTGAGGGGCTGGAGCACGCTTTCAGCAAGCTGGGCTGGACCCAAGCAGCGGCAGAACAAGAGCTCCAAGGGCATTTCTTGTGAAAACTGGGATCTGGAGGAGTCACTTCTTGAAAGCAGAACAGAAAATCACTGTTCAGTATTTATTCCTGCAAAGCCCGGAGCGCTCTCAGTTCTCATTCACTTCCATAGCATTTCGTGTTGGTGTTCTTTTTAAAAACTTAGTTCATAGGTCTGGACCTAGGGCTAGGGGACCAGAAAGATGCTATTTGGTGACACACCAGCAAGAGGAGACCTCCACTGCAGATTGACTTCAGCATTCAGTTTGGGAATTTCCCCGAGACAATGTCATGCCTGTCGTGAGCAGCCCAAATAGCTGCTGTGCCTTGTCCGAGGTGTCCTGACACCAAACCTCAGGGAGCCTGTTGGCCAAAGGAGGGGTGCTGTGGGGTCGTCTGTGTCTTGTGACCTCATGGGTGATATTTGCACCCGTATTTGCAGTACCCATTGGCCCAATGAAGAAGGTGCTGGTTGAAGACCCGAAGAAGCGCATGGTGCTGATAGAAAACCTGCGGGAGTCCCAGCCCTACCGCTACATGGTGAAGGCCAGAAATGGTGTCGGCTGGGGACCTGAGAGAGAAGCCACCATCAACCTTGCTACGCAGCCCAAGCGCCCCATGTCCAGTGAGTTACTGCCCTGCCTGGGTGGGGAGTGAGGGGGCAGGGGCAGTGCTGGGAAGTGCTCACCATCACTCCAGCTGCTTCTCCACATCCTGCTCGCTCTGCTGCACCAGCCACCCTGGTGAAAGCTGAAGGCCACCCTGAGTGTGGGAGCCCTGTGTGGTTTTAAGCTGCATGTCTAACAGCACTTTCCACATCTTCTCCAGTCCCCATCATCCCTGACGTCCCCATCATTGATGCTGAGGGAGGTGAGGACTATGACAGCTACCTGATGTACAGTGCAGATGTGCTTCGCTCCCCAGCCGGCAGCAAGCGTCCCAGTGTCTCTGATGATTCAGGTAGGTTGCTCCAAGTTTTGCAAAGTTCATTTTTAACATTGATTTTTCTTAACAGCTTTCAGCAATGAGCTTCATTGTTCCTTTCCTCCTCATGGAGATGGGGGGATCGAAGTCACCTAGCTGGTGACCATCAGCCTTTCCAAAGCACAGTAGCTGCATCCATGGGAAAGCCTGAGTAGTCACAATGTAAATAAGACCGGTGCCTCCTTGTCTTAGCCATGAGATAAAGAGAAAGCTCAGCGTAGGGTGGGAGAGGAGCTTTCCATGGCCCTTGCTGTTCATCTTCCCTTCCTGTTGGCATTTTACTGGACCGTGAGAGTTACTGTCAGCAAACAAAGGCTGGCAAGACACTGACCTCTGAGTCCCTTGGATGCTCAGGGTCTTGGCCAAGCCAACAGGAGGGAACTCACCAAGTGTTGGGGAGGCACTGGCCGCTCTTCCTCCATCATTTCACTCTAAGCAGGGTTGGATCCCTTGTCTTTTACTGGGACAATGAGGGGAAGATGGGCCATAAGTGAAGTGATGAGGCTTGTCAGGAGGATCTGGAGGGTCTTTCCTTGGGGGGTTCCCCAGGGCCTGCGATCCAGGATCGAAGTCCCTGGTCCTTGCAGGGAGCAGAGGTAATGGGAACGCCAAGAGTCCAACCGTCCCATGTGCACATCAAGGAGTGAGGAAACCTCTCCTGAGCAGAGGACAATTGTCACAGACTCTTCATGACAGGGACAGGCGTGTGGTGGGACTTCGACTCTTGCCTTTTGTTGTGATGGACACAGGGCTGGAAAACAGCCCTGAGGTTGAGAAACCCCATGCATATCACATTCTCTCCATCTACCAGTCAATGGTTTTACCACCTGAACTCATCAGCCAACACTTGGTGAGATGGGCTATGAACAGGTGTCATTTCCACCAGTGCCTGCCCCTTCCCCGCCCCAGCAAGCAGCATGAAGGTGGTGGGTAGCCCACTCTGTCCCCTGCAGATCATGCCAACACCAGTGCTTGCGTTGTCCCAAAAGGCTCCAGGTGGAAATATGTGCAGTTGCTGGGAGAAGACTTGGATCTTCGCCGCATCACCTGGAGGCTCCCACCTGAAACCATTCCCCGCCTCTCTGGCAGCAGCCGCCTCTCCTCGGACACCGAGGGTCTCCTCCGCGAGGAGGATGGTGACATGGCTACTGACAGCCTGACGAGGAGCGGGACCCCCCGGCCTCAAGCAGGTGAAGGACAGCTTCGTTACGGCACTGAGTGTCCTGTCTCGTCCTGCTCCAAGCCGAGGGGCTGGCAGCTGGGGTCTGCCCCAGTACATGTCCCCTTCCTCCCCTCCTGTGCCCATCCTCCTGTTGGCGTGACGCACTGTTCATGTGCTGTAGTTTGCTTGAGAACCTTGTCCTGGTGTGTCTGCTCACGAGAGTGTCAAGGTAACCCCCATCTCGGCATGGACTTGGGAGCCTGCTAGCAAGTTGCTTCAACAAAAGGCTGGACCTTCAAGGCAGGAGCAATCTCAAATGATACCTGCTAAGTGCCACCTCCAAGGGCAGCTCCTCACCTTAATTAAATGTCCTGAGCTTCTGGGCGGATCTGCTGGACTGTTAAACAGAAATCACTCTCTCATGGGTAGCTGATCTCTCCTGGCCTGCTGGGAAGGGATGGGGGTTTGCCAAGGACCAGAACAACGCAGCAGAGTTTGCTTTTCAGATCCAGCTGAGACGGGATCCAGAGTGAGATTTGGAGAAACCGCCTCCATAAAGGGCTGTTTTTCTTTCACCTTCTTTTGTAACCTGAAATTGTAAACCTGTGCTTGTGCCAAAGGAGAGATGTGAGAGAACATGGCGAGAACCACAAGGCAGTGCCCCAGTGAGGCCGAGGTCTGGAGTTACCTTGGGCACACGGGTGTCTCTGGTGCTGGGTGTAGAGCAACGTCTCTGTTTACCTGTTTGTTTCCCCGTTGGGTGGTTGTGGCTTGTTCTAGATGTAGTGCTCCAGAATGACCTTCCAGAATGGCTGAGGCTGGGATGCGGCCAAGGCAGGGCACAACGTGATGCCTCCTGCTTCCTCCCCATGGAAACTGGAACAGCAGCCCTGTCCACAGCCACGTTCCTCACAGTGTGCCCTCTTTCACAGAGCACTTGCTGAATGGCCGAGTGGACTTCTCCTTCCCTGGCAGTGCCAGTGGCACACTGACAAGGACAACAAACACCAGCTACCACCAGCTGAGCTCACACATGCAGCAGGAGCACAAGGTGATGGGGAGCTCCTCGCTGACGCGAGACTACTCAACGATGCTGATGGGGCACGGTGAGTACTGTGATGATGGGACCTGTCCTTCCCTTCCACCCCCATGACTGTCTTCAGACTCATGCCCTGCAAGTCCTGTTGCAGTGAGGACTGCGTTAACAGCTAAGGGGGCCTATGAACCAGACATCTGGAAGGTCTTATGCTCACCACTGATGTGTAAGTGCTTTGCTAAGGCCACCCTGCTTCCAGACCAGTTTGGAAAGTGTTCCCATCCCTCACATGCAGAGTGCTCGGGACAGGGAGCTACATCCTCATCCTCACGCCGCAAAGCACTCTGGGAAGAGCATGTGTCACTTCTCACTCTATCTAGCAGCACGTTTGCCTTTCAGCTCCATGTGTGTACATCAGCTGGTGCTGAGAGAAGGTTGTGAAAAGGCTCCTCAAATCTGAGCCTTAAAAAGTCATCTCTGCAGGAGCCAGCACCTAGGTTGAACCTACTCTGAAGTCTCCAATGGTGTTTTTCTCTCTTTCTCTTGCACCACTTCTGTAGATTACCCGGGGAGACTCCTCCCTCCCATTCATGAAGATGCTGGGAGGACAATCCCACGGCCACGGGATGTGGGTTTCAGGAGCAGGGCAAAGGTGAAGGGTTACTACCCCAGCACTGGCTTTCGGGACTCTATAATCATGACCGATGGGTCCGCGGGGATTTGCAAGTACATAGGTACAGCTTTGTCCAGCGTCTCCTCCCAGCCACGCATCCCATAACAGCCAAGCCACCGCCCGTCCATAAACTGTTGCCATCCACTGCTCACCCGAAACCCTCTCTCCATGGCTTGCAGTGTGCCACGCTGATCTTCCTCCTGATCCGGTCTGTGCCTCCATCACACACCTCCACCTTTCCATTCGCAGGTGACTTCAGCTGTGTTTCAACCCACCTGGGCTGATTAACACTCACCACCACTGCCACCGTGCTCTCACGAGCTGATCAGCTCATTGTCCCCATCCTCTTCTTTCCTAACAAGCTTGTTGTTCTCAGTCTTTCCCCACAGGCCTTTGGAGGACTCTTGGGGAGAATGTGTGCTCCGTGTGATATGTCCCTCTGCAAGCTCCTTGGCCAAAGCCCATGTCAATGAAGAGCTTCCCGGAGTGTCACCTGCCTGGGAGGCTGCTGTGGTCACCATGATCCTTGTGTCCCAGTGGGCTGAGTTGGAGAGGAGCCAGGAGCACCCAGTCCTGGTCTCATCTGCCTCCATCCAGCTGAACAGTTCCTGGAGGTGTTGGGCTGCTTTAGCTGTAGGCTAGGATTAGTCTTAACAGAGCCTCATCTAAGATGACCATGAAACATGAGACCTCAGGGTGCTTTGGGGTGAGCAAGATGGGCCACACAGCACCCAGGCCCCTGCTCTGGTCTGTACCACAGGAGCTTGAAGCTTACCTGGCCTTGTCCCACACATGGTTGGCACTCAAGGCCATGGGACATCACTGTAGGTGTGCACAGCCAGCCAGTCCCTCCCTGTGACTTGTCAGCTTGCAGAGATGACATCTCACCATGTTCTCTTCAAACCATCGAAACCATCCCACGCTTGCACGTGCCACTCCCTCCTCTCCCTCAGCCCTTAGCCCCCAGCTTCCAGATCTTCACCCTGATGTTCTCTTTTTGCCTCAGACTCCAGGCTGCCACTGGGCATCCCTGACACCCCCACGCGCCTGGTGTTCTCTGCCCTGGGACCCACCTCCCTGAAGGTGAGCTGGCAGGAGCCGCACTGCGAGAAGGAGGTGCAGGGCTACAGCGTGCAGTACCAGCTCCTCAATGGAGGTCAGTGAACAGGTGGACAGTGCCCACCAGGTAGTTGGTGTTGAGAGTTTCTGGTGGTGGAGAGTCTGGTCTGGGTCATCTCCTGAGCAATTGGCTCTGGATGACCCTGCTTGAGCAGGGGGCTTGGACCAGCTGACCTCCAGAGGTCCCTTCCAGTCTCAACCATTCTGCCATTCAGGGACTGATCCCAACTCTGCTTTTTGTGTAGCCTTGAGGAAGTGTCTCAGCTACCCCACAGCTCTCATTTCCCATTTCTGTTGGGGGAAAAATTCCTGGGGTTGCTTGTGGAGTCACCCTCCTTCAAAAAACCTTGGACTTGTTTGCCACCAGCTCCAACATCTTAGTTGAAATTTTTTTCATCACGTTGGACTTGGAGGAAGTACTGGAATGAAAATATCTTATTTTTACATGAAACTTGGTCAGTGTTAGTGAAAGTGTAATTCTCTTTGGCTGAAAATCCTTGAGTTTCCAAGAAGCTGTTGGTTGTCCCAAGCCTTTTGGAACAACATCTCGTCCTGTGCTACCAGTTGTTGGTGGCAAAGTGTGATGGAAGTGGCTGGGGAGGGGCCCTGGATGACTTCTTCAGGCAGTTCATTTGAGACAGAGTTTAGGTAAAAGCCATGGCTCTGTCTTTGTGCTTGCAACATGATCCTGAAGTTCCCTTTCCCTGTGTGTCCCAGGAGAGGTGCACCGACTCACCATCCCCAACCCCAGCCAGAACTCGGTGGTGGTGGAGGACCTGCTGCCCAACCACTCCTACATCTTCAAGGTGAAGGCGCAGAGTGAGGAGGGCTGGGGCCCTGAGAGGGAAGGAGTCATCACCATAGAGTCCCAGGTGGACCCGCAGAGCCCACTCAGCCCCGTACCAGGTGAGGTGGATGTGGGAAAAGAGAAAGGTGGCACTGATGTCTCTGCTGCTGTCTACAGTGCTGGCCTTGCTGTTTTCTCTCCCCTTACCACATCCTGAGCTCTCCTTTCCTTCCTTTCATTTAGAAACAGGACCTTCTTCCCCATGCACTCACCTTCTACTAGCTGTCTAGATAGCTGAGACCCTCCAGCTCATTCCCTCCCAGACTCCTCCTCACTACCTCTGTGACACTGACCTCTCACTCGTGCCACTGCAGGTTCACCCTTCACGCTGAGCACACCCAGCGCTCCTGGACCACTGGTTTTCACTGCCCTCACCCCTGACTCCCTGCAGCTCAGCTGGGAAAGACCCCGCAAACCCAATGGGTCCATCTTGGGCTACATGGTCACCTGCGAGATGCTGCATGGAGGAGGTACGGTATCAGGCTAAGGAAGCCCAATTCCCTGTGTAGAGCACAAGACACCTCCAGCAAAGGCAGCAACTTGCTGCGTTACTGCTGGGACCAACAACAAATTCGTCTGCTGACATTGGTGCAGACGAAGTGGGGACATGAGGCTCATTCCAGGCCTGGGAGCTGCTGCACTCTGATGTTTTGTGTCATTGAGTGGTCTGGTGTAACAAATGTGGAGGGAAGAAGAGGGATCTGTAACTTATCACAGGCCAAACCCAGTGGAGGTTGGTTGTTGAGGATCACCACCGTACTAAAATAGGGTTATATGAGCCCTCAGTAGAACTGGGTGTGATCAGACAGTTCGTGGTGGCACAAGGCTTAGGGAAAGCCAAGACAGCAGCCAGAGTTGGGAGGAGTGTGTTTGGAAGGACTGTCCCTCTGTCTTCACTGCTGGCATGTCTGTGTGGATTAGGGGAGCCCAGAAACATCTGTGTTGAAGGAGACAATCCGGAAACTACCCTGACTGTGCCCCACCTGAGTGAGAATGTCCCATACAAGTTCAAAGTGCAAGCCAAGACCACTCAAGGCTTTGGACCAGAGAGAGAAGGCATCATCACCATCGAGTCTCAGGATGGAGGTACAGTACCATGTCTTTGTGGAGATGCAAAGATAAGAAACCTCTCGGAGCAGGGAACACAACTCCTGAAGTCACCTTCCAGCTCTGGTGGTGACTCCATTTTCCATAAAAGACATGGCGACATTATCTTCCATGCAGACAATGCTGTGCCTTGTGAGCACTGTCTCAGTCCCGATGCACTAAATGACGGCGGATCATGAGAACCTGCCAGTGTTTAATTTATCATGAAATTTCTGGATTATGCCTGGTTGTACACGTACCTGGAGGCAGCTTCTTACACTGCACAGGTGTAAGACCTTCCCAGTCCTCCCAGTTCTTCCGAAACCTGGCTCTGACGTCAGCAATAAAAAACTCCTGAGCTGTTGGTGCTCAATACACAGGGTTGAGGGGTTGGAAGCCCCATGTTGTTTCCTGGCTGACTCATCCCTTTTCCTTCTCCCCAGGCACCTTCTCCCAGTTTGGAGGACAGCAGTACATGAGAGAAGAAGTCTACACCTTCCCCACTGAATACACCACCAAAACCAGCATCAACCATTCCTCTCTGGATCCCCGCTTCACAGGTAGGGACTCGCTGTCTGCTTCGAAACCCTCAGAAAGCAAAGGAGAACTCTGCTCGTCCAAAGGTCTGAGGGCACTTTTACCTTGAGTGTCAAAGGGAGGGAGGGAGGGTCCATCAGACGGGACTGATGAAGTGGGACCAGACTCTTTTCTACACCGTGTCCCTGCTCTGCCCCAGAGGCAGTTGCGGTCATTTCCCCACATGCTGCCCAGTCACAGAGGGAACGCTGCGTTTTCTAAGTCCCCAGGACTATCACTAGGGACCAAATCACAGCTCTTCCTGCAAGGTTAGACCTCTTCAGAGCAGGGAAAAACAGAGGAGTGTGACGACCATCTTTAATTACATCAGTGTAGTTGTCCCGTGTTGCCCCACTTGTGTTTGTGGACTCATGGGTTCATGCTGCAATGTGGAGAGTTTGGGAGCTGTAAGATCTGTCTTATTGAATGACATGGCAAAGTACCAAATCACTTGATCTGGAGAGGTTTTCCATATTTAAGGAGAAACCTCTGCCAGGAATCATCAGGTAGAGCAGATCCTATTCCCTGTGACCCGTACTTAGCACGGTGTCCTGACCACGGAGCCTCTCGTTGCAGACGGCATGCTGATGACGACCCAGCGAGTGGACAGCACCAGCAGCACCCTCACCAAACAGGTCACCAAAGAGTTCGTGAGCCGGACCGTGATGTCCAGCGGGACCCTCACCAAACAGATGGAGAGGCAGTTCTATGAGGCCTAAGCCAGGGCAGGCTGCCCGCCAGCGGGAGATTTGTGTTCAGATGGCAGGACTTTGTGGAACGATCCAAGGGTGCTTCATCCGGATGCTGCCGCAGTGCCTGGGCAGCTCCTCCTGTGGGCAGAGACCCTCCATGGCACTTCAAGCTCTGAGCATCCCCTTTGGAGCCCAGTGCACTCCAAGCTCTGGCATGGTTGGGTCACCAAGTGTGTGCTCATCCCTCAGGGCTTGTTCACCCTGTCCTGCTCTGCACATACTCTGCTCTGCAGAGTCCACAGGGATGGCTTCCATGAACAGTCACCGCTCGCTCCAATACCATTCTTCAGTGCCCATCCATCCAAATACACCTCCTGAAACTGGGGTGTCTCGATGGCTCCAGCCTCCCCACATAAACGGAACATGATGATTTATTCTCAGGTCCTCGGTTTTGAGAGGATCCCAGCTGGCAACATCCTGATTGGCAGAGGGGCACCGTTTCCATCTTTGCTCCAGGCTCTCTGGCAACTTGCCTGGCCACTGGAGACAGTTATTTTGTTCTGTTTGGGGTTTTTTTTTGTACAAGAGCTGCAAGGCAGGGATTCGGGGTAACCTGCGCTTTCTTACTGCACCTGTTTGTGTCTGTCCTTCACTGCCAACCTTTGGTACCACGACAGCAAAGTACAGCCTTTCCGTCGTGTAGCGTTGCTCGTGATGGCCTCTGATGCTTTTTTCTTTTTTTTTTTTTGCATACAATATTGTACAGTTTTGGTAGTATATATATAAAAATATATATAAATGTATTTTATTATTTTATAAAAAAAAAAGAGGTGGATGAGGTCTATGCTGAATGTGGAGACTATGCTGGGACTGTGGCTGCTGAGAAACATCAATTACTGGAAGAAATTAGTTAAGGGCTCGATTCAAAGGCCACTGAACCTTGTGGAAAGCCTGTTGATGAGCTGGTGGGCTCTGCCTTGGACCTTATATCCTCTGGCACCAGAGACTCCAGCAGAAGGTTGCAAGGGGCCAGAGCTGCCCGCTGCACAGCACCCACCAGCCGAGCGCTCTCCAGCTGCAGCACACGGACGCAGAAGGTCGGGGAGCTGTCCGGAGACGAGGGATGGGGCTGAACCAGGCAGCAGTGCCTGGAGATGGGAACAGTGCCTGGGATTCCTTACACAACTGATGCGCAGAGTGTGAGATTTTGGGGCAGAAGATGTTGGGTATCTTTTAAAAGCCCTTTTGCCCAACAGCAACATCCATAAAGGGACCTGTGATCTGCTCAGTAAAAGCAAGGGAAGAGGAAACCTGGGAATGGCAGCTCTCAACATCCTGAGCCTCCTTCAGCCCTCAGCTCCAGCTGTCCTTGCACAGGGCAGGGCTGAGCTGAGACCTCGCTGGGCCTCGTTTCCCGGCTCTGGGCACGGTGCCTGGCGTCTCACTGCCAAGCAGGACAATTGGGCTCCGTGTCTCGCTGAACAGCATGTTTCCCTGGCACGCTTCGGCTGCGCGGGAGCAGGCGAGGAGCCTGCGGAAAGCAAAGATCCTGCCCGGAGCAGCAGCTGCCACCAATCTGGATTAGAGCTTCCAACCAAAACAGCAGCTGTTGGGTCTCTCTGGCACCATCGCCTGCCTGATTTGATCTGACACTGGACCTTGGCTCTTTTCTTCTTTTTTTCTTCTTTTTTGGACTCAGAAGAAGACTTTCCAGCACTGACACCACCGAGAGCTCCTTCCCCTCTCCGGCCTGTTCATTTTCGTGGGAGGCGGGTCGTACATGTTTGAGCCAAAGATGCGCATGGATGAGTAAAGTCCACAGGAGTCTCCAGCACCGCAGCTGGAGCAAGGTCAGTTCTGAACTTGGGTCAAGAGCTACTTCACCAACCCTGTGGTTTTACTATGCCCTTGAGAAGCACTTGTTTTTCCTGAGCTAGTAGCAGCGGGGCCGCCTGCCCACCTCCCCATTCCTGTCTCACTTTTGTGGCTGGGGTTTCCTCTCCAGCTAACGTGTCTCTGCCTGAGCACAGACTTTGTGACCCTTTCCCTGTGCTTTGTGGTCCAGAGTAAAACGCTGAAAACTGCCTAAAAAGGGAGTCCCGCTTCCAAGCATTTTAACCAAAGACGGATAGTCTATCCAAGAGAAGAGCCGAGGCCATCAGCTGCTGCTCCCCAGGGCGTCATGCCGTCCCCACGCGCCGAACCGATGCCTCACGCTCAAACAGCATCACTTTTTGATCTTTGTCTGGTCGTTGGGGCTGGTGGTGTCTCAGCCTTTCCAAGGTGGATCCAGCAGCCTGCTCTGACAGCAGGTCTCAGATCAGATGGCTTCCTATTGCACTCAATAAATGTTTTCTCTACAGTCTGCCTCTTCCCTTTTTTAATAAATAAATAATAATAATTTTTTAAAAAATCATCCCCCCTCCAATACCCTCCATCTGCAGCAGATGAAGGACATGTGCCAGAAGCAGACACCCAAGCAGGGGCTTCTGCCAAGCATCAGTGCCTGCTGCTCCTCCACCGCCATCCCCCCTCCTGTGCCTGCAGCTCCAGAGGCACCACCAGACCCCTCGTCCCTGGGAACAGCTCGTTGCACCAGTGCAAACTGGACCTAAACCCATCTCCTCTGAGCAGAGGTCCCCAGTGACTTTGGTGTCAGAGCTCGGTTCAGGCGGGCGTAGAACGACTGTGCAAATGTTTATTGAGCAAACGATGCAGACAAACAAACAGATTCCCCTGCGAAGCCGCTCTCAGCGGGAGGTGATCCCAGCCCGGGTGGTCACAGGGGCAGCGCCTTTGCTCCTCCAGAGGGTTTGGTGAGGTAGAAGGTGGCCATGCCGCTGTATTTCTCCTAGGAGACAAGAGGAGCAGTGAGTGCGGGTGCTGGGGGATGCCTGAGCTGGGGGAGAAAGGCTCTGCCAGTCTGACCCAGCTGCTGCTCCAACAGCGGCCACACGAGATGCTTTCTGGGGCAGCATGCTGTCCCGGCCACTGCCCGCCATCCCTTGGTCCATGCACAGCACGGGGCAGGGAGCCACCAGCACACCCCCTAGCTGACCCTCAGAGACTGGTCTCCATGACGCTTTCCAGCCTGTTTTTGACCCTCCTGATGCTGCCGACCTCCGCAGCCCTGGCGACAGCAGAAAACTCACCGCCAGCTCCGCTCAGCTGTTTTCGTCCTCACTCATCCAGTGGTCACTGGTTCTTATGTTGGAGGATCCGAGGGTCAGTTCCACACTCACCCTGTCTGCCCCCTTCACTGTTTTGTGACTCTTAGTCACATTCCCTCTTGCTCAGCTTCTCATCAGATGGCAGAGGAATGGCTCTTTCCACCTCTCCTTGTTTCAGACACCTCCCTCTGCCCCTTCTTTATCCCCCTCAACTATTTTCAGGGTGCATCGTGATCTCATACAGCAGCAAAACGAGGCTCTGCTTCCTTCACAGCCCCCGTTTCCTGACACCTGCATTTTTTTGGCATTTTCAGCTACCAGTGCACACTGAGCTGCTGATTTAGAGAACACTGATGACGGCACTGAGATCCTTCCTGGGCTGTAATTGCCAGCATTAAGCTCCGCACTAAGCTCAGCTTGGATTACTTTTCCCTAGATAGATTTAGCCTTCCTGAAGCTCACCCGGCACCTTTCTGCTCACTTGCTCGATGCAGTAAGGCCCTCGGGCAGCGCTCTGCGACCAGCACGGTGCTGAACCGCCTGCGAGAGCTCAGCAGCATCAACAGATCCGGAGCCATCCCTGCACGGCGCTGGACGAGCTACCCCAGCCTCAGGAGCGCAGCTTCAACAACAGCCCCGGGCCGTGCCCCTGAGGGCTTCTTTGGGATCTCTAAGTCAATCTCCTGGTGCTTTCCTGCTGCATACCTGGATGTGGTGCTGGGCTCGCTCTGCAGCCTCAGCCTTCAGCAGCGTCACTGTGCAGCCTCCAAAGCCTCCCCCAGTCATCCTGCTGCCGTAAACCCCATCGACCTCCAGTGCTGCCGCAACCAGCTCATCCAGCTCCGGGCAGCTCACTTCATAGTCATCCCTGGAGAGAGGAGACCTGTGGTCAGCCCTGCCCTGCACCCCGGCCATAGCCCCTGCACCATGAACAGCTTAACGTACACGACCGGCTGTCACGTCCCAGCACCTGCTGGTGCAGAAGCCTGTGGGACTTCTTAAAACTCCCCAGTGGGCAGAGCCATGAGAGACACCGGGCAGGACACAGTTCTGGCTGCCCCCAGAGCTGCACCCACTGGCAAGGGAACCCCACCAGGGCTCGACGCCAGTGTCCCTGACACAGCCCGCCCTGTCCCAGGGTTGGTACATCCTCACCTGAGGGAGTTGTGACTCTCCACCATCAGCCTCCCGAACATCCCATAGTCCTTGTCCTGCAGTGCTTGCGCTGCCCGGGCCGTCCGTGCGATCTCGCTGACGACGTGCCTGGCCCGCCGGTACACCTCCTCGCCCAGCCGGCTCCTGGCCTCTGCGGAAACATACGTGCCCGTGCAGCAAAGCTGCTCAGGTCTGCAGGATGTTGCTGGTGGTGAGCACAGCCAAATCCTGCGACCGTCCTGTGCCAGAGCCTCTCTACTTGCAGCACACTCCCATCCCGGTGTGAGCACCCACCCACCTGTCCCAAGTGCTGCCCCACAGTCTCAGCCCGTGCCATGGGCACCAAGCTCCTGCTGCCCCGAGGAGCAGCCAGAGCCAAGGGAGGGACCATCCCCACCTTCCAGCTCAGCCATGGTGGCATCTCGCAGGCTGGCCTTGCCGAGTGCTGCCGCTGCCTCCTCGCACTGCCGCCGGCGCATGGGATACTCGCTGCCCGTCAGCGTGTGCCGCACATTGGAGTTGGTGATGAGGACAGCCAAGCTGGCATCGGTCAGCGGGACCAGGACGGTCTCCAGGGATCTGCAGTGAGAGCTCAGTGCAGGCCATGTGCCCAGCCCCCCTGCCCGTTCCAGCCCTCCGCCATCCAGGTGAGGCCACATGGCAGCAGCTCCTGCCTCCACAGAGGCAAAGTCCAAGTGGTTTAGGATTTTGCCTGAGCACGTCACTCCCTATTATTAGTCCCATATCAGACCCTAACAAGTCTGCAGGAAAGACAGCCCAGGCAAGGAGCAGAAAGGATGCAAGAGGAGGAATCAAGACACAGGAATTAAAGTGCAGGGACCTCCAGCCTGGGTTCAGGGGTCAACCCCTCCTTGCACTCGCACATTTATTCCATGGCCACGGGAGCAGCTCATCCCCACTTGCCCAAGGAGGCGGGCACAGCACAGCGAGCTCGGCTCTCGGCCCTGACCTGCAGTCGATGAGCAGCGCGTGGCCTTCCTTGCCCATCACGGATATGAACTGGTCCATGATCCCGCAGGGCATGCCAGCAAACGCGTGCTCCGCTTTCTGGCACGCCAGCGCCTTGGCTGCCAAATCACCATCATCTGTGCCAGAGCAGAGAGACGCAGGTCAGTGGCTCTGGGACCTTTGTCCCTTGCCCTGGAGCAGGGGGAGCAAACACAAAGGCAATGGGCTGCTTCCCCATGGAATAGGGTTTTGCTAAATCATCAGCTGCAGGTGCTTGCTCCCGCACCAGTGCACGGCATCTGTGCCAGCACAGGTCCCCGGATCCATCTGGATGTGATAACTTGACATTGGTGGCTCAGATATCTCCATTTTAGGGGACATGAGGGTGGGGAGAAGATGCTTCCAAGGGAACAACCTCTCGTGCCCCTGGCCAGCCCCAGGGGTGGTCCATGGGCTTTAGAGGCATGGACAGATCAGGCTGGGTGAGCCAGAGGAGCCCCACAGCAACAGCAACGCCAGCCCCGGCTGCGGAGGAGGGATGTGACCCACTTTAACAGCAGGGTTTCTCCAAGGGCTGCGGGACCTCGCTAAGGGCACCCGCCTCATCCCGGCTCCCACCTGGGAACAGAGGCACCAGGGGCCAGGACCAGCTGCTGCCTTACCAGGGCAGAGCTGCTGGAGGAAGGTGTAAGTAGCCACCTCCAGAGAGGCTGAGCTGGAGAGGCCCCCGCCCAGGGGGATGTCGCTGGCTATCACGGCGCTGAACCCCGGCACGGGACCACCTGTAGGAACAGAAGGGAGGTGGGGGGCTGTGATTCCCCGCAGAGCTGGGGACTGCCCTGCCACACAGCTCACAGGGAACTGACGGACAGGAGCCCCTGTCCGATATCCCACTAAAACACAGAGTAACCCACAACAGAATGTGACCCAGACATCCCCATCCCCATACACAGGAGTCTTCAGGGCTGAAAGTGTCTCTTCTGCAGCCTGGCCCCAGCAGCAGCTATGGGATTGCACTGGCACTGGAAGAGCCCATAGGGCATGCCAAAAGCCTAGTCCATGAGGAGGGCTCCAACCCACCCAGGTCTTACCCTCATAGTGCTGGATGACACCCTTGACATAGTTGGCCCAGCGAGGCTGCCCTGGGCTCAGGACGCTGCCTTGGCAGGGGGCCGGGAACTGCACCCTGTGGGGCTCATCTGCCTCTGGCGAGGTGGTGAGGATGGAGACAGTCCTGTCCTGCGTGGCGGATCCCACCAGCACCGTCCCCAGATGCAGGGCCTGGGGTGGAGGGAAGTGGCTGAGACCCCGCAGCACCCCTTGGAGCATCCCCACGGGTGGCAGGGGACAGCTGTGCCTGCTTCAGCACCCAACACGTGTCACCCTTGACTCGGTCCGCACGGAGCTGCCAGCCCCCACCACACACCCCGACTTGTCACAGCATTAAACGTGCTGGCTATTTCATGCCACTCAGAGTCGGTCTTAGCACCGAAATGTGACCGGCCACCCCAGCTCAGCGCCGGGGTGCTGGCTGCTGGGCTCTGGGGGAGTGGAAACCCCGGAGGAGGCTGGGAGAGGCTTCGGGAAGTTTTCTTGCCCGCAGGGGAATTCAGCTGACCTGCTCCCACGCTCCTCTGCCTCAAAATAATCAGCTGTAGGTTTGATGTGGGACTGAGCGGGGGCTTCCCCACCGAAGGAGGGCAGGAAACCCCAGCTGCTTCCAATCATCTCCGCCACCAAGACATCGCTCTCCAGGAACGGAAAATTGTCTGACGAGGGTGCAGAAAAGAGGCTTCAGCCCCTCGAAGGGGAGGTCGGGGGGGAGGAATCCCCTCCCCCCCGCAGTGGGTTAGGAGCCGGTCGCGGGGTGCTGCCCGCGGTGCTCCGGGTGCTGCTCCGAGCTCCGCCGGTCCCGGGCGTGGTTAGGGGGATCCCGCAGTGTCCTGGGCGGGGGATCCCGAGGGGACATCCTGGGGCAGGCGGGGGAAGACGGTGGCCCGGGGCTGCCGGAGGCCGCAGGGAAGACCCGGAAAAGTAACACCGAGAAATCCCGGGGCCGAGGCGGCGGAGCACGGCCCTTACCATGGGCAGCACGAAGCCGCCGTTGTAGTCGGTGTGCTCGCCGATGAGGTTCACCCGGCCGGGAGCCCACGCCGCCAGCACCGCCGCCCCCCCGAAAGCGGCTCGGTACGCCCGGCGGGCGGCCGCCAGCAGCGGGACCAGCCCGCGCTCCGCCGCCGCCTCCGCCATGATCGCTCCGCTCCGCCCCGGACCGGCCCCGCCCCCGGTCCCGGCCCCGGTCCCGCACCTGCACCGCCCCTCTCCGCCGCCGGGCTCGAACTCGAGGTCCTGCGGGGCCCCGGCGGAGGCGGGGGAGCCCTTCCCGGCCCGGGGAGCCCTTCCCGGCCCCGGCAGCCCAACGGCCCCGGTCCAACGGTCCGCGCGCGCCCCCGGCCGCGGGCTCGGAAACGCCGTTCGTGCGCGTGTTCTATAGGCAGGGCGGGAGCCCCACCTATACCGCACCCGTGTGTACCTATGGCGGTGCTGGTCCCCGCGATGTTTTAGTATATATATCTATATCCGCATCCATATCCCGGTGCCTGCGTTGTCCTACTACGTAGACAAATACATATGTATATATATGCACCGGTGTGTCTGTCATATATGCACTTTGTGCCAATGCATATGCCAATGTATGTATTTCATATATATGTACCGATATACACGTATATATGTGCCAATATCTGTGTTACACCTATATATGCCAGTGGCTGCCTGTGCTTTTTATGTATGGACAGGTATATATGTGTGTACATATATGTGTACATACACTTATATGTACATCTATACGTATATCTACCTATGCACATATGTATAGATATGCCGATGTGCTAGAACCGTATATGTATGCGGAAATGTATATATATATGTTTGTGCCCATATAGCCATGCCAGCCGGTGCGTGCCCGCAGGCAGCGGCGGGTGGGTGTGAGCCGGGAGGGTTCACACCCCCTCCCCCGAGGGGCCGGGCTGCATCCGCTCCCGGGGCGGGGCCCGTTCCCGGTTCCCTCCCGGCCGCAGCTGCTGCCGCGGGACCCCCCGGGCCGGAGGGACGCGCCCATGGCCGGGAAGGAGCCGCTGCTGAGCGCCCTTAAAGGTGAGCGTGGTACCCCGGGGCCGGTACCCACTTTCTCCGGTAGCCCCCTCCGGGGGTGCCCGGCCCCTCGCTGCACTAGTTTGGCTGGACCGACGGCGCCCGGCCGGGTGCTCGCACCCGCGCTGCCGGCCCTGGCCTCGGCTTTGGGGAAGTTTACCTGAATTTCTGCCCCGGTCCAGCTGGGGCGGGTCACATCCTTCCGGGGCGTCGGGCACCTCCTGCCGCACCAGTGACCCGCCCCTGGGGCTGTGCACCTGGCTGGGGCACCCATGGGTGCTGACGTTCCCCCACCTCTCTCCCCACCACAGGTGGGGTGCTGCGGCTGCGGGAGGGTGGGGGGCCCTGCACGGACACCTCGCCTCACCTCGCCTCCCTCTGCCAGCTGCTGGAGAGCATCCTGCGCAAGGGGCTCCGACGTGAGTGGCCCTTCGTGCCCGGGAGGTGGGTGGCAGCAGCCTGGTGCCCGCGGCGAGGGGCCTCGCACTTCCTTTCTCCTGCAGAGCCAGCCTGGCGCTTCAGGAGACGGGATTACTGGCACTGGCTGGAGGAGCTTCCCATGGAGATCGGCAGCAGGTGAGCAGCCCCGAGCTGGGCTGGAGATGAAAATCTGAGCCGTGGCAGTGCCCGTCACAACACGTTTGTCCCAAAGACCCCGGACGTGGTGAAGATGCTCCCGTGTGCCACCAAAGTTTCAGCCCCAAGCTGCTTCCCCTCTCCCCAAACAGGCTGACCCCTCTCTCCATCAGCATCCGGAATGCGTGCAGCTGTGAGAAGGTGCAGACGGTGCAGGGCCGTGGACGGTACTTCCTGCGCTCAGCTCTGCAGGGGAAGGTGCTGGCAGCGGCCGTGCGGCAGCTGGCACGGACCCCCCGGCTCCTGGAGGTGCAGCACATGGCGGGGAGCCGCTACCCACGGGCAACGGGCAGCGAAATGGCGGCATAATGGGGACGTTTCTCTGTGTTTCAGTTTTACGATCCGGTGAGCTCTATCCTTGGCAATGAAGACCTCCTGGGTAAGACGGTGGCTCCTCCGAGGTGGGATGTAACCTGCCATGGGGAGGCTGTCACAGGCTGCACTGCAGGGGGAAGGGAGGAAAATACTCCACTGAGATATTTTTTTTCTAAGCCAAACTCGGTGGTAAAATCTAAAGATGCTGCTGCAGTGCTGGAAAAAGAGGTGTAAATATTTAAACATGGTTTGAATCCATCTAAGGTTGGTTTTGTGTCATGGGATAGGAAAATTGCTTCTGAGGTGCCTTCCGTGTTATTTCTTTGTACCAAGGATGCTGGTTTAAGCAGACCCAGCAGCCTGGCTTCGAGGGGAACCCTTGGTGGCTGGGCCCAGGCTGCAGACCCATGCAAGGGGTCACACGGGGGGTTCGGTGCGGTAAAGGGACAGGCTGCACCACTCCATCCACAGCCACGCTCCTTGGGGGTCCAGGCCAGGGTGAAAGCCTTTAATCTTTTGATTATGATAAATAACTCCGTGTTAAACCTGTGCTTAGATGGCTTATAAATCACCACGCTGCTGGTGCATGAGCAGATCGCAGAGCTCCGTCAGTGTAATTGCGAGGCTCGTGCAGGAGAGCCCGGGCAGCTTTGCCCTGCCTTTAGGGGGAGAAATGGAGAGAAAGTTGCCCATCAGCAGCGTTTGCTGCCAGCCTTGGTCTGAATTTGGGGAAATTGGATGTTGACCTGCAGCGCTTCTCTCCCCATGCTGACAGCGGGAGCCCGGGATGAGCCTCCAGCAGCAGCCTGGGTGCCGCGGTGCTGGGATGCTTTCAGGGCCTCGCTCCCCAGGGCTCATTAGTTACACCAAAAATGGCTTTATTCAGACCTCTGCCGTGTCCCCACGAGGCTGTGGCTGCCAGGAACCTGGCGGTGACGCTGCCTCTCCATCTCCATCCTTCTGCAGAGCCTTTCCTCTCGCTGCTGCTGGTGCTGACAGAGATGGATTTCTCCCTGAACCTGCAGGTACGGTGACGGATCGGTGGTGTGGTGGCCAGCACATGGCTGCTGGCGCAGAGCCCCGGCCCCTTCCTCACCGGGACCCATGGCGCTGACGCTCCTTTGTTTGCAGAACTGCAGCTTCTTGGACGAAAGCTGGCTGCTGCCGGTAAGAGCTCGTCTCTCCCCGGAGCCGTCCTTCCACCGCCTGGCCCTCGCTGAAAAGTCAAATGAGGAAGCTGAGGAATGGTTTGGTGGGGAGGGATTGCCACGTAACTCTCTGCCGGGCCGTGGCTGGGGGTGAATTGGCTCAGGTTCACCAGCACCCGCGGAGCCGCCTCTGCCGCCGAGGTCGGATCCTGCCGGGTGCCTGCGCTGTCACCAGGAGCAGATCCCAGCAGTCCTGGGAGTAAAACCAAGCAAGAGCAATACCCAGGCCTAAATTGCGGACATAAATGAGGCTTCCCATGTTCCCTTCCCTGATTTCTTACCAAAAAATGCCCATTTCCCTGGGCTGACAGAGATTACGCATCAGATGGTTTTGCTCTTGGTTTTGCTCAGTGAAACAGTGGTGCATTTACTGAGAACAGCAGAGATGCCTTGGTGTCTTTTAAAACCGAAGAGCATCCCTCTGCTGCCTTTTTAACCTGAAAGAATCCCCCAAAAATCTCAAAGTGGCTTTGGGGCTGGTTATGGCATGCACCGAGCCACGGTGCTGCTGCAGAGGCTGAGATCCCACTGGCTTTTGGGCATCTCCAACAGCAAACTTTGGTCCTGGCCAAAGTGACCGCGTTTCGGGTCCCTGGCTAATGCGATGTGACAGTAAGTGCTGCTGCAAATGGCAGCAGCTTTGGGAGGGGTGGCAGTGCTCCCCGGGCTGCGTGGGGATGCGTGGGGCAAGGGAGAAGGGCTCATTGCTGAGTTAAAGGTTCACCTGCTGCTTCGGCATCCTGTCCATCTAGGAGGTTTGTCCCTGCAGGGTCTGGGCATAGTAAAATCCCAGGAGAGGACAGGGATGAGCAGCTGCTGATGGTCCCAGCCCAGCTTGGGGCACTGGGGCCCAGTCTGTCCCTGGGCTCCCCACACCCTGGTTCGGCATCAGTGCCAGAAATGATTCAGGGCAAGCAGTCTCCATCCTTCTCGTCCTGCTCATGGTCCTTGGGCATCCTGTGGCCATTGCCAGGGCCACTGTCACTGGCCACTCTCTTCCAGGTGTGCATCACTTACGAGACGGTCCCATGCCGAGTGCTGGGAATGGCGCTCAGGTAGGAGCCCTTGATCCTCCTCTCCACTCTCCAGTGGGATCTGGACACCACAGCACTCAAAACCCCCCAAAAAGGGGAGATAAATGCCCCGTTGAGAGCATCGGGGCTGTCTCGAGTGCTTTTCTCCCCATCAGCTCGGCCTCGCTGGTATCTGCTGTCTGTGGGGTGGCTTTTCCCTGCCTCCATGTATTGGTGAAACACCACTGGTGGTACAAAAGGGCTGGGGGAGCCAGGATGGGTCCCTGGGGCTGAGCTGGGCCTCGGCTGCACCTCCAGGTATGTGGACGGCCGAGTCTTCATCACCGAGGTGCTCCCTGAGAGCCAGGCGGAGGTGGACGAGGTGGTGCTGGCTGGTGACGTCCTCGATGAGATCAATGGCTTCTCGCTGCGAAATGCCTACGTTGGGCAGGTGGGTGGGCACGGAGGGCTGGCGTGTTCCCCCCCGTCTCCCCCTCTTCTGCTCCCCATCCTCCCCTCTGCTTCCCCCCTTCCCTCCAGGCTGGGGCTGTGCTGCAGAAGCTGAAGGGACAACCGCTCAGCTTCTGCCTGCTGCGGTGGCGGTGGAATGATGGGGGGGTCTACGAGCCACTGCTGCCCTACCTGAAGGTCTTGAAAGAGAAGGAACCCCACTTCCAGCTCCAGCACAGCCCCCGGCGCAGGGGCGAGGGGGAGCTGCGAAGGGTACAGGGGGGCAGGTAGGTCTGGCACCATCGGGAGCCCCTGGGCTGGGCTGGGGGTCCTGGCATCGGGGCAGCCCTGTGCCCACGCTATCCCCGGTCTCCACTCATGGCTGTGGGGCCAAAGCTGCCCTCGTGGCTTGGGGACAGTGAGGGGCTGCGAGCATCTTCCCCTGCCAAGAGCAGCAGGAGGATGCACTGGAGTCCTTGCTCTGATGCCCCCGAGCCCTTTTCTCCCCAGGCTGCTCTACAACCTGCGGTACCTGGGCCAGACCGGCGTTGGGCAGGTGGGGCAACCAGGCAGAGACCTGTCTGGGAGTAAACTGCCTCTTCTGGGTTTCTTTTCACGTGCCCCTGGGTTATTCCCTCCTTCCCGCTCTGTTGCAGTACGGTGGCAAAGAGGTGCTGGGCCGAGCCATCCCCACCGTGCTGGAGAGGCCCTCGGCAGCGCGGGTGAGTGATGGGGCCGAGGGCATCCCGGGAAGGGCTTAGTGAGGAAAACTGCAGGGAAATACGGTTGCTGCCCAGGGATATTTTTTTCCTGCTGGTTCCAGGTTCGCTTGGTCTGGCTGAGTGTTTGGCACCCCTCACCTCTGTGGGTTTGTCGTTTTGTTTTTTTTTCTCTGTTTAGAAGCATCTCTGCTGCCAGGGTAGGAAAGTCTATTAAGGACCAAAAAAAAAAATATAACCACCTGCAGGAAAGCACTTGGAAAACTTGTGGGGAGGCTGAGCCAGGTTCCAGGGGTGCTTTAGGGCTCGGGTCACTGTCGCTTGAGCAAGATTCAAGTGTGAGAGCACTGAGTGGTGGAAAAAAAGAGCAGCACCGAGAAAAATGCCTTGAAAAAGCTGTGCTTGACTGTGCTTCGTCACCTCTGCTTTTGCATAATCTCTCTCTTGTAAGTGTCTTATTAAAATAGAGCTCAGACGCTGTGATGATCGAGGCTTCTTCCCCCTCCAACCCCCCTCCAGGAGGTTTTATTTGACGTGAAGGAAGCAGAAGTCCTCGTACAGGAGAAGACTTCTTCCAAGGTAAACAGCAACACCCAAGGTCCGGGTGACTCCTGAGGCCGCCGATCTCGAGGTGGGGGGAGCCCGGCTGGTCGTGGAGCCACTTTACACCAGGGACAGGGGGGACAGGGACTGACTGCAGCCCCCAACGCCGTCTCCCTCCTGTCCCCTGTGCAGCTCCTGTGCCGCTACCCCTACCCCAGCATCTCCTGCGTGGGACGCTGCGTGGACAGAAGCAATTTATTTGCCTTCTGTGTGGCGTAAGTGCTGCCTGTGGGCCCTGGGAGGGGGGCTGTAGAGGAATGGGGGTCAGAAAATAAGCAAATGACGTGCAGAGCAGCCGCGGGGTCTCTGGAGCAGTTACAAGCCAGGGCTGGGCTTTCAGAGCCGCTCTCTCTGCCGGCTAATGTACGTGTTTCCATTTTTAGCGCTTCCCCGGAGAGCCCTGACAGGAGCACGTTCGACTGCCTGGTGTTTGCATCGAGTTCTGAGCAGGAATGCGAGGAAATCATCAGGAGAATCGGTAAGGGAAGGGTTTGTGTCTTCAAATATCATCACCGTGAGACTGTGGAATACCCAGAATTGCTATTCTGGTCCACCACATGCAAGATCTAACTTAATCTCTTTTTGTTGAGCTTACTAAGATGAACAGATACTTCGATACAGTTTTCTGGTTGGTTTTGCTTTTGTGTTGTGGTTGTATTTTGTTGTTTTTTTCCTTTAAGGACTGCTAGACAATGATTTTATTTTAAGAAACAGCTTCTAGGCATACCCGGATGGTTCATTGTTTCCACTAAGAACTTGGAGGAAACATTGTTTTCGAGGGATGTTATTTTAAAACATACTTTTCCTGCAGGAGCCCAGCCTGCTACTGTATGTAGTTCAGCCCCAAATCAAGCATTCATAAATCCCATCACTCGGAATTCTGATTTTTCAACCTGCCTAAATGCAAGCTGTGTGGTGCAGCCCAAATTACATGGCTCGGGGGCCACCGAGGACCCTCAGGTTTCTTGAGGGCACATCCCTGCCAGATGTTCCCTCGACATGCTGTACCCCCTGGGACAGACCTGCCCAGGTGATCCACCTGGGATCACTGAGCATCAGCTAAAGCTGGAGGCAGCGCTTAACTTTGATCCCGGCCTTTAGAGCAATTGAGTTTACAATTTGGGTGCAAGGAAGTCTTTTTCCCTACAGGTTTAGCAGTGAGAAAATACTTGTTTAAAACCTAATCTTGGATCATTCTAGAACATGTTTTTAGCAGCTCTGTGGCAGGTATGCTGATGGTATTAACTGGGAGCTGTGTTTGTTCTAAGCACATTTGGTGTAGGAAAGGGCTTTGAGGAAGTGGTGCAAGAGCCCCTGGTAAGGAGCGCCTGTTCCTCCAGCTGCAGGATTTAAGCACACGGAGTGGTTTGTGTGATAAGGGAGAGCCCTGGCCTGCGCCGCAGCCGTCCGGCAGCACCCGCGAGCAGGAGCCAGGATGGTTTTCAAGCTGCTTTCTGGCCGCCGTGGTGGAAGGAAGTGCTGTAAAGGCATCCGGTCTCCAAAGTCACGCAGGCAGCTGCTGCTGACGTTCTGCCCACTCTCTGGTACAAACCACTGCTCCTCTTCCTCCTGGAACACCCCTTCTGCCACAGCATGTCTAATTTCATTGAAATAAATCAAGACGAGCTAGCTCAGCTACCTCCCTGTGCTGCGTTTCTGCCCCAACTCTACCCTTACTGGTGCAGCCTGTTTTTAAGAGGCTGGCAATTCCATTTACATGTTAATTACCTGTGTTTCAGAGTAGTCTGAGCAGCTTTCCTCTACCACAACCTAACAAGGTAAGGCTGCTCCCAGAGGCACTGCGAGAAAGCCAGACCTGTCTCAGCAGAGAGCCCAAGTTATTCTGAATTGGAGGTTTGAGTATAATCCTGTTTCACCAGAAAAGCTTAGATGGGAAATGAGAATCCTATTGAGCACCCATTCCAGTTTGCAAACAGGTTGTATTATTAGCTTTTCCACTTGCATGCCATCCCAGGCTGCTACCAGTCATTAACTGGGACTTAGTCACAGGGCCAGAGCCCACAGAAACTCGTGGGCTGCAGCCGCACAGGCCCCACACCTCAGCCCTGCTCAGGGGATGAGCCAGTGGTTTTGCTTCAGGCAAACCAGTCACACAACCAAAATAAGCTTCCCCTGCATCTACTGGAAAGGAGGAGGGAGAAAAAAAGCAGCTTAGTGCTAGAGTTGTGCCTGAACAGCTGACACTAAAACAAGCAATTTTTATATTAAAAAAAAAAAATCACCACCCAAAAGCACTCCCAAAAGGCAGAAGGCTGCTGCCCAGCCCAGCGAGTCAGGCTATTCCTCCTCTACCCCACAGTGACAGGCTCAAGCTCTGCTCTCACAGGCCAACAGCAGTGAGTCAAGCTACAAAAAGCCTCCAAAAAAACCTCTCAAGGGGGCCAGGGTAAGCTCTGTTCTATTGACAGACAGCAAGTTGCCACAGCAGCAGTCCCAGCTTACAGACACCTACTGCTAACCTAGTGGAGCCAGGAGGAGGAAGCGTCTTCAAGCCCATTCAAACCAAATGACAAACACTCCTCACATGTGAATGTAAAACATTTAATTTAAAAATGTTGACACTACAATATATAAAATAGCTATTATAAATGCACATAGTGTATTCTATAGCTGCCAGGTTTACGTTTTTAGGAAACTGTAAGTTACACTGTGGTTAAGACTTGTAGTTCCACCCTCTGAAAAAGTCCACATTTGATCACAGTGATGTATGGTCAGACTAACAGCCCCAATTGTTAAACACTTGGATCAAGTCATAACCAGTTTTATTGCAAAAGGACCCTGTACACATTTATATCAATTCTAGTACCTTACAAGTTTAGCTACCCAACAAGTCATTAACATACAGAAACATGCATGAGAAGCAAGAAAGATCACCCATCCCTTCTGCATATTAGCAACTTGTCACTCCTGAGCAACAAGGCTCACATCACTGAGGTTTATGTGAACAGTCACTTTTAGCATTCATCCTGAGTGAAAGATGGAATGACTTAAGTACAAATGCAACATATTATAAACAATTTCTTACAAAAAAAGTCACAAATTAAAACCAAAGTATTTTACAGAATTTACTACAAAACACCATAAAAACAGCCTTCACTTAAGCCCTCTCTCCCCGTATCCTGCGAGCCAACTGGATATCTTTGGGCATGATGGTGACTCTCTTGGCATGGATGGCGCACAGGTTTGTATCTTCAAAGAGACCCACCAGATATGCTTCGCTGGCCTCCTGTTTCAAGGGCACAAGAAGAAATGTCGTTAGAAACCCTCAGCGAAGCACGCTCAGCGCCGCGAGCGCCAAGGCCCGGCAGGCCACCAGCAATACCTGCAGCGCACCGATGGCTGCACTCTGGAACCTCAAGTCTGTTTTGAAGTCTTGGGCGATTTCCCTGACCAGCCGCTGGAAGGGCAGCTTGCGGATCAGCAGCTCCGTCGACTTCTGGTAACGACGGATCTCACGAAGGGCGACGGTGCCCGGCCTGGTTGGAGGAAGGAGGGAGCGGGTGAGCCGGGGCCGGGGCTGCGGCAGCGCCGGGCCGTGCCGGGCCTTACCTGTAGCGGTGAGGCTTCTTGACGCCGCCAGTAGAGGGGGCGCTTTTCCGGGCCGCCTTGGTGGCCAGCTGCTTGCGCGGAGCCTTCCCCCCGGTGGACTTACGGGCGGTCTGCTTTGTACGGGCCATTTTTCTTCACTTACCTAAGGAGACAGCCACGCGTGACACGGGGCCCAGCGCTGCCCATCCCCGGCGGTAGCACAACCCTCCAGGCCCGGCGACGCGGTGTGTGCCGACCCCCCCCCCCGCTCCCGCCTCCACGTCCAATCCCCTCAAGCCCCAGTAGCGGCAGATGTCGGCGAGCTGCCCCCCTCCCCCGCCGCTGAGGCGGGCAGGCGGCCAGCGGCCTCCCCCGGGAGAGGGAGGAGGAGTCACGGTTCCCCCTCCACCCCCGCTTCGCGTCGTGGCCCGGCCGCTCCCCTCCTCGGGGGAAGCGCACTGAGTCACGCCGCCTCCTTCTTCCTCCCAGGCTGCCCCGGGGAAGGGGGGGGAGGGGGGGATGGGAAGCAGCCGTGACTCGGGGCACGTAGGCAAGGCCCAGCCTGCCCGCCAGGCTCCACGGAGAACCAAGGCCGCCACCGGCCGCACAGCACCGCCGCCCGCCGCGGACCGCGCCCGCCACTCACCGCTCTGAGAAAAAGGAAGCACCGGTGACCGGTAGCGCTGCGCACCGAAGCCCGCGCTGCTCCTTCCACCAGCCGCTCAGCAACCGACCAGCCCCTCACTGCGCCCTCCCCGCCGCGGGGACGCGCTTTTTATAGAGGGGGCGGCACACGGCGCGCTGACCTCACAATACCTGGCAGCAGCGCGCCGTACCATTGGCGGGGACCTCCGCCGGCGCCGTGGCGTCACCGCACACAAAGGCCGTGCTCCGGTTCCTCGCCGCTGATTGGGCGCGTGCCCGCCCGCTGATTGGCTCTTAAAGTAAGCGCCCGATTGGGTATTGTGAACCGAGAACGGGCCAATCGGCGACGGGCGGGCGCTCTGCGCCCTGATTGGACGAAACGGGGCAGGGTTTGGATCCTACCCTTTGTTGCAAAGCTCCACAATGGGAAGTCAATAGGAGAGGGGCGAGCGGCGGCGGGGCGCGGCGGGGCGGCGGGCTCCCCCGGGCACCCCCCGCCCGGCCCCGGCGGCCCCCGCCGCCTCCCGGCCCGCCCCCCCGCCCCTGCCAGCGAGCGCCTTTCCTGCCGTGAGCTGCGGAGGCGCCTGGCGGGGGGCTGCGAGCGGCGAGGGCCGGGCCGGGCCGCGGGGCCGCCCGGCGGGGCGGTGGCCCCCCCACTCCACCCCCCCGCCTCCGCCTCCGCCTCCCCCGGGAGCCGCAGCGCGCAGCCCGCCGGGCAAGGGACGGGAGCCTCCGGTGCGATGGACCGCTGGGGGACCGCGTCCCCACACCCCGTGTACGCGAGTGTCGGTGGGGAGGAATGAAGCCCCTCGCGAGGGAACAGGCTCTGGCAGCACCTCTGGCATTTCTTGCCTGGTTTTATCGTTGCGGCGGCTTAGGAACGCTTGTCGTGGGACTTGGTTTTGGACTGGGCTGCCCTCCTGGTCTGTGACCCCCCAAAAGTGGGGAAGAGTCTGGCCCTTGGCCCTGGGAAAGGGCCACTGTGGGCCATGCACCTGCTCCTGGAGCCAGCCTGGGGCACGCAGGGGTTGAGGCTGAGCCCCTCTGCACCTCCATTCCCCAAATCCCACTGATTTTGTTGGTCGCCTTCGACGCTAAGGTGAATAGCGAAGTTTCATTGCAAGTAGAAAGCCCAACTCCATGTTCTCTGTTGGTAGCATCTAGGAAGATAAATAGCAATTAAGTGAAAAGACTGTATTTTTGGCAAGGTCGCTGCCTTAAGAGTTACACCTTGCTATATATGACTATTTCATTATATTTGTTGTGATTCTTGGGAGCAGAGGCAGGTCCCTGCCCCCATGGGAAGGGCACCTCAATCAAGAAGAACAGGTCCCAAACGCCCAGCAGTTGTAGCACGCAGAATATATAGTGAACACAGGCAGACGCCTGCTTAACCGCCGTTCCCGAAGGTATCCCTGAGCTCCGCAAACTGGAGCGCAGCTGTAATCACGCAGACTTTGCATGAGGTTTTGCATCCTCCCTGAACGCGTGGGTCTCTCGGGCTGACACCCGGCGCGACGGGCAGAGCGAGGATCGCCGCGGCGCAGGAGCTCGGCACGTAGGGAGCGTGACTCCTGCTTCTCTGCCTGCTCGGGTAAGTCAAGCAGACGCCCGCCAATATGGTGCGACAGGACCGTCACGTGTGCCCAGGCCAGGGCTGCCAGAGGGAGGGATGTCATCTCTTGCGCATCTCCTCTGCCTCTGCTCCTCATTTCCAGGTTAATTTTCTTTCTTGTAAAAGAAAATGTTAATTATTTATCAGAGATAAAAAGCTGCGTATCAATGGAGTGACTTGGGAGGTGTAGGTAAACAATCATGTGCATTGTATGTGTTTTGGAAATTCCAAAGTAAAGCATTCTCCTTTCATCAGTTGTTCATGCTTAGGGAGAAGAAATCTAGAAACCTGTTCTGATGGTACCAGCATATACTTTAAATTCGTTATTTTGAAGAGCATACTCCACTGTCGCTCATGGCAGGAGACTGTGCTTAATGTTTGTTACAGGAGTTGAGAGGCTCCTTAGATATTTCCTTTCCCATGGTTTTGTAGCGGTGGCTGCTTACGCTTCTAATTTTAGAGATACTTTTAAATTTTTGTTCTCTTTAAGACAGGAGAAAAGCTGTGCATCCTCTTGGATGAAACAGGCTGAGGGACAGGCGCACACACCAAAGCTGGAGAGAGCAAACGAGCCCGCGTTAACAAGGACCTGCACAAAGGTGGAAGTGAACGCACCCCAGGCACGCGTACCCAGTGTGTCCCAAACGTTTCTCTGCGGCTTGGCAGAGCATGCCGTGAGTTGTCCCGACTGTGAAACGAGAGAACTGGAAGAGGAAACGGTGTCAGTACCAAATTGTCAATAAACATCAGCAAACAGGGATTCGAGTCCGTGGTTTCCAAATCCCTGTGCACAAAACGCACATTGATGGTGTTTTCAGTGTGATTCGTCGATGACGGAAGGTTTTTTCCACCGGTTCATCGCTGACAGTGGTTTTATGTTGGCTATAGAGGTGTGTATATGTAGATATGAACTGAAATACTTCCACACGTAGGGACTTACGAAATAAAGTTGTCCTACTTGCCCAAGAGCTGCGTAATTATGGTGCTCCAGCCTCCGTGGAGGGTTGTTAGGTGAATAAGGAGGTATCGATATCCTATGACTTATTATTCCAATTACCCCGGTAAAATCCTGCCTGCAATAGGTGCTGAATCAGAGCAAATGAGAATTTAAAAAGTTATTTCCCTCCCCAAAACAGCTGCGCAGGCAGCATGCAGACCAGGCCCGAAAGTTTATTATTAACGTCGCTCACACCGCACGCGCTGGCAGAGTCAAAAAAAAAAGGTGTTTGCCATATAAATCCTTGCTGCCCTTCACCACACAGCTGCAGGATCCCAGCGAGGGAAGCGGTTCCGTGTGGAGCCCAAGAGATCAAAGTCCTATTAAAAGAAGCTCGGATCATTTCCTCCCCTGGGAGAGAAGCTAATTTACGGAGGAAGCTCTTTGCATGGGAATTCAGCCGCTTCTTTGGACAAGGCTTCTTGCGGGGGGTGGGGTGGGATTTTCTCCTGGGGGAGGACAGGGAGCCTGGGAGATCCTCTGATGACCCATCAGCCAGGGGCTTTTGGTGTCACCTACTCGGAGGTAGGTCCTCCACGCGGCTTGCTGGGCCTTCCTCCTCCTTCTCCTCCTCCTCCTCGTCGGGACTGCAGTGCTATTCCCGGGCACTTCCTGGACGGCGCTGTCCCGTGGGTGGGGAAGGCCGTGGAGCGATGAGAGATGCCGGCACTAAAATAACCCTTTGGCAGGGACGCCGCACTCCCGCTCCACGCTCAGTCCCTGAGGCGGGAGGAAGGGGGGGGTGGGGAGGAAGCGAGGCCGCCCGCCACAAATAACGCCCCGTCCTCTCAGCGGTCTCCCGGCCCGGCCTCCCCCGCGCCCTTCTCCGCCTGGCGGGGCCGGGCTGAGCCGGGGCCGGGGCCTCGCAGCCGCCCCCGGACTACGAGTCCCGTCGCCCCCCGCGCGGCAGGAAGCGCGGGCCGCGAGGCCGCGGGCCGCCCCCGGGAGTTGTAGTGCCGCCGGCCGGAAGCCGCCGCCCCGCCGCGTCCCGGCTTGGCGGAGCGCGCGCGCGCGGCGGGACTACAAGTCCCACCCCGCTCCGCGCACCGGGGCGGCAATGGCGGCGGCGGCGCCTGCGCGCGGCGCCCTCCGTGCGGACCGCGCAGAGTGAATAATAAAGGTCTCCTCGGCGGTAGCGGCGGCGGCGGGAGCGGAAGGCAGGAGGCATGTCCAAGGGCCCGGTGGCGAGCGGCCCCGCCGCGGCCGGGCCGGCGAGCGCCGCCAGCGCGCTGCAGGCGCAGCCCGAGAAGCCGCAGCACTACACGTACGTAGCGAGAGCTCCCCGCCGCCGCCGCCCGCCCGCCCGCGCGCCAACACGCGCCTGACGTCAGCGGGCAGCGTGCGGCACGCGCGCACGGAGACCCGCCGCCCGCCCGCGCAGCACCGGCTGGAACCGGCCCCAGCCGGCGCGGGCCGGCGGGTCCCGCCTGCGGGGGGAGGGGAGGGGAAGGGGGGGGGGGGAGAGGTGGGGTGGGGAAGGGGGGGCGGGGCGGGGGATGAGCGACTACCCCTCCCCCCCCGCGGGTCGCGCCGACCGTGATGCACCGGGGCGGTGGGGGCACCGGTGGCGGCGGCCGCCCCCCGGGGCTCCGGCCCCTGCCAGGGGGCAGCCGGGGCGGCGGTCGTGGCTGTGCCCCGCGGCCCCCTCGGCGGGGTCTCCGTGTGCGTCCTCGTGCCGCAGCGGCGGCCCCTTCTCCCCCGGCCCGCGGTTGTGTCACCTCGGACGTGGAACCGGCACCCGTGGTCGTGGCACGTTGGGGTGTCGGGCTCCTCATGTCCCGCTGCCCGCGGCTGTCACCCTGGTCCTGCACCCCCCGAGGGGTTCCGGGGGGGCTCCTCGGGCAGGTGTGGTGGGAAGCGGCATGAGGAGACAGGCAGTGCGCTGCGTGGCAGCCCCCGAGGACTGAAACCCCACTGGTCTGTGCCCCGTGTGCCACCCTGTGAGGGATGGCTGTGGGGGGTCCCTCCTCAGGGCGGGCGTCCTCAAGGAGTTGCCCACGGGTGGGCTACGGGAGTGTTTTACACATGCACGTGGGAAATGTACCCTGTAGGAAATGGTCCATGAAAACCACACAATGTCCCATTCCCACCTTTTCGTACAATGTCCCGTTCCCACCTTTTCGTACACCGCCCGGGAGCAGTTCCTCTGCGAAGGAAACACGGTCGGTGTGTGTTGCCTCTTGGTGTGTATCACCTCCATCGCTGGAGACGGTGCCTCAGCGCAGGACGTGTCTTCCCTGAGCAAAACATACCATTTCACCGCGTTGTCTCAGGGATATACGACCTCCTGGAGCTTGTGCTGTGCAAAGTTGGCCTGTGATAAGTTGTCTGGATTGGAAGTTGTGGCAATGATATTCAGTTCTCCTTTTGCAACAGGGGTAGTGGGGTGGATGGAGAGTGAGCAGTGTCGTTGTGAGGGTGGATTAGTGATGGATGTGTAATGGGTGGTAATAGGTGAGGTGTTCCCTGTCCTCCTTAAAAGAAAAAAATTTGGGACTGTTGTTTGTGAACCAAACACGTGTGCTGAACTGTCTGCCCTTATCACTTTAGGGTGTTGTCCGCATACAGAAAAAAGGTTGTACGAATTACCCGTATCTCTCACTTGTGCTGATGCCCCCACCCACAATGAGAAGGGCAGGTTCAGAGCATGGTCTGTATTCTTTACGAAAACACGAACTAAAAGTTGGTGATGGACTTCTTCCCAGTATGCGCACTGTGATACACGGGATGAAAAGAGCTGCAGGAATGCCGAGGCATGGTTCCGTACAACCTGTATGCCTGCTGCAAGGATCACAGGCTATTCCACGTCCTCTTCCTTCAGGCTGTTGAGAATACTGAGTCTGTGGCAGAATGAGGGCTTCTAGGCTTTATGTCTGTCGTGAAGATCCTGTCGTGATCTTCAGGGAGCTGGGAAGTCACAAGTTACTTTATTTCTGGTGATGTCTCCAGTTGGAGTTTGGCCGCCTTATAGGAGCAGCTGGAATGAAGGAGTCTGGTAGGACTGTGGCTGTAGTGGTGAAAGAGGGTGCAGGTGGGGTGACAGCAATGACAGGGAAGCAATTGGTTAAAAGCAAGAGGTGAGGAAAAAACCCAGGTGGCAAGGAGATGAGGTAGAGGGATTGTAAGTACGCTAGGTAGAGGAAGATGAAGGTGATAACATGGCTAAGCATGACCATCGAAACAAGGATATCAAAGACTAGGAAAGAAACAGTGGAAGAAAGAGTTCAAGAAACGTGAGGAGAAGAAGGAATGCCGGAATCCAGTAACTGAAAAGGACAGAGGAGGAAAGTAGGACAGTATGGACCAAAGGTGATGGTGCAATTAGCTTCTTTCCAGAGGGCAAAACTTGTATTTTCAGATGGATGCTAAAAATACTTAAGTGAAAATGGTTGCGGAGAAGCTGTATAACCATAAGTGAAGGATGAGTTTGGAGGCTGCAGAGTGCTGACAGCGGGATGTGAGCCATACTTTGAAAGTCTTGGATTAGTACACTAGGTCACATCATACTGTAAACCTCCTTCTGATAACATATGGGAACTTATTTGGTGGTCGTTCATGTGCACAAGTTGTATCTTGTCAAAATGTAAATATTTTCTTCCTTTTTTTTCCCTTAAATATAGTTTGTTTCCATAAAATGACATGAAGGTTACAAGTTGTAAACTCAAGAAAGCTTAATTATCTGCATGCTTTGCTGTTCCCTGGGGACAGGCAATCTGGTGCTGGGGATCTCTGTCTTGGAAAGTTTTGGTTGCATTTGTTAGGAAATGTTCCGATATCGATGTTAGTGTTGATTTTTTAAACTCTTGGTATTATTTGCATGACATTTTTGGGTACTTTGAACTGCAGTTCTAGATCCTGTCAGGAAGCCTTTATATTTGTTCTAGATGTACAGCAAAAGAAAATCTGGAAAAAAAAAAAAGAATTATCGATGTTATCTCACACCTTTGGCACTGTTTGCTAGCGGAAGAAGAGCCTCCTAAAACCCTTTGATTGTGTCCTTGAAGCAGTGGTAGCACGCAGCTGGATAGTCCTGGAGACCAAGTCGTTCTGGTATAGGCAAAACTTTAGTATTTAATTATGCATAACGTGTTGCTTATCTGGGCACCTGGTATTCCGCTTGTGGAATTCAAGGGAGTAAGGAGGTACTCAGCAACTGCTGTTGTGTTCTCTCTGGGTTGCTGGATTAGAGGTTCCTGCGCGTGGCTGTTCCTTGCGATCCCGCAGCTCCCGTGGCAGGATGAGGTCAGTGTATTCCGCAGAACAAAGGGGTGAGAGGGGCTCGTTTCCGGGGTACCTGCGGGCCGGCGTGGCTTTGATCTGCTTCGGGTGATGCGCTGTGCCGGGGTTGGTTGATCGCTCCTGGTGGGGAGTGGATTTGGTTTGGGTGCTGCTGTCAAACCTCAGCTACGTATCCACTTTGCGCCGTTTCTTACCGCAGCTGGCGCGGTTGTTTTTGTGTGTATCTGTCTGCCTTTCATGTGTTGTCTGCCAGTGTGGATGGAGGCTGAGCTCAAAGAAACCGAAAGCAAGCGATCGGTCGCTTGGAGCTGTAGATACCGATACCGAGTACTACGGTGCAGTTTTTGGTTTGGTGCAGTCTATCCATTCGGCTGTCGCTGAAGAAACCCATGTCTTCATTGGTTTTCAGTCAGACTGGACTTTTTAATTGTGAGTTGTAAAGATTGTATCCACTGCTTGGGTGTTTGTTGATCCGGCAGAATTTAGATAAGTGAAAGTGGAGCAGTTCTTTGTTCGCTGTGCATTCACCTGAAAGTCAGACAGTTTAATAACTCTGCAGGAAAGCAAACGTTCGGGTGAAGATAAATTAACCCATTTAAGAAAAAAACAAAGAGTGTATTCATTCTAGTTTATTCAAAATACACACGCCCAAAAGCAGTGTTGAAAACATTCCGATTTAGGTGATAAACTCTTTGGGGCGCAGATTTGTTGGGCATAACCCAGATCATCGCTACTCAGGATAATTCTCTTGAGTGTGCCTGGCTTAAATATGATCAGCCATCCTGTAAATAAAGTTCAGGTTTCCGTGTCCCCTTGGGCTGTACCCTCACTTGAGTTCTGGACTGAGACGCCTGGGAGCGCATCCTGTCCCCCTTTGTACTACGGCAAGATAAGCTTTGTGGTGTAAAAGACAAAAAACTTGTCTTTCCTTTAGCACGAGGGAAGGAATTGTGGGAAATTCCTGAAAGATTAGTTCCCTGTAAGTAGTGCTAGAACTATCAACCATCCACATGGTTGATTGTGCTGTCATGTTAGCGACTGCTGGCGTGCGCTTGCCCAAGCTTTATCTTGCAACCATTTTGATGCCAGCCGTTTGGAGGTAGGACGACGAGTGCACTTAAGGGAAGGACATTTTAAGTGGAGATGAAAACCAGGTTGGCGCGATGCTATTGTTATAGCTCAAAACAAAGGCATTTTTGTATCCACATGTTTTTGAGTAGTGCCTCGTCTGGTGGTTTCTCAGCCTTAAATAGGAACTCTGATTAGGAATGGAAATATGGGTGAAGAAAAAATAAAAATAGCAACATCATAGGTGGACTTGGATTTCAGTGAAGAGCTTGCACGCACAGTTTTACTTATCTCAAAATCTTATGTTTAAATTCTTACTCAAAACCAATGGCACACAAAAACGCACCTCGAAGCGTTTGCAGTAGCAGAGAGTAATTCTTATCTTCTTGTCAGTGGATAGTGTCTTATCACTGGCAGGGCGAGCACAGCGTGTCTGATCTCGCATGTGCAGACCGACTGTCTGTGGAAAGAAAACCAAAAACCAGATGTCTCGCTAACACGTTTTCAGAGTTGTTGCTTTTCTTTGTAAGCGGCTTGCTGTTCCAGGACCTTTAGGATTTGTCTGCATGGTCTGTTAGAGTATACTTTTGATGTGCTTGAACTGGGTGGTCTTCACAACCCAGCAAATACATTCAGGCTTTTGAAATTGTTTTTGAAACCTTTTCTGTTCTTTTTAAACCAGTTCATCTTTAAAGTTCATCAGAACTCTTAAAATAGTAAACTGTTGCCCTAATTCTGCTTTGGTTTTACTGATGGCAACTCTTAGATCAATAAGCTGATAGGGACTTACACAAAAATAGAAACTAACTCTGTTGTTTAAACGAAACCAAAACAAACAAAACCCCCCACAAATAACGCAGAAGACAAAAACAACAACAAAAACCCTCGTGTGTTTTTAGGTTTCAGATGTGGTAATAACCTTGGGGATAGTTAGGAGAGCACAGAATAAGTCAGTACTAAACCTGGGACTTACCAGCAGTCTACTCCATCCTTACCTGTAAATGTCAGTTTATCAGGCAAGCATAAGCTGGTTATTATTGCTATTTTTTAAGTCTGTGTGAACTGTTATTAGGAAGTGTGAATAGTTACAGGAAGTTGGGAATAAAAAGTACTGGAGTGTGAACAGGAAAGGCTGCATTCACAGTACGTACCTACTACCCCCGAACACGTGCACTGAAGCAGCCTGGGAAATAACGCTCTAGATTTTATGGTTCTTCAAAGGATGAGCGTTGAGAGCCTGCAGCGTGAGCGATGGGCTAGTGGGCTGTGTGGGTCGCTTGCCCTGGTTGGTACAGGCTCCGTGCAGGACTGTGCTGTCGTGCTGATTAATGCACACATCAAGGCCATGAAGTATTTCTCCCTTGTGTTGAAGTGAGACTGGAGCTGCGGTTTGCTCACTACGTTTACACTTAAGTGAGTATTTTGGGATATCAAAAGTGGCAGGGAGTTCGCATACAGATAACTTTTGTATAGCTGGGCGTGTAAATATTTTGCAGAGTGAAAAGCTTCATGTAACGCTTTGACGTTTTCAGAATTAGTTTTGGTCTGACTAGGCTGGATACTTCAAAAATCCCAAATTCTGTGAAAGAGAGGAGGTCAGTCATGCAGAATTGTTCCAACTTGGAAAATGGTTCTTTCAATTTTTTGATTTAAAAAATAATAATAATAAAAAGTTGATGCTTATATTCTGCTTACAGTGGCATATATGATAATTTTATGTGGCATGGGAGACAAAATTAAAATTAATAATTGTTTTAGAAAACTTCAGAGCTTAAGGGTTTCCCATTATACCAATTATTCTCATTTTGTATTGTCTAATATATTTTATATTGTGTGGCTTTATTTTAGGGAAAATTCTGTTGGAACTCAGTATTTTATTTTCTTTAGAACTATTTCTTCCACCAGAATAAAGTTTCTTCTCACCTCTATGAGCAACTGAAATGTACAGCCTTCTTGTTACGAAGGATCTGACCAATGTCCTCTGGAAACTCTTCCTGCAGTGCTTCACGGCGTTTCTGCCCCGCCGTTTGCTGGATGTTACTGCCCCTGGAACAACGTGGCAGGAGGGAATGTGTCAGTACATCAGTTAATCATGCTTGTTGTGTAGCATATTAGCACGAGCTGACTGTCACTGGTAGGCTGTATTAATATACCAGGCTGTGAACTGGGGCAGCTGGGGAGCAGGCACACGTTCCCTTCTGTTAACACTCTTGTAAGGAGCTGTAATTTCTGAGAGAGGAGCAAAATAAAGAGCTGGAGCAATAATGTCTTCAATTGCTTCGTCGAGGCTCGTGAGAACCTGCTTGTCAGGACCGTAAGAGCTGTGTTCGTGTTCAGAGAATGCCGAGGTGGCGTTTTGTTCCTTCCATTATTTTTTTGCTTTTTGCTTTTGAAAAGCTTTATAAAGCTTTTTGAAAACACAAGAGACAGGGCTGAAAGAGATGGTGAGAAGCTACCTGGTCCATCCCTTTGCCTAATGGAATCACCTATATCTAAACTGTCTCTTGAGAATTTTTTTGTCTAATTGTCGTTTCTTTTTTAATAGTGTATCAGTTAGTTTCCTCCTTAAAAACTCCTTAAACTAGATTTTGGTGAAATTGTGGGCTACAAGAGGGAGACAATCACAGAGGTTTCTATTATATACTCTGTAAACTTTTTGTAACATTCAGCACATCACTTGCAAATCAGGTACAAAGCTGTTAGTGAAAGCTGTGCCCTGGGCAGCAATTCCCCTACTGTCCTAAATTAATAAGTGGTCACGTGCCAGCACGCTGTAGAGCAAGTGCAATTTCTTAGCTACCTTTTTTCTTTACTTTATTGAGAGATAGTTTGCCTTTTGTATCAGGGCAGTCAAAAATACAAAGCCTCACCAGAAGGGTATGTAGGGAGATGCTGAAGGCTTGTGCTTTCTCAAACTCCACCTAGTGATGACAGCCAATTTAGATGCTTGTGATAATTTTCGCAGCAATCTCTGTCTTGTGTATTTTGATCAGTGCTTGATGCAGTTAATACCAGTTTGACATTTGAAATATCAGTTGGAATGAATGTTCCCTTAAAATGAAAACCAACAATTTCTTCTCTTCTTAGCTTTGCTGCAAGCTGTCTTCTGACTCATACACCCTCAGCCTGCTGTAGTGTTCATTCAGGTTTAGAAGGTTATTGTTACGGCAAGAGAAGTTCTAGGTTTTCTTTGAAAGAAATATTTCAATTTTAAGTGCTAAAGTGCAATGACGGCAATAAAAGTGCCAGCTCACTGAAATGCTTGAAACTGGCCTGATTCTTATCTCTTATTGAAAGTAAAGAGACATTTAATTGAATATAGATGTCAGAACACTGGCAAAAGAGAAACTTAGACCAAGTTTGTGGTCAGAGGAGAAACATCCTAGGCCATCCCTAGCTATCTGTTGATCAAAAATTGCAAATACATTTTAGTAGAGCGTGCTGACTTATTAAGAACGATTGCACTGTTAATTACAGTTAAGGAATTCAGGCTGGATTGTTTTTTATCATTGTATGCCTAGAATTTCTTTAGATTAACAAGCAGTCATGTGCATATGGAAAGAGAAATAGTTTCTTGAAACTATACCTGATGAATATCTGCAAAAATCTGAATTAATTAAAGTCAATATTGTTTTACTTGTTAGTCTTCATCTTCAGCATGTCACCATAGTTCAAAAAAGCTGTCAGTCCATGCCCAAGATGCTCAGAGGTGATTTTTCTCCTCTAATTTTCAACAGACTGTAAGCTTTCATTAATAGCACTTGAATGTTACCATCATAGCAGAAATAAAACCAGCAGATGCCTCAAGGCAGTTGTGCAGCTTTACAGCAACAAGAGCAACAAACATTGTTTGCACGTTTAAAAGATCTTGAGAGTGCCACCAGATTTATCCGTGTATTGATTAGTCAAAATGGAGAAGGAGAAGTCGTGGTGTAGCCTGGGATTTGACTGCTTTCTCCTTGGTGGAGAGCTGGTGTACATCTCGAGGTCAGCCTACCTGTTGGAAAAGCAGTCTGGTGTGGGGTTGTATAATGGTGCTTCTTTGGACCGGTGTGTTTAGGGCTTTTATCATGAGATGTGCCTGCCTTATGGAGTGTCAAGAGTCCACTGGGCTGTAGCAGACACGGGTGAAGTCTGATTTGAGCGCTGAACAGAAAAGAAAATTGATTGAATGGCTAACATTGATCAACCAGTAAGAGTTGGCTTTTATCTTTGTGTTGGCACGTGTTATGGGATGCAGGTTCATGCTTGTTAGATAATCACTGTGTTTTGTTTCAAATTCACAGCAGAAAATGTCTGTGCACAAATGGAAGCCTTTCCAAAGAGGCTGCTGCAAATCTGGTTGGCATTTAACCTGAGAAGAAGCAGATGCCATTTCATTTTCAAATGTAGATTGGTCTGGATGAGAGCGCTATAGATCCGTCATTTCTTAGGGAGTTTTGGTTTTCTGGTTTTGGTCCAGTGTATGTATAGACCTTCAAACAGTTTGTGTACTGTCTTAGAACTGTTGTGAGTTTGGGGTTGAAATTATCTACAAGCTGTTTGTTAAATCCTGCGGGTTCTTTGGAGGGTCAGGAGAAGGAAGGGTGCTGTGCTCTGTTTCTGAAGCATCTCTTGGTGAGACAAGATGTTGAAGGTCAGCTGCTTAAAAATGCTCATAAAAATCTCTAACTGAAGCCCTGAGCTATGTAACGGCTTGTATGGAAATGATATTTTTCTGAATTAGCCTTTACAAATTCTTGCATGTGGGATGTTTTGGTTTGGGGAACTAGCAGAGTGAGTAACACAGGTTTTAAAGCAGCCCAGCCCTGTTCCCAGCCTTCACTACTGTTTCTACAGTTGCTGGCCCTGGGTTGGCTTTGTTAGTGACTGAATGGATGGCGAGAGGAAAAGCTTTACTGGAAGCTGGAACTTTGATTTTTACAGCACAGAACATCAGTGTATCATTCAGACCTTAGTTCATTGTAGTCTGGTGCAGCAAACCTGATGTGTGTTAGCTCCGTTTGAACTCCACCTTTCTGCTGACATCCTCCGTGTGTCGGAGGCTACAAACACTGACGCTGGGATAAAGAAGCATCATCTGTCCGATTCGGTTAATAAAAGATAGAAAATTTTTCTGGATGTAAGCTGAATAAATATCCATAATAGACAAGTCTGTGGATGGATGTTTTTGTGAAGTAATTAGTAGTAAAATGTTGAACTACTCATATTTAAGCACATGTTTATATATTGTGCTGACAATTAAACCAGGTATAAACCTTGAGCAGCGTGCAGCTGTCTGGATGCTGTAAGCTCCAGTATTTTCACTGAAACAGTTAGGCTCAACCCACGTGTTACTGAAGAATAATTATTTCAATATGACCCTGTTTTCATAGACTCAGCACTTACACAGGTGCTGTAGGGAAGGATCAACGGCAGCTAAATAGTTTTTGAGCAGAAACCAACCCACAAAGTGATGAGGGTTATCTCAATTGGGGATGATCCATCTTTGGAAACAGGGAGGTGTACTTAAGACACAGCTGTGTTGTTTACATAAACTCGCAGTGTCAAATTGAAAATACGTCATTTAAACTTGGAGAATATTGGCTGTGTTTTTAAAACATTGCATGAACCATCTAAATGCTTAGTTAATTTTGAGGTCATGTCAAGTAATACATATTCATGGCCAACTATCTGGGAAAAAAGAGATCAAACTCAAGGAAATGTAAATGTAAACTCAAGGCTTTATGTGGAGTTCTGCATCTTGCTGAATGGCTTTTAAGGAAGCATCTCTGAAATGTAGTGCAGTTAAATGCATGTGCCTGCACTTGGATTGTTTTAATTAAAAAGGTGAAAGCTCTGTGTAAACAAACACTTGTGTTTCAGATGGATTTTATTGGTATGGCTTGGTCATAGACATTTCATGGTCCACTGACTCAACAAGTTTATGCTTTTTAAAGAGAGTGCACCACCAAAAAAATGACTCAAATTGGTTTATTTGTTGGGTTTGAATGACAACAACTTGATGGATGCCAAGCCAAAGGGGTGCACAGCTGGAGGGAAGTCTGAACAAGCACCTCTTTCCCCTGACAGCCGCAGACTGTAACACAATTGTGAGTGGGGCTTGTGTCCTGGCTGTTCACAAATGTGATAAATGCTCACTTTATTGAGTTAACTCCAAGTTGAAAGCCTTGATTTTCTTTCCTCATCAAGACAGAGCGTTGGTGAGCTACTTAGCTACGACATGGTATTTCTCAAAACAAAGCCATTTTTGCTACAACTGTGGAAACCAAACAATGTTCTGCCTGAAACTGGTGCAAGGCTGCCTTCCTGTGATGGGCTGGCACCACGCTGTAGTGTCTCTTTTTTGTTTTTCCTTAGTTTTCAGTGTAGACAAGACACAACTGTTCGTGTCTGACGTTTTTCTTTTCATTGAAAAATGTCCTGATCGTTTCTGATAGTTGCCAACACGTGTTATTTTTAGCATGGACTTTTGCAGTCACTCAGTTTAAGTTCTTCTCTAGAAAGTATGGGTAGTATATAGTTCTTTCCTCGCAGCTAAATCAAATTAGTTGCATTGTTGTCCACCCCGTGATCTGCTTTGAACGGAAATAGAGTTACAGAAGCGATCAGGCTACCGTTGACTATGACTGTTGTACTTGTTGGTGCGTTATCCTTAGTTTTCTGTAATTTAGGAGTTTTTGCTTTAGTTTCTGCATTACATGCTATCCTTTAGCTTGGGCTTCCAGTTCAACTTGTTAAATCAATCAGATGCCTCGAAAATGCAAAGCTTGGGAGTGCTGCCTACCTGTTTCTGTAGTGAAAAGTGGGAGAGCCGTGGGCTATGGATGTGAGGAGTTGTCTTTTTGATCACTAAGGTACACAATGGGTTACATGAACTCTTAAAATAAAAAAAACCTCCACAACCAAACAAGCCCAACTCCATGCATCTGTAATAAGTCTCTCCAACTCTCACTTTCTTTATTTGCCCTTAGACTGACATTATTGTCAAGCTCTAATGGAGAAGGGGAGATCTAACAGCTTTAAAATCACACAGTCCTGTCTGCTATGTGACCTTTTTCCAGTTGATGGTTCAATTTATTTAGGTGATAAAGAAAACACTGAGGCATGTGAAGTCTATCTTCTTGACAGATGTGAGCTTACTGAAACTTTTTCCTCATCCTTTTCTCCTTTCTCACATTCATAGTCAGCCTTTTGTTTTTATAAAGTGATCCATATATTTTTCTTTGAGGTTTAAATGTTTTCTAATCTTTTCAAGGTTTACAGAACTGCACCTGGCTGTTGAGGGTATGGAAAGGCAAACAGACTGATAGTTGTTGAGATGAAAGAAGGACGTTTGCATCTTGGGTCGTGATGTATGGTATATGCAAAAGCCGAAGTGTGAAACGTGAGGGTTTGGTCAGGTCTGTGAGGTTATTTAGGAAAAAAATACCATTAAAGATGGAAAAGAGGAAATATCCAATAGTGGTGAGCCACAGTAACTGATAAAGATTACTGGAAGAACCAGGTCAGAGCTTTTCCTGAAGTCATTATGAAAACCTTCAATGTTGCTGCTGAAAGTGTTTGTTATTGTTCGATGTTCAGCAGTGATTTGTGTGAGGCTCTGTTTCAATATTAGATTACATCTGCCAGTAAGTAAAAATCATTCTGTATTGAAACAGACTTGGTTTAACTACTGCTCTTTTTTAGAAGGATGCTAACCTTTTCCATGCAGAGATTTAGGCAGGCTGTAAACCAGGCTACTGGGAGTTTGCAGACGTCATTTGGGGGATTCAGGTGCCTTGTGCCCACCTCTGGGAACAAGGAACTACAACTGCTGTGAAGCTAGATTGTTCGTTGTACTTTTTTCACCCAAAATCCAAGAAATCTTGCGAGTCAAAGGCTATGTTCCCGGTAAGGAAGCTTGCTTTGCTTTGAAATGCCACCATTTTATAAGATGCCATGGGAATGCTGGTTACTCAGCCCTTTCTCTGAAAGGGTTTGGACCCCGTGGTGACTGGAAGCAATAAAATCCCCAGGGTAGGCAACCTGCCGAAATCCTTGCTACACTGAGGGATTCCTTAACAAGCCAAGCCTTCTAGGAGCCCTGTTGATTTGCCAGGAGATGTGTAAGGATGCTATAGGGAATTACCAATGCAGAGAAATTCAGTAGCTGTTCCAGAATATCCATTCTGGACTAATTATTTTGGAACAACACTATTCTTTAAATTGCCATTTTTTTCTCTTGCTCTGGAATATCTTCTTTGCCCTTAGAGCAAAAACTCCTGAGCAATGTCAGAGCTGCCTGTCATGGGTTTTCTCTGTCAGTAATGATATGTTAAGTGAAAGGTGCATTAGTAGGTTTTTTTATTGAGTATCCTGTTGGAATAAGTAGATTCTGTCATGCACCACTGACTCATTTCAATTGGAATACCACAGTTCAGTAAAAGAAAATAATTGAGTCATGGGTTTCTTACTTAAAATGTGTCTGATATCATCTTTTGTAATAAAATTTTATGAGGGTGAAATGAATTGAGAGCACTGATTAAATATGGACAGCTCTTTTCCTCCTGTGTTGGGGAGGCTCTTTGAGCTTAAGAAGAAAATAGCAGTTTTGGAAATATTTACAATAGATAAGCATTAATGAATTAAAAACATCTATATCTACAGTTAGATATTTTTCTCCTGGGTTTTGCAGTGCTGCCTGGTTTGCAGGCAGTCTGTTGAGTAAGCATACCCTGGTTTACTTCAGATAAAATTACCTGTGTTAGCTTCAACCACTAATTTAAACTTTAAAGCTAAGCTGGTGATTTTTATTTTTTTTATTTTATTTTTTTGCCTAAACTGAATTAGGAAGACTTTCTTCAGCCTGCTGTCTGGACAGACCGGTGCCAATAGGAGCTTCTAGCAAAGGGAAGCTGATGAGCAGCTGAGAGCAGTGATCTCTTGTCATTCAGACTGCAATATCTGGGAAGGATGCCTGTCTACAAGTGAGGTGAACTGGGACCACCTGAGACTTTCCAAAGAGGTCTATGGCCTCATGCAGTCCTGTCTGAAACAGCAGGACATGACTGATATAAAAGTGCCAGCAAAAGTCCCCTGCATTCCCATGTGCTTTTGTGCCGATGAAATTATATCTTTGCCACTGTGACCCCCTGTTGAGAGAAGGCAGACAGGACTAAAATAAATGGTAATGGCAGAAGAGCATTTTCTTCCTAACATCTGAAATCTTTTCAGGAACCCAAGCCTTGTTTTTTTTTAAAAAAAATAAAAAAGCATACAACCAAACCCTGTTTTACACTGGTCTAACACCAGATAATCAGCACTGGTACCAGTCACTTAATGTGGTCCTTTACTGAGGGTGCTGTAGCGTGGTTTCACGGGTGTGAACACACACCCACAAGCACACGATATCTAGGTGAGAGTGGTGTTGGATCTCACGATTGTCCTACATTTACAGACAGTCTCTTAGTCTGGATGAGCCAAACAATTATCTAATGGTTTTCTCCCTGATGTCGTACTGCTGCAGAAGATTCAGAGCCTGTTTATGAGCCTCCGCGCTCTCTTTGGGCCCGGAAGGAATTTTGGCAGAAAGGAGATTGACTGGGAGGAGCAAGGAGGGCTGCAAAGGAGAGGAGCTCCTCTTGGCACCTACGGAAAGATTTCAAATAGCGCAGGGGGTGTCGGAAGCAAAGGAGGGCCCGGCTCTGTGTTATGGGAGCAGCAAGGGTTTGGAAGAGTCGGTTTTAATCCGTTCATTTCCATGCTCCTCGGTACTGTTTCTCTCCCCAGTCTTCTTGATCCCTCTGTTACAAAGCAGAGACTTCTCTTTTGGCATCAGTGTGCATCTTCCAGTGATTTCGGGGAGCTTTGGGTAAGGCTTTTCATAAGGAATTTAGAGCTCAGCTGTTTTCGCACATTACCAGCTGCGTTTTCCTGAGTGGAGCTCCTGCCATCGCACGTGTGACTTATGTCAAGTCTGGCGGGAAGCTTCCGGCCCTGGAACATGGTGTGGGATGCAGGTATTCTCCCGTACTGAGCCACTGGAGTGCACTGGGTGTGGACAGAGCCAAACTGGCAAAGCTGCAGCAGAGCGAGAGATCCCCGCGGCAGCGGGCGATGAATGTGACCCGGACAAGGCTGCAGTTGTTGAGTTTAAAAATGAAGCTTCTAGGTTAGAGTTTCTTCTTGGTTTCTTTTTGTCTTTCCCTCCTTCTTTCCAGGTTTGATACCTTTTTTTTGGTGGTCATGTTTGGAAGTACAACTTTTTTTTTTTTTTCCTCATCCTGCTTGTCTGTCTGCCTGCAGCTCCCAAAGCAGGTTGCTGCTCAGTTCCTCCAGGGCAGAGGGGAAACTAGCTGCAATTACTAGCTGCAGATGTAAACACTTGCTGCCCTGCCCTAGAGAGTCGAGCTGCTGCTAGCAATTAAAGACAGTTACTAGTTCCCCCACTAGTGTAAATTCTTGCAGAGAGTAATTACTGACCCTTCCCACATCCCACCCCAGAGGAAGTGGAACCTTGGTGAAATAGCATTTTATTTTTCTAATACTTCGCAGCTCTTGTCAGTCTCTGGGAGTCCTCAGAGCTAGCCTAAGAACCTCTCCTCCTGTCTTCCTAGTGAAATAAGCTTTCATGTCCAGTAGTGCCCATCCTGCTCAGCAGCAAGTTCAATTCGTCCTGGGGACTTTGATCTGCATTGTTCTGGCCGGTCTTGTCCTATTTGTTTAGAATTGCAATTGTCTTTGTTTAGTAGGACTCAAATTATAACATTTCCTCCAGGAACGCTGGTGTTGATGTTAATGTAGAATCAGAAGATGACCATGCTATGTGCTTTCCTCTTTTTAAAAAATTATATGGATTTGAAAATATGATATATACACACATACAAAAGAAAGTGCATGTAAAGTAGACCAACACAGAACTGATTAGTTTCACATCTGTTTTTTTTTTTGTTGTTTTTTTTTTAAATAAAGAAAGAAATAACTCCTCTATAAAATAGGGGTAATAATTCTTCTGCCCCTCATGTGGGGGCTGTAGAGTTTCCTGAAATCTTTAGAGAGGAGTTGAGAAATGCAGGTTATCATTGCTGGATTTCCTCTTCCTGTACAGACACAGCGTTTGGCTGACATGCTGTGAAACGCGTACCAGTTATCAACATGTTTTCAGTTTCAAGGGTCGTTCAAAAATTCCTGTTCTCAGCTATTCTGGGAAAAATTTATAGAGACCATTGACACCAGAAGGATCTGTCATGACAGTGTTTTCTGTGTTTTCTGTTTAGAGCCTTTGCAAAAAGGCTACTGAAATATTGATAGCCTCTGCTTTGTGAGCCATCATGTTGCAGTAGTGCAGTCTGTGTGTCCTTTCTATGTTCCCAAAACACATGTGGCTTAGATGCCTTTCATATATTTTAATACAAAGTGGCTGGTTGAGTGGTCCATGTTCTCCCAGAGGAGCCAAAACTCACTTCATGGATCAAGAAAATATAGGGCTATAAGGCAATTTACCATTCAGGCTATTGAGGAGGAGGGTGATTTAAAATGTTGTAGTGGCTTGAAAAAAAAGAAAAAACCCAAAGCAGCGATTGAAAGGCTTGAAATAACTGAGTTAATGTGACAACTGTCCTTTTCCTCTCTTGGGTCTGTTGCAGAGGTGATCATGCACAGTTAATGTGTTGTGCAGAGCTCAACGGTACCTGTTTGCAGGACTTGCTTTGAAATTAAGAGTGAGAGATCATTTATTTAATAGACAGCATTAAAGAATGAGTGTCTGATGGAGCGAGTTAGGTGTTAAACACTTTTCAGGTGAACCATTTACTTATGTAATTATCTCTCATTTACATTATAATAAATGTTTCTCCAGGGAGTTTAGCCAATCATGAAATGCAATTAATTTTCAAATGCTCTTCAGCAACAATTGACACTCCAGAGACTGAACTCTCTAGTCAGTGTGTATGTTTTTAAATCCTGCTGAAGAGAGGCTTATTCAGCTCGGTTGATCATGCAGTTGTTAAATTTTGGGGTTTTTAACAGTGTTTCCTACATGGCTATCACTACAAGTCTGGGGTGCTGGGTTTGATGCCAAAATTGTGTAGGCCTGATATCTCCCCTTAGTTTCCAGAGTATTGAAGAGGTTCAGGATGCTGTTCTTCAAATTAAGCCGAGGACTCACTTCGGTGAAGATGCAGTTTGAATGCTTATGGTTTCTGTTGCCGACTGATTGCTGTATGATACTGGCCAAGGCACGTAGCCAGCTGTTTTGCAGTTTCTCCATCTGTAAAATGAGAGTAACGTAAACCTCATGTCTCTAAGGTGTACGTGGAGATGTATGGGTGGAAGGAACTGGTTGGTGACTGGGTAGTATCTCTGGAGAGCAGTCTAAGTATCATGCTGCTTAAGTTTACTTAATTCACTTTCTAAACTGAATGTTGTTACGGTCACCTTTGTTCTAAGTCTTACTAGTGCACTGATAAGATAAAATAATCTGTGCAATTCCACCTTTTACAACTGTACTTGGTCCAACAGTTTAGAAAGCTTTTCAAGAATGGATTAATTTTATTGCAACATTCAGTTTTCAGATTAATTGCTGCTGTGGTTGGAGTAAGTATCTGCATTTGAATGGTGCCAGCTTTTAAAAAGTCAGAAGGAACAAAGTGATGTTGTTGGCCCTCACCTGCTCCAAACAGACCGGTTTCTGCACGCTGGCTCTGGTTTTTCTGATGTTAAGCCTTGGGCCCCAATGCAGATACTGTTGCAGCCGCGCTGGTTTGCTCGGGACAGATGGGTTTGGGTTGAAAAGGGCTCCCAGCCGCTGCCCAGGCTCTCCAGCCCCGAGCATCTGCAGATCTGAAGCAGTGAAACCTGCAAGTCTCACATATTTGGAGGTTGAAAAGGAGGAAGAGCTTTTATCCTTTCATGCTTGCAAAATCCATGCAGGAAAGCTTTTGCCAGTGATATTCTCTCTTCACTGCAAACAAATAAAACCATTTTGGTTGAATTTGTGCGTTTTCCTGAGGCTTTCTCTTCAGCCGGGGGTAAAAAGGAGAGGAGGCTTTATTTACAGACATTGCTTTCAGGATGAATCTAGCCTGATGATGTCATCTGTAAATACATCTTTCGGCATTAGACATCTTTCCATTTATTTAGAAACACGGTAGAAAGATCGTCTTATATGGGAGTAAATACTTGACAAATTCCTATACTCCCATTTTGTTGCCCTGGAGTACATATGCAGTTTAAAATGGGTCCGTATCTTCTGTTACATCATCCTGCTGCTTCCAGCAGAATACTGGCACTTTTGACCAACAGATTTTGTTACTTGCTGTTGAAAGTGATCTCTAAACATAAGAGACCAGAATGTGACTTGTTGTGGGAGGCAGTTGCCCCACGTCTGCCTCCTCTGGGACTTCTGTGTTGTTCTACAAGGTGTCTCTGAGACCGAACCCGGTGGGATTCGGGTCTGAGCTGCTTGGAGCTGTTCATACGTTCCCTATAAATACAGGGCAGCTAGTGGGTTTCAGGCAGCGTGGATTTTGTAAGCACCTACACACAGATCACAGTCAGATCATTATGCTGATCTAAACCATTTTGTAATCCTCTACAATCTGGGTTTAGAGACTGTTATTAGTGTCACAAATAAAAGCTGGTGACTTTAGTTCTCGGGATAAAAGACGACACGTACTTTCAGAGAATTACATATTAAAAATAAAGCAACATAAACATGCAGGAGGTTGAGGATAGTTATCCCACTTTTCAAGACTGAGTCCTGAATTCACAAGATTGCGAGAGAGAAGTTGATTAATTTTAATTTCATAGTCCACCATGTACTGAAGAAGCCGAGTTAAACCAGGAGAACAAGGCATGAAAGAGTCTTTTAAAAATCTTTCTCTCTCAGTAACTGAAGCTTTAAACGTGGCTACAAGGAAGTAAGTGTATTTTAATTGTTGGGTTTTTTTAAAACTGAACATGTATCTTTTAGGAAGGAAACCCCTTTTTGCCCAGAGAGGTCTCAGATTTAGAGACAGAAATGGATAGAAAGGTACTTAAGAGTTCTATGTTTCTCTCAAACTATTTTTGAAGCTCATGAAAAGCCTCTTCACTTTCTGTTGTGCCTTTGGTATCATTTGGATTTCAGCTGTCGTTAGCACTGGTGTTTGTCTTAACTGGCCTGGTAACTCCTGTCTTCCCAGTACAGACAAGCAGCAGCTTCCAGCCTCCCTTATTGGGAGCGAAAGCAGGGGAGGGTGTGGGAGGGACAACAGGCATCTCTGTGGTGGATGCGGCTGGGTTTGGACTCTGCGTTGATGAGATATTGCCTCTGACCAGCATCCTGGTCCTGATCTCCTGCTGTTGGATTTCTGCCTGCAGTTACCTGAAGGAGTTCCGCACGGAGCAGTGCCCTCTCTTTGTGCAGCACAAGTGCACTCAGCACCGGCCCTACACTTGCTTCCACTGGCACTTTGTCAACCAGCGTCGTCGCAGATCTATCCGCCGCCGGGATGGTACATTTAACTACAGCCCTGACATTTACTGTACCAAGTATGACGAGACCACAGGAATCTGCCCAGAAGGAGATGAGTAAGTAAAGACTGCATCCTGCTTTTCAGGCATTAGGCTTTTGGGATCAGTCCAGGTGATGATTCCAGCCAGTTCTTGTAGAGATGAGACAAGTCAGCAGTAAAGCAGCTTTGTAACATACGTAACATGAGAACAGATGTAAAACTGTAACAGCAGCCCCTGTGCTCCAGGCCTGCTGCAGAGATGATACTAAGGATGACTTAGATGGGAATTCAGCTCTTGCATCGTTCACTGTCCTCATGAGCCATGGCATCTTCAGCAAAGTTGAGGTGTGAAAAACAGCTTGCTGATGAATGGACTGAGAGACTCTCTTCCTGTAAGTCCCTGACTGTCAAATAATAGCTCTTGCTCACTAGCTGGTTAGCTCAGTTTTTAATGGATTGCTGAAAGAGGAGGAGCTTTGTCCTTTAGTCTGTTCCCTGAATTACCAGTCCCCAGCTTTTGAAAACATATGGGTTGCTTGCCAGTTTATTTTGTCTTCCTGACCTTTTAAGAAGCCTGTAGGGAAATGACAGGTACCCAGAATAAGGCAACATGAGAAAGAGTTTGTTGTACTGGGGCTCTCTCTCCATGACTGTGGTAAGTTTGACTGGAGCAGAGATGCAAGTGCTTCTGCTGTGCATGTGACAGGCTTCAGCAATTAAGGAGTTAACACAGTAAGGTAACTTTAGCCATGTGAAAGATATGGAAGAATAAATATCATAGCCAAACTGTGGTCAAATATAGGGAGTGTTTTATAGAGAGATGCTATAGAAAGATGGGATTTCAGTTCCTTTATGTGGTGCCAGTATAAACACATACAAAAAAATGCTATTTATTGGGAAAACAATGTTTTTTTTACCTGTTTAAGTAAAGATCTTGTGACTACAGCAGAATAGAATAATCCCTCAGCCTGAGGCCTCAGTTTCAATAGTTTCTTCCCTGTTAGAAGAGAACTGGAAGGGACTGGGAATAAGATATTTGGGGGCTTTGGCTTCTAGATCACTGGTTCATATCTGGCTCAAACTCAGTGAATGAAAGCTTGTAATCTCAGAACTCTTTGCTGGTTTGTATTTATAGCTTGATGCTGCAATGTATAAACTTTACCTATTCCATGTTGTTGTTTGTCTTTTGTTGGGTTTTTTTTTCATTTCTCAGTATATGTTGTTGTTTTTCTGCCTAAGAGGGGAAACAAAACATCAGTTAAAATGGTAGTATTGTAATTCTCCTTTCTGTCCCACGCTTTGCATAAAGGATACATCTGGCTATAGATAGACTGTCGCAGCCCTGTAGGAGTACATCAGCAGGAAACAGTAACAGCACAAAGTCTAGATAGGCTGTTGAGGAATTGGTATGTGCCATGTGATGTCCCTTCAATCATGACTAGTGTATCAGAATGCCTCGACAGTGTCCTTGCTCTTTTCCAGATCCCTGGCAGTCACTAGGCTAGAATAATAAGCTACTGCTGGCTTAATAATCCAGTTGGTTTTCTGGGAGAGAAACTATTATATACTGTGTAGCGACAGGTGTAGGGGTTCTCTGTAGCTTTGGAAGACACAACATGAGAGAAGGGGCAGAGTTAGCAAAGGCATTGTCAACTGCAGCATCCTGTATTGGCGATATGTCTTCTGGTACTGTTGGGTCCGTCACCTGTGTGACTAAACTTGGGCTGTTCTTCCCCTCCTTCTGTACCTCAGGTGTCCCTTCTTGCATAGAACTACTGGAGACACAGAGAGGAGGTATCACTTGCGCTACTACAAAACTGGAATCTGCATTCATGAGACAGACTCCAAGGGAAACTGCACGAAGAACGGAGTCCACTGCGCGTTTGCTCACGGGCCCCATGACCTACGCTCTCCGGTGTACGACATCAGGTTGGTAGAGGTTGGGGCTCTGGGTGAAAAGCATAATTTCTGGACCCAGATGAAAAGTCAGATGATTGAAGGACAGTACCACTTTGGTGTGAAATGCTTAGTGTTGGAATGATGATGATCTATTCATTCCTAATAAGGCAAATCTACAAAATCTCCAGGGAGGATACTTAAAATGGGGGAAGAGAGCACACTTTGAGCTAGTTGTGCTGTGGTTTGGATTCTGATGGGAGCGTCAAAATAATGCATCTGGAATTTCCAGGGAATGAAGAACATGTATTGCAGTTGCTGTTTGACTAAAGATGTTCTGACAAAAAAATGCATGAATGAAATGCACCCACTTAGGAATTGTTACCATGCTCCTGTATGTCAGTTTTTATACACATTTATCTGTCTCTCCATCTGCTCAGTCTGTATATTAATTTAACTGTGTCCTCAAAGGGAGCTTCAGGCGATGGAGGCTTTGCAGAATGGTCAGACTACATCAGAAGGTGGCATAGAGGGTCAGTCTGCAGTCGCTGCTAGCCATGCTATGATAGAGAAAATACTCAGTGAGGAGCCAAGGTGGCAAGGTGAGTGTCACAAGGTCTGTGGGGGCTGGGAAAGTCTGGCGTTTGTGAAGTACATGCTTCTGTCAAAAACTTCTGTGTAGTAAACGCAGATCATGGTCATCTCCCACTAACTGGTTGCTTCTTTTGCAGATACAACATATGTGTTGGGAAACTACAAGACAGAGCAATGTAAGAAACCCCCCCGTCTCTGTCGCCAGGGTTATGCCTGTCCCTACTACCACAATAGCAAAGACAGAAGAAGAAGCCCAAGAAAACACAAATACAGGTACTACTGTGGTATTGGATATTCTGTTTCCCAGCTGAGTGGTGAGATGCAGTAGAAATCTGTAATGAAGGATCTAGAATTTTGACCATGTGGTGGGTTTACCCTGGCTGGACACCAGGTGCCCACCAAAGCCGCTCTATCAGTCCCCTCCTCAGCTGAACAGGGGAGAGAGAATAAAATGAAAGGCTCGTGGGTTGAGATGAGGACAGGGAGAGATCACTCACCAATTATCATCACAGGCAAAACACACTTGACTTGGGAAATTAGTTTAATTTATTACAATCAAATCAGAGTAGGATAATGAGAAATAAAACTAAATCTTAAAACACCTTCCCTCCACCCCTCCCCTCTTCCTGGGCTCAACTTTACTCCTGACTTTCTTTACCTCCTCCTCCTGAGCAGCACAGAGGGATGGGGAATGGGGATTGTGGTCAGTTCGTCATACTTTCTCTGCCACTCCTTCCTCAGGGGAAGGACTCCTTACTCTCCCTCTGCTCCAGCATGGAGTCTCTTCCACGGGAGACAGTCCTCCATGAACTTCTCCTATGGGCTGCAGTTCTTCACGAACTGCTCCAGTGTAGGTACCTCCCCTGGGATGCAGTCCTTCAGGAACACACTGCTCCAGCGTGGGTCCCCATGGGGTCACAAGTCCTGCCAGCAAACCTGCTCCAGCGTGGGCTCCTCTCTCTGCAGGACCACAGGTCCTGCCAGGAGCCTCCTCCAGCATGGGCTTCGCACAGGGTCACAGCCTTCTTTGGACATCCACCTGCTCCAGCGTGGGGTCCTCCAGGGGCTGCAAGTGGATCTCTTCTCCACCACTAACCTCCATGGGCTGCAGGACACAGCCTGTGTCACCATGGTCTTCACCACAGGCTGCAGGGGAATCTCTGCTCCAGCATCTGAAGCACCTTCGCCCCCTCCTTCACTGACCTTGGGGTCTGCAGGGTTGTTTCTCTCACATACTCTCTCTCTCCAGCTGCAATTGCTGTTGCACAGGATTTTTCCCACCTTCTTAAATATATTATCCCAGAGGTGCCACCACCGTTGCTGAGGGACTTGGCCTTGGCCAGGTCTGTCTTGCAGCCAGCTGACGTTAGCTCTATTGGACATAGAGGAAACTTTTAGCAGCTTCTCACAGAAGCCACCCCTGTAGCCCCCCTGCTACCAAAACCTTGCCACGCAAACCTAATACAATCCGCTAGGTAGATTTTTTAGTGCGTCTCCAAGGCCCGTAATGACAGATGTGATGGACAGTTATTTCTGCCTAGGAGACAGGATAACAAACTAAAGGAATTTTGCTGTATATAGGAACCAGTATCTCTAATACGTGACCGTTGCTAAATCACGTTACAACTCTGGTTTTATGGCAAACAGAACCTGTGTCTGGCTGCCTCTTAGCATATAAACTCCTGCTGTGGAAAGCAGTACAGGAAAAAGAAAAGAAAATCAAGTTTTAATCCCATCTAGAAACAGACTCGCAGAGCAGTGTTTTCATGGTAAAGGGTTCGGAATCATCAAGCTGCTTGTTGTGTGTGCCTGGTGGTGGGGATTGTGAGGCACAGTGTGAGCAGTGCTGTAGCTGGACATGCATCCCTACCCAGCTGCTAAAGTCTGCGCTGCTGAGGCACCCGGGTGTTCTCGTCACTCAGCTGTCACTGGATTTTTCAGCGTGCCGTGTCTCCCTGAACGCGTTTCATCCAAGTTATTGACCCTCATTTCCTCCAACACAACAGAGCTTTTGTTGTGGTCTCAGTGGGGCTTTTCCGTAGTTCCTTTTTGAAAAACGTAAGAGCAGCCCAGAAAGCCAGGAGAGAAAATACCATGGATGTTCTCACTTCCCTTCCCCAGCCCCAGCATTCACAGAAATTTTTGAATCAGCACCGAAATCCCGTATTAAAAAAAAAAAAAAAAAAAAGAAAAAGAATCAAAGGAATATTAATCCTGACACCTCCGGGAGAAACAGAAACACTAAGGCAATCTTCAGGCAGCAGCCATGTGCTTTCTGCCCCTGCCTGGGCCCTTCGGGAAGGGAAGAGGTGAAAGCTTCTCCACTGGCTTCTGCTGTTGCTTTCCCCACCCCCAGCTGCTGCGGCTGCTGCTGTCTGCTTCCCTCTGCTGTTGTTTGAGGGAATGGTGAAGAGCATAAAGAGCAGAGGAAGTAGGTCACAGCAAAAATTCAGAAGTGGAAAAAAGAACTGTTTCTGGCTGGGAGAAAGCAAATGGACTTGCCTTTTCCCCAGTGACCTGACTCTTTTCCGCATGGCCATGCTATAACCCTGGAAACACACCCCTGTAAGGGTATGATGTGTTTTTGCGTTAGCCAATTAACTCATTAGCTTTCTATGAATGTACAGTTCCAAAACAGAAACCAGACCCACCATCTCTGACACTAATCACATCGGCTGCTCATATTGTTAAGTTATGTTGGTTCAGGTAGCATTCATTTTCAGATGGAAAGCTAAGCCATGTTTCTTTTCTTTGGGAAATTGGAAGAGGGAGAAGAAGATGCAGTAGCAGCAGGATGGGGGCTGGGGAAGCAGCAGCCAGGCAAACAGATTGTACAGCTGAGGGTGGGCAGCTGAACAGTTGAGGAAAGCAAAGCTCAAAGCCTATTTGTGGGTCTGATGTGTTCTCTGGCTACCTTATTTACACAGATCTTCACCGTGTCCCAGTGTGAAACATGGAGACGAGTGGGGAGATCCCAGTAAGTGTGAAAATGGAGACTCATGCCAATACTGCCACACTCGCACAGAACAGCAGTTCCATCCAGAGGTACAGTAGCTTGCTTGATCTGTTTGGCAGCTGACTAGAGAAGCAAAAGCATTCCAGGTTTATGAAGTACACTAGTGTGCCAGCTGGGAGAGTATGAGGGCTGCTTGCGGCGTGGTCCTGGGATACAGAGAAAACTGCATGTTGGAAGTAAGCTGGAATTCAGCTGCTGGACAGGGGTGCCTGTTCATTGGGTAGACCATACGGGAGAAGGTAGGAAAAGTAGGGGAAAACTCAGTGTAAGAGCAGTCTCATGTGTGGGGGTCCTTTTGAAAGCCTGGTGTGGGTGTGCAGGTAAGCATACAGCATCTGTTTCCTTGAGGAAAAATTCTTGGTTGATGACAATCCTGCTAAACCGTAGATACCCATGACCCGGTGCTAAAAACCACCAAGTTCTTAGTTGTGAGCATGCTCAGAGCATTCCAGTGTCCTTACACCAAGTGTAATTAAGACCTTGTCCTAGTCTGCTTCATGTTACAGTGTTGAAAAGCTTTGTTGGGCCTGTATCGGCAAAGTAACCATTGTCACCGCCTGTCAAACTGGGGGGAAGGGGAATAATCCATTTCCCACAATCATTGTCAACGGTTTGTTATTTTCCTTGCAAACGTGTGGCTGTAGCTTTCTGTGCTGTCATCTGTCAACTGTTTCCTGCCTTTTACTGTTTGTAATATCCATGGAGCTCCCAGTGAGACTGAGGGACTTTGTGGAAAGTGGTGGCCTTTGGGTGAGCTGACATGTGATGGGTTGATCTTTGGGTGAGCTTAGCTGTGATGGGCATATTTTGGTGTTTCTGTTACTACAGTGGGTTTTCCTTTCTTTGAAGCAAAGCACTGAAATGGTCACCCTGAGCTCTTGCTGGCCTTTGTGCCTTTTATCTGTGTTTCTATCTTGCTGTTGAGTCTCTTCGTAGTACTTTTGTACCTGGGCTGCTGCTCACAGTTTTTTCCTATTCATGTCTGTTTTGTTTTGTTTTGTTTTCTATCCTTAGATCTACAGATCCACCAAGTGCAATGATATGCAGCAGTCTGGCAGCTGTCCCCGAGGACCCTTCTGTGCCTTTGCACATGTAGAACGTACGTGGGCTACTTCTCTATATTTCATAGATATTTGAGCTGTGGGGAGCTTCTGGCCAAAATAGTTTAAAATAAAAGGCCACTAAACTAGAACTTCAGTGAAGCATTTTCAAAAACAAAGTATTAACTTTTGATAATTCCTTGTAAAACCTTGCTAGTATGGGAGGTGTTGGCAGAGCTGAAGACAGTAGGTAGTCTGTAGGACTCAGCCCTTAGCTCTCCCTGCGTTATCTCTTGAAGTGTCTCCCTCTCACTCACTCAGTTCTCTGTGTGTCAGTTTAGGAGGACTGGAACAGAGAGAGCTGCTTCTCTTCTGTGCATGGATGAACTGTACCTAGCTAAGTTGCAAAGTGTTGTATTTTAAAAAGCTGAGGGTAAAATTGCTAATAATAGATAATGTATTGATCTGTTTTAAAAATTAAATACTATTTTACTATTTATGAAGTTTTACTTAGAGTTTAAATCTTTAAGTCAGGTTGGAGAAGAAAAACATGCAGCTTTTTCGTCCGTGTTTCCTCAAATCCTCTTTTCTCACTAACTCCCTGATTTATAGGGCATTATTTCAATCCTTGCTTTCATCATCTGTAAACTAATGATGCTGTTTTGGTTGTGGGAATTCTATATTCAGGTGGGTACTAACGTTCCTAGAGAAATGGTTAGCTCCTGGTCCTATGGCTCCTACTCAGTTTTTGCACTCCAGTCTCACTGGTGAATTTGCAGCAATTAGAGCAGGTTACTCAAAAGTCAGTAGATTGGCTCTGATACTGACTCACTACATGACCTTGAGCAAATCTCTTTGTTATTTGATTATCCTTTGTAAATGGTGGAATTAGTAATTGCTGCCTTTGTCAAGGAATGGTGGGAGTAAATTCCCTACAGGTTATGCAGTGCCTTTTATAGGAAACCTTGTCGACAAGCAGTAATTATAGCTAAAGCTTTGGGCTATAATGGCCCAAAACCCAGTAGTGCAACTACACAGTATGATCCAGCAAGCTTAAGAGAGAATGAAGTCTTGGTAAAGAATCAGTGTTTAGCAAACTCACTCGTGTATAACATAGTATTTTTGTTTGGGAGATGCCTTGTTCCTAAGGAGATGACTGCACTTGAGACTATACTACTTTAAAGCCAGAGTAACATTCTGTGGCACTGAGGTCGTTCCAACCTGGTCATTACTTGTGCTGACTTTGGAATTGTATCTTTCAGTCCGTTCTTAGCAAGGTGAACACTGAGAGCCTGATTCAATTAAAATAATAGGAATCCATTTATTATATCTGCTCTTAGCATGAGCTTTGCTGATTATTATCAATAAATGTGTTGAAACCAGTGCTTTAAAGCTATTGCAATACAGGCATAGTGTCAGTTATATAATCTTTGTAAAGATGCTGAGTTGTGTTAGATGTAAATACTAAAAGTCTACAGCATCTCTACTTTACCTTCCAAGCCAATGACACTTTCTTTTTGTGTATGCCTTTCTACATACATTACTTTTTTTTGTTAATGGTTTGTACTGAGCACAGATGGAAACTTGTCTCTCAGCTAATTGTAGCACACGCATCAGCTTTGTGTCTAGCAATGAAGGAAGCTCTGCTTAGTTCAAGACAGCTGAATGAATAACGCACAATTCATGCAGGGAAGCTAATTTTGGAGCAGTGTTAATGGACTAAAGAGCAGCACAGTGTACAAGTGATGACAGTAATAATGTAAGGAATATTAGATAAGTAGTAGCCGTTTGCCAGATGAGATTTCTCCTTGCTTCTATACTTATAAGTAGATGCTTGTGGAATGTATCTTCTCTCAAGAATATCTATGTGTTCTTGTTCCTGAACATCTTTTTGCATTTATGCAGCTTGGAGTAACATTCCATGTGCTCTTATTTCTTTCAGAGCCTGCGCTCAGTGAAGATTTACAGCAGTCCTCAGCTGTGTCTAGCCCAACACAGACAGGCCCTGTGATGTATATGCCATCAGCAGCTGGTGATTCTGTTCCAGTCAGCCCTTCCAGTCCGCATGCCCCAGACCTTAGCAATGTATGTAGCACTATGGGGAAGCCTTGTCCATGTTTTATAGATCTGGGTTTCTCTGAATCGCTGTACTTCTTTCTCCCAAGCAGAGAAATCTCAAGTATCCAAAAGCCCAAAGGTTATGACATTTTTCTTTGACATCTCAGCTCCATGCTTTTTAGAGGGATCTGTTTGTTTGGAACATATGGTTCAGTGGTTTTATTATTGTCCTTCCACCTATAAAATTTCTAAGCCTTCCTTTCTGTGCAAAGTTTGTTGATGTACTTTCAGGGAAGTGGAATACATCCGCACATGAAGTCCAACTCCTTCCTGTCTGGAGGTACATATTGGCTTAGTTTCCAAGTACTCTAATTAGAGGCTGTGAGCCAATAACGTCTAAAGTACATAACTACAATCAAGTTTGTTTACATATGTAATCTCAGAGGCTTAGCCTGTGCATATTTTGTGTTGCATTATAGGATATCCTTGATTCCCTCCCTCTCCTACTTCTAGAGATAGCTAAACTCTGGAATATGTTTAAGAAATGCCCCACATTGTTTGTAGTGCTTTATTTTAGTTGTACGTACAAGGAGGGAGATCTTTAAATGCTGAACAGATACACACAGACAGATAAGAAGCCCATGGAATGCTAGACCACTTCATTTTTACTGAGGTTTTGGTGTTGGTTTTTTTTTGTTCGTGAAGTCTTTCCTGTTTGCACTACTGTTGATAAGGTATGTAACCTTTTCAAATGGTTGGTCAAGGTTTTGAGAAGGTAAAATGACATGAGTTAACTCATTTGAAACTGGTCAGAATTAGGTGAACTCTTTTAGGACCTCTATTTTATCTTATTCCCTCTCTTTGAAAGCAGAAGCTGATAGTTTGGTTTTTATTAGTGCCAAAGCCAGCCTAACAGTTCATAGTTCTCCTGAATTTGATTGCGGCTAGAATTCCAGACAGATCTTGGAAAGTCTGGACATAATATTTTCTCTCACTAAATAACACTGGAAAGTACTAAAAAACAAAACCCCTTCATCTTTTGAATGTATCATCTAAATTCTCTGACAACTGCAATGAAATTGAAGATATCTTCCACTTAATAGACCATTTAGGTCTTTTCTGTCTCAAGCTCTTAGTCTTTTAAACAGTCTTTCCTAATCCTTGGATATATGCCAAATGGCAACACATGTCTTTCAGTGACTTCATCACTCCACAGGGCATCTGCATGTAGCTTGCAAACAAATATGGCTTTGCTGGCGATCATTTTACATGATGAATTAATCAGAGAAGAAAGTCCCTGTAGCAGCCAGCCTCACGTGGCCTGTTCTGTTTTGTATTTGTACTGTAGGTGTGGAATAAATCAGGAACTCTGCCAACTAGCCCCACCTCCACCACAGTGAGTAGTATCTTTGCAACTGTAGGGAAGCATGGACAGCAGAATGTCTGTATAAAAATAAAATCAAAACATTGTAGGATGCTCCTTCTTTCTAATATGAGCCCAGACTGTGCCACATTTGAATCTGTGGTAGCAGTGACTGTCTAAATGTTGTCTGAAGCACAGTCATGCTTGCCAGCACAGGCAAATAATTTCTTGTCCCAGAAAAATGGGATATCTGCTTTGATCCAAGTAGGCACTTTCTGTAAAACTCATCTTAATCTCCTTTGCTGCTGTCTGTGGCTTCATCTACAGTGCAAAACTAGCCTTGTTGCATGTGGTTGTGATCCCTGGTTATAGTCCAAAGAACGGAACTGTTGGAAATCCTCGGGGTTTTTTAATGCAGCTTTTGCTACTTGGCTTATGCCTGCATTAAAATGTTCAGATTTCCAACTGGAAAGCGAAAGATACAGTCTTACATGTAGCTCAGATATGCTTGGTTGTTGTGACTGCCGTAGCACCTTTCCAGGTTTCACACTACTACGCAGAGTGCAGACAGGACCCACTGTAGCCTGAGGAAAGCAAAGAGAGTTTTGGGCAGGTGTGGAAACTTGATCAGTCACATCCGAGGCCTCAAAAAGAATAAATGTCACTAGAGCTGTAGGTTGGTTTTTATAAGGCTGCACTCCAGTACAAAGTAATGACAATACAACCATAATTGTGGGACTGTATAAATCCAGTATCTACTGGAGCTTTTTCTTGGTCTTTAATTACTGTTTACGGTAAGCTTGTATGCTTGTGTTGACTGTCAGTATAATCAATGCACAAACAGTGAAGTGAATGAGCTCTTCTGTGGGATGCCTCTCCTCTTCGAGTCGTTGCTACTGGCTGGCTGTACTTTCCTGACACTTGTTCCTTCTGTTAGATTCTTTGTAGGAACAGCAGTCTCGGAAGCCCATCTAATATATGTGGGTCTCCTCCTGGTGCCATTGGAAAGCCACACAGCTTGGAGACCATTGGTTTTCCTCCAGACTCAGTAACAGCAGCCAGCAGCTACAAGAAAGCACCGGGGTTTGAGCGAGAAGATCAGGTGGGGGCCGAGTATTTGAAGAGTTTCAAATGCCAGGTTAGTAGGGAATATTGGCTGGAAGAGTTGGGGGGATGAGGAAGAATGAGAAATTGCCCAGTCTAGCTTGAATGTATTTTTATTTTTCAAGGAAGAAAAATGAGAAGGCACTAATCTCATTAGCAGTTCTCAGATCTATGCTGTTGTTTTCAGCCTCCCTTCCAGTCTCCTCCATCTTACATCTGTTCTTGTCTGCCTAGCTGCCATCACACAAGTTGAATCTGCTGCTTGTTTTCCTAATCTCTCGCAACTTCTGTCCTGCGTTGACCCTGGGTAGCTTCCCACATATCACTTCTTGCTCCTTCTTTTTTCTCATTTAGGTCTTTGCCAAGAGTTGCTCTTTCTTTTGCTGTATTGTCTCATGGAAACTCATCCTTCCTTCTCTGTTCTTACTCCGAACTCTTACCTTGATCTCTGTTACTTAGTTTGTCTTCTGTTTTCACCATTCATTTCTCCGATGTATTAAAAATGTCACGTTAGTTGTGTCTTTCTTCTCTGGCTGTATCACTCTGGTCCTTGACTCTCTCCTGTGACTTCTGTATTAAATTTGAATTCCTCATTCTCATTTGAAGAACCCTCTGCAATCTTACCCAACCCACATCTCCGACATTCCCTCTTATCCCTTTTGGACATCCCAGTCTTGCCTTGCTGCTTCCTCAGTCTTCTCCTTCTTGGTGTTGTGCCTTATTAAGATTGCTCCTTAAGCCTAGAACAGTCTCTTCCATCTCTTTTTGCCACATGTGAGCCTTTCTACAGTCAACTTCTTATTGTGAATTTCCTTTCTTGATCTTACAATTAATAGTTTCTCTGCACCATCCCATCCAAATCAGCTGAGTCAAACCCAGAGCTTAGATCTCAGTTTTTATTCCTCACTGGGTTTGTAAATGTAATAGAAAAACATCTCCATTTAGGAGAAGGACTAGCTACTTTCATGAAGAGATGCCTGCAAAAATATTTCCTACAAGGTTGTTTGTTTTTTTTTTTTTTAAATCCAAAAAGGAATAAAAATACCTGGTCTACGTTGCTTGAAAACAGATGTCAAGAAATGCTGCTTTCAACTGTCTGTAATATTAAAGAAGCTAGCCTTAATAAGCTAATACTGCTGCATTAGTATTGCACTGCTGTGAGAAAACAGTGGAAATATCCCATCCAGACAAGATCTTGCATAAAGTAGTTGGATTCAGAAGCAGACTCCGTGGGTTTTGTTTTATTTATTTTTACAACTTTGGGAAAATATGAGCAAACTTTGCAGTAGAACCAGTCTTGAACACTGTTCAGTCTAAAATGATTTAGTGACAAATACAGATTAACCTATGTGCACGTACGCTCTCTTATAAATGCTTTCATTGTCTTGCCGAACGTGGATGTGGCTTAGGAAATTGGGAATTGATGCAACACATCTTTGAGGGTAAAGAGCAGACCGTGCTGTGATCCTGGCACTTCTTGCAGGCACAGCAGCTTGTAGCAGTTGTTTAGAGACAAAAGAAAAAACATGTGCTCGTTCTCTATTGCCTCTGCTGCAAAGGAGGAGTGAACCCAAAGCCGAAGGACCGAGAGAACCCCTGTTTCCTGCCAGCAGAGGCAGGGTGCCAGGGAGGCCCTGCCTTGGAGAAAATGGGCAGCAAGCCTAAGCCAAGGAGAAAGGGGATGGAGCATGAATAGGACTTTTAAAAGGAGGGCCAGATGATGAGCATTTGTCTGAAGTCCAGGCTGTGCTACAAAGATACTGTATTCAGGTAGCATCTTACGTAATTAAGTAAAAACCTGTGTTAAATGACTGAAATCAATAGCTATTAAGATATAGACAGAAGTAATCACAGTTGCCTTGTGCTAGGCTTCTGCAGACAAAATTAGGTGTCTCGTAAGTGTCCTGATTTAACTTTCTTTTGATCTATAATTACTTACTCTTTAAAATCGTCTGTAATTCCCTTTGGCTGCAGTGGGCACCAGAGATTCTCACATACCCTATAAATTAGACCAATAATTAGGCATTTGACTTTGTTCATTCATATTTGAAAACTTAAGAGACGCTCTGGCTCAGCTCTGCCATAGGTTTGTCATTTCTACTCTGTAGAATTAGTACAAATAGTTTCTGTCTTATTAGAATGAAAAATGCACCTTCTGTGTTAATAGGTTCCACATAGTTTGTGGTAAGGCTGAGCCAGCAGTGAAAGCTAAAAATACTTTTCCTGAGTCCCAAAAGGTTTAACAAGCTGGAAAAATGCTGGCTGTACTGGAAGGACTTGAGTGCCACAACCAGGAGGTGTTCCCAAGTCCTGACACACAGACAGTAGGTTTGTTCCATGCTGGTCAGAAAACATTTGGTTTCACTCGTAATTTATGTCCCGTTTTCTTCCCTGACTGCAGCAGAGTGAGCTGGAGAATTTCAGCCTGCCCTTTGAATTTCTGTCTTGATGTATGCCCTTTTTAATGTTACTCAGAGCTAAAGGAGACTGTCTTAGTGGTGGCAATGGGTTTGCTCCATTTTTCGCTGATGTGACGTGAATCCAGGGCCATGGAAATCGAAACTAGCTTAGAAATGAGTTCATTTTTTCTCCTCCTTAAAGAAAAAAAAAAACCCTTCCAGTAAGACTTAACTGCACCAGAGCCAGCTAGCTCCATTGGCAGGAAGCCTCTGGGGGGGGGTGGGGGCGGGCATGGCTGCGTATGTGCCTTCACTTTAGCTGCTGACGTCTGTTGATGGCACATTTTGTGTTCAGATGAGTGTCACACAGGGTCGGGATGTGTTGGATAATCGAGCGGGCGTGTTATCAGACACACGCAGATGCGCTAACGTAATGCATCTGTTGCATGCAAAGGAAAACAAGCTTGTGATCGGTTCAGGGGAGTTTTGCCGTATGTAAACGCACTGCATGTTGCTCAGGGAGGCGTGAGAGAGTGGTACCCACTGCAGAAGGATCTTTGTGTCCGTATCTTAACTACCCCTGTGCCAGACTTTGACCTCCCCACCTGCCCATAGGCATGCAGCTGAGCAGAGAAAACTATTTCATTAAATAAAACCAAGAGATGAATTCTTCTGCTGCTTTTTCACCTGTCTGGTTATGTCATCCTTCTCCAGCAATCATTTATCTTTTTTCATAAGACTGTTTAAGCCAAAAAGTCAAGGCATATCACTGCAGATAGTGTGTTGTCTCATGAGCTGCTGTTGTACAGCATGCTCGAATCTCCCTTGCAGAGATGGTGACTGCCTGCATTTGGGATAAGAAGGATCGAGCGGACTTCGTGTCTGGAATATGTCTCTGATTCAGACTTGGGGGGTCAGAGAGCGAGTAAACAAGCAGCCCTGGCTCTCAGCACTTTTTTGCTCCCTCTCTGTGCCTGGAGGGTGTGATTGATCTCCCTGTGCCTTACGCAAGTAGCAGCAGGAGAGGAGCAGAGCAAGGCCTGCAGAACAGACCATCACACACTGACAAGCTCAAGAGGCCACTTCCTTCCCACCTCTGGTTATTGCAGCTCAGAATTGACTGATGTTGTGAGGCAAGAGGGTTGATATCTGTTAAGGATATAGTCCTGGAAGGTCCTTAAGCTGAATTTTTAGGCTGGATAGTGGAATTCTAAATGTATGTTGGCATTCATGCAATTTTGCAATTCCAGACAGCCTTGACCTCGCTTATGTTCTATAGCTTTGAGCCCTCGATATTAACAGATGGGGTAACAATTTTTTTGTTTAAATCAGTTTTGATGATGTTGCCTTTAAAATTGATTAGTTATCGCTTTATTTTACTTGGCAATCGTAGCTGGGAGCTGGAAAAGTTTGAGGGAGAACATAATCTACATGCTTTATTTTCCCAAAGCTGAAAAATGTTTACATAATTTAAAAATACAGTGTGCCTCCCACCGTTTCTGGCCCTTTTTTTAGATACTGGTAGGCTGATGAGTTATTTATAGCAAGGCAAAATAATTCATTTTTGGTCTTGATTCTTAAGATGTCCTTTGTGTTAGCAGAGGACTTATAGCAGCATTGAAGGCAAATGTAATTGTGACAAGTCTTTGCATAACTATAGGAGTGATGTCTCGGTATATAGAAAGCAAATTTCTTGGGGTGTTTTCGGTTTGCTATGCTTTCCTGCTCTCCAAATTCTCTAGTGCCTGGAGCAGGCTATAAGAGAGGAGGGGACTGTGTTTCCCATGGCCTCTCCAAAGCCAGCAGTCAGTCATTTTTAATTTTGCTGCTAATCCCTCTGCTTATCTTTTGTTCTGTTTCTTTACTGCAGCAAGCAAAACTGAAGTCCCATTCCCTGGAACACAGGAGCCAGGAGCAACCTTTGTTACAGCCCAAACAGGTATGGTACAGCTAGCAGGGCTCTGAACATATCTCAGTGCTCACACTACCACAGACAAGGACATGAGAAATCTCTGTAGATCCAGACAACTCTGCAGGGAGTAAATGGCAGCCCAGACACTGTTAGGGATGCTCAGCTTGAGGGATTACTTTATGAAGATGGGATGATTTGCTGGAAGGGTTATTTGTGAATGGCTAGACCTGTGTGAGTTCAGGATAGATTCATAGGCCTGGACTGTGCTGGAGAGAGTCTCCAAATTACAGAAAATTGAGCTGGAATGGATCTCTGGAGTCATCTAAGTTCAAGGATTTGGCAAAGAGAATTTAATATCAGGTCCTATGTCATGTGCTGAACTAAGGCGGAGTGAGTGATTGTGTGACCCATGCCTATGATTGCATGCAACCTGTGGGTCACAGGAGTTAATTCTGGGGCAGCCTGAGGGATGTTTGTAATACAGGAGGCAGGGAGGAGGGGGGAAGGAGAACAGTCGGCAGAAATTAAAGAAAAGCTGTTAATCTCTCCCCCACCCCCAGCCTAGTAGTAGCACCAGCCATCTGTCAGGTTGGAAGCAGGCAGGAACAGGTTTGCTGCTGATCTTTGGCTCATTCCTGCATGTTTCTGAAGGGATTCTTCTATAAAGGTGTTTTATTTCCTACCTCTTTCCCTTTTAAACCTCTTGTTTCAGGACATACTGGGTATTCTCCCAGTGGGGAGCCCACTGACATCCAGCATCTCCTCTAGTATCACCTCCAGTCTGGCTGCAACGCCACCAAGCCCTGCCGGCACCAGCAGCATACCAGGCATGAATGCCAATGCCCTTCCTTTCTACCCAACCAGTGACACCGTTGAGTCTGTCATAGGTAACTTTGCCTTTTTAACTTACACTAATAGGGCTTCTTCCCCAGACGTGGATCACCAGGTATGCGAATTGGAATAACACGGGTGTTCCAGTGAACTCCAGTTTTTCATCTCTGTCAGTGCTGGCAGACTCCCGAGGCTGTAAGCTTTTTCTGTGACTGTGACACATCTGATGTTTTCTGCAGGTCATTACGGATGAAATTCACCCACAGGACCAACAGAAGGCCTCTGAGCCACTTTATTCAGAATGTCAGATGGTGTAAAGGGCCTTAGTTTTAGGTTTGTCAAAGTGACAAAGAGGTCTTGGAGCAGGCAGGAAGTCACAGGGGTGTTTTCCACAGCTACAACTCCTTACATTTTAAATGACAATTTTATAGCAAAGGCTACCACCAGGTAGATTGGAAGGACTTGCCCTTCAGAGAGTGTAGGACAGAGGCTATAAGAAAAAGGAGAACGGGAGAGTCCAGAGGGTGGAATCACTCCTCTTAGATAGGTTCAGGTTTTTTGGTCACCTGTGGGGTTTTTTTGGTGTGTTTTTTTTTAATCTAACATTTCTGAGGTGATCTCACTAATTTATTAAAAATAATAATAGAAATGAGTAGACATGTGTGGGATGGAATTATATTGATCATGATTAGTGATGAGGCATATTCAAATAGATAATAACATTTGCACGCATTCATAAGCTTTCTTTATTTTACACTATCTTTGAACCTCAGAGATATTTTTCAAGTGTTCCCTTCCTCTGATATTCCTTTTCTGAGTGGCTCTTCAGCACAGTAGGGACAAAGCACAAGCCAGACCCAGACATGTCATAAGCCAGTGTTACTGCATATTATGAACAGACTTGAAAGAGCAGTTTGGGGAAGACTTATGGGAACTGCTGTTATTTCATCAAATTTTTATTCTTGTATAACGTTTGGGAATACTTCGAGACAAAAAGAAATTGGATCAGGCAAAAGAGCCTGAACTGAAAAGCTGCCCATGACACTTCTGCCAAACCATTTAAGAACAGCTTTGCACAGGGCGGAGAGTAGGGCTGTGCAGGCTGACAAATAGAGAGCGAAGGCTCCTCTGCATGTAGGCTCTTTGGGCCATCCTATCTCTTGAAGTTGTTGGTCCTTTATAACATAATTGGTACCTCTGTGTCTGGCAGAGTCTGCCTTGGATGACCTGGACCTGAATGAATTCGGAGTGGCTGCCCTGGAGAAGACATTTGACAGCAGCACAGTGCCCCACACGAGTGGCATCATGATAGGTACATGAAAGCAACAGAGCTTTCTTTATCTTCTGCCAAGCAGTGTTGCCCAGTCACCTCAGTGGAGCCAGCCCAACAAAGCTCTAAAACCAGTCCCCAAGTAACATTGGTTAAAACAGCAATTATAACAAACTGGCAACCGCTGAGCACCTTTGAAGTGAAAGCTTGCCCTTACTGACCAGCAGAGCTGAGTTCTTGCCATTGGGCCCAGGTGTCTTGGGGATGTTTCTTGAGACTGAATGGGACTTGTGTGATTTTTTTTTTTTTTTTTTTTTTTTTTTTAAGTATGCAAGTAGACTCTAGAAGGCATCTGATACCTTTTAAAACAGGCCAAAGTGTAACGATTTGCATCTTAGGCAGAAAACTCTCCCTAGCAGTAACAGGAAACTCACTGACCTGGTAATGCTATCCATCTGTCACAGAGTGTCATCGTGGTCTGCTGATTTGATTCCTGTAATGTCTGTCTCATTTTAATACGTGGAGGTAGGCTAAGGCTGCTTCTACCTGTCTCTAATGAGTGTTCAGGGAAAAATGAAATGTCTCATAGCTTTTTTGGAAGTGGTTGTAGTTTTTGGCTACCCTTGCTGTGTAAGACAGGTTTTGAATGAGAGTTAACTTTGGTGGTCTGAAAGTTTCCAGGGGAACTACACTGCCTGGAGCTGTATCGAGGTAGGAAGGGGCCTGTGGAAGGAACCCTAAAGAATGTCACTTCCACTTCCCTGCCAAAGATAAGAGCCTGGTCGGAGAGTTTACTGTGCACGTCTGCTGATAGCCCTGCTTCTGCCACCACCCATGTGCAGTGGCTTAGAGACCCCCACACTGCTTTTCCCTCCGTTCGCCTCAGGTCTGGGTGTTACCTGGTGATCTTCTAGGAAGGGAGATCAGGAGGGAGTGGGGAGCAGGGCTGAGATCTCCCTCAATCTGTGTGTGGCAGGCAGAATGACCACTTGGGTAAGAGGAGTGTGATGTCTTTGGAGCATGGGCTTTTGTTTATTTTGGAGGTTTTTGTTCCTGATAGATCCAGGCACTCAAGTATTTCTAAAATGATTAAAGCTAGTCACTGAGTTTTAGTGGCCAAGATCATGACCTGACCCAGCTCGATAGTCTTCTCACTACAGGTTGTTTGGAAGTATTAAAGGCAGAGGTGCATGTTTGAGAAGTGAATTTTTCAATACAAAATATTTCACCAGATACCCAATTCATCTTCTCTTGGCTGGTAGGGACCGAACTCTGCTCAGAAAACCTTTTGTTGCTTTGGCCGATGAAAGAGTAGTCCTTTGAACTCTGGAGGGTCTTCACCTACGTGGTTCATGGGACAGCAGCTTCAGTGCTCCTCTGAAAGGCTGAGAGGGGAATGAAACGTGTTGAGAAGCGGAGGGAATCCCGCGGGGCGTAGGAAGGAGAGAGGGAAGCTAACGCCTTCTGCTCTGAGCTCCTGCACTGTGCTCTGGCCCATACTTCATGGTCATACATAGCCATCTTCTCTGTGTGTTCTTTGTCCAGGTGGGAGTTTGCTGCAAAGTTCTGCTCCTGTAAATATCCCCGGGTCCCTTGGAAGCTCTGCCTCCTTTCACTCTGCCTCTCCTTCTCCACCGGTCAGCCTCTCATCGCATTTCCTCCATCAGCCCCAGGGACACTTAAGCCAATCAGAAAACACATTCCTGGGGACATCAGCTTCTCATGGATCATTAGGTAAATGCACAGTGTGTGTGTCCCATGTACATGCCTGTCTGTGCTATGTAAGTATTTTCTTTTACGTTAGCTTTGATTTTAATGTATTATTTCACTGCTGCCATTTGTATCTCTTCTTCCTATGAGAACTGCAACAGCATTAGAAGCTGCTTTACTGAAAATCAGCTAATACCTTGTGAACAAGAGAGGAATTCCCTCTACTTCCCAAGTTTCTAGGTTGAGAAAAAGGGACAGATGGGTTAAGTGACTTGCTCTGATGATACCTTTCAGGGAAAAGAGCTCTGCCTTTTCCTGCCAACGATGCTGTGCTGAGACTTCCCTTTACATAAAGCCCAGAGTTGGATCCTCAGCTTTACTTGTTTAAGATGGGGGTTGCAGTTTTCCCGTGGGACTGCTTGTAGGTCAGATTGGTTTCTGGAACCTGTAGAGCAAGCTTGGGTCATTGTACTTTTTTCTCCTGTTTGGCATTCTGCATGCAGTTTTGCAGTATGGACTTAGCAAAAAGTTACGATGTTCCAGCTTTGTCCTCTTTGTTCCGTTTTCTGTTTTGTTTTGTTTTAATTTCTTGCCTCTTGAGGGTCTGTTTCCTGTATGAGGGTCTGTGAAGGGAAGACAAATTGCTTTGGAGCTTCAGCTGTATTGAACAGAACTGGGAACTGAGGGGCTCAATCTGTTTTATTATCAAGATGCAGGGTTACCTTGAGAAATAAAACTGTTGGGGCTCAAGGCTACAGTGACACTGACTCTGCTCGTTTCTGTTAGTAACAGCAAATATTAGTTCTCTCTATTGATACTAGATGTAAATGCTTCTTCAAAGTTGAGATGCGCTTTAATCTTTAATATTCAGTTTAATTAATAAAATGATTACATGCTTTTGTAATCTATTTCTGCTTGCACTTATCTGTGTAACTGCTTCCTTTGTTTGTGAAGGCCAAACCCATGCTTTCATGCCTTGCAATTGCTATTTGTTTGGCTTTAACAGCTTTTACGAGTACTGTAATAAGAAAAGAGACATGAGAGGGCATCTCTGCTATTATTAAGTCTTGAGGCTGGCTTTTCTTCCCAGTTTCAGTAAGAAAAGGAAAACTTGTTGATAAGGCCTGCTTTTAATTTCAGAAGAAACAAGTTAAGCAGTTATATTTGTCTTGACTATGTAGCTCTACAAAGAAAAGACCAAAGAAATGCAGGAAGTTCACAAATGCATTTAAATACTTGATTTTTAAGAAGAAAAGTTGGGCATTTTCCTGTAATACAACAAAACACGTTTTTGCTGAGGTTTTGATAAGGTATTTAAATAGTAACCTAGCAGTTGAGAATCTGGAATCTGTCTGTTCCATGTGACTTGCTGAATACACAATAAGTTAGTGCATATTTATTACTTATTTGTATTGCAATTGTATTAAAAATACCTAGTGCTGGGCTAGTTCCCACTGTGCTAGATGCACAATGTGCAGAGAAGGCATTCCTGACCAAAGGGGCTTGCTACTTCAAATGTGAAATGAGAACAGCAGGTGGAAAGAGGGAGTGAAAAGAAACAAGATGATAAGCTTGGTCAGCATTATGGCAGAATTTGTGGCTTGCCAGCATCTTGCTTAGATTCCCTTTCAAGTAAACTGGAGCTTTAAAAACAAAATGTGAGCTGAGGTTCCATTAAAATTTCTTACTCTCAACTGAGCATGCTTCAGAGCAGCTGAAATGGATCTATGGTAAGTGGCCTGAGCCAGTGAAGAGCCCTTTTTACTCTGCTGAATGACTTGTTAATGCACCTAAGCCCTTAGTGAAGACAAGTTACTATTTTTCAGCTGTACATTTGTAGCTGTGTCTTGGCTGGTACTAAATGGGAAGTAAGTGGTGTTGGGTTAGCCCTTGCTCGGTGGCTGTTGAGCCCAGGGCTTGCTTGCAAATAGTCAGTTCGGCTGCAGTAAGATCAGAATTATCAACTGCAACTAGATTTAGGAATGTCCATAGTTAGTGGTGAGCACCACTAACGAAGATGACTGCTACATCGAACTGGTGCATGTTTGGGTGCACAAGAGTCCACATCACTCAGTAGCTCTGTCTTGATAGTGAACTTGATAGTTCTCCCCTGACTGCAAAGTGTGGATGCTTATTTTAAATAAAACTATTGTCATTATTAAAAGAGCACAAACCTTGGAGTTTGTGAAAAATAGCCAGTTTTGTTTACAACTGGTTTTCTACTGCTTTGTCTCCTAAGCCTTGAATTTCTTCCTGAGAAGATAAATTATTTGAACAAGCTAATATAGGGAAGTGATTAGTTAGTTTTCTCTGTTGCCTGTCACTAGCTTTACGCTAGAACTCTGCAGGGGATGAAGCTGGTGTCTATACTATCGCCTCCACTTGTTTATAAACAGGGTTCTCCAGTTAGTGCTGTTTCTTGTATATGCAAACAGAAGTGATGTTGGTGCATTTTGGTCTCACTGCTTGGGAAGTGAGACTGCTTTTCTAAGCACCAAGCTGAGGAGACAAAACCAGCAGTTTTCTTAGGGTATAGTGTGAGAGAAAGCACCACCTGAGATTCAAGCTGGTAGTCAGCTCTGCTTTAAAATCGATGCTTCTAAAACCAGCCTGGTTCAAAAGTTGCTTCCACTCAGTTTCTTGGGTCCTCCCTGTGTCATTAAAGTTGAGGCCTAATGGCGTGAAACTTGCCCTATAAAGTCCATCTATGACCAACTCCTGGGTCCTGGGGATGAACGCAGTTCTTAAGATGATCGTCGGTTTCCTATGTACACATTTTGGAATCTTAGATTTCACAGGGGTAGGGAGGAAGTGGGGAAAATGCCAGCACCTGTGACATAACCCTCTCTATTTCCCTGTGAAACAGGTTTAAATGGGATGAACAGCAGCATATGGGAACACTTTGCTTCGGGGAGTTTTTCGCCCAGTACCTCACCTGCATTTCTGTCAGGTCCAGGTGCTGCGGAGCTGGCACGGCTACGACAAGAACTGGATGAAGCCAACGGCACAATAAAGCAGTGGGAAGAGTCTTGGAAACAAGCCAAACAGGTACTCGAGCAACTCCTGGGAAGAGGGATTAGGGGGTGTAAAGGAGTAGGAGGGTGGCAGCCTTTAATGAGAAGCTTTCCAGATGTTGAGGTGATGGGAAGAGCTGTAGGTTTTACAAAGCATTCTTATTCTTTCTTCTGCCTGGGCAAGGGGGACTGGATCACTGCACCTGATGTGTTCAGATGCTGGACACACAAAGCCACGTGTCATAACAGATGCACTGAGGTGCTTTGCTTGACAGTCTTTTAGACCTGGCAGTTGACTTAGATCCATGACAATTTGCCAATTTGCAAAGTTCATCCTCTTAACAGTGTGAGCCAAACATGTAGAACCACAGCCCGACCAGATGGGGTGTGTGGAATGAGCAGCACTTTCAAGCGAAGCTCCAAGGGTGTTTAGGAAGTTGGGAACGGGGCAGATTGAGCAGAACACGCTCCTGGTGAGGAGCGTATGCGAGTGGATAGTTTTGCCGGGGACTCTGTGTTGGAGGCTGACTGAGTTTTCAGGCTGCTTCTTTTACCCTCTTTGTTGGAACCTGCAGGCTTGTGATGCTTGGAAAAAGGAGGCAGAGGAAGCAAATGATCGCGCCAACACAGCTAACATGGAATGTGAACTGGCCCGTGAGCAGAGGGAAGCCTTGGAGCTGCAAGTGAAGAAACTGCAGGAGGAGCTGGAGAGGATCCACACGGGCCAGGACCCTCAGTTTCTGCGCTCCTTCTCTGACCTGGAAACCCTCTCGCTCTCTTCGCTTTACACGCTTCAGAAACAGCTGCGGGCAAACCTGGAGAAGGTCGATAAGGTGAGTGCCTGGGATGTGCAGGGCAGAGCCTTGCTCTCCCTGCTCCCACAGATCCCTGCTTTTTTCCCTTTTCTTTAGTACTGCAGAAATCAGCAGCCTATCAAAGCAATTCCAGGTGGATGTAGCCCAAGTGAGTTTTAGCCAGCTTACAGGAAAATACTTACCTCTTTTTTGTGCCTAAAGTACAGAGTTTAAGCCAATCAAAGCTGCTCTGTTGATCCTAAAAGTCCTAAAAGACAACGTGCTGTGCTGCTTTGCTTTCGCTTCAGAAGGTGAATGGGTGGACAGCTGCAGGTCCCTCCCCTGCTGCCTCCTTGCTGCTCCCCGAACTGCACGGCACAGGATGCAGGACGGGAGCCCTTTGGCTTTGTGGCTTTGCTCATGTTTTGCCCTGTCCCCCTCTCTTGCAGGCGGTATTTCAGATGCAGTCAGTGAAATGCCTTAAGTGTCAGAAGGAGAACCGGGTGGTGTTACCGTGCCAACACGCAGTGCTGTGTGAAACGTGCGCCGAGGAGGCCGAGTGCCCCATCTGCCATCCCAACAGGCCCCACTCTCTCCAGTCGTGACCTTCCAAGGACACTTGTTCTAATCATATCGTATAGAACTTTTTAACTTTATACATACGTACATATATATGTATGTGTACATATATATATGTATGTGTATATATATATATGTATATGTGTGTGTGTATGTGCATGTCTGTGTATGTGTGTATATATATGCACACACAAGCACATACACACACAAAACAAAAATTAGTTGCAGAGCACTTTTTAATATTTTACATCCCGTATCTAAACTGCCCCTCACCCGTGCCCCACTAATTCTAACTCTTGAGGAACTTTGAGAGCTGTTTTTAATACAGATCAAAGGGCCGTTTGCAAAGAGTCTGTGTTTCTCCTCTTTTTCTATTTAGGTGATAACAAATTTTTGACTATTTCCAGAAGGATTTAGAGTGGGCAAGAGGGGCTTCCACGTGCTTTCCAGAGGAAGAGTTGAGATCACAGGGAGGATCGAGGTGGATTGAAATGACTTGTTGATGTCTTCAGCCTCCCTGCTCTTTCACTGACCCAGCTTGGTTAAAGCCGTCCTCCCTGATGGAAGCTCCGCTGGGTGCCTGCCTGGTGGGCCTCACGTTGCCGATCTCTGAATGTGCAGGAACTTTGTCTGTCATTTAATCAGCAAAGTTCGCTTTTTAAATTTTTTTTACACTCTTTGTATATTTCTATGAAAAGAAGAAAAGAGGGAAAAAAAAAAAGTATTGGACCTAGAGCAAGCCAAACCCCAAAATTCAGTGACTAGTGTTCATTGCTGATACAGCTAACGTGTTCCAGGTCTGAGCAGCCTTAGAAGTACTGCCCTTGTGTGAGCTAAAGCCCTTTATGAAAGAAATATGGATGCAGAGGTTAGTTCTCTCCAGGCCACCTTTGTCTGGTGGTTGTCTCGAGACTTTCTACTGTTTCAGACCAGATTAATTTTGTTTTAGCCACAGGGACCTGATTCATAGTCACTGCTGAAATGCACGAAACAATTCCAGGTCACCTGAGGACACTCGTGATGAACAGAGTCGATGTTTCCTGTGTCAGCAGCTCAAGGATGGGTTGTGGACTACTGGGTCCAGAAGCCCTCATGCTAGAGATCACGTATGGTGTCTGGTGACAGAGAAAGTCCAACGTGACAGAGAAATGCCACCAGCTTAGGCCTGTCCAGTAGCTGAGCTTTCCTGTGACTTTCTTGACCAGTGTGTCCATTGGGTTTTTATATCAGGTGGATTGCAGTAACCTGCTGGGATCTCAACCAAAAGGCCGCTCAGTTGACTAAACATTTTTATTTTGCACAGGGATGCTGCCTGTGCTACCCCTCCCTGACCTGGAAAAGCACTGGAACCTCCAGCAGCCCACTGTGTAGGAAAACTGAATTTTTACTGGAGCCTCTCAGAAAGCTTCATATTTAATGCAAAGACATAATTAGGTTTGCTTCCATAATTCCACCTTTCCTTTACATGGAAGGGGTTAATATGCATTCCCAGATGATCTCTTAAGTGCAGCTCTGTGTAGTTCTTTTTTTATGTTTTTCCCATTAACTTGTTTTTGGGTTTTTTGGTAAAAATGCTTTTTTTTTTTTCCATGTGTATTTTCTTGTAACTAGCATCAGTTTTTTTTAATTTTTTTTTTTTTATGGAGAGACACTGTTGAGTGATTATTGTGGCTATGTTGTTTGGTTATAGCCTTTGAATGTCTGTGCCATGGGGCAGTGCATCTGCCTTGGTCTGATCTTAAGGAAAGACCTTTTATTAAAATACATGAACGTTTCTTTTTTTAGGAAAAAAAAAATAGAAAAAAAAAAAGTGGGGGGAGGAGGAAAAAGCCCAATTAAGATAAAAATTTACTAAAAAGTTTTTGTAACTAACTTAAATCATAGGAAATAAAGTCTTGAATCAGGTCTTTAATATTTATAAGAACCAGAGCTGATCAGCCTGTTTTGGCTGTTGGTTTGTAACACTTTTTATGAGCGTGGTGGTTTATCTGCTCTCCTGCCTCCCCGTGGGACTGCTCAGGGTGGTGCTGCCTTTGGCCAACCCTCTTTTTTCCAGAACTGCCCAGCACCTGGCTGCAAGACTGCATCTGATTGCCACAGGGGCTCTTCACTTGGTCCCTTCTCTTCAGATGGCACTTGTCCCCTGATGGCAGCTTTAGCTGTCTCCGTGGGACTCAGTCGCGGTGTGACGCAGGGCTGTCAGGGCGGAAGAGAGATTTTGCCCCCCGTTTCCGTGTGGGTGCATTGCGTAGGCAGGGGGTTGCAAGGAAAATTCCAGGGCAGAGAAAGCACGTTTTTTTCCCTTTTGAGCAAAACAGTTTCTCTGTTTTAAAACTTATACTGAAGGACCAAAGAATTCAAAACTTCCCCCGTTTGTGGCCCTTAAATTTTAACTTTCCGTTGCCACACTGCACTCATGGCAGAACAGCCTGAAGGAATTAGCACTAGCCCCTTCCCTTGCCCTCCCCCCCGACGTGTCTCAGCACTCTCTTTGCACAAGCACATAGACTATGTCTCGCTTTCCTCTGGTTCTTTAAGAAACACTTCCTAAATTTAGCTTTCTGTTAATTTGTTTGCTGCTTTAAAAGAAAGTAAAATATCTGAAATGTGAATTATTTTCTTAAGCATCAGATGGAAAAAGAGAACTTCATCTTTGACTATTTTGTGAATATTTGGGGGGGCCACTTACAGGACAATTTCATAAGCGAGTGAGGTGAGAGCAGGGGAAGGGGCAGCGTTTCTGATCCACTCCAGCAGTTATTACCGCCTGCCCCAGGCAGGAAGGATGAACCGTAATCACAGCGCTGCGTTTAAGGCTTAAGAGTCTGTGGTCAGCTTCTGTATGGTGTAAAAAGAGTCTTGTTGAAATAAACCTGGTGCTAATATGTACGGCCCCTGTAATGTACTGTCACGCTTCCTTCTGGAGTGGGAACTCCCTTTTACATGACATGCAGTAACACATCAGAACTAAAGGGGCTTTTTTGGCCCAGTCACACTTCAAAACCAAGTTTTTGGTCCTTGAGGCTTCTTGCTGAGCAGCCCAGCTGGCTGCTGTGAGCACGCCTGGGTCCTGCCTCTTCACACCGACTCCTTATTGGATAATGACATTTTCCTCCCCACATTTTTGGGAGCTTTGGAAGCGTTGACCTCGGTGACTAATTGTGCAGTTTAGACGCTTCTGAGCTGAGAGCTGAGCAAAAGGAGTCTTAATTGTGTTGTGAAACCGTGGTATCTTAAAGGTCAAGAAACTTTTACATTATTATGGAAAAACAATATAGAAGCAGATGGCTCAAGACAGCACTGTCCTGGGTAGATAGATACAAAAAAGCAAGGCTAGAGCTGTAGCCGAGAGCCAGGAGCTGAAGAGTTTTGGCATCGCTTTGGGCTAACAGGACCACTTTTAGATCGCCTCCGGCCTTAGATGCCGTAGCCGCCCGCCAACTGTGGCAAAGACACGATGGCGCAGGAGGGACCGGGGGAAAGTCTCAGAGCTGGAGCACAGCATTTTCCTTAAGCAGATTCCACCCTCCGAAGGGGAGTCGCTGCAGCTGATCCCCTGCCGAAGGGTTTTATATTTTTCCGTACATCTCTGAAGCTGAACCTGAGCCACTTGCAAGGCTTGTGCAGCTGAGACAATGAAGAGAAGTTCTTACCCTGTGGGGAAGCCCGTTACACTGAACGGACTCACTAATTCATTGCTGTTCCACCAGCCTCCGAATCTCCTCTCTTTCTGCTTTTCCCCCATCTGAGAAGGAAGAATATAACCAGTGTTTTCCTCCAGAATTATAACAATCCTTGGAGTGATGGCCAACAGCAAAATAGATGTTACTGATGTAAAACCTAGTGTTTTAAAGGTGAAGTGTTCCTGCAAACTAGTGACTGCAGCGGAGAGATTTCTGGGGCTTCCCCACTCCGTAGCTTCCAATGTTAAAACAAATACCGTATACGTTTTAAAAATAATAATACACACTGCAGTATTTCTGGTGGTAATTCTTGACCAGTCTCTTCCCTGCTTTCCCCAGGAGGAAGGGCACTGGGCAGAAGTGCCCCTAGTCCGTGTAGAAGTTGGCAGAATGGTGATCAGTGGTGTGTAAACCGTGTTGTTGATTCCATGTATAGAACTGTGATTTCAGCTGTCGTTCTCTCGTACTCTGTAAATATGTGTTTTGGCTGTCGGAAACCTGGTTTAGACTCTTTTCTTGGCAGAGTGAATTTGCATGTGGGGCTGGAAAGAACTCAATCTGTGTCACAGTTTCCAAGGGCAGGATGGATTTTTTTTTTTTTTAGAGGACAATAAATTTTTATTTTTTTGCTAAGAAAAAAAAATTATAATAAAGCAGTGTGTGCGTGTGTGTGTGCGCGTGCATGCCCGGGGTGGATGTGCAGCCCCGTGCCCTGCTCTGGGGCTCAGGGAGGTGGGAGAAATCTGTGCGGTGGAGCCCTTGAACAACAGATCGAACACATCTCTGCCTTTCACACGGCCAGTAATTTATTCCTTTTTCAGGTGGTTTTGCTCTTCACTATATGATCGAGATGCAATGGAAGAGGGAGAGAGTCAATGCAGTGGGGTTAGATGGGGCTGAGATGCCTTTGGAAAGGGTAAAACCACAGAGCAAAGAGCATTTTGTCACCCACGTTATTGGTCTTGGACAAGAATTTATCTCTTGAGTGTCTTAATTAATGCTTCGAAAATGCGTCAACCACTTACCCTCAGTCCAATCACAACAATAGTCCAACTCACCCAATTTATATTCCAGATTATTAGTAATGCAATAAAATCAGTAGCTGTAAGTGCCTGCCCCCTTCCCTCTTGTTTTGCAGCAATACCTGCCTGTGTCAGGGTTCTTCACCAGGGTGATGATGATGGGGATTTCTACCTCCTCAGTCTTGGATTTGCTAGGAGCTGTTTTTTTGTGTGCTTCAAGCCATATTTTTTAATACTTTAGGCTGTTCTCCTAGTCCATGGGCTTAGTTACGCTCTGATCATTTAAGGCTTATTAGCCCTTCTCTGTTAGGGCTAGGATTTCTTTTGGAGTGGGAAAAGGCCCATGAAACTGCCTGGGGCTGAGCAAAAACTCAGCTAAAACACTTTGGATATAAGTGCAAACCGCCTCAAAACAGAGGTCAGCCTGTGCCACCTGCTCAGGGCACACGTGTCTGCTGCAGCAAGGACAGCCTGGGAGATGCTCAGCCCAGAGCACCTTAAAGCACAACAATTTTGAAACATACAGCTAAAAAAAGCTAAAACTGTTCAAACCTGTAGCCTCATGTAGCAAAGCCTTGCAATGGAGCGTGAGGCCGGTCGCTAGCAGGTGCCAGCACCAAATTGGCTGCAGTGTGCAGGCGTGGGGCTTCCTCTCTCTGGGGAAGGGACCCTTCTCCGGAATCTTATTTCTCTGCAGAGCTACGAGGGGGGACGGGAATGAAACGAGGGATTTAAGCCAGCAAATGGCTTCCTTGTGAGCCAGCAGCGCCTTAATCCCTCCTGCTGCGGGTTTGGTTGAGCCTGGCCATGTCGCACAGATACCAAGGAAGCTTTTTTTTAATTTATTTTTTCCCCCACCCCCGCATGGAGGGCTTGACCTGAATCGACCCAGCGGTTGCTCTGCCCACCGAGAAAGCAGCTGGTGCTCAGGCACCCGGGCGGGTGATGCTTTTAATTCCCTGGGACACAGCAGCTCCCAGGGACCCACTGCAGCTCAGCCACCCCCTTGCAGGGTCGGGGCAGAGGAAGCTCCAGATTTTTATGTACTAATAATCGCAGCTAAAAGGAGCTCAAAAATACCCACAAATCGTTGGCAGCCACCTGCCTGCTGGGCATTTTTGCTGGTACACCGGGGCCACCCTACATGCCACGCACCCTGCGGAGCTCCTTCTCACCGCTGTCCCTGTGTGCCATAGCAGAGGGACACGGGTCCCTGGCACAGACTGGGGGCAACACCGGGGACGTGCTGGCTGCATCCAGGCTCTCAGCAGCCCAAAGCACTGCAAGGTTTGGCTCCGGGGGCTGCGATGCTCTTTATTGCTGCCCAGGCTCCAGCAAGTTCCCAGGCTGCCTCAGCTCCGGCACGGTCCTTGAGGTCAATCCAATCGGTGGTAAAACACAAAAACACACAAGGGAACTGTGCACATTTTTTTTTTAAAAAAGAAGAAAAAAACCAAAGCAACCTGCAAATACAAACCTGACGGGCTGCACAGGGATGGCTCCTGCTCCAGGCCCTTCTTGTCCAGCACCGTGCAGTGCCGAGGGCATGCACATCTGCCTGGGGCCCTGTAATCATCGCCAAACCACCACGACCAGCCTATCCTAGAAGCCTTTTGCCGAGCCTGAGCCAGACCTGAGCTTTACATACCTCATCAGGCTCCTTCCCAGGCCAGACCCCAGCTCCGTTGGCTCCGTGGGCAGGTCGCTGGGCACTCGCTGTGCTCGTGCTCAGCCCTGCCTGCCCCCAGCACCACTGGGCAGCGGCAGCTTTCCCAGCCCTTTGATTTATACCTCTGTGTAGGTGAGATTTTCTGCAACATCCCGTAACTCCAAACAGCGTTACCCAATTCCCTGCGGAGGAAGCCATCCAGAGATTCAGCATGGCCAAGCCCTCGGCTGTTGCCCCAAAGCACCCGTCACACACAGACTAAGCCCACGCATCAGCTTTATTGCTTTTAATTTAAAATAAGAGGCTTATCCACAAGAAACAAAAGAAAAAAAAGGCAGATTGGCCAGGGGGGGGTTGTCCCCGCGCCAAATCAACGCTGCTGCGTTCACGTTGCCATGCCGCAGCGGTGCAGAGCAGAGGGTTGGGGATGGGGACGGGCGGTGCGGCACCAGCAGGGACACGCTAACGGGGACGGCTGGGACAGCCGCGCGCTTTGACACCCCCCGTGTAGTGTTGCTAGTCCGGACAGGCGAAGGAATCCCCTGAAATACCGTGTGCCCCCCTCCCCAGCCACACGGGAGCATTGCCACCTGAAGGTGGGGGTGAGACGGGCACTGGGAGGTGGTGGGGGGGCAAAGGGACCCCCTCTGTGCCCCTGGCCCCTGTGGATGGCAATGGCTCCAGCACCGGCAAAACTCCCGGGGTCCCACTGGCCAGACCCCCTCATTTCGGGACCCTGTTCCTCCACCTCCCTCATGCCGTCTCCTTGGACTGCTTGGCTCGTTGCTTGCGGAGCTTAACGAAGGCCTGAGCCTCTTTGTCCCCCTTCCTGGACTCCAGCAGCCGAAGGATCTCATCTCCTGCCAGAGAGGAGGGGAGGGATGGTGGGAAACGCTTGCTGCGACCCTCCCCCCCCCCCGACCCCACGGGACCAGCGGGGGCTCGGCAGGGCTCAGCCACGTACCGCTGGGTTTGGGGTGGCTGAGGGGGAGTCGGGTCTGGGGCACCCGTCCCGCATCAGCCTGGTCCTCGTCGGCGTCGAGGCCAGGCAGGTGGCAGAGGGGGAAGAAGGCTTCGCCCTCCAGGTCGTTGGCCCCCAGCGTGTCATAGTCGAACACGGTCAGCAGCAGGCAGGCCCCCTCCTGCCGGCATTTTTCAGGGGGGATCAAGCTGTGGGGGAGACGGGACACAGGGAACTGTCACATCCCATCCCCTCCATCCCGAAATTCAACCTTCCCTCCAGGGACCAAACAGGCTTCCCCAGGGTGACACTCCATGGGAAGCCAACCCACCCCCACCACAATGACCCCAAACCCTTCAAAGCACAAGACCCTGGCACAGCCCCTGCGGGACCCAGGTGTTCGGGGGTGCCTCTACCCCAGCTCCCCCCGTGGGACACCATGGCTGAGCCACCAGCAGGGTGCAGGGGGTGAAATCCCAGGGCAGGACCCAGTTCTCCATCGCAGAAGCTCGGTTGAAGCATGGGGGGGCTGTGGGGATTGGGGGGTGCCCAGTGGGTGTCAGCCCCTACGTACAAGTCAAAGGCTTCATCGAAGAGAGGGTGCAGCTCGTTCCTCTTGCACTGGGTGGTCCGAGCCACCACCTCGGGGAACTCGTGCCGGGGCTCCAGGGTGAGCTGGACAAAGGGGTCACTCGAGCCTGGTGGGATGCAGACATCAGCCCCCTCCCCACTCTGCCCCGGTGCAGCCGGACACACCGGGGTGACTGGTGGGGGGGGGTTGTCCAGGGGACCCTCACCACCACCACCCCCAGCCCACGCTCCTGGGAGGGTACTGGAGCATCCCCAGCCCTGCCCACGCGTGGATCAGCCACGGGTGCCTGCAATAGGAGTGACCTCTCCTGGAGACCTCCCGAAACGACAGCCAAGAGGAGACACTGCACCTTGTCATCCCCGCATATTTTTTTGTCTGATCTGTAGTTTGCACAATGGAAAACAGCCGCCAGCCGGGGCTGCTGGCTTGTGCTGCAACGTGAAGGCAGCGGGATGTGGGCAGTGTCCTGCCACAGCCCACTGGACCACCCTGGCCCAGCCCAATAACCGCCCTTCTTCCCCAAATCCCCCTCCTTGGATGCAAAAGCAAACCAAGACAGAGCCCCGTTACTGTGAGCACTACCCAGGGGTGGATCGAGGACCAAGGACGGGGGGTCCCGGGGGCAGCGGGACTCACCAGCCCACCCATGGGCTCCCAGGGAGCCCACCTCCACCCACCATTGGAGTCCAGCGGGATGAGGTTGACGGCGTTGAGCACTTCCACGCGGAGTTTCTGCTCCGAAGGGCGGTAAAGCGCTTTGATGGTCACGGCCCCGTACTTCTCCGAGCTGGTGCCCAGCTGGGCAGTGGGGTACAAAAACAAGGGCACTGCCATTTGGCACACTCATGGAGGGGATGCCCGGGGGCCGGTGGGGGCTGAGTGGCCGTTTTAGGGTACTGGGGGGGCGATGGGCGTCCTCTTGGATGCAATGGAAGCCCCTCTTGCCCACCGCTGCAGCAGAACTAGCCCCAATAGCCCCAGGACTGGGAGGGTGGTGGGGAAATCCCGCGTTCCCACAGGCTGGCTGTGCTGGGCAGCCTCACATGTGCGAGGGGTGCAGGAAGGGGCTGGGGTCACCCTCCTGACTCTCACCTGCTCTTGGATCCTGTTGCTGAAGTATTTCTGGATGAGCTTGCGGCTGGTGGCGGAGCAGAGGGCCAGGTGGGTCTCCAGCGACTGCAGGGAGAACGAGAAGTGACAGTCAAGCACACGGAGAGGTCCACAGCCCGGGGATGCTCTCCCTGCAGAGCACCCAAAGGAAACCCTGGGCCCCCCCCAGCCCCCCGTACCAGGAAGGCTGTGGAGTGGAGGGTCTCCAGCGGCAGCCCGCAGCCCTCGGCATGGAAGCACAGCTCCAGGCTCTGGGGAGGAGGACGCTGTCAGCTGGCACCCAAACGCTCATCCCTGCTGGGCACACCTCCCCGACCCCCCCAGTACCTTCAGGGCACAATGCAGCTTCTTGTAGCGCTGGGTCGTGGCAACCTGCTGCCCCGCAGCCGCCGACAGCACGGCCAAGGTGTGATGCCAGAGGAGAGCGAGGAGGCTAGTGGGGGGAGGAAGGCTGTCAGTGGGGGTCCAGGGGGCTTCAGGCCTCAGCCAAGGGGCTTTGCAAAGCCTCATGAGCCTCAAAACTGGTTCATCCCATGGGGCTGGGCAGCCAGCCCCAAAGCAGGATGTCCCCAAGCCTTGTGGGGCTGGGGGGGACGTTCCTGCCAAGGAACAGTGACACCACTTCCCCCTGCTGTGGTGCACCCCCAGGGTCCGGGGCACCTTTTGAAGTTCTCCTGGACCAGATGCTCGTTGAGATACTGCAGCTCCGACTCCAGGAACTTCATGAGCGGGATGATGGACTGCAGAGAGAGGAGAGGGGCGTTGGGGAGGGCACGGAGGGGGTCGTACCCAGCAGGGCACAGTGGGCAGAGAGTCAGAGCACAGCTGGCTGGAGCCAGCAGGGCCGGGAAGGGTCCCAAGGGGCTCCCTCCTGCAGCGAGGACACGCGCAGGCTGTGCCCGTTCTGGTCCTGCTGCTGACATGGGTGTCAAACAAAGCATAAGGAGGTCTGGGCCCCATCGCTGGTGTGTCCTGTGCCCCAGGCATGGGGCAAGGAGAGTTGGGGAAGGGTGATGGGGGCCTCCACCAAGCAGGTATGGGTTATTCACAGCTGCCCAAAAAAGATGGCCCTGGTACTTACATCTTCAGGCTCCCGAGTGTCATTGGAAGATGAGAGCTCCTGGATGTGCCTGGCAATGCCCTTTTCCAGCTGCCAGGGAGAAATGCACAGAGGCACTTGGCATTTGCCCTCTGCACCAGCGTCCTCGTGCCCAGGTCCACCTTGTCTCCATCCCAGGAGCACTGTGGGCTCCAGGACCCCTTAGGTGAAACCTCTCCGCCTTGGGCCAGGGGACAAGGCAGGTCAGTGGCAGGTGGTCACCTTGGTGGCCAGGGCTTGCACCACATCCCGGACCTCATGGTCCAGGCAGGAGACAGCACTGTCCAGCTGGTTGTGCAGCGTGTGCTGGATCTGCTGCTGGTCGATGATGGCCCCCGTGCGCTGCTCCAGCTGGGCCCAGTCCAGCTGTGATGGCAGCTTCAGGATCAGCAGTCGCAGCTGCTTGATGTTGTTCACCACGATGCAGAGCTGGGAGAGGTGGGTCTGCTTCAGCGTGTCCCACATCCCCACCAGCTCCATTCCCATCCCCATCCCCATCCTCATTCCCACCCTAGTCCCCCTACTCAGGGGTCAACTGGTCCCCATGAAAGCCAGGCTCGGGACGTCAGCTGGGTGCTCAGCAGCTCATCTCCCTCTCTTCCCCAAAACCATGGCCAAATCCTGCCTCTCCCTCAGCAGTGGACCCTGCCCTGACACCCACCCTGTTGGCTGCTTCGCCCTCGTTCTGCTCGCTCAGCGACAGAGCCTCAGCCCTCTCCTTGATGAGCCGGCAGTACATCAGGGCGATTTTGCACATGTCCTGCAGGAGAGAGGAGAAGCCAACGGGACTCAGCAGGGCAGCACGGGGGCCACTGTGGTGCCAGGTGACCCCACCACATCAGCATGAGACGCTGGCCTCATGGAGGCCATTCATGGAGATTCTCCTCATGGCCATTCTCCTTATTCATGGAGAGATGGCTCCAAGAGCAGGAGAGGAAACTCCAGCTGCTTCTCATGAACATGGCATCCGATGGCAGGGCCCGGTGTACAAACCTCCACGAGCTTCACCATGATCATAAAGGCTTCCTCAGGGTCCGGCCAGTTGAGCTGCTGCCAGGTCTTCACGATCTGGGCGTAGCAGGTGGACAGGTCGACGGTGGACGTGCTGTGCTTGTTGTGCTCCCCAAAGGGTGTCAGCTGGGAGGGTGGAGAAAGCAAATGCGACTTGGCTTGTACGGAAAGGAGCCATCCCAGACAGGAGAGCTGCTCCTTTACTTTGGTGCACTCTGACCCATCACCAGCTCCATACATCCCAATGTCATCACCCAGTCACTTTGGAGAGTGGAGATGAGGATGGATGGAGTGTCCTGAGCTCCCCACATCAGGCTGTGCCCCATCGTACCCTAACCCAGTGCTGCTCGACCATACTGAAGAAGGGGGTCAAGGAGTTCACGGCCCCGTGACTGTCTTCCCTGCCCTCTTCCTAAAGGTTATAAGTGAAGGAGATGCCCTCAGAATGGTCCAAGCATGGGCTCATCAGCTCGCTCAGGCTGCCAGAGAGCAGCAAGGGAAGGGGCAGGGGCATGTGGTGTGGGGCCAGGGTGGGATCAACTGGTTCAGGAGACCACATCCTTTGTTATGCATTTGGGAGAAGAACTAGCCTGCTCCTGGGCTGCAAGAAGCACCTACGTGGTGGTCTCAACACTGTGAGCCAGACACAGCAGCAAGGCATGGAGGGAGTCGGAGTGTCCCCAAAGGACAGAGGGAGATGTTCCCCTCCCTGGGTTACCTGGTCCATCTGGACGGCTCTCTGTGCCCTCTCCAGCGCGATGGTGTATGCCTTCTGCAGCCACTGAGGCACAGCTTCCTTGAACCACTGGTGGAAACTGCTCAGAGCCAGAGGTCCATCCCTGTGGACGAGAGCATCAGCTTCTCCAACTGCACAGCGATGGCATGGGGCCATCACCCCTCCTTGCTGTCACAGACAAGAAACTCTGCCTCAAGGCAGAGGCAGCCTGTAGCAACACGCTAAGGAGAAACCTCCACTTGTCTGGAAATTGAGGTCTCCATCAGCGCCTCTCAGAGATGAGCCTGAAACCCGCTGGTGGTGCTCACATCACCACCAGACACCAACAGCCTGCTCTGCCTGCCGTGGGTGTAATTAGTGATGGAGGTGAATGGGAAGGGTCTGGAGTTCCTCTGAATTGACCTCTCGTTCCCCTGTCTGGCATCTCCCCTCTCTCCGGGTCGGTACCTCTTTGGGAGGAAGTCCTTCATCCGGTAGAGCTCCTGCAGGTTCAGGTAGAGCTGGAAAAGGCTCTCAGCCGTGGGCTTGGACATGCTGCTGTCGACCTCGCGCAGCTGCTCCTGGACGTGCTCTGCGACCTGGCGGTGACCAAGGGAAGGAGGGACAGCTGTCAGCGAGGGTCTGGCTGGGACGGCTTGGTCTGCTGGGGGGGCTCTGCAGCCACAGGGTAAGGGTCAGCTGAGGGGATTCCTCTTCCTTTTGGGTGGCATTTCAGGAGATTCATTGGGTCAAGTCAACAGATGACAGCCACTTTATGGGCATACAGGGAAAGACAGACAGTTTCCATGGCTTGCTCACTTTCCAGGCTTGCAACAACCACTTGACACCTGAAGGGTGGCCAAAAATCTCAGCCTGGCTTCAGACATTAGTCCCACCAGTGCAGAGCAGCCCGGGCTTGCTCACCAGGCTCTCCAGCTCCAGGTAGGCGATGGAGAAGATATCCAACTTCAAGGCGCTGCAAGAGAGGAACAGGGAGTCAGGACCCTGATAGCAAGCCCTCCCAGGCCACGACCTCATCATAAGGCTGAGGACAACACAGCTCTAAGAGGCAGAGATTGGACCACAGGGGCTCTGCTGGATCCCAAGAGTTAAGGAATGAGGCACCAAAGCGCCCTGTTGCTCTAGGCCCAGGGAAGGTGAATGAGGAGAGATCAAGGTCCAAAACCTACTTCATGAAGAATTTATTCCAGATTTTCTGGCACTGCTGAAGATCTCCTATCACCTCCACAAGCAGTCTGGACAAGGCTTTACCATTCTCCTCCATGGTCTGCAAAGGAAGGAACAGCTCATTTTGGATGCTCAGTGATTTTGAGATGACCTGGGCTCCGTTTTGATCTGATTTATTTCTATGATTTGTTTTTGTGGGGCAGTAATCTATTATTAGATCCACGTTAGGAGCACCAAGAAGTTGTCAGTAACATCCATTGTCACCATGTGCTTGCGTGGCTGGGGACCACCTCCTGTTCTCCTGAGCATCGCATCAAGGCCTTAAGCTTCAATGCAACTCAGCAGCTGCAGGTAACATGGCTCATGGTGTTTTAAGCTGGAAACCCAAATGCCTTAACTGTATCAGAAAACTGGAGAAGTCTTATCTCAGCCTTGTCTTCCCACCACCTCGGGCCTCCCACCCCAAGTCCAGCAAATTGATTCCTATAACGTCAGAGTCAGAGATGGGAACTGACCTTCACCATGGGCTTGAGGTGCTGCTTCTTCATGTGAAACCACTCTGTCGTGCCTGACTGCAAGAGAGGAGTCCTGGTGTGACAGCAGGGAAGCAGGAGGAGCAAAGCCAGCTCTGTCACCCCTTCACTCTCCCTGTCCCCTGGGAGTGGTCAGGACCCGGCTCCATGTGGTGGGAATCATAGGCTGGGATCACCAGGTTGAAGAGGGGTAGGTATTTCCCCCCACACCATGGTGGTCCGTGTGGCTTTGCTGAGGTGTGGGCATTGGGCAGGGGATGGAGGGGAAGGGAGAGCCACAGGGTTGCACCTCCCTAGGGCTGGGAAGGGCAAGACCCCTCCCCAGTTCCAGTACCTTGAGCGCTGTGGAGACCATCTGGGGGAGGTCGGGGCTGAGCGTGCACAGCTCATGGAACGCTTTCATTTTGCACATCTGGACCAGGACCCTGCAAAGTGAGAACCACTGGTGAAACCCGGCACCAGCTGGGCAGAAACAGCTGCTCTTTCCCCAGAGACCCTACCCAAACAGATCTTCCCTTCACAGAATCACAGAATGTCAGGTATTGGAAGGGTCCTCAAAGGATCATCTAGTCCAATCCCCCTGCCGGAGCAGGACCACCTAGATCAGATCACACAAGAACGCGTCCAGGCGGGTTTTGAACATGTCCAGAGAAGGAGACTCCACAACCTCTCTGGGCAGCCTGTTCCAGTGTTCTGTTACCCTTACTGGGAAGAACTTCTTCCTCATGTTTAAGCGGAACCTCCTATGTTCCAGCTTATATCCATTTCCCCTTGTCCTATCATTGGATGCCACTGAGAAGAGCCTGGCTCCATCCTCATGACAGTCACCCTTTACATATTTATAAACATTAATGAGGTCCCCCCTCAGTCTCCTCCAAGCTAAAGAGACCCAGCTCCCTCAGCCTTTCCTCATAAGGGAGATGCTCCACTCCCTTCATCATCTTTGTGGCCCTGCGCTGGACTCTCTCAAGCAGTTCCTTGTCCTTCCCAACAACGTCCATCCCCCATGGGGAGCCCAGGACGAGGGACAGGACAGGACAAGTGTCACAGCAGCCTAGAAGGGGGCAGAAAGGGCTCACGCGGGTTTTTGTCAAGCGTACAGGCTTTTCCGTCATGGTGGCCAAGCCATAGGACCCCGGTGCTCGACTCACCGGAGCAGAGACTGGAGCCTCTCCGTGGACCTTGGGACAGAGAGGGGGAAAATGATGCGGTACCTCCGGACGAGGGAGATCCCATAAATCAGCAAGGACTGGAAGGACTCGGCCAGCTCTGCTTTCTGGGCACAAGGAAGGAAACACATGCGGTCGTCCTCAGCGGCAGCCAGAGCTGCCGGCAGGACCACGGCACCGTGGTGGAGGGAGCCCGTGGCCCCTGATCCTTTCCAGGGACGGGAAAAACCCCTGATGCCTCTGGTAGCATCTCCGCGGAGGGGCTGAACTGAGCTTTGTGCTTCAGCCTCATTTCTATGCGTGAAAAAATTCGGAGTCCCAGCAGGGTGCTGGAGTGCTCTGGGAAATGAGGCAGGGAAGAGCAGGAATTGGGTCATATTCAATATTTGCAGGGGGTTGTGATTGACTCGATGGCAGCGATGGAGGAGAGGGACGTCAGTGCAAAGGGTAAAGGCTTCTCTGCGGAGAGGGGGAGCAACGCTGCGGGGTGAAGGGGCTCCCTGACCCATGGGGTGTCCTGGTCCCTGTGGCTGCTTGCTCCCCAGAAACACCCTGCAGCCACCCTGGCACCCCTGTACCCCACAAGCTCCTGCCCTTCCTGGAGTACCGGGAGGGAAACGGCCCCAGGAGCCGGGAGGAGGCTCCGGGTTGGATGCATGAGATGTTTCCCCAGTCTCTGCCCACTACGTGGTGCTGGAGCCCCCTCACCTGCTCTGGCCTCAGGCGCTCCTGCACCCACTGGTACTCGATGCTGGTGATCTGGTGGAGCAGGCAGCTACTGTTGAACTCGAGGCTCTGGTAGAGCTTGCTGTACGCCAGCCACTGCCTGGAGAGGAGGGGGAGGCTGGGCTGAGCCCCTGGGGACAGGGGAGGGCACCCAGGGACCAGCGTGGGAGTGTCTCACCCATGGCCACACTTGGGATGGCAGGGGCAGGACTTGGGTGTCCTGGTGCTGAGTGGGGCAGGGGACAACACCAGCCACGCTGAGCTTGTGGGAGAGACCGGCCACGAGCTCGTGGGAGAGACCGGCCACGGTCAGACGGCCGCGGGGAAGGCACTTGACCCCCACCCCCCAATACCGTGTCGTGGTTCCCCAGGCATAGAGTACTCACGCCATGACCTGGTGGAAGTCGGAGAGGTCCTTCTGTGTGGCGTGCAGGTACAGCACGGTGCTGGCATGCCTGCTCAGCTCCCCGTCCCAGGTGATGCTGCCGGCCTGCGAGGACACGAAAGGAGGGTGATGCATCCTGGAGCAAGCTGGGCTGAGCATGGAGGGGCACAGGCACTGGGCAGGGGTGTGATTTTATGACAGCAGGGGAAATGGGTGCCCTGCAAGGGGGCCAGATGTGGGCAGTCATCACCACCACCCTCCTCCCCATCACGCCGCAGCAACATTTCAGGCGTGGTGGGCTCCAAAGGAAGCCCCCAGCCCAGCCCGGCTGCTGGAGAGCTGCTTCTGCCCCTCGGTACCTGGTGCTGAAGGATCTCGTAAAACACCAGCTGCTGCAGGAGGTGGCGATGGACGGTGTAGCTCGGCTGTGTCCGGCTGCTATTGGTGGCCCTCTGAAAAGAGGCGAAGCAGAGAAGAAACAACCGTAACTTGCCTGAACACAACCAGTGAGGAGGGACCCAGGAACCCAAAAAGCGTGGGTTCAGCCAGCCCTGTCTGAAGCCACGCCAAGGGGTGCAGGTGCAGCAGGGGTGAGGGCCCCCCATGCTGGTGTGGAGTTCAGCAGAGGGTCAAGCAGGTTTCCAGCACGTGCAAACCCTGGTGCTGGCACCTCTGGTTCTGGAGCAGGGATCTGTGAGGAGACGGGCAGCTATCCTGTCCTGCCAAGGCAATGGAAAGGGACCCCCTTGGCCACCCACTCCCACCTTCTTGTGAGTCAGCAGAAACTGCAGGTGACACTGTCCCCGGTTGGGGTACGTCTCTGTCCGTGGCTCCAGCTGGTACCACTGGTCGTCGCAGCAGTGCAGGTCCTGCATGCACAGAGACAAGGGCGAAGCCCTGGGCAGCCTTCAGGGGTGAAGGATCCCGCTCAGGGACCAGGTCCCGCTGCGTTAACGGGGCAGGAACATGCTGTATTGAGTAACCATAATATTTGATTAAAAAAAGAGATGTTTGACCACCAAGTGAGTGTGTTGGACTGCCCGGAGCACCTGCCACCGAGCTGGAGTCCGTGGCACTAATTCACAGCTCTGAGCAGGGATCCTGGGTGAGCTCGGTGCTGCCACGGGGCTGGGGTCCTGCCCGGAGCCCGTGAGATTTAACCAGTGCCTGGGGAGTCACTTGGAGGAGATGGGGGCACCGTGGCACTCACCTTCAGGCGAAGGACCACGTTCCCCAGGAAATCATCCTGCCCTTTGTCTTTGCGAGCATCTTTAAAGATCCTGAAAGCGTGAAGGCGGAGGTGAGGAAGTTTCCTCCAGCCATGACCCAGCCATGGTCGGAGTGAAGAAGGGCAACACAGACCTGCTGCCCGCTCTCCCTTCCTCCCTCCCTCCTTCCAAAGGCAATTTTTAAAATCCAGCAGGCAAATTAGCATTTTCCAGCCCCTCTTTCCTCAGCAGTCATTGGGGCCATGCCAGCACCTACCGTTTGAGGCCGTGGAGGTCCGTCAGCTCCCCCAGCTTGTGCCGCACGGACTCTACCATGTCCGAGTCCCTGCGCGCGGTGAAACCCACCGCGGGGGAGAAAGGAGGAAATTCAGGTGATGGCAAAATAGCCCAGGGAGCCGCAAGGGCAGCAGAGAAGGAGGGAAAACATGTTGGGACTGAGGCCACCCCTAAAACCATCTGTCCAGCCAAAATCCACAAGCACATGGCTCTTTTTGCCATAAATAACAGAGGCAAAGCCAGCCTGGGCTCGCTCTGCTCACACCGGTCGCATCCTGCACTGTGCACTGCTCCCGCAGAAAGCAGTGGGGAAAGGGGTCCCCAGTCAGTTTCCGGGGCTTTTTAAAGGGTGCACGTTGAAGGACCACCCCAGGGACCCTCCCAGGAGGCAGGACCCCGCTCAGGGCCGGGGGTTGGGGTCGCTGGCCAGGGGTGCTGTCGCTCACCACATGTCCAGGTGGAAGCTGGCCGTCTCCACGTCTTCAAACTCCCTGCAAGGCACCAGCGGGACGCCGTTACTGGAGCAGCGCCCGAGGGACTGGCCGCGAATGGGCAGGACAGCCGGGGCGGAAAGGTGGGTGGTCCCTCCCTGGGGACAGCCCAAACCCCCTGCACAGCGTGGGGAAGCGGTGGGGGAGCCCCGAGGGAGGGATTTTTGCCACGCTTTTGTTTTTCACCTCCCTGGACCTGCTGAATGGGTCAGAACAGAAGCATGGCAAGACCCAGGGGGCATTGCCAGAGCAGAGCCCCAGCTCTGGGTTGGGCCGAGCAGTGAACCCCCCCCATCCACCCCCGTGAGCCCTGGGCACCCCTCCAACAAGCAAAGCCAAGGGGTGGCATATTACAGGATGAACGTCTCATCCCACACCGGGTTGAGGGTCTGGCTTATGACTTGTGTGCGATGGATTTGGTCTTCAGGGATGAGGTCTTTGACCACGGCCTTCATCCGCTTCTTGTGGTCGGGGTGGGCTGGTTCCCGGCTCTTGGCCTCGATGCCCAGCAGGCAGTACGGGTCACTGAACCCTGCGAGAGCGGAGGCGTGCAAGTCCCTGTCGGGAGCAGCAGTTGTCCCCTCTCCGACCGGGATACCCACCCATCTCCACTTACCGCTGACGTCTTTCCCCAGAATCCCCTTGGCTTCCTTCACGGTTGCTTTCAGGCAAAAAATTGGTCTCTAGAAGAAAGAAAAAAAATTAATAAATGCTTAATGTGACGTCTCTGACCCCATAAGGAAGGATGGGGTTCGAGAAGTATTTCGTTGCCGGCTGCTGCTCAGGCCAACAAACAGCTCCTGAGCAACATTTCCAACACATCCCCTGTACCCCAAAGCCCAAACAGAGGGGCTGCGAGGCACCGCAGCCCCCCCGGCACCACCCCGGTGTGGGGACCCTCCTGGGCAGCAGCAGCACACCGGGGAGACGCCGCCTTGCTGCCGTACCTCCAGTTCCTTGACCCGCTGCAGGATGACGCTGTGCTCCTCCGCGTCCACGCCGAAAGCCTGTTGTAGGTACCAGGGCTTGTGAAGGGTGGCTGGAGAGCAGCAAGGGCCTCCCCTCCACTCCCCAGGAGCCAGCCGCAGCTCGAGGGGAGAGGAGAGGAGCAAAGAGCCCAGCAGAAGGGCTGAGAACCAGCTGGAAGCTCTTGAGGAGGAGCCTTCTTCCCACCAGCCCGAGCTCGAGATAACTATTTCTCCCCATTTCCACCCCAGCCTCCTTCGAGCACTCCCCACCTCCTTTAGCCGCGACGGAGGACACGTCAGGGGACGGGTTTCGGGGACCCCGTGGAGCAGGCGGGGAGCCCACCTTTTGCACGTAGGTGTAGAGCTCCTGGGCGTCGGCGACGTGGTGGTGCTCGGGCTTGCCCAGGCGGTGCAGGATGGTGTAGAGGACCTCCTCGTAGAGCAGGGCCAGCTGCCAATGCCAGCACCTCGCCAGGGGCCGGGCCAGCATGGACTTGGCTCCGTGACCCCCCCGGGGTCAGCAGGGTGTCCCTTCCCACCAGACTCCCCCCGCCCCCAGCTTCTCTCCTGTCCCTGCCACCCCCGCCCCAACATCCAGCCCTGCCAGGCCACCACCAGCTGTCCCTGGGGAGCATCTCCAGGAGCTGAGCCCCAAGCCCTGGCAGCTCTGCCACTCCCTCTGGTGCCACAAAGAGAGCCATGGAGGGGTCATGCTCGTACCTCTCGCTTGGAGAACCGGTGGGACAGATCCATCTAGAGAAAGAAGAGAGGCAAAGAGGGTTCCCGTCAGGTTGTGTGATCGAGGGTGGTTTTAGGAGGAAACCACGGCAGGGCTGGGCCGGGATGCCCCAAAGGACGCTGTGACACCCCACAGACGCCCCATGGCCGAGGGACCGCTTCCTCCATCACCCATCAGCGAGGTAGCACAGGGCCTTCACCGTCAAGCCCCGTTAATGGAGGAGGGGGTGATGGGGATGGCAACAGCAATTTGGGGTGACCCATAGGGGGGTTTAAAAGCCAACCACCCGCCTCTCGCCCCACAGAGCTGCTCGCTGGTCTGGCCAGGTCCGGGCTGCAGAGCACCAAGGGACAGGGCAAGTGGCCAAAGCGCAGAGGATCTGCAGGACAGTCGGGTCAGATGTGGGCAAGGAGACATCAAAGCCACGGGGATTCGTGACTTGAGTCTCCCCTGCCAGAAGGCAGCACGAGTGCTGCTGTGATGGTGCATCGCTCAGTGTTGAGCTGGAGGTCCGGTCCCCACTCGAAGGACAACCAGCAACAGCAGTTACTTTCCAAAACACGATTAAATTAAACCAGCGCCACGTGCTGAGGCACAGCCCGGCTCCTACAGTGCTCGGTCCCAGGGGATCCCACTGCCCATGCAGCCCCATCATCCCCTTCCTCAAAAGTCACCTCCTGCTCATCCCAGCTCCGTACAGCTGCAGCCAGGAAATCAAACCACCTCTGCTAAAAATACCCTTTTCCCTGGCAAATCCCAGGTCTCAGCCTGTCCTCACTCCCTGTTCCCCCCGCACTGTAAAGGCTGAGTCCATCCTGCATCTGCTCCCGTAACCACGGGCTGGATTCGGCCACCACCACGGCTGAGCAACATGTTCCTGCCACGGCGCCTGGGAGGGTGATGGTGACTTTGCCACCACCACATGCTGGGTGACGCAGCCAGAGGGAAGAGGACCCGTGTCCCTGCGCCATCCTGACAGCTCCCGGTGCTGGAGCCTCTTGGGAACTCAACGTGACAACGCCAAAACAATTAATAGATATTTTTTGAAATTAGTTTGGCCCTTTCTGTGCTGAGGGGCGTACGCTGAGCACGGCCCCAGCTCCCTGCTCAGCCAGGCTGGCAGGGACGGACAGACAGACCAGCCCTACCTGTGGGTCAGCCCAGGCCCTGCAATGACCTTAGGATCCTCCTAATAGGAAAAAACTCCACAACCCCGAGCTGGAACATTAACATTTGCTTATGGCAAATCTAGGGCTGCCCTAATCTCCTGGCCATCTGGACTAAACTCAACTCTTCCACCCCCGTCGAGTTTAACCCTTGAGCTGCTTCTCTCCCACCTGTCTCCATCTCCTTCCTTTTAACATCTGGTGGGTGCTGGGGGCTGGAGGGGGCCTGGGGCTGCGGTGGCTCAGCAGCCCCTGTGAACGGGGGACCCGTTGCACCCAGGAGGGTCCCTGCCTGCCCCTGCCTGCCTCTGCCAGTGGGATCCTCCACCTTCCCCCACTCCCAGCACTGTCCTGGCTGCACCGGGGCACAGCATGCAGAGCACCATCCCGAATCCTTCTGCCCACCCCCCCCACTGGCAGCCCCACGGCAGGGCCGCAAGAACAAGGGTGAGAAAAAGGACTTTTTCCTCTGATGTCACTTATCAGCAAAGCAGAATCATCTGCTCCTTGCCCTGCGGCAGGGCCGTGTGGGACAGCACGAGGAGGAATCGCTGTTGGTTTTTTTTGGAGGGGGGCGGGCTGCTCTCTGTTCCTCCCTTCTGCCATAGGGGACGGTGGCTGCCGGATCTGCCTTGTGCTCGCCCATATGCACACGGGACCGGTTAAGCTAAAGCTGAGCTGAGCCCCCAGGATGTGTTTACTGCTGTTAATCCCCACACCAAGAGCCCAGCTCAAATCCAGGTGCTTAAATCCAGGACTGGATACAGCTGCCAGCATCGCCCTCCCATTAGCTGTGGCAGCGTCACCAGCGTGGGGGGCCAGCGTGACTGCAGGGATGGTGACACTTAGGAGAGAGGACAAGTCCCTGGGGACACACACCACCAGGATGGATCATCCCGGGACTCCAGCACAGGCGATTGTGTCCCCATGCTCCCAGCAGTGCTGGGCAGAGCCATGCAGAGCTGCAGGTCCCATCTCCATGGGGACAGCCACAGGGATATCATCCGTCCGGCCATGGCTGAGGAAGTCGGTTGGGTTGGGTTGGCCAAGAGCAGGGCTTTGGGGGCTCTGCTGGCAGCGGGGAGCCCCGAGGGGCCGGGAGGCTCTAACTGAGCTATGAGGGGACCCCCTGTGCTGGTGCATTGCTGCAGCTGCCTTCACGTCCCACAGCCCTTGGGGACAGGTCTGCTTGGGTACGGTCCCCTCCTGCATCCCCACGCCCACTCCTTGCTCACCCTTACAAAGCATCCCAGTCAGGACAGGGACTCGTCCGTGTTTCTCTCATTCCCCTTTTACAGCCTCAGCACCCAGCTCTGCACCCCGTGGACCCTCAGGCACACCCGCCCCGACCCCCTCCCTGGGGCCATGGCACCCAAACCTGCTCCCCAGTCCCGTGGCGTCAAGGCCACCTACCTCGGGGCTCTCCTCCCCGGGGAGGGTCCCCACGGGGGTCCCGCCGCGGGCATCCATCTCGGGGGGAGGCTCAGCACCAGGCAGGGGAGCGGCTGCAGCTCTGGCTGCCGCTGCTGCCTCTGCCCCTTGCCCGCCTGCTTGGAGGAAACCACAGCCCTTATCTCGCCACGGCCATTTTAACAAGCGGAAACGCGCACAGGCCTCCTTCGAGAGCAGCGCAGGCGCCCCGGCCCCGCTTCCCACCACCCCATCCTGCACGGGCAGCCCCTCGGCAACGGGGACTTCATGGCACAGACGAGACGGGGCAAAGGGAAGGTGTCACATCTAGTCCCTGCTGTTATTTATGAGCGAGGAATTGGGAGCAAGTGGACAGAAACAGTCCTGAGTAGGCAAAGCCCATCAGGGAAAGGGGGTGGTGGGGAGGATGGGTGGGGGATCTAGGCGCCGGTGTGTGTTTGGGATCCATTGTGCCCTGCGATCACAGACGGGCACCCTGCAGAAAGCAGAAGTCGTCTTCAGCCCCGAGGGATGGAGAGGATTTGAAACCTGGTGCCGAAGCTGGGTGGGAAATCCCTGTGGCACTCGGGTGAGTTGGCCAAGGTTGGGCTGAGAACTGATGCAGTTAGTGCACGTGCCGGGAGTGGCACTGGGAAAGGGCACATGGGCATTGTCCTGGGCGGGCTGTCCTGGCAGAGCTGATTACTGAGAAAAAAAGCAGCAGGAAACAGAGTTAAAAACCTTGTGCTTTACTGTCAGCGTTCGTTCCTGTAAACACTTTATCTGATCGCAACTCGCAAGCGGTCGCCTGTCATGGACAGGCCGCAGCACCCTCCCCTTGGAGATCCCTATCGAAGCGGGGGGAGGCGCGGGTGGGTGCCAGGAAGGTGCAGGAGATGCCCAAAGGAGGAGCTGGTTTGCTCCTGGCTGTCTAACGACTTACACCCACAGCCCAGAGCCGGGCTCAGGGGGGCTGCTGAGCTGCTCGGGCGTTCGCAGCTCCATGGACGGACCCACCGCCCGGGGAGGGACACCCGCCTGCGCCCGGCACTCGCGCACCACTGCGGCGGTGGCTGAGTGCCATGGGCTGGTAGAGCTGGTGCTGCACTCTCCATCGAGGGGAATTTTTGGCTTTCCATCCTTCCTGTTTCTGACCCCAGGCACTCCTGGCAGCCCTAAGGAAGATGCTTCAGATGCAACGTGGGGGACAGCGGATCCACATCGGGTTCAGCGGTGCCGTGTATCCTGCCAGGAATTTCTGCTTAATCCAAACAGGAAACCATGACCATGGAAACTGCACTGGAAAGTTTGTCCCTTTAACTATTCTGAAGATATAGAGAAACATTGTGGAGATGACTCCAACAGTGTGGAGGTACCTGCTGGAGGTACACACGCTCCCTCGAACCAGGACTGCAAAGAGGTGCAGGAGGACGCTGGCAGCAGCATCGCTCCGAGAGGGTCGGGGGGAGGCAGGTAGCCAGTCCCTTTCATCCTTACAATCATCTTAATTAAGGCCCGTTGCACCATTTTAGCTACTTTAGGAGAGACATAACTTCCCTTTGCCTTGAAACCCTGTTAGCACGGGTTACATTGGTGAAAGGGGATCCCTGAAGCTGGGGGACCAGGAGATGGAAAAAGGGCTGCCAGCGGCGGTTTGGTGCTGGAGTCACCTTCTTGCCCCCGACCCGTGTCCCCTTTGCTGGCAGCGATGCTTGGAGGTCCTTACCCAGCCCTGTCTTTATCCAGCCTAGCATTTGCTTCACCTTGGGCAAACAATTAAAAGCATCTCGTCCCTCGCTGATGGAGGGGGGACATGGCGAAGGGGTTTGATTTCTACTCTGCATCCCTCTCTCTTGGCACAAATGCTGCTTATTGATCCAGGGCATCAGTGCAGTTCCACTGTAAAATGTTGTCAGTGGGAGGTAAAGTGCACTATGGCATTTGAAAATTATTGCTGTTGTCTTTGCTTTTAGCTTTGACTGCATAAGAAAAATCTGGCCTAGCAAAGACCAACCACAGAGATAAAGGTGGGATGCGGACACAGCATCTCTGAGCTGCTCACACCTTTCCCTACTTCTTGCCAACAAAAAATAGCAAAGGTCAAAGAAACGTCTCTGACCTCAACCAGCACAGAGAGAACAACCGGTGAGAATTTAGTTAAACCTCAAAACCACCTCCCTTCTCCTTGTAAGGCTGAAGAAATAAAATCCACTGCCATCATAAATATCACTTAAGCATCAGGCAAATATTCTCCAGCCAGGAGCTGGTGGCTGCGCTGCGGTTTTGCAGCTTTTAGAGAGGAAAACTTCAGTTTCAGTATGAAAGTGTCTGTTAAAAAGCACTTTCTGCAAAAGATCGCCAGCTGGTCACTGCATTGCTCAGGGCTGGTTTGCAACAGCAGCTGGAAAGGCTGGAGGCACAGCCCAGCAGAGTGGGCAGCAGCCGTGCCCCGGCAGAGGCCAGCGTGGTCCTTATGGAGGTCTCTGCGCAGGACTCGCACGGTTCTGAACCTCTGCATGTGCAAGAGGAGAGTCATTTGGTGATCCTCTTCCAAGAGCAGCAAATACCCTTTTTTTTCCCCCCTGGGGAAAAAACCCTACTGGGTTTTACCAGTAGCCACCTGCTCCACAAAATACCAGTGGCAAAAATCACTGAACTCACATATCTCATCATATTTGTACCTCAAATTAATCCTTGTCCAGGAAATAATAAGAAAAGCCCCATAAAGCAGCTTCAGAAGGAGCACAGACTCCCAGTGAGTAGACGCAATCCCAATAAACTCCATGCTCCAAACCTTGCAGGACAACTAGCCAGGACCTCACAAAACATCCCAGACACCCCGAAAGGGACTTTGTGTTCCAAAGGGAAAGCGTCAATGTTTCCAAAAACAGCCCTCCCTCCCCACAACATCAATCTGCCCCCAAAAATAACTATGAGTGAACATAATAAAGAATGAACTCTTCCATTCCTCTTAAAAACAACTTATTCGAAAGGAAAACCCTTTTCCTTACGGGCTATAGGGCCATGATCCTTGGGGAGTTACACTTATCCCCACTGGCATAAGTGAGGTCCACAGGGTTATAGGTCTTGTAGGGAAAACAGATCTCCAAAGAACAAGCATTGTTACTCTCTTTAAAGGGTATATTCCTAAGCATAAGGTATATATAATACAAAGGGTATAAAGGTATATTCCCTTTAAAGAAAAACCTGGAATGAAAGGACCCCCCACAAGCATTAACAGCAGTTTATCTCCCTACCTCTTGGCTTGCTAATCCTGAGCCGCAGCCTGCCCTCGCCCTTATCTCAGTCTCTCGGCTGGAAATGGGCAAATAGTAAAAAAATTGATTTCGACACGTCCTTCCCGCACTTCTCCTTTTAAACACGGGGCCAAATGACTCTGCAAAAGCGGTGGAGGCTGCCGGCGTTGCGCAAGGTGCGCAGGAAAAGCACAGTCGGAGGAAAGGACGGTGGTTTCGAACCGAGAGCAGGGACAGTCCTGCTCCCCCTCCTCAGGGCTGCCTGGCCAGGTCATCCCCCAGGGACCCATGGGCGATGCCTGCCCTGGGACCAGTGATTCCATACTCAGGGGCGATGTCTATCCATTCCCTTCCTTGTCTATTATGGGGCGTTTCAGTTATTTTTGCCCTAACCCCACATCTTTCCTTCCACAGACTTTGAGTGCACCCACCAAAAAGCGATGGTACCTGGGAAGAAGGAGGAGGAGGGAAACACACAGCACCCCCTCCCCAATCCATTTGGGACATCTTAGAAGGACGTAAGGCAAACCTCATCCTCCTAGGAAGAGCAAAGGGGACTTAGAACCATAGGACCATAGAATGGTTTGGGTTGGAAGGGACCTTCAAGGTCATCTCATTGCAATCCCCCTGCCATGGGCAGAGACACCTTCCCCTACACCAGGTTGCTCAAAGCCTCATCCAACCTGGCCTTGAACACTTCCAGGGATGGGGCAGCCACAGCTTCTCTGGGCAACCTGTTCCAGTGCCTCACCACTCTCATAGGGGAGAACTTCTTCCTTATCTCCAATGGAAATCTCCCCTCGTTCAGTTTAAAGCCATTGCCCCTTGTCCTGTCACTACATGTCCTTGCAAAAAGCCCCTCTTCCAGCTGCCCATGCAGGGCAGGGTGGTTGTGAAAGCTGTATTTCCTCAGGAAGTCTCAGGCAGGAGCACAGGTTTAGCATGAGACCCACCAGCTCCACAGCGGGCATGTGCGAGGATGACTCTGGCCACGCTGCTCACAAGGCCGTCAGCACCCCACTCACCCTGGGGGCTTCACCAGACCAGTTCCTCTGGAGAAAACGCCACTGTGACACCAGGCTCTGCTGGGAGCTGCTCCAGCTCCCCAGGGACCTGCCTGGACACCATCCCAGCTCAAACGCTGCGTCTGGCTCCATGCATGGCAGCACAAGGCGGGGGGGAGCACAGCCTCCCCGGGCAGCAGCCTGCCTTGTCTTTTAGGAGGTCGCAAACTTCATGTATTGACCTGGACGCCATTTGTTTGGCTCAGGGGGCCCCACGACAGCTTCAAAACATTTTCTCCATCACTGCTGTGCCACACACACATAGCACAAATATTTCATCCCCCTCCCTCTCCCAGAGAGATGGATTCAGTGTCGGCCACCGGATTGATCATCCCCTTGCCATGGGGCCAGGGCAGCGGCGGCTCTCACTGGAGGGACAGGAAAGTGGGGGGACAAATGTCAAGGTCATTGAGCTGCTGGTTTGGGGTGCTGAGTTCAGAGCAGCAGGACCTACAGAACATGCGTGAGCCCTGGAAGGACCAGGGTGGATGTCTGTGAAGGTGGAAGAACCTGACAGCCAGGTCCCAGGCATGCCCCAAGGTGTGTATTAAACACCTTCGTGCCTACCCTGAAGCAAACGCGCCAGATTATTGAGCCGCTTCAGCACCAAAACAGTCCCTCGCTGGCTTTTCCACCACCACCTCTCCCCACACTCATGTCAAACCCCCTGAGGAGCCCACCAAGCCCCACAGAGCTGTACGCTTGGATGATGGGAGGAGGCTCCAGGGTCGAACCACCCCCCGGCCCCCACATCCCAGACAGGCACACCAAAACACGGAATATTATCAGAGCCGATCTGTGCTGCAGGGAGAGTGACCATGTCCCAGCCAGAGCCCAGCCCTTACGGAGCAAAGTACATGGAGGAGGAGGGGCTGGACTTGAGCAAGGGAAAGGAAAAGTTTAGAAAGACAGGATTTGCTGAACCGACTTTGCAAACCGGGTCCAAGCTGATACCTTTTGCTCCAGTATCCAGAGATCGCGCCCAGCTGTGCTGGAAACAGCGGGCGGGCGGCGGGGAGGACGCAGCAGAGGGAGGTCTCGGTCCGTTCGCACCCCGAGGCGTGAGACGGCGGCGGGTGTGAGTCCCCGCTCCTGCTCGCCGTTACGTGGGTCTCCTCACATCCCGCTGGGGCCTCTCCTGGCAGCACAGTGACGGCCCTTGAGCAAGGCGGGTGCTGAAATACCGGTTTCCAGTTCAGTCTCATGATGGCAGCTCTTTGAGCTGATTCATGCAGAGCAGATGGGTGAGCAATACCCGGCACGGCTGCAAAGAAAACCCTTACCTAAAAGGAAAATCTCTGCCCTGCATGTCCCAGCATTTCATAGAAACCCACAAAAATACCCAAATTTGTCACTTGGCCTTACTAGTACAGCTTTAAACCTGAAACCACCTCTTGGTCAGAGCCCGTCTTAGCAAAACCCATCTTCTAATACCCACCTGGCAGCTGTTCGTGGCTGGAGGTGCCCGTGACGTGACCGCATCGGTCAACACGAGCCGCTCGCCGCCGAGGGCTGGCCCCGCTCCCGCCCGCTCCGCCAACGGCCGGGTCCAAACTGGAGGAGGGAGCCAGCACTGCGAGCCGTAGCTCTTCAATCACGGCGTCCATCACGTGGCGGAGACGCAATTCGACCGTCTACTGCTCGGAGAGTGGTGGGGAATCCTCACGGTCCCTGAAGTTTACCGTCCCTACAGCCACTCAGTGCATCTCCCCAGCTATTAATGCAAAATAATTTTTTTTTTTTTTTTTTAATAGGTTGTATGGAGCAGGAGTGCTCAAGGTAAAATCTGGGCAGGATGGTGTGAAGGAGGAGGAGGAGGAGGAGGAGGAAGACGACTCAGTCTCTTCCTTAGGCTGGAGGCATTCCTGGGCAAGCAGGTACAAGCCTCGTCCTTCCATGGTAAAGACCTTCCCCAGCCCCCAGGGACATCAGCAGGAGTTTCAGGGCTAATAGTAGGAAATCTGTAAGTGGCACCTGCAGTTCCTGCAGTAACAGGTTTTTGCACAAGATCTCAAAGCACTTTAGAAATACCCAGTTATGCCACAGTCCCGTGAAGGAGGGAAGTAGCTGCATACTGGGAGTGGGGACGCAGGCACAAGGTGCAGTGAGCGGCTTCTCAAACGAAGAGCCTAAGTCACATCAAGGAGACAGAACTGCCCACGGGGGGAGAAAATCTGTCTGCGCCAAAAGATTAACTGGATCCGACACTAACTGTTCCCTGTGCCCTCTCTTTTTCTTCAATAATATAACACCATCCAAATATTGGATTTTAATGGTACCAGTCTAGTGTTCACATGACAGCCTTTCTGCTGCAGAGCTGATTAATCATCCAAGCAGAGCCCAGCTCTGGAGATGTATTAATGCACAACACTTCCTCCTGCCCTACTCCCACCCCACTTCCAGAGCAGAAGCAGACTTTCAATTGCACTTCCCTGCTTTAATACTTAAAATCTTCTACATGGGCAGAAGGACCCGTTGACCCTTCCACTCTCTCTAAGCCCTCTCCAAAGCACAGCACAGCTCACGGTTCCCATCAGGGAGATGGCAGCAAGTGCTCACCTAAGCCAAACCTTGAGTTTTCAGGTTTTAATGAGCAAGGCAGGGATTCTCATTGGCATCTACCTGGCCAAAATATGCACCCTCCTCAATCGTGCTGCTCCACTCAACCTACTACCTGCATGAGCCTTGCTGTGTGACTTGCCTTTTGGCCCCACAGCTTCAGCAATCCCAAAACATGCCTCACTTCCCATCAGTGTGCTCCGAAGGCACCGGGAAGGCCACGATCAATCATCTGTATTTTGGCTTGCTCCTACTCACCTCCCCATAGACCATGCCAAGCTCTAGCCTGGAAGAAGAGGGACATTCACCAACAAACCCTTGTAAAAAGATCACGGCTCAAAAGCCGCTGATGTAGCTCTCTAATACCCATAGTGAGGAAAGGAATATTTCATTTATTCCAGCCTGACTCATCCTCTCAACATATTTTCCTTTTTCCAGGCAGCAAAACTCATGGTCTCTCTGCAGGTCTTACCACTCATCCACACTAGCGGAAGACACACTCAGCTTGAACCATGGAGCCGAGTTCTCATCCAAGCAGATATCTAAATGTTTCTTCTCCCAAGCACAGTTGAGGAAAGATTTTAAAAAAAAAAAAACAAAAACAAAACCAAGAAAACACAAACAAACAAACAACAACCCACCAACTGCATGGGTTTGTGCCAATTGTTGGCATGAGCTGCACAGTGAGTGGTGCTGGGCATGAGACCTAGAAACTTCGTGCAACCCATGTTTTCTAGGATTATCTGTCTGGGAGCAGAGGGTAACTGGGAGAGAGCCATTTTAAAACAGGACAGTACAGAGAGGCTTCTGCAGCATGCTACAGTTGGACTAATGTGATTTAAGACAACTTCATTTTAAGTAATTTAATTCACAGAACAGGATTTATTAAGTTTCTACTGGGCTGTCATGTTTTATCTCTCAATGCTTCCCCTTCTCCATCCACCTCTTGCTATAGAAAACACACCCAAGTGGCTCAGCCAGCCTTAAAATGCAGTTAAACAGCCAGATGGGGGGACGTGAGAGCCAGAAGTGATGCAGGAGAGCAGAATCTGGAAGGGGTCCACCTCAGTTGATCAGGGAGTTCAAGAGAATTAAGGTGGATAGTGGCAGCTGGGAAGAGGAATGAAGCCAAGCAAGGTTTGGATGTTACCTGTAGAGCAGCTTCCGAGTAACTGCTTTTTGGCACGCCAGTGCGAACTGGTGGGACTCACCTGATTTCAGTGACTGCAGGACCAGGTCCCACGTGGAACGCCTCCTCCCTGCCCTGCCAAACTACACCAACAGGCCAAATCCCGCTCATGAAAAAGGAGAAACAGGCCTTGTGCTACTGCTGGAGCACACCCAGCAGGAGCGCTTCATGCTGCCGGAGTAACAACTCCCCGCTTTTCCAGGGAGAAGAGCTACTAGGTGGACCGCACCACCTTAAGAGAGTTCAGACCTAAGTGAGCAGAACTACCCAGGCATCTCAGCACACTTACAGAAAAAAAAAAAAAGCATAAAATTACAGATTGCTTCTAAATAGAGACATATTTTAGAAGCAACAACTATGCTGCGTCTCTCACTACTACCTCTAGCAGTAGATTACAACCCTAACAAGGACATCTGGTCTGGAAAAACCACCTGGGTAACACGCCTGGGTAAAGCATTAAGCAGCTGCCACACTGGTTTACAACAGGAATTGCGAAATGGGTGTTTCTTAAAAGATTTTCACATCTTACTTTCATTTCACAAAGTCAGTCAAGAGAAATCAAGTGACTACTGTCACCAACAAGTAGCTGAGAATAAAATCCAAGTGATTTTGCTGCTGTTTAATTCTCCCTCTCCCCATCCAAAGCTGCTAAATCACCATGGAGTTTGCCCACTCACACAAATGCACAAACACCGTAAGTTTTGAGCTGATTTCTCTTTACTTCACAGTCTTGGCAAAACAAATCTGCATTCAAAAGTCATTTCACATTAATATATTAATCAAACATTTTCAAAATAAATATTTCTTTTTAAAATAACAATTTCTTTACCTCACTGCAGTAGCAATTCTAGAAAAGTCAGTGCACAGACAGTAGCAATTTGATCAATTAGCTAGACTCAAAAAGAAAACAAGAGGTGGACCTTTTTTCTCTTCAAGCAGGCTGCATGCAGCAAGTCTCAGCGGTCTCCCAACACACCATCTTTCTTCACACTTGCTGGGAAGGATTTTGTGTCTCACAGACACCATCAGAAGTCAGTGAAGTCTGATTTGTGCGAAGCTTTGTACAACACAAAGTTTTACAGCCGGGTTACTGATCAGTCCTGCAGAGGTTCTGCTATACTCGAGCCGGTGCTCATGAGATCAGTGAAGGAATACTATGGAAGGAAAATGCTTGAACCCTCAGTCCAAGGAGCCCACGTTCAAGTTACTGGGAAGTAAATTCCCAGCTGATCCAGGAACACTAATAACATCCAACAACATTCAAATGAGCAGCTCAGTTAAACATAACAGCTTATTCCAACATTTTGCATATTCTCTCAAGTGCTTCCAGGGCAGAACTAAACTATTTTCTCCCCATTAGCTATTAATTCACCAGTTAAATCACAGCAGTAAGACGCTTCACTGGCCAAAAAGGTGTAACTTGTGTTATAGCAGAGAAAAAAAAAAAAGTGCATTATAGACTATAAAGAGAATATTCAGGACTCAGTGATCTCAAGCTCACATATCTAACTGGAAAAAAAGAGACAACAGAAAGTCAGTGTTCCCATACGGTCTATAACTAGTTAGATGCTACTAATCAACCCTGTAGAGAGTAGTACGTTTTCTGAAGAAGGGAAGCGTGTCAGCAGCATCACACACAGTGCACAGCAGGGAAATTCGGAGGGCTACCAGATTATTTGCTATGATTGTCAGGAATGACTTAGCTAAAAAACTCAAGAAAGTTAATAGATATCTGAAAAATGTAATAGATACCTATTTCCTTAGAGATCTCAAAGGTTCCCTTTGAAGCCCTTTCTCAGTAGCAGAGGGAAAAGTTGGATGTGATACTCTGAGCTGAGAGGAATACCCAGAGATGCTCTTGGCTGCACACTAAGGTAAGATCAAGACACTCCCCACTCCCCCAATAGCCTTGTTTCCATGGTACGAGCATGTTAATTATCAGTTTGGAGCAGTTACTTCAGTTATACCTCTTTAGAGTAAGCATCAAAAGAAACAGACGTAAGGAAAACAATCACAGATGAAAGGAACTTCTAGTGCTAGCGATGCAGTGCACAGGGAGAAGGGAATACTGCGGTAGGACAGCAAACCCTCAGAGCTCTGCGAGGTAACCCAGGCTGCTGGACTCTCTCCCCTTGCTCTGCACATATCTACCACTAGAGTTCATGAAAGCTGCGTGCCTTGGGGGAAGGCTCCACTCTTCAGCGCTATGGGCCACGCCCCAGGATTCTGCCAAAATGGGAAGTACGAAAGCAATGAGTTGCGGAGTTCTCGGTTAGTTTATTGGTTTTTCTTGTCCTCTGGTGGGAAGTAAGGAGGAGGGGGTGGCTGGTCCTGAAATAAAGACAACAAATATCAATTCAAGGTTAAGGAAAAAAAAAAAACACAATAAAAAACCAGAATCAATTCAGACAAACTTTGTTGTGTTACTGAGAAAAAAAATCTGCTAAATACACACTTGGGCTCACATTGCAACACGGGAACGATACAGGAACTTACCGTGGGCATATAGACGTTATGTGGGTTGACTGGGCTGTAGTAAGCACTGGCAGCGGCTTCGGCAGCCTTCGCTTCAGCTGTCACAGAGGGAGAAGTTACAGATTTGGTGGCACACAGAGAACTTTTACAATCAAACAAAAACTCTGCATATTCTTGGCCATCAAGTGTTACTAACAGAGCACTATTCAAGCAATGCCTGAGTTGCGAAACAGCTACAACACAACAATTGAACATTATCTCTTCCAATTACTAAAGATTCGGTTGCCACAGTTTTCTCAAGTCACAAGTGAAACAGTCCCAAGACTCAGTTTGGAAATGTCACCTGGGACTTGCCTGTTAGCCAACAAGTAAGTGCTAACAGCTGTTTCGCCTAAATACAGACAATACTCCTTAAAAAGGCAGTCAACAAATCATCCTTCTTGGGAACGAGAACACAAGACAAAACAAAAATCAGCACAAGTTTACAGCAGCTCAGGGAATTCATAGTTTAAAGATGGTAATTTATGAAGATAATCCAGATTCTCTATTTCTGCAGAATACGAAAATCTTGTACAACCATCTGGATCAGCGTCGCTTTCCAAATAATAGTTCAAAGATGATTAGTTGTTTATTCAAACAAAAGAGAGAAGTTAGGGATGTTTGGGTAAGAATTTATCTGTGAGCGATCTACGGTTGTGTCCAACCACAAAAGCTCATTTTTTGGTTTTTGTTTGTTGGTTGTATTTTTTTGATTTGTTGTTTGTTTTTCACCCTCCTCCCCACGCAGACCTTTAAAGACTATGTTCAAAATAATTTTGATAAATCCCATATGAGTGAAAACGAGACTGATGTTTCCCCAGCTCCTTTCCATTATCTATTCCTCTGTTCCATATTCTTTAAGCAAAGGGTACTAGATCGGAGTGAAATGAGGCAAGTGGGAGCAAATATCAGCAAAGCCACATTTGCTAACTGAAATGGACAAGAAACATATTTCACCATCAATTTCTTTCTATTCATCTAACAGAGCCAGATTACCACAATAGGAGAATCACAGACTGTATTTTTTCTGCCACAAGAAGAATAAATGCAGCTGCAAAATATCGACTAATGGTTTCCACCCTGGAGAGAATCAGGCTGGCCTCCAGACGGAGCTGGATATACAAGGCTGGAGATCAGGGGAGTTCCCTAAGCTCTCTCCTAAACAATTTTAACTTCTAAGCAGAGCTTCTAAGTCGACTTCAAGTTCCCCAAGAGATAACAGAGAAGAAATGATGCCTGTTTCATGCGTAACAAAACCGTTGTGAGCTAATCCACCTGAACACGCTTCTTACCTGCGGGAGTGGCCGGCAGATCTGGTCCGCTGACGGGGGGTTCCATGGGCCCTGGGTATGGTGGGGGTGGCAGCTGCATGTAACCTGTGTTGCCATCCACCACAGGGGGGCCAGGATAAAACTCTGTCAGGAAAGGAATTAACACAAGACTTCACTCCTTTGGGCGGGTCACAGCATACAGCCAAAACAAGCCAAAGGCAAATATAATTAAGCTCAGAAAGAAAAATTGCACAAGCCACCAGATCCAATGTAAAAGATGATGTACAATTTGTGTTTCTTCCCCATTTTACCTCTTGCTAACTAGAATAATCCCCATCCTCAATTCCCACACTTACCAGGAGGAGGTGGTGGGTATGGATAGCCCCCATTAGCTGCAGCTGGTGCGAAAGCATAGGATCCATTTGGCATATAGGAATAGCCATAAGCTCCGTTGGGTATTTCACCTCTGGAGACTGGAAAAGTAAACATAAAGTTGACCTCATCCAAACACAAAGCCTGCATCAAATGCAGGTGGAAGCCCTCCACTAAAGTTAAAGAATCCTTATCTGAAAACCAAACAAGCTTCATCCCAATAAATCTGCTGTTCACTGGATGTGAAAAAAAGTATTTTTTAAAGCAAGCAAGTTCCAGATACAGCCTGAAACTCTCATGCATTTGAATCCGACCCGTTGCAACCTAAAACAGTCCTTGCTGCGAGACAAAGGCAAGGCCTCCTGAAAGCACAAAACTGCCTGGCAGACACCACCAGACTCCCATACCTTGAGATGCTACCTGCAGCATGCGCTGCCCAAACTCGATGGCTCCCCCAGCTGAAAAGGTCATCTTGAACGTGGCAGATCCCTCCCAGCCACCTGCAGGGAAGAAAGGCAGAATTCAGAAAGAAGGAGAGGATGTTTTGATGCTATTTAGCTTCCATGCTTTACCTACAGATGCCCTGTATACAATTATTTAAAGAGCTTATCCCAAATATCCAAGGAAAAAAAAAATGCAGATAACATGGCAGAATTTCCCTATTATCAGAAAAATTCACATTGGGCAGTACTTTCAGGTCTAGTGACACCTGAAGAAGAAACATCAGTGAGGGAGACATTCAAAGGCTTACTAAAGTTGTGCCTGTTTCCACACCAGCTGCTGACAGATCAAGCTATCAGGAGCGCTGGATTTGCTCTAGCTTTGTGTCAGATCAGTGCAGAAGACAGGGATTTTGTTAATCGCGTTTGCTAAAAAGCCTTTGCAACTACACCTCACTGTCAGCTATAAATTAGTTTGGGAGTTTGAGTGCCCAATGAAGCAAAGAGCTGAATGACAAACATGGTGCTCATAAACCCATTAGAGTCCATGGAAGATATTTCAAGTCAGGATAATAATAAAAAAAAAAATTAGTGACATTTCACATTACGGACTAAAAAAGCAAAACGTGCACAGCCTAGAGTCCCAACGATGCATCAAAGCAGAAGCTGTGTCAGAGCTGAAACAGGGACACGAAGATTAAAGAGTCTTTCGAGCTAAACCAGACTCACATGGCTGTTAAAACAACATCCTCATTAAAGGAGCCAGCCTCTGGGGAAAGCTCGCAAAGATTTCGCTGAAGCCGTTTGCCTTTCACACAGTTTAGAGTTTGTCATTACTGCTCCAGCTTCCTCTCACGCTGGAGAGTCCCAGTTTGCTCTCACACAGAGCTGATTTCAAGATGGCAGACTGAAGTCTCCTAAGCACCGTGCTGTCATTTCAGTGCCACAACTAATACACTAAATCAGGCTGGGGATGAAAGAGTTTACTGAACTATGTGCCTCTGGTAAAAGGGAAGCATAAAACAGTGATTAAAAAAAATTATTCTTCAAAACATCTACCACGACCTTCTTGTTGAACACAACATGAAACCGCCAGTCCTGGTTTTGGCCGGGACAGAGTTAGTTTTTAGCAGCTGGAAGAGCTCTGTGTTTTGGTTTTACTCTGAGATTCGTTATGAGAAGAATGTTGATACTGCACTGATGTTTACAGTTGATACTGAGACGTCAAGGACTTTGCAGATTCCCATGATTTTGCCAGTGTGCAGGAGCACAACAGGCTGGGGGGAGCATGGCCGGGACAAAAGGGCCACAGCTCCCCTTAGGATTTGAACTTAGATTTAGGATTGAGACTTACCTGTTTGGGACCATTTGCTGGGATGGGACAGGCGTTGACCACCGCGTGGTGAGCAATTATACTGTGCTTCACTTGTTTGTATATATTATCATTTTTTAAATAAATATTGCTATATAATTATTATTATATAATTATTACATTTAATTGATATTATTGTTATTATTAAATTGTATTTATCTCAACCCACAAGTCTCCTTCCCTTTTCCCCTTTAATTCTCTTCCCCATTCCCCAGGAGTGGGGGAGGGTGACCGAGCAGTTGTGTGGCATTTAGTTGCTGCCTGGGCTAAACCACAACACTGCCCCTTGAAGATTCCCTAATTTCAAGGCAGTCCAGTCTCTTCCAAGTGTCATTTTACTGCTACAAGGCACTACAGCAATAGCATGCCTCTCCTTGAATTGCACAAGAAACTGATGATGGAGAACAGTGCTCTGGAGATCTGCACCTGAAAATCCAAACAGATCCAGAAAGGATCACGAGTCTTTGGCACAGGAGGACCTGGATGCAGAATTAACAGGTAACCCCAACTGACCAAAGCAAGACGGCATCATCATCCTCACTGACTCTGCTCTGATGTTTACTCAGTGGGATCACTTGGCTGACTGAACTCAGTATTTTGCATAGAGGGCAGGAACAAGATCAGTTGCAGAAGAGATCTGCTCATTGTAACTGTACGGAGAGCAGAGAAGGGGAATATTTTTAGCTGCTGGTTTCAAAGAAACACACACATTTTAGCAGTACTGTAAAACCCCATTTGGCCAGTATCCAGTTTCATTACACCAAATACTTACTTTGCTATGAACTGTGCAGTGGAACTAAGAAATTGTACTACACATACCTCCTGCCTCTGCTTTCACTGTACCCTTGATGTAATTTGCTCCAAAGACAGGCTGCTTAATCTCACAATCTTTCAACAAATAAAAGGGCATCACAAACGACTGCATAGCATCCTTTCCCTTCGACACAAAGATAACCTGGAAAGAAAATCACATTACAAAGGGTATTTAAACCAAACAGGAAACACAGCCCCGATTTATTATCTGAAGAGACTTTTTGATGGACTGAAACTCCCTTCCACATAGGAAGTTTCTCATCGGTTCTGCAAGCCAAAAGCTACACAGAGCAGTCACAAGGGTAAACTGAAGCCTCAAGGCAATAAAGCCTTCCAGGAAGACTACCCTTGCTCAGTCAATACTCCTCCCAGCTTCCAGAGAACTCACTGCTCCACACAGTTATGACTTAGTATCTGTGCTGTTGCATTCAGCATTTCCAGGCCATTGCTAATTTCCAATCTTGAAGATGCCTGATGGACTAAACAGCTGTGTGTATAAGAATTAATCAGATTTATTATCTTTTGACAAATAGATAGGATATGCAATGAATTCATAATGCTCCCTGGAGGGAGAGGATGAGCCATACTTCAAGGGGTAACAGATTATCCTGACTTTCATGTTGAGGACATTTAAATACCGAAGCACAAAGAGCCCTTATCTCCTTACACAAGATAAAGCCTTTTACAACTTACTCGGTAGGGAGTCAAGAAAACGCTCCCTTTCTTGGTCCCTTTGAAGGCATCTGGCATAGGTTCTATATCACTGAAGGTAATTTCTATGTGATCATAGGTCATCAAAACGCTGCAAAGGAGACGAGAAGAGACACAGTGTTAAGGCAGACACTCTGTCAAGGCAGAAGCACAATATGCCTTTAAGTTTACTGACCTGCCAAAACTGCCTTTAACCTCGGGCCAGTGCTCAGCAGACAAAATCAGTCTGACTTGCTTTTTTTTTTTTTTTTTTTTCTCTTGCTGGCTGTGGCAACTTAAGTAGTGCTGGCTGCTTGTTCTCAGCCTTGTGTTCCTTCCTCAGTGTGCTGGCACAGCTACCGCTGGCTGCGTAGCCAGGCAGTGAGTTTAGTCAATTGAACTGATCAAGGTCTCCAGACTTTTTTTTAATTTTATTTTTTTAAATTGTATTGCATTTCTGCTGGATCATTTTGCTAATTTTGTTCACAAGCAACACAACAAAGGAAGGACTGCTGAAGCAGGAACTGCTCAGGCTGCCTTATGCAACACGGCTGTTGAAGGTCTAACAACAGCTTAACCGTCTCTGTCACAAAAACATGATCAAGAGGAAACTCCCCTTTCTTGTCATTAGGCTTTGTTAACCCGTGTTGTCTGCACTGACTCCTTAATCCTCAATTAGAAACTGACCTGATTAAAACCAGTGCAGTATCCTTGCATGGATGCAGCGGGTAACTTGTATTAACATAACAGCACCCACATTAGGGACTCTAATCCCTAAAGCTGGAGAAGCGTCTGCCACCTTTATCTTTGGCAGCTTACGTGTCACCATCCTCAGTCATTCACCTTTCTCTTCTGCCAGCAAGTACTGGTCCCTCCAGCAAAAGCTCCAGAAGGGCACGGGGGCCAGCAGCTCTGCTCCCGCTACAGCGTATCAGCTGAATCACCCACCGCCAGCAGCCCGGGCTGCAGCGTGAGAGGGAACCCCGGGAACCCCTGATCCAAGGCAGGCTGACAACTGGGAACACCTCTGGCTGCTGCAGTTGTTTGTTTCAGCAAACACAGAGTTCATCTTACTAAAAGGCAGGCGCAGAATTCCTACACCAATGCTTCACCGGCCTCATGGAAAGAAGCCCTGAACCACGACCTACTGCTCTGTCCCAGAAGCAGGCGACTGCCACGTCAGAGCCGAAGCAGGCTGGCAGACACAGAGGGCGAGGACAGCCCTCTGTGCAGACAGAGGCGGCTTTGTGGAGGCCTTCTGTTTCCATGGTTATATCCCAGCACCTTTTTCCAACACTGTCGCTGCTTCCCAAACGCACGGAGGGGGTGTGCGCGCAAGGAGCCCAGCAAAGCTCACCGGGCAGGCGGGCTGGTGCTTCCCGAGCCGGCAGCTCCGGGCCGGGAGCACACTGCGGGTGCAGCACCCGCCTCTCCAGCAGCGCCGGGCGGCCAGAAGCAGGACGAGGCCTGGGCCCGGGCCAGAACCGCCGGGCCGAGCGCTGAGCCCCCTGAGCGCTCGGGGAGAGGCGGGGGCCGGCAGTTCGCGGCGGCAGCAGGCGGGGGGCGGGCGGGCTGCGCGGGGGAGGCCGGCGGTGAGGCAGAGCTCCCGCCGAGGAGACCCAGGGGCGGTGGGAGACGTAGAGCCCCGATCCCCGCGGGGTGAAGAGGGGAGGTCGAGCGCAGCCACGCCGGCACCGAGCGGGTTAATTCACTCTCCCCTCATCCCCTTCGAGCCCCTCGGCAGCACGCGACCCCCAGCGCCCCACACGACCGCTCCCCCTGAGGGGAAAGGAAGGGAGAGGCGCAGCTCCCCGCTGTGCTCCGGCCGGAGGAGGGGAGAGGGCAACGGCGCCTCACCTCTCGCTGTTGTTAACGATGACGCCGCCGCCCTCCGAGTGGTTCCTGTTCAGCGCCATGGCCGCCACCGCCTCCCAGCGACGAGCCCGCTCTGCGCCTGCGCAGGAGAGAGGCGGGCGCGCGGCGCGAGGGGCGGGTCGCGCGGGGCATGCTGGGAGTTGTAGTTCCCGCGCCCGCCGCCATGACAGCGCCTTCCCCGCCTCCAGGGCACGTGCGGCGACACGTGCTGCGGGGACATGAAGCCAGTAGCACCTCTGGGATGAGTGGGAAGACGAGAAATTCCGAGGGGAATCCCGGGGACAGCCAGGAGGGGCCCGGGCATCCGGGGAGCATCCCCTGTGGCATGTCCCGAAGAGCTGCCCTGTGGAAATTCTGCTCCCCCGGTGGATCTTCTCCCAAAATGGGGAGGAGAGCCCCCAAATTACCCCCCACAGTGGCAAACTCCGTCCTTGCCCACCCCATTGCAGTCCCCAAGCACCTCAGTCCCCCAACAGCCACTCCCCCGAGGACAATTTCCCTGATGGGTTTGGTTTTTCCGAGGAAAAATGGGTGTTAAAACCCCACTTTGGGAGCACCCAGATGGATCCAGCAGGATCTGGCGTCCCCCAGTGCCACCTCCGGTGGGATAACTGGGAGCACTCAGAGACAACGAGCCAGCACCAGGGTAGGGGCAGCAAAGGGCCGTCCGGCAGCCCCCGGGGGTGCTGCCCCCAGCACAGGTTCTTTCACCCAGGCTGCAGAGAGAACCACACAACAGAGTCAAAATACTGGCAGAAAAACCTCGCACACCTTTGCAAGAGTACAGAGAATATTTGTACTCTTAAAGTCGTGCAATTAATGCACTATTCATACTTAGTATCCTCGATACTGATTATCCTACTAATGCCCTGCTTCCTTGGTCCCAGGTGGGCAGGGGGCTGCTTCTCCCCGGGAGGTGTGGTTTGACCATGTTAATGAGTAACAGCTCAGTGTAAATTCAACCTTGGCTAACTGATCTTTATTTACATTCTGTTTGCTGCTGACCTTCACATAAATTACATTCTTGTGATTCCTTGTCCTTCACATTCTAAGATTCAGTGTTCTTCCTTATCTACTTGGAACAGTAAAACACTCTATTTCAACATCAATTAGCACAGAAGCACTGCTTCCACATCACACCATCCCTCAGGGGATGCCACCTCCTCAGCCTGACAGACGTGAAGTATTGTAGGGTGCCTTCTTCAGGTTCTCCAGGAAGAACTGCTCATCCTCCAAGAAATCATGGTCCTGAGAAGAGAGGAAGGATGGACACCAGAGTGCCACAGAAACAGAGTAACAGTCCAGGGTGTCACTCATGAGCAAGGGAAGTATCCCAAACCCTCCTTCATGCAGGGAGCAGCAGGCAGGTACCCATCTGTGGTACCCCCTGGGGTGTACAGGCTTTCCCCCAGAGCCCATAACCTGTGAGACCCACAGAGGAAGAAGCTCCAAAGAGCATCCCTGCCTGGGGAAGGACCTAGCAGGGGGCGGACGGGAAAGGCTAGGGGACATCATGAAGCCAGAATACTGCAGAGCTGGCTTCTCCCACTCAGGGATGGGGTGAGGAGAGGGGCAGCACCACTGAGCCAAGGACAATGTCCATCTCCAGCTGGGCATCAAGCCAACCTGAGACAAGCTGTGAGGATCCTCGCCCTTGCCTTTGGTATCACTCCTCCAGGTGCCCACGGCTTCTGCAAGCCCAGCCAAGCCCAGCCCAGCCCTGTGGCTCTGTAATGATCTTAGCCATAGGACTGGGGTCAAATCAGGCCCAAATCAGGCTTCACCCAGCCCTGCTCCCACCCAGCTAGTTCTACGTCCCTTCCAGCTCCAGTCTCCCCAACACCTCACCTGCTGAGCCTGGTGTTTCAGCAGCAGCAGTTTGGCATAGAGCTCGGTGGAGTTGGCCATGGCCAGGGTCTCCCTGCTACTCTCCAGGACGTGCTGAGACAGCACCCTGACGGAAGGTGGAAACCCTGAAACAAGAGTCCAACATGTGGTGCTGCCACCATTAGAGGAACTGCAGACACAGACAACAGAGCACCCCTTTTTTTTGCTGCCTGCATGTCCCTGCAGCAGGCTCCTCCCCAACCTCAGTGCAAACTGGCTTTAACCCACCTACCTCTCTCTTCTTGCCCCCTCTACCCCCTCCTAGCACTGCCCTGGCTCAGAGAGCTCCACTGAGCTCCTTCAGAGGACAAGGAGGCCAACACCAAGTCACGCTGAGCTTTAGAAACAGGGGAACAAAAGCAGCCCCAGGACCATGCCAAGTCTCCCAAGAAGTGCCATACAAGTGCAGCTGCCACCCCAGCATGTCCCTTCCCATCAGCAGCACGCAAGGAGCCTTACACGGGGTGCTGGAGAGGCCTTCTGTAGGGGCACTGAGGTCCACATCTGTGGTCAGCAGCGTCATAGTATTGGTGTGCAGCATCTCACGTTGCTGTTGAAGCTGAGCACGGCTCATGAGAGGAGGCAGCTTGTCCTGCCCCATTCCCAGGAGATAGAGAAAGAAGCTTTTGGCAAAGGTTCAGGTCCTTGGCACCAGAAGGGGGTATGTACCTGGTGCAGACACAGTTCCTGCTGCTTCAGCTGCTCCAGGTTCTGCTGTATGACCTGCAGCCTGCTCCGGTGCTCAGAATCCATCCTGTATAGCTCCCACAGGGCTTGCTCCCCTCCCTCGTACTTCTGGGATGAGAGCTGCAAGGCAGAGCAGCTGGGGAGGCTGGGGACAGGGACGCTCACTGCCCTGGGGCAGGGCTCCTTTCTGCATTCCCTTATTTCCCTCCCAGGACAGGATCAGGACTCATGATTTCAGGAGGGGTGTGGAACCCTGGCTTTGCTGCCAGCCCATGTACAGCCATGAGCTGCAGCACAGACGCTCCACTTACCTTGGTCTTGCTTTTCATCTGCTCCTCCTGCTGCTGGATGCGCAGCGCAGCTGTGTTCACCTTCTTCTTCTCCAGCCGCAGCTCCTGACAAGCCTCGTCCAGCAGCTCCGTGACCCTCGTCAGCCGCTCCTCCTTGGCTTTCAGCTTGTGGGCCTGGATCTTCAGCTCTGCCTGCTCCTAGGATGAGCACGAGGGAAACTGATGCATTACCTGCCCTGCCCTGGACACTATCTCCTGTCTTCCCTAGCACCAGGAGAGATCTGCCCCTGTTGAGCTCCTCGTGTGTGCCAGGTTGGGGTGCAGAGCAACACCTCCAGGTCCTCAAGCAGTGCCCTCATCACCCACCCTTGGGGACCAGGGCTGGCAGAGCTGGGATTGTACAGACACAGACAGACACGCTCCTTCCCCCAGAAGTGACAGAGCCCCTCACCATGTTGCAGGTCCTCAAACATGCTCAAGGCACAGCAGTTTGCCACCAGTGGAAATATCCAGCCTGAATGGTTATTTCCCACTCCAGCAGCCCTTAAAAATGTAGCTCTGTTGCACTGTCTCTGCCACACATTCCCTCTGGACAGCCCCAGCGGGGAGCAGAACTGGCTCTGGACAAGTCCCCATGGCACAGGGGGGTTTTGCCTAAGCCACCACGGGGGTTTCCTCTCACCAGAATTACCAGCTGGGCCTGGTCTGGCTGCCCAAACTCCCGACAGGTAAAGGGCAGAGACAGGGGACAGATGCTTCAGTCAACATCTAAAACAGGCTGGTGGAGGCTGTTCCTGGAACAGCCTGATTCTCACCACCTCAAGTGATGTCTCTGTCTTAAACACCCGAAGGCAGCTCTGAACATCTTCCCTGTGGGCAGGACCCATCCATGAGCCTGCCAGGCAGTGCTGCAGGCCACAGGAAGAGGCTCCGCTGTGGTACCTTGCCCAGGCTCATAATGGTGCTCTCTCTCTGGCAGTCTATCTGCAGGGTTCGGTCCATGTCGTGGCCCATCTGCTCCTTGTTCAGCTGCTTCCAGGTGTGAAGCTCAGCCCACTCAGCCGCCAGCTTCCGTTGCTCCTCCAAGCACTTCTGCATCACTGACTTCTGCTCCTCCAGCAAAGTGCTCTGGAGAGTGTACCAAAAGAGGGAGAGAGAAAACACTAAGACCCATTTGCCGTAGGATCCTTCTCCTTTAACCCATCTCTGCCACTAATGCCCACGCAACACGTAGAGGCTGGTTCAAGCCCACGGCACCTGGTGCAAAACCCCCTGCATGGAGAGCTCTGGCCCCACACTCCTGGGGAGTGTGCATCGCACATGCACAGCAGCCTCTTGGGTCTGAGTGCCAGAGGGCTGGTCTGATGGCGATTCACCGTGCGACTGGCTGTGGGATCAAGGAGGCAGAGGAAGGATGCTGCAGCCCAGCACCCAGCTCTTTCCTCCACCATACACCGTGGTGCAGCCTCGGTCAGACTCATGGGACACGTGAAAAGCACCCGCAGATGTCCACCCCGCCTCACCTTCGCCCTATCCAGCTCTGCTTGCTCCGTAGTGAGCTGCTGGGTCATGACTCGCCGCTGCTCCTCCACCGAGTGCTGCAGTGATTCCACTTTGGATTGCTCCGCCGTCACCCTCCACCGCTTCTGGGTTCAGACACAGAGGAGAGACGCCATTCACAGGCTCCAGGCCAGGGACCTCCAGTGGGCAAGACGAATGCCCCATACCCGGACAGGATGGCTGACCCAGGCAGAGGACACAGTGTGGGCTCACCTGCTCCAGCAGCTGAGCCTGCTCATCCAGCCTGGCCTCCATTTTAGCGATCACCTCCTGGAATCGCCTCCGCTCCTCCTCCATGTTCCTCTGCTGCTGCAACAGGTTGTCCTGGAGCACTGGGAGAGACAGCAGCAGAGCCACGAGCAGCATGAGTTGGGAAGCCCCTCTCCGTCCACAGTACATTCATGGAAAAACTGCCACTGTTTGTGCACATCACCTTCTGCATGTCCTCAGGACAGTGTTTTGTAAAGGGGAGACCCTGAGATGCCCAGTGACCACAGCAGGCAACTTCTGCCTGTTTTCTGGGTGTCCCCAGCTGTGGCAGGGACCCCGCAACCGTTCCAGCACAGGGGATGGCAGACGTACCCTTGAACTGCTTGTCCCACTGCTGTGCCCCCACGGCCAGCTCCTGGGAGGTGGTGCGGCACGTGGCCTCCATTCTGTGCGAGAGCTCATGCAGGTTGCTGGAGAACTTCTCCACCTGCTCCATGATGCCGTTCAGAGACCTGCGGAGAGGAGCAAGGGGAAGGTCACCTGCGGGACGTGCTTCATCTCACAGCAATGGAGAGGGGGACATGTGGTGGGCCAAAGGCCTGGGCAGTGCTGTCCCAAACCTCTCTGGGTCACGGCAGAGAAGTAGGAAGGTATAGCTGCTGCTTAGGGCAGCACTGACGGACATTAAACAGCTCAGCATTCCTGGAGGCAGTGGGTGGGAGAGGGAATGGCTCCCGTTGCCATGGTCCGAGGCTGGTTCCCCATAGGACAGGGAATGCCATGGCCAGGGACCAATGCCGGGATACACCGCCGGCCATTGGTACCTGGTGGGCGAAACGATGCTGGTCATGGCATCGATCTCCTGGTCTTTCAGCCGCTTCAGCCGCTGGAGCTGCTCTTCGTGGTCTTTGCACATCTCCTGGACAGACACTCTGCGGGACATGGGGAAGGAGCCCACCGTGAGCTGTTACAAACCAGTGCTCCCTGTGATGGGCACCATAGAAGAGGCCTGGTCGTGGGGCTGAGAATCACGGCCCAGGAGCTGAGCTGGCACAGTGGTCCGTCATGGGGCATCCCACTGACAGGCATCCACGTTTCAGACAGATCATATTTGGTGGTTACAGGCTTCTCCACCAAAACCTGATTTCTCATTGACCCAAACAATGTGGACATCAGTGACTCACTGACCCGAATAAAAGGGATGTGGGGGAGATAAAACACCGGTTCGGCATCTTTCACAATACAACACATTCACTTTGAAATGATGCCTCCAGCCAGATCTCCCTGTGTCCACCTACAAAACAAATGACCATTCCAAAAGCCTCCCAGCTGACCCAAACCCAGTGCTTCTGGAGTCTGATTTCTCCTTTCACTGTGTCCCCGTTCCCTGGTTCCTTTGCCAAAAAAAGGGGAACTAGCCACGGGTGTGTGCCACTCATGCCGCTCTCACCTCTGCAGCTCCCGCAGCCGCTCGATCTCCAGCGTGTTCTGCTGCTCCAGTGCGGCCAGGCGCTGCTGGTGCTGTGCCAGCAGCTCTGCCCGTGCCTGCTCCGCATCCTGTCTCTGTGACAGCAGCTGAGCTGCCAGCTGCTCCTTCTCCTGCTGCAGCCTTTCCTCCTGCTGCCTGTAGGTCTCCTCCATCATGTTCATCTGGCTCCTGCCCGGAGAGGTCATGGCAATGAAGAAGTGTTGCTTTGATGGCAATACCTGGCACTCTCCACCCAAACCGCACATGGGGATTTGGGAGCAGATCGGTGTTGCAGTGTGCAGGGGGAAACTGAGGCACAGCGGTGCTTCACTCTTCGCAGTCTGAGCCCTGAACCCTCCTGCTGCTGCCCACTGTGGTGCCCTGGGTGGGAACATGCTGGCAGTGGGACTGCCCCTTCCTCCTTCTCACCTGGGGGATAATTTTGACAAGAGCAGACCCCCACCTTGGCTCACCTGTGGGGCTGCTCTCTGCCTCCACCAGGTCCACATGGACGTTGCTCTGTGCCTGCCCACTCCAGGGATGGACTTGGGAAGTGCCCCAGTACTCTCACCCCAGGGCAGATGGACAGGGCTGTGGACAAGGACTTGACAGAGGAGGGGAGCACAGGCAAGAGCCTGGTACCTGTAGGTGCTCTCGAGACGATTCAGGTCCTCCTGGTGCTGCTGCTGGAGACTCTCCAGCAACAGTTTGTGCTGCGTCCGCTCCAGCTCCAGCACCCACACCTGCCAGGCACCCAAGAAGGTCCGTGTGCCACCCCAGGGACAGAGCTCCCACAGCAGCACTTGGTGGCCATAGGCTGGACAGGGAGGTTTCTCCTCTCTCATCCATCACCCTGATGCTACTGGGAGCGGATGCAGCCCCTTCTCCTCCCCCAGGGTCACCTGTGACCCCCCACCCAGCAGGCGATGGGGCTCACCTGGCTCTCCAGCTCTGCCACACGGGCCTGGGCACTGCGCAGCGCTGCCTCACAGCTCGATGTGTCCTCATAGAGCTGGGCTGCGGGAGTCCCCAGCCTCCTCTCGTGCAGAGAGACCGGGGCTGCGGACTCTGCCTATTGGGGTGGAGAGAGAAGATGGAGACCTTTCAGGATCAGTGCCTTTGTGCTGTGGCCATCAGCCCCCAGAGGAAGCCACATGTGTCACCTGCAGCTGTGGGGCAGCCTGGAGACGGGCCCTGGGTATGGTAACCTGCAGAGACACAGGGATGCTCTCAGGAAGCTAAAGCCCTGGGGAGAACATCTCCTCCTGGCCTGGGAATGGCCATCCATCCCCAGTCACCTGCACTCCCTCCTCTACCCTTCTCCAGCCCAGCCCCATTGCTGCCCTGGGTCCTCTGTCCCCAGGTGACATCCAGCAGCCCCTACCCAGACACAAGCGTGCTGGGCTCTTCCTTCTCTAGGGAGAGACTCAAGGACAAAATTACAAGTCCTCTGGGAGACAGCGTGTGTCCTGTCACCAGGGCAGGGCGAGGAGGCGCAGCTGGATGGGAAATGGAGGCTTCCAAGACCAAGTAAGAGTTGCCCTTTGTGTCAAAGGCTCCAATTCCCCTTCAACTGTCTAGAAACAATCTGAGCATCTTCACCACCATGCTAGGGAAAAGCAGCTGAAGAATAAGTCCTTTATCAACTGGAGCCTCTGTTGTCTAATTAACATAATATCTATATGCCCGAGGAACTATGTAAACGCTGCGCAGGCAAGGCAAGGCTGTAAATGCACGTGATTTACGAAGCATCCACAGCACACACGCTTTGGCCTGAGAAATACAACTCGAGGCATCTCAGGGCTCTCCAAACTCCTCGCCTCCATGAACACGGGCTCCCAGAGACGCGCAGCGTCTACCTCCTGCCAAGGGAGCATGGACAGAGCTGGACAACAGCAAGTTGGCACGAGGGCTCATGATCACCACCCTGGTCCCGCACCTCTTGGGGCACAGGTCCAGCAGACTTACCTGGGCGAGCGGGGCAGGGTTCTGTGTCTCCTGCTCTCCCAGCAACATGGCTGTGGGGACTGAAAATTGAATAAGTCCATGACTCAGCCATGGCAACGAGAACCATCCCCACCCAGAAGGACGAGGGCCTGGGTCTCCTGGGCAGAACAACAAGGGTGCTGCTCTGCTCCAGCAGCTGGTGATGGGGATGGAGGGTCAGACAGGCTTGTCTGCACCCGCACCCCAGGTCGAAGCCTGGGCAGCATTCACATGGCCCAGGGTGATGCTGTGGCTCCTGCCTTTTTGGGGACCCTCTCTGCATACTGTTGCCCAAATTGTACAACCACACAAAACACACCCGGGGCGCTGGTGTCCCTGGAGGGATCCCCCTTCGCAGACTCCGCCGCGGGAGCTGAGGCTTCCTTCATCGTGCTGAGCCTGGGGACTGGCCACCTGCGTGAGCACAGAGACACGAGCGATGCACAGCGGTGTCACAGCTCAGGGAGAGGGGCACAGACATTATCCCACTCTGCATTTCTTTAAGCGTAAAGCTCGGCTGTCCCACTGCCATCAAACACGCGAGGGCCCGACAGCCCTTCAGAGCTGCCTTCTCGCCCGGTCACAGAGGTCCCAAAGTGGTCTCTGCCGGCTACCAGCCCTCCCCGTTCCCCCAGCTCACACACGCAGCCACTTTCTGCAGAACACCTCTCCCATGGAGGATGCCCAAAAGGCAAAGGAGGCCTTACCCAGAGCCGTCACCGCTCGCTGCCTTGTCCCGCAGGGCAGCTGCCTGCCGAGGTGCTCCTGCAGAGTTGGCTGCCTGGCTGCAAGGAATCATAGAATGGTTTGGGTTAGAAGGGACCTTCCAGACCGTCTTGCTCCAACCCCCCTGCGGGGACACCCTGCCCAACACTACACCAAGTTGCTCAAAGCCTCATCCAACCTGGCCTTGAACACTTCCACGGATGGGGCATCTACAACGTTAAAAAAAAAAAAAAAAAACAAACAAAAAGCATCCGATGCGAGAGAGCCGAGGAGACGACGAAAGATAAGACCTTTTCCCCCCAACCCCAGCTCCTGCCTCACAGGGCAAAACCTCCATCCCGCTCAGCTGTGGCAGGATTCCACCTTTTGGCTGCAGAGGGAGCAATGCCGCCCCAAATCCTCCATCGCCGTGTTGCTCCCTGCTGCGCCCACCCCATGCCCAGCTAACGAACCCTGCCCGGCACGCGGCTGCGTGTGCCATTCGCTCGTGAGCCCCGTTCCAACGGCTCGAGTCTGAACCCGTGTCCGTGCAAACTCGACTGGAGGAGGCGGTTTGCCTGGAACTAGAAGGAATGAAGGCAGGAATGAGGGGCACGGCAGGGAGCTCATGGGGGTGTGCTGCTCCAGGACAGTTCCGCGGGTCCCGGGGCAGCATGTGTGTTTGGGCGGGGGGGGCGGGGGGGGGGGGCGGGTGTTCTGGTGGCAGGAAAGGGGATTTGCTCCCTGTGACTTCCCTGGTTTTGGAACCCGGTTCTGGCCACCAGATCGGACTTCCATCCCCTCCCCCCGCCCCGAGGTTGAGCCAGTCGGTGCCTCTGAACTGCCCTATTTAAGTTGGGACAAAGGAACTGGAAAAGGTGCTTTGCCCAGGAGCGAGGAGAGGGGAGGAGGGCACTGCCCTCGCTGCCTGGCTCCTGGTCGGGGGCTGCCCGCGCCGGGCGGCGCCATCCGCTGATGATGGCCGCGGCAGAGCCAGCTGGGGAACTTGGGGAGTGCCCCGCTCCCGGGGTGCCCGCTGGGCCGAGTTCACCCAGAGAGGACTGGGATCTGAGAGAAACGGCCACACCGACACTGGGTCAGTGTCCATCAGAAGATAGAACGGGACGAGGTGCCGGAGCTGAGTTTCCTCTGCTGAGTTTCCCAGGCGAGAAAGAAGGTGGCCTCCCTGCAGCCAGGACAGACTCAGTGGAGCAGAGAGCCGCCTGCAGCCCATGGAGAAGCCCACGTTTGAGAAGAGATGCCCGAGCCTGAGGATGGTTGTGGAGCACGGGACACATGACAAGGAAGAGGCTCATCTAGAGTCCGTGTGACGACCCATGCCGGATCGAGTGGCAACAACTCCCTAAGAATCCGAGACTGTGGTAAAGTCCGCACTGGAGCAAACCGATGGGGAAGGATTGCATCCTGCGGGTAGGACTCACTCTGGAGAAGTCTGTGGATTTTTCCTTGTGAGTAGGAGATCCACTGGAGCAAGGGAAAAAGGGTGTAAGGACTCCTCCTCCTTTAAGAAAAGGAGCAGCAGTAACAACATGGATGAACTGACCTGCACTGCCCCATTCCCTGTCCCCCTGCGCCGCTGGGGGGAGGAGGTAGAGCCGGGAAGAAAAGGAAAGGGCGGGGGGAGGTGTTGTTTTTAAGATCTGGCTTTGTTTCTTTTTATCCTCTCAAGTAACTGGTTTTGTTTCCCTTTGTCCTTTTAAGTAACTCTTAATAAAACTGTTTTGCTTTAAGAAAGCTGAGTCTGTTTTGCCCAGGACCATGGTTGGTGGGTGCTCCTTCTCTGTTCTTGTCTCGACCCTCAGTCCTTTTATTATTTTTTTTCTCCTCTCCACTTCACTGGGGAAGGAGTGAGAGAGCCGCTGTGTGGAGTTTAGTTGCCGGATCAGCCTAAACCATGACACTGTGCCATCCTGGCCACAACGGGAAGCAGAGCCCAGAGGTGTGATGGGACCGTGGGCCAGATCAGGGGGAGAAAGCACCGTGTCATTACCCCAACCTGAAACAAGATAGCCTTTAAAACTAATTTCTTAAATCTGAGCCAAGGGTTTTGGAGAGGTCCTGCTGGAGCACCGGAACGCGGAGCAGACGGGAGCACCGCGGCCATCAGCCGGGTGTTTACCTGGGAGGAGAGCGGGGATCCAGCCCCTCGCCAGGGGCCTCCGAGGGCTTCACGCTTCTCTCCTGGGCCTTCGCCCGGGCTTGGGCCTTCTTGCGAGCCAAGGCAGAGCTCAGCCAGTTCTCCTCCTCCAGTGGGTCGCGTTTGGCCGCTGCCTCCTCCGTGGCCAGGAGCTGGCAGGCAGTGCCGGGCCGCCCGGCTGTGCCAGAGGGACTGGGCTTCTCCGGAGACAGCGGCTCCGAATCCATAAAGTCTTCATCTTTCAAACCCAGCCAGTTGCCTCCACCCCTGTTGCTCCGCACAGGGCTCCCGCTCGCTGGCAGAGGAGGTTTGGAGCATGGCTCTGGTTTCGGTCCACTGCTGTTCTCATTCGAAAGCCTGCTGCAAGGAGAAGCAGTTGCCTACCTGCCGGTGAGAGGACCCCGGGGACCCTGTTGGAGAGGGGACCCCGGGGACCCTGCCTGCTCCGCCGCAGGGGCGGCAGGGCCGGTGGCTGGAGTGACAGACACACGCAGAACACAATACCTCGCTGACGGCCGTCTCGACAGCCGGCTCTTGGCTGTGGAGGCCACTGTGGGCCGGTACGCTCCAAAGACAAAATCCTCCTTGTCCGAACCCTCTTCCTTCTCTGTTCAGACAAGCAGCCTTGAGTCAGCGCCCGGAGGAGCAGCCGGCTGCAGAGACACCAACCCTCCTCCTCCCCTGCAATTCCCCCTGGCATCGCTGCCTCTGCGAAAGCACAGCTGGAAAGATCTTCCCTGGAAACCCAGGAGCAACGTGCCTCCCCAGCATGGCTGAGAAAAGCGCCTTTGCTGGGCATCAGCCCATGTCCAAAGGCAACTGGGTCACGGCCGCTGTGCAAACGCTCCCAGGCTGCCGTGAGGGCAGAGTACAACATTTCGGCATCCGCCACCTTCCCCCCAAACTCAGACTAACAGCCCATTAGCAGAAAGGTGATTTCTAAAGCCCTTGCAGGGGAAATACACCTTGTGCTCCCAAGCCAATGCTGTCACCTCTGCAGACCTTCCCAGCACCCCGGCTGTGCTCACCCGGCTGCTTTTGGTACTTCTTATCCAGCTGAAACTCCTTGCGCTCTCCCATGCCTGGCTGTTCGAGGATTTTGGCCACAGAGCCTCGTCCCAGCAACTCATCCATCTTGGAACGGGCGGGCCGGAGCTCCTCTCTGTTGGGAACACAGCAGTAGGTGGGTTTCTCCAAGAGGCAGGGCTCTCCCTCCACACACAGCCTTGCCAGGGTGCTCTGGCTCTTCTCTGCCAAGCAAGGCTGCTCTTGCCCCTTTCTGGCACCCACAGGCAGAAGCCACAAAGTCCTCCACCCACCTACCACCCAGCGTGGTGGTACCATCTCACACACAAGCCACCCCCTGCTTTATTCCCACTGCCTTTTCATTGCCCAGCAAGCCTTACTCTTCTGCCTTCTTCCCCTGCTTCTCATCTCCTTTCAGGCCACTGCCAAGTCCCAGGGCATCCATCAGGTCATCATCATCACCTTCAAAGATGAGCTTCTCTTCCCTCCGGACCGGGACCACGGTGTGCTGGGGCGTCTGGGGTGAGGGGGGCTCTGTGGATGGGATCACACACAGTAGGAAGTTGGATCAGGGCTTTTATTTTTGTAAACAACAAGAGACCAAAGCAACCCTGCCTGCTCTTTTTTGTTCACTGATGGGACATTCCTGGGTGTCACTAACACTGGGGTTTCCAGCTCTGCCTAACACCAGGAGCTTTTTTAGCTTTGTAAGTTTCCAATCGGATAATTCCTGCCCTCCTTCCCCCAAAGACCCCACTCTACCACTGCACCTTACTCCTTGCCTTAACCCACCAGCTGCTACTTGTGTCCAGAGTGGATTTATCAGGGTGGAAGGTAATTTTAGGTGACTATCAGACCCACTAGCCTCCTCACTGCAGGAACAAGAGGGACGACTGCCTGTAACAGCCACAGTGCAGCTGGATCCTATCCAGAGGTGTCCCAGCTGCAGTTTGACATGGACCAGTGATGCTCTCAGCCACCCAAATCCTGACCCAGAACACCTGTTCTCATTTGGCAACATGTAAAACAGGCTGGATGAGCTCAAAGGTAAGATCGGAGCCTCCCTTCCCAGAAAGGAAAAGTCAGTTCTGTAACCTGTGGCACAGTGGAAACACTGAGCACTCGGTCACAATTAACCCCACTACCAGGTTGCTCTATCAATGACCACACTGGTTAATAAGAGATGGGACTAGGTGGCTTTCAACTTCACATTGGGACATGGCACAAACTAATCCAGGTTGCTGATTAATTTAAGACAAAGAGGATGCATCGAGCAACTCTGTTTCCCTTTCTCTTTGCTCCATTCTGGTTTTTAGTCAGAGCTGCTTTTAGTGCCTGTTGGAGCTGGCTTCTTGGGTGCATCCTGCTACTCATCAGATAAAAGCCCTGCCGAAAGATCAGCTAAATCTGGGAATTATCCCATAAGGGCAGAAAAGTAGAATAATAATAACACCAAACAAAACAACAAAACCAATGTTATTTAGAAGAACAGTTCTGTGCTAAGCCAAACACTACTCCCCACTATGTGCACACGGGAACAGGAGATGATATCTGCCCAAAGCCACCAACGCAGATTCTGCAGGGACCTGGGATGCTTTTGAGCCTCCCTGAACTCAACAGCTACATTTCTGTTCGTTTTTTCTGTGTTTTCTTTCTCCTAGAAGGAAATAACTCAAAATTTGGGTGGTTTAATGCTTGGCCACTGCTTAGGCAATAAAAAAGAGGAGAAGAAAGCCCACCTAAATCAGCTAAAGCCAATGAATGATTTTAACAGATGCTGATCTTGGTTAAAGCACAGGCTTTGACAACCAGATCTCAACTGTGCCAGGAAACCAGCCTCCCTCTTTGGAGGGGAGAAACCTCTCCCCAGTACAAGGGTCTCCAAATGCTACAGACAGTCATTAAAAACCAAAGCACAGGTGAAAAAGCAAATGCCCTCAGGAATCATCTCCCAGCTCTGTCCTGGGGAGGGCCTGAAACACTGAGCAGTCTTTTTTTTTCTCCTTTGTCATGTCTAAGGGATCAGATTTGCACTGGCACTGCAGGGGTGAAGGACTCTATCTCATCAACCAGCCAAGCCTTTGGTTAATGGAAGAGAAAGACACGGGCAAAGAGCAAGGACGATGTCCTCAGCTGCCCCCATGCATCTATTGTGCTAAAGTGACGTGAGATCCTACCTTCAGACTTAAATTTCTTGTACTGTGGGGAAGCAGCAGGAGATGAGAGGGGCTTCTCCATCACAGGTACAGACTCTCCTAGAAAGAGAGGCCACAGCTCTCAGAGACAAGGTACTGCAGAAATGTCCCTGTCCCACCCTGGCTGAAGGTCACTTTCCTGATGGCAGCCCCCTAAAAGCACATATTGTGACACAGTCCCACCCCCAGCCCTACCAGGTGGGTATCTCTCTGGAGGGGCCTCCCTGAAAGCAGAGAAGAAGAAAAGGGTTGGGGGACTGGCATATCTTAAATACCAGCCCTCTGCTGTCCCTCCACCCAGACCAGGCACATCCCACTAGAAACACTTAGCCCTGCACCAGGCAACAGCCAAATGGGGTTTGGTGGGAGGTGGCAGCGTGGCCACTGCGGCTGTTGACGTTAGTGATGTTATCACAGCACGACAAGACACCAGGCCAGGGACCTCCCAAGGAACAACACATGGCCAGAATAACACTGTCTCAAAAAGGACCAGGAAAAAGATTTTAGGAAACAAATCTGCTTTTTTTTTTTTCTCCCCATCCCAGATGAAAATACTCCTTGCTCGTTTGCTGTGAAAAGAAGAGTAAAGTCTCCTTGTCACCTTTCTCAGGAGTGAGCAGCTTCCCCATGGTTTTTACTCCTCCTCCCAAGGAGTCGTGTTTCCCAGGACCTTTCATGGTTGTCTTCCCTGTCCCAGAACTGGGATTCAATATTCCCAGCTCAGCATCCAGGTCATCCATGTCCTGGAAAGCAAGAGGAGACGGGCACAGGGTAAGCGCTGCTCATGCCCCAGTGCCACTTCCCCCTTGGGAGGCTGGTGCTGGAGGCCATGGGCTGCAGCGCACGTGGGGCTGAGATGGAAGGGATTTAGGTACCCACCTTCAGGGTCTGCAGCAGAGCTTCTGGGCCTATGTTGGAGGCACTGGACACCTGCGTGTGGCAGGGAGGGGAGAGATCAGATAGACAAGCAGATTTTGGAAACGCCTCACCCCTTGCTCCAGTCCCTGGTTTTCCTCATTTTATTGGATGGAAGAATACATGCCCAACGCCTCCTGGTGTCCCCCTCATTGGGAATGCCCTGTGCTCCAATTCCTTTGCTGAGCTCCTGCTGCCTCTGGGAGAAGCGTCAGAAACACCCAAGGCCATTGCTTTGGGTGAGGGTTCTTCCTGCAACACTTTGTCCGAAGCGCAGCCAGGAAGGCTGGGCTGCAGCAGCATGTGTCCCCTGGCTTTGCTCCATCTCATCTAGGACACATGGAAGCCCTTCTCCCACCATCCACGCACTCTCTTGGCCTCTCTTCCCCACCCCACAGCGATGCCGGACACGGGTCACCTCTTCAGGAAACTTCGCAGTTCATCCCTGACATCCCACGGTTGACTTGCGCAGGGTGACACCAAGGACAAGCCTGGCCTGGCTCAGCCCCAGCCCTCAGGACACCCCGCCTCTCTCCCAAAAGTTGGGCTCACCTCTTCATCTCCCCTGTCCTCTGCAGAGAGCTGGCTGAAGAAATCATCATCTAGGAAGGACCTGTGACACGAGGTCGGGGGTCAGCAGCACCACTCGTGAGCTTGGCAAGGGGGAAGGGAGACGCGTGGTGGGAAGAGGAGGGGACCACGCAGGGACACCGCAGCAGCCATGTCGTACAACACAGAGAACGAGGCCAAAACAGCACAGGGATAAAAGATGGTAAGGTGTGGGACTGCTACATTTGAGCAAGCAACTGTTCTAAGGGAGATTTACAGAAGATGCACAGGGCTGGAGGCACCCAGCTCTTGCTGGAAACCCTCAGGCTCTGGGTTCCCAGTTCCCGAAGGCATCGCAGATAACTCGCCTTCCCAGGCAATCGCTACCAGGGCAGGGAGCGAGGTGGAGAAGCTAAGGATGGGGCAGGTCAGAGAACTTGGGGAGCACAGAGAGATCTCAAAGCGGGAGAGGCTGCGTCTGAAGGACACTCACTTCTTGCTGGCCTGCAGGCTGGTGCCCCTCGCTCTCCCGCCACTGCTCCTGGCCATCTGGGAAGCTCTGGCAGGTTTAACGGAGGTTTCATCTGGAATCAAGACGGGAGAGATTAGGATGATGGACACAGACATATTCCTGGCCTAGGCACTCCAAAAGCAGATTTGCTGTCTTCACATGGACCACAGGCTTTTAATCGGTCAAACTCCACTCCACCTCCCCAAACTGATGTCCAACCTATTCAATGGCCTCTGACTCTGGGAAACCCTGCTCTCCCCTCTGCTCCCTCCTTCATGTCCCCTCACAACTGGAGCCCCTTGGAGATCCATGGCTGTTCCACCAGCACCTCCTGCTCCCAGGAAGGGAGTCAGAATACCAAGATGCTCCCATTTCAGCTGCAAAGAAGGTTTGTTTTACCATCGCATCCCAGGAGGTCATCAAGCAGGTCACTGAAGGAGTCTAAAACAAGACAAAGCAGAGATGTTGAGGCAGCTGAGCTCACCAAGCTGGTGTAGAAAAGCTCCCAATTTCAATATGAAATATCTCTTTTGAGATCCCCCAAGAATAAAGGTTTGCTTTCAAGCATCACCAGCATTAAGGCCTTCCTTGCCCATCTAGAGAGAGCGGCCAGGGCCAGGACTTGAGCCAATATTTTAGGGATGTAAGATTCAGCTTCACTTAGCCAGAAACAGGATTTCTTTATCAAGCGAGCCAGCTGTTTTCCATGCAGTTAGTTGCTGGCCATAAGCAGCACCTGATCTGTGAATTCTCACCCTACGCTATCTCAGAGCCCCTGGCCAATCCCAAAAACATTGCTTCAGTGTCAGGGGCTGCAAGAGGCCTCTAAACAAGCAGTTAGGGAGTAGGTGAGGGGAAGAACTGAAAGAAATACATATATTCTCCCCTGGATTTGGGAAAGCCCTCAAGAAAGTAACATAGGACCCCAATAAGAAAATGCACCTCATGTGCGAGGCACATGAATACCTCTGCTTCAGGAATGACACGACACACTCAGCTGCAGCTTTCAGACAAAGATTGTGAACGTTTCGGCAGCCAGGACTGCCACCTGATCCCAGTGTCCCCCCTCCTCCGTCCCACGCATTCCCAGCAGATCAAAGCAGCTACAGACAGTGAACGGAAAGCACACAACTGTACGTACCTCTAAAACCTTTACTGGGTTTTGTAGCCTATGGAGAAAGACAAATTCCCTCATTAGAAAAAAAACCAAGTCTGACCTAGACTTTCTCAAAACACTAAAGTCAGAGGAAGGTTTCTCCAGAGAATCCCACAGGCAACAGCGAAGCCCTTCTCCCACCCACAGCTTGGGAAATGGTACATGAAAGCAGGGGAATCACAGAGGTATTTACAACTTTAGAAACACCGGTGAGCACAGCCCCTCCGGACCGCCAGCCAGGCAGAAGCCTCCAGCCCTTGGATCACACCTGCCTCCAAACTGAGGTGCCAGAGCATCAAATTTGGATTTCCCAGGCCTGCCTTAGTACCACATCACACTCACCATCGCAGGACTCCAGTCCTCCCTTGCTCCAGTGAGTCCGTTTACAGATTCTTCCGATCTCCACCTCTACGTTGGGGGGGGATCTAACACTGTTGATCACATCCACACCAACCTCCTGCTGCGGGGAGAGGAGAATTTCCCCACTTGCCTTTAAACAGGCTTCCTTCTCCTGCTCGGGCCCCTCTGCAGCCTGCCAGGCTGGCTCTGTGCTGCTCAGACCTCCCCAAACCACTCCAGGCAAGGCTCAGTCTGAGTTTTAGAAACAACCCCCTATTCCCCAGAGGAGCCTTGAGCTCCCGCAGCAGTTTGCGTGGGGAAGGTCCCCCTGGCACCGAGGAACCGCTCCGCAAAACAACCCGAGAGGGAGCAAGCACCCCCGCGCTGCTCCCCGCACGCTGCCCAGGCAGAACGCCCCAGGGGCGGCTCCTGCCCTGCCCAGAGCCCGGTCAGCCCCCGGGGGGCCGGGAGGGAAGAGGGGAAGGAGGGAAGGACATCACCCCTTCGGGCTCGGAGCACCCAGGGGATCCCAAACAAGCGGGAAAGCCGCTGCCGTGCAGCGAACGAAGCGGTGCTGGCGGCGAGGGGCGCAGCTCCCGGGATTCGAACCCTTGACACGTCCCGTTGCCATGGCACCCGCTGCCCCGATACGCCCCGTGCCGTTCCGCTGCAGCCCCGAACGCTCCCCGCAGCGCCCGGCCCGCAGCACGCCGGGCCGGTGAGGCCGCGGGCCCCGGGCCCCGTCCGCTAAGAAAGGCCCGGCCCGGCCCTTCCGTCCGCGGGGCGATGGGAAATGTAGTCCCCGCCGGGCTCGGGGAGGGCCGGGACCTGCATCGTTCCAAGCGGGCTGTTCCGGTGCTCTTACAGGGGTCGTACCGGGCACTGAACCCGCTGGGGCTCGGGCAGAAGCAGCGCTGGGAACGGAGCCCCCTGTGCCACATCCTGAGCAGGCGGCTCCGGCCAGCAGCAGCGAAGGGCGATGGGCAGCCAAGGGCCTGGGTGGCCCGAGCAGGGCATCCGTGGGTCGGGATCTTCCCATCGTGCACAAGGAGGGCCGGCAGCATCGCTCGTTCTGCGGCCACGAGTCACCGGAGGAGCCGAAAACAGCCCCGGTCCACTCCCCTTGCAGGGTCTGTTGCTGGTCCCGTGCTGCCGCGCTCCTCCTGACACCCCCGGCCTCCGTGAGCCCTGTTTGGCCCCGATGGCCCCAGCCAGGGGGGGCCTGTGACCCCAAAGAGAGTCTGGGGGAGCCAGGCAGCACAGCAGGAGGAAGATGATGGTCAGCTGCTGCTGAAGGCGGCAGGAGATGGGCACCTCGGTGGGAAGGGCGACAGCAGGGCATGGTTTAGTGCCAGAAGCAAATCCCACCCCAAGGCCACTGCTGTGCTGTTGCTTATCCCCAGGGATACGCATCACGGAGCTGGTTTCCTTATCTCCTAATGGGAAACCGCCTTTGCCACCCCCTCTGACACTGCCATCAGTGGAAAGACGAAGGCAGTGACCCCGCTGCTGCCCAGCTTGGGGCAGCTGATGCTTCCCACCTCCAGAGCAAAGCATCAGAACCCCTTGTCTGCCCCCATCCCTGGGGGGACACACCCCCTTCTTTCCCTTCTGCCACCCCCATGGCTTGGGGCTGCTTTTCCCCAGCCCCCTTCTGCCACCCGTCCCCTCACCGTCAGCTGGGAGGAAGCCGTGCTGAGACCTGGCACAAGTTGTGTCATGAGTGGTGAGGTACCAGGCAGGGGAACCACCAGTCCTCGAGAGCAGCGAGAGGGGGATCTGGGGGTGTCATGGCTGGGGACACATGGCTACGTGCATGGGGAGCCGGGGCTGTCCCCAGCGACTTGGCTGCTGAGGAGGGGAGGAGGTGGAAGGTGGGCCAGGGTCTGCCCGGTTCGAGGGGTGCTTCCAACCCCTCTCTGCACCAAACCGGGTCCCCAACTCTCACTCACCACCTCCGTCACCACTCCGAAGCCCAGGGGCACAGGCCCACCCGCTGCTGGGAGCTGCTGTCCCCAGCCTGGCCATCCCTGAGGACACCTGCAGCCTCCAGCCCTCCACTCCTGCCACGATTTATAATCAATATTAATTTACTGAGCTCAAAACAGCTTAGGTTTTATTAAGCTTCCTCAGTTTTCTAATAAGTAAGAGTTGGGGTAAGGCAAAGAGCCAGTCTGCTTTTTGGGAGGGCTCTCTAGCATGTTGTAAACCCATTAATCATCCCATTACACATCCCACTGACCATATATAACAACAATTACTTCAGTTATTTAGAGCCCACCTGATCTTGGCAGTAGTTGTTCTGGCTTTTCTGCTCGCTTCGCAGGTGGGAGTTCATAGAACACCCCGACGGCGTTTAAATCCACATTTTGTTTTAAAACATTGTATTTCACTGCGGTTTGCACCTCATTTTTTATCCTGAAGACATTTCCTGGCTGGCTCACTAGTGGGTAAAACATTTTCCCTAGGAGCCTGTCCAGTTTTACATGCAAGGAGGGGCTGTTTGCACATCCCATGCAACCACAAGTGATTTTAACGCTGTTTGGCAGGATCTCCCCAGGAAAAGCCCAGAATTAAGTGAAATGGAGACAAAAGGGCAGAATTCAGACCTTTGGTAGAGCAGAATAAAAATCATCCAACATACCTGGTGGTGCTGCACACAAACCGAGGCTTCACCCCGAAGACGCTTGCTCCATTTCCAACCATTTTTTTTTCATGTTTGATGCACGTTTCGTGTTTCACCCACTTGCAAACGGAATTTTTGGCCTGATATTGGCTGCTTTCCACGCTGGAATCAATCACATCCTAAAAGTACCCTTTATATTGGAGAGCATGAAACTGGAAACCCTATAAACAGGTCAGGACCCTGTCTGTCTGTTGGGAGAGAATCTGGGAACAGGGAAATAGGTGCGGCGTTTGCAGAACTGCAGTAGGGTAGTTCTCCAGGTGAGCACGCAGGAGGAACTCCTAAAAGATTAACGACTGCATAATTTAATTAAAAATAGGAGCCCTGCAAAACTAATCAACTGTTTCGTAGGGCTCTTTATATCAACAACTGACAAGTCTATATCAATAATATAAACATATATTAAGAGCGTGTATTATCCTAAATTATATATATATATGTTTTACCCTGAATTATATCTTTTTATATGGATTCGAGCTTTTCCTCGCAGTGTTTGCAGCCCAGCCCTGTCTGAGTGCCTGACAACCAGATGGGGTGCGGGGGGGGGGGAAGCAGAAAAGCTACATAATGGAAAACTGATTGAAATAAAAGCAGTGACATAATCTGCACGGTTCTTGGCGAGAAGAGAGCAAGTCTGTGCTCTTCGTGTCCGCTTTTTCAATCAGCCGTAAGTTTCCCTTTTAAGAGACGGTTCTGACAAACAGTCCTGATTCCTCTCCTATTAAAGTCAGCAGCAGGCAGCCGCTCGGCCATCGCCCTGCATGAACTAAGACTTGCCCAATAATGGTTTTTTCCTAGATCCAGCTGATATTTGGTATTAAGAAACTCAGTCTTCATTTAAAAAAAACATGCTGGTGTGAGTGGGAAGCTCTAGATCTCCTCATCACGTAGAAAACCTTGGAAATTTATACTCTAAAAGCTGAAAAAATTAAGGAAAAAAGTGCCTAATCTGGTCATCTTTGTTATTTCTAAGCTGAGGACCGGGATATAAAAGAGAACTGAGACAATTCATTGTTTTGAATTGCCCAGGACCGATAATATTGTTATTGGATTTTAGGATTCTTCCGCTCCTTTGGCAGTCAAGCAGTAAAAATGTGTATTTGGCACAATTCCCTTAGACACACTTGGAAAATAAAATCTGTGTTATTTTATGCCAGATGTACAGGACGCAGAAAAATAAACATGAATGAGATAATGGGACAACTCTTAACAGTTTGGTATTTAAAGGAAAGACAACCCAGAGTGATGTCTGTCTAATATTTAATGGCAAATCAGAGTCTCTAACACAATTATATTATTGTTACAGTTTTTTCACACACTGTAAAATACTCTAACTATATTTTTAAAAATCCTAATTAAAAAGAGGAACACTGTGACAGCAGAAATAACTCAAGGGCACAGGGAGAGGCTGTTTAAATTGCCATCTGCCCATCTAAACTCATCCCACAGCGCGTTTAGCCCTTGGTTTGCAGCAAAATCAGCGATCCGGAGCTGGCATAGCACGCGTTTCCTCATCATTCCAGTTTACACCCCAAATTATCGGCAACAAACTCTGATCCAACGCCCCGGGGGGGACTGCTCCCATTTTAAATTGGTCGGAATTTGCTTTCTGCCCTAAACCATGATTATAGAGCTTCCAACCAGGATAAAAGCAGGCAGGAGGAAGGAGAGGGTTGGGGAGCATTTCCCAACGGCATCGCATCTGCAGGAGCCCTCGAAACCTGCCGTAAAGCTGCACCCCAGCTCGCGGGGCAGGAGTGAATCAAGTAAAAGCAGCGGCACCACCAGAAGCAAAGCCCAAAAATCAGACATCTCCTCCTGGGCTGGAAAGGGAAAGACGTAGGATCCCACCAAACCACCCCATACCCAGGTGGAGTTCAGAGACTCGCATCCGTGCATCGGGCAGCGCGGAGAAGGGAGGACCTGTGGCTCCAGCACGGGTTTGCCCACGGAGCAGTGGATCTGCTGGTGGCGAAACGAAATGGGGCGAAGGCCCAGATCCGCTGGGCTCACTCTGGCAAAACTCGCTGCAAATGGTGGGAGTTTTGCTGGAATAAATGAGATTTAGGGCCCAAACAGAGCCCAGCTGGAAGCCCGCATGTGAGAGCTCTTCCTGCTGGCGTGCAGCAGAGGTGAAGGCTACCTTCCTCTTCTTCTCGGGACATGACCAGGCATGGGCTGTTGCACGTCTCTCCCTTTGTTATCTGGGAAGGCATTTCTGATACCACGTCCTCCCGGCATTCGCACAACAGCGGCGACGCCTGCACTATGTCACCGCTGACATCTCGTGCAAAGGCTGAGTTCTGCAGGACAGGGACCGGCGCGAGTGAAACAAAGCGGTTTTTGAGGAAGGAGCTCAGGACATGGAGAGCGAATTCCCATCGGGACAGAAGTCTGGGCAGCATTTCCGCCAGCCGGGAAAGACCAAGATTTCACGCAAAGATTTCACTCTAGAAGCTCGATCTCCTCTTTTTCCACCACTTGCAGCGGTTTGGGAGTTGCCGCACGCGGAGGAGGAGGAAGAAGAAGGATTTGCAGGCACATCCCAGCGGTCCCCCTCCCAGATCAACCCACCAGCCCTGCCCTGGGGAGGGGGCAGCTGCAGTGGGACCCTTTGGCCCCTCCAACAAGAGCCCACAGCGGCGGCCGTTTGCTGGGGACTGGCACCTCTTCCCGCGCCAGCAGGAAGCGGCAGCGCTGGCAGACGAGTGACGGTGAAGGAGCTCTTTAAGCCTCAGTGTTTATGTAAATGTGGCTTTAACTTTAAACCTCTCGGCTTTGTGGCTGCCTTTTTATTCACATTCACTTTTTTCCCTTGGCTCCCTTTGAATATACCACTATGATTTCCAGCTTATCCTTTGGGGAATATATATATATTTTTTTTCATATATTTAGCTAAATGGGCCATTTTCCATCCCTGTTGACCATTGATGCGTCATCACTGACTCACTGATGCCAGCAAAGAACCTGACCCTATATATTTTCTCTCTAAGTATATATTACACAGCACTACGATTCCGTAAAGCAAGCTCTGGGAGGTAGGTAGCAAACTAATCCTTGAAAAAATAAACTTGTGGAAAGGCACACTGCCCGAGACAGGGGCTCCACTGTGCCGCCCTTACAGGCGGAATTTCTGTATTTTTCTTCTGGAAAAAACTCCTTTAGGACACGTGAACTGGCATTTTTGGCTCCCAGCCTCAAGTTTCCACCTTTCTCAGAGGGGACACTGGCTTGAGAGTATTTTTTGTTAATTGTTACTTATTGCCAGAGTCTAAAGTGTCATTTAATAACTGACCGATGCCGCACCTTTTATCGATGCACTCACCGCTGTCCCTAAAACAGACCATCCGCCCTGGGACATATTCACGGCACCTCTTTGTCACTTAGAAAACTCTCTAAGCTAAGGGGAACGTTCACAGCTCACGTGTGCCCAGGGTACTTGAAGAGTTGGGAGTTTAACAGTATGAAAATCCCCTAAAATAGCAGGATCATCAAAAATGTGGGGGAAATTTGGCTGTAAAGCTTCTGTAAGCAGTTCCTGAGGAGCGTGTTTACTAAAAGCAGATTTTGTGCTGCTCACTTCCCCATCTCAAAGGCAGGAACGGTGCTGCTGCTTCTCGGCAGGGAGTTTCTCCCTGCTCCCAGCTGGGATTTTTGGCTGCAGTGGGGAACAGCCGCACGGCCACGGGGCTCTGACCACAGCTTTTCCCAAACGAGCCCGGCCACAGACCGTGTTCAAAACACCCACTGGCCGCAGCGCGAGGGAGGGCACAGCTCCTTGTTTCACGTTTGCGGCACTAACGGGGGGTCAGCCCTGCGGGGCATCACCCCCGCACCCAGCTGGGCTCCTCCGCATGCCACCCGCCCCGCAGCACCCTGCTCACTCACCCACGCCACGGCGCAACGGTGACACCGGCACCGGGCAGGCGACCATGTCCACTTTGGGGCTTCGCCCGGTCCGTGCTGGGTTTGCGACTCCAAAGGCACTTTGTAAGGAGCACACGGAAGGCGTGGATGAGCCAGCGCTTCCAAAAGCAGCAGCAGCAACAGAGACGGAGACGAGGCACAAAGCAGAGCATCCGCACAGGTCGCCAGGGCGGTGCAAGCAGACAGTAAGGAGAGGGACCGGGCAGCCCGGCAGGTGGCCAAATACAGCTCCGAATCTACACGGCACTTCTCCTGAGCAACGTGCTTTACCAAGAAAGGCTGGATCATGGTCCCCGACATCCAAGGGAAGCCGAGGGGCAGGGAAGAGCACAGAGACTCACCCGAGTTCACTCAGCAGCCCAGCGGCGGAGCCAGCACTTGGATCCAGCTCCTTCCTGGCTCCCAGCCTGTGGCTCTGCCCGCCCGACGCCTTCGGCCAGCCCCGGGTCACCGACGGCCCGGAGCGAGGAAGGAGGACTGCCACAGAGAAATACAACGCTACCAAACAGAAGCCGCGACAGCAGCGATACGCCGCAGGAGAGACTTTTTTGGGGTCTTCCCGTGCTCCGGCTCTCCGGGCGGTTACCTACGCTTTAGCACCGAAACGCAATCTTTCTTCAGCGGCCCAATCTGCAGGTGGGCATCGACGCTCTCCAGGAAGAAGGCTGGTTTCAGCTTGCACAAGAAAAGAGAGGCGAATTGGTGGTTGATCTTGTTCTGGAAGGGGTCTAACTGACCCTTGGTGAAATGAGAGACCTTGAGCTGCTGCAGGCAGGTCATCTTGGAGTCCTTGACTCCGTAGAATGTCAGAGCCTTCTCCGAATACTCCAGGAAGACCCCAATTGTGTGGAAAAACGGCTGCTGGATGACAGACTCAAAGCCACCAAACCAGGCCACGTAGTTCTGTCCGTTCCACTGCAGGCAGCAGGACTTCTCGTTCCGCCCCAGGCGCCCGCGGTTGTAGGACTCCTGAGGGTCGAAGTCCTCAGCAATGACGCCGATGCTGACCCAGCCGTCGATGAGCTCCACCTCCCAGTAGTAGTTGCCCCGGTTCATGAGGTTCACACCCAGCACCTGCTCACAGTTGATGAAGCGGGTCGGGCTCTCCGGGTAGGGGATGGGGCACAGCACCCGCTTGGCCCCTTTGGTGCCAAACAGCTGGATGAACTTGTCAGCCGTGTCACTGTCCAGGTCAATGATGAAGGCAACTGTGTGGGGCAAGAAGGAGACATGAGGATGAGGAGGGAAACGGGAGGAAATCCCCCCAGCCCACCTCACACTGATCCCCTGCTCCAGCCTTTGGCGATTAGCACAATCCTTTCTGACTTCCACCATCATCACCCTGTCCCCTTGCTCTCAAATGCCACGGCCAATTTCAGCCAATGAGGATAAGGGGTTGAAAGAGGTGATAAGCAGGATGAATACAGGTAACCGGGCAGAGCAGAGAACAGAGGGGCTGCTTGATGAGCTCAACCATGATACCAGACATTGGAGAATCCACATGACAGAGTGGTAGTAGGAACATCCCCTATAAAAGCGGGTTTCAGGCAATCCCAGGCAAACACAGCAGGGAGGGACCCCAAGAAGGCAGGAGAAGGGCCAGGCACGTCACAGCTACAAACCTCAGCTGCCAGGGAAGCAGAGGCAGCCCCAGCGTGTGGGGCCACGAGAGAACCACCACTGGATCCCGAACGGAGGGGATATCCAGCAGGAACAGCCCTGGACACGTATCGCTGCCGTTTGCACTGCAGGTCTGGACCCATGGCATGTCCAAACCCTATGGCATGGGCACAGCACACTCCACTTGAGCCTGGGCTTCGCTGCGCAGCTCCCAGCGGGATGCACGGTGCTGCCGAGGCAGATCTTGTCCCCTGTGGATATCTCAGTGGGTAGCCCCACGTGCCCTGTACAGCCAGGGAGGGATGCGCGGGGTGCTGGAGCCCAAGCCCAGCCCTGCACCCTCCAGCCTCCACCCCTTCCACCACGCTGTCTCTGCTCAGCCGCTGAATTATCCCTCCACTCCACTCGCTGCTGGTGGAGCTGACCCTCGCCAGGCTGCTGCTCTGCAGCAAACAGGGCAGACACACAAACTCTGATCTAATTTAACGGAAGATCCAATTCGTCAAGGGCTGGAAGGCAGCAGAAATTGCACGGTACGCCCGCAGTCCTCCTGGCAGCTGGTCCGGCAGAGCCAGAGACAAGGGGAAAAAAAAAGTCACCTAAACAGATGAGGGCCGTTGTCAGGAAAGCCAGGAGCCTTCCTTGTTGGCTGAGCAATATTTCCTCCGGTGGCGGCAGCTCCTGCCAGCCGTCGGCGCGGGACCAGCGCTGGCCGGGCATGCGGGAAGGAGCCGGTGGGAGAGAGGAAAGGGAAGATGGACCTTAGCAACAACTGTCAAAGCAACAGTCCCTCACTTACATTTCAGGAAGTAATCACGGCTCTCCAGGCAGGCGGGATTGTTTGACTTCTCTGGAAATCGGGACTCGGCCAAGGCTGCAGAGACAGGGACAGAAGGGTTTGCCAGCAGCCAAGAAACCGAAGCTACAAAGAAGGGTGTTACTGAGCATCGCCCCCGCCCGATGCCCCGATGGTACCCAGGTGCTGCGGCCCCCAAGTGCCAGCCGGCATCCCCAGCTCCCCCTGCACATCCCTGCCAGCTCGGACACGAGAAAGGACGGATGCCACCTCTGCCATCTCAGGGAGGTGGGAAGGCGGGGCAAGGAACAGGCTGCAATTCCCATGGGCATCCAAGAACATGAGAGAGAGGAGAGAACTCAGGCTAAACGAGAGAGCGCGGGAGAAAGCTGCCACGGTGGCTTTTGAACCCTGGCAGGTTTGGGAGACCCATGAAGAGAACGGTCTATCCTGCGAAGAAAGAGTCCCCTTTCACGGGAGGCCACTTTGGCCACTTGCCCCCTCCCACAGAGCCCTGCCTAGCTCCCAGGCTGTTTGTTGCCTCTCCAGCCTCCGGTCTCCGTGGAAAAATTCATAAAACCTCAAGGACGAGGCGTAAGCCCAGACAGGGATTGTGCAACGTGCAGTGCGACCGCGCCGGCAGCTTCCAGGGCTGGTGGGACAGGGGCCAGTGCTTGCTGAAGCCATCGAGCCTCGCAGGCATCTCCCACCTACGCAGGAAGGATGGAGGGGGACGGGGTGAGCGCCGGGCAGAGGGGCTGGGTGGACACAAACCTTCCTCCGTCTTCTGGAAACACAGCCCATCCATTCCTTTCCCCTGCAAGTGGTCCCACTGGTTTTTGCAGGCAGCGGACAGCATGTCCTTCACGGCACCCACGGCTTGGGTGCAGTTGGTGAAGTTGAGGTCATTCTGGAAGCTCAGAGCCGGGGAGAAGTTTTCTTCCATGGCTACTTTTAAGGCCTGAAATTCCTGAGCCAAAAAGGCAGAGTTTCAGGAGGTTTCAAACAAGCTGAAGTTGTCTCGTGTTCCACAACCCCACCCTGCCCCAGAGGATTTGGGAACTGGCAGCGCGTAGGACTTGGCCCAAAGACAGCCCAGCGTAAGGGAGGAGCGTGCTTTCCCAGCCACGCGTTCCTGGTGCCTTCTCTTCACTCCCTTTCAAACCTGGACCCAGACCATGCCCACCTCGCATGGGGCAGCATCTCCTCCCTAAAAGGTTCCCTCTTGCTGGGCTGCTGCGGAGGTGGGGTTGCTGGATGGGGGACAGTGGGGCGCCCCAACCTCTCGCTCTCTGCCCCCCACGCCCAGGTACCCATCCTGGGCAGCACATCAGCTTCTCCTGAGTCATGGCCAGAATTGAGGTAGAGGTGATGGAGGAGAAGGTCCTGGCTGCCCGGTGTCCCCAGTAGTGGGGAGGGGAGAAGACTGTGCCAACAGAAGTGGGACTCTGCAGCCCTCATGTCCCAGGGCTCCTGGCACCCACCATGGGAAACGGGACAAAACCCCAAAAGACAACGTCATCGGCTCCTTCTCCTCGCCCCATCCCACCCGGGCACCTGGAGGAAGTAGATGGTGTCGGTGCTGGGGACGTTCTCCAGGTTTTGCTTGCACTGGGCCAGCTTGGCTCGCCTCTCCTCCTTCCAGCGGAGATCGGCCTCGGCCTCCCCCAGCATGGAGCGCTCCCCGTCCTCGATGAAAGCGGCCACCTCCTTGTGGAAGGTCGCCAGCACCTCGGAGGCTTCTGCAAAGAGCTTCTCCACTCTTTCCCTCTCCTTCGTGGCGGCACCCTGGGCGCAGGGAGAGAGGGGTTGGGGTCACCTCCTGCACACGAGGGTAGGGGCAAGCGCCCTTGTCCCCTGCCCAGCACCCAGTTCTCAGCTCTGCAGAGTCCCCCTGACACCCCGTAACCCCCTTCACCCGAGAGCTCAGAGCACGTTACAACCCAGGCGTCAAGAGACCTGGTCGGGCACAGCTGCTTACTGCTCCACCACGTCTCATGTCCCCAGGTGGTGAAGAGACGTGTTTGCACCAGGGCCAAAGGGGACCAAAACCCCTGTGAGCCTGGGCAGAGAAGGCGCAAGAGCCAGCGGACGCCCTGGTATGGTCCTTGCCCTGTTCCTCCTTCCAGGTTGCAAACAAAAGCAACCAGAGATGCCGTGAGGGTGAGCAGAGACAAGGAGCAAGAACCCTCAGGGATCCTCTCCAGGGTCACCACCATTTACGGAGCACTTGCTCCCCTGTGAGCATCACCTCTACACCCCACGTGCCCCAAAACCTCACGGCCTCTTCGCCTCTGCTCGCCAGCCCAGCAGCGCTGCGCTAATGGAGCGAAGCCTTCGCAGAGTCACCTTAATGAGCTCCACCATCTTCTTGGCCTGCGCGATGGTGACTGCCAGCTCCTCCAGCTCATTCTCCGCAGCACTGAGGAATTTGGCTTGTTGGGTCTGGGGAAGCAAAGGACAAATGCTGAGCTGTGCATCCCAATCCCGGCAGCAGGGAGGCGCAGGGGAATCCAGCCTCTCCCTAAATTCAGCCCACAGCCCCATCTCTGATGGTGACCTTGCCATCGGGGTGACCTTTGGGTGAAGGGTACAAGGGGAATCACGAGTTGTTTGCCTGTTTTCCTCCCCTGCAACATCCAACCTGCAAAAATCCCTTCTCACCCGGTTGGAAAACTAAAGGAGCAGCCGGGCTGCACAGAGCCATGCCCAGCTCCATGCTCCACACCCTGCTCCCAGCGGAAACCAAATAAAATAGGAATTTGAAAATAAAACTATCGGGCAGTGATTGCAGCAAGCACAGCTGAGCCCCGTGCTCTTAGTGTGTATCCCAAAGCTGGGGAAAATCCGCCTGGGATGGGTGCGGAAGCTGACAGGCAGACCCAGAGCACTCGGAAACGCAGCGCTGAGTCTCCTGGGCATTTGTCGTTGGGAGCAAAGCAAAGCAGCTCGGGAGCACGGCGTGCTGCGCGGCTGCAAAGGAAGCATCGTCCAATGGCGGCGTTTCCTGACACGCTATTGTTAGCGCCAGCCATTGCCCGTCACGAGGACGGGTCCCTGGGGAGCCAGGAGGGCACTGCACTCCCCAATCCAGGCAGCTCCCCGCCTGATGCTCGGCCCTGGCCCAGCTCCTGGTGCCCGGCGAGGGGACACAGGCACTCTCCCGTCCATCCTTCCCACCCACAGCGCGCGGGCGGTGGCAGAGGGCAGCGCAGAGGCCGTGCAGGCGACATCGAGCAGCGCCTGCCAGGGCCCAACAGCTCCTCGGGGCTGGGATCACACGCGCCTTCTATTTTAAGGCTCCAGATGACTAATAACGCCGGCAAAAGGGTTTTCCCGCAGTCCTAAGAACCCATGAGGGAGCGGGAGGTGGCTCAGGGTGCTGCTGTCCTCCCTGCCAGCGTGTCCACAGCCCCCAGGCCCTCCCCTGGAAAAATGAAACCCCCACAAGGTCCCCAAATGCCCTGTGCCAACACCAGGATGCCATCACACAGGGAGCCTCGCAGAGGCCCCACGCACTCGAGGCAGCAGTGCCCAGGAAGGCAGCACTGCACTGGGCTGGGAGCCCCGGCTCCTGGGGAGGCTCGTGGGTAGGAATTTGGAAGGTGACTCAACCGCATTTGGGAATCTGGGAACAGGAGTGACGGAAAAAACCCGGCTGCCAAAACGCCAGGACACAAAGGGCTGGTGGAGCGGGAGCGGCAGCCGGGCAGGTTGCCAGCGCGGGGAGAAAAACCGCCTTGATGAAGTTATGGGAACGAGACGGAGAAGACGGGTGCCCTGTGACCATGGGGGCGGCCAAGACGGGGTGTCCCAGGTGCCCTCGCCCCCAGCCCTACACCCATGGGGATTGTGAGTTCAGCCCTGCAGTGGAACCAAACCTCACGGGCTGGCTGGCAGTAGGTCTGCCCCTAATGCCTGTGCCCACCCCACAGGGTGCCCTGATCGCACAGCACCCTGTCTCCTCATGCCGGGGTGGGGTCCCATGTGGAGACAGGGCTGCAGCACCCACCTGGCACAGGGCGTCCACCAGTGCCACCCGCACACCACCCACGCAGGGATAGGTCCCCCATGGGCATGTGGGTGCCACACGAACCCCTCCCAGAGGTGCTGCACCTCACCCCACCCAGGACACCCGCTGGCACCGCGCCCCACACGGACACCCCCACACCAGGGTTAGGTCCCACGTGAGGATACGGGTGCAGCGCCCATCCCACCCAGCGCATCCCACCAGCACAGCGCCCGCCGGGGCGATCCCCACCTGGGGACCCCCACGCACCCCCAATCTCCCCCGCCCCACGCACCTCCTTGTGCTCGCGCTCCTGCTCGAGGGGCACCACGTCGTGGGCGCGATGCTCGTGGGCGCGGCAGCGGGCGCAGACGCAGGTTTGCTCGGCGCGGCAGAAGCCGTCGAGGGGCTGGAGGTGGCGGGGGCAGAGCCCCTCCTCCAGCCGCCGCAGCGGGGCTACCAGGCGGTGGGCGCGGAAGGCGGGGGCGCGGCGGTGGGGCTCCAGGTGGGCTCCGCAGAAGGAGGCCAGGCAGACCAGGCACGACCGCGCCGCCGCCGCCCGCGACCCCGCCGGGCACACGTCGCACAGCACCGCCGCTCCTTCCTCCCCCGCCGCATCCTCTTCCTCGGCTCCCGGTGCCATCGGGGACTCGGTGGCTGGGGACGGGGGGGACGAACCGGCGGAGGCGGCGGCGGCGGCCGCCAGCAGCGGCAGCACCTCGCAGAGGGCGCGGTTCTTGCGGAGCCGCAAGGCTGCGGGGACGGGCTCCTGGCAAAGCGGGCAGCGGGCGGCCCCGCCCGCCCCGCCGCTGCCGTCGGGGGGGCCCGGCCGCTGGCGGAGCGCCCCCAGGCAGCCCTGGCAGAAGTTGTGCCCGCACGGCACCGTCACCGGGTCCTTCAGGAGGTCGAGGCAGATGGGGCAGCCGAAGGGGCCGTCGGGCAGCCCCGGAGCCGCCAGCGCCAGCCGCAACGCCGCGGCGGAGGACGGCGGGGCGCTCCCGGGCGCGGTCTCCATCCCTGAGCGACCCGACCAGCCGACCCCGCTGCCCGCCCCGGCCCCGGCCCCGGCCCCGGCCCCCGCCCCGGCGGGAGGCGGGCGGCCGCCGCGCCCCGCCCGCCCGCCCGCTCCGCCTCCCCGCGCCCGGAGCTGCTGCTGCCGCCACCCTGGGGCTCCGCTTCCCCCTGTTGCTGGGGTTCTGCTGCCTCCCGGGGGTCTGACCCCCCCCAACACCCCCCGGGACCTGATCCCCGTCACCTCCCTCCCTGGGGGTGGTCTCAGTCCAGAAAGCTGCTCTCCCCGTCGGGCATCTGGTCTCTCTCCCGGGCATCTGCTGCCTTCTGGGAGACCTGCCCCCCCGGGGCAATGCCACCCTGCTGAGGATGCACTGTCTCCCACCCAGGGTCTACTGCCTCCTAAAGGATCGGCCCCACTGGGATCTGGACCCCCCCGGGGTTCTGCTGCCCCCAAATCTCCCGCCCAGGGAAGACGTTGTCAGCCTATGCCAATCCCCCTCCCAGGGGTCTGCTGACCCCCCTGAGCATTCCCTGCCCCCCCCGGGATCCACTGCCTCTAAACGTGTTGCCACCCAACTGCCCCCCAGGAGCTGCTCCCCATCCTGGGGCCACATGGAGGGTCCCTGAGCCCCCCAGTACCTCGGTGCAGGTGTTTTCCTGCCAGCCCTTGAGCCCATGAACCCATGTCAGCCATTCCCATGGGCAAAACGGGCTGTGGTGCCCAGGTCCTGGCCCAGTCCCTCTTCCCTCTTCTTCCAGGGCTCAGCCGGAGCTGGCAGGCACCAGGCAGGGATGGGGCTGGGGAGACACCAAATTGCTTTTGATATGAGGATCTGCCTGGTAACGTGGGATCTGCAGATGCCTCCTGTGCAGGGTACACAGACAATTTTTTAGCTTGGGTAAGTTTCCAGGTCCCCGCTGGCCCAAGGTCCCACCCAAGGACAGGGCTGAGGGGAGCAGGGAGGTGTGGAGGGAAGGAGGAAGCACAGCAAAACAAATCACATCTGTCCCCGAAGAAAGGAATTGATCCTTTTAAGTCTTTTTTCTCCAAAGGAAACAAGCTGATGTGATTCATTCCCTGCATGTTCGCCTGCACATCCCCAGCACCTTTGAACCCAGTGCCCAGTTTCACCCCGTTAGCTCTCACCAGCATCCCCGCGGGAGCCAGGGGAAGATGCCAGATCCGCAGTCTTGCCCTTGGAAAAGCTTCAATCAAAGCTTCGGATTTTCTTCTGTGCCGGATCAACCTTGGGGCAGAGCTGTAGGAAACCAGGTTTCCTTATTGCAGCGTTACTGTAAATAAAACACCTTCCATTTCTGCCGCTGGCTGGTCCCCGCTGCCAGCCTCGTGAGGACATGGAGGGGCAGGATGGGGCCCTGCAGGGATGGGTGCGGGAGCAGGGCCACCCAGCTCACCCACCCCCAGTGCCGCTTGGTCCCACAGCTCCCACCAGCACTGAGGTCAAACCAGTAGGAAAATAAAGCTTTATTGGGGAAAGCAGCTTCGTACAAAGAGCAACAGCAGGATGGCACCCCAAAAAGTTGCTCTGCCACATCTGAGAGTGGCAAGAGGGGACCGGGAGGGGCTGGGGGAGCAGGACCTGCCTATCTGTGGGGCTGGGGGAGCACAGGGCTCCCTCCACGTTGCTCCACAGCACCCGTGGCTGCAGCACTCCCCTCCAGGGTCCCCTTCACCCCAAATCTCCTCCAGGCTTGGGAGGTTTGGCCGGGATGGGAGGGAGAGGAAAAAAATCTACTTTTTTCCCCCCTCCCTCTCCCCTTCCCTCGCCCAGTCTGCATGGACGGGCACCCGCATGCGTCCCTGCGCTCCGCGAGGGCTCAGCCCTCAGCCCCGCACCCTTTCCCCTGCCCTAACTCGTGTCACCAGCGTGGCATTTGCGTATATAAATCAGACAAGGTAATTTGCACATCCTAGCGGAGCAGCGCGGCGGCTCCGGCTCAGTCCCTCTGGCACAGCGTCACCGCTCGCCCCTCGCACAGCCAAAAGACGGGGTAGAGGGGCTCGGTGAAGACATTGTGGAAGGAATGGATGAGCCGCGTCGTCTGCCCGAGGCCGTAGAAGGAGAGGAGCCCCTTGCCGTAATCCAGGCTGACCCCCAGGTTCTTATACAGCCGCTCCTGGATTTTCTCCGCCCGGCCCTGGTGCCAGCCCAGGTAGCAATCCTCCCGCACCTGCAGCCCCCACGAGCCCCCATCCAGCCCGATGGTGAACTTGTGGCCCTGCTGCCGCTGCCGGGGGAGGCTGCGGTAGGTCACCCCCAGGATGACGGAGTGGCTGGAGATCTTCACCTCCCAGTAGTGGCGGCCGTGGCCGTAGCCCTGCGTGCACAGCACCTGCCAGGGCTCGAAGCGGGGGCCCCCGTCCTGCTGCTCACAGACGGTGCCAGTACCGTGCTTGGCTTTCCGGTTACCTTTCAACAGCTCCAGGTACTTGTTGGCCGTCTCGGGATCGAAGGTCAGGTTGCGGTGGTCTGGGAAGAGCAATGGCATGGATGGGGTTGAAATGCTTCATCGGACCTTCATGTCCTTGGCATGAGCCCCCCCAACAGTGACGCAGTTTAAGCTGCGTAGGGCTGGCTCCCAGAACAGAAGGGAATAAGTTGGAGCACGTTTGGAGGGGAGGAGGAGCGGGTGAGGTGGGATACCTGCCCGCTCGCCTGCCAGAAGGAATGGAAACCACCCAGAAAGAGCCGTGGAAGCACCAAAACGCGATGCCTCACGCAGCCCAGCTCACAGCCCGCGTGGAGGGGCTCCTGCCTGCTGCCCATAAATCACAGTTTTCTTCCTATTAATAACCCTGAGAATGTTTTGTGCAGCCTGATGGAAGGAACCCTTACAGCTCCCATAGGCATCCATTGCCTCCCTGGCAAGAGCGACACTGCAAACATGCCCTAAACGTCACCCAACACTCTTCCCAGCAGGGAGGAGATGAGAAAAGGAGCGTTAAGGAAATCCCTAAGGAACTGGAGTGGGATGGGCCCAGGGAGAGAAGGAGACATGAAGGACTGGGAGTGCTGGGGTCAGATCCCTGGATAGAGAGTAACGACTGCAGGCAGGGGGTCTGCAGGCAGGCGGTCTGTGGGCAGGGGGTCCGCGGGCAGAGGGTCTGCACTGGTGCTGTGCCATACGAGGCAGCTGGGGCAGCCCATGGCACATCCCTGTGGGTGCTGGCTCGCTGGCTGCTGACGTTGTCTGCCCGCCTGCGGGAAAGCGCTGTGTCTAAATATGGGTCGTTGGGAACAGGCACGTCGCTCCTGCCCGGGCGAGATGCCCAAGGCGGGTGAAAAGGAGAGGATGGAGACGGAGCAAGGTCTGGGGCAGCAACCGACCCAGTGCCAAGCACTGGCAGCCCCAGTTTCCACAGAAAAGTGTTCCCCAGTGCCGCTAATGCTCCTGACGAACCCCTTTCCAGCCACGCAGTGTCCCCCAGCCCATTCACCCCGGCCCTGCAACACCATTCTCCACATTCAGGGAGAAGGGTTGGAAGAGGCAGGGAAGGAGCCCCTGTCACTGCAACCACGCCACCCTCCTCCCAGGGAAGAGCTCGGCTTGGCAAAACCTCTGCCTGCTGGGTGCCCTGGTGGGGTGCTGTCCCTCCAGACCCGCCCTGTGCTCCTCACCCTTCAGAAGCTCAGCTCGGAGCTCACACTCGGGGAGAGGGGCCACCACCTTCATCACCGTCTCCTGGGGATGCACCGGACCTGTGGAGGACGAGGACAGGCATGTTGAGTGATGCCACCCAAAAACTTGTCCCTTCCTGGCTTCGATGGGAGGAGGAGGAATTCCATCGTATCCAAGCCTGAGAGCGGGCACGTGCTACCGCAGCTTGGCATTGCCAGCAAGGAGGGGCCACAGGGAAGCCACCCAGCTCATTCCACACCATTGACGCCCATCTGCTGAATGGTAGATCCATGTCCCCATCCCAACCCCCTGCCCCTGGCAGCTGTGTCCCAAGCACAGTGACACAGGCCAGGCTGTGGTTCAGGATGACTTGGAGCCCTTTGAGCAGAAGGGTTGTTACCTTGTCCAATGGGATCAGGGGCTTTGGGAGCCACAGAGCCGGGCGGGTTCTCCAGCAGGAGCCTGGAGATGTTGGTGAGGATCTCAGTGATGGGCTTCATCACACCGGCCACATCAAACTCCCCAGGGAGCAGCACCTCTGGGCTCTCTGGAGAGGGGAGCAGGGGGAACTCCTGCAGACAGACACACAGACACCCATGCAGTGGCCTGGGGAGGATCGGCAGCTCTGAATCCCATCCATACATGTCCCATCTCCCCAGTGGGTGACGGGGCCATCCCTAAAATGTCCGCCGTGAGCTGTGGCTGGAGCACAGGACAGGGGACAGCCGCAGGGTGACCGTGAGGCTGCAGGGAGCAGAGGAGCTGCAGCACAAGATCTCATATCTTGCTTGTGGTGGAAGAGCCTTGCTGAGAGGTTTGGGGGTGGGAGATGCTTCCCATGGCCCTGTGGGCAACACCATCGGCTCCGATCCTGCATCACCTCCCAAACTTTTCAGGGATCCCCTCGAAAGCAGCTCTTCCCCGCAGCCCCAGCACACCCCGTAGCTGGGCTGAGGATGCGCCCATCCCCCCTGGGGAAGGGGTGGACCATGTCTCTGCCTTCACCAAAAGGGTGCGGGGCCGGGACGGTACCTGGAGGAAGGTCCTGTGGTCAGTGCAGGTGAGCAGGCGCTGAGCCCTCTCCCTGTGCTGGCCCAGCACATCCAGCCGGTCCTTCAGGAGGCTCCAGTCCTCCCCTACGCGCTCCAGCGCTGCCAACTGCTCTTGCTCAATCCTGGCCACCGTCCGCCACTGGAAATCCTCCAGGGCTTCCCGCAGGAGGGTGAATTTGCTCAGAATCACTGATTTGAGCCCCTCGGAGGAGTCCTGGGCAGGGAAGAGCCGTGAGAGCCAGCACGCTCCCACCCACACGCCCGGCACGGAGATGGCCGCAACGTTACCTTGATGCTGCGTGTTTGCTCCTCCAGCTCCTGTATCGCCCGCTCGATCCTCTCCGATTCCTCCTCGGCTTTTTCCAGGGACTCCTTCAGAAGTGCCTGCAAAGGGACCACCAACATCCCGCAGTACTGCACGCTGCTGCCCACCCAGCCCCGGGCGCCCGCACAGGGCCGCAGGATGAGGCTTGCAGGGAAGGAGCAGGCTTGGGAAGGGGAGAGGCTGTGTCCAGGGTCACGGAGAAGTGAAACCCTGTGCTGCCTTTCACCCCTTCATTAGCCATTTCCTCTGGATCAGGGGGTGCCATGGTTTAACCCCAACCAGCAACTAAACACCACGCAGCTGCTCACTCGCTCCTTCCCCCACAGTGGGATGGGGAAGAGAGTTGGAAAAAACTTGTTGAGTTGAGATAAAGACACTTTAATAGGACAGCAAAGGAAGAGAAAAAAATAAAACTAGAATATACAAGGCAAGTAATGCACAGTGCGGTTGCTCACCACCCACTGCCCGATGCCCAGCTCGTCCCCGAACAGCGATCCCACCCCCTGGACAACTGTCCCCCAGTTTATATACTGAGCATGACGCCATATGGTATGAAACATCCCTTTGGCCAGTTTGGAGCAGCTGTCCTGGCTCTGCTCCCTCCCAGCTTCTTGTGCACTTCCTCGCTGGCAGAGCACGGGAAGCTGAAAAGCCCCTGACTTGGCACAGGCATTACTTAGCACAACAAAACCATCAGTGTGGTGTGGCACTATTCTCACCCTAAATCCCAAACGCAGCACCGTGCCAGCTACTTGGAAGAAAATTAACTCTATCCCAGCTGAAATGAGGACAAGGGGGTCACAAACACACGTGGCACCGTTCACCTGGTGCTGCTGGATTTACCCAGCTCTGCTGCTCCCCACAGCCACCACTTTCTCAGGGAGCCACTGGGTGCTGGTGGCATCTCTCCAGCCAGAGTCCGTGCCAGCCCCCTGTTCAGCTGAGGCCGGGCACAGCTCGGCATATGGAGGCACATCACATCCCCACAGCATGGGGGCTGGAACTAGATGATCTTTGAGGTCCCTTCCAACCCAAACCATTCTACGATTCTGATTCTATGTCGTGCCGTGCCCGAGCTGCTGCATCTCCCCCTACACCCCCACCACCACCCCGGTTCTGCCACCCATCATCCCCACCTCCTTTTTAGAGCGCTCCTCCTCGAAGAGCACCCTCCGGTGCCACTGGCACTGCCGGATGGTGCAGACGCAGCAGATGCATCGCCGCTCGTCCTCGCAGTAGAGCTCCAGCAGGCGCCCGTGCTGCGGGCAAAGCTCACCACAGGCCACCTCGCCCCTCTCGCTGCCTGGGACCCGCACCTCACCCTCCCGTGCCAGCTCCACCACGCTGCACAGGGTGACGTTCTTCTCCAGCTGCGGGCGCCGCTCGAAGCCCCTGCGGCACTCGGGGCACACGTAGCCCTTCTTGGCCTCAGTGGGCACCTGCTCTTGCTTGTGCCAATGGTCGTTGATGCAACGCTTGCAGAAGTTGTGCCCACAGGGCAAGGTGACAGGCACCCTGAACAGCTCCAGGCAGATGGAACACACCAGCGTCTCCTCCAGCTTCTGCGACGCCATCCTGCCTGCGCCAAGATCAGGGCGACACGGGGAAAGGAACCGCGGAAAAAGAAACTCAGCTGTGCAGAGGAGGAAGAGATGGTGACGCTGAGCCCAGAGGCGGGTCAGGGCTCCGAGCCAGGCGTGCTTTTAAAGATACACCCAGTGGGTGCCCCCTTGGCCACATCGGCTGTGCCACACGCTGAGGAAATGACAGGGAGGGTTGGAGCTGCCCCCCCCCGGGGATGGGGAGGGCTGTGAAGCACAGCGGGAGGCTCCGGAGAGGATGGAACTCGGCAGCGACAGCACAGGGAGACGCACACCAGAGGCTGCCGAGGTTCAGCGCAACGTGTGTTTCCGTGGGGGTGTTTGCACGGGCGCGCGTACGATGCGTAATTGGATTTCACTCCTTTTGTGTCCTGAGAGAACTTCCCGGCACCCTCACCTCTGCCAGGGCTGGGTCCCCAGACAGAGCATGCCAGCCGTCCCTGGCAGAGAGACCTCAGGCTGCGCTCCTGGCATCTGCCAGCCTGGGCACCAGCAGAAGAAAGGGGTCCCCACCGCCGCTGCAGCCACGGGCCACCCCCTCCACAGTGACAAGAGCTGACATGTGCCAGCAGCCAGCCGGGGCCGCATCCCACCCTTGCACCTTTCACTTTTAAACTACAGCCCCTGCTGCTTCCACCTGTGCCCGTGCACACCCACCACTCCTTTTCCTACAAAATTCCTTGCAACACCCATGCACATCAGTACTCCAGAATGCAAGAAAGGCATCAGCCGGGCAGTCAGCCCCTGCTCCGGTGGCAGCTGGTCTTCTGCCTGGAGGTGATTGCGTGCACCACGTACCTTCACCTTGTCTTCATGCAGTTCAGTTTCAGGAGAAAAAGCTCCCAACCTCCCAGCCCAAATCTTATCTCCTGACCTTTGCAGACGTGCTATCGGTCGGGCACACGCTCCCTGTGGAGCTGGTGGGACAGCCCCGCTTGGCAGCGGTTCCACAGCCTCCCGCGCCGTACGGTTCTGCAGGGTGAGCAGGGAGGAGGTCCGTGCTGCACCCGAGGTGCTCACCGGTGGGCTGCTGTGGGGTCGGAGGAGTTTCTGCATCACAGGCAGGCTCAGAGCCACCCCCCAGACCACCCTTGGACACAGGAGGCGCCCTGGGATGTGTCATAACTCCCTGCGTGTCCCAGCACAGCTTCAGCCCTAAAAACAATACTTTGTGCTGAATCTACAAATTCTCACCCAGTATTCAAAGCTCAGAGAGGAGGATAATAAGACCTGTGTGTCTGTCTGGAACCCCAGGACACCTGCACTCCCACAGCCATCACCTCACCAGCTAAGTCAGCCCAGTTTAAACCAGACCATGGAAGCCTTCGGGGCGGGAGGAGAGTTCAGGGAGCTCAGGCATAGCTGGTAACGGCAGCGATCAGGCATTCCAGCACAATCTCATTCTTGCTGGAGAGTCTTATTTCTTGAGGAAAGTGGGAACCTCAGACAAAGTTACAGGGAACCAGAGCTGGGAAGAGGCAGTTGCAATGGCAGGAACATGTTGGTATTTGGAGGTTGCATGAAAATCTCTGCAGAGCAGAGCAGAGAGCAGTCTCTCCACAGCTGGGGACAGGAGCAGCAGCAGCAGGGTGCCAAGCCACCACCACGTCTCTACCCCAATCCCAGCAGCTCTGCAGATCTGCTTTTGCTCCACATATCCACAACGGGCATGTGCTGCCTGAGGAGTGAGGGGAAGGTGACTGAGGTCCACATGCTTGGGTAGCTGTCAACTTTGTGCAGGTTTATCATGTGCATAGCCACACTCTTCCCACCGGACAACATCCAAGAGGGAAAGGAAATCCTGGCCAGAGGAAGGGCTGCCCTTCTCCCCTGCACGCTGCTGTGGTGCACAGTAGCCCAGAACTGTGCCAGCTGGCCAGGATACCAAGTTCTTCCCAAGAAAGACAAGGCAGTGCCACCAGCATCGCTCAGTGTGTTTAATCAGACCCATCTCTTTAAGAGGACTGCAACTGAAAGCTGACGTAGTCCTGAACCGCAGCGCTGTAAGAGGAAATCCAGGCAGGCCTGGCTCTGTTTGCTCCAGAAACAGGCAAAAGGAGAACTGTGAACCTTGCAGAGAAGCAAGGCAGGGTGTCCCTGGGGGACTCTGCCCTGCAACGCTTACCGATCAGCTCTGCTTCAGACTCAGTGGAAGATTTCAGCCTGGCCACGGGCTTGTTTTCATCTGTGAATGTCCTCTTTAAGTGGCCTTTTGAGCACACGGCTGCCAGCACTGCCAACGTCTGTGGCCCTCAGCTGCGCGGTTCCCGGCGCTGCCAGCACAGGAGGACTGGGAGCCGAGGGGCTGAGGCTTTGCCGTCTCCCTCCAGAGGTGCAGGCAGCTCCCGGCTGCACAGCTGTGAGCGCAGGGAAGCCGGCGGCCCCATCTGCCCGGCTGCCATCCCGGAGCGGCTCGAGAGGAGGCCAGGCCCCTAGTAAATGCCGTAGGTGGGCTCCTCCGTGTCTCGGTATCTGTCCAGGTACCTCAGGGGCTGGTGGCGTGGGAACTTGACCTGTGGAGGGTGGTAAACGGGCGGCCGCACAAACTCAAACACGGGCTCTCGCATATCTGCAAAGGGGCGATGCAGGAGGTTAGCACGACGGCCCAGATTCAGACCCCAGGCCCTCCATGCGCACACCAGACCAGGGCTGGCCCCAGGGAAGGTTCTGTCGTGAGGATGGAGCCAGGTTCTTCTCAGTGGCATCCAATGATAGGACAAGGGGAAATGGATATAAGCTGGAACATAGGAGGTTCCTCTTAAACATGAGGAAGAAGTTCTTCCCATTAAGGGTAACAGAACACTGAACAGGCTGCCCAGAGAGGTTGTGGAGTCTCCTTCTCTGGAGATGTTCAAAACCCGCCTGGACGCGTTCTTGTGTGATCTGATCTAGGTGGTCCTGCTCCGGCAGGGGGATTGGACTCGATGATCCTTTGAGGTCCCTTCCAATCCCTGACATTCTGTGATTCTGTGTGATTCTAGAGGCTGTTTCCTCACATTGCTGTTTGTTTGGCGGAGGATGGCTCCATAAGCACCCGGTCCGTGCTGTAACGGATCCAGGCAAGTGGCAGGACCAAGCAAGAGCCTACAGCCACAGCTCCCTGACCCTGTGCCTTACCCGCAGGGCCATGCCCCAGCCCACAAACAGGCCCCCTTCAGCACCCCTGCACGGTGCATTTCTTACTGAGAAGCTGATGGAAGACCCAAGTAACGGAGCTGTCCCACTGACACTGGAAAAACGCCAGCCCTGCCGGGGTCATCGCATCCTCGTGCTTTCTGTAGAAGTCAAACGTGCTAAAGGTTCGCATCTTGAGGCTGTGGCTGGAAACAAGACATAAGCACAAGAGTTGAGGTGAACCTCTTTTCCTGCAGCACCCTGGTAGGCAACTACTCCCCCACATCATCCCAGAGGCTATAAAATAGAGGTGGAAAAGGAAGTCACTAATCTTCCCAGCTCCTCCAGCTCTCTGCATATTTCTGCCCAGGCAGGAAAGAACACTCTTAGCAGCCTGGTTTAAAGAAACAGGACTCCACAGTGCTTGCAGGGCCAGCATTGTGGCTTCAGGTGACACACAAACACAAAGCAGCCCTGAACAACCCTGCAGATTAAAGAAACTGCTCTCCTATAGCAGTAACAAACATGTCATCACAGCAAGCAGTAACAGCCTCGCCAAGCGAGGGTGAAACTGCCCAGTGAAAGCCTGAATTACCATGGCATCGGCCGAACATCCTCACTGAAATCTATGGGGCAGTCTTGCTTGAAGAGGAGGAAGATGAAGCGATGGTAGCCAGTTCCCCTGGCAGGGAACGGGGGCAAGTAATGGCAGATCTCCTTACCCGACTTGATGTCGTTGCCTGGGATGTTTGTCCTGAACACAAACAAGTTTAACTCACAATATACCCACTTATTTCCCGCAATTAGGACCAGCAAATTCACCCAGGATTATGAATCACTGTGCTACGTTTTGACATGACTTATGCCCTGCTTGACGAGTGAACAGACAGTAGAGGCTGCTTTCACTGGAAGAAAAATCACCCCCAGTGTTTTGAATGCCAACCAGCAGCAACACCCGGAACTACTGCGTCTTTGGCAGGACCCAGAACGCAGGGGTAAAGCAGCTAACAGCAGGAGCATCACAGAAAAACATGGAGCTGTCGGAGCAAATACTTGTTGCCAAGCTCTGCTGCAGGAGTTTCTGCCCACTCCGCCTGGGCGTTCCCTGAGCCAAGCAGCACGCGGCTCCGACGTGCTGTACTCACACCAGCCAGTGCAGGTACTCCGAGTCCGTGTCTCTTAAATGTCCATCTGCAAACGCACACAACAGAGAAAGGTGACTCAGTGACAACCTGGCATCTGCACCAAGCCCAAAGTGACAAAACCCAGACCCCTCTGAACGGAGGGGGCAGCTTGAGACCTCTCAGCATTCCTCTCCTAGCAGAAAAGTAACTCATCCTTATAGGACTGAGCTTAAAATGAGGAGTAAAGAACTCTATGGAAGTAATTCCAAGATTAAAAGGATTTCTTGGTCAGCTGCTTCACTTCACTGTGCCTTAGCTTCTCAGGGCAAACAGTGTCAGCTAACCTACCTCCCAGGCAGATTGCTGAGGGAGAGAAGAGCTTGAGGGCAAACAGAAGACGGGCATCAGGGAACTGCTTCTGCTACACTGCAACACACGCCCTGCTGCGTCACTGTCCCGTCTCCCAGCTGCTAAAGATTCGGGAAGGCTACAATCCTCCCTGCATATGTAATACATCCCTACACAAGAAGGACATGGAGCTGCTGGAGCGAGTCCAGAGGAGGCCACGGAGATGATCCAAGGGCTGGAGCACCTCTGCTATGAAGAGAGGCTGAGAGAGTTGGGGCTGTTCAGCCTGGAGAAGAGAAGGCTCTGGGGTGATCTTATAGCAGCCTTCCAGTACCTAAAGGGGGCCTACAGGAAAGCTGGAGAGGGACTTTTTACAAGGGCGTGTAGTGACAGGACAAGGGGCAACGGCTTTAAACTGAAAGAGGGCAGATATAGATTAGATATAAGGAAGAAATTTTTCACTCTGAGGGTGGTGAGGCACTGGCCAGGGCACAGGTTGCCCAGAGAAGTTGTGGATGCCCCAACCCTGGCAGTGTTCAAGGCCAGGTCGGATGAGGCTTTGGGCAACCTGGTGTAGTGGAGGATTTCTCTGCCCATGGCAGGGGGGTTGGAACCAGATGATCTTTGAGGTCCCTTCCAACCCTAATCATTCCATGATTCTACTTAGAAGATACTGTGCAGCCAAAAGAAACAGGAGCTAACCAAAAGCAGAGTGAAACAACCCCGTTGAAACAAGTTCTTTTAAAGAACCTGCTACTCACCTGGATTTGTGAGCAACAGAGTCCAGAGGGAGCCTTCATCTGCCTCGTATGACACTTCAGGGGGACCGGAAGCCTAAATGAGCAACATAAAGACAACGTAAATAGCTCAAACAGCAGCTGCCATTAAGACAAGGTCATAACAATGTTGAAAGCTTATGGGTAAAGAATCAGAGACCGAGGCAACAACGGGAACCTTGCCGCTGGTGTCCACTACAGGCCGCCCCACCAAGAGGAGCCTATTGACAAAGTTTCCTGCCTCCAACTACAGGAGGCATCGTGCTCGCAGGCTCTGGTCCTGCTGGGGGACTTCAACCACCCCAACAGCTTCTGGAAAAGTAGCACAGCGAGGTGTAGGCAATCCAGGAGACTCCGCGAATACACTGAGGACAACTTCTGAAGCCAGGTGATGGAGAGCCCTACCAGAGGGGGTGTCATATTGGACCTGGTGGGCACCAAGACAGGTGAGCTAATCGGTGATGTCAAGATTGGAGGCAGCCTGGGCCGCAGTGATCATGCACCAGCAGAGCTGGCAGTTCTGAGGGACGTGGGTCAGGCAAAGAGTAAACTCAGGACTCTGAATTTAGGAAGGGAAACTCCCAGCTGTTCAAGGAATTAGTCAAAAGGACCCCATGGGAAACTGCCCTCAGGGACAAGGGAGAAGAACAGAACAGGCAGATATTTAAAGACACTTTCCATAGAGCACAAGAGCTCTCGGTGCCCAGGTGTACGAAATCAGGCAAGAGACCAGCATGGCTGAGTCAAGACCTGCTGATCAAACTAAAGGGCACGAAGGAAGCGCACAGGCAGTGGAAGCACGGACAGACATCCCAGGAGTATAGGGATGGGGTCAGGAAGGCCAAGGCATGGATGGAGCTGAACTTGGCAAGGGATGCAAAGAGTAAGATTGTTGGATAACACTGTGTTCTGCTCTGGGGTCCTCAGCACAGGAAAGACATGGACCTGTTGGAGCGAGTCCAGAGGAGGGCCACAAAAATTATCAAAGGGCTGGAACTATGAAGGCAGCTCCTGTGAAGACAGGCTGAGAGAGGTGGGGTTGTGCAGCCTGCAGAAGAGAAGGCTCCAGGGAGACCTTCCAGCAGCCTCCCAGTACCTAAAGGGGACACATAAGAAAGATGGGGACGAACTTTTCAGCAGGGCCTGTTGCGACAGGCCAAGGGCAATGGTTTTACAGTAAAAGAGGGCAGGACTTAGACTAGATACAGGGAAGAAATTTTTTATGATGAGGGTGGTGAAACACTGGCCCAAGTTGCCCAGAGAGGTGGTAGATGCCCCATCCCTGTAAACGTTCAAGGTCAGGTTGGACGGGGCTCTGAGCAACCTGATCTAGCTGAAGACGTCCCTGCTCGTGGCAGGGGGTTGGACTGGGTGACCTTTAAAGGACTCTTCCAACCCAAATCATTCTAGGATTTCCATAGCAAAGCATACCAACTTGTCACAGGCAAGGCCTTGCCACTGAGTAATCCAGCTCCACCAGAAGAGCTTCCAGAGCGTTAATAAACATCAACTTGTCAATACCCAACAATCCTGTTGCAAAGCTCTGTCCTCATGACATCCAAGAAACACATTTCCTTCATCACAGAGGAAATACCCTTGTAAAAGAAATCCCTGGAACGGACAATGCCCATTACAAGCACCTGACAAAACCACACAGGCTTCCCATGGGGTCAAGGTTGTTCCCAGCTCCCCTCACGCACCTCTGAGGGAGTCACCATGTTCCCATAGTAGACCGGCACGAGGTGCTCGTCTGCTTGGTGGTACTCCACCCTCAGGGTAACCCAGGGGGTGAAGGTGGCTCCCAAGAACAAGTCACGAAATACCCCACAGCGCTCCGCCACACGCTGCTTGTGGAACGGGCCGCTGGTCTTCTCCCACTCGGCTCTGACCTCATCGAGGGGGATGAGCACTGCAAAGAGAGAGGAACACTGCAGGAGGCAGCCAGGCACCCGGAGCAGCTGGGGCAGGGAGAGGGGCGGCGGGGCACAGACCAGTCCGGAGCCGCGCTGCTCGTTCCAGCTCAGTGTTCTGGCGGTTCTCCCGCAGGATCTTTTTTCTTTCCTTGATTTCCTTTGCCCGCAGCAGCTTATCACGGGGTAGGCTGATGTCAGTCTTTGGCTCTTCAGAGAGGGGTGAAAAAGTCATGTGTGGGAAAAAATCTGAACACCGAAACACCCAAATGCAAAACCCCTGTAAAGTGATACAGTGCGTGTGAAAGGGACATGAGCTTCAGGACATTAGAGGCTCAATTCTACCACCTCTGCCTTCCCTCTGCACCTCCACACTTCTGTTCCCTCTTCCTTCCCTGCATTCATCACAACTCCAGACCCAGGGGTTTGCCAGCTGGCGAGCAGGTCTGGTGTTATTTGCTGCAGGTCTAAAGCTCTGGTTATGCTCTCCGCTCTCTGACAGTACTGGGGTTCCAAGGAATCACTTCTTTACTTTGCTCCGTGTCGTTTGGCAGGTTCTGGTCAGCCTCCCTCCTTCCAGAAAACTGCCATCCGTTTCCCTGAAGACCTCTGTACTCTGCAAACCTACATCAGAGAAGGGCCAACCTCGTGCCAAAGCACCTCATCAGCAATTTACAGGGCAGGTTTTGGAGGCAAAATCGTAGCCCCAACAACAGGTTCCCGGACCTTGAGCAGCAAAATCCCGCGGCGCGCTGCTGCTTCCACGAGCACCTACCTGGCGGGGGGGTGGTGTGCTGCCGGTACGTCCTCCACCAGCGGGGCTTCCTGCTCTCCTGCTCGGCCAGCCTGAAGTAGCGAGCGAAGCTGCGGTATTTCTCTAGCGCTTCCAAGTTGCTGACGTCAATATGCTCGTTGGGCATCGGCCCCAGCGGGGCTGCCCGCTTGCAGAGCGCAGCTGGGAGCGGAGAGAATTCCCGTTTTATGCAAAAAGCAAGAAACGAGGCCGAGGGCGCCCGGGAAGAGCGGGAGCGCGCTCCCAGGCCGCAGCCACCCCCGCCAGGCACGCCGGGAGAACCCACGCGTCCAGCAGCTTTCCTCCCCAGCCGCAAACCGGCCTCCGCTGCCCACCCGCGGGGGAACCGGGGCTCCCCAGACCCGCGTCTCACCAGCCGTGCCGAAGGCCCGCCCGCCCCGGACACCGCACAGGGCCGCACTCAGCAGGGGCGCCGCCATGGTGTGCGCCGGCCGCAGTGGAAGGCCCCCATTACCATAGCGACAGGGCCCGCGCCGCTCAGGGCCTGGCGCGGAAGGCCCCCCGCTGCCATAGCAACAGGGCTGTCTCGCGCAGGGCCTGACTAGAAACGTTCCCGCAGCCCCAGCGGGACGGGCTATTCCGTCGCCTTTGTGGAGCGACCGCCCGGCACCCACCTCCGCGCAGACATGAAACAAACCCACATCTCAGTTTTAATGGCTTTAAACTGAAAGAGGGGAGATTTAGATTAGGTGTAAGGAAGAAATTCTTCCCTCAGAGGGTAGTGAGGCACTGGAACACGTTGCCCAGAGAAGCTGTGGCTGCCCCGCCCCTGGAAGCGTTCAAGGCCAGGCTAGATGGGGCTTTGAGCAACGGGGTAGCGGAGGGTGTCCCTGCCTATGGCAGGGGAGTTGGAACTGGATGATCTTTGAGGTCCCTTCCAACCCAAACCATGCTGTGATTCTACGATTCTCTCTCGACTCCGTGTGCCCATCGGCTCTTCGCACACCGGGTGAAGAACCGCCATTTGGGACGGCACCGGGCCGCCTCGAGGCAAACAGACACTCCCTGGCTCCCGGGGATGGATTTCACACTCCGGCCCCTCCGAGGCTGTTTTCAAACAGAAGGGCGGTTTCATTCCTCGATGCTATGCTCCCATTTAAAGGGATAGTACACAAAGATTTTACCCCACACCCTCAGAGAGGGCTGGTCCCAGTTGAGCAGGGGATTTTCTCCACGAAAGTGTGGTTCGACCAAACAATTTTAAGGAAATAGCTTACATGAATTAAAGCTTCTTCTGCCAAATGCTATTGTCAAATCATAGAATCGTCTGGTTGGAAGAGACCCTCAAGATCATCGAGTCCAACCGTTCACCCTGCACTGTCAGAGTCCCTAAACCATGTTCCTCAACACCAAATCCACACGGTTTTTAAACACCTCCAAGGATGGGGACTCCACCACCTCCCTGGGCAGCACATTCCAATACTTCACAACACTCTCTGTAAAGACATTTTTCCTGATATCCAACCTAAATCTTTGCTGTTGGCAGCAATGAGCTTTTGCTGGCCTACGAGCCACAATAACATCGAGCAGTGTGCCACAGGCAGCTTTGCTCTCTGCCAGTTTTAGTGTTTCTGTGGTGGTGAGCGGCACCAGCTGCCCTGGAACACTGCAGAGCAAAGCCAGAAAAGGTCAGGCTAGAAATAAGGCAAAATCCAACTCATTTAAGGACTTTTTGAATGCTTCATTCTACTTCACCTACTGCTTTTAAATGATATCTACTGAAGGCAATGCATGAAAGAAAGACATTTTGTCTGAAAACACATCTTTGTAATTTATTAAATCTGTACATACAGCTAGTATTGTTCTCAGTAACACATTTTTAACCTGCTCCTCCATCATCCCTCCCCAGGTCAGCAGTCTGCCCTACTGAATAAATTGGTATCCTGAACAGCAGTGGTTCTATTCAACCTGAAAGACTCAGCAGCCAAAAGGCACATTTGATTATTTTATTTAAAATTAAATATTTGTCTCTCATGTGAAGCCAAACATTGTGTGTGATCATCGTCAGTGCCAGGAAAAACTCCTCCACGAAAACCAATCCAAAATCGGAGACTTTAACAGATACCAAAGCTGTCAGAGAACCAGCTTCTCAGATGATGCCTCGGAACTGCAGGATTTGGGTTTATGCTGAAGCTTTTTAGCATTTTAAGCTCAAAGTTGCTCTTATTTCTTGTGAAGAAAGGTTTTATTGTTACTGGACAGAGTTATTGGTGTTGGAAAACAGCAATGATTTTGCTTAGTTGTAGTTGCACTGATTTCACTGGGCACCAGGAGGTTCTGTTAAAAGGTAAATCTTTCATCTGTTAATCCACACAGCACCATGCAAGTCTCAAGTCAATATAAAAACAAAATTAAGTAAATCAGAGAAAGCTCCTTGGAAATGCATGTGTAGGAAAAAAAAAATCTGGACGCTTCACTTGGGATTGTCATTTTCTTGAAGAATGCCTTTAAAAAAACAGAAGAACATCGCAGAACTATTTGAAGACCCAAGGACCTCAGTCAACTGATTTCCACCCTCAAATACTTCATCATTCCAAGTCAAATTTGCAGTTTCTACCACTACTCGTGGTTTTTCACATCAAATCATCATAATTAACATTTGTAAAGTGCTTTGAGATAGTGCTATGAAAATATTAACAGTTCAAAAAAGGGCAGGTTACCTATTATCAGCATCTAGCTGATTATTACAACTTGTTTTTTTTTCCCCCCCTCAGAGCAGTATCACTATATTCTCCTTTGATTTCCTAGGAACAAAGAGTAAGGTGCCAGAGCTGGAGATGGCACACAGGCAAATGGAGTTTCTGCAGGGCAGTGAAAGAAGGATGTGGTAGAAAACACAAAAATGTCTTCTGGAAAGACGAGTGAAGCAGAGCTCCAGAGAAGGATGGGTATTTACTGCCCAGTTACATCAGGAAAGTAGTGCCACATGCAGACTCATGTGCACAAAACTATGCAGGAGGCTTTCTATCTAAACCATAAATACTTGCCAAACAAGGAGAAAGGTGGTGCTAATCTTTAAAAAAAAAATAAATTAAAAAAATCGAGACATTGATGCTTTCTAGAGGGAGGACATAACTACTCATTAGAAACTATTGCCTGAGGGCTGTTAACTACTTAGTAGTAAAATTCTGCTACCTTTCCAGTTGACAGTAGTAAAATTCTGCTACCTTTCCTCTCTCTAGTTAGCAGCTTCACAAAAGCAATCCTTGTATGAATCCATAAAGCTTTCCCAGATTTTTAAAAGGTTAATTTTACCATTATAATTGCACTTTAAAAACAGGCATCAATCCCTATGCACTCTCTCCAAACACCTCGATTTATAAAAGTGGAAAGAAAGGCTACAATTATTCACTGTCCTACAGCTACCAGGATTCAAAAGGTTTGATTTAAGTGTCTGAAGAAAGGATGCAAACACCCAATTTTCAGGTCAGGAAAAGTGTGCATTTAAAAAAAACCCAGCAGGCTTCACAGCTTGGCTTGCATGGGCTTCAGGTGTTTGTGGAAAGACTCATGAACCTGTAAAGAAGACAAGACAGTGGTTACAACAAGGTCAGGCCTGAGCTTTAAAACAGTTTTAGCTCTTTACATCTTGCAGTGTGTTTTTATACTAAGGAAATTTGAATCAGAGGTGCTCTGGAGATTCAAGAACAGCCAGCTAAGTCCTGTATTTGAGTGTCTGTATGACACAAAGGATGAGAACATGAGCCAAAACAAATAGCCTCCCCACTACCCTTCTTGTAAGAAACAAAAAGATGCAAGACATCTTCTATCCATACAGACAGTTCTTTGGCATTTAATTGAAATAAAACTGGCAGAGGTCTCCTAAGGGGACTGTAATGAAGTTCCTAAACCCCAATGACTTCAGAAGCACAAAAAATTGAGCAAGTTCTGGTGGGATTTAACTACAATCACAGTCTCTGCCAGCCCATCATAGGAGATAAGTCTGTCCAAATCAAACAAAGGCGGTAAAGGCCACCGAGACAGGATTTAGAGTTGTTTTGGCTGATGGAAGAGGGACACCGACTCCCCTCAGCTCAGTGTCTTCTATTAGCTCAGCTGTAGCTACAGCCTTAGGGCACATACGCAACACCTGACACTTAAGTGCTACATGAAAGGGATTTATTTTCTTCTCCAGTCACTACTACTGCCTGATGGCACCGCAAGATGCCAGAAAACAGGTAAGGCTTTCACAGCTACTGTCATTAAGCAGAATTAACAGCAAGTGATAATTTCTTTTAAATTCAATGAGATTATTGAATCATCTCTAGGGAGAGTATGATTTCCTCCCTCAGCTGAGAAACTTAAAAGTATCCCACAGGGATGCATGTGAGGTACACATGGGAGAGTAACTGAAGAAGGTATGCTGAAAGCAGAGGAGCAGAAGTAGGTTGCTAGTTTTGGTCCATTATCACTAGTGACTTTTTTCCTCCCCCTTCATCAATTACATGCTGAGATCACTGGATGAAAATTAAAAACCGCTGAATTGGGTTATTTCTCCGGACAAGTGTGACCTAAAGATGAAGAAATAAAGTTTCTTTACCTCTGTTTTGTTGAGTGGGGATTTCTTTGCCCACTCAAACATGTTCTCATAGATGTTGCCATCGTATCGGCCGAGCACAGATCCAAGATGAACGTCATGAAAGTCAAAGGAGTCTACCAGTGCTACTGCATTGGGACGAATTACAGCCAAGAGCTCTTTCACACACTGGTTCACTTGAGTGATTTGGGAATCGTTTAGAATACCCGCCTTGGAAAAAAAAGAAGAAAAAAAAAAAGAGATAATCAGAAGAGTATGCAAGTTGCAAGAACCTTCCCTTCCCCTATGGTCTAACATAGGTCAGCTTTCCCTCCCACAAAAATGCAGCAGTTCACAAGATGCTTTTTTGGTTTGTTTTTTTAAATGCTAAATAATCAAACTGGCAATTTGCCATAGTGAAGAAGCAAAAGGAGATGCCTAGCACAACCCACCATAGTGCCCAACTATTTAATCTTTGATGGGAGACTCATTTTTTACAGAGTGACTGTATGTTAAATTCAGTAGCAAGTTTTCTTGAAGAATGTCTATATGCGTATATGAAATTCTTCCTAGTTTCAGAAAACTTTTGGTAAGCAGCAAAGAGAAAAATGGGAAGACAAAACATACATCTGCCTGAAGACAAAATAAAACACTGCTGCACTAATACCTTTTCAAACTGAAAGAATAAAGAAAAGTAACGCCTGACAATTTAAACCCATTCACTGAAGTACGGGTTAAGATTTGGAGTAAACTATGCCTCTCTTGTGCACTAATTTACAGATGCACACAGCTCTTAGAGCATGTTTAACACACATTTCCTTTATTAACTCCTTGCGTTTTAACTTACAACACCTGGTCACCAACTGGAAAACATTTAAGCCAGCCTAGACAGATGCCATGTTCCCATTTATCATCCAACTCTGCTTCTAGCAGATCACCAGGGAAACTTGACAAGAGCCTTCCATCAGACCTACACTGCTAACGGCCTTCTGGAAGTCAGCAGTCAAGATCTTACACCTAAGCATTCATGCAACTTTGCATTTAAAGCATCTTTGCAAACAGCAACTCTGGCTATAGAGATTTGAAGTGCTGGAGAAAGACACCAACCTGCAAGAAATCCCCTGTGTTCTTACTGATTCCATACAGTGCATACAGGAGACATAGGTCAGTCAGGACAGCACGGACAGCTGCATTACCGATCTCAGAGAGCTTTGCTGTGAAAAGCTTCACTATCACATAGTGACAGTGTGCCTACAAGAAATGAAAGGAAAGTGACTCAGGTTCACGAAGAAATGAAGAGCCTTTGTAGCACATTTCTGTATCAGGCACATCACTGACCTCAGATGCTCGCACAAGATCAACAGAAGTTCTGTTCCATGCATCCTCCTTGCTGTTTCTCTGGTTTAGTTCAGCTTGCAAATTCTTTGCTGCAGCTTCTACAAGTCTATTTCATAAAAGGAAGAAAAACAGATTACACCATAGCACCACATGAAAAGGATTACGTACACTGAATTTATACGGATTTCAGTCTAACACATCAGAAGAACTCAGAGGTCATGTGTCACGACTGAATACATTGCCTGGAGTGAGAAGCTGTGGCTCTAAAATATGTATCATCACTGCTGCAGCTAGAACATAGCTACAGAGGGGTAATACAACATTTGAGAGCACATATGTGGTGCTCACCTACATCTGAGTAGGTATTCATCTCTTCTACTCTCAACACTTCCTTTACAACAGACTTTAATATCAGGATTCTTTCTCTCCAGATAGATCTCTGAGCAGTTTGAGCAATGTTGGTATTTGCATGCTCAAATGTACTTTACACGTAAATGAGAAGAAGATATTTCAAATTGGAACAGAGAGCAGAGTTAACTAGGCTATGCATAGGCTGTACGTAGCCTCTTGTAACCTCAAAGCACTTAACACTGACCCCAATCTAGTAAAGCATGTCACTTCCTGAAAGCACCACAGAGCAAAGCTTTGCAAACCACAACTTGAGAATCCGACATCAACAGGACAGCGCATTACCACCATCTCCCAACAAACACAATTTTCTTGGTGCTTGGCTCAGCCTAGCAGGTGTGAGCTCACCGGGCAGCACGTGCTTTGTAGGCCTCCACCAAGCTGGCTGGATCATTGAGCCGCACAGTCACAGATCTGGCAGCCACATGCTGTGGCTGAATGCGTTGCCTGGAGAGATCGTTAAGGTAGGACACCATGCCAGTAACCCGCTGTCCAGAGCTAACTTGGGTGTAGCTTTTGACAAGGAATCTGAAAATAGAGACAACGAATAGCAACTCTTACGAGTTATTTGAAGAGAGAGAAGTCATCTTACCTAGGGTCAGACTAGCAAAGAACCGTTGATAGGCATATATTGTCTGTCAAAAATAGGGCAAGGGACAGAAACACGAGAAATCAGTTTCATGGTAATACGGGATACTCTTCTGCTCATCACTTCAGCCACAGAGGCAGTAATGCCAAGGCAAGAATGTCTCTAGACAGAAGCTACCGTACCTAGCTGTTTGCAGCATCATGACAGTGTTTTCTCCCTCATAGGTGCAGGATGGGGTGAATGTGACATAGATGTCAGGAATGCCACTGCAGCGAGAGTAGCCATGCCCACCACATGCCATCCGACATTCCTCAATGCCAGCATTGACAGCCCAGGAAGTGAACGCCTTCAGGCCTGCTGTCAGCGCATGGAGCTGATGGACAAAAGCAAAGCCAGTTTAGATTTTTTTTATTTTCCATTCTTACTTTGCACACGTACATGCCAAGTACTGCAGCTCCCAGGAAAGAGTAGTGTCAACACCATCCTTCCAGTGTCCCACAGCATCTTGTTTTTCTTGTAAGGATGCTTTCCTACCCCATCCTTTCTGTCTCTACCTATCACGTCCAAGACTGTTTTCAATTGCCTATTATCACATTAGGTTCTCAGACAGAACCTCTAAATGAAAATTGATGTTTTACAGCGCTAACCCCTCAGTATGGTACTGATACCTTTCATCAACACACCAGTTCTATCCTAGTGACTTGGAAGAACAATCAAGAAGCTACAGCACAAGCATAAGACCAGTCTTAACTCCACTCCCAAGCAATATGCTTCATTCCCAGAAAGTCAACCACTTTTTTTTTTAAAAAAAAAGTATATTCACAGTAGCTTTCTCACTGTGCATTACTCCCTATTTCTTTGTAAAGGGCTGTTAAATGAATAGTGCAAATAAAGAAATAAAAGTCACTAGCACATACTGGGCTCGGGATCTCTGAATCTAAAGAATTACAAGATGTCTCATGGGTGAAAGCCAAAAAGGCTTGAAACCTTTTCTCCCACACTGTAAAGAAACCTTACATAAAATCAACAGAGGACACAGTACCTCTGGCAGCTCGCTCAGATCCCCTTCATTGATGTCTCCACTAATACGATGATAGGTGTCTTTTATGTAGGCTCCCACAAAGTGAAAAGCATATGCTGCTGCCAGGAGAGGAAAGAGTTTGTATTGTTGGGTCTGATAATCCAAAATCTGGGGTTCTGGTTCCCTGGAGCAAAATGCAGATGAGTTAGTATGCCAGTGGCTAGCACACTGCTGTGAAGTCCTATTCAACTCCAAGTAGCTTCTCCACTTGCACAGTGCAAGCTGCACCTGTATCAAGCCAGACTATCTAAGACCATACAGCAAAAGCCTCTGGCAGGGTGAAGGCATTTTGGCAGTTAAGAATGAAAGAATGATCACTTCCTGGGATGAAACGGTGTTTTGAAACTGTCGAGTGCCAAAGCAAACAACAGCAGCCACAGCCCCTCTTCCTTCCAGTATTTGCAAGTTTTCCTTCAGCACTTAAGGCTACTCTTTTACCTCACTGCACTTACCCTGGCTTTAGCTCGGACTGGTGTCTCACTGCGCTGTAGCGGATGGCGATGGTACAAGCCCGGGACAGGCAGCGAGCTGCATCACCTACAATGAAAGATCGGATGAACACCATGGTCCCGTAGGTTAGCTTGTCACTGAGGGGTTTCACATAGGTGCCATCTGGTTCAACCTACAAAAAAAAAAAAATTGCAGTCTGTTGATTTTTAAAAAGTTTCCTTCCTTTTACATATTCACATGTCAAGCTCTAAACTCATCAGGTAGCACTTAAAAGCAACCTACAATCCTTTTGGTACACTATTCAAACACATGAGCGCGCTTGAAGTGTCTGTTTCTAAGAGCATATGCTGAAATTCACTGCTTTACCTGGGCATGTTTCATCAGCATGTTTTCCCGAGGAATTCTGAAGTTTTCCATTTTCAGGTAGCCATTATCCATTTCATCATAACCAAATTTTGGTCCAATGTCACCCACTGTAATACCTGCCACAGACAAAACTGCTTGCATTAAGAAACGGGAACTAAACACCACATGAGAGGTTCAAGTCTTCTCCAATAAAGAGACTGTTTAGTTTTCTAGCAAGTCCTGGCATTGTTAGGAGTAACAGCCAACTAGAATCTTAATCTCTTTGATGGAAAAGTGGACATCAAAACATGGGGATCTTCATAATTTACATGCAGTCCTACTATTCAGTCACTGGGGAGCTGTCTCTAAAGATCGTCCAGCTCACTTCTAGCTAGAGAATGATGAAAGAAAGGCATTCTTTCCCTTTCAGAAAGCAAAAGGACATGCTGCCTCACAGAATGCACAGCTGGGAAACAGAGAGAATCAAATCCCAAACTAACCTTCACATTGAAAGCGTGACACAAAAGACGACTTAGTGGTAGTTCAGTCATAAGAAAGATTCCTTTAAGGCCTGGGATCTACGATCTACTCATTGAAATCAGCTAGTGAAACAAGCCATGGACATTAACAAGACACATTCAGCTCTATATAGCTGGAGAGAAACAGATCTAACATATTCCACGAGTGCTAAACCCTTAACATTGATTTTTACCTGGCAAAGGTTCATGGGTGTCCAGGTGCCGTATGGGAACAATGAAGGCATGCAGTCCTTTGCACTGGCCCTGAGTGTAGAGCTGAGCCAGAACAATGGCATGGTTCGACGTCTTTCCAACTGCAAAAGGAGTGAGGGTCAGAAGGAAAAAAAACAGTTAACATACTTATATACATAGAGTCTCCTTCCTTAAAGCAGGATCTGAGACTACCTCAACCACATCATGTGTTAGAAAACCAGATTTACAACACTGGTTATCATCCGAATTCTACAGCTAGACAAACAATGTTGCTCAAGTCAGTGAAAGTTGCACAACACGATTCTCTTGACTATGCAATACCAAGTCCTTGGCAAACCTGCAAGTGGAGCTGAAGGAAGTGTAAAGATTTTGATACAATTGACCAAAAAATTACATGAAATCCATACAGTGTGAATGATTCTGGGAAACTGAATTCAGAGCACACAGATAATCCAAAGTTTTAGTAGGCTTTGAGAAACCTGTTACTTGTTGTGCAAGAGTAACTGCCTTTCTGCTAACTCTGTGGATCAACCTTCAATCATCGTTCCATAGATATAACACGTATGACATGAGCTCCTTAAGTTTTCCCATACATCTTCCAGACTTAGACACACAGTGATGCACTTACGTCCACCTGGCCACCACTTAATGGAGGTCACAGTGGGGCTGTTGAGGATGAATTCCTGAGTAGCAGGGTCATAAGTAGCTGTAGTTTCTAGACCCCGAAGATGGGTTCCTGAAAATAAGCAAAATGCACTGTTTTGGCAGAAAGTCAGTCACAAAATTGAAACAAGGACAGAAGTGGACAATGGAAAGTTGAACTCCAGTAGTAATGTACAAATTTTAACTTTGCTTTTAGGCTGAAGTACTAAATATCAACCAATTAAGGAAGAACAAGCGAGAGTCGGATCATATTCTGGGACGTGAAGCCAATTCTCTGAAAACAAGGGGCTTTTTTTCCCAGTGGTCTAAGACTAGTTTTCCAAGCACCTCCAATCTGACACCTTTTTGCTATTACACACCAGAAGCCCCTTCTTGGTTAAAAAGGTACACAAAACCACGCTCGCTTGGATTTCACTAAAACTGAAGTCTGATTAATTGCAAAATAAAAATCATATACTCTTCAGCCAAGAGGTGGAATAAGTAGTGTCCGTCATCTCTTTATTCCCTCATCAGGCCAAATGAGGGAATGAGTTTCTCCCAAATGAGATCATCCATAGCTCCAAGACAGCAAGTAATGGCATGCATATGCCAGGGTACCAATGCAGGTAGATGAAGAGACTGCAAAAAGATCACGGTAAGAATTCCAGGAACAATCTTTGTCTTCTGCCCCCAGCTCTTTACTTCACACGCACCTGCCTCAGCAGTGGCTCCGTCCCTGCATTTGTTTAAAAAAAAAGTAATCACTGGGCCTACTTGCTTCAACTAGACAAGCTGCAAACACTCCTGATAGTCTGAACTGACAAAGCAAGATAGAGCCAGTGACTCTACACAAAAGCTTCAACATGAAAAAGGATATCACCTTGATGCATCCACATTTCCAAAGCATGGAGCTTAATGGCAGACTTCCACAGGCAGTTTAACACAGACTTACTTTGCTGGTAAAGGATCTTCAAACCTCACTAGTTGCAAGAGATTCTCCACAGACTTGCAGTTACTTTACGCTTCGTATAGTCTCTACATTTCACTTCAGCACAAAGGTGAATCCTGCTCATTTTTAGAAATTTTCATACGCAACTCTCAGATGCCAAAATTAAGGTTTCCCAAGACATAATATCCTCCCTTTGAAACTTGGATTAAAAGTCTTGCAATCACAATACTGCTGGAGTTATCAAGATCCATTTCAAAGCTTGAAAGCAAAGGAACAGTGACAAAGAACAAGGTCTACTTGAGGCAGATAATGAAAAAAACCACATTTCATGGTCCAGTAAAAAGAACACACGGGAGCAAACTAAAGAACTAGAGGAGTAAAGCTCCCCAGAAAACATGAGCATTGGAACCACGTCATCCACATGTTCTCTGATCCAAGGTCAGTATTGCTGATTCAGTTGCTTCAGTCCAATGAAGCAACTCTTACTTTTTTTGACACCTCTTTCAGTACTTTAAAGCTCTGTCCTTTTGTCTTCACACTGAACGTTAAGTAGAGCAAAGCAGAAATCCCACTGGAAAGAATGGTAAGTGTAGAAATGAACAGATGTCATCAAACTGACATCACCATAGCCACATGAAATAACCTACACTGGTTTGAATGGCACAAGAGGAGCACTCAGCATGCTCGCATGTAGAACTACAGACATCCAACTCTCCCACAGGAGAGAAAAAAGGGCGAGCAGCACATGGCGTAACGATCTATGAAAAATTTGAGAGGCATTCCGCTTTTCCCTATAGCCACAAGGGCATGCAGAAAGGCTGCGGGGTAAACACACACCATTTTTCCCAGGCAGGGGAATCCATTCTTAGAAATAGCATTTAGTGAGGGTACTGTACCATGGCCCATCTCAGTCTGGGCATAAGTGCCAATGATCTCCAGGTTCCAGGCAGGCATGAAGAAGCGATCCTGCTGCTCTGGGGTTGCCTGGGTGACAAGGGTGGGGAGGAACATGCCCAGATGAAGGTCCAGAGGCTCAGGCCGTCCACGATGAACAGAACTGTGAAGAAGTGTCATGGGATGGGAATGCGAAGGGAATGTTATGGGAGGGAAGCAAGCATGAGGATTCATGGTGGAGATTCAGGAAGAGACAAAAAGAAAAAAAATGATTCGTGTGTAAATCAGAATTCAGCAAGTGTATTTTAGAAAGCCAGAGCACTGTCCTTTTCTCAGGCCTGAATAATAAGAAAATACAGTTACTCTGAAATAAACATGCTGCAATGTATTTCTTTCTAATCATTCATAAAATGCATTTGCAACATTCCTATATTTTTGTGTGCCACAATTGATAAAAAAAGGATGAATCCAAACCAAAAGAAAGACCAGACCTTCACTATGGTTTGGAAACCGGAGCATCCCTAAGTTAAACAGGCTGAGTCAGAACGTCAGTTTGTTGAAGATGTGATCCGGCTGGCTGAAGCAAGCCTTCATCCAGAGATATGAAGTCCATTTCTTTTTTTCCCCCATGGTTTGAGGGTAGAACCTGGTAGAAGTCCCAGTTTTTCCAGCTGAATGAGCTAGGTTTTCACTGAACTTTTTTTTTTTTAAAAAAATCCTAACTGTCTGTACTATCTACTTCACTTTTTTTAAATTACAGATCAGACACAACTAGTGTATACTACATAGCAACTCAACTCCCTTCAACTTGTGCTGTTTTTAAAAGCTCTCAAAAGGACAGTGCTCTGCATGTTAAAGTCAAAGTTGTGAACATAAACAACTTGGCAAGAAAGCCAACATTTTTCAACTTGTAAATCACCAGCACAAAGTCTCTCCAACTAAAACATGTTTCATTAGAACTACTCTTTGTCCAAGTTCTATCAAACACCACTATTGGGTAATCAAGTGGTCTACTAAGTTTTTTGATATAAAGAATTACATGCTCACTAAATCTTTAAGTCTTGGTAGCTTTGAGTATTAAAATAGTGGGGACATAGATTGAGGATCAGTACCTTCTGTACAAAGGTTGTCCATCTGGCACATTTACATATGAAACAATGTAATTGGTCTTTAACAGGAATACATATATATTTCCATGAGATATGCATTATGAGAAGAGTGCTGATCTGAGCTCAGCTCAAACTCAGCTGGTATTCTTACCAAAATGTTACCTCCAAACACATTAACACGAACTGGCTCTAGCCCTAGAGCTTTCTAACAACTCTACTTCTATTCTTTGATATTCTCAGGCACCTACAAACAAATTCAGCCAGCCAATAAACCCAGCAGCAATGCTTTCTAAGCTTTTTGACTGAACAGGGACCAAACTCGACAAGGGCCTAACAGGTTACCAGGAATACTAGATTTTAAGTGGGTTCAGTACTGGTGAGAGGTACACAGCTGACAGTCAAAGACAGGAAGAAAATCCTCATTGACTAGCATTAGCTAGAAACTAGGTAGAACAGTAGAGTATTTTCATTACTCCTTCATGTTTCCTTTTCAGCCCTGTGCTATTTGTGTTTTTTTTTTTTATTTTATTTTTTTCGAGAGACTAATTCTCTATGGAATAGGTTAAAATCAACACATGCTATCAAGTAGGTACTTACTAAGATAAAACTGAGTAACAACTCATTCAAGCTAGGATTTGATTCAATAATCCAGAGACCTGTTTGCCCATCACCAGTTTCTAAACATCAGGATTCAATTAAGCAGAGCTCAGTAACAATTATTGCAGAAGCTTTACCAATGAAGTCGTTAGATTCTCAACATTCACGGCAGGAATGCCAAACAGCTGCATTTTAACTGTTCAGCACAGAACAGTTAAAAGTATATTTACTTTACCATACTATCACCATATTAGTTCTTACTAATTTTACCATCAAACAACATTAGAACTAAAAGGAAACCAGACCATCACCAGCCAAGAAAGTGCAATGATCTCATGTGAAACAGCAAGTCAAACAAATCACTTTGGTGTGGATGTGCATCTAATTTAAAGCAGCTGGTGCGAAAAAGCAAACAAGGTCAGCAGGCTCTTATTGTTGCCATCCAGTTGTCTCTCAGCTTCTGGTGTTGAGGTTTGCTCACTCCACCTCTCCCAAGCAGAACAGATGACAGGATTTCCTCCACTGCATCTTCTACAAACGTTTCAGCTGCCATGAGCAGCTGCAACTGAACAGCCAGGCAACTGGCTTTACCATTTAACTTTTGCAGTTGTCCAGACTTGTACGTATCATGCTTGCCAAGTTTAGATGCCAGCACAAGCATTGGAGTCTTTGGTTTGTTAAACTATTCTTGCCAGTACTTAACAGCCATAATTCCAGATTTCGGGCTAAAAAACTGATTTCTGATCCATTAAATGTTCTTCCATTTGAAGAAGTGACAGTCATTTTCAACAATAGTAGGAATAAGACATTTTTCTTCTTTGAAACCACGATCTTTGCATGAAGTTGTACAGCTGCAATGGAATATCATCTGGAAGAGAAGTGCTTGGGGCAAAAGCATACCTTACTTTCAAAAACAAGAAGGCACAACCTCGCCACGCTATGTTGCATCTAAAGGTATACTTCTGACCTGTTCACGCAGGCCAGCCATGTGCTAAGAACTCGTAAGTACACATGCTCCCAATTCAGGCAAAAATAAAACCTGCAGTACTGCTGACTGACATGTTCCAACCAGTTTACGTGAAATTCAGACTCCCGGGCCTTAGAACCACCTCCTCATCTTAAACCAAAGGTAAACAACTACAAAATCAGTGATCAGCTAAGAGGTGCATTCTGGAAAAGACCAAAACTAACTCTGTGATTGTTAGGATGTGAAGAAATGAAGCAGCTGACTGGCTACAGGGCAGGAAACATCAACAGTTAACCAAACTATTTCACCTCTCCCCTTGTAGAATTACCTAGGGAACATCATCAATTTACAAACTGGAGTTACAGAAAAAAGGTTACCCATTGATCCCTGAAGGGAACTAACCATGTCCCAATTCGGTTTGGGCGTAGGTGCCAATTATCTTGACTCCATGGACCAGAGGCAGCCATTTCTCCTTCTGAGCATCAGTCGTTTGGATCTCTAAGGTTTTTTGAAACATGCTGAAGTGGAGACCGAAAGGTTCAGGAAAATTGCCCAAGCATGTTCTACAGGAGAGAAATAGAGGGATCTGGATCTCAGTCTTACTGTTTCTGTGATCCTGAAAGGCTTTTCTCCAACTGTAGCATAAGATAAATAATGTCTTTACCTATTTCAACCTTTTTTTATCATACAAGCAATCTCCAAACGCGGAGGCATCACAAGCAATGCTAATGGGGAGATAAATGTTTCTTTCAGGCATTTTCTTCACCCCACAAATTGTGCTGTTGCTATGTAAACGGAAAAAAAATATTATTCTACAAAGATTCATGGGGAACTTAAAAGTGAGGACATGAAAACCAAATTATTTTCTCCCCCATCTCCCACGGTTGGTAGGAATAAATCCCACTGCTGCTGGTAGCCTAGAACTAGGTCGTTATTAGCTTGAAGCACTATGTACTGAAAAGGAAAAGGCTTCTTGATTCTTGAAAAGGTGACCAAAGGCTTTTCAGAAAAGCTCTGTATTACCTGTAGCTGCTTCTATCAGTTGTGAGATCAGGAACTCACCTTCAATTAAAATTACTGTTACAGGCTAGCGCTGGAGGGAATGGAAGGAAAAAATCAGACATTTTAGGTGTGCTTCATCAAAACATAAGTTATTTCACGAGAGAAAGCTCTGTTAATTTAGCAGCCACAATGGCGGGCAAAGTACATTCTCAATTAAAACAAGCTCCATAACGCAAACGTGCTAGAAAGTTTCATGGTGTAAAAGCTACGTAGTAAATGACAGCATCTTCCCTTCAACATGCTGCAGCCTGAACAGTTTTTTAATCTTCAATCTACTGTGCATGAATGCTTATTCCACCAAAACCCTAAGATGGAGGAAGAAAAAATGAGCGCTCTGCATGAATACCTACATGCAAGATCTCTCCCACCTGCTCAAGACACCTTCAAGGGAAATACATCCTTCCATCGAGGTATTAACACCTGCCCAGGGAGCACATTTGAGAGTTTGTTGCCAACAAAGATCCACACTGCATAGCAGATGTTATGCACGTAGTTTGTAAAATTACAGCAGCATTTGTGATTGGCATTTTACACCATGCCTGGAATGACCGCTTGGGAACAGAGGATAATTACCTCTGAAACTCAGCCTTACGGTGAGAGAAAGCAGGGCAAAGCTGCTTCAGCACCAGCAAACTGCGTGTTGAAGACACTTATTTTAAACGGAACAGTTTTTAAATGGACAAGACTGAATGATCCATGGATTTTTCCAGAAGCAAAACTATTGTAATTAAGTAATCTAATGCTGGTGATTAATGCATTAACTGTGCTTGAAGCTGGTGTAAGTGCAGGGACAGCATCTGGAGTTCTTGAGGCAGACAGTTCTTTTGCCTGACAGTATTCCATTGACTACAGTAGCACGTGTTCACAAAGCCAAAGTTATCAGGGTGACCAAGGGCTCAAAAAAACGCTACAGGGACAGCAAGACAGAATATTTTTCAGCATTCCTGTGGTTTCCTACATTTAGTCCAGGACCCATATAGCAATAGGAGCACTCACTGCCTACAGCACAATTACTGTGCATCTATTCCTTGGGCCCAAAAAGGACAAACCTACAGGGAGAAAATGAGTGCTGACTTTGAAAATACACCACTTCAGGGCAGCTTGGGAAGAGTTTCTTCTCTCATAGTTCTATGTGTATTTTCAGAAGCCATTGAAAGAACTTGTGAAAAAGGTGCAGCACTTGCTTTGCTATCAGAAAAATCAGGTCAGACACTGCTTCTTTGAAGGTAACGCTCCAGGAAAAAGAAAAAAATCTTCTTAAAGGTACATCAGTAACTTTCTCTGCCTATCACCAAGTTTAATCGCAAGTGCCAGATATTTCATGCTTAACTAGCACCTTCTCTGATAGGAGTACAAAGGATGACATTTTGTAAGCAGATACTTTAACATCCCTGTGTCAGAAGGTCATACTATTTCACTGACTAAACACGCAGCACTTCAACAGCTTCTTGCATTAACGAAGCTGAAAGCAGAACTGGAAGCTAGCTAATTTACAGCAGAAGCTTTTCTTCTTTGCGTACTCCACACTGAATGATTAGGTTTTTCTTAACACGTCTTTTTAACTTGAATGACGGCGAGAGAGAAGCCTGTTTTCCTCACAACACAGAGCATACAGGAGATGTATTAGCTGTGAAGGGAAGAACAACAAGTTTTCTTTCCTTCTTTTTCCTTCTCTGAACTCTTACTCCTTCCCCTCCCAATTTCCACGTTTCCACTATCTATACAGCTTGTTCTCTAAAGGCTGCATTGTGCAACTGTTCCAGTACTGTGCTATATTGAGACAGAATGTGGCTAGCTGCATCTAGCACTAGCCCTTTGATCAGTGACCAACAATCACCTTGTTGGTCTGAAGTCAGACTTGCTATGAGTCAGTGAGTCAAGAGGAGGGCTGCAGTTCCAAATCCACTTACAGGAGAAGGATGTGCAATAATACGCTACTTTGGCAATATAGATCTTCCCAGATTTCACAGCAACCAATGCCACTCACAGAGTAAAAGGCACTTGTATTTGACAGATGAGTTTGATGGCATATCTACCAGTGAAGAGAGTACAACAGAAGCAAAGTCTATGTTTCCAGAGACTCCAAAGCTAAACGAACAATTGCAAAGACATTCTCAGGCTGCAGAACTGGGTCACAGAACAGGGTCATTTAGTTTTAAGCAAAATCTGCAAGCAAACTTTTCTAGCTTTTTGCAGTTCTTGAGGTAACTCCCTCAAGGAAAAGCATGAAAGGTTGCTTCAGTAGAGAAGGGGCAGGAGATATGTCTGACCTGCACTTAGTGGGCTTCAGAGTTAACAAATGCCACAGTAATAAACTCCTTTTCTAGCTGTATCAAAAAAACCAAGTCAGACTCCAGCAGTGGCTAGTAGGGCCCCTACAACAGTTTTTCTGGTGTGATTTGACAAAAGCTACTCCAGGCCCTAACTTTAGTGTCAAAATGAGAAGTAAGGACAAATTCTCACAGGAAAAGCACACATTCACGCAATACTTATGAACACACGAATTATCTGTTGACTTGCAGCTCTCAGATCTTCTCTTCTTCTGTGACCCAGTTTCTCCCAACTGTTTTCCACTTCTTCATTTAATCTCATTTTCTTCAATGGAGGTTATTTAAACTTGAAGGTGAATTAAAACTGTCCAGATTGCTCTCTTCAAAGAGCCATGCAGCATTACACATCAGAACAATTTCCCATTTTTCATGCTGACTTACATTTTACTGCATCTAGACTGTAAAAGAAATCTCAAATATTGGCACTTTAAGGCTACTGGTCTTCAAAAACTGTAGTCACAGCAGCAACTGCAGTGTTGACACATGTTAAGACACTGGAAGAATTCAATAGATGAGAAGCAATTAAAATGGCTTCTAAATATACTTAATAGATCCTCTTATGTATTGGGACCCAACAAAGCCCTTGTGAGAATAGGGAAGAGGAGCTGAATGCTCAACATGTCACAGCAGCATCAACTGTTTAAGCGTATCTCCGGGGCAGCTGAAGGAAGAAGCGTTTCTGATTGCCTACTCATAAATCAAGCTATAAAGTTGGTCACTCAGGGTACAAAGGTACCTAGTGAAGTTCTCGTAGTATATAAAAGCTACAGGAAAACAACTAGGTCAAAATTCTCAAAAATTGCATATGTAAATAAATCTGTCCCTGCTGTTTGGGGATAATCACAAGGCATGGGGCATTACTGGCAAAATATCTTAAGCTTCCATATGTAGAAATCTGATGGTCAAACACAATAAATACAACTTGACATCTGAATCAAGGACTTCAATCTATTTCATAAACTTAATTCAAGGTATGTCACAACAGCATATCCATTCAATTTTCCAGTTTCTCCAGGTTAGCTTTTACAGAAATTAAGTCCCTTCTAGTTAGAACCAATTAGCACGTTTGGATACGTGACAGAAATAAACTCGATTTTGCAAGTTGGGTGGAGTTCACCAAGTTTAAAAAACATTTGACACAGCAGGTGAGAAAGCAGGGGCAGATGTTAAAATGCAAATGAAATCAAAGGATGAAATAATAATCCTTTCATTTCTTCCATTTATTAAGCAGCAGTAAGCCAACATCCTCCCTTGCAAACACCAGTAAAGAATTCAAATCAAGAATATTAATAGTATGCAGTTCTTAGAGCAAACAAGCTTCACTTGTAGGTAAGAAGTATATGTACTGCTCTTCATTCTTCTACATGTTATCACAGAAGACACTGGAAACATACAGTCAGTCTACAGTAATTGCAATTATCTTCTGAAATCCTGAATGTCTGCAATTAGAATTGACTCTGGGAAAAATGTAAGCCTTCCTCATTATTTCAGTTGATATTAGATCATGAATTCTGGCTAGTCATACCTGACTATTAGTATCACATAAGAAATGTATGTGTTATTTGGTACCTATATGAAATATTAAGCTTTCATCCATTTAAAGTCAAGATATGCTGACTCTCAAGTAAGTTTATGGAAAGACAAAACTAGAGTTTATCATTTGACTACTTCAGAAAAGTCCTATTTTCATAAAATACTGTCAGTAATGCTATGAAAAGACAGCATTTACACTGCAGATGTCATTGAAATTTGCCGGCTGGTATACTGGATAGACTTCTCTGAATTTTCTCCACAAAAATAACTGAAGAAACTTCCCTATCACCTCCGATAATCCTTGTGCAGGAAAAATTAATGATTAACTTTTGCGATGCAGTACCTGAATAATCTAATACAGTCGTTGAACTTTTTCTTGTTATCATTGTCCAATGACGATAATTTTCAAAAGAACGTTTACCTTACTCCCACAAAAACTTTCATGACACAGGTCAGCATAGACCAATTTCTACAGCAGACAAGATGACTTCAACTATCTAGTCCCAATATTCATGCCCTGAGGCCAAGGACAGCTTTTCTACAAATCCAGTCAGAGGGGGCTTCCAATTCTACTGCTGCATTACTTAACGTAAACTGTTAATTTAATGTGCCAGAGGATATATTCATGGTATTATACCTGGATTTCTAGAGCTGTACAACGTCTCTGTTATGCAGTTTCTGTTTGATTTTATCAGAGTGAGTTTAATACAACTAAGCGGAGAAATATGTTAAAGGCAGGAACTAAGTTCCCTGCAAGCTGGAAGGAATGTAAAGGCCGTTTTATTTTTATTAACTTAACCCAAGGCTAATACTCTCATATAAACAAAAGGTCAGATACAAAAAAAGGCCTCTAGGTCAAAGGGAACCACTACAGCACCAGGAGCTTGGAGGAGGGAGATAGCACAGATAGTTATATATATATATAACTAACTACATATAACCAGATATAAGTTTATATATAACTTATAAGCTATCTTGGAATGTTTTCAGAGCGCCTGTAATGCAACTTTATTAGGTCTAAGTTCGAAGTGAAGTAATCAGCTTTAAGGTATCTCATTAGAAGCTGCAACCTCATCAGATCTATTCAGATTCAAAATATTTCAGTATATTTTTTATTCCTTTTGGAAAAAAACATATCGGACCACAAGTCCCATTTTTTACTTTCTGCACCATATGTAATAAAAAGGGTGTAACTATTAATGGTGCATTTCTGGTAAAAAAAATAATCTAAGAACACACAATATTCAGGAAATCGGGTTTCATCTGAAATTCACTGAAGCTGAGACTTCGGTGATCTTTCCTTCAGGTCTTTAGTTTCCTTTCGACAGCAAACATAGGAAAAAAGCACAACTCTAATGTCCTTGGTGATGATCAAAGCATACAGAAGAAGCAAACTCTACACCTAAGTACCTTTTAAACCAGAAGATCTCCTCTGGATCTGCAATTCCATATTCTCTTAACTTCATCACCATCAGAGAGCTCTTCCTGATGGCTTGCTCATAGCGTTGGCTACGGGACAGGAAGTTCAAATCCTCATGCTGGAAGTCAGGGTCATTAATAACTAAGGCCTCTGGGGACAGAACAGAAGAGGAAAACAAACTCAATTTCTACAAACCTAAACAGACAGTGTGCAAGAAATGATTCCGCATTTCACTTGCTGTATCTCAAGGTACAGATATGAGAAAATTAAAAATAAAAGTTAATGAAATGAGAAAGAAGTCAAAGCTCTTGGAGAGAGGGACTCTAGCAACAGGGCACTCTCCCATTACACACATAAACCACATTTTAAGTTTGGAGCACTCTGGAGTTAGCAAGTGGTTAATTCACTGACCTGCAGGCCCCTCAATAACAATCTCAAAGCCTCAAATATTCATCATTACTGCTGGATCAGACTGCCTCAAGATCCCCATACAACTCCTTGCAGAAAGGCACAGATACTATTCCCACTATGCCAACTGGAATCCAAGGTACTCAGAGGCGCAGACTTTCTCTGTCCCCTTTGGCACACAAGTTACACAACACCAGCCTCTGACAGTTCCACCCCAGCGCGTGCCGGGAAAATAAAGAGAATTGAGGTATTTCATTAATCTTGCGTATCCTGGAAGTGGTGAGCGGCAATCAGGTCATATTCATGCTGTTGGGCAAGAGTGTTCTAGGAAGGAAAAAGGAGGTGAGAAGGCCCAAGAGAAACGCCCCTGGGAAGCTGCCTCTCACCCTCTGGAAGAAGAGGAAAGAAAGAGGCCAAGGGGTCATTGCCCTATCAGGGCCACTCCAAACCCTTTCTGGGAAGAGGAGAAGGAGGAGACCAGGGACGTGACACTGCCGCCGCCCCCCTCTAACCCATTAGACAAAACCCCTTCCTTCGGGCAGCCCCCGCTCCACAAAAACCTCCTCCCCACGCCCTCCCGCCTCCACCCCCCGCCTCTCTCTCCACAACTTCCTCCTTCGGGTCTTCCTACCCTCAACAGCGGCTGCCCCGCCACCGTCACCCCGGTCTCCCTCTCCTCAGAGCCCTCCTCTTGGCTCTCCCCCTCTCCCCGCAGCCTCTTCCCTCCCCACACCCCCCCCATTAAACCCTTCTCCTCCCGCACAGCCTCCCCCAGGCCGCCTCCCCTCCTCACAGCCCCCCAGCCCGGACAGGCTCCGCTCCCCTCAGCTGGGGGCAGCGGGCCGGGAGAGGCGGCGACCCGCCCGGGGCCTCCCTCACCGATCTCCTTGCGGCGGCGAGTGCGCTCGGCGCCGCCGTCCAGGAGGTGGGTGATCAGCTCGGGCTGGAAGGTGGCGGCAGCGCGCTCCCTCCGCAGGTCCGGGTTCATCTTCATCATCGCGGCGGCGGCAGCTCCGATCGCTCCCGGTGCCGGCCCCGCCACCGGCCTCCGCTCCGCCGCTGGCCACGCCCCCGCGTGACGTCACGCTCACGCGACCCCGCGCCCGGCCACGTGAGCACCGAGGCGGCGGCGAGGCGGTAAGCAGCTCGCGGGGCCGCGCCGCTGTTACGTCATGCTTTAAACGCGCGTGCAGCGGGCGCGTATGACGTCATGCTTAAACTGGGCGTGCAGCGAGCTGCGTGTGCCTTAAAGCGTGCGCTAATTGCACGCGTGACGTGCTGCAGCTGGGGCCGGGAATGCCGCGCGAGTTAGGAATGCGTACGGCGTTTGGCGTTAATCGGCGCGCGAAGCGGTGCTCTGAGCGGGCATATGACGTGCTGCAGCTGGGGCCGGGCGGGCATTACATAGCGCATGGAGGGTGCGCAGGCTGCACGTTAAGTAGCGCACCGAGGACGCACGCAGCGTGCTGCGTCTGCAGCCAGGCGTTTAGTAGTGCACTCATTAAATGTCCGTGTAGCATGCTGCGTTTGGGGCTGAGCTTGCGTCATATACTGCGTTAGTGCACTGAATGTGCAAGTAACGCGCTGTGCTTAGGGCCAAGTGTGCATGTAATATGCTGCAGTTGAGGTTGCACATGCATCGAGTAGTGCACTGAGTGGGCACGCAGCACGCCACGGTGGTGTCACATTAAACCGCGTTAAAGGCACATTTAGCATCTTGCATTCCCGGCTGAGCCCGTCCTGCTGCACAGTGCGATTCAAGAGCAAGACTGGAGCGACGCAGGACGGCCTTTTCCCAACTCGGGAGGTGCAGAGCTGGACCTGCTTTTTATCTGGGTTAGGTGAGGCAGAGATGCCGGGAGCTGCAGAGTGCACGGAGCTGGATTTCTGCCTCTGTCGTGGCTGGTTGGGACCCTGCCTGAGGGGTTTCACAGCCCGCCGTGTGTGTGCCCCTTGCATGGGGCCACGGGTCAGCCAGACATGGAGATCAGGCATGTGCGGAGCAGAGGTGAGCCAGGATTGGCCTGGTTTCACTGGCTCCCACGGCAGTCCTCCGTGGGATGGCAGGAGGGCATTTTGCAAGCTTGCAACCCCCCGAGCAATGCATGAAGCAGGCAAGGGACACCAAGCGTTGAAGCCACAGGGTTGCAGCTCAGCACGTTCCCACTGCTGTACAATCAGGATTGGGCTTCCCTGAACCCGTTGTGTTGGCTCCACGTGTCTGATTTACAGGAGTTTCTGCCCGGGCCATTGTGCAGCTCTTGGGGGGCCTCCCCTACACGGGGCAAGAAACCAGAGAGAAAAGCAGTAAACGGAGCGCCGAACACAGGCACCCTGCAAGGGAAGTTGGAGGGGAAAAGTTGCCAAAAGAAACCACTCTGGGGCAGAGCCAGCGGCCTGGCTGTGGCACTGGCTGGGTGGAATTAGAATCTTGCCAAAGCTGCTCTGCATTCCTGCCTTGCTGTGTGCTTTGCGCTGTGGCTGGCTTGCTTATGCCAGCTCTGCTCCACGGCTGGAGCTTCCACGTTGTCCCACCCGAGTCTTTTCTTGGGGTGAATCATTCTTGCTCATCACTGTCTTCTAAACCCTGCTAGACTGCTGATGAAACCAGGCTGGCTTGTGTCCAAGTAATTGTTCTCCAGCTGCAGAATCAGACACTGCCAGAATTTCTTATCCTGCAGCATGAGAACAGACTCAGGATCATACCTTAAACCTCGCAGCATGGTACCCCGTCACCCCAGCAGCTGGGTCTGTTCCTGCCTCTCAGTTGCTCAGACTCTTTGAACTTCTCAGTCACCATTTTCTCCACTTCCTTAACCTTTCTCAACCCATCCATAGCCTGGGCGAAACCTGGAGGATCTGGTGGGCTGCTTGTTGCTGTTTATGTTGGATTGCAGAGGGGGAATGTAGCCCCTCTTTATGCCAGGATATCCAGGGCTTGGCATGTGCACTGAACTGCAAACCGGACTCAGCAGGGAAGCTATGAAGCTCCTGCAGCCCCCTGGGTGGGGAGCCCTGGGCAAGGAAGGAGTTTTGGGGCAGCGTCACCTGGTACCTGGGTCAGGTACTGGGGAGGCATGAGCTCAGATATTTTGCTTCACTGCAGACCCAACGGCAGTTGTGTGAGATGCTGCCAAGTGCTGGTGTCTATTACTTCCCATGGGAGATCAACAGCTCAGTCCCAGAGGGGCAGGCACTGAGGACGTTTGGCAGGTGAGAAGGGTGCCCCGTGCTCCTTGCAGGCCTTTCCTTCACTGGCTGACCTCCCTCACATTGTTTGTAATTGTATCTCTGCACCACTGAGCTTCCCAAATCCATTGCTCCCAGGTTATGTTCTTACGACCTGGCCCGATCTGAAGCCATCCTCACCGCTCAGCACAGCTCAGCTCAGTACCAAGTCTGTGTCGACACCAAGTTTGTGGAGCCATTCCAAGTCCAGCTGGGATCTCGCTACATGGTCCTAGGAGAGGCTGAACACAGGGAAGGTAAATGCTCCAGGAACCCGTGTCCTCTGCTGCTGTTCATGGTTCATCAGCTCCTCTGTGGCTCTCTGGGTGCCTGGTGAGACCCACTGTCACTGAGGTTAGTGTTCTCCAAGGCACCCTCATCTCATGCAGCTGCCTCTGGTCACACGAGCGTGTGATTCAGGGCAGGAGCCGCCTGTCTCTCCCTGTCGACCACGAGAAGAGCAGCCTTTATCTTGGTGAAAATCTGGCACAGATTTCATTAGAAAAAAGAAGTGCCTCAGCAGCATTGCTGAGCTTGTGAAACCTGTGCTAAAGCCTTCTGGCATTGTTGCCAGCCACCACCATTGTCTTCGCTCCAAACGTGGCTGATTGCAGCACTACCTCGTCGCGAGCTGGCTGGGCTGGTCTTTGCCATCTTTGAAAGGCTCTAATTATATTCCTGCCCTCAGACACAGGGCGTGAGGAATACAGGCAGGCTCTGTCACGCAGGGCACCCTGTTGTCCTTTCTTGGGGTGCCCTGAGCATTGCTCCAGCTGCACGGTGCTCTGCGTGGGGGGCAGAGCTCTGGGCTGGGCCGTGGGGTTGTGAAGCAAATCCCAAGTGTTGTCTCGGCCACACCTGATAACAAGCATTCGTGTTTGTGCCATTGAGATCCTCGGTGGCATATGGAAAGCCACGCTGCACGTGGCATCTAGTGAGTGACCTGATAAGCCACCGCAGCAAAATTCCTTTAGAAAGACATGTTAGTCTTCATAGCTTAGGAGTGAGTTGGCCTCATTTTGCAGTGGTGGAAGGGGAGCAGGCGGAGATAGTAGCTGTGTCACCAAGGTTTGGCCCCTTTTGTACGGCTCCATGTTACCATTTGAGTGCCATCAATGAACTGTTGGCTGTAGTCAGCATTGAGCCTCTTCTAAGCCCAGCTTTGTTCTGTCCTCTTCTTGTCTGCACAGGGGCACTGAGAAATGAGCTTAGACCCATCCGTGATGCTTATTAGACAGGGAAAACCAAACTTCATCCAGCCATGAAGTAGACAGATGCTGCATGGCAGCACTGGCACTGACATGTTGTCGGCTCAGTGTTCCCCAGTGCAAGGAGAGCGCAGTGTCAGTCACCAGCATTTTGTAGCCAACAGAGCAGAGGCAGAGCGCATCACTGAATTAACCTGCTCCCGGGCCTGCTGCTCACATCAGTGGAGGCACACGGCCGGTCCGGTCTTCTGCAAGTTCTCAGGCTATGGATATTTGGCCACTGGAGCCATATGCTGCCTGAGGGAACCTCTGTGTTTGCCTCCGAGCTGCTCCGTCTGTTTTCCTTTCTACAGAAATTTCCTTTTTCTATTCCCAGGTGAGGGTCCCGTGGTAAAGGCACGAATATTGACCTGCGTGGAAGGAATGAACGTGCCCTTGCTGGAACAAGCCATACAGGAGCAGAGAAAATACTTCAAAGAGAGGCAGGAGCAGATGAGAAACTGCACGTCCTGACAGCAGTTCTGAGACCAGCCATGCACTGCTCCTTGCACTGCCATTTGCAACAAGTATGTTAAAAGTAAATTTAGGAGGTGGATTTGCAACATACTGCTTTTTGCTGCGGCAAATAGCAAAGTAAAGTCATAAGCAAGGAGACACTCAAAGACTGAGTCAGGATGTAACTGTGGGCTGTCCGTTCATGCCAGGTGTCATCACTGAAAAGAGCTCTGGGAAGCAGGTGTTTTTGTTTGTTTAAAGGGGTGGTTAAGCAAAGAGAGTGCCTGAGTTACATGGGTCCTTTTGTAAGGCAAGACTTGGAGACCTCAGAAAAAGAAGTCTCCCATCTGGAGTTCAGCAGCCTGCACCCACCTACACTGCCAAAGCACAGTGGATTGCTGCCTCTTGGCAGATGGGAGGTAAAGGGCATTAGCACAAAGTTCATTAAGCCCTGTGTGGCTGCTGGTCCATGAGTTCATGTCTTTGGTTACTGTGACTCAGCTGCCACATAGGAGCTCCTGGCAAAACATTCACATATTTGGCCTGACCTACAAAAGAACAAGAAGAAAAAAGAGTCACTATTTTCAATAGCACCTGCCTCTTTGGGTTTTCAGGAGCTGGTGTCCAAGGGGGGGATTGACTTTAGCTCTACAATAAATATTTGCAGTGCCTTGAGAACCACCACCTGACTTTCTTCCTTGACACAACTAAGTTTAGGAGACCTTAAACCACTTTTTTTTTTTTAAGCATCTAAAGGTTTTGATTGATATTTTCCTAAATAAAGATGAAAAGAGAAAGCAGCCTGTCTTTTATTGACTAAAAACCTCTTTCTTGCTTAGGCAAATCCATTAGGCCCTGCAGAAACCCCGTGGATGATGTAAGAAATTTTAGCGAAATGCAGTTCTCCTCCTCCTCAGGACTGAGTGTGTAAGGAAGGGCTTGGCTTTGAAAAAGTTGCAAGAGGAGGAGATGAAGTTACATCAGAGTCATCTGGTTTAAGAACATGGTGCCAGGCACACCTAGGAGAATCACACCATCAACAAAAAGAAACAAAATCACTAACGTGAGATGACAATAAAATGTTAGTGCAAGAGAGAGAAGATTCTCCTGTGCCATAGGAATCCCTCGCCCTGGAGCGAGCTGGGACTGTGGTTTGCAGGAGAATTCAGCCACTTGCTGCCTTTTCTGCTTTTTGCTCAGTTTCTCTGGTGAAATGTTCAGAAAATAAGGACTGAAGCCATACAATGCACAGCAGCAGATCAAAATGCAGCAGGTATTGGCAAAGTCCCCTGTTGCCAGCAGGCTTGATTCAAGGGCCTGAGATGGCTCAGTAATTACAGTGCTTGGTGTAATCTTTAATCATAGTTTAGCCATATTTTTTTCTTCATGCGGTTACAGAGATCCAAAAGCTCTGCCTCAGCACGCTCTGTTCAGCACAAGTCCAAAAACGTGATCTCAAGAGGCAAGATATTAACCTGGTTTTGTAAGAGACAATGATGAGTCTGTCATGATGTGTTTATGTTTACACCTCATCTCCTGTCTATTCTCCTACCTTTCTCCTCGTGCTTAAATTTTATGCAAATGGCCAGGTTTGCTGGAGAGCTGGGAATATCCAGGATGCCAGGGCTGGGATTATGCAAAATACCAGGTTCTTACAAGTGTTATGAAAAAAAGTCCCACAAACCCAACCAGCCAGGAAGAGGAGAGCAAATTTGGTAATGACTGGAGGGAGACATGACTGCAAACTCAACCATCACAAGCCACTGGAGAACCCACACAGGAGTTTGCCGTGACCGTGTGAATCCCTCTTCAGCCACAGAGCAACCATGCTTTGGTTCTTTCAAATCTGCAAAATGAAGATCAATTTAAAAAAAAAAAAAGATTTTGAGCTGGTGGCTCGGGAATGGGCTAAATCAGTCCTTTTTAGGTCATCTAAAAGTTGGGGTCTGTGCTGTGAACCCACACAGCCAGCGGGTTGCTGTGTCCTGCTGTGCCCACCCAGAAGCCCTCCAGAAGACAGTCCCTGTGGCTCTGCCTTCCCTGGTGCCATGATGCGTAATATTTTTTTAATCTTGCCTTCTGTCAGCTGTCAAGTCAATGATTAATCCCACCCCAAGGACACCTTCCAAAATGCTGACCGAGGGGCACAGCCCACGGTGGGAAGCTTGAAGGGACAATTGTGCAAGACAAAAAAAAACCCCACGACACCGAAACAAATAAAAAACCCCAAACGAACAAACAAAAATCCCATTTCTGCTGCGTGTTTGACCTGAGCATGCTGCAGGGAGCCCTAATTATGCGCCGCATCCCCTTCCCCATGCAAACGGAGCTGTGGAGCTTCCATCGGGCCCGCGCCGGCCCGGCTGCCTTTCCCGCAGGCCCGAAGCACCAATTTACATCCGTTCTGCTCCATTTTTCGCTTCAGCCAACACTCCCCACCACCTCGGTCTCAAGCAGCCGCTCCTGGACAGTTTGTGCCCATTTGGGTCTGCCCAGAAGACCCTCAGACACCCCCCAGGCAGACCCCCCTGTCGCTGCCGCCGCTCAAGGCAGGTCCCTGTGCTGAGGGAGCAGCAAAGGGGGACCCAGACCCCAAAAGCAGCTCGAGGGACACACAGGGAGGGCAAACACCTTCCGCACATTTGAGGGGGTTTTATCACCTTTTTTCTTTTTTTTTTTTACCTCAGAAAGTCGTGCCAGCCGCCCCCGCTGCCTTCGCAAGGCTGAGGCGGTGCCATGGACACCTTCCAGGAGGTGTTCCAGAAGGTGGATAAGATTGGGGAGGGCACCTACGGCGTGGTGTACAAGGCTCGCAACAGGCGCACGGGGCAAGTGGTGGCCCTCAAGAAGATCCGCTTGGACTCGTGAGTAGGGCGCAGCTCTGGCCCCAGGGGCTGCCATGGCGTGGCCCAGCCCGATGCCCACCCAGCTCGCCATGGCGCTAGGCCGGCTGCCTCCTCAGTGCAGCGGCAACAGGGTGCTGAATAGAGAGGGGGGTGAGGAAGACAAATGGCTCTTCTGGCACCGGCAGTGCCATCTGGGGGGAGATGGCCACGAGCTGAGCCCAGCAGTGCCCCAGCACCACCATGGGAGTGAGCAGGGGGCCCTGAGCCCAGCCTGGTGTCCAAAACAGCACGAGAGGCTCAAGAAAGCCTGACATGAGGGAAAACAGTGTCTCTGTCGGCTCAGGCAAGGAGCTGGAGCCTGACCCGGCCCCACCTGGCCCTGGCACCACGGCCCAGGACAGGAGGGAAGAGCCGCCATTTTGGGAGGTGGCCGCTCCCTCAGGGGTGCGGTGCTGGCAAGGCTCAGCCTCCCGGCTGGGCTGGCTTCAACCCCTTCAGGGTGGAGATAAACTGTTATTACTGTTCCCCTGGGTCAGCCCTGGGCTGTCTCCATGATGAGGGGTGTCAGTGTGGACCAGGGCCGCACGCCATGGCAGCCCCTCAGGACAGTGGAGGCGGCTGCCTGAGGGACAAAGAGCCTTCATCTCCCCCCACCTCTGAAAAGCAAGGCTTGGGCATTTAAACTGTTGCTGCAAATGGGTCCCCAGGTGCTGCCAAACCAGCTCTACCCCACAGCTTGCGCTGCCTAGTTCACCCCCCCCTCTTCCTCCCCTTCCCCATGGCTCCATTTTCCCCTGCCTCGCTCCAGCCTGCCCCACACACAACTGCATCCCAAACCCAGGGCACCCGGTGTGATAGACCCTCCCCTGGGCAGGCAATGGAACGCAATGGAAGGGAGAAGGGACACGGGGCTCCGATGGGCTGTGGGATCCCGCTGGGGGACGGGGTGCCATACAGCCCATCTCTGCCACAGGGAGACAGAGGGCGTTCCCAGCACCGCAATCCGAGAAATCTCACTGCTGAGGGAGCTGAAGCACCCCAACATAGTCAGGTAAGACTGGGAGGAACCCTCCCCACCAGCATATTGATGAGGTCCTGTTCATCCTCACGGGGAGCTCTGGGTACAGGCAGCAAGAGAGACCTTCCAGTCCTTCCCTGACTTGCACAGGAAGGAGCAAAATAAACAGGAAAATGCAGGAATTACTTGCACTTCCCTGGTTTGCAGCAATAGCCCACAGCACTGCCACTTTACTCCAGCAACACAGACTGGTCCAAGCTGTTGCTGCCCTATATTAGATGCTGATTTTATATCTGTCTCTCTCTGCTTCAAAGGACTCACAGAGCAGAAGCATCTGTGAGAGGAGGGATGTTGGGTATGTTTGTGCAGAGGTCTGGAGAAGATCTTCCCACACACTCTGTAATAGACTAAGACTTCTGCATAGCATGGATTCCCATACAAAGGTACTGAAGGAAGTGCTTGCTCTTTTACAGGCTCCTGGATGTCATACACAGCCGTAAGAAGCTCTATCTGGTGTTTGAGTATCTCAATCAGGACCTGAAGAAGTACATGGACTCAACTCAAACCAGAGAGCTTCCTTTAAGCTTAGCCAAGGTACAGTGTGGAAGGAGTGCTAACAGGCAGGGCATAAAGCATGTGTCCTTGCTGCCTTCCGCTGGGCAGAGCCAGCACTGAGCTGCTCTTAGCCAGACTGCATCTGAAAGAGATTCATCCTTGGATGGAGGCATTCAGTCTCCCAGATCTCAAACATTTCAGCTGCAAAAACCTCCCAGCACTATTGCTCAGCACATTTGTTTTCCAGCTGTTCCTAGGGTCTCTAGCCCATCTCAATGCAGAACAAACTGCTGTTAAGAGGACCACTGAGGGTTGCATTGCTAATTGCCGTTATACAGAGTAATGGAAAGGTGGAAGAGACTGCCACTGCTGAGACTGGAGTCTCTCTGTCCCCATGTAGGATGGGAACCGTTTGTGTACATCTCTGACTAGTGGCCCGCAAGCCTGGTGTTGCATGATAGCAAGTTCTTTTTTCCCATTCAGGTCTGTAAATCATAGAATCACAGAATGGTTAGGGTTGGAAGGGACCTCAAAGATCATCTAGTTCCAACCCCCCTGCCGTGGGCAGGGACACCAAATGATCCAAAGTGCGTTGGTTCATACGATTCTAGCCCTCAAAGTGATTTCATTGTGGCCTTGTCTGAAATCTCTTTTTTCCTTAGAGCTACCTGTTCCAGCTGCTGCAGGGTGTGAGCTTCTGCCACTCGCACAGAGTCATCCACAGGGACTTGAAGCCACAGAATTTGCTCATTAATGAAGCAGGAGCAATCAAACTGGCTGATTTTGGACTGGCAAGAGCTTTCGGAGTCCCCCTGCGCACATACACTCATGAGGTATTGCTGTGGTTCCCTACCACCCGAGAGTGGGGTATGCAATCCATAGTGGGTGAAAAACGGCAGCATCACAAGTTATTAATCCATAATGGAGGTGCAGCTGTGCTCAGGCGTGTGCTTTTAACCTAACTCACAGCTAAGGGGTTGCCTCATGTCCCCACAAAGCGTACTGACTGAATCTACCCTAGCCTGCCTGCAAGCTGCATTCCCACTTTCTCTGCATAGGGTATATTTATTCATTCCAGCGTGTCTGTTGAAGAACGATCTGTTAATCCCAATCTTGCTCTCACTAAGGTGTCTGTTAATTCAGCATGGCCTTGTCACAGTCTGGTTTGTACAGTCACTGCATTACAGCTGAGAAGAGAGGAGCCCACGCTTCTAGTTTCACCCAGGGAAACGAGACAAGGCTTGTTTGTTGGTTCCTTACCAGGTGGTGACTCTGTGGTACCGAGCCCCTGAAATACTGCTGGGATGCAAATATTATTCAACTTCTGTGGATATCTGGAGCATCGGCTGCATCTTTGCAGAAATGGTAGAATGGGTTTAACCAGTCTCTTTAAAGAGCCGGGAGGACACAACTGCAATGGGAAGTGGGGGAGGAGGGACAAGACACAGATCATCTATGATACTGTGGTCCTACCCAGGGCTGGGGTGTATATTATGGAAAGTCCACCCTCAGGTTAGCTGATCCCTAGCTGTGGGCTCAGAAGGAAATTTGCCACCCTCAGGGGCCTGGCAGGAGGCAAAGAAGCCTCTGTAGTCCGGGTGCAGTTCCAAGTATGTGGGAATGTGATGCCTGTTCTTGCAGAAGGGATAACTTCAGTGTTGCTGTTGCAGCATTTTGATCCTGGGAGAAGATGATTCTCTTGCAAATGTGTCTGCAGTGGGCTGCAGAGAAGTAGCGCTTCATAGCATGGCAGAGTGGATCTCCTAGGGGTCCATACTCCACTTTGAAGAGCTTTTGTTGTCCCTGCAGTGTAATAGCACTACCCTTAGCTCCCAAATCCCCCCAAGCTGCAGATCAGCAGAGCCTGGGTACGTAGGCGGGCAGGGAGCTAGCCTGCAAGTGTGGATGTTAGGAAACTGGAGACAAAGAGGGAAAAGGCTGAAAGAGGCTGGCTCGGGGGAGCGCAGATCCATGGAAAGGAGCTGGAAACAAGTAGTCAGACACTCATGACTTTCCCAGCCACTCCCTCGCAGAATTGCTGCATTGTAACTGCCCCAATCTGTGCAGTTGTTTGCATCTGCTGGGACAAAGGGTTGCTTGCAGCTGGAGATAGGGCACACAGCTGATGGAAAGGTGGGAACTGGCTTTTTTTTTATTTTTCTCAGGTGACTGGGAAGGCCCTGTTTCCAGGGGACTCTGAGATCGATCAGATCTTCCGGATCTTTCGCACCCTGGGCACTCCCACCGAGGGGACCTGGCCTGGGGTGATGCAGCTGCCTGACTACAAGGAAGATTTTCCCCAGTGGCCAAGGAAGGAGATGAAGGAAGTTATTCCCAACTTACATCGAGATGGTAGAGACTTACTGGTGGTGAGTGAGGGCTCAGAACAAGACCCAGAGACAGACATGACCTTTTCAAACTAGGCAGAGAATAGGGATATTTGGGACTGATCTACCAGAAGTGCATTAGCTGGTCTGGCTCTAATGCTCACCTCTGCCCTTGCAGAAATACTGAATCATCAAATAGGGCTCAATCCTGGCTCTGAAGTGGAGCTGTCAGTGCAAGTTCCTCTAGGAAACCACTGGATTACCTCTAGCGTAATCCACGCAGTAACTTCAGCGGTGGGTTACTCCTGAAGCTCAGAGAGGGGAAAAGACAGGATCAACATCTGCATCTGCACCTAGCTGTGTGCAGGTGCAATCGATGATTTATTTTTTACAAGCCTAAATCTGCTGGGTTTTTCTGTTGGCAGCAATTGCTCCTGTATGATCCCAGCAGACGCATCTCAGCCAAGGCAGCCCTCGATCACCAATACTTCTGGAGAAGCTCTCGGAGCCCTGAAGAACGACGTGCACTGCAGAAACGCTGCAAATGAGAAGACACAGCTCTCCCCCTGCACTTGCACCTCCAGGTAGCAGTGCAGATCTGCTTGGGGGCACTTAGCAGGGGGCTGGCTTCTTCTGAGAGCCTGGACAGGGATGTTCTTGCGTTTAGAGACTCATGGCCTGTTGCTGGGGAAAGTTTGTCTGCGTTACAGCTAGCAGAGCTGTTTTGAAAAGGTCGTGTGCAAAAGAGTGGGGGCTGTTTATCAGCCTAAAACACTGAAACGTAGACAGGAGAGTGTCTTTCGGAAGGTTGTCTTATCATTAGCCAGCGAACTAAGGTGACACAGAGGGATTTCTGTCTCCCCAGCACATCCTCAGGTCTGTCGATGGCAGTTTCTGACACCAGGGTGTGCTGGAGCTCCACCTCGGGTAGGGGAGAGCTTCTCTGCTCTGCCCCGTGCTGCTGTTACCAAAGGCCGGGCTTGTCAGCACTGCACGAGTCGTTTCAGCTGAGCTGTTTAACAGAGCTGACGTTCTGCTGTTTCACAAGCTGAAGAGCACTGTCGGGTGTCTTAATTTGTGCCTTAGCTGGGACCAAGAAGCCAGAAAATCCACGCGTTGCACATGACTGGAAACAGTAACAGCTTTCAGCTTTCCATCATCTCTCCAGAGGCACAACTGTTTCCTTCACTTTATTGTCTTGGAAATGTTTTTGCTGTTCAAATGTTTGGAGAATTGTCACTAACTTTTGGTGTGCTGTGGACATCTTCATTTTTTTTCTTTCAGTACAGAAAAAAATAAAGGCTTGTCATTTGTTGGGAAACCTCGGTGTTTATGGTTTGGCACGGCCCATCGGGCTAGTGACGCAGGACAGCCTGGCTGGTCCTTTTTTCCACAGAGCTCTTCTCTCTTCATCATCTCTCGCACTCTTTCTTTTATCCTTTCCAGCCCAAATCCCAGACAGGTGCAGAACGTACTCCCAATTCTGTTGTGGAACGAGGGGCTGATGGTTGTGTAGCTCAGTGCTATTTTGGTATGGTAAGGTGGGCTTGCTTTCCATCAGAGGTCGTGACAAACCAGTCCAGAGTTACGTTCTACTTATTTAAATATCCAAAAGAAAGATTTTTAACTTAATGAAGTGAAACTTCTGTACTCCTGTTTTTCGAACACATGTGCCCTCCTAAGAACTGATTTCAGCACAACCTGACAGCTCTCAAAAGCTATCACATTCCTTGAGTCTCATCACAGATAAATGATGCAGTAAAGGAGAGAGGCATCTGCAAACATGGCCGTAGTGCAAACCTCTCTCCCCACCTGCTAGGGACCAGAGAGTTTGCACAGGGAAGAGAAACCTTTAGAATTTCCCCCTGAAAAAGCCCCTCTCAGCCCAAGACCTGTCTAAAGCCATACTCTGTTGTCCTTTGGCTTCCTTCTCACCCAGCAAAAGGTGGCAGGTGGTTCTGCTGAATTCCTGTCATCAAAAAGACTTTTGTCATCCCTATTGTAACAGCTGTGCCTCCTGCCAGATCCCTGACAGCGAAACCCTGGCACCTGTTTCTCACTTCCCCCCGAGCCCTGCCACGCCGCCTGCCTGTACTTCCTCTGCAGGTTTAGAAGCCACCAGGGGACCTGGGGAGCTCACGTGCCTCTGCAATTTGCACAAATTAGGGTTTTTGGGGGGCAGGTGGGGGTTGCTTTGCTTTTAAAGCTGTTGTTAGGAGTGATGCTGGAGTGGAGGCCTGGAAAAAGCTGGCCTGCACATGTTCAAGAGGGATAGTTTTCTGGCTGAGCAGGGAGCTGGGCTCATGCAGCAGCCTGGAGAGCCATGTGGCAGGAAAACTGAAGCCCTGCTGTTCTCCTGCAGCATCTCACGGCCTCTGTATGATAACACCCAGCTCACAGGGGGACGTTTGGGAGACATGGACGAATTCTGCTGTAGGAATCATTTCCCTGCCTTTGCATACATGTTTTAAAGTCCATTCATGTTGTACAGACAATGCTCCATTGTTTCCTCTATGCAAACAAATGCTCGTGTTGTACCAGACAAGCTGTTTGCAGAAGCATTTGTTGGTTTGTTGGTTTGTGGGGTTTTTTTTAAGTCTTGCATTAAGAAATAAATACCAAGGACATTCATCCACTCCAGAAACATGAATAAAAATACTACAGCTCATCTAGCCCGACAAAGTGAAGCAACAGGCTGAACTTCAAACATTTATGACCCAACCCCATTGCCAGCAAAGGGAACCAGCACCAGCTGTGTCGAAGTAACCGCTCTGGGAAAGCCACGATGCAGCCCCATCATCCTGTACCCAGAAGGGAGGAAAACCACTGCCTGGCTCCTCCTGAGCAACTCACCACCCTGCAGGGCGGCTGGGCTCTGGGGAAGCCCCATGGCCACGTGGTGCTTCCTATGGACACATCAAGCGGACACAATAGGAGCTGCTTTCTGCAGATGAGGACCACTTGATAGCAAAGAAAAAGATGGTGGTTTTTTGTTCCAGAACCAAAAGGCAGGGCTGGCCTTCAAGGGGGACTGCTCAGCCACCTGATCGTCTCTTAACCCCTTCACCCAGCCCTGAGTAAATTCCTCCCACCACACAGTTAGGGAGCGCTTTATCCAACATGATTAATTGGCTGCCTAATTACCAGAACTCCAAGCGCCTTAGTTACACAGCATTCCTCAGAACTATTTAATCAGCACTTTAGGAAAGAGTCACCACGTGAACATCACACCACTTTAAAAACAAGCGCCGTTTTATCTTGTTTGCAAGGGGAGCAGCTGGGAGGAGGGCAGCCCAAGAGCCAGCAAACTCACCCATCACATAGATCCCAGCTGCAGGAAAGGCAGAAGCCCTGTTGCTGGTGGATCCTCCCTGATTTCAGTCAGCAAGAGGAGCAAAGCCAAAGCACAGCAAGGCTGCACCCAGCAGCTTTAAAGAGCTGGGACCTGAGGACTGCTGGGAACCACACTGATCCAGAGCTGATCCTCACCTGGCTGTGTTTCTGTGCTCCGAGGGCTGCTGGGCTTGCCCTGGCAGGAGGCCAGGCCAGAGTTTCTCTCCTGCTGTGTCCCCTGGTCCATCACAGCCCAGCTCCAGCCCTTGCTGCTGGTCCAGACCAGCCAGGAGCAGGATGCAGTGCCCCGTGTGCCAGCAGTACTCTACCAAGAGGAAACAGGCTGGGAACGGGTGTTCTGGGGTATTTGCAGCAGTTTTCCCTGTTGTAAACCAACAAATTGCCCCGTATTGATCACGGCAGCTGAGATGGCCACAGACACCAGCCACAGGCCTGACAACAAACACAGACCCTGCAGAGCACGGGACAGAGCCTGGGCAGATCTTGGACTGGAAGCTTGGTGTTTCCATAGGTGGACTCGGATTGTTAATGCTGAGCACTACGTACCAGCAGGAAAGTAACGGGACCTGTGACTGTTACGAGGGCCCTGAGCAATCTGATCTAGTTGGAGATATCCCTGTTCCTTGCAGGGGGGTTGGACTAGATGACCTTTGAATGTCCCTTCCAGCCCTAACCATTCTATGATTCTATGATTCTATGTCTGTGCTGAGCTTGCCAGCATGGGAACAATTTCTTGGAGCCCAGACTTCAAACCAGGCTATGGTGCCTCTGCTGGGGGAAGGAAGGGGAGAAAACCTCTACCCTTATGGATTATTTTGGATGTGCTGGAGTTCCCAAACAGCATCAGCTAAAAGAGCTCTCGGGAGAGGGGGGAAAAGCAGCTCATGTCAATAGAAAGTCATTTTTCTCATCCCAAAAAGCCAGGGGATGCTCCACAGAGGGGTAGATGCAGGGGAGAACATTTGGGAGATGAGACTTGCACGTTTCAGCAAGGGCTGAGCAGTGGCAGCTACACAGAGGAGTGAAAGCTCACCTAAAGAAATAGCAAATGCAGATTTTCCAGTACTGCTGGGCGGATCCTGCAGCCAAGGCCAAGGGCTGTAGAAAGCAGTTTCACATCACAGTTGACCACAAGCATCACCAGTCTGCTGTTGAAGGTCATCCCTTCCCTTGCAACACATCTGCCTCTGTTTAGGTACAGGACAAGCCCCCGAAATCATCTGCTTCAGTAGGGTTTGGATTTGCTTGGGGCTTGGCTTCCTCTGCCAGCAGCTCAGTGAAGCGTCCCAAGTCATTGTGCAGCCACCACCGTCACTGGTCTGCAGCCCAAGAGGCACCAGGGACAGGCAGCTGGAGAGGACAGGGGACTGCTCCATTCGGTAGCTGCCTGCACTTGGATCAAATGCAACATGGAACGGCATCCTTTGGTGACCAAGTCCCTCTTTCAGAGGTGTCCAATTGCCCAGGGAGCAAAGTCCCGTTGGTTGTCAGTTTTAAAGACAAATATAACAAATTCTTTAAAAATACGGACTTGCGTGCAGAAAGAAATTTAGGGGGTTCAGTGCTGTGAGATCAGAGGGAGCAAGAGTCTGCAAACCCTTTGTAGATCGGGCTGCAAGGCACAGGATTGCACGGGGGGAGGACTAGCCATGCCCTCAGCCGACAGAGACGACACAGCCACGGAGACACACTTTCTACGTTTATTGCATGCAGAAGAACGACCCAACTGGAAAACCCTCTGGCTCTCCCCCATTCTGGACATAACCACGTTTAACCTACTGCCAGCGGAGCTCTCGCAGTCAACCCCCCTTTGCTGTCACAGCAGCACCCTGGGGACTGCGGGGACCGCTGTGTGCCCGGCCCTTACACACTCATGGTCACACTTTCTTCCTCACATGGCCAAGCTGCGTTGGGAAGCAGGTAGCTAAGACAGAAGAGTATGCAGACCTAAATGCTAGACGCTCCGTCCCCGTGATCGCTGCTGCCTCCGTGGGGAGAGGTGTTTTGAAGGGATGAACTCCTGAAGGAACCACGTCTAGTACATGCCTGAATCCATTCAATGCCTGAACCGGGAGAGCTTGGGGGAACGGCTTGCCTGGTGGTACCGCTGATACCCCTCCGACGCGGCTGGGAGCAGCAGGAGGCTGCTCAGTGAATCCTTCTGGCAGAGGGCCATGGCCTCCTTGTAATTTATCTTCTCTTTAGTGACAGGGTCAATGAGATCTTTCTCATAGTTGGACTCATCCTGGAGCCTGTTGGCCAAGTCAGCTGTTATCATCCCTGTCTGGGCAGCTTCCAGCACGGGGATGCGACCAGTTTTCTTAGGATCGATGAGCCCTCCAGTTAGATGCTGGACCTCCAGGTAGGGGAAAGCACTGTCCTTGGTCATCCATCCCTTCTGAACTGCTTCCCCCACAGACAGCCTTCGCTTGGTCACTGGGTCCTCAATCCCTGTGAAAGCTTTCTGGGCATTGAGCAGCCTCTGCATGTAGGTCCTGTCGATTAGGCCCCTCTCGATTGCTTTGTGGACAGAGAACCGGTCCCTAGAAATGAGGTCTATGATGCCTCCTGTGGCAGCCTGGGCTTCCAGGAGCTTCTGAGCTGTCATGGGATCAAGCAGCTTCTTCGCAACAGCAGTCTTGATGTTGTACTTGGTGTCGGTGGTGGTATCATACACCCCAGCGATGGGGGATGTGTCATCACAAAAGCCTTTCTGCGAGGGTGGGGGGAAGAAGTTTTGGGTTTGGTGGGTGGTGGGTGATGAAAGTGGGGATTTGGAGATGATGGAGCCAATAGAGAGGGATAGAGGAGGCTTGGATTCCCCAGCCACCAGCAAGGCGAATTCAGAGATGGGAATCTTGCCATCCCGATACAGCTGGTACTCTTCCTTTGTGATCCTCCTCAGCCTTAGCGCATCATCGATGGAATACTGCTTCCCACTTTTCTTGTCAAGGAGAACAGAGACTTCTCCATTTGGGCCCAGGGTGGTGACCTCCTCCCAGTCACACTCCAGTTCTTGCAGCTGGATGTACTGTCCTCTGTCTATGATACCTCTCTTATAGGCCTCATAAGGGGACATATCCTTCCCTGTCTCAGGGTCCAAGATAGAGATCTTGGTGGAGAGGTTCGTCTCTCTCATCTGGGTCTCGTGATTGATTTCTTCCCGGTTGACCCTTGACTGGAGATCTCGAATGACCCTCTCCTTGTTATAGATCTGGTCCTTCTCCCTGAGGATGTCTGCCTCCAGCAGGGAAAACTCGTGTTCCAGCTGCTTCTTCTTCTGCCTGTCATTCTCAGTCCGTTGGTTGAGCAGTTTGGACTCCTCCCGAAGGAAGAGGACTTTCTGCTGCTTCTGCCTCTCCAGTTCCCGCAGTTCACTCTCCAAGTTGGCCCTCTCCTGGATGGCCAGATTCCTGGCTTTCTGCAGCTCTGTCTCTTCACGAGCCCATGTCCTCTTCATGCCTTCAGCTCTCTCGATCTTCTCCCTGAGCCGCCGTACCTCCTCTTCTGCCTTTTGCTTGGCTCCTCTCTCTCTGTTCAGCAGCTCCCAGATGCGTGCACGTTCACTCTCCAATGCTCTGTCCTTTTCCACTCGAATCACCTCCTTGTAGATGGTCTTCTCCTGGGATTTTGTTTTCTGTAGGACATCAACTTGCATCTGCAGGTTCTTGCATTCTCTCTGCAAGTTTAGCACCTCCATCTTCTCACGGTCCAGCTCCAAGCGCAGGTTGCTGGCAGACTGTTCGAGGACTGGATCCTTCTCCAACTTGACCACTTCTTCCATAATGATCTTTTCTTGCACTGGGGCTGGGCTTTCCTCCAGCTCCTTTATTCTCAATGTAATTTGTCTCATCTCCTTCTCCAATGCAAGCCTCTTGCTTCGATCCTCCTGGAAGTTGAGCAACTTCTCTTGCTCTTCCACCAGCGCACGAACCTGTTGCACGTCACGTTCCAGACGACGCCTGTTGCTCACCTCCTCATCCAGGCTCCGGCTCAGCCTGTTGTGCTCATCTCGGAGCTTTGGATCCTTTTGAGTCAGTATCACCTCTTGAACAACTACCTTTTCCTCTGGCTTTCGCCTCTCCAGTAGCATGTATTTATTCTGCAAGTCATAGATTGCATCCTCTGCAGCTCTCCTCTTTTGAGACATGTTACGCACCTCTTGACGGAGGCGATCAGCTTCTTTTTCCAAGAGTGGATCATTCTCATATCGGATGACTTCCTTGTTGACCAGCTTGGTTTCCACCTTGGATCTCTCCCTCTTCCATTCATCCCTTTCACCCTGAAGCCTAATGAGCTGCTCTTGGGTCCTGCCATTGGTGTTCACTAGTTCATTGAGCTGTTGTTTCAGTCTATCAATTTCTCTAAGAATCTCTGGACTCTTTTCATGTTTCACCACCTCCTCTATAACCTCCTTAAGCTCCACCACTGGTTTCTGTGACCTGAGGACATTGAGCTCTGCTAAGGCCTCTTCCACTTCACTGTCAATCTTTGTTCTTTTCAGAGTAACTTCCTGCAGCTCCCTTTTCAGGTGTGCAATTTGCCGCTCCGTTTCAGGATCCACCAGGAAAATCTCATTGACCCTCTCTTTAATCTCTACCCTTGGTTTTTGCTTCTCTGCGATACTGTACTGGCTCTGCAGCTCTCCCAGCTCACCTGTAAGCATCAAGTTCTTGCTCCTCTCTTCTTCAATCAGAGTTTTAAGCTTGGAAGACTCTCTCAATAACTCTGGGTCCTGCTCTACCTGCTTCACCTCCTTGACAATAATTTTGGGTTCTGCTGTTTCAATTAGTCTTTCCACCTCCTCAATCTTGTTCTTCACCTTCACTATTGCTTCTTCTGCAGACTTCCTCTTGAAGGATTCCTCATCAATTTGTATCTGCAGGGTCCTAACAGACTTCAGCATTTCTGGGTTTTTCTCCAGTTTGATCAACTCCTTCACCACCACTTTCTCTCGGATGTTGGGCTGCTTTCGCTCCAGCATGTGGAGCTCTCTCTTAAGCTGCTCAAGTTCAGAAGCAGCAGCCAAGCTTTCCTCCTGAAGATGTTTGATCTCCTGACGAAGACTGGTTGCTTGACTATCCAGGCTTGGATCTTTCTCAATTTTTGTGATCTCCTTGGTGAGGAGCTGGGCAGGAATGACCTTCTTCTCACTCTCCATCTGGGCAAGATTCCGGCTCATCACTTCAATGTCTTCTTGCAGGCTCTGTCTCTTTTTGCCTTCCTCTTCAATCTGCTGTGCCATCTTAGACAGGCTGCTCTCCACTTGTGGGTCTCTGTAATATTCTATCACCTCCTTTTCTTCCACTCTTTCAACGGGCTTCTGAGTCTTCAACATCAGCAGCTTGTTTCTGTGTTCCTCCAGGTCTTCTTCAGTCTTCACCACTTTCCTTCTTTCCTCCTCCAGCTGCAATTTCAACCCCTCAGATTCCCTGCTTGTTGTGCCTTTGTTTTCAGATTGCTGGGTTTGCTCACGTACAACCTCAATGTCCTCATGAACTTCCTTCTGCAAGGGAAAACAAAAAAAGAATTAAAAAACCAAACAGCAGGGAAACCAAGTTTCCCAACCAGACTCTTTGAATCTGGTGCAGAGGCCCTCTCCATCATAAGGCACAGTAGGAGACAGAACAGGTACAGAAACCCCAGGGAGCCTCCAAATAAGGCTGTTTGTAAATGGCAAACGAGGACACATTCCCACCCTCTCAAGCAACTGACTTGGTGTGTCTTCCCCTTGTTATGGAGGAGCAGCAGCAGCACACAAAGGTGCTTTGTGCTACCTTGTTGTACCTGCAGCTGAGGGAGGGTAACATGGCCAGACCCCACTGTGCAGCTGGTTATGGGACTGAGCACCTCAGTTTTATCTCTTGTCCTTCCTGAGCACACTGAAAGCTGTTCAAACCAGAGACCTTTCCTACAGGTGAAGCAAGCCGTAGGAAGGCATAGAAGTCCTATTGTCCTATTGCTTTGAAGTGGCTCCAGAAGGTTGTAAGCACTAAATGGCAAGATGGGGGTACTCTAGATTGGGGGTTGAAATATCTTTCCAAAGCTGTCAGCAATCTGCTGTGTACCTTCTCAACGATCTTCTTGGCAAACTCCAACCGGCTGAGCTGCTGTTTATTTTCTGCTGCCAGCTCCATGTAGAGCTTGGTTACATCATTTTCCTGAAAAAGAAACAGTGGTGAGAGCTTGTCCCCCCAACCCTGACACAGCCCTGTTGGATGGCACACTCTCCCACCCCTCCTTTCACCTGGATGCACTTTGTGTACTGGACTATTCCAGGGATTAGTGTCTTCATATCTGACTTGCTAGAGAGACTAGAGTCTAAGGACTCATGCAGGAGGTCCTGTCCCCTTTATTTGAATGCCTGTTAGCCTACACAGGGTCCAGACTTCCAAATTCACCTTGGGCCACACGTGGATGGCAGTCGGCAAATAGCCCACAGTGATGCAGGAGCACTGGGGTGTCATCGAGAAGAGCACATAGGAGCACTGGCTCAGTCCTGTCCCCACACACCTACGCTGTTAAGGTTTATGTTCACACACAATATGGTAAGGAGGCATCATCAGCAATCTCAACCAAAGGTACCAGACGCACCCTTAATTCTGGATCTTGTGTGCTGCTTTGCCTCACAGAGAGATCCCTGATGACACTTGTCCTTGGGATTAGGACCATGATCAGCTCTGGCTGTAAGAGTGGATTAAGGCCTTGCAGAGGACATGAGGCTTGGGTCAGGAGCTAGACAATGGTTTCCATGCCTTCATCTTAACATTTTACCTGGGCCTGGATGCTTTCTTGCAGGGGGGTCACACGCAGCCTCTTTGCAGCAAAGTCGGTCAGGGTAGGGTCCAGAGAAGAGCTGTATTTGCCTGCTTGGAGTTCATAGTCCTGTTCAGAGCAGAAATGGAAGAATCAGTTGGGATCTCTGGGGTGAGACACAAAGGGAGTGCTACATGGGAAAACCCAGCCGTACATTGAGAGTGGACTGCACGTTCCGGGATAGTCTGACCACTGCGTTCTTCTCCGGCTCCTTGCTTTTGATCTCCTCCACCAGCCTCTGCAGGAGACACACACGATGTTAAGGACAGGTTGAAATACAGCAACCCAGTAATACTCCTGCAGCCAAGAGCAGCAGCTCAGTCTAGTACTGGAGGGAATGGTGGGAACAGGAAGATATTTAAGAAGAGTCTCCAGGGCTTTAGAGGATCTCAGCAGCACTTTCACTTGCCCAGGACCTGCCACACTGATTTATCATGTATGAGATCAATAGCAGTCAATACAGAGACCTCCACATCTCGTCATCTGAGCTAGTCAGCTTAAGATCTGTTCAAGGAGAGAAAGATGCAGGACCCAGATGCACCATCTCAGCCCAAGTTGCAAACTTTCAAGATCTGGGTGTGTCCTCTCCATGGAGAAGACATCAACCTGGATGTGACTAGCACAGGTGAGGACACCAGCGCTCTAGATGAACACAGTGGGGCAAGATACGTCATCTGTGGGCTGCAATCCGTTGTCTCCTTCTAGTTCATTCACTGTGGCAGGTGGAAGGCACAACTAGGAGCTGGTTGGAACTATTTTGCATACTGCTCACAAGCAAATTCCCCATCCCTGTAACAATGCTTGCCCTGGAACACACCTTCTGTGCCTGCATCTTATAATTGATCTGGCTTGGCCCGTCGGTGGTCTTCACTTGGTGCTTGGGTAGGTTGTTCATCCAGAACATCAGGTTCTCATTGGAGTTTTGGAACTGCTGGTAAGTGAGGCTGATGTTTCTGAGGGTCTTCTCCCTGCACAGCACAAAGGTGAAGAGAAACATTAAGGGGAAGGGCTAAGATTCGCGTGCAAGTTCCTAAAAAGACACTATGGTGAAAATGTCACCACAACAAACACCAAGATAACAAAAATAAGTGGGTGACAACTGGTCTCTCAGCAGAGAGCACAACTCTGTGCACATTAGGTTTGCTACTGCAGCATGAACACAGCATGGCAGATGAGAGAAGGAAGAAGGCAGGCATCAGGCAGAAATGCCTGGGAGAAGCACCAGGGTCTCTGGGTAGGTCACCAGGTCAGGCAGAGGCCAGCAGTCAGCTACCTAAGACTGCCTTCTCATAGCTATCTGGGAGCTCAAAGCCTGTGCTGTGCACAGGAAGGTGGCAACGACACAGCAGGACAGATCTGGTCCTCACTATTGCACAATAGTCATCAGAATCAGGGTCCTGCAGTGATGAACTCTTGGGACTGACTAATGCTGGTCCATGTTAGCTAAGAGGAGCAGAGTTGATGCCATCATTCCTCACCGCTGATCCAGCTGGTCCGCAACGGCATGGTAGCGATCATTGAGGAGCTGCACCTCCCGCTTCTGCCGGGGCAGGTCAGGGCAGTACTCCTGGAAGTTGTTCTGCACGGCGCTGCAGCTGTGCTCAGCATCCTTGAGCCCCCGGTTCAGCTTCAACACACAGTCCTCTTGGGCCACCAGGTCCCGCTTCATCTTCTGCAGGTGAGCAAGATACCTCCAGGTCAGCACCAGTGGATGCATCAACCAGAAATACTCTCCTTAACACTGTTAATAACTGCTCTGCACCTGGGGGCTAGTCAGGGTCTCCAAGATAGACACGGAAGAGATGGAGCAGGGGGACTTATTCAGTAAAGAAGGTGGGAAGCAAGGTGGGTTGGATGGTGCATGGAGCAGAAGGCAGATGTTTTGTGGAAGGCAAAAAAGGGTCACTGTGAGTCAAGGGTGAGAGCTAATGATGGGGCAGGGAGAATGGGAGCAGGAAAGAATAGGGATGGGTGTGTGGCAGAGCAACAGAGGGTGGATGCTAAGAGGTTCTTTGTATATTTTAGGGACCCCAAAGGCACCCTGGGAGGGACAGAGCTTTCTGCTAGGTCGTGAGTGCAAGTCAGCCTGCAACACCAACATAAAGCCTTCAAGGAACAAGTCCTTAGAAAGGCTTCATCGCTGGTGCCTCAGAGTGCTCAAATAAGCAAAGTCCACCTGTCCCCACCATCACTACCTGAGCTCAGACATCTCCCTTCCCTAACACAGCACCTGATGTTCCCCTACCTGCAGATCGTTGGCTCGATCCTGCAGCGCATTGGGGGACGCAGGAATGATGCTATCCTGAGCCAGCTTGGCCTCAAACGTGCTGATGATCTTGTCTGCGTTCTCAATCTGAGTCTCCAAGTTCAGGGCAGCCTTAGCCCTGGGAAGGGAGAAACAACAGGACAAGGTTAGCTACAGAAGACCCCATTCTTCTCCTTTTCTCTCTGATTTTGCCTGTGTTGGGGTTTAACCCAGTCTGCAACTAAACACCACATGGCTGCTCACTCACCCTCCTCCCCCCAGCCCTTGGGGAAGGGGGAAAAGAATTAAATCTTATTGTCTAAGCTTATTTAACATCGGAGCTTCTACAGCAAGGCAGAGAACAAGCAATATGCTCTCACTACACTGTCCTGCTGCCCAGAAATCAGATGTGTTGCATTTCACTGCACACAGCTTAGCTGGGACACACACCCATCGTGGCGGACTTTTCACAGTGAGGGGATCTGACCACAGATTCCATACAGGAAGTCCTTCAGAGGTGCCTTTGATGATGGATGGAAGGTTTCCAACCTGCCCTGGGCTAGATAGACCTCAACCAATGCCCACGTAGACCAAACACATTTTCTCTCATGCTTTTGTATTGATGCCTCTGTGCAAGGACTTCTACCCCTCACCCCCATCAGGCCTTGCCATCACCACTCACTTCTCGTTGTACAGGCTGGAGAGCATATTGACATCGTTGTATTTGCTCCTGAGGGCGTTCAATGAGACAGGGAGCTGGGAAGCCGAGGTGCTGGTGGGCTTCTTAGAAAGGTAGGTCTCACACTCCTTCTGCAAGGCATCCTTGGCTGCCCCCAGGTTCTCCAGTTTCTTTGTTGTTTCCTGGCACATCAGATGGGAGCAGAGTCACCGAACACAGTCATAACAGTGCTGTTGCGAAAACGTGTCTCCCTCAGGGGCGGATTTGGCTGTGGGGCTGAGGGTGCGGTAGCCCTCTCATAAGGTGCTGGCCCTTGGGGCACGGTCCCATCCAGACTACGGCTGTCTGGCATCGGCAGGGTGTGGGAAAGAGATCAAAACAGACAAAGATGGAAGAAACCTACCTGCCTGAGTCCATCCTTCTGCCAGGGCCAGATAAATACCCACAGATGAAGATGTAACAAGCTGAACTACTACAGACCCGGACCTTATCCCAGAGAAAAGGAGGGGGGTCCAGGGTGCTGCCTCTTTTCCTGTCCCACTCACATCTACCAGTCTGTACTCCCCATCAGGTGAACCAGAGCTGATCCTTGGATTAATTCCCTCTATATTCTTATCTTTTATGCTACAGAGTTGAGAGTGAAGGGCGACAGCATCCCCACAACACGGCTGAGGATTCCTCAAAACTGGCATCTGGTCCAATGCTCCGAAACGAATGGACCATTTTGCTACAGAGCTGAGCCACGGGAAGTACCTCCATTTCTCTAGGGTTTGGCTTAACCAGCCTGAAACCCTTCCGACTGCTGCACAGGCTTCTCCTTCGAAGCACCAGCTGTCGTCTCCTGTGTAATTCCTACATCAGTTCTGTTTTGGGCCAAGGACACAGCGCTACCAAACTCATCCTGCTCCAACCCACCCACAGCAGCACCCACCTTCTGGTGTTTGATCCTCCTGGCAAGGTCATCTGTGGGGTCGCTGTAGTTCACTGGAGACCTCACTCGGTTCAAGACCTCCTTCTCTACCTGAACCAGGTCCTTGCCAACACGATCCAGGCTACTGAGAAGCTGGTCAGCTTGGGGATCATCCTGGACTGCAGGGAGGGTCTCGGACAGAGCTGCAGCAAGACACAGCTTAGGTTAATTCCCATTTCTCATCTGCCATCCCAGGCTTGGTGCACGGCCCTTTCCCCGAGCTCTCCCATACATGGTCCCTAAAGCTCCATCTCCCTCCCATGACAGCCCTGCTGCAAAGCTCTGCCCTTTGTGTTTTGCAGCTCTGAAGGACAACGGCTTCTCCTGAGCATGGGGCTTTGATGCAACCATTAATGGGTCAGTTAACATTTCTAATTCACAGAGCATCGTGTGCACGTGTGTGCCTACCCATGGCAAAAGCTTAGGAAAAGGATTTTAGCTGTGCCCCAGCCAGGCAGAGCTCAAGTCCAAAGGAAGGACAGACACATCCATGTGATGCTACACAGACACATCCTTGCTCAGCTTCTCTGGAAGCTTTTGAACTACAGCTGTGGGAGTAACACAGCTAGCCAGGGGTCGGGATTCAGCCATGGCTGCCTGCTTAATCCACAGCCTCCAGCCAGGGAAGAGAACTGCGAGGGACCCAGATCTCAAAGAAGGTTTAATTAAGGCTTAATGGAGAGGATGGAGAGGCACATCCACCTGCAACTCTAAATACTCTGCAACTGTTGATGGAGCTGGAGGTCCATCTCAGAGGCTTGAGAAGGCCAAGAAAGATTTTAAGTGAATTGCCCGAGACACGCAGTGAGTCCTTGGCAGTGCCAGGAGTCCGGTTATCCCATCGGCTGCTCTTTCCCATAGCGCAGATGACATCCTCACGCCCACCCACAGGCACCTCTGCCTGCCCGGACACCTGCTCTGCTTCTAGCCAGCTTTGGGAACTCTGCAAAGGAGGTGCAAGGGCTCGCTTTGGAGAAGGCATCACCAGCTGCCGTACCTCGCTGGCTGGGCTGAACCTGCTCCTTGTGGCTGCGTCTCAGGGTGCTCTGAACCGCTGCCTGCTTCTGCTTCACCGTGTTCAGCTCCCCTTCCAGCCTGCGGGCAGAGAGGAGCATCGTCAGCCGGCAGGATGGGAAGGTGCCCGCGCAGAGCCCAGCCCGGGACCTGCTTTGTACCTCTGCCAGGGCAGGTATTCCCACAGGCAGGGGCAGGCTGGGAGCCTGCAGCCTGCTGCAGCGCAGAGATGTCCCTTAGGGGCGGGGGACAGCAGCAAGAGCAGCCAGTTGGTGAGAACAGTTGATTTCTCCCAACGGAGGCAGTGTTTCCAACTCTCAGCAGAAGCTATCAAAGCTGGATATTTATGTCATATCGCTGCAGTGATTTGCAGCTTCACAGGAAGCGAGTACAAGTAGCTGCTTCTGTGGCTGCTGCGCTAGAACTGCCAACTCTCATTTATATGGCTGGTTCCCTTCCAATGAAACTAGAGCTGGGACCAGCAGGAGCTGGAAGGACTAAAATACCAAAACCTCTGGGTGAGAAAAGACTGATGGAAACAGGAGGAGCAGCCTTTGAAGGACCAGACTAGCTCACATCCCTGCTATGGAGTGCTCCAACTAACCACCACGCTCTAAAACCAGCAAGTCCCAGCTTGCCTGGCTGTTGCCAGACCAGGGTTGTCCCTCTGCAGCACCAGGGCATCAATACACGCAGAGGGACCGAACGGTGGAGTAGGCTGGGAAAGACAGACAAATATTTTGCTTGAAGGAAGGCAAGTAAGTACCAGGAAATGAAACAAGTTGTCAGATGTGGCCTGAAAAGAAAGAAAGTTTTCTAGGCAACACCTGCAAAGCTGTTATCCAGGAGGATGTTGCAAACTTCTCCTTTTCTGTTCTGAAACACACATGAAACCCATAAATCCAAAGGATTCACTGATGTGGGAGGTGTGAAGAGGGACACGCACTCAGGAAGAGCAACACAACGAAGCAATCGTGCCCGTGTGACTGGGGAACCAAACTCCCGTCATGGACATGCCCTAGTACCTCTGGATCTGGGCTGTGGGCCTTTCCAAGCACCCGGGGACATGATTAAAAAGGTAATGCCAAAGCCACCTGCACTCCCACCCCATCCTGCAGGAACCACAGGACCCGAATGAGCAACCAGGCAGTAGACTACACGGTTGTTCAAGAAACATTTCTCAGACTCAAGCTGGGGCTGGCTGAGAGGAGATACCACAGATAACACCATCCTGTTTGGCAAGTCCCAAGCTCCAGACTGATTCTGCAATGAATTTAGTCAAACCTATGCAAGTCACATGGCTGGGTGAAGAAATCAAGCCTGACTGCCAGAAAACTCTTTGACAGCAAGGTCCGTGCAGCACGCAGTGCTGTCGAGGAACGGCAGGAACATGGGCAAGATACTTGGGTGCAAGGAACAATCCCTCTCCAGATGGTATTTCGTACTAGACAGCCAAGTGGGCTGTTCCCAGCTGCCCTTTCTCTGCAGTGGAGGCAGGCAGGCTGGCTACTACCTAAGAGCAAGTCTGAATGGCTCTCTGGGTCAGGCTCTTCACTGCAGACTCACCCATTGACCTTGTCTATGGACTCAGGGTCTGGTGGAGGGATGGAGAAGCAAGCAGAAGGTGCCTCCTGGACCACACCAGTGCTGCTCTGCACCACCCACATCTCCGGGTTGCTGTTGTCCTTCAGAGTGTACTTGTCACCTCTCGTCAGCTGCACCTGGGACAAAGACACAAAACCCAGTGAAAGGCTTGGCTTTCAGGCACCAGGCCAGTTCCTCCCACCACAGAGCCAAGATCTGGATCAGCCAAAGAAGGATCCAGTTGCCTGACTTGTCTAAGGGTTCTGCTAGTTAAACTCTTACCTCCCCAGCATCCCAGTCACAGAGGGTGTCCAAGGTGAGGGTCTGGGAGGGACGCATCCTGCGCAGTTTCAGTGGGCTGATCTCTTTGCTCCTTCTCTTCAGGTCAGTGATACTCTTCTCCACCTGCTTCACCGCCTTCTCCTCATTCTAGACAAAACAGGGAACACAGTGGTTGTGATCAGGCTTGGAGGAGAAGGAAGGGGGGGAGGGTCACACTACAGTGGGTATGCTGGGGCCAGTTGTCCATCCTTGTGTGGTCGTTGCTGGGGCAGAGTCAGAAGTGTCTCCATTCTTGACCCCTCCATGTCCCTTTCTCCCCCTTTCATTACCAACGCTCTCCTCAGTTTCCTTCGCTCACAGCAGATCTGCCCTTGAAGGCACAGCCTGAGTTAACCTTAGGTGATCCCACACTGTCATACTAAATCCCCTGGAGAAGTTTTTCTCCTCGGAAGAGGAACAGAGACCTGCCAAGTGGTGGCCACATTCCAGTGTCAGAAGGTACCGAGATCCTGGCACTTCTTGAGAGCAAAAAGCATTGCACACATGGGAAGATACCGCGTTGAACGTGTCCCCTCCCTCTCTCCCAGGCAAACCTTCCTTTTCTATCTGCACCTCACACCCCTGAGGTCAGAATTCTTTATTCCCTCCCTTGCCCTTGGCTTGTGAGAGTGCTGAGGAAATGGGAGGACCTTTCCCCGCTGCCTGGATGCCAGCACCTCACGCTCTCTGCAGGCCCTCTAATCCAACTGTTTCATCTTTAGGACAACATGCAGCTCATCCCTGTGCTTCTCCTTTACTCTGATGGTGACCTGGGGCCTGTCTGTGTCTCACCGATGGGGACCAGCACCTTTCCAGGGGTCACTGCTGCGCAGGGTGGACTTTCTGGAGATACATGGACTCGGCATCCAGAGCACAGTATTGCCATGTCCTTCCCCCTCCGTAGCACTGAGCTGGGATGAGTTGTCCTGGTAGGGTCGTTTACCCACCTCTTCCCTTTCCCCGCTGTTGTTTATGGGGGAGGTTGTAATGTTTGCTCTGCCCCTTAGGTCTGGCAGTACCACCAGCCCTGAAGACCTCACCTCCAGCTGAAGCAGCAGATCTGACACCACCCCAGGGCTGTCTTTGTTGAACTTGCTGTATTTGGTGTCCAGGTCGGAGTTCATCTTCTTCAGGGAGCGGCTCACAGTCTCAGTGTCGTCCTGGAACTGGACGTATGGGCAGGAAAACAGTCAGGGATGGGAGGACATCACTGTTTCCAAGTCCAGCTCACAATACCCTACAGACCACCCTCAGCGTGTGTGCTTGGACAAGGACTCTTCATCGTCTGAGCCACAGGCAAATAATCCAGATCAACAGACATGTCCCGGGTAAGGACAGGCATGTCCCTGCCCCTCTTCTCCAGGCTGGCACACCCACCGATGCCTGCAACAGGGCTCATCAGACAAGCTGAGGGCCAGTCCTTCACCACAGCACTAAAGGACTGTGTTTTGAGTGGTATTTCCCCAAAATACCCTGACTAGGTGCAAGCAAAAGATCTCCCATCCTCATTCCTTTGCTAGCCCTGTTTCCAGAGCCCAGCCTGCCCACCCTGGCCTGACCCACGGCGCCTGTTCTGCTCGTTGCTTTTTACCTTCTTATAGCTCTCCACGCTTTTCAGTTGACTCTCCTGGCAAATGCAGAGATTCAGGAAATTCTGCCACTCGTTCTTCAAGGCTTCCTGGTGAGCCTGTGGTGGGACAGAGCACAACTCAGTGAGCTCCAGCCTGTCCTACCTCCCTCACCACCTTTCTCCAGAAGTCTCAGAGATCAGACGAAGGGTAAAGACCACTGTTGAGCAGAGGCAAAGCTATTCCCAGGCATTGCCTGATGCTCAGCCTGAGCAATCATACCACTCCACAAGGACCTGGCTCATGCAGAGCAGCCACCATTTCTCAAGGGGTCTCAGCTTCAGTGGTGTGGGTGGCTGTGAGCCCACCTTGGCTTGCCACTGCATCTGCAGGATTGGAAATACAACCTTGGAGGTTGGGAGCTGTTTTCATCTGGGAGAGGTCATGCTGTGTCATAGATGGAGTTTCACAGCAGCATGAACATGGCTGCATTGACCACACTGGTCCCAGCACACAGATGTTAGCCACCATCTCCTGGAGATTTCTGAAGCGGTGAAGACCCTGCTCTGCCCCCAGCCTCCCCACAGGGCTGGAGCAGCCAGAAAGATGCTGCAGTACAGTTGGCACAGTGTGACAGCAAAGAATAACACGGCAGCTCTACAGAAGAGGTGAAGAGGTCTCTTCCAGCCTGTCTCCTGGCTCTTGATCCACTAATTATGGATCTCTCATTCTCTTACAGGGTTTGGGAGGAGAGCTCCTTTCCCTACCTGGATAGTTTTGACAGCTGGGTGCTTTAGCTCAATCATCCTATCCCCATCATCCTGGAGATGGTTCACAAACTCCTCCTGGCTGAGCAGCTCACTGGACTTGAAGTCCTGAAGGAGAAGAGAAACTTCATGACAGAGGGAGCACAGAGTGGTCTCCTGGGGCACCAAACCCCATGTAGCAGAGAAAAGGCTCCCAAAGCATAGACATCCTTGTTTGTTTGTTTTTTAAAAAAGAAGGGGCTAGGCAAAGCTAAAACAAATGAGACACGCTCGGGCCTCACAGAGCATCAGAGTATTCGTTCAAAGAGCATTTTCCTAAGCAATTATCCCTCTTCTTCCTGGTCCCAGCACGTAGCAGTCACTGGGTGTTGTACTTTAGACGTTGAGGTTGACATGACGCTGAGCCCTTCCCTCCCCTCTGACCGTGGACAGCCTCACCGACAGCTCTCTAATGTATGGTCCCATGTGCCAGCTCAGGGGACAGGAGAGGACACACAGAGTGGCTCATCCTTAACTCCAGCATGGGCCCAGTGTGTCTCTTCTGCCTCTGTTTCTGTGCCCAGCACTATCGAACTGCCCTGGGAATGCACCAGGCTCAGGGCTGGTGGTGGATGTCTGGGAGCTTGGGATCCACCCTGCAAATCTTCCACGCTGGGCTTGGCCAGCCGCCAACGGCCAGGACGCACTGCCATCCCCCAAAAGCTCACCTCGTACTCCCGACGCACGCTCTGGACGTCCATCATTTGGTCGCTCCAGTCCTGTTTCAGGATCCTGGTCTGCTGGTCCGTCAGGTAGCCCAGCTCCTTGGTGCAGCCCTGGAGGTGGTGGTACAGGCTGCCCAGGCTCTGCCCTCGCCAGATGGAGGCTTTCTGCTCGTGCACACAGGAGAGAGACAGCGTTGGTGCTCAGCCTGAGGAGCCCCTTTCCCCTCCTCCTCCTCCTCCCCAGGACCCTGCTTGTGTTGCACATTCACCAGGAGATTCCCAGAGACCTTGGTGAGACATCTGCCACCGCTTGCTCTTATCTGATGGGGCTGCCGTTCCCTTTCCCTCCTTCACAGACAGGATATGTTTGTCTAACCAGAATCTCAGGTGCGGGCTGGTGCCTCGGGCAGTCTGAGAGCTGGCCCAGCTCTGCTGGGTTTCTCACTAATGCCGTTCTTCGGCATTAACCTTTATGGGCTCAGCTGGCTAAACCCAGGACCATCTTCCTGGCCACCACCTTTGGTGTGGCTGCTCCTTTCCTCTCTGGAGCCCTTATTAGGGATGGGCTCAAGCCTCAGCATTTGCAATCCTGATTTGGAACAGCCCGTGGGCCAGGACACGGTTTCCTGCTGCCACATCCGTAACCCCTGCGCTCACGGACACATAGGCAGCTCCAGATCAATGATCCATGGAGAGGAGAGACACAGATTTCACCCACAGCAGTCCCCTGAGGGTAGTGAGTGTGCTCTCAATTTACACCCGTTCCAAAGTGGAGGAGAAATGGGGGAAGAAAACGAGAGACACTACTTCACTGTGCAAGACCAGAGATAGCTCCTGCCCTGAGCTGGGCATTCCCTGTCCATCGGGGAAGGTGTTACTCTCATGTATGACCCCATCTGTCCAGAAAATCACCGAGAAGCTTACCAACAAGTCCTTGTACTGGCTCTTTAAATCTGCCACGTCCTGGGTTACAACATGGCCAAGACCAAGAGGAAAAAAAAAGAGAGAAAAAAGACATTACCAAAACACCATCGGTGGTAGATGCTGATGAGCTGATTTATGGAAGATGCTTTAGAAACCATTCAGGAACCCCTCCCTGGCCCCTGCATGGCTTGATCTGCCCAAGCTCAAGTGTCCCCATGCCCTCTGCAGAACAGGGATGGGTATCCACTGTGAGGAGGAACAGATGGGACACGCAGCCAGACTGCGAGCAGAGCCCACGGGGTCCTGACCAAAGTCAACAGGAGCACGGAGAGGACGGAGGGTGCCTTACCCCGGAGCGGAGGTTCTTGATCTGGAGGCCATAAGCTTCAATCTCCTTCTGGAGGATGTTGTGCTCAGCTATTTGCTTTTCCAGCTCTGACATGCCGGGGCCGTATTGTCCTGCGTCGACTTGTTTCTGTGTAAAAGGAGTTAGGCAGAAACTAAAGCAAAAGACTTTAATTCAGGGAGAAACCTCAGTGAGTGCTGGCAGGGCATGGAAAGATCTGGTATGTGATACCAGTCCAGGAGGAAGGGACGAAACCTTGTTTTTGTTTACCACGATTGCTGTTGGTTGCCGTTTCCCCAGCCGTACAAAGGGGCAAAGATAACCAGGTCATATAACCCTGGTGTACAAACCTAAGCTGAACCAGCCACCCTTCCCATGGCGACATGCACTGGATGCACATAGTTACCATCCAGCTTTCAAGGGAACCCAAGTTGACTCCAAACTGGGCAATCCATGTATTCAAGACCCTGCAGCGTGAAACCCTAGAATGTAGGGCTGTATAGTCCTTGAAGACATCACCATCTCCATCCTTTCACCCCAGCAGGTCACCTCTGCCAGATCCCCCTTCTCTTAATCTGAAGGGGTTAATCAAGAGGGTCCTCCAGATGGTGTAAAGAAGTGGGAAGAGAGTCCTTCTAGCCAGAGTTACTTCCACCACCCTGACGTCCCTGCAGGATGCTGAGCACACAATGACTGGCAGAGCCCTACAGGCAATAGCGGACATCATCTGGCCTTGTAGGAGTTGGGAAATACATCTAAAACCAGCTGCTGTTACCATCTTTTGGTCCAGAATCTTGGCCCAGTCAACCCGGGGCCCCACATCAGGGATGTTCAGTTGTTCGTAGAGGGCCCGGTACTCTGCACACAGCTGTGTCACGCGGTCATGGAGCTGCTGGATGCTGCCAAGGAGAAAAGGCACATGTCTCTGTGTCAGTTTGGAAAGGGAACACCAAGGTGGGGTTTGTGGAGCCCAGATTTTTACTCGTAAGAGTAAAACTTTGTTGTCCCTTTGTGACACTGGCCTCCTTCAGCAGTGGAGGCATTTGTCCTGGTGCTCTCCATCTCCAGGGTTGTCTCAGGAATTAAAACCCAGTAGGAAGCTGCAAGATCAGGGCTGTCTCTTCCCAGCTAGGAAACAACTTCTCCCTCCTGATTTCCACCTAGAAGGGCTGGAGAGTGAAGGGAAGCAAAGCGCCAGAGGCCAGCTGAAGCTCTTCTCCCATTTGAACACCCACCTCTGCTTGCCTGAACGAAAGGCGTTCATTTTAAGAAAGGCAGAGGAAAAGGGGATTTGCCCTGGGAGCAGAGCCATGTTTTAGCTCTGCATTTTTCTGGTACCTTTTACAAGGGCTCACAAACAAGACTGGGCGATCGCTCTGGCAGCCACTCGACGCACCACTATCTTTACAGGATGTTGGTGGAAGCCCTGGTTTTAAGGCTAAAGTCTACAGGAAGAAGGGTGAAACTCTGCCTCTCCTGGCAATTGCTGGAGCTCAGTGTAGGTCCTAGTGGGGTTCCCAGCTGCTTGGTGCCCCCATCACACCAGTTGTCCCTCCCCACCCCACACTCACTCTTTCTCTATCTCAGTAGCCTGAGGGTGTTTCAGCCGCTTGGCACGGTCCACATCCAGAAAGAGGTCCTTCAGTAGGGTCTCCGCTTCCTTCAGATTCCTGGCGTTCTCTAGCTGGAACTCGAAAGCCTTGTTCTTCTGGTGATTGCTGGAGTCCTGGAGACCAGGGAAGACACAAACAAAAAGCCTGGCTGGACCACACAGACCTTACAAAGCTCTCCTTGGCCAACGCAGAGGGGCCTGGATGCTCAACACACTGACCACAGAGGAACCCTGGTGCGAGGATGAAGCTGGGGAGCATCTGCCCAGCCAAGCTGCCAACTTCGGCATCTCTCCCACCCAGGGGACTGGTGTGGGTCAGGCTGGCTGCCTGCCTCTGGGGTTGCTGGGAGCACAGCGCTGTGCTGCTGTAGGTCAGACAGCCTTGGCTGCAGGAAGCATGAGGCACTGAGCAGAAAGCACAGAGGCTGGAATTTGGGAGGCCCTGGAATGCAGCCCCAGGGGCTGGGAGGCTCAGCGGGGTGCTCTGTTCCTCCCCAGCCTCGAGTCAGCCCCCAAACCTGCACCAGCAAGCTGATGCACAGTGCAGACACCTGACCTGCTATCATAGTCACTGCATTTCTAGGCAAAGCCTTTCACCTTCCCACCACAACTCACCTGCTTGAGCCTGGACTGCGTCTCCAGGATGTCCTTCTCCACCTGGTCAGCATTTGTCTGCATGCGGGAGATGAGCACAGCCAGCTCATTTGTTGAGGACCTGAGAGAGGGAGCAGCAAAGCAGATGGGTGGATGAAGGCAATTCTCACCCTCTTCATTGCTTCCCAGGACCTGACACAGGTGTAGTTCTTCAGGCCTTTCCCCCATGTCCTCCTGATCTCCAAAGAAAGAGTTTAAGCTGTGGCCAAGGGCATGGATGCTTACAAGTGGTGGATGCCTGGCTGTTGCCTTCAGCCAAGTGAAAGCAAGAGGTGGTGTGTTCAGAGTGAGCAGGAGGTGGCTTTTTGTGCACCACACAGCTCATCTGCACAACTCCTTGCCACAGGACACCACAGATGCTCAAAAGCTCATGTGGATTCAAAAAGCATTGGAAGGAAAAAAAAAAAAAGAGGGGAAAAAAAATTGCTGTAGGACTCTCAAATGCACTGACACCACGTCTAGGTTGGGAAGACTCAAAGCCACAGATGGCTGGAGGCCAGGAGAGCACCCTGCAGAGGCAGCACAACATGCTTGCCCTGTTTGGAGGCGCTTCCCTGGGTATCTGCCCTTGGCTGCTGGTAGAGGTGGGCAAGATGGCCCTTCACCCTGGCCCAGAACTCCCTTCCTGTGGTCTTGTTTCATGCAAAGTGCTCTGCGGTTCAGGTGCTGGAGAGCCCAGTGCCACACCAGGACCAGGCAGCAGTGGGCGAGGACTTGCTACGCAGAGTACAAGTCCCTCCAGGCACTGCGTGGGCTGTTGCAGTCGTGCTGCTTGCTGGGCTTGGGGACAAATTTCTCAAGGCCATAGCGCGACTACAGCCCTCCTCGCTCCAGTGAAGATCCACTGGACGTCCCCATCAGACCATATTGTCTCTCACCTCAGTGCCATCACATTAGCGACAGGTACCATCGTGGCCCATATTTTGTTACCGTTATTGTGATTGAGCACCCAAAGCCCTGCCGAAACAGCTGGACCCAGAGCCCACCACAAGGCACGGGGTGGTTCCTGCAGCTGCAGCCCCAAAGCTCCCCGTGGACAAGGAAGCACAAGCCTCAATGCCACCTTTGTCCTCATGTCCTGTGGCTTCTAATAGCATCTTCCCCTGGGGACGGTGCCGGCCCTACCCTCGAAGCAGGGCAAGTGCAGCGCTGCCAGGATGTGGGTGAGCAGAGGTGGAAGGGTGGGGACCGATAGCATTGTCCAGGGCCTGGAGCCCTTGGGTGGCTGTTGAGGGGACAAAGTTCAGCAGAGGCTCAGCTCAGTTACCTGCTCACTCTGGGGTCCGAGACCAGCAGGGAAAAGTTTGAGCAGTGACAATGGGACATTGAACAGGGTCAGTTGGTAGAACCTGCCCCGTGCCTTTGGCGGAGGAGGAAGGTAGGAGAAAGGTGCTGTCCTGCAGCAGAGCCACCCGCATCTGCCCTCCAGCCACGTGGTCTCCTTCCTAGCCCCTGAATCCAGCAAAGGACAGGGGGAAGCAGTTCCCTTAATGGCTCTGTCGTCGCTCCAGCAATTCCATGGTTCACACCAAAGTCTAGAGGTGTTCATTTATTACAGCCCCAAGTGACTGCAAAGTGCCAGGGAGTGTTACAACGGTCACTCCAAGCCAAGCACCGGAATGCCGCAGATGGAGCTCGTGTTTTGAGTCAGCCCAGCCCATGCTGACCGTTGCCGAGCCTGCGTAACTCCGGAGGAGGTGCAGCCCCAGAGCTCCTGCTCACAGCACCCTCCTGTCCCCTTGCTCCTGCTCCTCCTTTGGTTTTGATTTCCCAAGAGGGCTGCGGGGGCCTGCGACACAGCAGCTCCCAGCTGCCTCGTGGGGGCCTTTGGGTTGGCAGCATCTCCTAGCCATGCCTCAGCTTCCCTGCTTGCAAAGTGCACCTCAGAGAAGTAAACGGGGAACCACTGCATTCTGGCAGCGCCCTCTTCTACAGGGTCTAATTCCAGGGATCACAGAGCCAGAGAGCTCAAGCAGGACATTCATCTTCATCATCACGCCCTCTGGTTGCCCAGAGAAGTTGTGGCTGCCCCATCCCTGGAAGTGTTCAAGGCCAGGTTGGATGAGGCTTTGAGCAACCTGATCTAGTGGAAGGTGTCCCTGCCCATGGCAGGGGGGTTGGAACGAGATGACCTTGAAGGTCCCTTCCAACCCAAACCATTCTATGGTTCTATGATCATCATCATCAAAGCCTTGAAGTCTGCTGCAACCTGCCTTTAATATGCTGTTAAACATCCCTCCCACCCCTTCTGTGCCCCATGGATGGCTTCCCTGGGGTAAGCTGCAGCACTCAGGGAGACAAAGGGTGGTCCCTGTGAGCCTGAGCCTGCAGCAGGCTGGAAGCCCTAGGAGGTCCCCCCTCCCCAGGAGGTTACACAATCTCCCACTCATCCCCGACACGCCTGGAATGAGGTGGTGTCCCATGAGCAAATACTTGAGCACCACCCAAATTTCCTGCCCAGGCTCTCTGCACAGGGAGGAGAGGGTGAGTCAAGGGCTGGCCGCCTTCCCAGGGGATGGACGCCTCTCCCCATATGCGGGGAGAGCACCAGCCACCCGACAGCTCAGGCTGAATTCAGCTCCTGCCTGGGAAGAGCCTGAATGGGGTGCCCAGTTTGAGCCCCGTTGTGATGTGACCACAGATACCTCTGTGCAGCTCCAAGAGGGAAGCAGTGAGGATCCAGCCTTCCCAGGGAAGGCAGATTTCCAATAAAACCCTGCTTATTCCTGGTGGCACCCCCTTCCTGGCTGAAGGAAACTCTGGGACACCCCATCTCTTGGCTCACAAGGCTGGATACACGAATCAGCTTCATTTAGGCCAAGCCACAACAAAACCATGGAGTGAAAAGCCCTCAACAACCTCATGGTTGCAGAGGCTCAGCCGTGCCCACCCCCAGCCTGCGCTGCCTTGGCACTGCCTGCGGTTAGAAACCAGGACGCTGTTGGAAACACCCTGATCTTCAGGAAGACGTGATGGTTCCTGGAGAACATCGTTTCAGGAGCAGAAGGGGTCTCTCCCCTTTGTGTCCTGGAGTGCAGAGACAGGAGGTCTCCCTGCCAGCCAAGGGAGGAAGCCTGGCAGAGGAGGAGACTGAGACCCTGTAGCCAGCAGCCAGGCTGGAAGGGGCTCTCCAGCCCTGCAAGCAGCCGAATCACTTCAAGGTCTGCAAGAGTAGTCTGGATGCTTGAGGAGCCCTGAAGCCAGGTCCTGGGAGGAGAGGGGTGTCCGCATGCTGTCCTGAGGACCAGAGTAAGGCCTGATACACAAGTGGAGAAGCCAGCTGTCCTCAGCTTGAGCCTCCCACCCTTGCCGTGCTCCTCAATCAAGGTGGGAGCAATGTTGAGGAACCCACTTGGTCCATGCATGCTTAGAGAAGTGCCCAAACCACCACAGACCCTCCTATCGCAATCACGGACCATGCTGAGAGGAGTGCAACCTTCTCCTGTCCATGCCAACTCCCATCCACATGGCCTGCGGTGACATGGATGCATCACCACCCTTCCTCGGGGTTGTCTCTCCTGTCCCATCCCCACTGCCCCCAGGAGAAGCCCTCGCTGAATGGGAGCTGAACACAGCCGGGCTCCAAGTCTCAGGGTGAAGATGCTGACACTTAGGCTGCAGAGAGGCAGCCTGGCATCGGGTGGGATACAAGGAGCCACAGTCTTGCCCGTGCTGACATTGGGCATCCATCCCTCGGCCTCCCGGGGCTCGGGTCCGACTCCGCTCATGGTGCACGTGTACAGCTGCAGCCCCAAGCTGGCCACGGGCAAGGCTGGGCAGAGCTCCTCCTGCTCCAGCACCAGGGCAGAGCTCCTCCCTAGGGCTACCTCATGCCTAGAAGACGCAGAGCACTATTATTATCATTATTAATTGGTTCATTTCTCGTTCCACTTTCTGCCTCCTGGACAGTCCAACTGCACGCAAGGGCCTGTGTCTCTCAGCAGGAGCAGGACTGTCCCCTGCTCCCGGCCACTCCTGCCACAGCACGTTTGGGCAGGACCGCAGCACCCACCCCTTTCAGTCCCCGACCCGCTCCGTCCCTTCCTTCCAGGGGACTTTGCTTTCTGGCCGCAAGGGAGACCCAAAGCTGGGTCTGTTCTCCCCAACACTCCGAAGTCCAGGCACGCTCTGATCCACCAGCCTGAGCCACTCACACCATGCCACCGACAATCCCCCACCAGCACTGGGTTAGTCCCCTGAGCCCGTGCCTGTGCCCCAGGGACCACACTGCTCTAAACTGATCAGGGAGAAGCAGAGGGAGGTGGTGGCAGAAGCAGCAATCCCAGGAGACCATTAAACCTGGAGATGACTTGCCATCCACCTCCAAAACCACCCACGGCCTTTTGTCAAGATCGCACCCGGGCAGCCAGTCCAGCCAGATCTGATTCAATTCCACCTTCTCAGGAGTCTTCCCTTCCAGCCCCGCACTGTGCCTCCTCCCAGAGCAAGGCACAGCAAGGATGCTCCTTGGGGATAAACCTGCACTTCTTACCACCCGCCTGGGATGCATCCCCCAAGCGCAGACCTGGGATATGGATGCTCAACACCACGGTTCCTAGGACCACAATGAGGTACCTCTCTAGGGGTCCGTGCCAGGATGGGCACCCACTCCATGCCCTGGAGGCATGGAACCTCAACTGCTGCTGATGTTCTGGCCTCAGGGCCACCAGGAGCAGCTATGGGCCACCAACATTTTCTCAGGGCCATCTGCAGAGCGTGTGCTGGCAGCTGGTCCTGAGAGAACTCATTCGCCTTCATTTTCTCAGCTAATACGGGCGCTGACCGAGCCCCGGGCCATGGCCAAACCAATTAGTCTTTGTCTGATGGTTGGTGCCTTCTGAAACAAGCACAACTAGCTCAGTAACCGCCGTGCTTCTGGCTCCAGCCTTCATCCTGCACAGGGAAGAGATGTGAGGTCTCGCCGGGATGCCATGCGACTCCAGTTATCCCGGAGAAGCTGGCCCAAACCCTCCCGCAGCACCGCGGGGGCTGCAGCGAGCTGCCCCAGGAAGCCTCACGTGAAATCCCCAGCCTGGGTTTGGAAGGTAGCACAGGCTGGAGAGGTGCACAGGTTGCATTAGCAAGGCTAAAAACAGAGGCTGACGCAGCTCCAGGGCTTCTGGGGAGGTGTCTCCCTGCAGTCAGGACCCGACAAAGGCTTGACGTTCAGAGAGGCCCCAAATCTGCTTGAGAGGAGTTTGGGAGCGCTCAGCTCCTCTGAGGCAGAAGCTTCCCAGAGCAGGGCAGAGGGTCAGCTCCCCATGTCCACTCTGGGAAACCTTGTCCTTCACCGGAGTGCCCCTGTCCCAGGTGCCGTTGCCCAGCCCGGCAGCACCGGGCCACCACCCTCCTCGGTGGCTGTTTGCCGACAGTGGGTTTGGCCCCTGTAAACGGCGCAGCTGGGTGCCAGCACCGCGCTGTGTCCACCCAGGTGTCTGCACGCACGCCGTCCCAGGCTGCGGCTGCTGGTGGCCCAGGTGATGGACCAGCACCCCCTTCTCCCTGCAGGTCCCCTCCTCTGCTAAACAAACCCCTTTGCGATTTGCTCAGCCTCTAACGCTGGCTGGGGATGGGGATTCCAGCGGAATCAGCCCATTCACACTAGGAAACGCAAAACTGCCGAGGGAAGGTGGAAAATAACCCTGAGTTCGCAGCTGCCGCTGACGGGCAGGATGGGTGCTCCCTCTGCAGCAGCACCCCCTCCCAGAGGACATGCGGCTCCCAGGGAAGCATCCTGGCCCCATCACAAATCTCGGTCCCCAGCACTTAGGAAATGTCTTCAGAGCAGGACATGGCTGTCAGATCCCTTTGGTGCTGCCTTATGTAGGCTTGAAAGAGGCAACCTCAGCTACTTGACCTGCAGAGACCCAGCCCGTCACCAGGAGGGATTAGAGCAGCCACCAGCCAACCCACTCCTCATCCATCTTCACCACCTGAGCAGCATCAAGCTGAGCATCCTTCTCCAGGGACCCCAGGTCGCAGGGCAGCATCACGCCAATCTCACACAACCAGCAAGTCCTGAGATCTCAAATCCAGGCCGGTATCTGCTTCACCATCAAGCAGATCTTGCTCCACCCAAGCAAAGAGGCTGCGTTTATTCTCCCAAATCCTACCTGCCCAAAAGGGGCTTTGCACCACCCTGCTCCATTAACACAGGCAGGCACTGCACATCCCAGGGGCTGCACGGATACTTCCGGGCTAGAACACAAAGCCCACCAAAGACAGGACAATAGCTGGGGCAGCATGTTTTGGCATCAGCTCCCAGCAAGCCCCAACTTTCTGGCTGCTCCACAAAGAGGGATGGTTCTTAGGGTGGCTTAGGAGGCATTGAGCGCTCTTCCCTCATCTTCCCCTGGGGTCCACAGGACAGCTTAGAGAGAGGAGAAGAGTCACACTTACTTGCTAGGCTTGACAGGGGAACCTCTGTTGGGGGAACTTCTTCTTGGGGAGCCTTTGCCCACTCCCTTGAACATGTTGGTGAGGTCCCAGCTGGTATCCCAGAGTCTGCGAAGTCGTCGTGGGTGCTGGCTCCCTGCTCCGGTCTGTCGGGATGGAATGACAAGACTCAGCGAGGGAAGGTCGGCAGCGTGCTAAAGAGCAGTTTCTGGGAGGCTCCTCCCCAAACGCAGGTGAGCAGCAGCAGAGATGGAGGCACATATGAAAAAATGACTTGAAAAACCAGTTTAGGGTGGAAAGAGCAGAGCCCCAGAGGGAGAATGGGAGACCCCGCCCTGGCTTGGAGAGCGTTTTGGCACACACAGCCACAATCACGCAGCAGTTTCCCAGCGGAGGGGCAGAGAGCACAGCCTTGGCAGGGAGTACGAGTCTGGAAACGTGACTTAAAGGGAGTGCGCTGCGACTACTGAAGCATGTTTTAAAGCATCTTCTTGCATTAGCTGTTCAAAATGCAAGAAAAGCAACAGAAGCCCCACGGACGATGCCAACCAAGAGTTTTCCAAAGCAGCAGCTTTGGTTTGGGAACCACCAATTCACAGAATATGTTATTTTGCAGTTTGGTACAAGTTTGACCCAGGCTCAGCACAAGCTGGCCCCAGCTCCCAGCAGAACACCAAGGGCTCGTGGCAGAAGGAAGGTCAGCAGCTCTAGTACAGCATCACGGGAGCCCCAGCCAGCGGGATTCAGGCTGTGGGACTAACTCAGGTACCAAAGCCCCAAAGATCTGGGTCTGAGGTTCTACCTTGTCTACACAAGACCTTAGAGCAGGTTTTGTCTCTGAGCAGATCTTTTTTCCTATGGAGCAAAAGGTTCAGCATCCCAACTGGTTCCCAGTACTGCCCAACAACACCCTGGCATCTCCATGGCTCCTGGGGATGCACATCCAGGCCATGCTGCCCGGTGGGGCTGCCCAGCCCCATGACTCTCTGAAACCACAGCGAGGGCCGGCTGCTGTCTACATCCTGTTGGTTTCAGATGAAGCAAAGTTCAAAGTTCCCCACCAACCAGAAGCCCTGGTGTTTCAGGCCGCTCCAGCACAGATCCCACAGGGATATGGGATCTTTATCCAGTGCAGGACCAGGGAGGGAGGGCAGAGGATCGAGGAGGAAAGGGACAGCCCTGATGTAAGCACCAGCTACCCACGATGCTACCACAGGTTTGTGGCTGTTCTTCCCCATTTCCTGTAGCCGAAGGACAACCCAAGGCCAGAGGCAAAGTCCTGGGGTCCCTCCTCACTTCCTGCGTGACCTCTTTGTCCTCTTTAAATCAGCACAAAACAAATCACACTTGTCTCAGAAGAGAGGGAAAGACATGAGTGGGATGAGGCTCCTTTGCAAGGGGTTTGCTTTCTGCTAGGGCTTTGCCCTTCTACAGGCTGCAAAGCCCTGCCTTTCCCTGGTGGTATCATTGCCTGGGCCCTGATTCTCACACCAGGATCTCAGAAGTATGAAGACAGGAGGTCCTCCCAGCTCGAAGTGCTGGTGTGGACCTTAAGAGGAGGGGTGACATCCCCTCCAAGGAGTCTGGATTTAATGGAGACCTACATCAGGGCCTGTCATTACTGTGTAGAGCTCTACAGACAGGATGGAAAGTAGTTGCTGAGAGATCAGCCCTTTGCCATTGACATCCAGGTGACCAAAAATAATGATGCTCTTTGTCCGGAGCTGCTGGAGGGCCCCAGGGAGGAGGAACCAGCGCAGCACATAACCTGTCGCCCACAGGGACCAGACCCTGCTGCATTTGCATCCAAAGCAAGCTGAAGCCTTGCCAGGGACAAGAGCTGGGAGCATTTAAGGCCAAGCAGACCTCAGTTTGTACCCACGCAAAACAGGAGCACGCAGGAGCCCATGGCTGCACGGGATGATAACCCCTCCTCTGCAGGGCTGTTTGCAGGAGCCGGGAGGGGATCAATCCCCCACGAATTCAAAGGAAAATACATTGAACAGATCAACCGGCAGCGACCCATGGGAAGACAGCACGCTTGCACGTGGAGGAAGTTCTAAGAATTAACACTAAAAGCAAACGAGGCACATAACCCACACGCCCCTGGACAACCTGCTTCCCCCGAGCCATCCATCACCCACAGCCTGGAGCTGAGGGCTGGAGCCCGGCACCTGCACTGCTTTCCAACGGCACCTTCCACTCCGCTGTTGACCAAGGCAGAGGTGTGATCCTTCCCCTGGCCAGGATCCCTCGGAAAGACCGAGCGGTTTAAAAGCTGATCCTCTTTGATCTCAGCCCTGTGCACACACGGACACGCGCCTGGGCAGGCAGCCATGCCCGACGCAGACAGGGCAGACAAACGCTGGGCAAGCTCAGGGCCAGCGCGAGGAGCGGCATCGTGCTCGGTTGTGGAGCACCATCCGCTTGCAGAGGGGGTGAGACACAAGCTGGAAGCTGGGCTGTGTCCTGCCTGCTTTCGAGCCCCCAGTCCGGCAGGGATGCTGAGCGCCCGGCCCACCATGCCGCAGGGAGCTGTCACCTCCCCACTCAGGCAGATGCAGCGGGAGAAGTGGCAGAGCCTCTCATCCCACACGGAGCCCGGGTGAGGAGCAGCTCCCGGCCACCCGTTCACCCATCCGAGGGGCAGGGGCTCACCCAGCCCTCGGCAGGGCCCCGAGGGGTCCGTCACCACCCCAGTCTCAGGAAACAAGGACAGCTCCAGGGTGCAAGTCCTGCCAGCCCAACACAAGCTCCTGCTGCAGCCCAATGCCCACTGCAAGCCGGGGATGCTCTGCCAGCCGCCAGCCCAGCCTGCCCCATGCTGCCATGACCACCACTGGTGAACGGGATGCTGCTGCAAGGATCCTGGGGGGAAGATTTGCAACAGGCACTGCTTGTTTCAGCCCCGGTCATTTCCAGATCCGCAGTGGGTTTTGTTCAGACCAGCCCCAGCTGAGCCAGGGCAGAGTACGATGGTTAACCCAGGCCCTGCAAGAAGCAACAGGCAAGGAGACCAGTTCAACCAGTTCTCCACCATAGCCACCCACACAGCTGTGTCTGGCAGCGGGACCTGAGCCCAAAAACCCTGGGCAGGACTGCCCACCATGTACTTGCTCCTCTGCAGCTGAAAGCCCGAGGATTGTCTCCAAGACAACCATCCAAAATGGCATTATCAAGAGCCTCCCACCTCCTGACCACCCCCCACCCCAGACTGGCAGCCCCCTATCCAGCTGCATTTCCAATGGGATCATTCTGCACTGCTACAGGGACTGAGCTCCCTGCTGCCGCAGCTGGCAGAGCTGCCTTGCCCAGATGAGATCATCCATGGGGAGATGGGTCAGGAGTGAGCAGCCTTCCTCTCATTCCAGGTGGACCAGCCTTGAAACGCAGCCGTTGATCTACAAAGCCAATCCAAGAGGAGGTTGTGTCTTGCCCAGGCAGGTCCCCAGCAAGGCTACAGCTCATTTTGGGGGCTGAGACGTATCTCCTGGGGGTATAGACCTGGGGCTGGCTGCTCTGGCAGGGCTCCAGACACACCAGGAGATGGAATGGGAAGCCACATCATAATCATTTTATTTGCTTTCCAGAACAGGATCTGGGGATTCATCCCAGTAGCCTGGAGCTATGCCAGGATGCAGATGCCTGGTTTTATGGAGTAGTCATATAACCAGATGCCTCCTGCCACTCACACAGATGAGCGGGTAGCCTGCAGGGATAGATAGCAGGCACAGCTGCATAGAGGACCTTGGTGACCAGGTAACATTTCAGGGAAGGAAGATTTCAGGAACAGTGCTGAACTCATCTTTCACACAGATCTTCCCAAGAATTGGCCAGAGGAGGAGCTTAGATCAGGCAGGTCTCTCAAGTTTTTTTTGTTGATGCAGGAGGGTGGTGGGTGTTCACTCTTCAATACACCTCGGAACAGCCTTGATTTGTTCATAAAGCACCACCTACGGAAGAACAGTTAATGCATCTCCTCACCCTTGTAAAGCTCCTACTAATGATCACCCAGGTCTACACCAAGCAAAACCAAAGACTCGTTTCACCAACCGCCCTGTCCAGCAGCACCCACTACCACGTCCCCAAGGACAAATTTAGGAAGAGTTTCATGGCCACGTGGTCAGACAGGCAGCAAAACATTTCCTACTCTGTCATCTCACCTCTCATCTTCACTCCATACAAAAGCAGAGGCAAGTCGCAGCCGCTCCTGCCTGCGTTCAGCACCTGATATTTATTTCTGATGGTTTTGGAGAGATGCACAAGGCTGCAGAGGCAGGAGCCCTCTGTAAGAGTGACAGAGGCTTTGCTACGCAGAGATGCTGCTTGTTTGGCAACAGGACCAGCAGCTACAGCCAGCCCAGACCAAGACTTATTGCGAAGGATATATGGTCTTTGCAACTGCAGACAGAGGGTATAAGACTTGAGCTGTCCTCAGCAAGAGGGAAACCCTCCTAAGAGTCTCCAAAGCCATGGAGAACAGGGGAGCATGAAGAGCAGCCACGGGAGTCAGGAGCCCTGGGCCCCCAGGACATCACCATCTCGGGAGGTATCAGAGCCTGCTCCCACCATGCACAAGTCAGCCTCCTTCTTCCTCGCAGACACCAGGCACGGCATCTTTTTGTATAGTTTTTATCCCAGCCCTTTTTCCTCCTTGTGGACCAATTTTCAGACCAGCCAACGTGAAACTACAGAGCCTCAGTTTAAATTAATTTTTCAGAATTTAAATTGTAATTTTAAAAAATGGCTGCCCCACTGGGAAAACAGGACACTTGATTTTCTCAAGTCTAAAATTACTCAGTTAAATTACTCAGTCCTCAAACCTTGTTTTGCTTTGCTTTGTCTTTACCAATTGGTAAGCGGAGGGGAAGCGCAAAGGCCCCCGCAATTCTCCCTGCAGGTCTGATCAAGACCCATTAAAAAGCTTCTGGGCCGGGGCTGGGCTCAGCACCCTGCCAGGCTCGGCAGAGGTAAGCAGGCTCTGGCTTCCGAGCCGGCTCAGCACCAAGGGACCTTTCCCTAGAAGACCAGAGGAGGCTGAATCCAGCACAGCTGCCCCGGCACGAATGGGAAATCCCAGTCCTGCACCTTTGTGTCCCTCTAAATACAGAGGACATTTGCACCACGCCACCTTGTTAACAGCTCGGTCCCAGGGCTTTTATGGACTACTCATCCCTAGACCCTTCAGACATCAAAAGGACCTGCCTGCTTCCCACCTCATCACCTCTCCAGTCTCATTACAGCATCCTGCACCTTCTTCTTCTTCTGAGTTTAAGCCCTAGAGCAAACGGAGCAGGACATGACGGCAATTCCCTACAGCAGCGAATGCGTTAGCCTCATTTTCCCCTCCCCAGACGATTAGCAAGGCTGTAATAGCACCATATAAATTCACTAATGGCAGATTCTCAAGACACTTTGTCTGGAAAACTTGTTTATAACTCACAGGATGCAGCCTGTAAATTTGGCTTCATGATCCAGTGCCACTGCTGAAGGGAGCTGCTCCCCAAACAGTGATTGGATCTGAACACACTGTGTCCTAGATCATTAACCAGGCAATGAGAGGTAATTAAACACCTGCCTGGAAAGGCAACCTTCGGACATGCAGCACAGCTGGAGAGGCACCTCAGGAAATCAGGGTGGGAGATCAGAGCTTTTGGGGTAGGTTTCTTTCACAGCTCCCAAAAAAAGCTGTTTTGCTCACCCAGCAGTGCCCTGGAGAAGGGACTGTCCTGAGCAAAGGCTGGGCTGAAACACCTGCAATCAGCCCGTGTCAGGATGATGGAAAGTTAAATGCAAGGACAGGTTTGCTCTCCTCTGTGCCTCCACGCAAGTGCAACACAAAGGCCCTGTAATGTGCAAAAATACCTGTAGGATGTTGTGTTGTAGGTGGTGGCCAGCTGAAACACGTACACCTGGAACAGCTCAAAGGCGTACCCTGCTTGGGAGAGAAACTTCTGGCCCCAATACAAAGAGCTGACTGCAGGAGAAGGCGTTCGGAAGAGAGGGATCCGGGCTAGAGCTCCCCATTTGGCAAGACCTGGAGAGCATTGGGAAGGAGGATGCTTGCACACCAGCTAGGAAGGATCACACTTTCAGACTCCCTCCAAACCAAACCATGTCCGTGGGAGGGCTCTGCTTGCAGCTCAGGGCTAGCAGGGACAGGAGATAAATCCCTCCTGGGCAACCAAGGCAGGGAGCAGGAGGCAGGGAGCAGTGACAGCCCCCTGCAAACCACCTCCCAGGAGGGAGGGCAGCACTGCAGCTCACCCATCTTTGTGGGCAGAGGGTGCAGCAGCCAGGAGCATCGCTGGGCTCGGGGGGCTCACCCCCAAACCGCAGCCTGCCAGCCCAGAAGCCCCAAGTGCTTTTCAATCGGACGTGAATCTCCTGCAAAGCTCCGTTTTTGAGCTGCTACTGCCTGATTCAGTGGTGAGTCCTTCTGAGTCACAGGCAGGGACTGGAGCGCGATGAATCCACCCGCCACAACTAATTCTGCGTGACCAGACTTCGCCTTCCCCAGGTTAATTTGATGCTCTGAGAAAATTAGACCTTCTCCCGCTTCTGTGGAAAAAGGCAAGCACGGAAAGTAATTCCGAGGCTTTGATGCTGCTCTTTAGTCATTCGGGCACCACAGCCACGGCATCGCTCCCCGGACTGACCACGGGCTGGGGATGAGAGTCGCTCGTCCTCTCGCACAGCGTGTGAGCCTCAGGCAAAGCCTCGTCTGTGCATGGACACCACCGGCCCTCGGCTCAGCACGGGAGGGGCAAAAACACTAATTCCAGGGCAAAAATTTTAGCTTTAATAACTCCACCGCCGTGAGTGCCCAGCAGTGGAGGAGTTTGCCAAAGATCACAGTACGGCAGTGCCTGGAAATGCTCAGTACGCGCTAGGACTTGGGTCCGAATTTGAATTTGATGGCACTGGAGAACATGAAAGCTGCGCCCAAGGCCACGTGCGCACAAGAGACGTGCAAACTCTACCCCTTTGAGAGTGGTTTTAAATCTCCCCCCCGAGACATTACTGCTTTTTAGGCCACAGGTGGGAAGGTTTTCAGCCCAGGTTACTCACAGCAGCCCAGTAAGGGCTGGGGACACGGTGTGGGGACGGAAACAGCTGCCTCCCTCCCACACAGGAATGTGCACTTGGGCTTAGCTCTAACCCAAACACCGACATCTGGCGCTCAGCACAGAGCGAGGCACTAATCGCCCACTCCTCGGTGCACAAAGTAAAGCCTCGATGCAAACAAAAATGAACAGTCAGGACGTTCCAGGGATTTTAGGCTGGATGCTCCAGAGCAAGGACTCCCCAGCTCTGTCCCCACCCGAATCCCGCCCTGATCCACTTCCACAAGAGATGGGAATTTTGCAGCAACAGCAGCAGTTACTTGATCGGCAGTTCAGGTGACTTTGTAGCAGGATAGCAAAGGACCAACCTCTCCTCCTCGGACACAAAGCAGCTCGCTCAGGCCAGGAGACCTCACCCAAAGGGAGAGGGTCAGGGAGCGGCCGCGTTTCACAAACCTGCTCACCCTCGGCGCGGTTCGGGCGAGCCCGAGAAGCGAGAGCCCAGCACCAACCTTTGCTGTAGGTGTGTCCCTCTGGATCGCTGCGTGATCAATTCCTGGAGCACGGAGTTCTTCCACACCAAACCCTCCAAGTGCCAGGGCCAAAGGGGTGGCCGGGGCAGGTCCCAGGAAGCAGAGGGACTTGAGCAGTGCCTCAGAGCTGCCCACCTCTGCCGAGCAGCTTTCAGGATCATTGCTTCCTATTCTATTATATCCGTCCTCTTGGAGCTTCCTATTATTTACTGGGGGCACCCACCACGCATTCCTCCCACCCAGATCAGAAAGAGCTCTTCTTTGGCAGGCAAACCTACCTCCAGCTGTTCTTACGCTTGAAAACAGCAACCAGTTCTGAAGAAAAAGAGGAGCAGCCATATACAGTGCAGATCACATCAAATCACTCCTTTAAGGGTGCAAACTCCCAGTTTACATCCCCAGCTGAACTCCATGGCGTATTTGTGCGTGTAGCTCTAACGGGGCAGGTGACAAGAGCTACGTGGGAGCACACACATCTCTCAGCAGACACATCTTCTCCCAAGAACTAGCTCTACTCACTCCCACTGTAGTTGGAGGAGGACTTCCCACGCTTGAATTCCAGGGTCCATAGCCCTTTACTGCCAGGGCACGTGCCAGGCTGCCATCCCAACCTGCAACAACCCATCAAATAATGCAGCCACAAAGCCCCAGAGCTGGCTCCAGCACTCACCTGGGGGGCCATCCATCTGGAGCAGCTTGGATTAGGCAGCAATGATTTTTCTCTAATAACACAATACCTTCTGTTTAAAATATCCTAAATCCCTTCTTTTAAAGGAGGCAGACACTGTTATTTAGGAGTTCCCAGGTCAGACTATTGCTATCCCACCTCTCACCTCTCATTTTAAATGCCTGGTCTGTCTCACACTTCTCATTTCTCCTAACAATATGGCCCACTAGTCCCTCAAGACCTCCCTGTTGTCACCGGGCCCCTCGGAGCACACAACCAGAAGTCAGCATCGCCCCAGACACAGGTGTATCACCGACGGTGGGGCTGAGGGCCATCACGTACATCTCATTTCTGTTTTAATTGATGTAATTGTACCAGGCACAGCTACCTCAGCTTGTAATTAAAATTCCATTGCTAAGCCCACAGATACAGCACTCCACGGGAAAAGCTGATTGAAGAAGCTTGACCGTTCTGCTGGAGCTTCCTGTCTGAGGGCCATCATGTGGCCTACTCGCCAATTAATTCATAGAAAGAGAGCAAACACTTTAAAGCAAACAGTGCAGCCTAATGAAAGAACAGAGCAATAAGGAAGCAGGTTTCCAAGCTCTGCATCCTGCTCCGGCTGTTTCAGGCACAACCAACGCTTGGCAGTTGCAGGGGAATCGCTGTCTCTGTACGCCACGTCAGACTGCACTGTTGCCTTGTAACTGCTGCTGTCCAAGCCTCACCTTTGCCATTCCAAGCTCCACTGCAAGGCAAAGAGCCTCAATAAGCTTTGTGACTCTTGTTTTCATCATACGTGTGACTTGAGTAACAGTATTACTTCTTCCCTCCACCTTTTTTTACATTTTTACATCTTTTCCCAGTGCCTATCAGTGCCTGCCATGTTATTTAAGTCACAACACGGATTACAAACCCCACTCCACTCGCTTCCCATCAACATTACATCAAAACAAATAAGCCAAGTTACCTCTGAGGGTGGTGTGTGTTGTTATCTGAGCCTTCAGGCAGAAGATCCTCCTCCAGAACTAAGTGGCCATTCTCCAGGGGTTAAGTAGCCCCAGGTGATGGTGTGACCTTGATCCTCTGAATACTTCGGAGGCAGAGTCCTCGGTGTTCTCAATGCTCAACATAAACTACACGCCTCAGAGGTCAGGAATAAAACTTTATTGTTTTCAGATTTCTTATCTGGGTTCAACTAATCCATTATCTGTCAAAAGACGTTTGACATAAAGAGGCAAATTGCTCTCAGCTTTTTGTAACAGTAACCAATTAGAAAGTGGCCGCAGCACAAGTTTCACTGGAATCAATCCAGGCACCACATGGATTTGTGGTAGGAAAGCAGAAAGGAGTTTGGTTTGCAAACCAAACAGGAGAACACTTCTCAAAGTGTTTTGATACAAAAGCTGAAAAGGAGAGAGAAGCTCGGATTAACGTACACGGAAAGAGGCACCATGAAGCAGATCAACCAGCTGATGCCTGCGCCGGTTACTGCATGACCCTTCCTTGTCTGAAAGGAAACGGCTTTTTGAGGAAGAGAAATCTGCCACTCAAGACCACGTTTTCTAGAAATTGTCATGTGATGAACAAATAGCCTTCCACGTTTCTTTCAGCTCTACACTATCCCCTTCTCTTCTCTCCTGGCATCCAGAAGCAAATGGAGTTAGCTACAATACCAGAAACTTTCACTTTGTTCCCCTGTTGCAAAAATTAAACGCGGAAAATCTGTTTTTCCTCCTTCTCTTACCTCTTTCCGAGCACAGAGTTCTTTTGAAAGCTGCTTGGTACTTTGAGAACTCACAAATCAAAACAACTTGGAACAAAGAAGCAAACATTCATATTAAAATAATGGGAATTGGTTAATTCCCCTCATTCACCTGACACACACCTTGCATGGAAAATTCCCATGACAACAACAATCTGACCATTTTAAAAAGTTCTTTTGTTTCCACTCCCATTAACTCCAATGCCTAAAAATGGAGAAACAACGCAAAGTCCAGACAACTGGTGCAGAAGAGTTAAGGCAGCCAGAACAAACTGCTGTTTCACCTTCAGCTACAGACTGAGTGAAAACCCAAACATTGCTGGTGGAAACTTCCGAACGCTTTATTTAGGAACAGTTCTGCCCATGTGCTGTATTTTTTTCCCTATTTAAATGATCACAATTATGAAACTACCTGCATTTTGAAAGTGCCTATCACCATAGCACCTGGGCCCTTTATAAAAAAAGCTGTCTGGCATGACAGAGAAGATCTATCACTCAAGAATCTACTGGTCTCCTGTTGCTTAATCCTTATTTCAGGTGTATCTACTGACTGAGGAAGAGAAAAAAAAGCTACAGATGAACTCCAGAAAAAGATCACCTTGTTTTCAGGCAAGGTTTAAATCAGAGACAATACAAACTTCGAGAGACCCACCTTCCCATGAAGAGCAAGTAGCAAATTCTAAAGCCACCCATGAAGCTAGTTTCCCAGGAAAAGCCTTATAGGAATAGGTTCTATACTGTATTTAGGTATTTAACAAAAGGTCTATCAATAAAGAAGGATCCTGTTGGCCCAGAGTACAAATTCAGGTTATACTCCACCACAACTGGGGTAACCATTAACATTTGGAAAGGTATTTGCCATCCTTATCGATAAGGAAAGGGGCTGTATTTTGACATTCTTAAATGTTACATTTTTTTAAAAATACAAACTTCTGGGAGTTGAAAGGGAAGTTAGCCCACTTGGCTACTGTTTCATAGCCCTCCTGTAGGCAGCCTCACCTTGCTGGTTTAGTTCTGCATCTGCTTTTGCCTCTGTTTCCCCATCACATCCAGATTTCTAGACCAAAATACCAAATCATAGTGTCCAATAATGAGGTGGAAGGAGGAATCAAATTATACCTGTGCCCTGGTCCATGGTAAGTAGATGTGTACTAGCCCTGAACAGGCCACTGGTCACAAAGCAAGCTCCAACTTTTCCAAGCAGAATGGAATTTTTCTCTGTGCTCCAGATTATTTTCAGCTATTTATAGTGTACATATGTTTCTGAACATTGTTTGTCTTTAATACACTGGGAGACGAAGTGCACAGACATATACACAGAAGATAGGAAAGAAGATGGTAAAATTCCCTCTGTTGGTTTCAGGTGCAGATATTTGTGTCCTAGAACCTCCCGGAGCTTTTCCTTCAATACAGAATAAAACCTCTGTTCCTCAGGGCGTCCTGGTTAACTTTTGAATCCAAAGATGCCTTTTATATATCCTGTGAGGCCACTCTTGGCCTTCTGCTCCACCTTGTCCTCCAGAGGTGGGAAAGCAACATGATTAAGGGCCAGGTCAAAGAACAAGGGTTTGCACGGAATGGGCTGGAAGCCCGGAGGGAAGTGCACGAGGCTGACTTGCTTGCTGACAAGAGAAGGATCCAGACAGAAAGTCTCAAACCGTTCTGAGAGTGGCTGAAAGAGACCAATGCAGAAACAGAAATTAAACACATATCAAATCAAAGCTGACAAGGATCAAACGAGCAAAGAGGATCACGAAGCAACTGAGATAACAGAAGCTGGCCTTCCCTTGTGTGACACCTTGGGCCCTTGAGTGCAGGAAGAAAGCCAAATTAAAAAAAAAAACCACACCCCCACAAAAAAACACACACAAACAAAAAGACGTCACATCAGAAGCTGCAAGCAGCTGCCTAGTTCCTACCCAAGCAATCCAACTCTGTCAGCCACCTTCAGGATGTGCAGAAGGAAAACAAGACTAATAAAATCTCTTAAATACACTAGTCATGACCAAACTCCAATCAGCATGACATTTCTTGAGTTGTGAGAGACACTTAGGTAACAGGTGACAAGTAATGTTCATTAAGAACACCACTGGAATCTGCCCGAGCTCTCAGCTCTTACCTTGCCATCCTTGACCTGAGACGGAGACTCAGTCTCATGAGCATCATTTGCATCTGCAAAATTGAAGAAAGAATAACAGGTCAGATCCTGGCGTAAAGTCAGACTGTCCCAGGAGTCAGCTTAGCTATGAACCTTGCATTCTGGGATACGCAAGACTATTTTCAGTAGAAACAACTTGCTTTCCAGGCTAAGAGGATCACACATACTCCTCTGCAGCCAAAACAGCTCTCCAGTAACAGAGAGCTTCTCCTTCCCATTGTTACAAGAAGCTCCTGAAAGACACACAGATTTTGAGTTAAGCACAAAGCAGCAGATGATGAGAAGACCCCAGTGGGGTCTGCTAAAGCAACATTAAAACAACAAAAGAGAAGGCAATCCACAACTTCTCTTGGGTTTCCAGCACCTGATACAGCAAAAACAGCAGCTCAAGAAATCACAGAGTTCACTCATTCCCAAAAAGTTCCCCTAACCTGGTTGACATCAACAGAAAGCAGAACATCCCTGTCCAATCCCTCCTCAGTAGTCGTCCCCGCTAGGCAAAACTGGGACGAGTAAGGCTAACTTGTTTGCAGCAAAAAAATTAAACACTAAACAAAGCATTCTGGGCAGGTTACCAAAACAAGCGCACGTCCTCACAAAGGCATTTTGGCATCTCTGGGCAGGGAGCAAGATGCCAAACTTCAAGTCATTGGCTGCCTCGCTGCACTAGGCACAGCTAGAAGCAACTTGAACTGGGGCGGGGGGGGTAAAAAACATTTTCCAGAGCCTACATAGATCAAAGTGAAGTGGAAAAACATCTGGAACTCCAGAAATTAAATAAAAGGAATGAAATAGCTGCAGTGGCACTATTCAAGACACACAGCATAATTTTGCAACTCACCTAATATAGCTGCTGCTTGCAAGGAGTATTTCTCTGCATTGACTTGAGTGATCAGATCCTGAACATCTGGCAGCTCCTAGGTCATTAAACAAAATTATTTGACAGCCTGAAACGTGACACTTTAAGAGTGAGGGCAAAGGTAAAACCTGACAAAGAACGAACTAGGAAATTAAGTCCTAGTGCTGATAAGCCTTCCCAGAAGAGGAAAAGCTACAGTACAGTCCTTCAGGCACTACAGAAATTGTACAACACAAAACACAAATGTGAGAAAAAGTGGTAAATCGTTCTGGAGTTGTTACAGCAAGTCTCCTCCTGTCCAGAGCAAGCGGCCAGTTGAAGGGTTTCCACATCCCTAGAAAGTCTCTACTATAACAAATGAAGAAGTCACACTTGTATCATTCTTCTCCCTACTTAAAGATCAGTCTTCAATTGTAATGGCCTGGCACCTAATGGACAGTAAATACCAGGACAGAGCTTCTTCTTAAACCTCAGCTCCCTTCTACACGCAGGATGGGGTTCCTACCTTCAAACTGTTCGTATAAGCTCCAGCTCCTGACTGAACTTCACGGGCATATTTCAGCACTCTTTCATATAAAACAAGAGCTTCACTCCATTTCTTGACCAGGACATAGGACTGTGCAATGAAGAAACACCTGCAACAGTAAAGAGTCAATCCTTGACGTTTGTTATCCAGACCTTTTGCCAACTCAAATGACTGATAACAAGAGATATTACTAAGTAGCACTGGCCAGTTTCCCCTTAGCATCCAGTCTATGTTTTATAAAAGGGCAGAGCAAACCACATCAAAGTCCTGCACGGCACATAGAGCTTTGGAATAATAACCTTTGAAGATGTAACACCTGCTAAAGAAAACCTGGCCATTTCTCAGTCACCTGTAAGCCTTGTACACAAGTGTCTTTAATCCAATCTCTTTTTGGAAGTTCTTGTCCTCTTCTAGGCCAGGAAGCTGTGTCAGTTCCACAAGGTTCTGCACAAAAGAGAGTCAGAGTAACAAGTGCTGGCATTGTTTTCCTCTGGAATCTGCTCTTGTAAGAGAAACCTGCCCCTTTTAACAAGTCAACAGTAAACTCCCATGGAAATAGTTTCCAGTTTTCTAATTATCAGTATGCTAATCTTGTGAAGGACACTCACTGAAACTTGTGCAAGTTTGCCCTCAGGACAGATTTCCTGACACAAACAGAAATTAGGACAGACTCCTCAGATTTCACTGATGTAATTCTTTCATAAGGCCTTTCCCATTCACCCCTGCTTCAGCCACAGGCTCCCACAGTTAATAGAAAATTTATGTGAGAAATTGAGAAACTTCTTATGAAGAACATGTACATTTTAAGTATTTTTAGCTGCTACTTTCTCTGGCCAGCAGAAACTAAGGCATAAAATAGTCAGAAAAACTATTTTAAAACTGCATTAGAGTGTACAACCAAGGGCACCCATTCCAGCAGCATTTTGTGTTCATAACTAGAAGGCGGTTTTGTGTTTCATGGAGATGTTGAACATTTTCAACAAGGTAACTGTAGGTACTCAGTTGCTCTTCAGACTTCACAGGCAGTTCACTTGCACTGCTATACTTTTTACAATAGCTTTTTGTACCAAAGTTCTCCAGTTAGCATGAAGAATTAGATTCGTTTTCCCAGCACTACCTGCAAAATGATATCATAAAGACGGATCAGGTCCTGAGGCCGTGGCGTGCGCTTGCCATCCTCTTCTGACCGCTGCTGCTGCAGCAGTGCCTTCTGCAGAGACTTTGCCATGCTCTCATTGCGCTTGATGGCTGTTGACAGCTTGATGTAAGTCAAATAACTAAGAAGATAAAAATAAAATACCATTAGCAGAATGTCAGAACTACTCAGACATCACTCCTTGTTCTGAAAAAACTCACCCCAGTCTAAGCTGATACTAGTACGGGAAAAACACACCTGAAAGGTCAACATGAGAGTCTTAAGTAAAACGTTTTCAAAGCTACACGAACCAGATCCTTATCCGTACAGTCATCCTTTGAGATCTGAGAGGCCCAGAACAAAAATGCCATAAACCAAAACCAAACAAAAATAAAATCTTAACATAAGAGCATGACTTCAACACTAATAAAGGCAGCAATGTTTGCCTACTACCTGTGTAAGTACTGGATGTTGGACACCTTCCCAGAATCATTTTCCAGAGAGTGTTCCCGCTGCTTCTGCAGAAATTGGGGACAAAACACTGCATGATTTACTTAAAACTAGCAGCCGAGGTAAGAAAACATTAGGAACAACTCAAGGGTTTGGTAAACCAGGGTAGTTATAACAGACTTCTAGGCAAAGGAATGAGGGCTTCTACGTTGCTATGCACCCTCACAGTTCTGAAGAGAATAAAATTAAACGTTGATAGACTCTTTCGCAGCTTTTTATTAAAGAAATCTCGGCCACTTTTACTTTTAAGCAAGTTTAACAATAACAAATCAGGCCCAAAGAAAAACTATGTTGTTGAAAGTAGAAACACTGATGTTTGGTACCTACCTGGTCCGGTTTCAGATCTTCCCGAACAGCCTGAATGGCATCTCTACACTCACTGAGTAAAGACTCAAACAAACGTTCCTTTGTCTCCTCATTGTCTGCCTAAGAGCAAAGGAAAGTTAAGACAGATTTTTATTAGAAATTTTTGTATTTTTCATCCCATGATGCAAGAAGAGTCAACTGAGGAGATTAAACAAAGTTTCTCCCAAATTATGGCTTTAAAACCAATGGGTAGCTAGAACCCCAATCTGTACTTGTCGGCAGGTAGGGGGCAAACTGTTCTAGGGGCAAACCGCCAGAAATCACACGGAAAATGGTCAGCGCTGAGAATTTAGCAGCACTGAAGGCCCGGCACACACAGCTCTGACAGCCTCATCCCTGCAACAGCTGCCTTCCCAGCAACTCCCTTCCCTTCCGGGATGGCACCCACGCTGCTCTGAGAACCGCTGAGGCTGGGCTGCGCTGTGGGAAAGGCTCAGCAACAGCAGAGCTGAGCATTACTGAACTGGCAAACTACCAACCTAGACTGGTCCTGTTATGATGATTAAACTTTTCTCATGTGGTAAGAGCATGTAGATGATTATCTTTTCTACACTCCCACTCTAGTAATGCTCACAGTGGCAATAATTTGCTTGTTTGAAGCATTTTTTAAAGTAACCCTGTATTTTAGTAGCAGCAGTGACTGAGTGTTTTTCTGCTGTCACCACAAGTTTTGTCAAAAAATGAAGCAGCTTTTGGCCTTCTGCCCCAAAACTAAAATTTAAAACAACTTTTAAAAAACAAGTTGAAGCCTGATCTTTGCCTAATGGGACTGGCATGTCGTGTACCCAATTAAACAATGCACCCAAAACCAAACTCAACTTCCACTCAGGGGCTGAGAAGGTAACCAGATGGTGACTGCAAGACTCTTGCTGATTGAGCAAGAGAAAACTGCCCAGAAACAAACCCCAACCTTAGCAATCGAAGGACGGATTCAAATGTATCAGCACTGTGTCATACCACTTCCACGTCATGTAATAGCGTAAGATGAACTTTGCTGCAACAAATCTGCAATTGTCCAAATAAATAAAAAACTGTCTAAAAACATGCTCGCTTCCGTAGAGGTCTACAGTCTCTGCCTCTCATCTTCTCAGGTTTGCAAACCCATTAAGGAATGTTATTTTTACTCCCTCGCAAAGCCTCAGGTATCTTGACCTGAGATGAAGGCATTTTTTTGGGGCTGGGTTGGTTTTTTTTTTTTTTGAGATTTGCTGCAAGAATTTTTAAGGTGGGACTAGCTACTGAGAATAACCAGAGACGAGTCTGACAGCATTCTCAACCTCACCCAGAGGAGCACAGCAATTTCACTGTATGCACAAAAATGAAAACAGACATAGCTAGATCATCAGTCAAGCACAAACAGGGAAAGGGCTGGGCCGTGCAGTGAAACAAAGCATTTCCTCTCTAGGCAAAAACTCCCAAGGTTAAACTGATCCCATGCATATGTTCTGACTTGGGAGATACCGGACCGTCAAACTGAGATGTTAAGTGCTACGGCTGGTGATTCAAGTGCCCTCATAGAGCAGCACAGGCTCATCTTACAGCAATCCAGGGAACCAAACCTCTTCCGAAGGTCTAGGAGTGCTCACTTCTAATTTTCCCTTTTTTTTCTAAAATATGGTGTATCATCTCTGAAAGTTACCACCACCCATTTTTGCTGCAGTCCTAGTCACCAGAGATGAACACAGAATCCTTGAGGCAATACCAGATGGGAGTACACTTCCATTGCTCTGCTCTTTAGCCTTCTCATTTCTACCTGGTCAGAATCCATGGGCCCTTGAAGTCATGCATTCAAGTCTACAAAAGGGCTGACAGAAGTAATTCTAAACATGGATTTGTATTTCAGTTTGGCTTATTTGTTCTGTTTCTCCCATTACCAACAAGACATTGAAGGTAATGGTAAAATTGCGCTGAGAATCTCCATTTTTACACAAAACACACATTCATGTTTGCTTCTATCAAAGCCTGAAAAGCACTGCTGTTATGTTAGGGTTTCAACTTAGTGGAGACTAGCACAAAGGTGCCAAAGGTCCCAGGAACCTCAATGCACTTGGCTGGAGCTGGACTGCCCATCACAGCGGACGCAGCAACTGCAGAACTGCTTTCAAAACGCCACGTTTTAGCCCCCTGGGAATGTAAACACTGCTTGTGAGCACTCAGCTCTCACCATTACCAGTTGTGATTCGGTACCACAAAACTCCTCTGTTTAGTCAGAGCTTCCAAGGAACACAAAGTAAGATAAAACCAAATTCGGATCACTCTTCTGCCACGGCTTTACGGAACAAAGAGGGCAACTAATGTGGAAAGGTCCAACTGCTAGTCTGGCAGGATGGAAATTAAATGAGGAAACATTGAACTTTAAGCTGCACTTCCACCTGCTGGCCATACTAACGTACGGCCTATGAGAAAATAAACTCAGCAACATAAAATTCCTAACATTATGACAAGACTGGATAACACTAATATTTCCTACCCAGCCATATCCTGTTTAGTCTATTCATGCTATCTTCTTAACACTATCTCTGCTCTTGCCTGCTTGCCTTACACCTTGGCAGGGTTTCCATTTTATCATTTAAATTGCTATTTATCCTCACTATTCTTCTGGTGATAAATGGGTTTTGATGTTGCACAAAAAAAACCCCACCTTTGGCGGCAACAACTATTACTAAGATTCCTCCACTGCCTTTTGAAACAGCAAGCCACTGGGAAGCAGAATACACCATCTGCACACCATTTCCAAGGACAAAGTCCCATGTGGAAAACTTGGCTGCACTACTAAAGACATGCACAGTATGTGCAAGTGTTTCAGAACTGCTACATTTGAAATTGATTCACATCCTGACATTTAGTAACCCTCTTCCTGCTTTTGAGAATTTGCTAAACCAAGAAGAGAATGACACAAATCTCATCGTACCTGCTTCACCTGGCAAACTGCTTTTTGTTGCTGAAAAACCATTATCGATAGATATCTTTTTTCTTTTGGTTGTTCTGAAGTTGAAGCGTTTGAGTAAGATACTTAAAGAAATTAGAACTGTAATTCAAAACCAGTTACTCTTGAAATTGTAACCTTTGTTTCCAAATGACTTACAAATAATAACGGTTATCACCCTGCCACCGAAAGGTAGCGCTTCTGGGCAGCACAGAGCGTTCAAAAGAGCAGCAATACTCAGAATAGATCTCCCAGACTACCACTTAGTAGATTCTGGGAGCTATCCCCAACTGACACTTCAGCTTTGGGTTATAGCCAATATTCCCACTTTTAATTTTAACCTTCCAACCCTAAGTTTGAGAAAAAGATTATTCAAAAACTTTTAGACCAGGTATCATGTATTACCCGCACACTGAAGGAAAGAGGACAGCCAGAACACGAGCATGGGAGATGGCTTCTGGGTTACCTGAGCAATCGCTGCTTCGTTGTCAGCCAGCCCCAGCAAGAAGATCCTCACTTTGTCTATCTTCACCGGAACAGTTCTTCCTCTCCACTCCACCTCACTCATCGTGGCTGCCTGCTTTGCTCGAGTTTGGGTAATCAGTGCCTGTAGAGAACAGACTGAACTTATCAGCTTGAACTTTAAGGTATCCAAAACTGAACCTTTCAAATCCACATTAGACTTGACTCTTTTGAAACCAAAGGGCTTTTTAGTAAAGTGTGTTTCCCATAGAGCCCTGGCTTGCCTGCTCTCTTCTGATATGTTTGGGCTCTTGAATAGTGTGCTGTAGCAATATTTATGCTCAATAGAGCGATAATGAATGTTTCAACATGAAGCACGAAATTCGTTACCTCCAGTTTTTCTGCAAGAAGACCTTCAGTGCCACCAGACCTCAGTCGCATCTGCATCAACTCATTCATAGCAGACTGGTCACCTGAGAGAATTAACAAATCAAGACCACGTTTCTATCCGAGTTCAGAAATTATTTTAATATAGAAAAGCTCATCAATAGATTTTAGATTGGCAATTTGAGGACAAAGGGGATAAATTTGCAATTTCATTCTGACTTCATCAGCAAACTGGTATTTTGTCTTTTTACACAAAACCACACGCACTGTTGCAAAATGAGTGTATTTCTCAACCACTAAACTGACTCAGAACACGTGCAGAATTTACCCAAAATATTACAGACTCACTGCAATGTCACTCAGACCAGTATTTAACTATCAAGTCAATATTCCTTTCCTGTGAACAGGCATTGCTCTTTGTTGGAGACTAGGTACCCTCTCTTTCCTTACCAATATTATAGGCACAGTAGCGAATGTTGGGCGAGATCTCTTCCACACGCTGGTTATACAGCACAGCTTGTTCTTCTGTGAAAGCATTGGCCAGTTTTTCATATATGGTCCTGCAGTAGAAGAACAGATATTAACACCACAGTATGCATCGCTTTGTGAGACGCTATCTTAAGGGAGGAATTTATGTCTCTGCTCTGGAGGACACCATTTTTTCAGTAGTGCCTCCCAATTATCACAGAATGGTTTGGGTTGGAAGGGATCTCAAAGTTCCAACCCCCCTGCCACTGGCAGCAATACAATTAACTAAAAAACTCAGAGTTGCTGTACATACAGTATACAACTTACTAGACTGATCCAACACCATATACTAAACAAAGCTGGTGAAGTGGAGGAACTCACTTGCATTTGTTGAAAGCCTCCATCGCTGCCTTCCACTCCTGGTGTTCAAAGCGAAGCATTCCTGTGAGGTAAGCCATGTACGCCTGCAGACAGCACAAGGGCAAGTGAATTTCCCCCAGCTCGACAGCCTCGTTTCTACAGCCTTTAGCACGAGGGCTGCTGCGACGCCTGCAGTACGTGACTCAGCCTTGCCCTTTTCATCTGGTCCTCCCACAGACGACAACTGATTCGGATTAGGGGTTACCAGCCACCTTCCTTTTTTTCTTTTAACCGACATTACTAAGGGGGCGAAAGCAAAGATGTTTCTTGCTTGTTATGCAACCAACATGGCCCACTGATGTCACAAAACTTTTCTTTTTTTGCAGCAATAAGCTACAAAACGGCAGTTTTAATTAACTAAGTACCACTGCAGTGCCTCCAAGAGGCTGGTGTCACAACACAGTTGCTTTCTGCGTTCCAGGAACCAAAGCCACACGGCTTGTGTTCTAGGTGGCTACTTTAGGGCATTTAACGAATAGGTAACTCGACAGATAAGCACAGTTTCTTAGGTTGTGTTAGATCATCTTAGACTCTCTCAATTCTTTTTACTTTTATTAAACATACTGCTCTTCAAAGCAAGGACAGTCATTTGATAACACTTAATCCACTTCTAAACCCCATGTCCTCATCTCAGCTGGTGCCACTGGTTATTTCTGCAATTCCAGCAGCTGCGCTAGTTAACAGTGAGTCCACGCTATTCAAAGGGAGACATTACCAGTTTGAGAATCGGTCAGTTTTGATTATCTATTGCTAGATGAGAACAAATCTTTTCACCCAAACCCCAGAGGATTCTTGTTCAGATTTTTCTGTAAAACAGGATTAAAGTACCAGTGGTTACCTGAGCTTCCAGCTTTGTTTTGGCATCCACTCGGTTACTTTCACACAGTCGCTCCAGCTCCTCGGCATGTTTCACAGCTTTGCGCAGGCGGGACAGCAGGTGAAATCGTTTGCGAGGCTCCGTGTTTGCTTCCTGTTTCAGCTGCATGGCATAACTCCAGGCTCTCTCTGCATCCATCAGAATCAACAGCAGATACCTACAGGGCAGAGGAAGATGAACGAAAAAATGATGACATTCAAACAAGTATGACCACAGCACCACCAGCTCTTTGCCACGTGATCTGCAAAGTTTGCTAACAAAAATTCACCGTGGTTACTAAGAGGCAGCAGATGCTTTTATTCTTAACATTCTAAGCACACAAAGTTATATTATTCTTAACTGTTTTCTACTGTGTTTCCCACTACAGAAATGTAATTACCCAACTGAGGAAGAGAATTTGGTATCATCATTCTGTAGCACCACAGACAGTGCAAAGACAAAGGATTTATGATTTTAGGTTCAATATGGGTAAACGAGTCTGTTTTCCCACCAGCTAATACTATAATGCATCTGGCTTCTTAACAATGCAGGTGAAGACAGTATTATGTTTTCTTTTCCCCACAAGAAAAGATGAGACACTACACATTTCAAGCATTTCTAAAAGATGGGAAATGAGCCTAAGATCCTGGCTATTCTCCACATATTCTATCAGACAAGTGTTCTGCTAAATTTTGAAAATCTAAGTAAAGCTTGCAATCCAGTGTTTCTCTTCAAAGGGAAGGGATTACGTCTCCAACCACAACCTTGCTGGCTACACTGTTTACATTATCAACATTCACCTGGCTACCTTGCCACAGATCTGAATAAGCATTTCCTCTTTAACATCAAAGTAATTTACTGATTACGAAAACAACCTATTTTAGCAACTATCAGGGAAGAGAAGGACCTGGCTGTTGCTGCTTCCTCTTCTCCCACTTGTTCACACGATGAAGCAGGACCTGAGCAGTGCCTCCTCCCCCTGCACTGCAGCCTGAACTTTCACCTTTTATTAATAGCAACAACACACATCTCTGAAAAGAAACATTTCTGAGTATATTGCACAGAACAGTTTTCCACCACACTCACATGAAAATAAATTATTGAAATTAAAGGAACTACTCACTGATATACTGAATGATCAATTCCATCCAGCTACTGTACCTGTTGTCTGAAAGAATCTCTTCAGTTACTTTCTTCCCAGTGAACTTGTGCCTGTTACCCATCTTGAAGTTGAGAGTTTTTCGGAGGCGCCTTAGCCTACGGGAGCAATAACCCCTAAAGAAAAGACGACCACGGTCAGTTTGGCCAAAGAACAACTTTTTTTCTGTTTACTCTCCGGAAAAAGGACTGAAGGCCATTACAACAGGCAAGGTTTTAACAACTAAAAACTCCATATATGACACACAGTAAGAGGCAGTTCAGAAACTACCTGTAAACCCGTGGTTAATAGAATACAACAAAGGTAAGAAAACATGGAACAATTCCTGATCTGGAAAAATCAGAATTATGTTCTAATTGCTGTCTAATTGCTTTATGTATGCTTATTGAACACTCAGTTCTGGAAGAGCATAGTGATTATCAGTGTTAACAGAACAGCTCTTAAAGGGCAATGGAGAAACAGGAGCCAGTCTGTATCCTCCTAAATGGAACAGTCACAGCACATTCCCTCTAATTGTTTTACATGAAGTAACCTGCCAAGGGGTATTTACTTGGCAGATCGTTTCTGTTGCATGCCGCAGCAGGTTTACATTTTAAACGCAGTAAGCCAGGCCACCCCAGTACCTCCAAGACATCCACACTGTTTACTAACCTGTACCTCTGGAAGTCTCCGTGTCGTAAACCGTGCTGCTGCTGAGACTCCTTCACAATCTGAAGGACTGCGATTTGCGTTAAGGCAGATGGACAGGTAGAGTCTGCTACCAGTTCTTCATTCTACCCCAAAATAACAGAAAGGAGCTCTACAGGTTTGATTAAGCAAGTGCACTTTGAACAGAGGCACCCAAAAACTTCCTAAAAACACACGGCTGAGAGAACTGATAGTCCTAAAAGACCTCATGACTCCACTGCTTACTTCAGAGCTTCATGACTGTCCTCAAGGCCAGGACTAGGATGTACCATGAGCACCTCCTCTTACAGACATCCACGAGAGTCCTGCTGTTACTAGAGCTTGTTTCAGGATAATAAGCCTTAAAAAAAACCCCACAAAACCAAAACCAGACTATACAATGACCCCACCAAAAGAAATGCTATTACTGCAGCTAGAGAAAAAGGAACTACCAGACTTTTAAAGTTTAAAATGGCAGATGCCTACCAAAGTGTTTTCTTGGAATTACACCTAAAAGAAAGCCTCTGAAGTATTAAAAACCTGCCTAAGAGTTAGTACACTGAATTAGTTTGCATTTGTAGAACAAATAAGTCAAACTGCAATGTCTCAACAAAGCACTTCTCATCCTTGCTGTCCACCTAAGACTTTCTTTCAGGCAGTTACTCGCTGAATTAATATCCCCTACCTGATTTACTTTTTCATTGACTTAGATATTCCTAACATTATCCGGGCAAGTACTATGTCCGTATCTTACTCAATGGTTACCACCTTTACAACACCTGCTGTAGGCTAAGTGGAAAACTGCAACTTTATTTCACGTGGCTTTTCCTCTTACCCAGAAGATAAAACTCAGCTCTATCACAGCTGTGCAGCTGGGCTAGTCTCACATGAAAGTTTCACATACAAAAACGCCACGAGGTTTACATGCCACATCAGATTTTGGACGCACCAAATCTGGAGGAGCTGGTTTGCCACCTCAGCATATCTGCTGAGATTTATTTTACCCCCTACCGCCCGCTTCAAGCATCAATATTACCGCCAGAAGATTACTGACAACCTGCTTTCACCTAAAGCACGCAGACCTAGCGCAGAGCTCTGCTCTGAAGGCTGGCCACGACTGTCACGCGGTTCGGAGGACGAAGCTTCAAAGGCTCCGGCCCCTCCGGGGCTCCCGTCCGACTCCCGCCCGAGGCGCGGCTCGGCTCGGCGCGGCCTGCCCGGGCCCGCCGCCCTCAGCGCCGCCTCCGCCCAGCAGGCAGAGGCGGGCCGTGCCCGCGGGGCAGCAGAGCGGGCCGCGCCCGCCTGCCCGGGCCCTGCGAGCCCCCGCGCTCCCCGCGGCGGCCGCCACGTCCCCCCGCCGCGCCGCAGGATGCTCTCCAGGCCCAGGCTGTCGCCGAGGCTGCCGGCCTGCGGCCCCGCCGGTCTCTCATTCTCCTTGTTCTCCTCCGCGGCGCCGCCGCTTCCTCCTCCTCCGCCGCCGCCGCCTCCCGCGCCGCCGCGACCGCCGCCGCCACCTCCCTGCCGCTCCGCCGCCATCTTGCGCCCGGACCGCCGCCGCTATGCATCATGGGCCGGGGGAGGAGAGGCGCGCGCGGCCGCCGCGGGGGCAGCCGGGATCGGGGAGGACCCGGGGAGGTGGGGGCGGGGAGCCGCGGCGGTGGGCGAGCGCTCGGGGTTTGGCGGCTCCCGCAGCGTTTGGGTACGCTCCCCCGGCTGGATCGGGCCCTCCTGCACTTGCCCCAACCCCCAAATCCATCCCGGGGCTGACTTCACCCCAGCCCCCCGGATTGGGGCCGCCAGCCCCGTCCCGCTCCTCTGCCCCAGCGCAGATCCCCGGCCCCAGGGTCACCCCCCAGCCCCGGGATCAGCCCCCCCCATCTTATCCCTCTCATCCACCCCGGGACTGATCCCCCAGCCCCCAATCAGGCCCCAGGAACAGGCCCCCAGCCCTGACCCCACTCCTCTGCCCCAGGATTGATGCCCCAGGGTCACCCCCCACAGCCCCAGGGTCCCTCCCAGCAGCGGATCAGCCCCCTCAACCTTATCCCCCTCATCCACCCCGGGACTGATCCCTCAGCCCCCAAAACAGCCCCCAGGATTAGCCCCCCCAGCCCTGACCCTGCCACCCACTGCAGGGCTGGTGCCCCAGGCCCTCCCCCCCCCCATTCCTGCTCACCCCCTGGCTCTGCCCTGCTCAGCACCAGCCTGGCAGCTGAAACTCCATGAAACCATGTCTTTCCTAGTAAAGCAAATGGGATTTGGGGCTGTAGGTTCGGAGACCCTAACGAAAAGCAGCTCTGCAGGGCTGGCTCTGTGTGCAGCTCCGTGAGCTGGCTGGGCCGACCGGAGGAGGCGTGAGCAAATGGCAGCACCCTCATTAACCAACGCACCCCAGGAAAGGGCTGAGGATGTGCTCGTGGCCGCAGGCTCAGCCGCAGCCCCAGGAAGCCTGGAGTCCTTGAAAACCCAGACGGTGCTGAGCTGAGATGGCTCACGCCAGGCTGCTGAGGGGCAAAGGTGGACGCACCCACCCTGGTTCTCAAACACCCTCCGGGTGCCTTTTTCTAGGAGCAGGGACTTGTTGGGCAAGTACGATGCTGTACCTGGCTGGTGTAGGGCTGCCCGTGCTGCTGCAGCAGTCCCCGGGGAGCCTCTCCGGGCAGCCCTTTAAACTCCCCCAGGCCAAGCACTACCCGAAATCTCCCATTTCCAGCCACAGCACATGCAGGGCAGCAGGGAGCACCTTTACCCCTGATACCAGGTAAAAGAAGAGACCCTCTGTTGTTATTTAAAAGCCCTAAACACATCCAAATCCAGGAGCAGTTCCCTGCCTCTATTTAAAGGCATAAACCCGAGGGAAGCAGTTAAGAGCAGATCCTCTTGCACAAGGGGTTTAAATATTTGAACCAAGCTTAGAGATACCGCTTTAGGGACAAAACACCAAACTGTTTTCTGAATATCTACTGTCCTAAATACTTATTCAAACGCAGCTGTTACAGCACTGAGCAGCTGCTCCGATAGCCGTTCACTGCCTTCACCGCCTGACCTGTCTCTGCCAGGCCAGGGCTCTGCTCGCCTTTGGGGCCAGCGAGGCTGGCTGCAGTTTGCTGCTGCCATCCTACAGCAAGCTGTAATTTTTACTCCTCTCCCCTTCAGAGGGTTCAGCTCTGACCTCTTATTTCTAATTTCAAAGCTCTCCTTTCCTCTTGGGGACATGAAAGCTCAAAGGGGAAAAAGAAAACCCAAGTCCTCGAGCTGCAGCTTTCCGTTGCAAATCTTTTAAGCCGTTTCTGTCTGCTCTGGCTTCCCACTGCATCTCCCAGGGATCCATTCCCTATCTAAACCAAACACTGTTTCAGGATGACGCTTGAACCAAGCAAAGACATGTCAGTTGAAGCACGTTTTACAAACAACGGCTCCTCTTTCACAGCCGTGATGGTTCAAGACAGACTTGGATTCGGTTGGCACTGCAGCACCCACATTGAGATGCCCCAGCGCAAACACGTGCACGTTGCACAGCAAGGGACCCGCTCCAATGGCAGAACAGCTGTCAGGTTTGTCACAGGCACGTTTCTGCCATGCCGACTTCCTCATATACTGGCACGAAGCTTTGCTGCTCCTCTGGAGTCTGTAAGCAGGAGGATAAAACTGTCAACTGCTGGCTCGGGGCATGGATTCCTGCTGCAGAGCTGGCTCTGCTCTTCCCCCAGGGCAGAGGGAGAGAAGGGCAACACAAACCTGCGGCACCGCGTGGAGCAGAGCCTTGGTTGAGAGCTTTGCAGCAAGGTGGTGGGTCTGAGCTGCCTTTGGTGTCACAGGGAGAGCTGCAGAGAATAAATCCACTGAGGGTTACCAGCTTCAGAGATCCACACCATGCACGGACCATCCCTGTGCCACCAGTCCCTGCAGCCTGAGAGGGCTGGTAGCCTTAAACTGTGGCTTTTCGTTTTGCTTTCGACCACCCTTGGAGGCCAGATCCCCAGCCTGCTACACCCCTGCCCAAATAACCCAGCTGCATCTCAGGCCAGGAATTTATTTTACAGTTTCTGGATGGGGCATCCTGGAACTGGTTTTTGCGTACAATGCTACAGGCTACCAGTTGCACTGGCGCTTGGGAAGAAACTGGGTGTTTTCCCTTGTATTTTCCAATAGTCTCCCTCTACAGGGTGAGGGTAGACCTGGCCTCTCTGTGAGCTGAGCGCAGCTCAAGGGACATCAGAGATGCCACCAGTGTCACTAAATGCAAATGCCCATGCCCAGCTGCGGGTGTTTGAGGGCGCAGGGAGCTTAGGGAGCTCCCAAAGGGTGAAAGCTCCCTGGGGCTGGACTTTCCCCATGAGCCTTGCACCATGGCGGTGGCTGAGGATGCGGCACAGCCCTCGCCAAGGGCAGGAACGACTCCCTGAGGGTGTGTGGCCAGTGTGGGACCAGGAGAGGAAGGCAGAGCTGCACTTCAATGTCTCAGCACCTGCTGTGCCCTGCGGGATGCCCGGCTTTCCTCTGCACTGCTCCTAATTACCTGCTTTTCCCTGTGAGATAACATCAGGAACAGAACATCCTCATGCCAACGCCTGAGCAAGGCAATGTGTTCACTTCCCCACATACCTCGTCTGCATAGCTGACTGGGAGCCAGTTCGGTGAGGCTGCTCGTGGGCTCCCGAGGGTGAAAAAGGCCCCATGTCCTGGGGCAGCGAAGTCACAGGGCTGTGATTGTCCCCTGACCTCCCAGCAGTGCGGCAGGCTTAGATCTGAACGTCCATTAAGACAACTGAGAAGCTGCGGAGTAGGTTAGTTAGAGGTAACTGATTGATTAAATGTTTCTCTCTCCGCAGGAACAAAGCGAAGCGGGCTGGGGGCCAGATGAAGCGCCCTTGGAGAGCTGATTGCACCGGTCAGTCCTGAGACTTCTGTCTGTGCAGGCTCTGAAGGAACAAAACAGGCAATTTCGCAGGCAGGGAGAGAAAAATTAAAAAAGATCTGTTCTCTCTGCAGCGAATTACCCTGATCCCCCCACCCCAGGAGAAGAAATAAAAATTCTCCTACAAACCTGAGGTCATCTCTGGCATGTTTTGGTACAAGGATTTAGCTTTGTATTGGACGATTTAGATACATTTGCAGTCTGAGAGGACCCCGTTCCTAAAAAAAACTAACCCGCTGCCCCGGGTTAGACGAGCCCTCCTCCAGTGATCACTGCAGGGGTGAGCGACACGGGAAACCACCCGGACCCCCCATTTTGGGTGTCCAGCTCGCTTTGGGCTGTCCAGCCCAGCTACCCCAACGCCATCCCGGGGGGGTCGCGGCACCGACGGGCGTTTTGCCCCACCGAATTTAGCCCCCCCGGAGCAAACCGGCCTCAGCCCGAGCCCCTCTGCCTGCCCCTGCCGGAGGGGTGGGGGGCGGGTCCGGCGGCTGCCGTCGCTCCGAGGGCCGGTGCTTACCTCGGCGGGGAGCGGGGCCGGGCCGGGCTCCCCTCCCCGGGGCCGCGGCGGAGCGGGCTCGGGGCGTGATGCGCGGGGCCGGGCAGGAGCCCCCGCCCCGGAGCCCCCCCGCTCTGCCGGCGGGAGGGAGAGCGCCGCGCCGCACCGCCGGAGCCGCACCGAGCGGCCTCGGGCTGCCCGCCGACCCGGAGCAGGTGAAGGGCGCCCGGCTCCCGGCCATCCCCCGCACCCCCCGGGCTCCCAGCCGGCTCTCCGTGCACCCCGGCGGGTCCTCCCTGCACGCTCTCTGTGCACCCCCTTTCCCCGTGCATCGCCGGTACGCTCCCCGCTGCACCCTCTGTGCACCCCCTTTTCCTTTGCCTCCCCGCTGTGCTCCCCGTGCACCCCCGGAGCACTCTCAGAGCACCCCCTTTCCTGTGCATCCCTGCCGTGCTCCCCACTGATCTCTCTGTGCCCCCCTTTTTGCGTGCAATCCCTGGTGCACTCTCCGTGCCCCCCTTTTCCCGTGCATCCCCGCCGCGCTCTCTGTGCCCCCTCCGTGTTCCCCCCAGCACATTCTCCATGCGCGCCCTCCCCCCCCCCCGCCCCCCCGTCCATCCCCACTGCGCATCCCGTGTACGTCTGTGCACTCCTGGCCATGAACGGCTCGGTGGTGGGCTCCGAGGCGGGCTGGCAGCCCGAGTCGGTGATCATCCCACTGGTGTACCTCGTCATCTTCCTCGTGGGCACGGTGGGCAACTGCCTGGTCCTGGCCGTGCTGCTACGCAACGGGCAGGTGAAGAACACCACCAACCTCTTCATCCTCAACCTGGGGGTGGCTGACCTCTGCTTCATCCTCTTCTGCGTCCCCTTCCAAGCCACCATCTACACACTGGAGGGCTGGGTGTTCGGGCCCTTCATGTGCAAAGCCGTCCACTTCTTCATCTACCTCACCATGTACGCCAGCAGCTTCACCCTGGCCACCGTCTCCCTCGACAGGTAGGAAAGGGGTTGGGGGGAGGTGCTCCCTGTACCCTGAGGCTCCCCCTTCTCTGGATCCCCCCCAGGCAGATGAGGGGACAGAGTCCCCAGGGGCCAAGCTCTGAGTGCTGTGACCTCCCAGGTGAACCCAGGAGCATTTCCCAGTCCATGTGTGCAAGGAAATGTGGCCACTGAGGATGGGGTTCAGCAGAGAGGGTTGGATTGGGACCCGCTGTCTCCAGCTGGAGGAGGCTTTCAGCCTACAAACCTGTAGGACAGGGGTTTACCCGCAGGCTCTGGCAGCTGAAGGGGGAAAAGAAATCTAGAGAGAAACAAAGTTCAGTCCCTGTGCAGCCCCAGCTCTTCCCTGGATGCAAGGAGAGAGCCCCTGCCCTCCAAACAGCCCCCGGCAAAGCAGGCGAACCTCAAAGAGGAAAAGACACTGGGATGTTTGAGCTGGGATGCTGCTTTTCCCACCCTCCCCTTTTATTAGCAAAAAGCTCCTTTGTGTCCCAGCATGTCCCCCATCCCAGTGGCCGTCCCAGCCTGACCTGGGGTGGGTTTTAGCCAGGAAGCTCTGTAAAAGGCAGTCTGTTGCTCCTGCCTGCGCTTTGCCCCATGCCAGCTCAGCCCCCGGCTCCACAACAGCTGGCAAGTTCCTGACCTGCAGCAAACAAGAGGTTGGGAGCTCCTGGTGCTGCTCTGCTCCATGCTTAAAACCCGTGGGATGCGGAAAGCCTCCATGAAAGTCCTTGGGAAGAGCCACAGCAGCTCCAGAGCAGGGCTGAATGGGACCTGCCATCCCAGCATAGCCCCCCCCGCCCAAGCCCCCCAGGAGCTAAAACACAACCAGGGTCTACCTCTCCTGCAGCCCACAGAGCTGGGAAGAACAGTGTCAAGCAAGCAGGGGCTTGCCCAAGCCCCTGGATCTGGGTGTAATTAAGGAATAAGCTAATTGCAGAACTGAAGTCAGGTGATGTGCTTTTGCATGTGCCAGTGTGAGGGACACGGTGTCTGGGAATCCTGGGGACTCGCTCCTGCCTTCATATCCTCACTGCCACTGTCACTTGTGCCAGGCAGACCGATGAGCGAGTGAGGATCTGCTGGATTAGGGAGAAGGACAGAAGGAAGGGGACTGTCCCAGTCTTCCCCGTGAGCACTGGTGGGAGCCAACAGGGTGACGGGACAGGGTTGGGGGAAGGGGTCTTCCTCACCCCACTGGGAGCCTTGGAAGCACCAGGGAATCACCTGTGTGACTAATTGCCCTGGAAGGCTCAAATCCATCACTTACACCCTTTCTCCAGTCTGCTCCTGGAGTGGCTCTTTGTGCCCTCCCCAGCACCACAGTCGTGTCCCTCTCCCTTTTCCGTGCAGGTATTTGGCCATTCGATACCCCCTGCACTCGAGGGAGCTGCGGACACCCAGGAACGCCCTCATGGCCATCTGCTTCATCTGGGGGCTGTCCTTCATCTTCTCAGGCCCTTACCTCAGCTACTACCAGGAGTTCCAGTTGGCCAATCTGACCGTTTGCCACCCCATCTGGGAGATCTCCCAGCGCAAGGTCATGGACATCTGCACCTTCATCTTCAGCTACATCATCCCAGTGCTGATCCTGAGCCTCACTTACGTGCGGACTATTCGCTACCTGTGGAAGTCCGTGGACCCCCTCCAAGACATGTCAGAGTCCAAGAAGGCCAAGCGAAAGGTCACCAGGATGATCATCATTGTAGCTGTCCTGTTCTGCCTTTGTTGGCTGCCCCATCACCTGGTCATCCTCTATGTCTGGTTCGGGTACTTCCCCCTCAATCACGTTACGTACGTGCTTCGCATCCTCTCACATCTCATCTCCTACGCCAACTCCTGCGTGAACCCCATCGTCTACGCCCTGGTCTCCAAACACTTCCGCAAGGGCTTCAAGAAGATCTTCATCTGCCTCTTGCACAAGAAGGCAGCCAACAAGGTGCACGTGGCCCAAGCGACGAACACCGTCAGCACGCTGGAGGCAGAGCTCAGCGAGGTGACCCATGTCACTGAAGCCCTGCCTGGTCGCTCCTCCCTGTGCTGTAAGGTGCCAGCCCAGCCCTGGGGGGAGGCAGAGCCAGTGGGACATCAGCAGAAAGTGGATGGCTCCTTCATCACCTTCAACCTTACTTAGCAGAGCTCCTTCTCGCCCCTTGGCTTTGCAGTCTCCCGCAGCATCGCAGGCCTGGGGTTGGGGAACGTTTTTGGTTAAAATGCATCAGATCATACCCTTTGTCATTCAAATGCACCCAGCTATCACCTGTCCCTCTGTCACGGAAGGACTTACACCCTGCCGCACCTACACCCGGAGCCTACTGAAAGTTCTGGTCCCTCCAACCAATGCAGCATCTGGCTGGAGTTACTGGGGTGCACTTTTGGGGATGTTTGGGAAGTCTTAGCTTGTCTGTGTCCCAGTTCAGGAGCAGCGTCCCAGGGCAGCTCTGGCCACAGCCACATGTGCACAAACCCGGCTCAGGTAGGAAAATCCATGAGAGAAGCATAGCAATCAGGAGATAATACTGGCACAGCTGGTGCTGGCCAGGCTTTCATGTCTCCCTGGGGCTCATGGTTTGGGGAAGGTTTCCCTGAGATGCAGCCTGGCTGGAAGCAGCATCCGTAGCTGAGATGAGCACCATAGCCTGAGAACGGGACTGCAGAGAGCACAGGGCACCGCCTTGTGCTGCAGACCATCGCTCATCCCTGCCATTTCGGTGCGTGCGGAGCATCCGGAGGCTGTTTGCCAGGGGAGCGCAGCCCTGGCCCCACAGAGGAGGTTGCACTGCCAAGGGAAGCGGAGTGGGACATCAGTGGGCCAGCGCTGGGGGAGGATTTTGATCCTTTCAGACAGCTGGGGCACGGCTTAGCGCCTCAGCCCAGCCTTGTGGAGCAGAGCGGAGCGGAGCACTGGCATTGCTTTCCTGTGGCTGTGCCGGGGGAGCTCAGCCAGCCGGGGAAGCCGCAATTAGACCCTCCATCCCACATCCCGTGTCCTGCTCCCTTGAGCACCCCGTGGTTGACAGCAGAGGAGGGGTGGGTGCTAGAGGGGTGGTGGGACCCGCTGGTGCAAGGGAGACTGTGGGCAGTGGAGGGGTGGGTTACACTGAGCATGTCCATCAAGGAGGCACCACCACAGTGTGAGGAACGGCACCGCGCTCCCCTTACCGCAGCTGTACCCACGCACGAGGGGCTGACATGTCTCACACGTCCCCCACTCTTAACGCTGCGAAGGCTCCAGGAGCGGCTGAGGTCTGCGACCACCAGCAGCCCCAGGCTCTAAATAAAGACCCGTTGTGTTCTGTGCCACGAGAGCATCGCTGGAGTAGGATCAATTAACGCTTTTGAAAACACTGCAGCAGACCAGAGCCCGAGGAGGTGATGAACGCGCACAGGAGCCGGGACAGGCTGGGCTGAGCATCCCCGCGGTGCCCTGACAGCACCAAGCACCCGCGAAGATCAGGTCTCCATAAATTGCTATCACAGAGGGTACAAATCTTTCTGCACAGGTTTCCCCCCTTGTGACATCCCCGTGGCAGGACTGGGAATGGGATGCAGGAGGCTATTCCTGGCTCTCCCTGGGGTTCTGCTCCAGCTCCAGGTCCCGATGCAGCCCTGCCCTGCACCGCGCTGCCCTCCACCCCTCCCCAGTGCTTGGCCTTTCTTCCCGGGAAGCTTTTGGCTGCCAAACATTTGTTTTTCCCTGCTGAGTGTTATTATAACCAGATCTTCCTGTCCCCACACAGAGGGCCATAAATTGGCCACTGCCTCATATCAATAACCATTATATTTAGTCTAGAGCTGCTCACAGCATAAATCACAGAAAGCGGGCGTATAAACAGCTCCATTACTTATATCTGCATTTATTTCCCCTGCTCAACCCTTCCCAGTCAGGGAAAACAGGGAATCAGCCACGCAAACACAGCTAAAAGCCTTATCTTCCTCCTGCCCTTATCCACCTCTCCTCAGAGAGCTGATGGATCTGGTTCCAATGGATCCTCCCGACACCGAGGGGTTCAACGCCCTCTCCCAGACACAGTGATCTGCTTGTCCTGGGGACCGAGACAGTGTCCCACCACCTCTGCACTCCTCAAAGACAGAGGTCTGTGGGCTGGCATGGCTTGGGGGTGCAGTGTCCCTTGTCCCCTTGGTGCCATTGCAGAGGAGACGCTGCCCCTGCTGCCCCTCCATCTCCCCCCCCCCCCCCCCCCCAACCTCGTCTCCTTTCACGCTTGGCTGCAACACAGATCTCGACCTGAGATGCCACGGGGCACCACCACGGTGACAGTGCCCAGGTCACGCTGCAGGAAGCCCCCACGATGCCAGTGTTCACTTTCAAGCCCCGGTTGTTCCCCTTCATGCAGGGCTGAGTTCCCAGTAAGGACAGGAGTTGCTTCTAAGTTCATCTTTTTATAGCATTCACAAGAAAATAAAAATAACCGACTCACAGATGTACACGCCAGCCAGCAAACCTCAATCCATGCGTTGTGCCCTGGTGAGGGGCTCAAAATCCACCCAGAAAGAGCCCTGGGAGGGGTGAGGGAAATGAAGTGGGCTGGTACCTGGGTATCTCATCTCACCATGGGGTGTCAGGGGGAAGGACCCGGAGGAGCAGCGAACCCCTGGGGCTGTACCGGGGCTGCTGCTACTCCGTGACCCAGCACACAGTGCCCGGCCCTGGGGGACCCGTGGGGAGCAGGACTAGGCAGAAGGAGGGCAGTGGCTGCGCCCCGAACTCCTTGCCCAGCCCCGGGGACACTCCTGGTGCCACCTCTGAGCCAGCCGTGGGAAAAGCCGGGGCCACAGCACGGCCACCCACCTCTTAAAGCCCCCGTGCCACGCTGTTCCAGGGCTGAGGGATGACTCCGAGCAGCAAGGCTGGGTCTCTGGGGACGGGTCATTCTCACAGCCATGCTGGATCCTTTGGCAGCAGCATGGCCAGCACGAAACAGCCGAGGAGGAGGGAGACGACTCTGATGGGTGGCTCTGACCCCGGGTGACAGCCTCTGGCTGTGCAGGCAGTGAATCCCGCAGTCCCACGCTGGTGAAAGCAGGTTCACAACAACCGACGGGAGAAAAGTGCTGGATTACCGTGGATTTTGTAAACTCAGTTTGTTTCCCAGGTATTGCATTGCATGGGAAAGGAGGCTCAAAAAAGCAACAGCAGCTTAGAGCCATGACTATGAGCCAGAGGAGGAAAGGGGACAGGTCACCTCCTCACAACAGCTCATCAAAACCACGCACGTTTGCAACAACATCACTGCTCACCGCTCCCTCTCGGCTCAGCTTTGCCGCAGGCAGCTGCTCGATTTGCAGCTTTGGGTCTTTTTGAGGAGCCCAAACATCGCTGTAACACTGGCACTGCACCTCAGTCCTGCCTCCAGCACCCCCTGGAGCACCCCTCCAAGACAGACCACGGCTCACACGACTGCTCTAACCCTCACGCGGGAGCAGCAAGGCTCTGTTTGATGTTTGCGAGGTCCAGGCTTTTGCGGCTCTCTGCAACATGACACATCCAAGCCATCCTCTTCTCATGGATCCTCACCCATCCATCGATATTTGTTAGTTTGCAGGCAGAAAGAGTGAAGACCGTGCCAGCTGCTGGATTATTACACCGTTTACAGGATGCTACAGAAATAGAGGAAAAGGTAAAAAGCACCTCTGCAGCTTATCTGCCACTGCCTCTGCTCGTCTGAGGATGAAACCATCACCCTCCCGCCTAGCCTGTGCCTCGATGAGCCCTTCAAGGGCAAGCACAAGGTTTTGCTACCAACACAAAACCACAACGGGAAGCGATGTGCTCCCCAAACGACAGAGACTATCAGGCCCAGATGGAAAAGGCAAGAACAGCGTGACCTGCCGCTGCTCAGCACCCTCCCGGCTGGGTGGGACGGGCTCCTGGGGTGTCCCCTTGGGAGGTTTTATTTTAAACACCATTGTAAGTCCCCGTGTTCCAGTTAAAGTTTAATAAAAGCAGATTGAACTGGGAGTGGAAAATAAATAGCCCAGCTCCCATCAAGCCCAACAACGGGCAGAGACACGAGGGGCACTGGGCTGAAACTTTGGGATAGCGCGAGCTGTCCTGCACACGGATTTATCACCGGGGTTGAAGAAGTTATTTTGGTTCGTGATTTGTTTTGTTTTCAAACACTTAATCTGCCAAATTTCCTCCGCAGTACGAGGCAGCCAAGGGAGGGGTGGGGGCTGAGGCTTTGGAGCCCCCTGCCCTCATCTCTGCCGTACGTGGCTCCCAGCTGCGAACTGCAGCAGCGGCCCTGGGTGGCTGCAGGGACCCCGGAGCTGGTCCCCGTCCCAGTGAGGTTTGACAAACCCCTTTCGCTGCCCCAAAATATTGGTCAGTGCCAACAAAGCCACGAGTGCAGGTAGCACAGCCAGACCCAGGCGTGTCCCCCCAGCTTGGCCCACTGCAGCAAATAAAAAAAATGGAGAAATGGGGCTCCAGCCCCAAAACCCCAGGAATGAGAGACACGTCCTCCAGCCTGTCTCCAGCGAGGGGAGGGTGCTAAACCCTGCAAGGGGCTTGGAGGAAGCAAAGGGGGAGGCAGAGGGGGTTCAGCCCCAATGCTGGGGGGCAGCCCTGGGTGGGATTCGTGGCCCTTCCTGCAGTCTCAGCATCGCTCACGGCTCCGCACTCAGCTTTTGGCGGGGGCATGAAGTGCCCAACCGTGCGAGTGTCGGACGGTGCTGGCTGCCATCACCGCTCTTAATTAACATGTTGCAAAGACATTCCTTACCATAAAAAGCCAAGGAGCCTGCGGAGCCGTTCCCCAGCGCTGCGCAGCATCCGACAACTCGGACACTCGAGGTCAGCCTGGAGAGGGTGAGCGGCTCCCCCCGCTCCCACCCCGAGGAAGGGGAGGCTCCGGCCGGAGCAGGTTTGGCTGCCACAGCGTCTGCTCAGCAGGGCCAGGAGCCCGTCCACCTCCCAGCGTTCATTCCCTATGCAGGGCAGAGGCAGGGGGTGTGGGAAGGGTTAGAGCCAGAGCAAGTGAGAGGCTGGATTTAGGAAACAGGGATGAGGTGGTCCCATTTTCCCTTTATCTCAGGGCAAACGAGAGTCAAGGACTCCCACCCAAGAGCCATACACCTGGGACCAGTGAAAGTCATCTCCTCGCCCTGGTACTCACCACCTCCAGCTCCTCCTCACTGCACAGCTGCCACCAAGGCAGGCTCTCAGCCTCCAGCAGCCTCACACTCCTCTTCCTTCCTCCTTCCAGATGTGGCCAGGGCATCCCTGGGGTAGAAAACAACCCAGCCAACTTCTGATGCCAGTAACAGAGAGACCAGGAGGGAGCAGGACATTTCACATTCCGTTCTCTGACTGCATCTCCTCACCTGTGAGCTGAGCCAGACCAGCTCCTCACCAGCCCCACACTGGTGCAGCTTTCCTGGGAAAACGGGCTGACAGCAAAGCCCAGAAATGCCTCTTTCAGTGTAGGTCATGCAGGGGTGTTCCTAAAGTCTCCAGAGACCATGATGTGGTCTCATCCCACACCCTAAAGGATCTCCTGCATTTTCTTTGGGCTCTGGTAAGCACAAGAGCATCAGCACAGGCAGAATACCAGCTCCCAGGCTAAAGCTCAGATGCTCCGGAAAGGCTGCAGGCAAAGCTCCCCCCTTCCCTCCCCCAGCTTTGCCTGCAGCCGTTCCAGGTGAAGCACCTCGCCCTGGGATCAGCTGCAATAAAACATGTTTTACAGCCTCAGCCTGAGCACGACAAGTTCCACGCACTCTCCAGGAGAAAAAATTCACATCAGACCTCTGCTGTGGCAGAAACAGATCCAGAAAGATAGAATCCAGCTCCTTCTGGTGAACATCAGCAGGCTTGACAGCGCACGTAATGCAAGCCAGCAGTGCTTTGCTTATGCTTAAAACCCACTCTGTCCAGTGCCAGCCAGCCTTCAAGAGATCTTGGAGCTGGCAGAGGGAAAAAAAATCTAGCCCTAAGTCTCAGGTTTCCTCAAGCATTTGAGATCCGTGAGCAGGATGGAAGGTCCCTGCCAGGGAGGGCTCTCGGGTGGGTACTGCGAGCCTGCATGGCCAGATGTGCCAAAAGCAGCTGGGCAGGTGTGATCAAGGTTTGAACCTACACAGTGGTCCAGCTCTGGGCTAGACAAGCCTGTCAAATCCACTGGTTTTCAGGCATTTGCTACACCACTGAGAGCAGCTGGTGTTTTAGACCACTCTCAGGTCCACGCTGAGGAGGAGGAGATCAGGGGTTCAGAAAGGCCAGGAGCTACCTGAAACAACAGCTGCTGTCTGCAGTGGCAGCAGCACGGGCAAGTGGCTGGGTCTGCCACAGCAGGACCTGTGTTCTCGTCCAGGCTCTAATGTCCACCTCCCCTGCGACATGGGGTGAGATGGGTCACCTCTCTGCCCTTAGCCATTGGCCTCTCTTATCCACTGGCACCGTAACCACCTGGGGCAGTCCCTTCCCGGGATGTGCAGCCCTGATTTTCCCAGGGAACAGCCCACCTTGTAGCAGTGACACTCACCCAGCAGCGCAGCCTCCCCTGTTCGGATAAAAGGCAGAGTTGGTGGATGCACACAGCAGAAGGGTTAAAACACAGCTCTCCACCTTTCTGCCATCTGTTCTCACCCCTCCATTTCGTGCCGAGGTCTGCATTGTCTGCTCCACCTCCCCACACTGCAGTGCCCTGGACAGTGACACAACAGCTCTCCCACTGCTGGGCTAATTAGACACCAGCATTCATTCACTCCGGTAAACAGCCTCAGGTGAATAATGGATTTGCTCCAAATTGCAAAGTAGCAGCTATTGTGAGAGCTCCAAGCTCTACAGAAACCCTGTATTTCGAGTGTTACCATCGGCAAATAACAGAGAAGATCCCACAATAGCAGCAGGAGTGAGCGAGGTGAGAGCAGGAGGTGCCTGGCCAAAGACCACAGAAACAACATACGTGCTGCAAAGCTCCGAAGGCCTTGGAGCACAGGTGGAAGAGTCCAGCTCCTGTGTCGAAGCCCGTCAGTACCACTCCAAGGCACACGAGAGAGTTTCTCTTGCTTCTCACATGATGCCATGGGTTAAATGAAGGGAATGGACTTGGATGCTTGCAGGAAAGATGCAGCAGGCTTAAGACAGGAGACAAACAGGGATGGGAACAAGGTGCTCTGCAGAAATCAGTACTAGGACACTTCTACGCATACCCTGCCTTCAGTGAAGAGAGCAGCAACCAGCCAGGACATGATGGAGCTCCCTCTGGTTCTCACGGCTCTGTTATGACTCCAGCCTGTCATTATCCATTTCGCCATTGCCTCACGCAGGACAGAGAACCACTACCGGGATAGCTCATGAAGCTTCAGGGTGAAAAAACAATTAAAATCCCTTGTACATAACAACTGCAGGCCTGCCAGGCACCACACCACAGAATCGGCACCCTGCCCAATCACTGATTAACAGTTAAGAGTAACAATGGGAAAATCCTTTGGGATCCTATGGAACTGATTCCCAAAACCCATCAGGGAAGTACACAGCACCATTTGGAGCTTACAGGCCTCCTGCCCTTAACAAAAGGACAGTATCCATAAAGTTTTTTCATTTCTTTTTAACACACTCACCATGTCTGCTGCACATCAAAGCATTAACATTTATACCCAGACCTGAAGATGCACAGACATAAGAGCCCACACAGCAGCCTTTGTTTCGGATCCAAAGAAGGCAGCAAAGACAACCAGGAGGTAGTGTTTCCACAGGTTTATAAATCTGATAAATACAAGCATAACACCCTGCCCACCACAACGGGGCAGGGGAGAAGGGAAGGGAGTCCCAAAGGTTGCTGAGAGAGCGCTGACTTGTACTTGTCAGCTGGGGATTTATGCTGATGTGTCAAACAGCTTCTCGATCATCTCCCCCACCTGGTCAACGTGGTATTTGATGTACTTCTCAGGGTTCTTGGTGAAGGGCACGTTGCCGTATCTGCAAAGGAAGACAAACCCTGGGTGATGAACGACTGGAACACAGCAAAGAGACCCACTGGCCCCTCCTCTGTCACAAATCAGCTCCACCCCAGCACATCCCATGTCAATCTGACAGGGTATCTTGTAGGGAGCAAGTGACCTGGTCACAACTGGTCTCCTGAGTTTTACATGAATAGTCCAGGGTAGCTCAGAGCTTTGTGCCAGCTAGAACATCCGCACTCACCCTGATCAAGCAATCGGGGTGACAGCAGATGTTCGCAACTCTGTCCTCACAGAGTTCAGCTTGGGGATGTTTCAGTGTGCGAGATAGACAAGCTAAGACAGGACAGTAGAAAAGTGCCTCAACTTGGGCTACTCTAGTCCCCAAAGAGCTCAGTAAATCGCAAGAAGAGAGGACAATGTCGGAAGAGGTTGTCACCTGTTCAAGAAGGCACCATAGGTATCTCTCACAATGTTTTTCTGTGCCTGACGGATTTTGTCCCGTTGCTCCATGTCTGGGATTGCCCAGGCCTTCTGGATCTTGCATAACTCCTCCAGCCCGTCATTAAAACCCTGTCCAAAGTAAAACTCAGTGAGTGTCCTGTCTGCAATCACGTCCCTCTACTGAGTTTGATGTTCTTCTCCTCCACTGCTGATCACCAACAGAGAGGTCTCTTCCTTAGGCAGATCTTTGGTCTGACTGTCTGTCCCAATCAACTAGGGGATGTTCTTATGCCATCTAACACCTCCTTACCTTGAACCGTTCCTTTATCATCTGTCTCTCCTTATCCTTGAGCTGCAACAAGGAGGGAAAGGATTTTATTTCATCTCCAGAAATAAATTTCCAACATCAGTGTTTGCCCACAACTCTCCCCGCAACCTAAGTAATATCCTACCTACATGGCTCGAATTCCCTCTCCCAAAGCAGGGAGGAGAGAAAGCTGCAGTGAGCAGCACATCCTACATTCAGCAATTGGCTTTCATCTAAAGTAGGTTTAACAAGGGTAATTTTCAGCCAGAACAGACATAAAAATAGACTTCTTTATGCTTTCAGTCCTTTCTAAGAGAAGGTCTCAGAGTTTTGCAAATCCAAAATACAAGCATCTGCTCAGGTGAACATGTAAGAACGGAGGCAGAGATTAAAAGACTTGTATGAATCTGGGGCAGGGGAGATTTGAAGGCAGTGTTGCTTTCCACCTTGTCCCAGCCACAGCTTTCACTCCGCAGAACAACACTGGCACGAGATATAAAGGCAGCTTCTGGGAATTTTTTTCATATGACAAGGAAGGAAATGTTTCTGGCAATTTCTATCATCTCAAAACCATCCTTGCCCATCCTCTCACCTTCACTCCTGGTTGAAATACAGGCAGGTTTCTCTCTGAGATGTACTCTGTCACCTTCAACCAGCTGCATTTGAAATGAGATAGGAAGAAGGCAAAGAGAAGGAGTCACTCACGTCTCACCAGAACATCTATGTCTTCACTTACGACCCAAAGGCCACCCCAGACAGTACACACCCCAAAACTTTCACCAGTGACCCCTTGCCAAATTAGATTTATTACTGGGAAACCAAAATACTTGGCTTTGGTTTTAGACAAGCTTCTGTTTTAGGCTAATCTCTCCCATTGCTCCAGCAGCATTGGCTCCCAAGGAGCTCTCAAGCTGACAAAACAAAGGGAAGAGCGGAGGATGTCACCTGACCTGCGCTGGTAGGTCTGGATCTGCTGTTCAATGAGCTCTCGGTAAGACCTCTCGGCTGTCTTCTGGGTCACGGCTACCAACTGGATCAGCTCAGACCTGAAAGAATGGAAAACCTGAGGAAGCACATGAGCCAGCTGCTTTCAGGGCTGCAGGCAGGACAGCAACATTTCAAGCCCCTGTCAACAAGATCTTTTATGCCCTTCACAATAAAAAGGACCTTGAAATGCACAAACTAGGAGACAGAAGCTTCTCCAAGTTACTTTCCAAAGCCATGCCCTCAGTCTTCCCGAGATCAAAGGATTCTCTACAACCTAAGGCATCTCTGATGCTTTTATCTTCCACTCATGTAATGCGACGTTAGTGCAAAGCTTTCAAAAGGGCAGTTTCAAGAATGGAAGGAAAAGCAGAGATGAGGCAGGCCAACAAGTAAATGCACTCAATGCAGAGCTCTGCTCCAAAACCATGCTTAGAATCAGCCTGGACTTTAGGGAGATTTACTCGGATACACACTTACTTTTCCAGAGATTTCAGAATGTAGTTGTAGTTATTGTGCAGAAAAATGGCACTCAAAGCTGGGTCTTCATAAACTTTGGATTTACTAAGAAGGTTAAGCTGCAAGTTGCCCAGCACTTTGCCTTAAAGAGGGAAAAAACAGAAAAACAAAAAGTTTTGCTCTGAAACTTCTCATGACCGACAATCCAAACTGAGTGTCACTGTGGGCCCACAGCACAGCCCAACTGCCTGTACGGACAAGGGTACAATCACATGGACTTAACAATCTCACAAGCCTCAGGCAGATCTTTCCTCAAAAAGTCACCAAAACCTCCCTTGTGAACTAACACCTTTGTTGCAGCTGGCAGTAGTTGCATTCTGTGTTCAGAATAAGTCCCAGGAACAGGACGGGTGATCAGACTCAGCCTGACCATGACGCAGGCTCAGGCCTCAAAGAAGCTGACGGACCTGACCCCCATGGTAACCCACCATCACAAGGTAGAACTGCAAACTCATCTCCCTATCTTACTGTTAAATGCAGGAACAAGATTTTACAGAGCCCCTTTGGGGGCTGGGAGCTTCTGTGGGGTTGAAGGTGCAAAGCACTGGGTGGGAGTGGTTTGAGGCAACTTGATGACAAAAGCTCTGCAGCACAGTGAGCTGCTGCAGTGTGCTTTGTGCTGTCTAACTGAAACAGTCTGAAACTCCCAGTTCCACCTTTTCATCCATCCCTCCCATCAGACTCCAGCTCAAACGTGGAAAGATCACATGGAGTAAGAGAGATAGCCTGGGCTCCACAACCAAGAACGCGCCAAGTGAAGGCCAGCTGATGAGGCAGAATGGGAAGGTGTGCAGAGTACTCACAGATGTAGGTGCTCAGCAGGCGCCTGTTGAACTCTGAACTGTAACTACTAGCTGAAGAGCTGGTTTCTGAAAGGAAAAGAATCTTAGGCCAGTTAACACGCCATGGGGAAGGGCGGGGGGGGTGTGTGGTCAGCCTGCCTCTATTCAAACAAGCCTCGTCCCTGTTGCTATGGAATTAGTGCAGAGCTCCTGTTCACAGAGAAATTAGCTCCCTGCTTCAGTGCTGACTGTCAGTGGCTTATCCAGGGTGAGGGTGGAAAAGTTCTGCACCCCTCAATCATTGTATCTGCATCAAGGGCTGAGGGCTGAACAGCCTGGCAGAAATCTCTCCCTTCCTTCCTAACGCTCAGAGGACACCCACTTGATCAGAAATTCTGCCATTAAACACATCCTCCCCATCCTTCCCCCACCACCTGAAAAGGGTTTGCAAGCACTAGAAATTTGCAATCAGAGAACAAATGAGCTGGAGCCGTTAACAGCAGGCACACAACAGTAACTGAAACAAGCAGAAGGGCTCGGGAAAGTTTCCGCCATCCCCATGGCTGCTGATAGGGCCTGCTTGGCTCTGCACGAGGGACTGCACCAGCACAGGAGCCCGCCCTTGCAAGCAACGGCTCTGGGCTGGCACATGTTCCTCTGTCCGTGCATGAGAGAGAGATGGCTTTCTGCCCTCAAGGGCTTGTGGGCATGGGTCCCACAGGACACGTGGGGTAGCTATCTCCTCCTCCTCCCACCAGAGAGTTTGGCAGCCAAGCCTAGCTCCGGTGGTCCAAGTTCATAAGCATGGGAAAGGCCTCGAGGCTCCTGTTGCTGGGAGCTGGACAATAAGGAGCCGAGTGCACATGGGATAAAGCATGATACCAGCTGGGCCAATTTGCTACCTGTGCCAAAGAGATTCAGTGCCATGAGAATGTCTTTAGCCTGTTTCAGCTCATGTGGCATCCCTCATTGTCTGCTGGTGACAAGCCCTCCCTATTCTCTTCAGCCCACTGGCAAGAGTTACTTACCCTCCCCTTTTTCCCCTTTTCAATTATGTGTTAACTTATTTACCACTCCTGAAGAATAAAGAATTAACATACATCACCAGAGTCCAAGGCAATATGAACAGGTACGTGTGGGTAAGTCTGCTTACCTCTGGGATCTAAAGGAATATTGTATGTGTCCCCAAGAACTACAAAGATTAGGCAGAGCAGAGAGAAAAGGGGAGGGAGGAGAGAGAAAAAGAAATGCAAAGTGCAAAAAGACAGGTTAGAGACCACCATCCCTTTGAGAACAAAGCAGATATTAACACAGAGCAGCCACAGACAGCTACACAAGTCAGCAGGCAGAAGTGCCTCCAAGGCCACAAAGAGAGCTGGAGATCACTGAGGAAAGGCAGCATCTGACCTCCTTCCCCTCCTAGAGACATTGTTTGTATTGTCCTTGTTTGTTTTTAGCAAGAAATCTCATTCCACATCAGTTCAAACCCACTTTCAAGGCAAAGGAAAGCTTTCCTTCATGCCAGCAGGAGTTCACTGGTTCTTGAAATGAACTGCACAGCCCATACAACCTTCCCAAGAGCCTGAGCAAAGCCACTCTGCACTTTAGCATCCCTGCATGGCTATACAGAGCCCTACAGAGCAGCTCAGTGGCCAAGAGCAAGGGATTGGCATCACTGTATTTAAATGATCAACTTTGTTTTTGCTTCCACTTGAGGCAAACGTCACAGAAAAAACTGCATGTACTTCCCACCACTTGGGATCACTGTGGGAGTTATCTAACCCAACTCCAGACACTCACACCTGAGCTGGAAACTGGGAGCTGTCATTAGAGAGGCACCCTTGGGGACAAGTCACCACTCTAAAGCAGATGCCTCTGTTTGCAGAAGCAACACCCCTCCTAAAACTCCACTGACATAATCACCCCTGATGTGATGATGCTTATTCCAGGGTAGTGTCAGGCCCACAGCTGGACAAGAACCACAACTTGACCAACATTCAGTAAAGTGTCACTCAGAACGAGAACAGCTCTGCCCTTCATGGGTGCCCAGGTGTAGCTTTTGGAGCAGGTGACAGAGCTGTTTCTGCACAAGAACAACACCGGCAAAATGCAGGGAGCATCTGACAGCAGATAGTCCCTAAGGCCTGGCTGCAGACAGACAGAACAGGACTTACGATACTTGGATTATGGGTCATCTCATGCATGGCTCTGAGGTTCCACACACCAGCCCAAGTTACCAGATCTGTGATAACGACACTGACTTTAAGCTTTCTCAAGCTGTCTTTACACAGCAGGATCCCTCTATACCTGATGGGACAACCAGTCACAATTAAAAAGGAAATGGCTTGTGTGTCATGGATACGGTCGTGTTTTGTTATATGACCAATACAAAAATAAAAAAGTCTGTGCTACCATTTGAATCAGCTCCTATAACAGATCTCTACTGCATGACAACATGTCAAGACTTTGAAACAACAGTATTGACATCATCATTCAGGAAAGGGCATGGGAAACAGTTGGTTTCTCCAAGAAAAAAACCCTCATACTACCTCTTTGGCGAAGGAGCAAGAGTCAAGGCTTGGGAGGCTCTGGGCATGCTGAGCTTGCAAGTGGAGAGGGCACAAGGCCGTGGCTAGAGGAGATGTGGCAAGAAGCAGAGACACCCTAGCTTGAGTTAATTTAGAACTGGCAGAATTTTCCAAGCAGGAATGCAGATAAAAGTCTGGAGTCAGCTGTAAGCAGCTTCCCCCTTCCTCTGCTCCTAACAGGCTCACTCCTCGGGTCCCTGCGCCCCCTGAATCTCCAGTTCTCCACCTCCAGCCTGCTCTATTCCAAGCTACTTGAAAGCATGAGCTATGCCAAGGCCATGCCAAGGCCAAGGGCTCACTAGAGAGCTGGGAGCTGCTGCTCTGCCACTCTGACACGCGGCAGCATCCCGTTACTCGAGGTAGCAACTCTCAGCTTCTGATCCATGTATTTCTTTCTGGAACTAGTCTCTTTAGCATCCTGGAGAGCAGAGCTAAAACTTGTCTCTCTGTCAGGGCATGTGGCACACAAACAGCTCAGGAGTCCCAGCTTGACCATGGCTAGGTGCTGAGGAGAATATTCTTGCTGCTGCTGTTATACTCTGACCAAAGATGTGGCAGAGAAAGGCAGCAATGGATCAACACACAGCCTAACTAAAGCTAACTCAGCTGGACCAACCATCTTCACTCCAGTACAGTCACAGAGGACCAGTCAAGTGTCTGATCTGAAGCTAAACGATTAAGGAATCCTCTCTTGATACCACAGAGCACATCAGTAATAAACACCATCCAAAGACAGTCTGATAGGAGCAAGTGTGGAAGGCCAGCAGGTAAATTCTCTGCATCCCTTGGAGTTCTCCAGATAATCAACTATGTGGTCATGGCAGATTGGAGGACAAGACAAACCACAGGGTGAAGGACAGGAGGAGAACAAGCTCACAGTGCATGTTGAGGTTTGATCTTTTTAGGGAAGATGTCTAGACAATTTTGGAAAGGAACTGCATGCCCAAACAAGTCCCATGCATGTACATACCTTGCGATGCCAGCATGGCACCCGCCGTCTCCTGGAAATCCAACAATTGCTGTAGGAAAAGGATGGCCTGGAAGCAAGGGAGGGAAGTTATGAGCAACCGATGTTGCTATTAAGGATCGTGAAGCACCACTTGTCCCCCACACTTAAAAGCCTTCAGGAAACAAACCACTACTCTCCTCTGAGTTGCTGGGTTGTACCCACACAGTCACACCACGTTTTAGCAAGTGTGACTCACTAATCTCTCCGTGGAAGCCAATCAACTGCCCTTCCCATACAGAGACAGCTTAACGTAAGAAATTTCCCTACTGCTATTGCCACAACCTCTTCAGAAGCTGTTTTTAACAAAGGATGGCTGAAATCATCATCACATACGTTGCTGGTGAGTTCATGAACTGTCCCATCTTTTGGCATGTTATATTCCTTGTCCGGATCATTCTAAGAGAGAGACATAAGGCGAGCACGTAAGGAAGTTGAAGGCATCTACAATAGAATTGCTCCTGCAAGCGAGCTGTAAGCTTGTTTACCCAGCCTCTCTCAACATCCTCAGACCCAGCTCTTGCAGTGCCATCTCCTGGTGCCCAGAAACCACAGCTCCTGTGCACTGGCAGCTCAGAATCAGAGGTTTGTTCAGCATGCGACCATCAAAAGTTCAGCTCACCTACTGGGCAGCGCATTCACCAAGCCTGCCTTACACAGCGATAGTTTAATCCAAGTCCTCCAAAACTTTAGGTCAATAATCTTCCTTTCTTTTTAAATAGGATTGAATTCTGAGATTGACTTGATATCTGCAGAGGCCTAGAAGCTCATGTCAAATTATTTGTGGTATGCCTGTTAAGGGTCTTAGACAGAGGACTCCATATTTGAAATTGGCACCAAGCATTTGGTATTTGCAGCTGACTGTCCAAAGTGATCCAGCAAGCTCCGGTTTTAGAGTGAGAAACTACATGGTCTCATGGAAAGCAGAAAGCTAAACTAGGGGTTCTGCTCAGAAAATCTCTCTTCCAAGCCTGCTGGTCTTGCTAGAGAGAACATTGAAGAGAATCCTACCTTAATGTTGTCTGCAAACTCTTCCAGTGCCTTCGCACCAGTGGTCTCCATGGAAGTGATCAGCCCTGGCAGTTTGTTCTTAGTGCCTGCTGCAGTTCCCTGGAATAGTTCCATAACGGATCAGAAAAGGAACACGAACAGCATCTGAACTTTCATCCAGCACCGACTCTCCCCGATTCCCCACTCCAGCATCTCATTCTCAATTCCCCATGTGCCAGAAGAATATTTACAGCATCATCAACAATATGTGAAATCCTGCATTCTTCTGCCAGCCAGGAAGGGAAGATATTGTGACCCTAAAGGTGACCAGGACTCGCTACCTCTCATGTTTCCTCTTACACAGTACCTGATACAGGTGGTTGGCACATCACAGTTACCAGCTAGAGCAGATGGAAAGGAGCCTTGCTGAACCTGGATGCTGCATTTGATACCTGGAAAACCTTGTGGCATGGTCCAAGCAGGCTCTCCTCACAGCAACCCATCTTCCAGATGTCACTGCGCACAGACTAAACTAAGCTCAACAGTATCAGAGATGAAACACCTCAGAGGCCTTGTATACAGCAGAATGATGTAGTCGGTCCATCACCAGGTCATGACTTGAACTGAAAAGAACTGCTGCTGAGAGATGCTGAGTTGCTCGTTCAGCATCACAGAAAGGAACAAGCTGCATTTGTGACACTTCCAGTCCATGCTGGAGGACAGAAGCAGCATGGCTTTGTCCAAAGCTACTGTGATCATCTCCTTCAAAAAGTTCTCCAGACAACCCAAGCCACAGGACCCTCTCCAATCCCATCACACTCACCTGCAAGACCTGGTCAAATTCTGGCTTCATCTGCTTGAGATGCTTAAGGATGGGGAAAATTGTGAGTACAGCTGAATAGTCATGTCGGATGATGGCTTTCCGGGCAGCTGAGACAATGTTATCCCCCTCCATGATCAAGTTATCTAATGACTCCTGCAACAAAGCCAGAGTCAGAAGGAAGTAGCATGACTTTTGCTCAGGCAGCACAAGGGGCTCAATGCAGGATACTGGCATCAATAAGGATGCCAGTTTAGCTGACGGGTCATTTGCAGCACTTGGTGAGTGACTCTGAGCACATGTTGTCCAGGGCCTAAGCAGGTTTTGGTTCCCTGCACAGGTCCTGCAGGACAACCCCAGCAGCAGTGGTGCTCTTGGGCACCCACAGCAGGTGGTGGAATCCACATCCTCGCAATGAAGAGGAAGGGAATCTTCTTTGTGGATCCTTTCCAAAGGAAGCCAAGCAGAGAGGCTCAACTGACCTGGATGAGAGAATCAAAGGTCTTCTTCTGGTGGTGCTCTGGGACGATTTCTGTGAGGAGCTGGTATTCGCTCTGGGCCAGTTTGACAAAGGCACTAACACAGTGAATGTACGCATCAATCTCAATGTCGAAGACGTCATCCCTCCCTGTAAGGGGAAGATGGCTTTAAGAGAGAACAAAATTCACACTGAGCTTCCAGCAGCTCTGCTCACTCCAAGGCCTTGGTTTACACAAATAGCACAAGGTTCTTCTGGGAAAGGCAGTTCTGGCTTTGCACCCATCCTTGCGCGAGAACAAGAGTCATCTTCTCACCAAACCTGTGCCCTGGGTTTGTGCATGGGAAGCTGTGCATACCCTGCAGGAGGCATGCAAAGTCACCCGCAGTTCAGGAAACGGGCACATCAGGACACCAGTTCTTTCCGGCCTCATAACAGAAGGCAAGTTTGGAGCTCTTCTGGGATACAGACTAAATTTAATCAAGGGCTTGAACACAGAGTACTAAACTCAGGAAGGTCTGAGGTGAATTATTCAACATCTCTGCTTGTATTTTTAGAATTCCTTATCTCCATCCATCACGCAGATGAAGAACTGCCATTTTGCATCAACATTTCTGGGAAATCAAGGCTGTCCTGGAAGGCAGCCTCTTCCCACAGGCAGAAACAGAAGATGAAAAACAGGCAGATGAACATTTAAATCCTCGGAAGCAGGAATATCAGCACAGCTAGGTGAGTGATCTGCCACACAATACTGCATACAGATGGAAATATTCGAGTTCTAGTGTAGGAATGTCTCAAACAAAGATCCATCAAAGAACCTACGTGGTAGGTATGAGAAGTGCTGGTACGATACAAGGGCCTGCACCAACTCATGCCAACCACTAGCTGGATGTGTCAGCAGGACAGACACAAACGGACTTGCACCCACCTGCATTGCTCAGACCCCTGTAGTAACCACTACAAGACAGTAAGAGGCCTTCTCTAAGCTATGGGCTGCTGCTTCTCTCCTCCCAGCAACATCTGCAACTTTTGATGGAGAAAGAACCAATTCTTCCCTACTCTGGACAGGTCCCTCAGGGTGATCTTTTAAAAGTTATGGTCAGCAGGGGACACACAAAGATGATGTGGTTTTACAGACTGCCTATGGTGGAGAGTGGCCCACTGTATTGCATGCCGCATGGGATCCCCTTCCTGTTTGCTTCACTTCAGCACCAAACAAGCCAGTAGCTACCTATAGGAAAGGGCCTCTCAGCATGGTGGCCACCAGTCTCTGGTTGGATAAAGTTGGGGTTCCCTGTTTGAGGGCTTGGGGTGTGTGTGATTAGTAGGAGTGAATTCTACTGAGAAGAGCCAGAGCTTCATAGCCAGAGAAGGCCCATGCTCCAGGACTGCCCACGTAGATGAACAGCCACTGGCTACAAAACTACTGTGAAACATGCTGAAAAGAAGGGATGTTAGCCAGCTTGTTATGAAGTGACAACATGGTACTTACCAGCAGCCGGCCCATGCTTGTCGCTCAGGGTATCGGAAAGGTGTTTAACTCGTAAATCATGCTCATGACCTAGTGAGATGTCAGCCGGCACAAACAGAAGGCGCAATTTATCCAGGGTGGTTACAGCATGGATGCTCACACTGGCTGGAAGCCGCTTCAAGCTTGGCTTATTTGATCTGATGGATGCTTTTTTCCCTACACAGTCCCAGGAACACTACCTGACCAAATCTCTTTGTTGGGCTATGTAGCAGTAGCAACCCTTTGAAACCTGATGAGAAGTGTGAGTCAAGTCATTTGTTGGGCCACAGGAGTCCCTTGAACCTCCTGCCATAAGTTCTGAATGGGATAGCAGGCACCAGAAGTCCAATTTGTACCCACAACCATTACAAATCCAAACTCAAAGCCCATCTCCTGCTCAGCACAAGATTTTTTTGCCCCCAAAATGAGTACTGTTATTCATCATCTGGGATTTAGTAGACTACAACGTAGGTGCTGAAGAGATCTACTTTGGATGCATGCATGGCAGGAGGCAGAAAGGTCTTACAGATGTCCTGAAGCAAGTGATCTCTTCTCCCTTATCTGGCACAACCTCTATGGGCAGAGGAGACCAGAATACAGAAGACAACCATTTAGGTAGGTCTCCACAGAGAAGATGTACAGGCATGATGCACTGAGCTTGCTGTGGTCTGACACTTCAGCATCAGGTTTGGAAAGGTCACTAGGAAACTGAATGTCTCAAAGTTCAGGCAAAAAGGAAAAAGAACAGAAACACCACAAGCAGATGTCATCAGAGCAGAGCTTCCCTTAGCCAGGTGGCTATGGTGGGTCAACTGCTTTAAGGTAACATTCCTCTTCCTCTGTACACATGTTTACGGAGACTTGGAATTCAGACACAAAATTAAGAAAAATAATTTGGCTTTCCAGCATCTCCTTGGTTCAAGGATAGCTGTACCTATCCAATGCTGTCCACCAAGCACTAGGCTAATGGAAGTCCCACCTGGAAAAGCAAGGCTGATACACAGAGGAAGTCAAGAGTGAAGTAGCTAGAGCTGTGATTACCTTCCATAGGAATGAGGTTAGAGGCCCCCTTTTTCCCATCTAGACCATGCTGAGAGTACTGTTTCAGAAGGTTCTGAGCCTTACGGATCGTGCCTGTCACCAGAGTCAGAGAGGAGAGACAAGAAGACCTAGAAAATGAGTGAAAGAAAACAAACCCAGAACACCAGCCCTCCACCAGCAAGTCACCTGGGCCCAGCAAGAGGGCGCTGGGCATCAATGAGCATGCTCAGTACAGGAACGTGAACCCCAAACTCATGTCCAAGTGTGCAGATACAATGGCATTTCCAGATTGTTTCCCAGCCTTGAGGGTGGGGGCAGGAATTCCAGGCAGGGTTACAGAATGACGGAGTGCTCAAATCAGTTTGGTGAGGTGGTGTGGCTGGGTGAGGAAACATGGTCAGAGAAGGAATGCAACAAAGCACCCTCCCCTGCAATGAGTTTTATTTAAGCTGGTTCTCTGCATCCAAGCGTCCAAGGTTTGTTGTTTTCCTCAGCTGTGGAAGCAGGGCTTTGCAGCGTGGACAATTCCTGTGCAGCAACACGCTGCCTGCTCCCCAGAGCCACAGTCGCGGCTGCTTGGTGAGAGCTGCAGAAAGAGGTGTCTTTCCGAGGGGTGTTTTCTGAGCATGCTCAACACAGACCCATCAGGAGCCCCACAGCCAAGACAAGGGATGATCCCTGGCGTTATAGGAAGCAACAAAGAGGTGAGAACCTCCGGGCTCGAGAGAGCAATTGCAGCAGCAATTCCCATCACAGGAATCACAGAATAATGGATGCTGCCCACCCATGTCTAACTCGCATTAAGTCACCCTAATCCCCAAGACATTCCTCTTCTAAGGGACTGCAAATCAATTAAAACCATGGAAAAACAAAAATAACACTGGGTTAAAAGATTTATACTTAACACACACAAAAACCAGACAGAACTGAACAAAAGCCAATGCTGGATATACAGCTAGAAAGCACAAAACAAAGCATTTATGTGACAACTGAAGACTAAGCACTGTTTCCACATTAAAAGGTTAGTCGTCATGCAACGAGCTACAATTACCCCAAGCACACGGACACCCTCTCACAGCAGAGCTTTGCTGTTGCCTGCACAACAGGGAACAGAAAGTTTTGGAAAGGTAGAAGGAGTTTCTATAGGAGACCCAAATGAAACAGAACCAGGATGAAGAAGGATCCAAGAAATAAAAATGCTGCTGCCAAAATTAAGAATCGTTCTTCCGATTTAAAGTAATAAATACTTTAGGCATGTGGAAAATCCCTCCTTCCACCAGCAACTGTGAGCCACAGCGCAGCCTGGAAATCAGTGTTGGCTGCCCAGATGCTGAGGACCACTAAGTACACGCTGCTGCAGAACAGCATCCTAGGGTGCAGGACAGCTTCATCCCCTAAAGGAATATACAGCAGGGGGAAGGAAACTTCAAATCCCCCAAGAGTGCATCTCTAATGGGGGAGAACAAGGAGAGAGAAGTTCCCACTGGATTACCAAACTGCCTTAACCTGGCGCACTTACTAAATAACAGATTATGGTTTTTAAAGTTTAATGTTTCACTGGCAACATCTTTCTTCTACCAGCTCGGAGTGTTCTCAGCCACTTAGTTAAAAAAAAAAAAAATCATATCCATAAGACATTCTTCTAGCAGGAAACTTCTTCCCTCTAAACCCACACCAGGGAGGCAGTAAGACTTACGTCCTTGCTGCGCTGATGCGTTTGTTCCTAGCTTCTGCCATATGATCAGATGAGAGGGCTATGCCACTTCTTCCAAGCTTCCTGACACTCTTCACGCCCAACACTTCCACTTTATTATTGGCTACTTTCAGAAACCCTAAGAGCTTGGGCACAACAGCAAGCTCCTCTGAGCAAGCAGGGCTGTAGCAAGCTCGAGATATGCACTAAGCTCTTTCTTACTGCTGTTACCATGGCCCAGCTGATGCAGAGCAGTTCAAATCAGGTACTGTTCTTCTACCAGTTCTTTCATCTTTCCCACTTGCTTTCAAGCAGCCAGGGAGAGAGGAGGGAGGGGGGAAAAAAAAAAAAGTGTGAAAACCAAGCAGACAGCACAACCACTGCTGCTGTCAGTAGGCTCTCACTTCACAGGTATGCAGTGCACGTCTCCACAGCCCACTCCTGACAGCTTCTTCTCAGATGAGAGCTGCAACACCTCTGCTGCGTTCATGGGCATCACTTCAGTGCTGCTGTATCCCTCTTACTTAGCATCCTAATCAGGCTTTAATGAATTCTAGTGGAAGCCAAATGCTTTTGTTCCATGATTGTTTTCCCTTATTAGGCAGCTGGAAAACCAAATGCGATGGCGTTTCAGACACTAATGAAAACATCACATTCAAGCTAGGCAGTGAAGGGGAAGCAGGAACAGGCTCTTTATGCTGCCACACAAAGACTCCACAGCCTGCCTCCAGGTAGCACCTCACCGCTAGGTAAACTGGAGCATTAAGTAAACTGGAAAAGGGCTTCCCTATAGCTTGAAAGGAGCTCAAAAAAAAACGGGAGTCAAAAACCACCTGAAACCTTTGATCCTGTGGCCCAATTGTTAAATAAAGTGGCTTTTGGGCATACACGAAGCAGTTTTCCAATACCACACTGTTCTCTTTTTCACTGTTTCTCTCTTTCATCAGGCAGCTTTCTAACAAAGCAGAAGGGAAAGGCATCCTCTCTTCTTAAGCACCAGCTACAGGAGTCTACAAAACTGGCTACAGCTCTCTGACTTTTGCTTGTAGGCAGGCAGGCTGGGTGCCTCTACCAGCATCTTCTGGCCCTGTCCTTCCCTGGCAAAGCAGAGCTGCTGAGCTACTTGCTGCACTCAAGCTAAGAGAAGAGCACTACAGGCATCACAGAGAGCGATCATCTTTATATTTTACGTGCATTTGTTTGCAGCAGGACGATTTCGGAACCTGGATACACTTGCCCTCTGCAACAGACTGCTAATGTTTCAAACGGCAAACTATTTAAAAAAAAAAAAAAAAGGCCACAGATTGCTTCATCAGTTCAACCTGACTTGGCAAGTTTCAGTTAAGAGAATATGACTCTGCTTTAGAAGCATCTCCACCAGCCAGATTTTCAACTGCATGTAGTAACAACAGGAGAACATACAGGGCACACCAACAAATGAAACATTAACGGAGAGATGAAGACTCTCTGAAATAATACATGGGTATGGAGTATGTTCTCCAAAACCCAGTGTCATACTGAGGGAGAGGGGGGTGTCTCTGTCTTGTTACCCTGTCCTCAATACCTCACCTTCCCCTCAGCTGTAGCCTCTTTTGCGCTTTGCTTTGTGGGTAAACAGGTTATAGCACATCAGATTTAGTTTGTTATTTTGCCCTTGCAACAGGTTAAAGTGGGCATTGGGGTGTGCACTGGGATATTCTTCCTTAAGGACCAAGGAAATCAACTCACTTGTTGGAACAATAAGAAAACCCCTTGTCTGAAACACAGTTTGGTGGGACTCGACTTTACTTACTGAAGCAATGGCAAAGAAAAAAAATTCTTTGTCCATAATTGAACAAATGCTAAAATCACCAGATGAATATTGCTATGAAGAGTGCCCCTGTGCCAGTGTGGAGAGTGTTAGACCTCCACCTCCAGAGCTGTCCTTGAAAGCTGACAGAACTGCAGAAGAAATGGTGAATCTCTGCCCAAAGACTATTTCCCCTCGCTATTTAATATCACTTTAGTACAATTTAGCAGCCGTAAGAGATGGCTAGTGTATGAGGTTTAACCACCCCATCCTTTAAGAGCTACAGTCTGGTTCTCTGTCCTTGTTCATGGAAGATTGGAGACAAATTAGTCACTATTTTTTCTTGAGATTAACAATACCCCAGTAGATAATTTGAAACACTCTTTCCTTCATACCCTATCAACTCTGTAAGTGCATTCAGACTGTGCTCTGTGCCTTCTACCTGGCCCATCTCACAAATGCCAATTACACTGAACAAAAAGAGGCAAAAAGATCTCCTGGCAAATCTATAGTTGAGACATTCATCATGACAAGTAATTTTGGATGCCCAAATGCATCCATTTTGTAGGAGCACTGTTTGCAGGGAATAAATGCTTGTGCTCTCAAATGTGTGGGCTCCTTTCTGCCCTTTCTCTGTGAGCATCCAAGATCTGAGACTCATAAAAAAAAAAATCCTAGTGTTTTTTTTATAAATCTACTCATGAAAAAAAAAATCTCCTCCACCTCTGACTATTTAGCTAGAGCATAGGGGAGATGTTACTACTTGCCAGGCTGCTTAGAAACATTTGCTGACGACGCTGACTTCACAGCAATCAAAACTCAGGGGTCTTTTCAGTACTAGGTGGTAACTGAGATCTGATGTGGATAATTGTGGATCAGATCTGAAGTATCCACAACCTGAGTTCCTCATGGCTCAGCCACAGATCCCCACCTGGCATCTTTCCAGTAGAGAGCTACTGAACCACACTGAAATAATGTTTACCTATTGTAATCATGCTGTTGGGCAGGAGCCACTGTTCAGGAGCTGAACACAAATGACTGCCATCATGCTTAGGAGCAATTTTAAACACTTTTTTTCTGCCATCTGCAGCACAGCTAGTTCTCCTTTGCAGGAGGATATTGTCCTCTCCAGGTCTCCTAGCACTGGGAGCAACTTCTTATGCAAATAACTACCTGTCAAACTCCAGAGAAAAACCAAGAGTGAGGTGAGACATACCCTTGTCAGGTGGTTCTCTGCTGGCAGGGGGAAATCCACTGAAACTCACAGACTGACTGCACTCACCAACTGCAACTTGCCTATCAGCTCTCAGGAACAGCTCCAGGGCACAGCAGCAATAGCACAGATAGATTTTTAGAAGACCAGAGAGGTGATCATTGGATGTCACAGCCTTCCCCAGGCAGCCCACCCTCTCCAAATATCCCAGGCACACCCATGGCTTTAGCAAGAAGAGGCCCAGCAAAGCCGCTCCACACACAGAAGTGAAGAGAGCGAGCACCAGGGCCAGCACACGCACACACAGATGCATATTACCTGGGATGAGGACTGTATTCACATCAGGATTATAAAAATAAACACAATACAATTAAAATGGGTATTTCTTTTCCTCCCTTTGCCCATCCCATCCACACCCAGTCCCTACCCATGTTTCTTACTATTTTCCTGAACTCAGTAAGAGTATTTGGATAACACAACAAAAAATACTCGGGTCGGAGAGTATTTGCCAGACAAACCCACAGAAATATAAACTTGTCTGACTTTCATCATTGTTACAGAGGAGACAACAGGGTGCTGTGGCACACAGAGGGACAACACCACTGTGCTGCTGTGGGAGACAGGTGCTAGCTTTTGCTGGCCCTCCTTCTGGCCATGCTCCCACTAGATGGCACATTTCAGAGATGGGAACTCCAGCTCTGTGCTCCGGTACACTGGAGGGACCAGCCTCACCAGCTGCAGAAAATGCAGCAAAACTCCATTCTGAGGAGAGGTGGAATAACGCATCAGCCACGTTCATAGCTCTTCCAGAGACAGGCTGAGGCAAAAGCTTTAACAGCCCTTCCAAAACTCAGACGACTTTGGATCTCCTTTCTGTAGGCATCTACCTAGTCCCCATCTCAACTCCTGATGAGCTCTTGGTTTCCTAGCACAATATTAATTTACTCGTAACTAACGAGTAAAGTGATGTGTTTTATCAGAGCGGAGTTTTCTATTTGGCTGTGGCACAGGCTATATTCCATATTCCAAGGCTGAGGACAGGTGTTCTCAGATCACATCCTTTTATAGCCCTCTTAGGTCCCTGTTATCTCTTTTGTTAAGGCAATGGCCTTTTGCCTCCCTGTACACAGGGCCCCTCTCCTCCCAGAGAATAGACCTGATGACTTGACAAACACAGACAGAAAATGTCTGTAATCTCAATGCTGAATCCAGGGCAAAGAAGAGGTGCTTAGATAAGGTGCTGAAATCTCACCCCACTTAGTAGGGTGCCGAAATCTCACCCCACTCCTGTCCTAAAACCACATTTTAGACACAGAGGCTAACTCAGCATTGAGAAGGCCTGCAGATATGGATTTGATACCCAGGCAAGAAGATACTCAGTACAGTGATCCCCCTCTTCAGGAACTCACCTGGTCTCTTGACTGGCTTTTTGGTGGGGGTGTCCTTCCTTTTGTTCTGAATGGCAGGGGAATACGGCACCCCTGTGGAGGAGCTGTTCTTACGGAAATGGTCTTTCAGCCCCTTGATGGAGCGGTCAAGCTGGACAGAGCGGATTTGGAAGTAAACAGTCATGAAATCTAAGGAGACGAGGTAGAAACAAGATTATAAGCAAAGAGGGAACACTATATGGTAAAACAAACCTTTCCCAAAACACTCTGTGCCCCTACAGGGACTTACTAGCATTAATATGGGACCCCAAGTGTTTCTCCCTCCCAGAGCCTCTCCTGTTTCCTTCAAAAACGTTTTCTTCCTTCCCCTGCAGTACTTATTCCAGTCCTCTCACCATATGCAACATTAAGTCTGTGCACCACTACTAAGAGCACGTCAGTTATGGAACTGACGGGAGACATTTGTGCAAGATGTTGTCAATTCAAGTGCTCAGTTTCTAGCATGAGAGATTTTACACACTTCTCAGGATTCAGAGCACTCAGGAACTAAATGAGGTGTTCATTATTCGAAAGCAGAATATCAACTGACTAATGAAATATGCTATGTATGCTTGAGTCGTCGCCTTTAATCATGAAAAAATTCTTAAGAAGCTTTTAAAGATGTTCATCATACTTGGCAAGCACAGTAATTCTCATTCAGAAATAAATCATTGAGGTTGAGGGTGATTCTAGCAGCTGCATATATGTCAAAGTACAGGTTTCCTGTAACAAGTCCACAAAGTCATTCATTCCCAAAAGAAAAGTCAACAAAGAAGTATAAAGCTGTAGGTAGATTTTGACGCTGCAGAATAGGAAAGAACAGACATGTACTGACTGATGAAAGTCTTCTGTGATGGTATCTCCCTTGCCCTTGGTCACATTTAATACAAAAAGTTCTGTTTATAAATGGGAATAAGTATCCAGTGCCTTGCACATTTATAATACTCAAGCACTAGATAGTTGCAGCTCCCTCAGAAGGCATTACAGATGTAAGTTAAATGGATTTTTGCTATAGGACAGACTATGTGTTAAGACAATCCGTGCTTCATTTACGCAGCTCTTTCTCTCATCGTATTCACCAGCAAATCATTCTGTTCAACTGACAAACCACACTTCAGTCTTACTACAAATGCTGTAAAAAAACCAGGATCTTAAGAAGGTGGTTGAAAGGAGACTGAGCTACTCACCTAAAAGGTGCCATAAGGTAGTTGCAAGTTCTGCTAGTGCTGCTGGCTACCAACAGCAGCGAGACTCAGAGTCTGTCTGCCACAGCAGCAACCGAGCAGAGGCTTCGTGGCTGAAGGGAAGCAATCTACAAGCCCAGCTGTGCAGTGCTACACATCACCCTCAGCATGCTGCTTTCACTCTCAACCACATGTGGCAAGTAGTCAGAAAGCACTCACCCGATATAGAACCACAAGGGAACAGCCTGCAGCGCTACCCACCTTGATTCCTGCCATTTTCCACTAGCCAGCCAGAAATGCGGATTATATCGTGCAGGACACTCTCTGGGAGGTGCTCCAGAGGCATCTCCTCCTGCGTTTCCATTTCGTCATCCCCACTGATCAGGTCCAGGATGAGGACAGGTGGGACCGGCTTGGTGTGTCGTGTCATCAAGCTGCGAAACTCTGACTCCAGGGACTCCTTCCCCCTCTCAAAGAGGGATTTCTGGCACAAAACAGCAGGACAGAAGCAGCACAGAGTTTCTGTAATCAGTCACTCACAAGTATTTCTGCATAGGAACATACTTTCTGTGGCATGTCTAACCACTGTCAAGTACCATATGCTTTAAACTCCAACAACGCCTGTAACTCAGAGACTTTTAAAGCAAATTAAATGAAAAAATGCCTGGGAGTTGCTCAGTCTTCAAGTGGGATTTAAACAGATCTCCTGTTCTGCTCAAGCACTTGAAGGACTGACAAGAGCTACTCAGGAGGAGGTCCAATCAACTCCACCACATGTGTAAGTATGCTTTCAGAAGTCCTACTGGCATGATGCATAGAGAGCAAAACGCCACAAGCAGAAACGCTACCGAGCGCAGACTTGAACAGAAGCCAAACCAATCGTTTCTTCAGCTGTGCCCAAACACCTTCCTCACTATGCAGCAAGCCCATCAGCCTCTCAGAGCAAGAGGGCAAGTGGCCGGGCTGTGTTCATCCCTCTCTCACCCATGCCAGCTTCCAGACACAACCTACCACACGGTTCAGCTCTGGGCTGTCTGGGTTGTTGTCCTGGAAGTATTCCACAGCCTTCTGGATTTTGTCCATGCAGTTCAAGTATTCCTCCAGTCTCCCAGTGGGGCTGAAAATAAAATCAAAAATAAAAAGCAGTGCCCCAAGAAGGAAAGAAAGAAGATATCAAAAAAGCACCAGACCAGAGTCAGGATGTAACAGGGAAAATTTGAATTCCTTTTTCTTCAACTAGGATGAGATCATGGGATTCCCTTTTGCCTGCACTCAATGCCACAGCAGAACACCCAATTCGTGCTACAAGTGCAGAAGTACTGATGACTCAGCAGCACACAACTCAGCCTTGCCTTCCTCTCCCAGGCAGGCCCTGATGGGAAGGTGGAGGAAGCTGCACATGTGCCTGTTAGGAGGAGATCTCTCCTATGCACCCGGCGCCGCAATAAAGAATGCCTGCTTTCTAAAACTCAAAAATCTTGGAGTCTTGGAAAGTTCAACTGCACCAACTTTTCGGGTATCACCACCCCTGAGGAAGGGCCATTGCAACACCCTCCTGGAGATTGAAAGCTGGCTCCACAACAGTTCTGACTCATGCTGGATGCAGTGACAACATCGACAGGGCAGGGAGAATCTTTCTGAAAAGAGCAGAGGAAAGAAGAGAAGCCACCAATGGTCATGAGCTTCATATGGCAGCATGTATGCAAAACCTGGAAGAGACACCAGTGCAGAGTCTGAGCAGACTTTGCCCTCTGGGGATTGCTAAAGGTCAAGTCAGGAAGCTTTCTGGTGGACTGGTGGTGGGGAAAGAGTGTGAGAAGGGTACAAGAAACATTACAATGAGTGAGTGGAGCCAGCTCCTAATTCTGTCGCAAAAGACCAACAGGATGAAGCTCCCCAGCAAGCTCTTACTGCTTAGCTCACCCTTCCTTTATGATCTTCTCTGTGTCCTTAGCCACATGGTAGTAACTGATGACGTGATCCAAGCAGGACAGGGTCTTCTCCACATTCTCCTGCAAGCGCTGCAAGTTCTCTGTCTGCTTATGGACAGGGATGATTGAGTTCTCTAGCTTCATTAAACGACTTTCAAAGGAGGAGAGGATAGAAACCTAAACATCAACAGAGAAACAGAGACGTGAGGACATCCTCCCACATGGATCCATATAGCAGGGTAGTAGTTGGAGCAGGGCAATCAGTCCGTTTCTCTTTTTGGGCTCTGCTACTAATTTGCCATGGCTCCTTAGGCAGGCTGTTTAACTCCTCTATGTCTCAATTTCTGCTGACAATTACAAAACGGATCACCTGCCATACAGAGATGGGCCAATCTTGAATTAAATACTTGTAAAGCATGAAAATAACATCCCAAGACAGTACTAAGGTGAAGTAAGATTTTATTTGACAAAAGGGAACAAATCCACAGGAAATGCCTGGAGATGCTCTAGATAAAAAGAGCAACAAAAGCACAAAACAGCAGCCACTAAGACCCAAACATGAGATGCACAACATGAAGGCACAGAACCAGTACAGTGTGAACCTTCTTTTCCTTCATAGACATTCGGTTTTTAAAAGGGACTGTAATATTGCTTCTGATAGGTGGAAAACCTCAGTAAGCTCATAAAGCATGCCCTAACGTCATCTTTTCTATGCCAAAATGTAATTCTTTCAAGATTCACTCCTATGGTATGTTTTCGATACTTCTCTGGTGGTGCCTCTACGACTTTCTTAAAGCACTGAGCCCAAAACTAGACACAGTATACTAACTGAGGGTTTACGAGCAATTAGAGCACAATAACTACTTTCCACCTCTCAAATAGAACACTCTCAACATAAACTCCAAACGAGACCTGACTTTATGAAGCAACAACATGATGCTGTTGCACAAACTAGCCTGGGGTTTATTAATACCTCTTCCCAAGAGAGAGGGTAGACTGTAAAGAGACAAGACCAACAGCTCATTTGAGCCCTCATCCCCCCAGGAGAGAACTTTAGGACTGAAACATTCATCAGTCTTCCCCTTTGCCCAACCATCGAAGTGTAAAACACAGATACAGAGCAAGTGGTTTATTACTCTGCATTCCTTAGATGGGCACAATGACAGCCTTGAAAACAGATTCTCCTAAGAAAAAGTAAAGCTAGGCCCAGCTAGGCTGAACTTCAAGGACCTCCTTACCATGTTCTTTGTAAGCTGGTCACTCTTCTCAAGGCTCTCTTTGATAAAGGACAGAGTTTCTTCTTCCTGCCAGTAGGATGAAAAAATAGTTTTCAATTCTGAACACTGAGCACTCAAGCCACTAAACACTACATATAGGTTTTTATAAGTCCTGGTAAACACTGCAGCAAACCATGTTTGGTCTGATGCTGAGGTCACACTTTTAATATGCCACCTCTTAGCAGAAATCAGGGCAATTGACCTGCGAGACATGTAACAAGGGAGGTTTTTATGGATCACTTGTTTGCCTCCAATACTCTGAGCCCAGGAGCACACTAAAGTCACAGCATAACAGCAAATTAACACCTTTACCACAGAGGCACACCGACTCAGACCATGCATTTTCCTGCCACAGCACAACACAGGCACCATCCAAACGCCACGCACAACCACGAACTCGAGCAGCCAGTGCCAAGCAACAACCAAGGGCTGTTTTCAAGCCACTGAAGACCAGAGATGACGGGGGAACAGAAGACTTGCGAGGGCTGGCCTCACAGGCTGAACCTGAGGGCCTGAAGAGAGAGCCCCCAGAAGCTACCAGACCCTGAGAGGGGGGCAGAGATAACCTGCGACCCTGAGAACCAGGGCTCTAGGCCCTGACGAGGACCTGAGGATGCTGACAGGCCTGGAGCGGGGTGACCAGGCCCGCAGGGAGTCCCGGGACGCTCCCAGGGCCAAAGGGGTGGTAGGGGGGCTCCAGGCCACCTCTCAGCCTCGTTTCCCAGGCAACACGCTGGGGCCGCGGGCCCGGGCCCCGACCAGCCCCGCAGCAGGCCCCTGGCCCAGCCCCACCTGCTTGAGCTTGTCCTCGATCTCCCTCCTGCGGGCCGACACCTCCTCGGTGGGGATCATCCTGCCGCGGGGCGCCGGGGCCACGCTCAGTCCCACCGTTCAGTCCCGCCGCAAACACCCTCTTCCGCCGCCGTCAGTGCCGCGGCGCCATTTTGGGAGCGGCGGGACGCACCGAGCATGCGCGGTAGCACCGGCCGCCATCTAGAGAGTGGCCGCCGCGTCAGCCGGGGCCGGGAGGGCGCCCGCCGTGCGGCGCATGCGCAGTGCCGGTGGGACCGGCCAGGGTGGGAAGGGAGGGGTCGTTCCCGGTGTGTATGCCCATTCCTGCGGGCTGGCAGAGCCCAACCCCTTCAACCCCAATATCAGCGGCGTCCCCACACGACACGGTGTTCTGAGGGGGTCCGAAGCCACTCAGGTTCCCCCCGCCGAGCTGCCGAAGCGGCCATGCTCACGCCCTGGTGCAAGCGCCAGCCCGCTCACACACTCCATCAGGTGTGGAGGAAGTGGTCGTGGGGCAAATTGAGGGATAGAAATTTGAGTCTGGATTCTGGAAACGCAGGCGTTTGCAGGAGTGCACGTCACTGTGCACCTCTCCGGCATTCCATTTTCCTGAAAGAAAGGCAACCACCATGGGGAAGGGGCCGCCTTCTTCCTGCAGCGTAGCGGGGCACGGTTGGGTTTATCAGAGGCAGTTATGGGGCTCTGTATCCTCATAAACCACATCCAGCCTGGCGCAGGAAGCTGGTTTTACCGGTACAGACAGTCCCAGCCTCGCGCCATCTCATGCTGCTCTGAGGCAAAGCTGCCACGCAAAGGGACTGCTGTGTTCCCATCCATCTTCCCCTTGTCAAACCACCCCGGGCTCTGGAAAGGAGCTGAAACAGCCCAAGGGGCCTCTTTTGTTCGACAGCTTCAGCGTGTCTCATAACCTACCTTATCGCGCTGCAAACAGCTGTTCCTGGGCTCTGGCTGCTGCGAGGGGCGATGCGCATCCGGAGCGCTGTGTTTTCTGTGTGTGACATTGCCCAGCTATCACTGCTGGTGTTTTATGGGGACATCCGCTAGAAGGGATCTTGTCCTGTGGGTATAAGAGAAGATCCTTGTCCAAGGTCAACGTCCAGTGCCTCTTGTGCTTTTCCACACTGAGCTGGTGTGATTGGGAAGGAGTTTTTTTTCCCCTGTAGGCAGAGCCATCCCTATAGTAATCCATGCTCTTTCTGCTAACACTCACTCCCTCATTGAAAGTGCAGCCAGAACCAAAAGGAAATCTCCCCTCGCAGAGCCTGGGGAACAATTGTGTGTGTTCCCCTGAATAGTGCTTTATTATCTCCTGAAAAGCCGGTGGAAAGGCTCCCTCACCCCGTCATGGGGTGACTGAGCCATCAGAGCAAAGACAGGGAGCTGGTATAGAGGCACCCAGCCCACATCTCAGCTGCCAGGTAGGGTGTAAAGGGTGAATAAATGTACAGAAAGTTAGTCTGCCAATAAATTGTGTCAAAACTGCCGGACTCTGCACAAGCATGAGGTGCAACACCGCATCCAAGGGGAGGCGGCAAAAAAAAAAAATTAAAAATTGGCTTGGTGGTCAAAGAGTCAATGCAGCAGGGATTATTTCTGGTAAAATGACAAAGAAAGGGTAGAAACGCGACTGTTTGAATGCATGTTAAAATACAGTGCAAGAGGGCACGAAGCACACCTGGGATCTCTAGGCTGTGAATAACCCCCGGCCCATTGCTGGCTGTTTCTCCAGCGGTGGGTGCAGCTGGCAGAACGGCAGCTCCGAGATAATCCCAGTCCCGCCACCTTCCCGCCAGAGCACTGCGGACACGCCGCTCTTCCCGCCCTGCGGACCGCCAGCCGCAGGGTCCCCGCGAGCCCGGGAGGAATTGCTTTCTGTGCCAAAGCTGCTGCAGCAGATGAAAGGCAAACGTGGTGACTCAGCAGTGGCTGCAGAGGAATGCTGAGTTGCCCTTTGCTTCCCCCTCCGTGAGACAGAACAGGGTGAAAAAGCTCCTTTTTCTCCCTCGGAGAAGGGATTTTCATCCAGGTGGATGTGTTCACTATCAGCATGGGCGCAGGAGGCAGAAAACACAGCTAAATAAGGATTGCATCCTCCGAGCAGTGTTCAGCTGGGGCTTCGGTGCACTAAGGAGAGAGCTAACGAGTCCCTTTTACCTCACAGAGTCATAGAATGGTTTGGGTTGGAAAGGACCTTAAAGATCATCTAGTTCCAACAAGCATTTGTCAGGCAAAGCTGGATCAGGTGTTCCGAAACCCAAGACATGGATCACATCAGAGCCTGACACCTTTGGGGTGTTGGAGGCTGTGGGGTTCGAACAATATCATGGCCCTGTTGTTCAGCAACAGGAGTTTTCACCACCGCAGGCATGAGGAAGTGACTCGTGCGGACGTGACAGTGGCTTCTCTCTGAGGACGAGGTGTTCAGGGCGTTGGTCACCCAAAACACTGCAGGAAAGAGAATCAACCCCGTTTGCAGATGAGGAAACTGAGGCAGAGAGGGGCTTTGCTTTGCCTGCTCAGGGCTTGGCTCCAGATCACTGGAAAGACCCAGATGTCCCCCGAATCCACTGGCTGTCTTTATGATGGCAAAGGTCATCGCACGAAAGCTGTAATCTTGACAAGATTTGGATAAATTCATTTAATAGTAGCTCTCAAAGCAAGGACTTTCTGTCCTCTGCATTATGACTCGGTACTGCTCGCCACAGGAACAGTTCCTGCTTAAAAAAAATAGTCATTTTATTGCAAAAAATGAATTATGCCTGCCCTTGCCTCCCACTGGCGAGGTTAATCCCGCTCCTGCATGGAGCAGACAGCAGGGACGCGACGGGGCAGCGTCGCTCCCCGAGCCACGGGAGCTGCCTGCGAGGCACGCAGCGTGCGGTGACGAGGGCAAAGTAAGATTAATACGGCCAGGAGCCTCCGAAAGGGCTTTGCATTTGATGTGAGAGAAGAGAGGGATCAGAGCGCAGAGGAGCCGGGATTAACATAAAATTACAAAACTTTCGTTATGGGCTGAAGGGCCGTCCCAGGCTGCGTGCCCCCGCAGTGCGACCCGCCGGTGCCCCAGGCTGCAAGATCGCGTGGGAACATCATCGCCAGTGGCACTGCCCTCGCCTCCTCCCCAGACGCAGCCTATTCTGTCTCCCCTTGGGTCAACCGGATAGAAAAGGCGATTAATCTTCAGTCAGATTAATCTTCAGCCAGAAAAAACAGGAGATCTGAGCTGGCTGAGAAGTCTCCAACTTTCTCTTCCAGGTGGGGTTAAAAGAGGAGCACCCCTGAAAGACAGAGTCAGCACGCAGACACAGAGCACAGGATGCACCCAGGCACGTGCCCTGGTTGTTACCATGCCCGTGAACTTGAAGGGATGAGACAGGAACCAAATCCACCAAAGGACTTTGCCTCCCTGGTAACGTCTCCAAGACCCACCAGCTTCGCTTTGATCCTGACCTGGGTCCGGCATGTCTTGATGTGCTGTAGGGATGGCAGTGCTCCCGGAAAACCGGGTCCATCTGGGACGAGGGTTGGCATTTGGGCTTCTGCAGCTTCCCAGTCCTTCCTGTGCAGCACTGGCTGCTCCAGGGAAGGGATGTGGCATGAAACTGCACTGAAACAGTGCCTAAGCAATCGCCTACCAGGGAATCTCTCAACGACTCTCTGCTCCTTGCAGGAAGGGCGTTTGTGGAGATCAGTCCCTTAAAGGCTGGCCCCAAAAGTTCCTCCAAGTCCCCATCCATCGCAGACACAAGCTGCACTCTCCCTCCCTTCGGCTTTATTTGCGGAGGGAATTAAGGTCCTGCTGGGAAAACCTCCCTTGTGCTCTGATAACTGCCTGCACAGCCAGCTCTAAATGGCTTCTTGTAAATGAGTGACGAGGATTGACAAGGATTAACGAGGTTCCCCTCATCATTCACTGTTTACTTAGCACTCCGCCAGAGTGGGGGGAACAGGGCAGAGACCCCCTCCTCCGGCCAAGCCCCTTGGGCCATGGAGGAGCTGGCACGTACCAGGGACCAACACCCAGCACATGTCTGAGCCCTTCCTCTCCTCCTTAGATCAGAAGAGGAGGTTCCCAGCTGGGTTTGAGGTGGGGTGGGATGTGTATGCATGTACCAGGAGCATCCATCCTGGGGACAGAGGAACTACAGAGCCAGCTAGGGGCTGGGGACGATGCTCATTTTCTCTCCACGCCATGTTGCTGGGGAAGGAAGGGGGGTATTTGCCACATGGGTCGATGTCGGGCAACACGTCTCCCCACATGATGGGGATGGGGAGGCCATATAGGGCTGCAGCTGGCCCTGTCCCACTGGTAGTAATGCACTCAGTGACCCCAGGGCCAGCAAGAAGCCATCCTGCAAGGCCATGGATCTGCCAAGGGGTGCAGGTCCAACAAGCCCCATGTGAGGGGACCCTCCTCCATCCTTCTCTGCCCACATCAGGGTGTGGGGGTCCTGCCTTTGCCTGCTGTACTCCTATGGGCTGGAGATGCCGCAGCCACCTTGCTGCTGCACAGCTCCGACCTTTGGATGTTTGCACATTCCTGCAATACTCCTGTCTCACAACCAAAGCCACCGGGATGGAGCATTACTCCTCCCAGCACCTGCAGGTTCTGCTTTCCCTATTCCCTGGCCAGGAATCGACACTGTCCCCATGCCAGGTGGGAGCATGCACTCCCCAAAAGAGCAAAACCAAACCCTCAGCTCACATTCAGCCAGCAATGCCTCTGCTAGGAGCAACAGGCATCCCATCTCTCGACACCAGCAAGCCCAGAACGCGCACTGAGCTCTCAGGGGAGGCGGCAGTCGCTTCTCCCAGCCAGGCACAGCGAAAAGGAATGCCATTTCGGAGCAGAGCCACACTTCCCTCGGCTGCCAGGCTGGCATGCCGCCCACCAGCACAACACCAGGCCAAATTCTTTGTGATTTCTAGGTCAACACCCTACACTCGGAATGCCCGCCAGCCCTCCCGCCGCCTGCGCCGACCTCCAGCAAAGCACACCCCCCCACACAGGACAGGAGCATCCCGGGGGAATCCGAACATGATGTCCCCATGCCACCCAGCCTGGCCAGTCCCATCTGTAACCCCCAGATATTTGGGGGTTATTCCCACGTTGCCACGAGTTGGGCCGTTCCCCAAACGCACCTGCTCACCCTCATGCTGCCTTTGCTGCCCAGCTCTACCTGCAGCAGCACCCATGGGTGAGCCAGGTCCACTGGGCACAGAGCCCACAGCCTGCCCCTGCTTGCAACCTTTTTTGGAGGGCTTAAGGCCCATCCTCTGGAGTCAGACACCAAAGGAGGGTGTTTGCTTTGGATTTCTAAAGCAAGTTTCTCACCGTCCAGACGGCAGCGAAAAAAAAAAAATCTCTCAGGATGTTTCCCCAAACCTGGAAATAAATCACCTGAAAAAACAGCCTTTGTAAAGAAATCCCCGTGGCCCTGGTGCTTGTTTGCAAACCAGCCAAGTTTCAACCTTGGCGTGACGTGGTTTCCCGAAGAAGGAGGCGACGCTGGCACTGCTTCAGTGGCTCAGCCCCTCTGCTGCGGGGGCTGGATGCATCCCCCCCTGTCCGGGGGGACCACGGTCGCACGGCAGTGTTGTGGCCAGGGCTGGAGGAGCAGGAGCCCCGTGGGGCTGCAGCCCCCCACCCGGGCGCGTGTCAGAGGGATGGCGGGGATGAAGAGGAGGAAGGGGCAGCATGCCGAGCATCTCCTCGTGACGGCATTTACGCAGGGGCCGTTGCATTGTGGCTCGGGTGAGTGGCCGCCGGCACTCCCTCCACCGCAGGGCAAGCCCCGGCCTGCCGGCACATTGTGCCGGCTGCGCCACTGGGAACGGCCGCTGGCAACGGCCCACTGACCCATCTCGGGTCTGCCTGGGGTGTGGAGGAGGCAGGGAGCTTTGCTGGGTGAGCTCCCTGGTGCCAGGGGTTGCACCTCCTTGTATATGGCCCAAAAACATGTCTGAAATCTCGAGGGTGCACAAAAGTGCTGCCCCAGCGTTGCTCTGGGCTGGACGCAGCCCCTGGCAGAGCCCCGCTCCCCGCAGGGGGACCTAACCCAGCTGGGGGAGCAGGGCCTGGGGTCCGGGCATGGGGGGATGCCCAGGGTGTGGGGCTGTCCCCAGGGTAGCACTGCTTCTCCCACAAGGCACTTTGGGTTCTGGTCCATATCAGACCACCGCCTTGCCCTGCCTCAGTTTCCCCATCAGGATGCTGTAAGCCATCCAAGCTGTGTGAATGCCACAGATCCCACTGGGCTCTGTTAGCAGTGCAAAGCCACTGCTGGAAAAGCATAAAAGGGGCTTTGCCCCCTCTCTTTTTTGGAGCCACCTTTCCCAGAGCCCAGCGATCCCACAGAAAGATGTTTGCATCCAGCCTGACCCTTGCAGGCAAAGACATCAAGGTCCAGCCCTAGGGCCCGTCACAGCCTGTCTGGGCTTTGCTATGGCACCACCATCGCCTCGGATATAAAACCCTCCAAAAATCAGTGTCACAGGACAGGGAGACCCTGAGCTGTCCCCAAGCTCTGCCCCTCATCGCAGGGCTGGGGACCAGGCTGCCCCAGTGCCATCCTCATTTCCTCCAGGGACCTGCTGTACCTGGGATGGAGCTTCCTGCCCAGCCATGGTTCCCATGGAATTTCACCCACATGAATTCCTGGATGCACATTTGGGAACCTGTTTTTTCCCAAACTTTAAAGATTCATTCATTGCTATGCAAGGCAAGTCCACTCCCTACCCTCCTCCATTCTCTCTCCCCCTTCTCCTCCCCCTCACTGCTCTGGCTATCCCAGCCTGGCATGTTAAAACCTGAATTTTTCACGATGAAGAAGGGGGAGGAAAAAAATAATAATAAAAAAAAGAAAAACCTGAGGGTGGAGGGAGAACTCATGAGCTGTGACCTCCTCCAAACACAGTACCAAATCCACACAAGAAAAACAAAAGGCAGCGAGATTAGCATTTCCAAACAGAGCAGAGATGGCCCCAATCTTTGAGCTGTTTATACTAGGCGTTGATTTTCAATATTTGGGATGATTAGCAAGTGAAAGCCGGCTGTTGCCAAAATGGCTCCATGCCAGCCCCGCACTCAATGGAGGGTAAAGAAAGACAGGGCAAGAAAAAGGAGAGAAGAGAAGGGCTTGTGTGTATATTTCCCCCCCCCCCATGAGCGGGAGATTGGTTTGAGGTGTCGATGTTTGCCCATCAGGGAGGGGTGATGGATGAGAGGACGGCTGGGGGAATAGCAGAAATAAGTAATACAGGAATAATTGCCATGTGCTTAATAACTGGCTGGGGAAGGACCTGGCTGAGGCTGCGAAGGTTGAATTTGCAGGGAGTTTTTGGAGCTTGGCACTTCCTGGACCTGCTTTGGTGGGATGCCCCAAAAAGCAGCCACCTCTAGGCTGCAGCAGTCCGGGTTTCCATTACATGACGCTTTGCCCACATATAGAGCCTGGGGGTCCCCAATCCATCACCACTCTGGTACAGGGCGAGCCAGGCAGCCCACAGGGCTGGACCAGCCCCAGCCACGGGCTGTAACCCTGCTGCCACCGGCAAGCCCAGGCAGGTCGGGCACTGCCAGGTCCCGACCTCCCTCCTGGCACCGTGCTTTGTCGTGAGCACGCACAGGCTTTGTGCGGTCAGCAGCACGGCGTTCTGCCTCTGCACCCACGGGAAGCGATGCTCTCACCCCATGGCACCCCAGCTTGTGCACCTCTTGGCTACTGCTTAAAAAATAAGCCCACCACTACCAAACCATCTGATTGAAAGAAAAAAAATTCACATCCAAGCTGATTTTGTTGCTTTCAGAAGCTGAACAAAATGAGGTTGATTCAGGCCTTGCCTGGTGCCTCCTTTATATGCACCCTTTCTCACTTTAAAACCCTCAACTGGCTCCGGCAGGCTGGAATATTTTTGCCTGGCAAGGTCATTTTCTTCAGTTCCCTGGCAGGGTGGGGGTTGCTGGGGGCTCCTCTTCCAGGAGGATTAAAACCAGAAACTATGCAGTGGCACCTAGCAAAACAAAATAAAGAAGCAGACCAAGGGATGAGGGGACTGCCAGCATTTTGCAGGTCTGCCATCACTACTGGGGGGAAGCAGAGGGAAGCCAGGACAGAGGCCCCCCATTGCCTTTTGAGGTTTGTGGTCCCCAAGCCAAAAGAAGAACCCAGATCTGCCTCCAAACGCACCCCCACCCCCCGACACATCAAAGACATCACCCACAGGAATAACCCTACCTTATCCCAAGAGCCACATCCCGCCCTCCCAGCACAAAGCACGCACGAGCCAAGGCCAAGCTCTGCAGTGAGCCCTGCCCTTATTTTGGGTTGAGATTGGCCAGATTGGGATCAGCTGTGACCACCGCAAAGCAAATGGGCAGCTCTGGGGCTGATTGCTGCAGTGCCTGGTGCTGATGGGATCCAGTAGATCACTGGAGAGGTGATAGGGTGCTCCTCATGTGCTGGGGCAGCATGAAGAGATGGGGAGGGCTGTGCCACCGGCACGAGAGGGATGGGACATCCTGGAGTGGGTCCATCTGAGGCACCAAGCTGCATGAGCTCCAGGCAGAGTCCAGAAGGAATCTCTGTCCTTGGAAATGCTCAGATGTGGCAGGGGACACTGGGCAGCCACCGAGCGGAGGCCAGACCACCCTTTTCCAGAGTTCTCTTCCAGCCCCCTTCTCCTACCATCCCAAGTGGCAGCACTGCCCCACAAAGAGTTACCCACAGCCTGGCCCTGGCCAGCATCACACCCGGCCCCACATCCCTGAGCCAGCCCTCCCCATGGGGCTCCTCGAACCTGCTGCCCCCAGACCCGCCACCCCCCACCCCGCCTGTGCCAGCTGCTGAGCATACGCTGCTTTTCATCCCTGCCTTGGCAGAGCCCAACTTCTCCTCGGCGTAATTGGCCTCGCGAGGGCTCGGCTATTCCTGCCGCTTTTGTGCAGCTCCTCTCGCCACCCTGTACCCAAGAGGGCTCCGAAGCCACATGTGTTTCTCAGGGCATCTGCAGGGACGGGTGGGGACATGGCATAAGCAGAGGGACAGCGTCAGGCACTCACGCCATGTCACCCCCCAGGAGCTCCCCGCAGGGGCAGGGAAGGATGTCCCAGGGGTTGGGAACAGCTCCCAGGACTCCGGACACCGTGCACGGCCACCCTTGTGCTGCAGAGGCGATGTGTAACCATTGCTGTGCAGGTAGTAGTTTATGCCTCAGTTTCCCCATGGGGAATTGCTGTGCTGCCACGGAGGGAGGGAGATAACACCCTTGGACCAGGGCTGGGTGTACAACCAGGGCTGAGCTGGTGAGATGTCCCCTGCCTCCAGGGAAGAAGGTCAGACAGAGCCAGGCTGGGCTGGAAGGACAGAAGGAGGCAAAAGGGGTTTTTCTTCTCAATTGTTTTTTTTTTTATTTGTTTTTAATTTGTAAATAACTTTCCATGAAAAAGGTTAAATTGCACACGTATTTCTGCAGTTCTTCAGCATCAGTATGAAGGCCCCAAAACAGGAAAATATAACAAAAACAACAAATAAGAAGTATCGCAAATACAGATACTGTAAAGTGGTCCATCCCCAAATGTGGGTGCATATTACTCCAAGGGTAATTTATATATTTTAAGGCTTGTTTATGGATTCTTACTCTACAACTATACTCTCGCTAAATTATATTGCTCCGATTAAAGGTCCTAAGTGCTTTTGTAACCAAAACCAAAACTCCTTACAATCTTCCATTGTTCAGCAAGTCTAAGACACACCACTAAAGCTATAGCTTCTACTCACTCCTACCTCATGACTACTCTGCCTCTAAAAACCTACAGCGAAGGAGAGGCGAAGAATCCAGTTCTTGAAAGCTTCAAGTTTCAGCACAGTTTGGCTCCGCTCCTGAAATGTTTCTGAGCTACTTTGCAGAGACCTTGCGACGCTCCCGCTACACACCGAAGCTTCAGTCCGTGTCAATTGTGGCGACTCTCCTGCCTGATGAGCTGCTCCTGGTTGGATGAGACTTCATCTCCGCTGCCATCCCCAGAGCCCATTGCACACACAGTCTTTGGCTTGAGCTCCTGGATGGAGCCTGAATGTGGATTTCTTTCCTCCTCAGTCCCACCTGGGAGCATTTGGTGTGGAGTGGCCCCATTGCCACCAGCTGATGGCCATGCCTCAGTGTTTTCCTTATAGTTCCCCCAAAAGCATATCCCTAATCAGGGTCCTGCATTGCCCTGCAGCCACCCGGAGCCCAATGGATGAGCAAAAGAAGTGGAGAGCGACAATCTGGGATTACAAAAAAAAAGACGGAGAGAGTTGGTGAAAAGAGCTGGTGAAAAACAGACGGTTTATGGTGGTCTAGACCCTTTGGCAACTGCAGCGAGGATTTTCGGTACAAAAAAAATACAAAATCCAGTTCTGGAAGCGCCCCGGTCCGCATTGCTCCTCTCCTGATGAGGCCAATTCCTGGATCCTTAACAAAACCTGCTGCTGCAGGAACCCTCCCTTGCGTGGTCTGGGTTTACAGAACTACAAACACAAGCCTTTAAATCATAGACTCATTAAGGTTGGAAAGGACCTCTAAGATCATCAAGTCCAACTGTCAACCCAATACCATCATGCCCACTAAACCAAGTCCTGAAGTGCTACATCTACACGTTTTTTGAACACTTCCAGTCATGGTGATTCCACCACTTCCCTGGGCAACCTGTTCCAATGTTTGACCACTCTTTCAGTAAAGAAATTTTTCCTAATATCTAATCCGAACATCCCCTGGTGCAACTTCAGGCCATTTCCTCTTGTCCTATCGCTAGCCACCTGTGAGAAGAGACCAACACCAACCTCGCTACAGCTTCTTTCATGTAGTTGTAGAGAGCAATAAGGTGTCCCCTGAGCCTCCTTTTCTACAGGCTTAACAACCCCAGTTCCCTCAGCTGCTGCTCATAAGACTTGTGCTCCAGACCCTTCACCAGCTTTGTTGCCCTTCTTTGGACACACTCCAGCACCACAATGTCTGTCTTGTAGTGAGGAGCCCAAAACTGAACACAGTATTTGAGATGCAGCCTCACCAGCGCCAAGTACAGGAGCACAATCACTTCCCCAGTCCTGCTGGTCACCTTATTTCTGATACAAGCCAGGATGCTGTTGGCCTTCTTGGCTGGCTCATGTTCAGCTGGTTGTCAACCAGCACCCCCAGGTCTTTTTCTGCCAGGCGGCTTTCCAGCCACTCTCCCCCAAGCCTGTAGCGTTGCATGGGGTTGTTGTCATCAAAGTGCAGGACCCGGTGCTTGGCCTTGTTGAACCTCATGCTGTTGGCCTTGCCCCACTGACCCAGCCTGTCCAGATCCCTCTGCAGAGCCCTCCTACCCTCCAGCAGATCAACACTCCCACCCAGCTTGATGTCATCTGCAAACATACTTAGGGAGCACTCGACCCCCTCATCCAGATCATCGATAAAGATATTAAACAAGACTGGCCCAGAACTGAGCCGTGGGGGACACCACTGGTGACCGGCCGCCAAGTGGATTTAACTCCGTTCACCACACCTCTCTGGGCTCGGCCATCCAGCCAGTTTTTTACCCAGCGAAGAGTACACCTGTCTAAGCCATGAGCAGCCAGCTTCTCGAGGAGAATGCTGGGGGAGACAGTGTCAAAGGCCTTCCTGAAGTCCAGGTAGACAACATCCACAGCCTTTCTCTCATCCACTAGGCAGGTCACCTGGTCATAGAAGGAGATCAAGTTGGTCAAGCAGGACCTGCCTTTCATGAACCCATGCTGGCTGGGCCTGATCCCCTCATTGTCCTCCACATACCCTGTGAGCACACTCAAGATGAACTGCTCCATGATTTTCCTGGGTACCGAGGTCAGGCTGACAGGCCTCTAGTTCTCTGGATCTTCTCTCTGTCTGTTTTTGTAGATGGGTGTCATGTTGGCAAGCCTGCAGTCGTCTGGGACCTCCCCTGTTAACCAGGACTGCTGATAAATGATGGAGAGTGGGCTTGGCAAGCTCCTCTGCCAGCTCCCTCAGTACTCTCAGGTGGATCCTATCCGGCCCCATGGACTTGTGAGCGTCCAGGTGGAGTAGCTGGTCCTTGACTCCTCCTGGATTATGGGGGATGTATTCTGCTCTCTGTCCCTGTCTTCCAGCTCAGGCTGAATACCCTGAGGAGAACAGGTCTGACCATTAAAGGTTGAGGCAAAGAAGGCATTAAATACCTCAGCCTTTTCCTCATCCTTGGTGACAATGTTCCCCTCTGCATCCAATAAAGGGTGGAGATTCTCCTTGGCTCTCCTTTTGTTGTTAATGTATTTATAAAAACATTTTTTGTTATCCCTTATGACAGTGGCCAGGTTGAGTTCTAGCTGGGCTTTTGCCTTTCTAATTTTCTCTCTACATGACCTAATGAGATCCTTGTACTCTTCTTGAGTTGCCTGCCCCTTCTTCCAAAGGTGGTAAACTCTCCTTTTTTTCCTGAATGCCAGCAAAAGCTCCCTGTTCAGCCATGCCAGTCGTCTTCCCCGCCGGTTTGTCTTACGGCACATGGGGACAGCCTGCTCCTGTGCCATTAAGACTTCCTTCTTGAAGAACGTCCAGCCTTCCTGTCCCCCTTTGCCCTTTGGGACTGCCTCCCCAGGGACCCCCTCAACCAGTGTCCTGAACAGGCCAAAGTCTGCCCTCTGGAAATCCTTGGTAGTGGTTTTGCTGATCCCCTTCCTTACTTCACCAAAAATTGAGAACTCTATCCTTTCATGGTCACTAAGCCCAAGACGGCCTCTGACCACCACAACTCCCACCAGTCCCTCTCTGTTTGTGAACAGCAGGTCTAGCGAGGCATCTCCCCTGGTAGGCTCACTTACCAGCTGTGCCAAGAAGTTATCTGCCACCCACTCCAGGAAACTCCTGCTGTGTTGCATTTCCAGCAGATATCCAGTAAGTTGAAGTCCCCCTTGAGAACAAGGGCTAGCGATTGTGAGACTTCTGCCAGCCACTTGTAGAATGCTTCATCTGCCTTTTCCTCCTGTTTAGGTGGTCTATAACAGGTTCCTAACAGGATATCTGCCTTGCTGTCCTTCCCTCTCCTCCTCACCTATAGGCACTCAACCTTGACATCACAGTCGTTGATCTCAATACAAGCGAAACTCCCTGACACATAGAGCCACCCCACTGCCTCTCCTTCCTCGCCTGCCCCTTCTGAAGAGCTTATGGCCATCCATTGCAGCATTCCGGTCGTGAGAGTCATCCCACCATGTTTCTGGGATGACAACTACCCTGCTGCACAACGGCTTCCAGCTCTTCTTATTTGTTACCCGTGCTGCGTGCGTTGGTGGAGATGCACTTAAGCCGAAGCTGGGCTGTCAGTTTTACCCCTAATGTCGATGTGCCACTCCTGGGCTCATCTCTAGTGAGCCTGGTGTTATTCCCTTCCCCCTTCCAACCTAGTTTCAAGCCCTCTCGATAAGCCCCACCAGCTCATGGGCGAGAATCCTTTTCCCTCTTAGAGACAGTGGACTTCCCTCTGCCGCCCGCAGGCCCTGTGCCGTGTACACCTCCCCATGATCCAAAAACCCCAAATTCCACTGTTGGCACCAGCCTCTGAGCTGTGTGTTAATCAGGAGCATTTTCCTGTTGCTCTCAGTATTCCTCCGTGGCACTGAAGGGATTGAGGAAAACGCTGCCTGTGCCCTTGATCCTTCTACTAATCACCCCCGTGCCATGAAGTCCTTTTTAATTTCCCTACAGCCAGACACCTGGACAGCTGCATGTTTGTGTGGGAGCTCCGTCTGGGTCGCCACGTTCACATTCCATCTGCCTACTGCTTTTAGCCTGGTGGAAACCATAGCTAGGTCTTCTTCTGGGAGGACAGTGACCACCAGCTACCCTCCGGGCCAGGACAGGGACTGCGCTCTGCCCGCATGCCGTCCCCGCACGAACTGCCGCGCTGCATCCCTCCGCCGCGCCGTGCCCTGTTTGCCTGCTCCACTTGCCGCGTTCCCCGGGCAGCTGCTCTGGTATGGGAGGGCGTTTTGGCCACCATTACTCTTGTCCCTGCCCAGGCTGTGTCAGAGCTGCCACGGAAAACAGAAAAACAACCCAAACTGCATTTCCCCTATCCCCCACTATTAAGAAATTCTAATGCAAAAAATATAGGTTTCTTTGAATATATAATATATAATAGAATACATAAAAACATCTAAAAAGGCAGACTTGCTGAATTTATAGACCTTTTCTTCTTCCCTAGGCACAAGTCAGGAGGGAGGTTGAACTCAGAGAATCCAGAAGGGACCTCTATTTACCTGCTGGCTAATTATCACACTAGACCTACCAACTACCATGGGCAGAAAAAGGAAAGGGAGAGAGAGACGGAGAGAGGAAAGGGGGAGGAAATTGCACTTAGTCTATCAAGTCCTAAGCCACCAGGAATCTCATGTCTCGGATGGCATTTAGCAGGTGCTCTCTTTTAGCCCTGAAGGAACATACGTTGTTACCATTTCCACAGAAAAAAAAAATATGATCGTTCACATTTCTTCCTTTAAAAGTAAAAAAATAAGTAGTGTTATATTTCTTCGTTTGAGGAAATTCATGGACTAGAGACTTTTGATGTGTCCTTTAAAGATGTATCAAGCAGTTCCTGTAGTGCTGGTTTTTTCTCTCCTCGGTGTTTCTGTGCATAATCTTACGATGATGCTGGTGTAAGTCCCTCTGGATGTCTCTGTCCCTAGAAAATCTTGTCCCTTGTAAGTCCCAGCAGCACGGGGGGAGCATCCTCCTAAAGTGACTGGCCTCTTATAAGAGGGACGCCAGACTGCTCCAGTCGCTCACATCCACTGGCAAAGAAGCGGTGTCGAGTTCAAACAACTGCTCCATGTTGACGGAGTTGGGGAGGTAATCGTTGGTCCCTTCATCCCAGGGATGCTGCAGGAAAGAAGTGGCCACGAGGGTTTCATCAAAGTCCAGGTTGTTCTGGCTGGATTCATGGAGGACCTGCTCCTGCCCTTGGGCACAGTCTATGTGCCCAGGTGCTGCCAAGTCCACGTCGTGCAATATGAGGCTCATTGGAGGCGTGAGCTCTACATCCCCAAAAGTGGAGAAGTCTCCATTCAGGTTGGTGTCAAAGATGGCTTCCCAGTCAAAGTCACCTTTCAGCGATCCCAGCTCGATCTGCTCTTCCTGGGTCAGCAAGGCACAGCTGGAAAGCCGAGACACCTTGGCCATTCGCTGGGGTGAGGGCTGCTTGCGCTTTTGCCCTACTTTGGCACCCGCTGGATTCCAGTTCTGGTCACCAGTGACTTCTTCAAACTCTTTCAGCAGCTGCTGTGACTCCATGTTGACATCGAAGATGTTATCAGAGGTGCAAGCTAAAGTGGCCAGGCTGGTGACGCACTGTGCTTCTTGCTGGGCTTTTTTGGTGAAGGCTGGGTGGATCTGCACTGGGGGTGTCCTTCGCTTTTTGAAGGCACCGTTCTTGAGCCGGTCAGCATATTGGGGGTCAAGCTTCCAAAACCCGCCTTTCCCCGGCTCGCCCTTCTCCCGGGGCACCTTGATGAAGCACTTGTTCAAGGAGAGGTTGTGCCGGATGGAGTTCTAGACCCAAAAGAGGAAAAAAAACCAAGATTGAATACTTGCCTGCTGCTGCAGCACCTACCTGCACGGGGAGGCTGGTGGAAAGGCACATTTTCAGCAAAGACCTTTGGGAAAAAGCAGAAATGGCAACATCAAGACATCCCAGGCTACGTGCCCAGCAGAAACTCCCCTACCCCGAGTCACCAGCAGTTTTCTTGCCTCCTGTCTAACCCAGCCAGGGATGGTGGGAGCCAAGGGGTTCGAGCTGGGACTTGCCAACCAACGGGAAGCTTTAGGGCAACTCTCCTTGGCTGTAAACTGGGGCCATGGGGCCTTGGATCGTGCAGAGCATTGGGAGAAACCAGCCAGGCTTGCTCTAGGCATGGAGCTCCTAAGCTGAAGGAGGTCAGGTCTCTCCTTCATGGCTAAGGAGGAAGAGGGTCTTTACACTGATGTGGCCACGGCCCTGTGACAAGTGGGAACACATGGCATCACCATGGGGGACGGCATCATCAGGGCCCTCCTTGCATCCTTCAGTTCATCTGCACCTATTTCTAGTGTTGAGGGGAAAATATTTGGCCAAAAACTTGGCACCATGCCTCCCCACAGCCAAGCTGACACAAACCAGACGGGCAAAACAGGAGAGACACGTGGGCTGTCCCACCACAGCCCTGCATGTCCCCAGAGGTGCCTCCTGGCCCGGACGAGCTCAGTGTGAAATCACTGCATCTTCATCAGCCACCGCTCAAATGAGCTGAGGGGGAAAAAAAAAAAGAAAAAAGAAAAAGAGGAGTTTCTACTCCCATCGAGCTGTTCTGAAACCCTGAATGTGCCTGGAGTGATGTGAATAATCAGAAAGGAAACTCAGTTATTGGGTAAATAACCCAGCGTTGGGCTCCACAAAGCCAAGACTGTATTAAGAGATTGGATATGGTAGAGGTTGTTTTTTTTTTTAATGTTGCCTGGATATCTTTATGCTTATTCATCCATAATCCGTAGTGTCAAATAGGAAAAACAAGACTTGAATACTTAGAGCTGTTGAAAAACATGCACACGCACACACACACACACACCAAAACCCTCCTCTGGGCTGAAGCTCCTTGGATGTGTTGGCTCCTCTCCAAAGCACTCAGCTCCCACAGGAATATATCCATCTCCCCCCGGAGTATGGGTGGCATGACCTTTCCAGGCTGTTTTCATGTACGGGAATTGGGATAGGGGATGAGAACACAGCCTATGAAAGAAAGAAAGAGAAAAGAAAGAAAGAAAGAAAGGGAAGAGAGAGAAAGGGAAGAGAGAGAAAGGGAAGAGAGAGAAAGGGAAGAGAAGAGAAAGAGGGAACGAGGGAAAGAGGGAAAGGGGGGGGAAAAGGGGGGGGAAAAGGGGGGGGAAAAGGGGGGGGAAAAGGGGGGGGGAAAAGGGGGGGGAAAAGGGGGGGGAAAAGGGGGGGAAAAGGGGGGGGAAAAGGGGGGGGAAAGGGGGGGAAAAGGGGGGGGAAAAGGGGGGGGAAAAGGGGGGGGAAAAGGGGGGGGAAAAAGGGGGGGAAAGGGGGGGAAAGGGGGGGGAAAGGGGGGGGAAAGGGGGGGGAAAAAGGGGGGGAAAAGGGGGGAAAAGGGGGGGAAAAGGGGGGGGAAAAATGGGGGGAAAAATGGGGCGAAAAATGGGGGGAAAAATGGGGGGAAAAAGGGGGGGAAAAATGGGGAAAAAAGGGGGGAAAAAGGGGGGAAAAAGGGGGGAAAAAGGGGGGAAAAAAAAAGGGGGAGAAAAAAGGGGCAAAAAAGAGGGAAAAAGAGGGAAAAAGAGGAAAAAAGAGGAAAAAAAGAGGAAAAAGAAGAGGAAAAAGAAGAGGAAAAAGAAGAGGAAAAAGAAGAGGAAAAAGAAGAGGAAAAAGAAGAGGAAAAAGAAGAGGAAAAAGAAGAGAAAAGAAGAGGAAAAAGAAGAAAGGAAAAAAAAAAAAGAAGAAAGGAAAAAAGAAGAAAGGAAAAAAGAAGAAAGGAAAAAAAGAAGAAAGGAAAAAAAGAAGAAAGAAAAAAGAAGAAAGGAAAAAGAAAGGAAAAAAAAACGGTGAAAAAAACAAAGAAAAAAGAAAAAAAGCAGAAAGAAGCAGCAGGAACACAGGTATCCCTGCAGACAATCCAGGCTGCGGAACTCCAAATTTACAGTTTAACGAAATTTCCCGAGGGTCTGGGACTTGCAGGCGGAATTCTCTGCTCCTGTCTCCCCTCCCATCCCCACCTGCCCCCAGCCTGGGCTGCCCTCCGCCGCAGCCCGCCCGGCTGGCATAGTTCTCATTCCTTCCTGCGGCGATCCCGAGAACCCCCTGCATCTCTGCAGAGAGGGGCTGAAAACCTTCCTGCTTTTTTTAATAACCGCATTTAATTAAAACCGCGGTGATTAGCCAGCCGTGAGTTTGCAGGAGAAAGTCAACACGCTGGCACACAGCTCCTCCTCCCCCGTCGCTCCCGGAGGTCCCCCAGCATGGGGGGACCCGAGTGGCCCTGGAGAGGGACCGGGGAGTTCCCTTCCCTGTCGTGGGCATCAAGAGCCACTGGAGACCCGCCTGCCCAGGGACAAGGTGGGCAACACCCAGGCAGGAGCAACCACTGCTAGGGTCGCTGGCACGCTGCAGGTTTGGGCTGGGAATAAGGCAAGCGGAGGGATGAGCCACCCAGGTCCCTCCTGCCCTGACACATCCTCAAAAGCCTCACGTGCTGGAGGTCCCCTCCTGTGCTGGAGAAGGGCGCGAGCCAAGGTGGCTGGGAAAAGCCCCTGTGCTTCAGGCTGTCCCCAAAGCTGGTGAGCCTGGGGGCTGGCCCATACCCCTGGAGACACACTTCTGCCAGCTGGCGACAGCAGCCCTAAGTGACCTTCCTTGGGCTTTCCGCTGAGGCCTCACCAGCTCGTCACAGAGATGGAGCCTCCTTCACTTGTCCAAGGGGACAGAAGACCTGCTTAGAAAGCAGCAGCATTTCTGCTCTGAACCTTCCCAACGAGGGACCTGTCCAACAAGTGGCATCTCCCCAGGGGTCCTCTCCGGCCCTCTCCTACACCTGGTCCTCAGCACCCAGAGAGACTTGACCTGGCCATTTCCCACGTGTGCTTAGCCCCAAGGGGCTCCAGAAATGTGGAGCCAAGGACAGAGATGCCTTTACCCCGGAGTCGAGAGGAGCTGCAGGGACCAGCAGCCCAGCAGGTACCTCCCGATTCCCAAAGTGGCCGTGAGCTCTCCCCTGTAACCGATCCTTTCCTCCGCTGCCCTCAAGGCCATGGCGTTTCTGCACACCCAAGCTCCTTCCCGTTCCTGCCCTTCTCCACCGGCTGCCAGTGCTGCTCTCCTCCCAGTGGGATGCAGCATCCCCACAGGACCCATCCGCGTGTGATGGATGGAAGCTGTGGAAAGCCCTCCCCAGCCCTGAGGGGAGAGGGGACAAGGCAATAGGCCTCCAAATCTCCTACCTGCCAGGTGGGATCGGCATGTTGGAAGTAGCAGAAGTTGTCGGTAATCCACTTGTAGATGGCAGAGAGGGTGATTTTGGGCTTATCACTGGCTTCCATCGCCATGCAGATGAGGGTGGCATAGGAGTAGGGCGGCTTGACGTACGGGTTGGTCTTGTAGTCGATGTCCTCCGCGAGCTGAGGGTGCGTGGCCATGGTGGGGTGCGCCGTCCTCGAGGTGGAGGAGGAGATGGGCTTGCAGGGAGCGTGAGGCATACCCATGCATGCCGGGTCGGCGGCCATGGGCGAGCACGGGGCAGCAAAGCCGGGGATCTCTTGACAGTCCTGGGGGTCCGGGTTGCTGGGGCAGCGGGAGGGCTTGCCCATGCTGGCGTGTTTGATGGAGAAGTCCTGCAGCCACATGAGGCTGGTCAAGCTGTCGTCCAGGCCGTCCAGGACCTTCAGGCTGCTGTCGCTTGGCGGCCGCCAGTTCAGCCACCTCTTAGCCATCCCTCGGCGCGTCAGCGGCTCTTGTGTTCACGGGGTGATGGGTAGGGAGGGGACGGGGCAGATCCTGCAATACAACAGGTAGAGGGTTGAGGATCCCCAAGGTGCAGCTGTTCTCCGACACCCAGGCAGAGTGCTCCTGGTGCCACTGGGTGAGACCTGTCCCCGGGGTGATGTGCACTGGAGCTGCGATCCCTCCCCTGAGATCAGCAAGCCCTGAAGCTCGGGGAAATTCCCTCAACCCCCCACGTCCCGGTGTCCCCCAGTCCCCAGAGGGATGATGCTGCCCAGCAAACCTTCAGCTGAAGAAGAAATTTAAATAAAGCACAAAAAACCCAACTCCTCAGACAACCAAAATCGAGCCCTGCCACCCCACAAAGCAAGGACATTTCTCCCACCTGCCATTAGCAGGACAAAATCTCAAGATCCAACATCTTGCCGAAACATCTTAAAATTTCCCCTCCCACTATCAACTTCCCCTGTTGGGAGGGAGCTGTTTCTGCTCCTCCCTTCACCTGGCACCCCTAAAACAACCCGGTGTGGGAGCATGGCCCCCCACACCCAAGCACACCCTCGCTCAAAGCAAGCTGGTGGATTCAGGCTTCAGCTATTCCTGGGCTGGGGATTCCTGGGCATTTGATTTCTCTGCTGGGGTTTGTAAACCCAAAATCCCGTGGTTTTGGGGGAGGAAAGAGCCTGCTGGGGCCAGCCGGGGCCAAGGAGGTGCGCACCAGCTGCGCTGGGGACCAGGGGTTCCACCATTTGAATGATGCGGCGCCCAGCGGGCACAGAGAGGGGGAGGCGGGAGCACGAGGATGGAGGGGAACCACCTGCCCTGCTCCCGCAAAACAGACTTTCTCCCCAAAAAAATAAGGCTGAGGGCAGCGACAGCTGGTTCAGTCAGTTGGTCCCCGGTGTCACCACCCAGCCCCTGCAAACTCCTGTGCCCGCAGCAAGGGAGATCCCGGCAGTGCCGGCTTGGGGCGGGGTGGGCAGGTGGATTAAAAAGGGATGAGAATAAAAATAATAATAATAAGAAGAAACATCCTTCCCGTGCAAACCTACTGCTCCTGACAGTCGGCTTCACCCCAGCAGCCCAGCTGAGCCTACAGTGCTGTCCCACGGGCCCATCCCACCGCCCTCCCCAGCGAGCCCACCGCTCCCTGCTGCCTTCGGCCACCGCCGCCAGTGCCTTACCCCGTCCCGGCGATGTCCCCCAACTTCCCAAGTTCACAAAAGAGCAAGAAACTTCTGGAAAAACAGAAGAAAGGGAGCAGGGAAAAAAAAAAGAGGAAGGGAAAAAAAAAAAAGGGAAAAAAAAAAAGCCCCAAAGCCCCGGCCCTAGGGAAGGGGGGCGAGGGGGAGAATTTTCGGTGCCCCCCCCTGCGGGTGAGGGATGACCCCGCGCGGTGCCAGGCCCTGCCCGCCGAGCCGCCGTGATTTGCGGCCGCCCGGAGGCTGCCATTAAGTAGCGGCTCCGAAAGGCTTCACGCGTTGCCACGGCGACGCTCCGCCCCGTAAACAGCTTCCGGCCCTGCCATTGGTCCTCGCGTTGCCATGGGGAGCCGGAGCGTACCGGCCACTTTTGGCTGAGACTTGGCCCTTTGGGGACAGAGCTCGGGACGGGGATGGGGTGGGGGGAGTCCTTGAAGGTGTTGATCCCCAGGGATGCTGGGGGACCCCACCGTACCCCACGCCCGGGGCCAAATCCAGCACCAGCAGCACCAGCAAACCCCAAACCTGTGTCCTGGCACCCAGTGGGGTTGGCACAGGGACAACCCCCAGCTCTTTCCTCCTGCCTGTGCCCCCCGCTGCTTCATTTCTGACCCCTGAGGGCACAAAGAGATTAGGACAAAGCCGAAGGGGAAGAGGGGCTGGTAGACCCCCAAATTAAAGAGTGGGGTCTAACTTTATGTCATTAAAAGGGTGACAGCTCCATGCCCCTCTAAGAAATCCCTGACCCCCACCACTGCCAGCCTAAGGGCTTTAACAGGGACCAGTGAGGGACTCCCTGTCCCCATCCAAGGAGGCTGAGAGCAGCCGTGACACCCAAGGGAAGCCCTGTTTGCTTTTCACCCTGCAACACGAGGCTCGCCCTTTGGGGGAGTGGGGGGTTTCGGGGTGTCTCAGGAAGGTTTAAACACCGGGCATGTCTCCTTCCTGCTGCCCCGTGGAGGAAGGACATTGGAGAGCAAAGGGCAGGTGAGCAGCCGGACCCACTCTCGAGGGTCGCTGCTGCCTGAAGTGGTGTGGACAAGAAGGAATTTTCCTGCCAGGATCCCCAGGATTTGAGCAGGACAGGCTGGAGGTTCAAGCCCTCTCCCCAGTGCCTGGGCAGGTGCCCCTTTGCTCGTGCCCATCGCCAGTGGCTGCAGGCCAGGAGGTGGCCAGTGCTGGGACTGGGTGTGGAGAAGGAAGGAGGCAACTCCCAGGGGAGCGGAAATTTCTGTTTTGCTTTTCAGGAGTCTGATAACCCAGCAAATCACCCCAAACCTCAGGTTTCTGTCCTTCCAACAGGTCAGCTCCCTCGGGAGTGGGACCTGGCCCTGGAAAAATGCACACAAAGGCAGCAAGAGCTCAAGGGCTGGTGTCCAGCACAGCCCTGGCCTTTCCTGAACAGCCTGGGGCAAAGCACTTCAGGCCTCGATTCTCCCAACCCCATCCTCTGCTTTTGCAGGATCTGTCCCTCTGTGAGCCCTCCCTCCACTGCTGCCAGGTGCTGCCCCCACCATGCCCCAACCCCCTCCATTAAAATCAAATTACAACAGCCCCCTTACAGCCCTCCTCACCTTTAAGGTCTCAGCTCCCAGCACAAGTTTTCTGGAGGGATTTCTCCTGCATGAGCACCCAGCTCCTCGGTGCTCCTCTTCTCCCCCTTCTCCTCCAGGAAAGGTCCCCTCTGGGTGTCCTCATCTGTCCTAGGAGTGCCAGGGGCTGCTGACCCTGTGCCATCATGCCAGGGAGTATGCCACTACCCCGGACCAGGTTCTTCCTGCAGAGGTTTTGGTTGCTTTTGCACCTTCTCCATCCCAGCAGGGCTCAGAGGAGGCAGGATTTAGGGTGGTCGGATAATGTATGTTAGAAGGGACTTTAAGAAGTGTTTTAGAAGATCAGAAGCAGCTGAGCTGGTTTTGGGGAGGTGCCTGGCTGGTGGGTAGGAGGACGCTCCCAGCCAAAAAGGGTTTACACCCACCGAGCCCCCAGGATCTCGACTGCCCTCATCTTGGAACCACAAAATGACTCTGGGTGCATTGTTGACATAAGATACCCTTATTAAACATACTCTTAAATTCCGAAACATGCTCAAAGCAAAGTCGTAAGCAGCAATCTGGTTTCTTTCGTTAAATCCCTGACGGGTGGACCGCTGGAACAAGGAGCTGCCCCATGAGAGAAGGGGCTGTTGCCTTTCACCCCACGCTGCCGCCATTGGAAGCTCCTGCCCGCCCCTTGTCCCTTGTGGGCGGCCAAGGATGGTGCTGGTGTCACCCACACCAAAATCCATCTCTCCTGTGCCACGGTGGAGGATGCTCGTTTCTTTGCTCACACCATGGCAGCATCTTCCCAGCTCCTCTCTGTTGCCTTGTGCTCGCTGGCAGCCCTGGCCCTTCCAAGTAAGCGGCAGGCACCCACTCGCAGCCACCCTGGTCTGCAGCCACCCCATGAGCTCGGCTGGCTGCTCCTGCAGCCTTGAAGACACACAGCTCAGAACCGCTGGAAAACCCTCCCAGTCACCTCCCAGGACCCTCCTGAGCAAGGACCTGCCTGTTCTGCCCTGACCTGCTGGCAGCCACAAGCACCATTGCAGCCCTACACTGTGGTCCCCTTTTGAAATGCGAGGGAGGTTGGCCTTGGTAGACACTCTTGGAGCATCAGCCTGATTTTCCCTCCCCTATCCATGCTGGAGAGTTAGGGAACAGCTGGCCTCCCGCAGCCCCCCTGGTTTTCTCAGCTCAGCATGACTGTGAACCCCCAAAGCTCTCCCTGTGCCCGGTGTGGTGCTGCTGGCTCCTCGGGGCTGGGACACCCAAACTTGGGGGGTCCCACCACAGCACTGGGTAGCACATCCCCACGGAGGGACGTGGCATGTACCCAAATGGGGTGCAAGGGTTGTCCCTGCTGCTCCAGCCCTCCCTGCTGTTAGCAGCTCCCATCCCATGGGACAGCAGTTTGGAGGCATCACCCCCAAACAAGCACCCAGCCCTGGGTTTCCAGGGAGAAATTTGGGAGCTATTGAGCCTATGGAAGACACCACAGGGTGCCAGCCTGGAGAGAGGAGTGGGGTCACTGACACCATCTCCCCTCTGGCAGGACCCACACTGAGACCATAGAGTGAGCAGCTACCAGGGCCCCAGCTGTGAGCCAAGCAGAGAAAACACCCCCAGCCCCAAAAAGGGCTTTATTCCCCTTTAGGAGCCATATCCATGCGCACAGCGTGTGCTCCTCCATGCGGACGGGTGGTGGGGACCTGCTCCCTGGGCAGTGGGGACCTGCTTCCTGCACACACCACTGCAGGACGTTGCTTTCACTGTATGAACTTCTCTGTCCTAAGGTAGCTCAGAAACTTGGGAGGACGAGGTGGCCTTTGCTATCACATCTGCGTGACAAAACCAGGTAGGGAAAAGGGGGGCTCAGACCTGCCCCCCCAGCTGGCCCAAACAGCTCCAGAGCTCGCTAGATCGGGATGCTGGGTCTGATGCTCCTCAAAGTGGCTTCTGGCTGTCCTGATGCTCTCCAGGGTGGAGCTTGGCCAATGGCTCCATCAGGTCTCCAAGGTCTGTGGCAGCATCCCTACCCCATGGGTGTCCCTGTGTGCCTGTCCCGTTGAGCAAAACCCACTTCTGCTTTCAGCCCAGTGCTGGCCGGAGGGATGGGGACAGAGGGGTGGGGGGCAGCTCCCGCACCCTCATCCACCCCCTGCTACAAAGTGTGATGGAAAGGGCAGGACAGATGGGACAGGGGAGGGGTGACACTTTTGGCACTTGTTCCAGAGAGAGGGCACAGCCCCGAGCCCCAAGCTCCCAGCGGGGCGGAAGACAGTGTGGTTTAATTAGCAATGCCCCAAGGGCTGGTGAGCAGGGGGTACCAGGTCCCCTGTCAGCCCTGCCACCCAGCTCCATCTCCCAGGGAAAAGCAACCTCATAGGCCTGGCCCAAGTGCCCACGAGCTGCCCAGGAGAGTGGAGGGACAGGGAGCAGGGGGGCACCATCACCGCCAGTGCGTTAATGGGGACAGTCCATGGCATGGCATGGGGACACCCCATGGCATGGCAGGGGCACAGGCCAGCAAACCTGGGGGGGACCGGCCCCCCACAAAGGTCACTGGCTTATGCACCAAGGATGCCAATGCCAATACTTGTCCTTAACCCGCTCCCGTGGGCACCCTCATCCCATCGTTCCCCTTCAGCCACGTCTCAGGACTCTCTTTGCGAGGTGACCCCCATCCCACCTGCTCCACAAGCTAGAGGAGAGGAGCCTGGGGGTGTGAGATGGCCGGGGGCAGGAGGAGGCCCCAGCCTGTCCCCACTGGGGTTGGAGGATGGGAAGGTGCTGATGGGGGGCTCCGAAGTGATGCGGCTCTTGGCCCTCCTGGGGGCCGGGGAGGCAAAGTTGAGGTTACCGTCTTTTCTTTCGAAAATCAGTCCTGCTACAGCTGAGGGGTGGAGGTGACGATGCCCATGGTGCCCGGACACCAGGGTCCCTCTGGGTGGGCAGGGGACCCCTGTGAGTGCCCCTGCTGAGGTTGAGCCCTTCCATGGGCAGGGCGGCCGCTGCCCGCTCCAGGTCTCGGGTGCCGTGGGGCTGGTGGGGCCAGGGCGCCTGCTGCAGCCGCACGTTGTTGTTGGCCGCCTCCGGGCCTGGGGGGAGAAAACGGGGGGTCAGGGGATCTCAAAACCCACCCGCACGCTCAGCTCATCTTTCCATGGGGGATGCAATTTAGTCTCCCCAAATAAAACCCACCTCCCCAGCCCCACTTTGGGTTTTGGCTGCAGCGAGGGCTGGTGAGCACCTGCACTTACCTCTCCGGGCTGGGGGAGCCCCTTAAACCCCGATTTCTTGGGAATGCCAAAGGGCAAATGGGAAGCGCCGTGGCAGGGTTTTAATAACCCAAATGGAAGGGGGCTGCCTCTGCCCCCCACGCCCAGCAAGAGGGCACATGCCGATGCCCTGTGGGGGCTGCAGGGTAGGCACGAAGGGATGTCACCCTGGCTGAGACAGCGAGGGGACTGCCAGCAACGCCGGGGCAAGGGGTGCCAACCCAGCGCCAACTCCCCCGGGTGACAGGGGCGCGAGGTGGGCGCAGGCTCTGGGGGTCTCATACCTATTCCTCAATGTTAATGGGGCAGGAGTCCGGCACAGCGGCTGCGTGGCAGGAGAGACCAGAAGGCACATGGTGAAGGCGGGAGCGGAGGCGGCGCGGGGGGCATGCACGCGAGTGAGCACCCGGGGGGACCGGCTGGGGGACAGGGGGTGCTCGCCGCCCGCCAGCAGGGCTGGGACGAAGGACAGGGAGCCACTGCCAGGTACGGTGGGAGGGGGCCATCATGCGCGGTGCCACCCCAGGGTTTTGTGCCGAGGAGAACCGAGGGGTGGGCATGCTTGTGGCGCAGGGGGAACCTGGTCCCCCCACGCCTCCTCTCTGGCTGCAGGCTCGGGGTTCAGGCAGCACCCTGAAACCCTGTCCAGGACAACGGGCAGAGCTTGGGATCTGCCTGCCTGCGGGTTGCATCCCACCACCTGAAGGATCAGAGGCTACGTGGTGCCCTTAGAAAGGGAGCACAGCTCCCACCAGCGAGGTTAAGCGCTGTGGCCAGGGGTGGGGGCAGCTCTGAGCCCAGAGGGGGCCCATTCAAGGGGACCCCCAAGGCCAAGGGCAAGTGTTGAGGCTTTCCCAGAGAGGGAGCAACAAAAACTTGCTGCCTGCTGATTTATGGGAGGTGACAGCTGCCGTTTCGACCGGCTTTTTACAGCGAGCTCAGGCTGGAGAGTGAGGCACATTAAGTCTGCAGATCCCAGAGGGAATGGAGCATTAAACAGGACCATGCACACACACGCACCTACCGACACGCACCCCGAAATCCCATTAAGAGCTTGATATTGCGTAAGTCACTGCAGTGCTCCGCTGCAGAGACCCGGCTCAGCTCAGCGCACCCATGGGAGGCTGCCGAGGAGCAGGGCTGGGGGCAGCGGGGCCCTGGCCCCATGCCCACCCGCCTCTACTCCCCTTGGGCTGCAGGAGGGGGGGTCCCCCTGCCGTTCGCAGCCGTCAGACCTGCCCTGTGCAGCCTGGCTCCCAAAGACCATCACGGCGAAACCCAACCGGCTCGCCCGGCCCACTGTGGTATCACTTACGGCTCGCATCAGCCGCGGGTTTAAACCAGCAACAGCCCTCAGGGGATTTCACGTCTTCTCCCATATCTCCCCAACCCTCCCCACCTTGCTGCCAGCCTTTTCGGCAGGTCCCTTCTCCCGTTTTCTCCTTCCAACACCACCCTGTCCCGGGCAGAGGCTGTGGCCGGGGCCAGAGGATGCTCTGAGCCCTGGGAACAGCTGCACACCCCAGGGCTCTGTAGGATCCACTTGAGGACATGGGTCTGTGGGTTTTATTTAAACTTTGTGTCCTAAAATCCCAGGGCTGAGGCCTTTCCACTCCTCCCAAAGCCTTTTCCAACCACACTGAAATCTGCAGAGATTTCCCAACAGCTTTGAGGAACCACATCCCGCACCTTCATCCATTAGAGAGGGCAAAAACCAACCCGGGGGTCTAATTGTGGCAAAACCTCCCGGCGAGAGAAACTGAGGGAGGAACAATAATAATAACAACAACAATAATAGCAGCAGCAGCATCTCTGGTGAAGGTGATTTTCTTTTAAGCTTTCAAGGAAACAGCACCTGGCCCCAAAGTAAAAGTCCTCCCTGTTCTTGCCAGCCCCGGGGATGTGGGTTACACCCAGACCTGCAAGAAACCTCTGCCAAAAAAGGGCTTTTTCAGTGCATGCAAACCAGCCCCGCGATTGCAATCCAGCACCAGCGGTATTAAATCGTGCCTCAAACCATCTTCGTGGCAAAGCGGCCGAGTCCCGAGAGCGGGCAGCTGCCAACGGGGAGCAGACGGGGCAGGGGAAGGAAGGAGCTGCCCTGAGTCCAACGAACAAAACCGACATTGCAAAACACCGACTGCAACCAGGAAACGACCTGCTCCCGAGCTCTTCCCAGCACACCGGGACACTCCAGGACAATTCTCCTCCAACTCCTTTAGGGCAGAGCTCTCTGCATCCCTGGAGTTACTCCCTCCAGCCCCTCTGCCATGCCCAGGGCACTGCGGGCAGCCCCGAAGCCCCAGTGCTGCACCTCCTCTGCCCCCAGCCCCAGCGCCCAGCCCACCCCCCCAGCAAACGCCGAGGCCAGATGGCCCCTCTCATGCGCGCGGCAGCACGGATCCCTGCCCAGGGCTCCAAGCAGGACAGCCGCCGGACACACGGACAGATGTGGTGGCCAAAGGATGGACAAAGCATCCTTGGCTCGGCTGGGCCCAGGGGCCAGATTCTGCACCCCAGGCTGGGAGGGAGATGAAGCCAGCGCGGTCCTTGCAGCAGAGGAAGAATTTGGCCCCATGCCGTCACTGCGCCGGGGCTGTTTGGGCTGCAAAGCCCCCCCCTTCCTCATCCTCGCCCCGGCACAACCAAGCAAGACAAGGTCAGGGATGGCTTTGGCTGATGCCGCGGCCAGGGGATGCTTTGCCAGGACCCCCAGCAAAGGCAGGGGGGCTGCTGGGACAACCCCAGCCCCCTCCCCAGCCCCCCCAGGCCAGTGGGGCTCAGCCAGGTGCTGAGGGTGATGGAGGGGACACGAGGCATTTGTGGCAGGTGCCTGTTCCTCCCCAAGAGCCTCACCAAATTTCTCCAGTGGAGAAACAGCCAAGAACAGGCTTTCCCAGAGGAGAACGGGGGAAGAAAGGATTTCCCCTCCCTCCAGTGGGTTTCACCCACCCTCTCGGCTCTCCAGCACCCACTGCGGGTCTGGGACCTGCCACAAATTTAGCTGAAGAGGCGAGGCAGGGGCAGAGTTGCTTTCAGCTTGTCCACAAATGTATTGATGGAGACCTAGATCCTCTGAGGGCTTTGTCTTGGCTTTTTGGACTCTGTTTCCCCACCCCACAGGCTGAGGAAGAGGAGGCTGCAGCGTTGGGCAGGGTTGCCAGCCCACCGCCCCCTTGGCCCGCACAGGGACTGGGGGGGTCACCAATACATTTGTCACCTTTGGGCAACTCTGGGCAGGGAGGGGACACAAGCGTGGGTGGAGAAAACCGTGTTGGCACAGAGCGAACATGAACTTTCACGCGGACAGAGGAGCCTGAGAGGGAGGAAGAAGAGGAAAAAAGGGGGATGGAGAGAGCGTGGGAGGAAACAGTGGAAGGAGAGTGGAGGAGAAAGCATGAAATGGGAAAGAGGGATGAACTTTGGGGCTCTGCAGAAGGACAGCTCAACCTGACATGCCCCATCTCCCAGTCCTTGGAAGAAGAAGAGGGGGAGGCAGGCAGCCCCTGTGGCTGCAGCTCCCATTCTGACCCAAAATACTGCTGCACACACCACAAGCCCAGACTAGAATTCAGTCATGTGTCACAACCACCTTCATGGGGAGGGCTGGTGCCCCCCAAGGTGCCAGCAGCCCCCTGAATAAGGGACAAGACCTTCCAGCAAAGCAAGTCTGCAAGCCCCCAGTGATGTCCCGGTGGGCACAGGTCACCCTGACCTATGGCTGCCGGGTAGGGACGTGCCTGGTGCTCAGCCCCGCAGTGGGACGGCTGGTGAGGTGCTGTGAGGACAACCTGGAGGGGATGGTGGTGGTGGGGATGATGGTGGTGGGGATAGGGATGGTGGTGGTGGAAGAGGAGGGATGGATGCAAAGGGCTGGGGTGATGCAGGGAAGGGCGGAACCATCCCCCCCACCCCAAGTTCATGTTCAGCAGACGGCCACTCACCAGGTAAGCAGGCCTCAGAGCACAGTTTATTGTCCAGCGCTTTCACGTGTGCGATGCCCAAGTCATTGTTATTGTCACACCTCAGACCGAGGAAAGCGCCTGTCCTCGGGCCTGGAAGGGAGTTAAGGCAGTTAACGCCGCGGCTCGGCGCTGGGGCTTGCCGTTGCCTTTTTTGAGGTGGAGTGTGAGGTTTCTGGGTCTTTTCCTCTCCCCTCCCCACCCTCTTTCAGAAAAAAAAAAAGAAAAAAATATTAAAAAATTATGCATCTAGATGGGAGCGGGTGAAGAGCGGACAATAACGCACACAGGCACGGTCCGAGCTGCTCCTTTTCTTGCCCCGGCCGCAGCGCAGAGCAGCGAAACAGCGACGATGGGCACCGGCACACGTTGACCTGCTCCCCCACCGCCTGCCCGGGGTTCAACCAAACCTTCCCCCCGGCACGGCCAAGTGGTCCCTGGTCGGTAGAGCTGGGCCGCAGTGGCACCCGTCACCTCCCGCCGGAGCCGCTCTGGCACCGTCGTGGCGTGTGCGAGAGCCGCGGGGATGCCGGGCGGAGGCAGCAACTGGATGCGTGGGGCAAAGAAGCCGTAGCCAAGCTTTGCAGGGGGGATGGAGGTTTTTTGGGGCTGAGGGAGGTAACTGCTGCTTAGCATCACCTGTACAAGAGACCAGCCCCCAAGCCGTGACCTGCGTCCATTGGATGCAGCCGACTAAGCCTCAGGAGGGACGTTCCCAAATAACACCAGTAGCCCCATTGAGAATGGGCACAGGACCGCGTCCTGCAGAGGGAGGCTATCCCGCTCCCGGAGATGTTGGGACGCCCGTGGATGTCCACCACAGCCCCTGGTTGCTCCCCAGTTGTCATGTTTGAGTCTCCCCGTCAGCAGGAGCCTCCCTCCAGGGCAGAGGCCGTGTTTTGGGGATGGGTGTTGGTGCTTGCCAGCTCAGCTGAGTGTCCGCCATGGATAGGGTAACAGTTTTTGGTATATTTTTGCCAACCAGAGACTTGCAAAGATAGGAGGGGGCACATGGGAGCCTCCCTGTCACCCAAAGGAAATCTAAGGCGGCTGGTGGCCGGTGGCACAGGCGTGACCACAGCTTTCCTTGGCTATCTGAGCACACGGGAGGAGGCAAGAGGAGCCCTCCATGTGAGTGGGTCGGCTTGTGAAAGTACATTGAGAACAGGCCAAAAAAAAAAGAGGAAAGCATCCCAAAGGGAACAGTTTTGCAGCCCCTTCCTACGGGAAACTAACCCAGAGAGGGGTCCCTAAGGGGGAGGCTTTCGGAGAGGCAAGGAAAGACCTTCTTGGTGAGGGGAAAAACACGGAGGAGCCTCTTTGCCACTTGGCCCGTTGGAAATGCCGTCGGATCCTGCATGCCAGTCGTCGCCTGCTCCATGCCCTGCACCGTGCCGGCTGGCTTCCCCCCACTCACTGGTGGTCAACCCATCTGTGAGCGGCCCCGCGGCAACAGATGCTTTCCCACCACTGGTGCCCACGGAGGCACCCGGAACTCTCCCCAGCTGCAGCCGGCAGGCAGGGGACCTGGGGACGGCACAGCACCCGCCACTTGCCCGGCTGCCCACCGGTGACACCGAACTGAAAGCGAGGGGACAACAACGACCCAGGGCCTTTTACCGTCTTCCTGCGTGGGAGAGGCGTCCTCATCCTCCAGCATGTCGTTGCCCTGTGGCACAGGCGAGAGGCAGCATTAGTAGCCCCGTGGCATCCCGGCCCCGTGACAGTGACTTTCCCCGGGTCCCTTTGGGGGAACATCCCTGACCTCAAGGGGTGCCCGTGGACCAGGACAATGAGCCCGGATGGGTGACAGCCCCACCACCCCACTTGGCCCCAGGGCAGCCTCTTCTCCATCCCAGCCCCGAGGGGATGCGGTGCTGGCCACCCTGCTTCCCCCTCAGTGGGCACCCGGAGTCGGGCACAATCGGGATCCCTGTGCCATGCTGGGTGGCACCGCGGCTCCCAATCCCGCACGAGGTGGTCACAGTTACCTCGGCATCACACTCCTCGGCCGATATGCTGACAAAGTTTATATCCGGGGACTCCACAGGCGTCGACTGCAGGAGGAAGGTGGGAAAGATGGAAGGAAAACAACAACAACAAAAAAGAGTCTGGTGCTGCTGGGTTTGGAGGACAAGTTACATCCCCTGGGGAAGCTCTTGAACCTGGAGGTGATGGGCACCATCAACAAACCCCCCAGTCCCTACCTCTCCATCAGAGGCTGTGGCACTGGCGGCCGCAGGCGAGGGGAGCATGTCACCCTCCTCCTCCTCCTCCTCCTCTGTGCCAGGAGCGATGTAGGAGCCGGACATGGAGGACACGGTGTCGGTGCTGAGCTGGGAGTGCTGGCTCTGGGAGGAGGCCATGGACATGACGGACTGAGCCAGGCTGCTGCTGACGGGCTCTGGGGGAGAGCAGGGGCTGAGTGGGGCTGCTGGACCCCCCCAGCACATCGACACCAGTTGCGTCACAGCACCGGCTAATTAAAACCGAGGCTAACGAGGAGGAGCAGGGCATGGAGCAAGGACCCGCTGCATGCCACGGAGGTGTGATGGGTGGAAAGCTGCCAGCAGCGGGTCCCCGGGGCTCACAGCCCCCGTCTCTGGGGTGATGAAGCAGGGGACATCAGTGCCCCTGTGCCCCCATTTTCAGGTCTATGGGTGACGAAGCAGAGGTGACACCCCAGGGCTTCACGCAACATCCATGCCAGGATAGGAAGGGGCCATGCAAACCCCCTCCGCGTCCTCCCGCAGCCGGACAGATCCGAGACTGCGATCCCGCTCTCCTGCCTTGCCCACACCCGCGAGCCCTGCCGTGCCGTACCTTCTGGGGACGAAATGGTGGAGGAGAGGGGGGTTCCGGTGCACGAGGACTGGTCGATGGCTCCTGACGACGACAGCGTGAGGTTTTCACTCTCTGGCGTTGCGCCGCACTCCTGGAAGGAGAGCATGTGGGGAGGATGTGATGGGGATATTCAGCAGGGATGAATCCATCTCCCCCAGGCATCCTTATGGATGGAGGACGAGCCAGGAGGGGCAAAACCCAGCCAGACCCTCTGGTCCCCAGACCTACCACCCCTTGGCACCTCAGCTGGCCACCAGCACGTTTCAGAGGGTGCTCACCTCCTCGCGCCGGGCAGGGGATCTCTGCCTGGAGACCCTCAGCTCTGACTCAGTGCATGACTTCTCATCCTCCTCCTCAGGCAGGATGGAGGAGTTCTGCGAGACAGACCTGCAGGGTCGGGGGGACAAAGCAGAAGGCTTCACCCTCGCCTGCAGCACTCAGGTCCCCCCAGACTCCCCCATGCCCATTCCGGTACTCACTTGGAGAGGCTCTTCTTCAGCTTGAGCCCCGGGCCGCCGCAGTCGGGGAGACGCTCGAGGGGCGAGAGGGTCCGCAGTGGGGGCAGGGGGCCGTCGCTGCCGTAGGAGGGCAGGGTCCCCGTGCCCGGGGGCTCCCCCAGCACGCGCAGCGGCAGGGCAGGCGGTGAGGGCGTCAGCGGCCCGTTGAGGGCCTCCAGCAGTGACACCACCTCATAGCCCGGGGGGATGTTCTCCGAGGACTGGGGAGCGGGGAGAGACAAGGTGAGGGTCCCCCCTGGACTATTTTGCTGCTTCTCCCAGGATTGGGATGCCCCAGCAGGACTGAGATGCCCCAGATGGGATCCTGCTCCCAGCAGGATTGAGATGCCCCAGGGAGAAGCCAAAACCCAGTGAATGGACAAACTCATTGCACAAATGAAAGCCCCAAACCTGTGGTCTTTTCAACCAAATCGAAAGCCCTTTTTTTTAGCAATATCAACCTTGCATTTTTTTGCACCATCGATTTGCATTAAATAAATAAACCCTGGCCCCAGGAAGCCTGTGTGTACCCAAACCTCCCGGCCCCAGCACCATGGGATGGAGGGAGCCGGGTTCACCAGGCACTGACCGAGTGCTCCTCGGAGTCGGAGGTCTGCGAGGCGATGATGGGGTTGAAGCTGGTGGGCGAGAGGGGACCCAGCTTTTTCCTCATGGCTCGGATTTGAAGCAAAGCTCGGAAAGCTGCAGCAGCGGGAACAAAGAGTGGGGTGAAAACCTGGTGCTGAAATGAGACACACACACACACACACCCCCCCCCCCCCGCCAAAATCCCCCCCATTTCCCAAGAGGAACATCCTCGCACTGCACAGCCCCGCTGCACGTGGGGCTAGAAGGACCCAAAAAACAGAGGATGGGAGATGCCAGCCCCCTCCCAAAGATGCCACCCACCCTCCTAGAGACGCCAACCTTCCCCCCCAGGATGCCACCCCTCCGGCCCTTACGCAGCCTGCAGATGGGGCAGTTGTTGGCCTGGTAGCGCAGGGTGTCAGCGCAGGTGTTGCAGAGGCAGAGGTGGCGGCAGGGCAGGATGAGGGTGTCGCGGACGTCCGAGAGGCAGACGACGCACTCGGCGCTGTTATCGCTCACCTCGTCCTCGGCCACCTGCTCCGTGGGAGAGACAGGAACCGCTCAGCCTCAGGGTCCCCAGCCCGAGCAGCACGAGGGTGGGTGCCCTAAAATACTGGCTGGGTGGCCCAAGAGCCTGCTGTAGGGTCCTGCCTGTGTGCCCGGGCTGCCTGCTCTTGAAATACAACCCTGGAACCTTATCCCTCCCCTCCCAGAGGCTGGGAGAGGGGGCTGGAGCCATCAGGCACCCCATGGAGGGATGCATCCTTCACCCCAACTTCCACATACATACATATATATGTATATACATACATATATATACACACACGCATATATTTCTCTCCATCTCTCAGAGGGGGAGGCACATCCCACGCATTGAACCCCACGGTGCCCTCCTAAGCCAGCAAGATCCAGCCCAACAGACCACAAAGAATGGTGAGAAAAAGGCTCAATCCTTTAGCTTTCTGCCTCCAGCAGCTCTGATGCAATGCCAAGTACCCCCCCCCCACCTGTGCCGCCCCGGGCAGCTCTGTACCATGCTGCAGACTCTTGCCCCGAGCATGTTTTAGTGGCTGGACTCAGGCTTGGGGAAGGGGCGAGAGGATGAGGGAAGACACGCAGGATGGAGGCCATGGGCTGGAGCCCCATACCTTGGAGTCCTGTGTGTTGTACTTGTTCTCGATGCCGTAGATCTCCTGCAGAAGGTAGCTCACGCCATCCACCTGCAAGCACACAGGGAAGGGGTGAGGAGCACAGACATGGTCCCCCCGGAGCTGCCACGGCTCCTGGCCCCCTCCTCGCCCCAACATCGCGGTTCCTCTTTGCATCGATCGATGCACTTGAAATCGCGGCTGGTCCCCAGGCTCCCCGGGCAGGAGCAGGGCCGGGGCAGGCTGCCGCACACACCGGGGTTTGCTGCTCCCCAAAAGCCCCTGGGGTGTGCAGGGCGGTCGCTGCCACCACCCACGGGGACACTCGGACACTCACCACTTGCTTCTGCTTGAGGGGCTTCACGCAGAAGGTGCCGTCGCTGTGCTGGAGGGAGGAGAGCACACGGGTGGGCACTGGGGCTGAGCACCCCAGGGACCGCCGTGCCCGAGCACCCACCCACCTACCCTGCAGCTGTCACTGCTCCCACCCAGCCCGTTTTGCAGCAATTCCAGTTTTTCTCCCCGACAGCCCAGTACCAGGCAGGTGTGGGATGTCCCACACATCACAGGGCTGGAGACTTGTTGGAGTGGAGACTGAATGCCTTAGAATTGGGTGCTTAAAATCAAGGATTTGAGGGATATTCCCAGAATTTCAGCAGCAGCTCCAAAACAGCCCCAGCCCAGCACCACTGTCCCCAGCTCCGCGGGGTTTCTCCAGTCGCTCGCACCTGGTGGGCGAGGGGGCAGGACAGCCCCAGCTTGGCACTTACCTTCTCAAAGGTGGCCAGCAGCACATGACAGTGCCCAGCGTGCTCTGCAAGACACAAAGGGACGTGCAGGGCTCAGGGGACAGGCAGGGCCACAGTGGCAGCAAGGAGAAGCAGGAGGCTCTGCCCAGTCAGTGCAAGGGTTGGCATCGCAGTGCCAGGTGACTGGGAAAGCCCAACCCAACAAAGAACCCACTCCTCACCCTCTCCTTCATCCACCACCGCGTGCACCACCATGGGGTACACCTCCCGGTCCAGGTCGAAGCCCAGCTGGAGAGAGACAGGAGGAGAGCCTTGGTGAGATGGAGCAGCGACGGAGGCTTCATCCCATGTCCGGAACCGTACCTGACCCCGCGGTCGATGCCACGGGCCGGTGGGACCCACCTCCTCCTCGCTCCACTCGGAGGGGTCAACGGTGTGGGAGGGCACGCAGAACTGCTGGCACACCCCCCGCTTGTAGTGCACGGTCTCCGACTGCAGGCTGTTGTCCCGGGGGATGTAGCTGGGGAGAGCAGAGAGTCAGGAGCACCGCAGTGTCCCCCCAGCCCCAGCTCACGAGGATGTCAGAAAGATGGGAGAGAGGGAAGTCACTCCTCCCCTCCCCTCCTGGATGCCTCTTGGGGCTGAGGTAAGAAGACCTAAAAAGGGCTAAAATAATCCACGGGACTAAAATAACCCCAAGGCAGCAAACACGGGACAGGAGGGGACAGGGACAACTCCGCAGCCAACCTGGTGGGGACCAGGAGGGACAATGATTCCTCCTGGTCTCAGCATTGACCTGGAGGTAAAAAGAGGGAGCAGGATAGGACGGGGAAGGAGGCGGTGGGGGCTGGGAGGGACCTGGTGGTGGCACCCGGGGGAGGCGAGGAACCCTCCTCCATCCTCAGCACCACCAGCAGCTGCCTCGTGCCCCAAGGAGGGGAGATGTTATGTGGAGGAGAGGGTCCATCTCCATCAGCAGAGCCCCGTGCCCTGGCTGGGGGCACACGGACACACCAGGCTGGGTCTCCTCACCTCACCACCCCGTTGTGAAACTCCTCGCTCGCCTGGTAGTAGATGGTTATGGCCACACGGGTGTCCGTGTCGAAGGTGAACTCCACATTGTAGTGCACTTTGGCTTTGCTGACTTCTTCCCCCGGGGTCTTCACCTCCTCCGAGCACCTGGGGAGCACAGAGGGTCCGGGAGAGGGGCATCCCTCAGGGACGGCTCAGGGTGCCCCAGGACTGTCCCCCTGGCAGAGACAGCTCCCCCGGTATGACGTTCCCCTCGGCACCAAAAGAGGCTGCCCCCTCCATCAGGGGAAACTGAGGCATGCCAGGAGGGCATGTCATGGCCAAGATCAGGCCTGCAGCCTGGGGAGCACCGTGGGCAGGTTTCAGCTGTAATCCCAAGCCTCCTGTCCTGGCTGCAATCCCCAGCCTCTCTCCAACAAAGCCTTTGGAAGGTGGGGGAGGAAGAAAAAGCAAAGCACTTCAAAAGCAGCACTAAGCTTCTTTAATCCTGCGGTGGAGCCAGCGCAGCCGCTGCCTGCGCTCGGGGAGCTCACCGGGAGGGGAAGGGGCACATTTGGACAGGGGTGGCTCGTCCCCTTCCATCCACCTGTGCCGAGACAAGAGCATCCCTGTGCTCAGCATCTCCCGGGAGCATCCAGCCGGACCCTTCCCTCCCTGTGGCTCACAGCTGTGGGGGGCCCGGCCCATCATCCCCACCGCAGGACTCACTTGACGAGGCGCAGGGTGTCCTTGCGGATGTTGATTAAGCTCCTGAGGGTCTTCACAGGTTCCTGAGGAGGTGGAGCAGCGTAAGGGAACTAGGACGAGAGAGACACCGGTGAAGGCAGACGCACACGGTGGGGGGGTTACAGACCTTGTTCTGGGACCCCCCCAGTGACCCAGCCCTGACCCGAGAGCCAGTACACAGGGACCCAGGGTGGGCTGTACATCCTGATGGGTGCTGAGCTGTTCCTCGTCCCTTCGGCTGGAGGGGACATGGTGCACGGGTCAGCCAGGCAGGTGCTGATGTATTTTTTGGGTGTTGATGCAGCGCAGAGCTGCTGGATGAGGCTGGGCAGGGGGAGGCTGGAGCTCCCTCCCTGCCCACCAGCCAAGAAAAGGGCACAAGTGTCCCTGTTTTCTCCCGAGGACGGATGGGATTTGGGTGGTGGGGTCCCTGCCAACTCCATGCCCGGAGCAGGGAGCCGATGGAGCAGCTGGGCAGGAACCAGGCAGGCAGCAGCGCTATGAGAGAGAGGGGCTGTGCCATCCTTCAAGGTGACCTTGTCCTTCCTGGTCCTTCCTGTCCACCTTGCTGGGGAGAGGTGACAGGGCAGCAGCCAGGGAACACCCTCTCCTTGGCACTGCAACCACCCAAGGGAGACCGAGGGCACCAGGGAAGGGATGCAGGAGCCATCTCCTCCCTCTCCTCCATCTCCCAGGTAGGTAGCTTGAGTGCCAGGAAGGGATCAGCCTCCCCGGCTCCAACACAAACACGTATTGGACGGACGGAGCTTATGCTGGGATTAACACTCAGCTCGCTGGCAAGCTGTCACTGTGTGCCAGGGACAGTCAGAGCCAGGTGCCATCCGGGATGGCAGCCACTCACAAGAGCCAAAGTGCTCAACTGCTGCCTTGGGAGAGGGAACTGGTAACCAAGCCGAGTGGCCTGGGTCCCTTCGTCCCCCCACGCTGCCTCCAGCCTAGATGGGGAGGCTCGGGGACAGCGAGGCACCCACTGCACCCCCATACTGAGGGGACAAGATGGAATTGCAGATGGCACTGGGGGATGTCCTCTGTGGAGCCACGGGCCCCTTTCCCATGTCCCTGGCGCCCTCGCCTGGGAAAGTCATCGTCACCTTCCCCATCCCCAAAGCCATCGTCACCTTCCCAGTCCCCAAAGACCAGCAGAGCAGATGGATGGGGCTGCACAACCGCCCTGGCTGGGGACCCATGCAGGGATCAGTAGGACAGGACAGGACAGGCAGCTTGCAGGACCAGGCAGTGGCCTGCCCCATCCCTCCTTCACCAGCTGGGCATCACCCACCGCGTCCCACCATCCTGCAGCTCCAGTCCCATGGATGGCATGAAAAGGGATGGCACTGGGCCCTCAGAAAATGAATCTGTAGCACCTTGGAATTGCCACTGTCTCCTTGCCCTCCGGGAGGAGAAAAGGGCAGCTGAGTCATTAATCTGCTATTAATGAGCTTTTTCATGAGTCACGAGCACTAAACAGGCACCTGCAGAATTGTTTGGTTGCAGCTGGAAGGGAGCAAGTGAGAAAAGGCCTCCGGGCTGGAGCCCAGTCACATCACGACACGCCACGTCACGACACGCCACGTCACGACACATCCTCTGCTATTCAAATGAACGAAGCAACCCAGTCTCACTCCTTTGCACCTTGCCCAGCCGAGCCGCACTCAAACCGGCCCATGGCAAGTGGCAGAGCTCACCCTGGCAGGGAGAGCACCCATGGGTGCAGCCCCCTCCCGCCGCAGCACCCAGAGGCGGGTGACGGAGGAGGGAAGGGGCAGCTGGGTCCCCTGGGGCGCAGCCCTGCGGGGGCCGTTGGGCTGGGCAGGATGGGGAAGCGCCACAAGCAAATTTCTTGCTGCAGAAACCGCTTTGCCGTCGCCGTTGGGCTCTTTCAGACCCACATCTGGGCTCTTTGTTGGGGGGTTGGGTATTTTGACTGAAGTTTTGCAAGCCGGATTTGCACATCAGAAAGGGGCTGTTTAAAGGACTTTTTACATCTCCTCCATTTAAATCAAGCTGAAAACCAACAGAAAAACACCTCGCTGCAACCGTTACTCATTTAAGAACATTGTCCACGTGCCTACAGCAACATTTGGTCCAGACTGGCTTTTGTTCAAGTGAAAAAAGCCCCTCAAAAATCTTTCCTGGGGTTTTTCTACAAGCAGACCCAGGCTGGTTTGCGTGGGCAGGGAAACCCAGTGGCACGTTTCACCAGTCCCCAGCTTCTCCTGGCCACCCCATTGTCCCTGGGTGCTGCAAGCAGCTTCTCCGCTCCTCAGTCCCTGCAGAGGTGTCCCAGCATGGTGGCACCTACTTAAACCTGCAAAGCCCTTCCCAGCTCCTTGGAAACCCATCCCAAGCTGGAAAATCCAGATTATCATGTATCCATGAAGGGGAGAGTCCAGGTGCTCTGCACGTCCCCATGGCGGCAGCGCTGTTAATAGCTCAGCCAAGGCGCTTGGCTCAGAGAGGACTTGGGACACAATTTTTCAAAGACCTCGTGGCTCTTGACACCCAAAGAACTCAAAATGAACCCCTCACCGAAAAGCACTGGCCATCTCTGACATTTCCAGCCCAGCCCAGGCTCTTGCAGCAGGCCAGAACATGAAAGCGTCGCAGCCAAGAAGCATCAGGACAGGTGTTGGAGGCAGCATCAGAGATGCCCAAACAGTGCCTGGGCACAGGCTTGGACCACAAACAACAGGGGTCCTCCCTGAGCCCCCAAAACCGGCCTGACCCGAAAGCCCAGCCCCAAAACACCCCCGCTCCCCAGGGAGACAGGACCTCGGTCACAGCTCTGCAGCCCAGGGCCGCGGGTAATTAAGCCGGAGCAATGCCATTGGGGTTGCAACGCTGTATTAATTCTTTCTGCTGTTTCCAAGCTGTTCCTCTGCCTTCCCTGCTGCTTCTGCTGTCGGGGCGTCTGACTCGGAACCGCTCGCTGGGCAGTTTAGAGGCTTTTACCGTAATCAAGAGGATTTCTCAGCGCTCGCTGCTGGGGAGAGAAGCCGAGTGCTGACTTTTCATTTTCTAGGGGAGCGCAGAGGATGGAGAGGAAGGCGCTGGCTTTGCCCCCCCTAACACTCGTGGGTTTTAGGGGGTGCTCCTTCCCTTGGCTCTGCCGGGATCCCCTCTCTGGCACGGCCCCAGGGCTGGGCACTTCCCTACCCAAGGACCGTACGATGCTGCCAAAATGCTGCTGAAGCCAATTTCACGACGGGCGCACAAAGCGGGACAGCAGCAGCCTCGCCAGCCCAGCGCAGAGCGGGCAGCGTTCGATAGCAGGGCCGGCAGCACCGGGCAAGTTTATCTCGACTCAACAGAAAAGCTTTGGTGCCTTTTAATTCCCCACTTTGAATTCTTTTTAATGCTCGATGCCCACACTGCTCCAGCTGACGCTGTGAGCTGCCCAGCTGAGATGCACCCGGAGGAGCAGGGGACATGACCCCCATGGCTGAAACCCCTCTGTGGAGACAGCCCCGCTCTCGTTTCCTCCCTTTCAAAAGGCATCAACCAGAAAAAACATCTGCAGGACCATGGGGTCCAGGGACCTTCCTTGCACCTGGGTTTCCCCATGCCCTGGGGTCAGCACCGTGAAACACATTGGTGCTGCCCGCAGCCCCCACCATCCCACCTCTCTCTTTTTTATTTTTTTTTCCCCTTTTTTTGCTAGAGCTTGGGGAATACTTTTGCCTGCTCCTGTCCAAACTACTCTGCCCCTACATACTCATGCACTGCTCCCGGCATGTCCCCCACCCTGTGCTGTCTGGGCTGGGAGATGGCTCCCGGCTGGGCTGGGAAAGGCAAGAGGAAAAGCAGCTCTCGGAGAGGGAGCAAGAAAGAAGGAGTTGGGCTAAACGAGCCCATCACCCCTCCCCATCTCCTTCACCAGCTGAGGTTTTTAAGCCAGGGGTTTGTTCGTGCAAGCAGCCTTCATGGTCCGACGACCAACAACACAGGTGCTGCGGAGGGCAGCACCCAAAGGCAGCGGTCACACTGTTGCCCTGCTCCTTCCCAACCACTTGCAAACCTATTCACCCCTTGCAACTCCAGCCTGGCGGTGAGGCGAGAGACAGGGCGATAAGTTACGTTGCTGAGGAGCACGTGGCCGTGGGCAGACGGGCTGAGAGGAGACCCATGTTAGTCCCTGATGGGGGACAGGCTGCAGCTAGTGGCCAACCCTTATATTAGACATCAGAGAATCCACACAGGCCACCCCAGGTGTGCTGGGGTGGCTCTGCCTTCAGAGTGTGACAGCCAGAAGCTTTATACCGTGCACCCCCCAACATACAGAGCCATCGCCATTTTGGGAAGAGGCACACCTGGGCCCCGTGCCCCCCTCCCAGCCCCATGCCCCACCGGTGCCCACCACCACTGGCCGGTTCCCCAGGAAGTTGAGGTCGCTGTTCTCGCCAAAGAGGTAACCCTCGGGGTGCGTGGAGTCGAACTTCTCGCCGCCCATGATGAAGTGGTTGGCGAAGTAGCTCCCTGGAAAGAAAACACAGAGACTGCCTGAGCGGAGCGGGAGGACAGGGCTCCAACCAGGCGATGGAGCGGCACGAAGTCACCGAGTCGATGGCTCAGAGGTGGCTTTGTCCCCCAGGGTCACCTCACCAGGAGCCTTTTGGGTTGAGCTCAGGCACCGCCAGCCCCCAGGCAGGCAGAGGCGAAGGGGGAGCCAGCCAAGAAGCAACCCTTCGTCCTGTCCTGCCCTCCCCTCTCCCTGCTTGCATCCCCCTGCTGCCAGCGCTCCTGTCCCTGCCTGCCCACCACAATGCCCAAAGCCCAGGCAGAGGGAGCGGGGATGGGGAGAGGAGGGTGCAGGGGCCAGCCCCATGGCAGTGCCCAGGTCAGGGGCTGCTCCATCCAGCGGGATTTAACAGGATTCACACTCCAGGGCTTCAGCTGCCTCCTGGAGCCCCACACCTGCTCCCCTTTCTCCGCCCACGAAATCCCTGAGAGCCCCGGGCAGGCTGAGCCACCCAAGGTCACCCCGACCTTCAGCCATCCCCGCGCTGCCGGGGTGGCCGAATCCTGGTGTGCGAGCAGGAAGGGGAGCTGTCTCCCAGGGCAGCGGAGCAGGAGAGCAGCTAATCCTTTGCACAAGCATCAGCTAATTTCCCGAGAAAGCAGGAGAGGCAGCACTCAACAATCCATCCCAAAAGCCCTGGGAGCCCCCTAAGAGCCGGGCTGGCCCCTGTTCCCCCACGGCGGCTGCCGGGTTACTCCTGCCCAAAGCCTGGCGTCACCGACCCCGCGTGCCGTTCGAGGCAGCGTGTCCGCAGGCAGAGGTTCGCCCGGGATTGCCGCAGCTGCTGGCGGGAAGGCGGACAAAGCACAAATGAACTGAGTTCTGTCCGTTCTCAGCCCGCAGCTTCCCTAGGAGGGCTCGACTGCAGGAGGGAGGATTTTGGGGGGCTGTAGACCCTCCAAGGAGGTCAGCAAGCCCTCCAGAAAGTGCCCCATGCTGCCTTCATGAACGCCAGGCAATGCCCACTCTCCCTTCGTAGGGTAAAGCACTGAGCCGAAACACCAGCGTGTCCCGTCTCCCGAGCTGGGAGCAGCCCCCACTTCTCAGCTGCAAGGGGGATTTTCCTCCCAGCCCAGCCAGGAGCCGACTGGTGCCTGCTCCTTGTCCATGAGATCCAGGGGCAGGAAGGTCAAGACTTTTCCTTGAGGTGGGAAAAGGAAGGGAAAGGAGGAGGTGACCAGGGATGCTGGGGGTGAGCAGAAGCACCAGGAGTCAGGAGATGCAAAGGATGGAGGACAGACGCATCACCCTGTGTCCCGCCAGCCATGGGGATGGGGTCTAGCTTGTAAAAACCCCAAACCCAATGGCACAGAGCCATCCACAGCCCCCCTGGGGACACCTCGAAACTGAACCTTTGGGGTCCACAGATGAAGAAGCTCAAGCTCGGGCTGCAGCTCTGCTGGCGGGGACTCAAGTTGCCTCCCAGCAGATGCAGCAACTGCCCAGGGCTGGATCAGGCCTTCATACTGCATTTAAAAACCCAAACCGAGCCCAAAGTCCACACGGGCGCACCAGAGGGGATCTAGCACTGGGGCGGGAGGGACGAGCAGGGCTGCACAGCTTCACCCGAAGGCTTCACCACGCAGGGGTGCCCGGATGCAGCGTGCCTGTTAGCAAACGTCCACCATCAATTATTGATGCCTGCTGCTTTCTGGTCCCATTTTCCACCTACATAATTTATAGGCAGCTTCCCAGGGAAGGACGCGGCCACGTGAAAAAAAAAAAAAACAACCCAAGAGCAAAGTGCCTTCAGAGCTGCCTGCAGTGACACGGCTGGGGGAAAACGGGGCCGTCTGGAGCTTTTCCTGGCACCGACTTAAGGCAAAAGCAGGAGATGGGGGGAAAAATGGTATTTAAACCTGCAGAGAAGCTTCCCCAGCATTGGGGAAAAGCTGGAAAAAGCAGCACAGGGTCTCTGCAATGGCCCCAGCTGCGGTTTGGTGGGTGCTGGCAGCCTCCATAGGATGGGCAGAGGAGTCAAGGACCACTTCCCCGGGAAGGTCCTCCAAAAACCTTGCCATTAAACGAGAGCCTGGAGTCATGCCGGGCTCTGCCCCAGGAAGCACCAGCACCGGAAAGTCTGGGGCATCGGCAGGAGCCCCGCCAGATGCCGGTGACCCCGTGGCATGGACGGGTCGCAGAGGAAAGAAGCACCTTTCCAGTCACAGCCACCTTATTATCAGCTAATTATAAATCCTTAACCAACACCTGACCCCGGGGAAGGAAAGCTCGTCAAGGACGGTCACATCCCGAGGGAAAGCCGGGTTTTAACCAGATCTTAAACATCAGAGGCCTGGCAGGTGTGTGGGAAGGGCTGAACAGAGCGGCTGCAGGAAAGGAGGAATAAAACCAAATTGCCCAATGTTCCTGGCAAAGGAAGGTGAGTCCTGCATGCCCGCCAGCACTGACATGCAGGACGTATCCAGCATCAGCCGGTACTGATGACACTGTCAGCCCCTTTTCTCCGCAAGTTCCAGGGATGCCACCTTGCCCGGATGCCCTGGGATGGGCGAGAACCCCGAGAGCACAGACCCTGGTGCGGGCTGTGGCCATGCCTGTGGCTCTGGCACATGGTGGCTCACGTCCTGCATCATCCTCCAAAGCCACTGCTGCCCTGCCGGGGTCTGGCTCGGCTCTGGTAAAGCAGCCCCGGCTCTCAAAGGTCAGAGCCCAGATGTTTCAGCAGGTTCACAGCCCCGCTCTCCATAGTGGCTAAAATAGAAAAAGCTCATTTTCCACCCATCCGCACGCTCCCGGTGAGGGAAGTGCCAGGTTGTGGTCACGTTAGTGGCCATGGCATGGTGCTGGTGCAGGGACACACCGTGGCAGTGGGCACAACACCAGCTGGGTGAAGCCCAGCCAGTCAAATGGCACCTTGTGCTTCTGCCTGCAGCATCCCATGGCCGCCTGGTGAGCAGGCACGCTGCGGCTTATTTAATTCAGTGCTCTAAAGTGGGCAGCCAGAGCCAGGCTTAGCCAAAATCCGGCCACAGCGCTGCTGCGTCAGCTCTCGCCTGCTGCAGCCCTGGGAGCCCCTGGGCTGTTCCCTGTGCCACAGCAGTGCCACCACTGTGGGGCTGTGCCCCCAAGATTGGGGGTGTCACTGCCCAGTTATACCCTTTGCACCTGTTCCCAGCCAGAGCCCTGCTCGCAGTCCCCCCTCCCGCACACCCGGGGGGAGCTCGGTGCCGGCCTCAGCCAGGGACAGGGGCTGAAAGCCGAGGATTTGCCACAACAGCCATCCCATAGCCAGGCTCCATAAACAGCCCCTGCTTGCTCTCCCCTCCCATCGCCTTTGCCAGGGTGAGATTAGAGCCACTGAAGTAAATCCCAGCCTTCACCTCAAAATACTGGTTTAACTAATCGCGTTGCACCTTGCCTGGAGAGGACGGGATCCCAGCACGGGACGGGGAGACATTTCACTGGCAAGTGGGACAAGACGTGGCCACCCCATTCCCATGGGCTGCACTGGGCACCCCGAGCAAGCCTGCAGCCCGACAGCCAAAACCACGTCTGCAGGGAGAGGGAATTGCCCCAGGATCCCATGAGACCCCTCCCAGGGCCACATTTCCAAAGCCAGTGGCTGTTTCCAAGTGGCATTCGAGGTGAGAGAAGCGCTGCTGTCACAGAGGAATTGGCTCCACTGCTCAGCACATCCTCATCCTCCCCTGCTTCCCTCTCGGCTGCCAGCAGCGCTGAAGGCAAATCCCCTCTCGGATTAAAAGCAAACCAGCCATAATCTCCCGCAGTCACCAGCCTGCCCTCGTCCTGGCACAGATTGCCATGTCACCTGGGCACCCCCTGCCCCTCTTCCTGAGGACCCCAGGCAGCACCAGGACTGTCCCCTTAGCTCTGACCAGGTCCCACGGGTGGGACCAGCCCAGCTGAACACATCTACACAGCTCTGATTTTTCCCTGAAAACCAGAGTTTGGCATTAGCCTGGTGTCCTCTGCCAGCTGGGATGAGTTTGGCAGTGCTCAGCTGGGTGCACTTGCTCCCCCAGAGCAGGGCACAGTACTGGCACCCTCCACCCCTTCATGCCCAGATATTTCAAGAGCCCCTAAATAAGAAGGGGTCCCAAGACAAAACCCCCTAAAGCACAGAGCCGCTGCCCGTGCAAAGCGCAAACCCACGGATGGGGTGGTCCAGCTTCGGCTGGCATCAAGGTGACAAAGGCCTTGAAACTGTGGAAAAAAGAGGGAGCTGGGGGAGCCCCGCAGGACGATGGGCTGCTGAGGATCGGCCACCCCCAGCCCGCAGCACCCCGGTTAACCCCCGCCACTGCAGATGTGTCAGCCAGCTGTGCAGCCCATTTTAGATTAAAATTAAAAAAAAAAAACAACACAGCTTTTCAGGACAAGAGCAGGGTTTGCGTTGGCTGTAATTCTTCTTAAGGAGGTCTTTATTTGTAATTAGTGGGCAATTTGTCACAGCACTAACGAACCAAGCGTTTACTTTATCCAACAAACTACCAAAATAGTTCAACCTATTAATAATATCCAGTGCCGCAAGGATCCTGGGGCAGTCCCTGCACACACACACGGTGCTCCCGGCCATCGTCCCCTGACATTGGTATTTTTGGGGCTCTGAAGCGATATCCACCCAAGGACTCCACTCCATCGTGACCCCCACATAGCCCCCCCTCGGACACCCGCTTAGCCCGGCTCTTTGCAGGGAAAACCAAGGCATGGAGAGGAGGGACAGATTTTCCAAGGTCACACACAAGGTTTGAGACAGGGCCGGATTTGGGAGCAGGAGAGACATCACCAGCGAGCCTCGAGGCTGGGCGAGGAGCTGGGGAAGGTGAAGTCCCCCCATGGCAGAGGCTGGGGTGCTGCTGTGGGGCAGGGCCCCGGGAAGGAGGGATCCCCTCCAATCCCTCCCACCCCAGCCTCCCTCATCCTCCCGGGAATTCGAACCCAGGCTTTTCCTGAGCAGCCAGTGCTGGAGAGACCGTCTATAAAAAGAGCTCCAGCCTTCCCAGCCTGGCACCGCAGACCACGGGAACAAATAATATTAATATTAATAATAATAATAATATTATTAATAATATTATCATTAAAGTCACTTCAACTCAGCCGAGTTTGGGAGCAGGTTTGGCTGGCAAACGGGCACCCGGGGAAGGGGCACCCCACGGGCAGTCCCAGGGGTGACCCCATCCCTACTGCGCCGCACGGAGCCAGGGTGCCCAGCACCAGACCTATATTTTTAGGGTGCCCCCCCCCCCCCCCATGTGCAAGCAGCGTTCGCTTTGGGGTGCACAGGAGCATCCCCGACCGGAGCAAGGTCGTGCTCTGTTCCTGCCCTGCTCGCTTCTACCCCCACCCGCCCAGCGGCAGCACCGGAGCGCGGGACCCCCCCCCGGGAGCTCACCGGATTTCGGGGGGTATCTGTAGACGGAATTAGCGGGGATATCCACTTCCTCCACCCCTGCGTTCTGCCGGCTGGTCAGAGCCCCCATGGCCGCGCCGGGGCTCAGCGGGCGGGATGCGGCGGGGCGCCCACCCGCCCGGCACCGGCACCGGGAGCCGCACCGGCACCGGGGCTGGCGGCGGCGGCCCCCGCCCGCAGCATCCTCCGCTCTGCGCCGCGCCCGGCACCGCCTCCGCGCCAGCGCCGGGGCTGCGCCAATGCGGGGCCGGGCCGGGCCGGGACTGCTCCGCCCCGCCGCGGCTCGGCTCGGCTCGGCCCGGGGATGCTGTGGGGCTGGGGGACAAGGAGCGAAGGCTCCCGTCCCCCACCTGCGCAGCAGGACCCCCCTCAGGTGCCACTTACCGCCCCCCCCCCCCCCCAGTGGCACACGCGTGTCCAGTGTCACCCACCTGCCACCCACAGGGGCACCCGGCTGCCTCCAGCACCGCTCACCAGCCCCCCTTGCCACCACCTGCCCCCCTGTACCACTCATCTGTCCCCCTCAGTCACACACTCCAGTGACCCCTGCCCACCTCAGCATCACCCTCCCTCCCACCATCACCCCCAGCCCCTCCAGCTGGGTGACCCCCAGCCCAGGGACAGCCTGGTACCCACCCTGGGCTGGCTCAGAGCATGGCCCCACATCCCCCCAGCCACCCGGGTGTCCCCTGGGAGAAGGCCAAGCCCCCACTTTTCTGCACAGGTCACTTGGCAGAGAGTGAAGGAGACGGAGCAGCCATCAGCACAGGAGCTGAGCCCCTCTGGCAGCGCACAGCACTGGGAGGGGGGGGAGCGGCAGGTTAAAAGCCCCCCCCCCCCCACTGCACACCTCCATCTTCTCCATCCTGCCTTCCCAGCTCTGCTCTGCACCAGGAGCAGCTGCGTTTGCCGGTCACAGCCTCTGGAGACAGAGCGCTGGCTGTCCGCTCCAGTACACCCCAGCGCACCCCCAGAGTGCCCCAGTTCTCCAGCATCAAGCTGCTGGGAAGCACTGGGCACCATCGCATTTTCCCCTTGGGGATGGAGGTGAAGGATGGACCCTTCGACCGCTCGCTTAAAAACCCTGGTGATTAATTAGTCCTGCAGTGCAAGTTAGTGGAGCGTCACATGATTTTGATTCGAGTTGATAACACGAGTGCTATAAATATCAAACGGGAGATGTGCAGAGAGGCGGATCAACTGCCCCGATGTCCTCAGCTACTCGGCGGCGACGAGCAGAGGCCGTCCCCGGGGCTCCCCCCTTCGCACCCTCCCTGCAGAGGGGCACACACGTCTCCCTCCCCATGTGCCTTCCACCGGCACAGCCCCAAGGACAGCTGAGAAAAGCCGAACCAAAGAGTGGCCACCACCACAGCAAGCCCGGGGACAGCTTTGTCAGCTGTTACCGTCACACCGGGACCCACGGCCCCGGCAGTGACACCGTGTCCGCACCGCTGGATGTCACACCCGGGCTGGGTGCCAGTGGGAGCATCGGCCAAAGAGGAGCTGAGGGCGACATTAATGCCAGGAGCCCGCTCCGGCTCTCGGTGCTGGAACCTGGCCGGGAGCCCCCAGTCCCCATGGGCTGATCTCCACTCATCCCAACACACATTTCGGGAGCCTGTTCTGCAGACGCATCATTGCAAAATCCAGCGCAGCCCAGCATCGCTGAGCCACCGGCACGGCCCCGCTGCCCTGCCTCGCTCCGGCCAGCGACGGCAGCGAGAAACACGAGCCCGGGCAAAGGAGCCGGCACATTTCGTTACCAGCACACAACAGACTGCAGGGTTTTAGTGCAGATAATAATTCAAAGTTATCCCCGTGCAGATCCATAACCCAGCAGTCATTACAGGCAGAGCTGCTGTGTGCACGCACGGCTTCTGGGGTTGTTTTTTTTCAGCGATTGCTGCAGCAGAGAATTTTGTAGGACAGTGCCGCAGTGGAGCGCGGGAGCGCAGGCAGGAGCTGGGTGACGATATGGCTTCGAGGGCAGGTTCCCTCCCAAGCCTGGCCGCATCCATGCCAGACCCCAACATAGGTAAATCCAGGACAAACCCCAGCAGGGCTGAACTGGCAGGGCCATGGGGAGGGGGAGTTCAACATACAGAGCATTTAAAAGCAACTTTTAACCCCAAAATGCACCTGCTGCTGGGCAAGATGCAAGTCTGAAGCATTTGTGCTGCCTGGACGTGGGATTTGGTGTGTATATTTGACAGGGATATGGGATCCTGCTCCTGCTTCCTTGTGTTGAGAGGGAAACTGAGGCATGGGAGGTCACAGCGGTTTGCCTGAAGGTTCAACAGGAGAGTTCCTCACCCGTGGCAGCGAATGTTTGTCCATGGACCTAGTATTCCCAGTTTGCTCCCAGTTCCTCCAGCAGTCACTGGCACATGCTGCAGAGCCAACAAGCCACCCCACCTCTGATCCCAGCTATGTGGAGCTCTGCAGGGTGGCAACGGCTGGGGAGAGGATGACCCCTTCATTAGAGGGTGCTGAGCCCTAATGAGGGCTGCCGTGTCATTAGGCCCCCCTGGCTGGTTCCCAGAGCAGCTCCTGTCTGGGAAGGTAGAGTGAGATGCTGGGAGCTTACCCCCAGACCCCCTCTCCGTGGGTCCCAGAAGGATGGCAGGGCAACATGCCTGATGGAAGGATGGAAGAGCATCTCAGGCAGGATCAGCCCTGGGAGGGTCAATGGTGAATCCTGCCCTTGCTGCACATCCTGCCCCAAAACAGAGTTTTTCCACCAGCTAGTTGGTGCGGTAGGAAAAGCCGAGGTGTTTGCAGCAGACAGGTGTCTCCGCAGCCAGGCCAGGCCCAGAGTTTCATTGTGAGGGACCAAAGGTCCTGCCTGCTCTTCCAAACATCACAAACGCTGAGCACCATCACAGCCTCGGATGCCTGCTGCCTGCGTGAGCCCCGCAGGTTTGGCAGCAAGGGGGGTTTAGGGACAGGCAGCGCCCGGAGCCGGTCACTTGCAGCTTTGCTGCCTCAGCGAGAAGCCGCACTGTGCACACGGTGGGTGCTTCTGGTAAGCAGGAGGTACCGAGAGCTCCCCAGGGCTCCATGTGAAGGGGCTGCGCGCAGGAGGCAGGTGGGTTCGGGGTCTCGGATTCTCCTGGAATCGCTCCTCTCACACCTCCCAGGGCTGGTTTTGCCCCAGAGGACAAAACTGCCAAAATCCCAGCTGGGCAAGCGCGAGTCTCCACGCTCATTCCTGCACCCCAGTGAGAGGAATCCCCCCTGAACACCCCAGGGTGACATCCAGGCTGGGGAAACCACAAACGGGCACCGCTTCTCCATTGCACCAGGCGGCCGAGCCGGCTGGGGGAGCATCGTGTGCTGCTGCCTGCCAGACCCCCAACTGCCACGGGACCATCAGGACTTTGCCAAAACCCCGTGGGAGGCTTCGCACACCAGCTGCTGGGGTAAGCAGCCGCAGACACTGCTTCCGAAGTCTCCACCCCTCTGTCTCCTCAGTCCCTCTCCCTCAGCCGGTCACCACCGCCACATCCAAACCTTCGACGTGTCTTCCTCAGCTCACTCTGTTTTCACACCATCCATTTCCAAAGTTCCCAGGTTATTAATTTTGGTTTTAAACACTGCTTTTCTCGTTTGAATTACATCCTTCCAAGCGTGTGGTCCTGCCCAGTGCCCGAACCCGGCGGGGGGCACATGGATCAGGAGGGAGCTTGCTCACCCTCACAGGCTGCGGCTGAAGCTCGGAGTCACCAGAATTTTAAACATTACCAAAAAATCTCCCCGCAACTCCAAAGCTGGGAGCTCCGCCTGAGCCCCTGCACCTTCCCATGGGAAGGGGCTCGCGGGTGCGCTCAGGCCGGGTCCTCCCTCCCGCTCCCCGGCCCCGGTCCCTGCCCCGGGGGCGACAGGGCTAAGAGCGGGGAAGGTAAAGCCGGGAGACCCCGGCCGGAGCTGCCCCCCCGGCGCCCCGACCCGCCGCGCCTCCTCAATGAACCTCCTCAATGAGCGTGACGTCACCAACGCCTTCCGAAAAAAAACTCGCAACGCAGCCAATCAGCGGCCGGGCCGCTCCTTCTGCCGGCCGCCCCGCCCTCCCTGCTGTTCAACAACCAATAGCGGCGCCGCCTGCAGCCAAAACACAGGCGCCCGCCAATGGGAAGGCGGAGGGGCGGGGCGAGGCGCTGGGGCAGCTGGAAGATTCGAACCGAACGCCCGTCGGGGCGGGCGGCGCGGCGGCGGCCAATCAGGGCGGGGGGGCGTGGCCTCACCGTGTGCTCCCCGCTCCCCCCGTTCCGTGCCCCCCCCCGTCCGCCGCCCCCCGGTGTCGGCGCGGCGCGGGGCGGCGGGCGCGCTCCGGGCAGCCAGGGCGGCGCTCGGCGGGGGCCGCCCCCGCCATGTCGGTGAACATGGAGGAGCTGCGGCACCAGGTGATGATCAACCAGTTCGTGCTGGCGGCCGGTTGCGCCGCCGACCAGGCCAAGCAGCTGCTGCAGGCGGCCCACTGGCAGTTCGAGGTACCGGCCGCCCCCCCCTCCCCGACCCCCAAACCGGGACCCCCTCCCCTGCCAGCCTGCAGAGCCAGGGAGCGGAAGCGGGGCGAACGCCGGCCCAGCCGCGGCCCACCGACGCGCGTGGCCGGGCCGCAGGACCCCCCCAGCACCCCCGCGGCGGGGGAGGGGGAAAAGAAGGGGGGGGAACCGGCTCCGAGCGCCCCCCCGGTCTATTTATATTCGGGCTGTAACCCGAGCTGCGGCCCAGCGCCCGCCGCCGAGGGGGGGGTGGCCTGCCCCCCACCCCCAGGCGAGGAACGCGGGGTGGGCCCGCTGGGGGGGGCCCCGTGTAAACAAGGGGGAGGTGGGCTGGCCCCCCCCCCCCCAACACACACACCTCGGGGAACCCCTGCGGGGGGGGGCACGATCCCGAGTGGGTCGGTTGAAGGGCAGCACCGGGCCCTCCCTGCCCTAGGCCTGGCGGGGGGAGAGGGCACCCGTGGGTGCCCCCCGAGGGGGGGATCCCCCGGGGCCGGAGGGGGGTGGTGAGCGGGGGTCTGGGTGGTGGGTGCAGAGGGGAGGGCTGGCTGTATTTTCCTTCCCCTTTGTGTCGGGTGGGTCGGGGCTGACAGCTTATCCCCACAGACGGCCCTGAGCACCTTCTTCCAGGAGACCAACATTCCCAGCAGCCACCACCCCCCCCAGATGGTAAGTGGGACCCTCACCCCCCTCCCCCCCACTGCCCCATCCCATCCCCTCCCCAAAACCACCTTTAAACCTACCCCAGCAGCTCCAAAACACCCCCAAACCCCCCAGCCTACAACCACCACCCAGCTCAGGACCCCCTGAGCCCCCCACGGGGTCCGCAGCCCCCGGCCGGGGGCCAGTCAGCCCCCCTCGCCAGCCATATTGCTCCGCGCCCGGCGGAACACGCAGCCGGCGAATGTAAACACGAGCTAAAATGTCTGCCAGGAAATAGTTTGTCTCTGCGAGCATCACGCTGGAAGTTGGGCTCCCCGAGCCAGGGGGAGGAGGGGGCCAAAGGTGCCCCCTCCCTTCCCCAAACATCGCTTGACCTTGGCCGAGGGCACGTCCCCTTGGCTGAGGGGAGAAAGTCATTCCCCTTCGGCTGTTTTTTGGCTTTTTATATCTTTTTGGTTTTTTTTTTTCCTGTTGAGGGAATGAAACAGTCAGGGGAAGGAGCAAATCTGGGCTAAGCCGATTTTTTTCTTTTTCTCCCCCTTTTCTCATGCTGTCAGGAAATCGCCGGCAGCACGCGCTCTGTCTTGGAGAAAGTCATTTTGCCGGCTGGCTCCTGCTTCAACCCCTTTTATTTTAATTCCTGCTCCCTCCGCATGTTCTCTCGCTGCAGCTGGCAAAGGGACACCTCATGGAAAACCCTCTTTCCCGGTGGGAGAGCCGGTGGGAGCTGCCAGCCAGATCCAGGCCTTGCTGTGTTTTCACGCCAAAACGCCTCTTTTCGGGCGATTCCTGCCGGCGAGCGCCCGGCAGCTGCCGGAAGTGGGCTGCGAAGCAGCTCTGATGACACCATCCCGCTCCCCGTCCCTGCGCCCCCCAGGGCCCCACAAGACCCACGTCCCACCCCATCGCCCCCACCCAGGGCTGGGTGGGGGATCCTGGGGCTCACGAGGGGCACAGAGGGTCTGAAGCCAAACGCCTCTCCCAGTCCCCGCGGTGTTTTCCTAACACCGTGTGCTCCACATGGTGCCAAAACACCTTTCCCCCTCTCCCCACGTACTCCTGCTGTGCATTTTTGGCATTTTTCTGCCGCTGTCCCCCTCCCCAGCAGCCTGGTCTCTGCAGCGTGAAATGCCCAGCGCGGTGAGGGGCTTTACGGTTGCACTTTCTATTTCTTTTTTTTTTTTCAAGCAGCGGAGAACAAAGCTGCGAGCGCAGCGTGGGACCTTCGCCCCCGCAGGGGGGCCGCTCCCCACACCCGCTGAAACCCCCCGCGGCGGCGGGAAGGGACGTGCCGGAGCTGTTCGGTGTGTCGGTGTGGCAGCTCACGGTGGGACTGACCCTCTGACAGCCGAGGGGCTCCTTAACAAAACCCTGTCAGAGGAGGAAGGCATTAATTACACTGCAATATTTTTTTTTTTTAACATTAATTTTTTAAATTATTCTGGCAAACACCACCCCAGAAGTTCAGAGCCGGGTCTCCCCTCCAGCAGCCTCATCCAGGGCTGGATGGGATGTGTGTGTCTGTACGTATGGCTGTGGTGGTGTGTTGGATTTTTTCCAAACACAATCACTTAAAGTTTTTTGGTTTGGTGGGGTTTTTTTGTCTGTTTTTTTTTTTTCCCCCCAACAAATATCTTTTCAGAATCTGCCAAATTTATAAGCTATTTAAAAAAAAAAAGCTGACTTACCACTGGTTTGAGGTGAGCTCTGAAATCAATTCTCTCAAAGTCTGTGTGCACCAAGGGAGGAAGGTCCCTGGCTCACCGTGGATCTGTTTGGTGCCAGCCCCAGCTATGATTGCATTTTTGGGCAGCACCAGCTCCACATGGTGCTGGGAGCTCCTCCATCCCACTGCCAGCATGAACCTGCCAGCTGCTGCTTCCCCCAGGCCAGGAGAGGCTAGGGGAGCACCCAGCTTCGAACAACTTCGGCTGGGACCCACATGGCTGGGGTTTGGCCACGGCAAGGAACAGGGAACACCTGCAGCAGAGATCCTGGTGATCCCCGAGGATGGCCAGGATGGGGATGAGGAGGACCCTGTGAGAGGGATTCCAGGGTTTGCATGTGCTGGGGAACAGCCAGGGCTGCTGAGCCTGGGGCAGATCCCAGAAAAATTCCCCTGGAAGGGGAGATGCAGCAGCTATTCCCTATCAGAAGCGTCTTCCCCAGTTCCTCATTGCTAAAGGCAGCAGGTGCTGCCCTGGCCCCTTGGCACCGCTTGACATCCCAGGAGCAGCACAGCAGCAGGACACGCTGCTCAGCTGTGCCCCAGGCTCCGAGAGGAGCCGCAGCTCCACGGGGGCAACAGGGATTCAGGGCGGATCTAACCCAGAGGGGTGAAGCCCCCCACACACGCACTGTCCTTCGTGACCAGGCATCCCCTCCCACTGCATCCTCCCTCCCCGCACATGCACCCCATACCCCCTCCCTGGGCACGCACCCCATGCAGCCTCGCTGAGTTTTGCTCAGAAATGCCCCCCCCATGACCACCCCCTGCCGGGACCGGGCTGCACAAAGCGCCACTGTTTTGAACCCCCCGTGCTGTGACGCTGCTCCCTGCCAGCGACCCGACCTTGGGGACAAAAAAGGGGGCAGGGGTCTTAGGGCAGGCACCCACCCTATTTTGCACCGCTGGGGTGAATCCCCCCCACCCCCTGCGCAGCCCCTTTGGGGGGACGTTTGCAGCCCTAATATTCAGCGCACAGAAGTGCTCTGCTCAGTCTGGACCCCGATGCCAGTCCACCCTGGGGCCCGGGTATCCCAGCTGCGGGATGCACTCCGGATCCCCAGCGATGGGTCTAGCTCCTGCGGGCGGCTTGGGACCCCAAAAACATCCGTGACCCATCTGATTCCCTCCTCCTCTCCTCTCCCCCGCAGATGTGCACCCCCAGCAACACGCCGGCCACGCCACCCAACTTCCCAGATGCTCTGGCCATGTTCTCCAAGCTGCGGACCTCCGAGACCCTGCAGAGCAGCAACAGCCCCATCACCTCCATGGCCTGCTCCCCCCCCAGGCAGCTTCAGCCCCTTCTGGGCCTCCTCGCCCCCCAGCCACCAGCCCACCTGGCTGCCCCCCTCCTCGCCCACCACCCACGGCCTCCACCACCACCTGCACCACCCGCAGCCCGCCTGGCCCCCTGCCCCACCACCTCCCACCCCCCCACAGAAAGCCATGGCCACCATGGACGGCCAGAGATAAGACTGGGTTGGTGGAGGGGGGGGGGGCAGGCAGGGGGGTCTAGGCCAGGGCGTTGGGAGTGGGGGCTCCCCCAGAAACGCACTGGAATAATTTTCTAGGTTTTATTATTGTTTTTAAGGGGGGGACACACGCTGCCGGGGAGGGCACCAGCCCACAAGAGCCTCTGCAAGAGTCGCTAGCTGGTCTTTTCTCCCCCCATTTTTTTTTTTTAAATATATAACTATAATATATAAATATATCTAATGTATATAAATGCAGAGAGAAGGAGCAGCAGCATAGAGGCAGCTGCTGGGTGTTGGGGGGGGGGGGGGGGGGTGTTTCCCTATGGCTTTTCCTCCAGCATCCTTGCAGAAGGGCAGGAGAGGGGGAGAATAACAAAAAATAAATGGCTGGAGGCAGCTGTCAGCACCCCGGATCATGGCCATGGGGGCACGGAGCTGCTGGTTCCCCCCCCGACTCTGGATTTCCCAGACGCTTGCTGCAGCGCTCAAGCAAACGCCTCTCCTCTGGCTTCCAAAATTCAGCCCAGCTTCTTGCACAGACCCCCCCTGGACCGCCCCCACCCCATCCTCCCTCCCTTGGCACCCCCAGGGCCCAGGGGGAATTGCTGGAGGTGATGCCCCCCCTGTCCCTGCGACCGCCGTTTATGGCCCTTCTCCAGGGAGGGGGCAGCTGGGGGGTTTTTTAGTTTTCAAATCAATCTTGCTTAAAAAAAAAAAAAGAAAAAAAAAACAGGTTGAAGGTTTTTTATTAATTTAAAAGTAATAAATAAATTAGAAAAAAAAAATCACTTTTTTAACACCCGCTGTCCCTGCCTTTTCTCTGTGCTGGGAGGGCATCCTTGGCAGGGCACCGAGAACAGGGGTGAGCCCCCCGCACCATGTCACGGCATCGCCAGAGGGGACACGTCCCTCCAGGAGCTGCTGGAGATCCCGGGAAGCTGCACCCAGCCCCGCGTGCTGCCGTCCCCAAAGAGAGGAGCAGAGGGAAGGGGAGACCCCAGAGCCAGGGGGTGCCATGTCAGCACCGTGAGGACCCCCATGTGCCGGGATGCAGCCAGAAGCCCATCCTGTAGCCCCACAAAACACCGCAGCTTACAGTGACCCCCACCAGCAGCCCGTCCTCCCCAGCCCCATTGCGCACCCGTGTGATGAGCCTGCCAGGCCTCAGCGCTGGGGGCACACCCCATCCCACTGGCGATGCTCGTGGGCTGCTGGGCTTTTCAGCCAACGCCGTGCCAGGGGTGATGCGTTCCAAGTGTCCCTCACCAGGGACGGGCCAGCAGCCCCCAACTCCCCTGCCCCAAGCCCAGGCACTGCTTAGCCCTGGGCCCCAACCTGCCCAGCCGCTCGCGGTGCCACCACCCTTCTAATGACATCAACTGCCACACCAGTCTGCTTCAGTGCTTAAATACCCAAACTAAATGAAAAACCAGTACTGCCACAGCCCCCACTGCCAGACTGCTCATGCAAAATCCAACTGGGGTAAAAACCCCTCAAAATGGGAACGCAGCAGCACCAGATGCCAGCGAGGGCTGGGGGGCTCAAAGGACAGTGGCAAAGCATCCTCTATGGGACAGGGAGACCCCTCCCCAGCACGGCACAAACTCCAAGGAAAAAAGGAAAGAGGGCTCCAGCTGGGGCTACTCACCCACTCCAGTGGCACAGGCAGCACCCAAGAAAGGAAGTAGAGCTGGGTGCTCCTGTTTATAGGGGCGGGTGGAGGGAGTTTATAGGACACAGCTGGGTCCTTGCAGCAGCAAAGGGGGTGGGGTGTGAAATTGGGATGACAAGCACCCAGGGGTCGCCCCCAGCTGCAAATGCAATTAGTCCCAGAGAAGTGTTGAACTCCTGGGGTTCCCCTTGGGGTTTCTCACCTTCCCACTCACCCAAGAGGTGCCACCAGCTTTGTGTCTCCCCCACTACATGTCACTGCATGTGCGGATGGAGAACAGCCCCAGCTTCCCCATGCATGTAGCCACGTGTCCCCAGCTGTGACACCCCCAGGACCCCCGGTCGCTGCTCCCAAGGGCTACAGTTTCCCTGCCTGGTACCTCGCCACTCATGACACAACTTGTGCCAGGTCTCAGCACACAGCAGGTGGCAGAAGGGGGCTGGGGAAAAGCAGCCTCAAGCCATGGGGGTGGCAGAAGGGAAAGGACGGGACATGTGCCCCCAAGGTTGGGGACAGACAAGGAGTTCTGGTGCTTTGCTCTGGAGGTGGCAGGCAGCAGTGGGGTCACTGCCTTCCTCTTTCCACCGATGGCAGCATTGGAGGGGAACAAGGGGGTGGCGAAGGGGTTTTCCCACTGGGAGATAAGGAAACCAGCTCCGTGATGCTCATTCCTGGGGACAAGCGACAGCAGAGCAGCAGACTTAACATGGGATTTGCTTCTGGCACTAAGCCATGTCCTGCTGCTGCCCTTCCCACCGAGGCCCCCATCTCCTGCCACCTTCAGCAGCAGCTGACCATCATCTTCCTCTTGCTGTGCTGCCTGGCTCCCCCATAACCCCTTTGGGGTCACAGACCCCCCTGGCCAAGGCCATCAGGGGCCAAACGGGGCTCGTGGAGGCTGGGGGTGTCAGGGGGAGCGCGGCAGCACAAGGCCAGCACAGACCCTGCGAGGGGGGTGGACTGGGGCTGTTTTCGGCTCCTCCGGTGACTTGTGGCCGCAGGACGAGGGATGCTGCCGGCCCTCCTTGTGCACGATGGGAAGATCCCGACCCAGGGATGCCCTGCTCGGGCCACCCAGGCGTTTGGCTGCCCATTGCCCTTCATTGCTGCTGGCTGGAGCCGCCTGCTCAGGATGTGCACAGGGTGCTCCGTTCCCAGTGCTGCAGCACTCCATGCTTTGCCCTAGGCCAGGGAGGGGGCCAGGGGTGTTCCCCAGTGGGGTACATCCCTCCCAGCTCCCCTCTGACTGTGGCGGGAGACCCCCGACCATCCAGCCATGCTGAATGTGCTCATTCCCCATGGCCCCAGTGAGCTGGCTGTGGCCGTGGCAGATCCCCGTGCCTCACCAAGGGACACTGGGCAGCAGGAGTGGGGCTGTCCCAGCTGCAGTGCTTAATTTTGGCCACTTGTTTCACAGGAGGCACCTGACCCCACCAAGCCTGAGGTCAGGCTGAGACCAGACACAACTCATCACATGCAGCTTCAATGCCTTTAGACACAGACCTGAGCCAGACCGGGCAGCGCCAGGGGGGCTTTAAAACCCCACAGATCCGGGGCAAGCACAGCTCACCCTCCACAGCACATCTCTGCTCTCCTGCCCTGCCCAGGCCCCCCTGCCCCCCACCCCCCGCTCTCCATGTGCCCCACCCTGGGCCGTGCTGCTGTTTGCTCCAGCTCGAGGACAGTGTGGGGGTGATCAGTGAGGCGGGGGGCAGCGGCAGCACGGACAGGATGGCCACAATGAGCCACGAGTGGGTTGACGGCGGGACAAATGACCCACCCCGGCTTGGGGCAGCACCCAAAACCCCAGGGTCTCCAGCCCCTAGCTGCCAGATAGGGCTACAGAGGGGGCTTGGCATGGTCAGATCCCCCAGGCAGACACCCCGACCCCTGTGCCTGGCACGGCAGAGCTCTGACAGCATCCATCTTCCCCTGGTCCATCCACAGTGCCGGGGGCTACTCACGGGCCAGGCATCAGTGTGTGGAGGGACCAGTTCCCAGACAAGCAATGGAAATGGGCCAGCAGCTGCATGGAGGGGGGAGAAAAGGGCTGGGTGAGCTCCTGGGGCGGGCAACACGCAGCCCTGCTGGCGGTGGGCAGCAACAACGTGTGGGGCACTTTGCTCGAGTGAGTTAGTGTTTACAGGGGCAGAAGCATGTAGCTTTGAGCCTGGTTTATATCCCCCCCACCCCAGCAGGGTCTCAGCCCACTGCTGGTTACAAAATAAAGGGGGTACGATGGGGGACTGTGGTTGTTCGTGGGGTCCTACCTGAGAAAAAGCTCCCTCTTGTATTAGACACTATAAGACCCACAGAAGCAAGAACCATCATTCCCTCCTCTAATGTTGGGAACCTGCTACTGGTGAGAGGAGAAGGCACAGCTCCTTCGTTAGCATCCCCACCGTTGGCTAAATGGGTCCTGTACCAGGGTACCACTGGCACCGGCCAGGACAGCCAGAGGAAACGGGGAAAGTGCTGTCCCCAAAGCCACCGCTGTCCCCATCACACTCGCTTTAAGCCCAGCCATGTTGTCAGCCTCATCAGTGGTGCCTTCTCCTTGACCTGCTCCAAGATGCCCTCCCAGCGCTCCTCCAGCTGCTGCTGGAGAGGCCCCAGCTCCAGGCAGTCCATCTGCACACCCTCAGCCAGCTGGGCCGTGGGGCTGTGTGGTCACCCCAAGGGTTTTGGGTGCTCACTTGCCCCTCGGAGGGGCTGTGGTGGGTGTCAATGCAGCCCGGCCCTCAGGGAGGTACCAGCACCAGCTTCTTTTCCCCACCACCCTAAACATGGCACCTTTCCGAGCGGGAAACGTTCTGAAAACACCCATTGGGCTGGCCGAGGAGATGCCCTCGCTCTGCTGGTGCCGGGTCCTGTCTCCCAGCGGGATGCACAGGAAAGGAAGGTGCTCAGCAGCGCCTGGAGGCTGCGGTCCCGCTCCGCAGCCGGGATGCCCCAGCACTCACCGCCGGCAGACCTCGGCCTGGGCTTCCTCCTCCTCCTCCTCCTGCTTCGCTGCCCCCCGGGCGACGCTCCAGCACCTCCCGGCGCAACACGTTGCTCGCCTCCTCCGGGGCCGGGCAGAGGCTCAGCCTTCCCGGGGATGGAAGGGATCAAGGGGGCAGCCCTGGCCGCGTAGCCGGGGAGGGGGCTGGACCCCCCGAGCATCACAGCCCATTTACCCATCTACAGCCCCTCCGAGCCGGGCCGTGGTCGGACACGGTCACGGCAGCGCTGGCGGGCTGAGGGCCCCACCTTCCGCCGGCGGCGGGAACGGCGGCGGGGCCGGCGGGGGGACGGGCTGCCGCCTCTCCGGGGGCTGCAGGGGCGGCCCCGGCGAACCTCCTCCTCCTCCATCTCCACCGGCCTCGGGGCGTGCGGAGCTGGTTCTCCCACACCCCGCTCCTCTCTCGGCTGCGCCCGCGCCGGGCCCGAGCGGCCGAGCAGCCCCGGCAGGACGAGCTCCGCTCCAGCGGCGGGGAAATGTCCCCCGCGACCACCCCCCGCCGCGACCGGGCTGCACAAAGCGCCGCTGTTTTGAACCCCCCCGTGCTGTGACGCTGCTCCCTGCCACCGACACGACCCTGGGGACAAAAAAGGGGGCAGGGGCCTTAGGGCAGGAACCCACCCACCCATTGGGGTGAAGCCCTCCGCCCCTGCACAGCCCCTTTGGCTTTCGCAGCCCCCTCAGCCGGCTGCCTTCCTCCTCCTCCTCGAATGTGAGCCAACCGGTGGGGGACGAGGGCAGTCTTTTCTGGGGAGGGGGTGTCTCCTCCCCCGCCGCCCCGGCCACCCTCTGCCCTGTGGGCCCCCCAGACCCTTCCCCGTCCGCCATCCCCCGGCCCGAAGCCCCCCGACCCCGCGCCCCCAGCCCGGCTCCTCTCGGCCGGTACCTGCACCCACCGACCCCGCCCTGAGCCCGCCCCTTCCCTTGGCCACCACTCGCCACCCAGTGGCCGAGCCCCACGTCTCCGTGGTCGCGGGGAAAACACGGCGTCTCCCGTTGCTATGCGACGCTCCGCCCCCGGGCGATGGATGAAGCCGGACCACAGACGCGCAGGATGCCCGGGCGCCCTGCGGCCTTTTCCCCTTTAATCCCCAAAACGCAGGCCGTGACGTCAGCTATCGGGAAGCAGCGTCATGCCCAGGGAGACGGAGCTCCCGTGCAGGCTGGGCTGTCCCTGCAGAGGGCTGAGCCGCGCCGGTCCCGTCTGAAACCGTCCAGGAGACCAGTCCCGGCAAGGCAGCACCTCCATTTACTTGTTCTTGCGGGATCAAAGGACCAGCGCGCAGTCAGAGCACTGACACTCCCTTCAGCGAAGTGCTCGGAAACTATTTCCAAGGAATAACGAGGATGGGCAAGCAGCAAACAGAACAGAGGCCTTGCTCTTTTAAAAGACACGAGATGGCTGTTTTCAGGCATTAAAACCAGAGCACGTAGATCTGCTCTGCGTGTACTTTAATTTTCCAAGCTGGGAGGGCTGAATTCAAAGGAGGAGAGAGATTAAGAGAGAGGAACAAGATACACTGAGGCAAGGAGATGACTTTCTTGTGAGGGATCCTAAGCCTTCACTCCAGTGACCGGCAGGAGCTCAAAAGCTACACCCAGGGACCAGTCAAGTTTGCTGGACAGCACTGAGGACCGGCAGGAAAAGCTGTAAGACCCCTAAAATGGCACAGGGTCATATCAGCCCAGCACTACAGCAACAGCAGGGGGATGACCTTGGGGCAGAAGGAAAAATGCTGAGGTTTGATGCTGATGTGATGGCAACCTCAGTCCCAGCTGGGCCAGGTCTGGCAGATGCTGTGTCCTAGCACCCACCAGCCTCAACCCAGCACCTCCCCATGACACCTGAGGGTCCAGTGAACACAGGGCACCACTCCTCAAGCTGTTCAGGATTTCAAGATGTGAACATCTCCTGGCTTCAGTTTAGCCAACTGCTTTTGGCTTCTAGTTAGGGTAAGGTTGGAAGCAAAGCCTGTGTAGAACTCTGGCTGTGGTCCTAAGTATGACCCGGGGGAAACTGGCACAACCCTCTGCTCACTGGTGCCATGGTTCATACAGTTTCTACCCAAATACAGTCCAGTAAAAGCAAGCCTGAATGGGGTAATAGCACTCATGAAGCCTTGACCTTGCTCCTGGCAGGTCCGACAAGCAGTTTGAAGGGGAGAGAAGAGCAACACTGCTCACATTTTTAACACTGGCTTCCAGTATGAAGAGCATGGTCTGCTCCTGGGTCAGAACAAGGGGGCACGCAGACATCTGCAAGGACTTCACACGCTCCAGTCGGTCCGTTCAATATACTTTCAGCACAGTACTGTTACTCCACCAGGCCGAGGAGCCACATTATGCTCAGAAAGTAGCTGTGAGCTGTTTGTAGGACTTTGAAAATGCAGGAAAACCATAAACAGCCTTAAGATCTCATCCAGCCCTGTGCATCCCTCATGGGATTATGTCTTGGAGGTTTAATTCCGTGCTGGATGCTGGAGATGATCCAACTGCTCTGGGCTTTCGTGTACCCTCACCAGTAACAAGACAGGACGTTAATAAGCAAGACAAACTCCCTCGTGCCAAGGCACGCTTGTTTGCCTGGTCTTCAAGGCTTGTCCTCCTCATGGAATCACTGTCTGCCCCTTGGCACTGCACACGGTTTAGGGGCTGGAGTGGAAGAGAAGGATGTAGGCAGAAGCTGAAGGAGAAGCAAAGCTAAACAACTGCCTGCTAGAGACAGCCCATCCTCAGCAGTGCTCTCTCAAAGCAACTGCATTCAAGCTGAATTTGTTCCTCACACCAGCAGGCTACAAATTGGTACAGGTTTTACTGCAGCGTGTTTGTCAGCCTCATCAAGAGGGAATATCACAGTTTGGGAATTTATTCTTATATCATTCTGGAGATAAAGCCCTTTGCAAGCAGTTTGCATGGCTTTCTCAGGTGTTCCCTCCAGGTAAGGATTATCGTCACTCAGAAAGGAGCAAGCAGCGAGTCCTGCTTCCCTGTGGAAGAAGGCTGCAAGCTGCCAAGGGAGCCTGGTTACAGCAACAGCCCCACAGTACAGACACAGCAGCTCTTCAGAGGGTACAGGCTTCACGGGAAGCACAAAAAATGAAAAATCCTATGCTTTTTATTGCAGGTTCAGTGTTAGTGTTTTGGAGAGCACAGCTGCGTTAGAGGCAGATACTGTTCCAACTCCCCTTCCCCATGAGACTGCCACAACTCATCAGCCCCAGGCAACTCCAGAAATTGCACCCAGTTTTGCAGTGCAGTGTTCAAGTGAGGACCTAGACCCTCATGTGACTTGCCACTGAAGAACAATAATGATCCAAAGCTGATGAAATGAAAAGGCCAGCACACTAACCAGCACCCCTTCCCCTGCTGGGAGACGCATGTGAGCCTGATCCCAGCGCCCTGACACAAGGACACCAACAGCCCTGTGAATGGGTTGCCCTAAGCTGCCCTTTCTGGACATTCCGCTAACTTTGTTTTGATGAAAGCCCTCGCTACGCTGTGCAAGAGATGACAGGCCACTCAGCTGGCAAGGAGCTGCTCTGCTGATCAGCTCTGCCAGCAGCCAGCAGTCCTGCCCAGCTGCCTGAACGAAGCATTCCCTTCTGCACTCCCAGGCGAGTCACAGTCAGAAACGGAAACCCAAAAGGCTGTTTCCTCTTGCTGCCCACATGTAGCAACAAGCAGTCTCTGTTCCCTTCTCATAAGCTGACAGCTACTTCTTTTTTGCTTTTCTTTCCTTCCCACAGGGCAAGAAAGAACACACTAAAAAAAAAAAAATTTAGAGGAACTTCAAAATTCAACACCATCTCATTTCTCCATCTCTCTTAATTAAGATGTCATCCTCCCCATTGCCAGTGGCCTCTTCTATTCACCTGTAAAGCGCTGGTCAGGTTGACTTTTTTTTTTTCTATTAGATCTCATGGCTCAAGACCCTGAAAACCTTCACGCTCCTACAAGAATAAACAGTTGTGTTATGCCTATAATTTATGGTATTGCCTTTTCATGCATGTTTTTTTCTCTTGTGGAAGCCAGGACAGGGGCAGCGCCAGGTCTAGTCATCGACAGTGATGTTGCGAAAGAGATAGGCCATGGACTCGCCGTTGTGGATTCGTCGGATGGCTTCAGAGAGAATCAAACTGATATCCACAGTCTTTATCTTGGGGCACTGCAGCTTCTGGACTTCATGAGGAACTGTGTTGGTTACTACCACCTGTGGAGAGCCAAAAAGAAAAGACCATTAGTTGTGCTGCTGATAGGTTCACTCTCACTGGACAGCTACCTGGGACTAACTCCATGAGTGGTGCGTACCTGCTGTTTCACAGTTCAGGGGAGAAATCCTTGTATGTTAGGAAAAAAGATCAAAATAAATTGTCTCCCCCATGTGACAGCCAATCTGTTGAGGGGACCGGCATAACCACTACTCTGCAACAGCCACCTCCGCCCAGGCTGACAGGTCCATTTAGATCTCAGGATCTGACATGTTTGTTACTAAAGGGCGAGGTTGGACATCTCCTCCTCTTAAGGTGCCCAACAGCCTGTCACCAGCTGGGGGAGAGCGGCAGGTAGAAGGTCTGTACAGTGAGAAAGCAGTTACATGCACCCAGCTGCGCTAGGGGAGGCATCCAGGCAGGGATGACTAATACCTGTGCATTAGGGAGAAAACATACAGAGAAGCAGATCTGATCTGAACAAGTATTAATCACACACTTTTTTTTTTTTTTAAATGGAGAACCAGCTAACTGAAAGCATCTGATGAAACCAGTGACTTCAGAGATGAGCTATGTGGTGGGGGCAGAACCTCAGTTTCTGGTTTTTGGTGCCTTAAATCAACCCAGGTGCCAGAGTCAGCCCTTCCTCCACAGTCCAGAAATCCTCCACACACCTCATCGATGGAGGATTCCTCTATGAGGCGGGGGGCATCTGCTGACAGGAGCCCATGAGTAGCCATCACAAAAATCTTGTAGGCTCCGCGCTCTTTCAGGATCTCTGCAGCAGCTACAAAGCTTTCCACATCATCGATAATGTCATCCTGAGAAGAAACAGAAATAGCATCAAAACTAGAAGTTAACTGTGCCTGCAGGGCAGGAGTGGATCTGCAAGGTACTGCAGCTTTGGCCATGCACACAGCCAAAAAAAATAATCCCTGGCTACTTCAGCTGCTGTTGAGATGCAAGGACAGCCACATGCACAATTTAAATCTGTGAGCGCTGTCTCTCTAATTTACAGACACTTTTGCTAGTGTGCAAAACAAATATTGTGTCTTGGAAACAAATTAGTCCCTGCACATGGACACGCACAAACAGAGCTTATCTTCAGCAAGGGATCTTCATGGTGATAGTAACTGCATGTTGATTACTTACACTGTGGCAAGGCATGGCAGGCATGAGAAGCTCAGCAAGTATTTTTGTTTGGTTGTTTGTTTGGTTTTCTTTTTGTTTTAAGTGTGTTTTTTTTTACTTTTTAAACACTTCAGAAGATTTCCCTGTATGTCCTGGATTTGTTGAGTATTTGTAGACATCTGACATTTGTAGATTCAAGGGAACAAAGAGATTTCAGGGCTTAAAGCACTGAAGTATGAAGAGTTTTCAACAGAAAGCTGAAATAACCAAAGCCACCAGCAAAACTGGAGAAAGCAGTGGTAACAATCATGTTCCCACCCTTACACCAGCAATCCCTCCTACCCTCTGGGATAAAGCAGCTCAAGAAAAGATGCTGGGAGGAAGCCACCCCCTCGCCCCCTTCGATCACATTCATACCACAATGATAGCAATTCTTCCTCCAACATCTCCAACCACAGTTATTGGCGGTTTCTCCTTGGCCATCATCACTAAAGAAGAAGAAAAAAAAACCCAGGTCAGTTAACCTCAAGTCAAACCACAATGGCTTCGCCACACAAGAGGCCCAACCCTTAACTGCATCTTACATTGGTGCTTTACGTGATCCTGACACCCACCTAAGTGGGTAACCACTGGTTTAACCATCATTTTCCTCCTTGAACAAACAGCACTGCTGTATAAAGACAGAACTCTCAGTTTCTGCGAGGACCTCGTACTGACCTCAGAGACACTAAGCAAATCCAAATATCTAACACACCTGTGCAAAGAGAGCTACAAAGCAGCACCTAGTTTATGGGAAACATCAACGAGTGACTTTGTGCTCCAGAACAGGACTTGAAAAAAAGGGGCATCTCGTGATTTGGAACAACAAATAGGCTTCTCCAAGCAACACCTCTCAAAGGGCAAATGCTTTACAAGGTGCAATTTTTCACCCGCTGGACTCACTAATTCATCTGAAGGATCTGAGACTCGCACTGCAGCTTGCTCGCTTTCTCTCATATCACCAAAATGCAAGGCTCTTTCACAGGGCATGAGGACCTTATTAACACCTGCTCAGGCAAAGAAAGCCCAAGGAAGTTTGCAAAAAAAGCAAACCTTGCTGAACTTTTTTTAAGGGTATTAATGGACAGAGCAGGACAAAGTCCAGTTCAAACTCAAGTTCTACAAGCTCAGTGCAACAGGCAATTGGAAGCAAAAGCATACATCGATGAGCTGTGCTATCTGACACACAGTGAAGAGGTGAACTAGGAAATAAGGTTCCACTCCGTCCTGGCTCTATTTTTGCACCGACATGGCTCACGTAAAAACTACATATATATCAGGCTTTAGCCTTTACTCTGAAAAACTTCCAGCAGCAGTATAAAAAAAAATAACAGAGATGTGAACTGGGACACACTGAGCACATCCAGATGCAACACAGTCTTCAGACTCACAGCAAGCAGCAATCAGCCTCTGATACTGGCCAGGGACTTGCTGTCCATAAGCACTCTCACTTGTCAGAGGGTCCTGGATTATACAGTGAATGCAGTACAAAAACTCCTAGCACGGAAACGGCACAGTGGTGGGCATGCACGTGTCATTAGGTGATAATCTGAGCTGATCTAACCACTGAAGCAAAGAGGAACATCCAGTATTTTGTAACACTTACCTGGCCCACGTGCACCCCTCAGATTTTACACCCTCTATAGAGAGTGCAGCAAAGTGTCCTATTGAGGCCCTTTGTACCCATCCTCTTCATAAGCTCATGTCTTGCCAGGATTTTGGCTGCAGATGCTTCTCAAATGACAAGGAGTTTTGGACACCCTACATAGCAAGATTTTTCTCTTTTAAGATAACCTACTTCCACAGAATGCTTAACACTTGAGCAGCATGAGCATACAAGCCATTGCCCATCCAAAAGCCTGTCTGAAAACTGATTTCTGCCCTCCTGGGTCAAAAAAGTCCTACACAAAACTCCCCATGCTGCACAGAAGGGTCATGAGTACTATGCTCACCACTCACCAGTGCCTGGGAATGCTTAGAATGCAAGCACAGCTGGGTGAGTGAGTCAGACTGAGGGATGTGATAAGGGCAATTACAAGGAACACAGCTCTGAAGATTCATGCACAGAGCTGTTCTTCATACACACGACACACTCCACAGGCTGGCTTTCCATAAGCCTACCAAAACTGTGTAAAAGGTGTCCAACAGTTCTGCTTTGACCAAAGTTACATTACTCGTTGCCAGGTTTTGCAGTTGAAGCCACAGCTACGTTGGACTTAACAGCTAATTGCTCTTTGGAGCACAGATTCCCCAGCCTCACTTCCATTGTTATTTCTGAGTCTCCTATCAAATGCAGAGTCACATCTAAATCCTGAAGGGAAAATATTCTTATGAGAAGGAAGAGTACTTGTAATGAACTAGGATTAAGCGTCACACGATAAGCAGACCATAAATTTCAATTACAGGCACAACCTACCTGCTTAGATTAGTTATTAGTTTATTATCTAGTTTGGACAGTAACAAAACTCCTGGTGGGAGAAGTGAAATACCAGAAGGATTACATTTGGCTGCCATCCCATCCTTCATGTGCATCCACAGACAAGTACCGTTTCTGTTTACAGCAGCCAGGTTAGGGAAAACTCTTCTCTAAGCAATGGTGAACAGGCCTTACAGACCTGAAATTCAGCACTATTTTACTGACAAACACAAGAAATTTCAACAAATCAGCATCCTCCCATTCCATAAAGCAAGCAGACACATTCCTTGCTGTGCTCAAAGACTAACACAGCAGCCAGCAACTCTAGCAGTGCTTTGCATCTCTTGTCTGTTTCTAAGTGCTGCGTTTCAAGTTTGCTTTATTTTTGAAGTATGGTAGGCAACACGTCGACCTACCCGGATCCTAAAGAGATGTTCTCCCTTTTTCTTGTTCAATTTTCTCTGCAAAGAAAAGAAAAAAATTGCAAGCCAAAGATCTACCCACAACCACATCGAACTGCAAGAAAACTTTGATAGCTCCAACATAATGAGAGCTTATGCAAGGGTTATTATGGCCAGTTTCTCTTTCTTCAAAATCTTGAGACATATCAAGATGTGCAAGTCAGAACTGCTACAAGAAAGTGACTTGAAAAACGATTCAAATAATAAAGAATGTTTTCCTCCCAGACACAAAACCTCTATGTAGGCAAAAGGCGGGCAACAGAAGCAAGCCACAGCTGTACTTCTGCCTGGTGTAACCCCCTGGATTAGGTAGGGGTTTAGGTTAAAAGAGTTGCTGTTTTTTTTTTTTTTCTGGAGAGTCAGAAAAGATGCTGGTGGTATCTGTAGCTTCTGGGGGGAAAAATAAAGAGGACAAAAAACCAAAACGACCACCATTTCTATAAAACAAGCATATCAAAGAACACTGAGAAGTGGTGGGGAAACAAGTTCACCAGCCAAACACTATAACCTGCACTTTCGTTCTGATATGAGTAATAGATGCCGAACTACCAGGCATTAACGGAGAGATGATCACCGGCATGAAGAAACAGCATTCCCAGGTGCATAAACCTGTTGCTTTAATCAAGCGGTCAAAAATGGGTTAAGGCATGCTAAAACAAATTCTGTTTGGAGCTGACAGTGTGCATTAAAGCGATAGTCACCCAGTAAACGAAGCATTATTTCACAAGAGAGTCTATGAGCAAAAGGCTGCTCAAGAATGAACTGTTTTGTGAAGAGATAGACCCAGAAGGACAGATAACATCCTGGTTCCCAGCCTAAACACAGGACAGAGATGGGGTAGGGAAGTAGGAACAGACCTATGGTCGCTCCAGTTTTTCACCCAGACTCTCTTCCTCCATGGCAGTTTCCTGGGCTCTGGGTTTGAAGCAGACCATTAGCTATCTATAAGGTACTGCACTTTAAAGCCACTGGAACAATTTAACAGATGGTGCTCCACTCCTTTTCTCCACCAAAAAGAAACATGCAAAGAGCCCACGTGCATTTGGTAAAGCACAGCCCTAAGCCAGCTGCAAGCTTTGAGCCACACAGAGCACACAATCACAGAGAACATCCTCGGAGTGACATCCTGTCTCAAAGGCTCTGGTTTCTGGAGTTTGAGCGACATGAGCTGTTGCTGCCACCTCAGCACAGCTCTTTAAGTGCAATCGGAAGCATCTTTGGCATTTTTCTGTTATGGCTCCATATGCCACCAAATCAGAGCATGGCATTGGGCCACACTCTCAGGACGATAAACAAGCAATTACGCTGCATAACACTCGTTAATTAAAGGCACATGATCTCTACTAGAACAGGGAGAAAAGGTGCATGCAAGGACACAGGAGTCCAACCAACTCACTAGGAAGCCCATGAAGAATTGTATAAACCTTAAGTCATCGCTGCAAGGCTCTGGGGCTGCTCCCAGACACGGGTTTCGCCTCTCTTCCAGCTTTAACACAGCTGCTGGGAACCCTGAAGTACACAGTCTAGAGAAGCAGGACAGGATGCTCCACGCTGGTCAGGTTGTAGCCCAGAGCAGGATGCTCAATGATTAGTCTCAGCAACCCCCCGGGAATACCCCCACTTTCTAACTGTCCAGACTCAGGTTTGTGGTAGCTGAGCCAGGCAGACCTGGAGACTGGCTCTGTTTCAACAATCAGAGCTTTTTATGGTCAGTTTTGGTGTAAGGAAGCATAAAGCTCGGGGTGAGTAACACGTGTCCTACCTTTCACAAACAGCAATACAGGGACACAGCTGAACCCTGCTACACTCTGACATCAGACCTTAAAGTACTGGGATTGCTGGTGACGGTACACACGGCAGGAAGAACTCAAAGGTTCTGCTTGATGTGCCACTTGAGATGGGAAAACACTTTTCAAACAACTGAACTGGACCACAAAGCAGGTGTAGCAGAGACAGTAACCATCCCTAACCCCAGCTGCACTCTCACCTCTGTCTGGCAGCGCGTGGCTCCACGGCAGAGGTTGCTACACAACCAGGATGCACTAGAAGCTTACAGACTGCTTTTGGACAGGCATTACCCCTCAGCATTCTGCACCTCCAGTAACAGAGCCCAGCTCAGTCAAAACCAGGTATCTATTACAATTAGAAAACTGGAGAGAAAAGCAACTTTCTGCTGAGAGTTCTGGACAGGCTCACCCCACAATCCACCCCGCATCTCACAGCCAACAAAGCTACCAAGCCACAAGCTTGTTTTACACTTGTGCCTCAGGCACGGAGCAATGTAAGGTCATTAGTCAAGTGCTGAGTTTCTGCAGGAGATAAAATAAGAAAGTGGTGATCCATAGCAAATTAGTTTGTGTTTGGCTAGCTTAAAACAATTTTCCACTGGGATCATACTTAAACCGGACAAGGGCACATTTCTGTAGGAACTACCATTTACAGGACTCTCCAGCAGCACAAGCTTCCATAGCTGAGTTTCCTTGAAGCAACACAGTTGGAAATTATTAACAGTCACATCAATGCCCTGGTAGCAGACAAATGTCAGCTGGTGATATTTTAGAGGACAGCATCCTCTTCAGAGCAGAAGAGGAAGGAAAAGGCCAAGAGTAACCACACAAATTCCTGTTTTGCTGGAAGTGTACAAAAAAAAAAAATCCCCTTGTGAGAAGAGGGACGATCAAGATGAAGTCCCAAACTTTATTGCCAAAGCCCAATTGTCCCCCAAGGCCTAAGAGGAGTTTCACCAGCAACACAAGCACTGTTTCACTGGTTGTACTATAGCGAGCGATGACTGGGGTAATGTAAAAGGCCTGCGATCTTACTTGCCTCCCCTGCCATGACCTGCCCACAAACTGGTTGGATGTTCTCCCTAAACTTCAAAAGACAGGGGGAGATGCTTATCAGTAGCCTTAGCCACTGCCAGCATCATGAAGTTTGGCTGCACGATGGATAGCTCCTTACCACACACAGCAACCTGCATTCTTCCCCACTCTCAGTTCTCAGCCACATTCATTGCACTCAATTTCTGTTCTACCACCATCTACTTAGAGAGCTAAAATCCTCCCAAAAGGGAGCTGGATTTGATTGTACTGTTGTTGTTTGACTGCTGTTGTTGCAGGAATACAAGCAATCCTAAAGGACAGCATTTCCCAAAGTACAGGTTTCCATCTTTTTCCTTTGCTCTGTGCTCCCAAATCAGCAGCTTATCAACTGATGGTAAGAGCACAGGAAGCAGCTCAGCAGTGCTCTCGGAGAACATGTTCACCCTAGCCACACGAGCCTCAAAACAGACACTAGAACGTGATCTCCTGGCTCCCACGATGAAGAAACTTTCCAGCAGTACCAATTGCTGCAGCAGGAAGGGAAGACAAAGGCCAGCCCGTGCCTCCACATTGGGGACTGCAGGCTGTCTCAGTGCCTGTTCCCACGTTATACTTTTGCATTTCTTTTCTGTTTCATGGACTCAGTGAGTTTTGCTGCTGAGCACTTTAAAAGCACCATCTCTAGCAGAGGTTTGTCAGTCCAACACTGTTGAGTGGGCACAGTCAAGGAGAACAACACTGATTCCCTCTCTGGCCAGAAAGCGTTAAACAAAGACCTTCCCTCATACCTTCTCCTACAACTTGCTGGTATCAACCTTTCTGTGAGAAAAATTCCACTCGTCCAACTGCCGTTAGGTTGGTTATACCTACGCAGCCAAACCAACAGCAAATTTCCCACCAAACTTTTTTTTTCTTTCCCCTCCAAAAAAAACCAAGCAGAGAAGCTTAATCTTACATGGCAGCTCCAGACCAGGATGCACAGTTGCATTTTTGACCATCGGAGGGGAGTGACGTCCATCATCCATGTCCTGCTCTGTACACTGAGCTTCTCCATGGATCACTGCTAGTCCCAGCCGTAGTCTCTCGGCATAAGACTGGGCCCTGCAGGACAACCACAGCATGTCAGGAAGATACTGGGATGATGCAACTTCACAGCCCAGTGCAGCAGGCCTCTCCTCGACACAAAGAGGCAAGCAAAGGCTGCACCTTTGTGGCTGTTTCCCCAGCAAGAAGCTTTACTGGAAGTGACTTTTGATTCCTCCTTAATATCCCAAAGCCCACTCTACCCCTTGGCTCCACCACAGGTGTCTCCTGGTGTTCCCCTCTATGCTAAACACTTTCTGAGATGGTCAGGCACTGCTGAAACTCAAACAGTGAGTCTGATCCTAACCCCAGGTGAACCGCCTGGCTCTGCAGCAGCAGGGAGCTCCAGAGCTTACTCTCACAGGGTTGGGACTGCAAAACTCAGCTGCCCATCCACACCATGGCAGATGCCCATCCCATTGGGCAACCTGATCTAGTGGAAGGTGTCCCTGTTCACGGCAGGGCAGTTGGAACAAGATGATCTTTACAGTCCCTTCCAACCCAAGTCACTCTATGATTTCCAGCCACAAAGGACATATGGACCAGATTGCTGATCTATTTGCGACCCTCCCATGTTTTTCCTGGTGTATTTCCCATCAGCCCAGATCTTTTCCAAGTTACTTTTAACAAGATAGTAAAGAATATATTTACCTTTTAGCTGCATCAGGAGATTTGGCTACAATAACGGCGTTTCTGTAATCTGGAATCTGGATGTGATAAGAAGGTATTTAAGCAAAGACCTTCTGGCTAGTGAATAACTGATTTGATACATGGCTGAAGAATCATGCCCACTACCCCAAACCCAAATCTTCATTCTGTGTTAGAAACTAGAGAGGCAATTGCACTCGTTTTCAGCACCAGTATTGGCATATTTTGCCCCAAATGCAACACAAAGTAGTTTAGTACAGGCAATACTGCATGTACCACTCTGCACGACTGCAGCTCTGCTCCTCCTTCCCTACTGCTGCCCACAAGCTATGGCCTGGTCTGCGGTGCTGAGCGCAGCCGTGTCAGACACCAGGCACCGCACACAGCACAGGGCAGGAAGGGGAAGGGGTAGTGATGGGCCCTGGGAGCCAGACGTATCAAACCCTGGCTCTCAGCACGAGGCAGAGCCCTCATGCCCCAGAGCAGGTGTTGGCCTTGCGTTCAAAACGGACAAAGGAGGGATCATTCGCTGTGCTTAACCTACCCTGCATGGACCAGCTGCAGCTACTTCTGTCTGCAGGGGAAGGTCTGAACCCAGTGCTTGCTCTCCCCGTACAGGGAAGCCTTGCTCTCACCACGTGGGCATAAATAACCATCTTTTGCACATGGAAAAGGAAACCTCCACGCCCTGCCCCCAGGGCCACTGTGCTCAGCATTCCTATGCTCAGCCCAAGACAAAGTCTATCAATAATTCAGAGCAGTCAGACATACAACACAGAACAAAGGGCAAGGGGAGACAGTTTAACAGGATTTAAAAGGTGATTAGAGGCAAGAGCATAAATAGTATCTTGCAAACAGCGCTAACTCTACAGAGAGCAAGCTCATCTGCTTATGGTCAAGAGTTCAATTTCTACCCAGGTGCAATCATACCACATAACATTTTCCCACTTTCCTAAGAAACATGCAATAGGTACCCCCTAAGAAGGAATTCACGAACAGAACGATTGACCTAGCCTGACAACATAACCTCCGCATAAGCAGAGGCCCAAGGCTGCTATCACACGAAGACGAGTTAAGTCAAGTTGATACATATGGAATTAGAGTAACCTCACTTCTTCCTGTATATACTGAAGCAAGAAAGGAGATGCTCTCAGGTTGTCTACTGGGAAGCTGAAGAAGCCTTGAATTTCCTTTTGATGAAGGTCCATAGTGATGATGTGTGTTAAACCTAAGGAAAAAAAACCCCAAAACATAATTCATTGAGACAACTCCCACATGGCTGGAGTTCCTCAAATATTTAGCTATTACTCAGACTATTACCTCATGTGATAAAATAAACATAAACAGGTTAACATAAAAAGTTTCAAAGACATGATAAGAAACAGGCACGCAACAAGTAACAGCACTAGGCTGACTGTGTTTCAACATGACGTTTCTAGGCCACTTCCCCAGATGCAAGTTACAAAGAAATAAAATTACGCTGAAGAAAATTAATTCCCCCAAAGCGGCTCAAGGGCTCAGTAGCACGTCCCCACATCAAACAGGAGAAGAATGGAAGGACATGCCTTCAAACAGGAGAAGAACGGAAGGACAGATGCCTTCTGGGATGCCCAGCAGATGAATGCACCACAGCATCCAAGCCTGCCATGCTGCTGCTCCCTGTGATGCTCACCTGCCTTGGCCAGCATTGAGGCCAGCAGCTTGCAGACTATTGAGCCCCTCTTCCTCATTTTGCTCTGTTTGCTGTAGGGGAAGTAAGGGATGACCCCAATGATGTTCCTGGCACAGGAAGTCTTCAGTGCGTACGCCATAATCAGCAGCTCCATGACAGCAGTATTCACATCTCTACATTTGAAAACCATTCCAAATATTAGTAGGTGTTTTTCCAACACACCTCTTTCCTGTCATACCCACACCTTTCCTCACCAAACTTCCAAGCAAATAATGCCACATCTTATGCCAATGTATGCAAGGCCCAGGTTGTAATCGTCTAGTTCCTTCCATCGTGCCACAGCACATTACAATGAGGAGATGACTCCAGCACTCAAGAGCTGCGCACTTGAATTTGATTTTGTATTCTAACATGAGGTGTATGATTATTTTCCCTTCATCAACACAACTAAAATAGGCATTTTTTCATTTACTTTGGAACAAATACATACACTGTATTTTGAAATAAAACAGTCTTTTAAAGAAGCAGCATACATGCTGCCAACACAACTTCATCCACACACGGTTTAAGGTATTTTTATTTTTAACAATGTAAGGCAAGTTATTCTTCCTGCCTTAAGAAATATTGCATCCTGGAGCAGTGGGAAGTCCAGATATCACTTTGGTGGAGGTCAGCATGTCTGCAGCATCTAACTTATCTAGAGCTGGAAAGAACACCACCATACTAAATACCAAATGATTTCTACTTGAAAGAAAAAAGCAAAACAAAATAAACAGAAAAAAACCAACTAAACAAAGAAAAACCAAAAAGCAACCTAGGCAGAACAGATCCATAGACCACAGCAAGGAATATACCTAAACTCTCATTTTCAGTTAGCTTCACCATGATGACTGGCATGGCCCAGCAGGAGTGTGTTAATCTGCATTTTATTACATTTTGGGGAGAGTAAAAAAAAAAAAAGTCAAGCCCTTTTAGTTCCTTAAAACCAACACCAAGAGGCATTACCTGCATTATCAAAAACTGACTCAAGACCATTTTGAAACTGAAGAACGTGCACTTCAGAGAAGCAGGAGGGTGCCTGTCCCTCTGCCAACACAGACACCCTTGCTTAGAATCATAGAATGGTTAGGGCTGGAAGGGACCTTCAAAGGTCATCTAGTCCAACCCCCCTGCAAGGAACAGGGATATCTCCAACTAGATCAGGTTGCTCAGGGCCTTGTCCAACCTGGCCTTGAACGTCTCCAGGGATGGAGCATCCACCACCTCTCTGGGCAACCTGTTCCAGTGTTCTACCACTTGCTTGGGGGTTTTCAGCACAGACAGCCTCAAATGACACACCACTTCCCCAGACTGGTACCCACAAGGGCAACACTGGGGGTGGCTCAGCCATGGAGCCCACAGTGATGGAGCAGGGGCTGACTGGGCCATCTTTGCACACAGCAGCAGAGGAACAAACAGCACAGTGCAGCTAAAACCTCTGCAGAGCTTTTTGGGTGTTACTCAGACATCACTCAAGGACCCGTTTTCCTCCTGACCACCAGGGACGGCTTCCCCAAGGGCTCACGCACCACTTTCCATTTGTGTGTGACCCATGACAACCCTCTAACCATTTCTCCATTGCTCCCCCTTCCTTCAGGAATTAACCTCTGTTTGTGCCTCTTCGTTTGTGAGCGCTTCGGGTCTCTTTTCTCCCGCTGGCCCTGCCAGCCCTCGCACACAACGTCTTTTACACACAGGAAAGCTTTGTCAGCTTTGAAGCACCCAGCCAAGAATTACATAAAACATAGTCCCCTGCCACGTAGGACAACGAGCAAACAAAGAATCATTTGTTCCCTTTGGTGTTATAGTTGTGCCAGTGAGGCCACAAGAAGAGAAAAAGATGCTACTATCAGTGTTGTATAAAAACAAAGTGGCCAAGTTCAAGCCTATTTAAAGGTCATCCAAGAAATTCAATATTTTCCCTCATCATTTTTCAAATTAACTTTCTTTAAAACATATATATTCACATGGAAAGCAGACAGAGAACAAGACTGCTCCTGGGAGAAAGGGTTGCCACTGATTTCAAGAGGCACCAGCAGTCCTGGTGCTGCTGTGGGAGTACCTGGTAGCTGTATTCATGGAGAAATTACTCAAGGAGGAGCATCCCTCTCAATAGTCAAGCAGGACCCCATGCTGGACTCCAGGCAGCTCCTGCAGACCAGCAGGCACAGGCACCAGGAAGAAGTGGATGTGTCTGTCCCTGCAGCAGGGCCCAGAGTGGGTGGGTGGGTGGGTGGGTTGGGGGGCTCGTCAAGGGGCACCCTCCCGGATGCTTCACGCTGATCCACTCTTCCACAAGAGGCACTGATCACAGCCAAGGGCCCAGCTTGGTATGGGGCTAACTGGGGGAGAGAACGTCTGCAGTGGAACCCCAGCCACATCCCCTTCAAAAGAGATACCCAGGAGAGCATCCCAGTCTCCTCGCTGCCCTCCCCGCCTCCTGCCTTGAAGTCATGCTCACAGTTACTGCTGGAAAGCCTGGGCCAAGACCGCACACGGGGACTGTCAGCTCATTACCAGGACATTCAGAGCCAGCTCAGCTATCCCCCACGCCCTACTTACCACTCATCTCCAGCAGCCTGGAGCCTCTCTCGCTGCTTCCCCATCCCTGCCTGAGCCATCCCTGGAGATCCCTGTTCTCCGGGCTGAGCAAACAGCTTACATGAAGCTGCCGAATGACTTTGCAACAACCAGCAGCACCACTCAGCACTAAAAGACTCCTTCCACTTTTAGCATATCGCTAAACCACCAACTCCTCTGTATTTCTACAGTCTAAACACAAGCTACTTGGTTTTCCCTCATACAAATGCTAGTCCACACACCAACAGTCTTGGATGATACCTGTCCTTATAACTTTCTTAGTTCTGCTATATGCTTTTTGGACAGGGAGCTTGTATCAAATATTCAGGTCTGTCTGTTCTCTCTCTGTGTATTTAAGATGCAGACTGTGAATTCACACTGCAGCATAACAAGGTTGTTTCCCCCTCTGCTCCTTTCCTACCAAGTCCTAATATTTTGTTTGCTTTTCAAACCACTAAGTGCAGAAGTCCTGTTCTCAGATTATTAACACAGTTGGTTTTACTCTCCTGAAAAGCTCTCTGAAACCCACTGCAAAACTGAGATGCCCTTGAACCTGTTCTCTCAAGTAATGCAGCAAGGCACAGCTGCAGTTTAAGAATAAAAGATGACTTGACTGCAAAATGGTGGCTCCTCACCTGGAGGGCCTCAAGCATTTTGGCTAAAAAGGATCCATTTCTTGGCCCATAACATTGAATTCAGTTTATTGAAAACCAAGGGGATCAACAAGTTAAAAGCAGGGGAGGTTTTCTGCTGTCCCTAATGCTATGAGTTCTCTCTCTCTCTGAACACCTTATCTGTTTCATGTTTACACAGCTCTCAGTTACAGGTTATTTCAGAGAACTCTCTCACGAGGGACAACAGAACAGCACAATTCACCCGAAACGTTATCTTGCATCAGTGGATTTTCATCTTGCAGAGGTTTAGTCACTCCCTGAGGGAGGAAACACTTAGAGCATCTCTCTGGAGAGAGACAAGCTCTAGGAAAATGTCTCAACCTGCAAGAGGAACTCTAGAAGTGAGTAAGCTAATCTTGTAGTCCTACTGCTTTCTTTAACAACAGGCCAAGTATTACAAAGAGGAAATGAACTTGAATTCTCACTGGGCTCTATTTCTCTGGCAAGCAAGGAAAAAAAGTCTGCTTCAAGGGTATTCTGCTACTTGCTTGAGCTCGGGTACTCACTAGTTCTTGCGATCTCTAGAATCTGAGCAAAATCCGCTAACTTGGAAAAAGCTATCAGAGCGGGAATATCCTTGTTTTGCTGATTGTGCAAAAGGCATCCTGCCAATACCTTTTCTCTGAAAACATCATCTCCCCTACTCATAGTAGGTCATTTTGCAGTTATTTGTACACAGGCTCCCTCCCACCTTCTGCTAGCTTTCCCATACTAGTGATCTCTCTCTCTCTCTCTGCTCTTCTGCAGCCAGCAAGGAGCAAGGCTCCTGGAGTTAACAGCTGGTTTTCTACCGCCTGGTTACTCACAGCACTTCTTTTCCCCCTTACTCCCATGCTAGAATAGCACAAAATACAAAACAAACAGGCTCACTTCAGAAAAGGCCCAACATCACTGAGAACCGTAAGAGTAGAGGAGGGAAGCTATGGGCTTCCATCTGAATTCAGTTTCACATCACTACAGTGAAAGAGGAGGAGTAACCCAGCCTGTAATGAAAGCAGTAGCTGCTGTTTGTTGCTGCCTCTGCTGCTTGGTAATTGGAAGGCACAGGAAATTACACATCCCGAAATGAAAACATCAGTCAGAGATCACCAAGCAACAGAGTTTGCAAGGACACCAACACACAGATGAGGAGTTTCACTTGAGGCAGGAACAAGTATGACTGACAGCTTCAAGTGAAACACTTCAGCTATTTGATGGGAAGCTTCTCAGTATGCTCTGGTGCAAGCAATCCTCTGGGAATTTTAACAGCTTAACATCATATAGTGGCCTAAATGTAAGTCAAAGTCACAACACCACTGGAAAAAGAATGGTTATCATGCTGGCTGATAGCAAGCACACCTATTGAACAACCTGCTGGACTGGAAATTCAAAGCATATCACAGCCGTAAGACTGGGCCACATGTCCCTTACCTGGGGATTGTCTGTATAATGAAGATATCCTGTCCCCGGACGGACTCTTTTATTTCAACTCTTGTTTCTGAAGAGGATTGAAAATACAGTCAGTTTTGTTTTGAAACATCAGATTTACAGTGATAACACACCATGTTTTAGCAGCAACTTTGTTCACTGGTCAGGGCAGAGGAGGACTTGCTCCTTTGTCCTCTGTGCACATACACCCACTATACGGAGACACAGACGAGCCAAGTGGATTTTCCAAAGGCTGGTCCTGAGAAGTAAAGAGCTGGAATGACACACCAGTGAGTCAGTTGTATTCACAATGCAAAAGCAAGCTGAAAAGCTGTTCTCTTCCATGTAGAAAACAATTACCTAACTCTCAATGAGAGATTCTTTTCACTTCTCTGTGCTGAAAGCTGTCAATAACACATTCATTAGTAAACAATGAACCACCCAGACCAGAACAACCTCTAGTACTTACTAAGGAGGCAACTCGGCTCCTTTGCAGCTTACCATGGGGTCAGCTCCATGCAGGCTGAGTGGCCCAAGGCAACACCAGCAGCACAGAGTTCAGAGGGAGAACTCCCCGACTTCACTACCAAGGTTAAGACATTTCAACACTGATATGAGCTGCAAACCCGCGTCTCTGCTGCACACAACTCCTACACGCCCAGACTCAAACACAAAAGCCAAGCCCCAGAGCAGCTCTGCAAGGCCAAAGCAACGACACCAGGTTTCCCGAGGTGCCTGTCTTAGCCACTCAGTTCCTACACAGTCGTGAACTAGAGGGCAGGGATAAGCGAAAGGAGAGAAATATCCACCCAGCTACAGAATTCAAAGTCTAATTGCCTGGGCACTGGCAGTAACCTTAAGAGACTCTGCTGAAAGCAGACTGATTTGTTGTGTAGTGATGAGGAACCATTTCAGACCTGGCAGCGAGCAACCTGATTTAAAACTAACCCCAAAGGGCAGCAAGCTCTCACTCCAACCCAACCACAGCCACATGCAGCCACGGCAGCTTCCACACCTCATGGCCTTCTCCAGCTCCAAGAGCAGCAGCGCTATCAAAAACCCTCACACCGAGCCAGCACCATTCCCATCCCTTCCTCTCACCTGGATCATCTCTCTCAGGTTCTAGTCTTTCTTGCAAATAAGGTAACTGAGATCTTGAAACAATAAATTACTCTTAGCCACTGCACTGTTAGCCAATATCCTTGTGTTTTAGACCAGCATCTGAAAACAGACACTTGCCCCATTTAAAGAGATGAAAGCGAGCTCCAAGAGGCACGCTCCCTAGCACAGTCCTCAAGTTGCACTCTAAAGCAAGAGGACAGGTCCTTGCCAGGGCAGCTGTGGCAGGGGAGGGCTGGAAGAAAGGGATAATTTAAAAGTTTGCAAGGCAGACACTTAGAAAGCAAGCCATTACTTTTAAACCTGGGACAAGCTTTGCCAAGCACAAGAGCATGTAAGATTTTGTAGCAGCTGAGACCCAAGGTAGGACTCTCCTTTAGACAAGAGTTAGCTGACGGGCAGGCACATGAGATAACAGGAGAAAAAAAAAAAAAGAACACATTTAATTGCTTTGTCCAAGGTCGGTCACAGGTTTAGCACTGCCAGGAGGAGCAGCAACATCACAGCTGAATCACTGCACTTATTAGACAGGTTTGGCCAACAGAGTTACCCAATATTTCTAAGATTACATCAAAACAGTTGCAAATAATAAAGATTTCTCCTACCTCCATTAGTTTCCTGGTACACCACAGATTTCCCCAACTCAGCACCGAGACGCCTGGAGAGAAAAAGAAAAAGAAATTAAAAATGGGAGGAACCCAGCAGTTCATGATCCAAAGCAGAGAGACCAGACCAACAATTACACCCCAACAAAACACAGCATTTCCTAACAGGGAGCCAAGTGTGCCAGCCAGGCTGCAGAACTACATGTCCTTCCCTTTCCCGGGGGTCTCCTTCCCTCCGAGGTCCCCAGGGAGGGCCCTAGGACACGCTGCTCTGCAGCAGGTCAACACCATATCCAAAGAGCCAGTCCTTGTGTAGAGGCTGTGTCTCCTGATGGCAAAGGACATCTTGCCAGCCTATGCATTGCCACCTTAGACAGATCTGTTGCGGAACTAAACATTAATGATTTACTCAGACTTGATTAATGGCAATTGAGTCACTTTTTTTTTTTTTTTTTTGACTCCCACGTCTTTGTCTTTTCTTTTTCCCCCAAAACCTTTCTTCTGAAACAACTCCACTGACTGAAAAGATTTTAACTCCAAAAAAAAGTTTTCTGATTTTTTCAAATTACTCCTTCCTCTCTCAAGCATCAAACCTACAACATTCATCAAAACAAAGATTAGAGTCACCTCATTTTTTTTTTTAAATTTATTTCTTATGTAAGAAAGATTCATTTTGAAGAGCATTTTAAAAGGCTCCAACAGGCAGACTATTCCCTCAGGTGACACTTCTGTATTTAACTGTACTGACAAGTAATCCCTCAGTAGGTATTTAGAGCACGTGAGCTTTAACCGTGTGCCTCAGCTGACAGACCTTGCACCAGCAAGACGCTTGGGATAGGTGTGTTGCTGCAACTCAGCTGGCTGGAGCACAGGGCAAGTCCTTCCTCTCTTCTAAAGTCTGCTCAGTGGCCATGCCCACATGCTGAATTAGGAAACAGTTTATGCCTGCAAAATACCTTTGTTCAACACGTTGACTACGGCAGTAGTCACCTGTCTGCACATACACTGCATTTACCTGGACACATGCCAAAATTTTGTCAATCAGGACTAATCCTACAGAGCCCACATCTGTTGCTGGCTCTCCCCTGGTCTACCAGCTTCAGCAGTCGGTCTCTTTCCACCTCCTTAGCCGCAGATCCAGCCTGGTACTTAAATTGTCATAAAGATATGTTTTTTCTGGAAATCAATGAGCCCAACACTGGCATGCTGCTGGCCCACCAGCCACTGCTGGACTCAGCTATGAGCCCACAAGCTGGAGGTCTCAGCTAGAAGCTGAACTGGAAAGCATGGGACAGCTGCGATGACAGACACTCAAATGCAACACGATATCCTTGCTCAGCTGGCTACAAAGCACGTATTTGGCACACACATGGTCCCAATTGCATGTCTGGCAGCACATTTTGCCATGGCTGGGGCTGGTGAGTAAACTCCTGCATCGAGCATCATGTGTGCGAGACTGCAATCAGCCCATCTTCGGTCCCAACTGGAGTATCACTCAGGGACCATGAAGTCCAGAGCAGATGAGCCACCCAAACCTCTAATTTGGCTTCTCTCACCAGCCCCACTGGGTTAAAACTTGCAGCTGCAAAACAAAGGCATCCTCAGCACCTTCGGTATCTTTAAAAAAGAGCTGGCAGCTGGTCAAGCAAAGGCATGCCCGGGGACCCCAGCGATAGATGCACAGTAAAGGTGACTTTTGCAGATGGGATCGGTCAAGCTCTTACTGCCCATTGAGATCCTGCTGTCTTCCCAGTGACAGTCAGGCATTTGCAACCACTGAGCTTTGGCGTAATTGCTGCCAAAGCACCCAAGTCGAAACAAGCTCAATAATCACACACACATACACAAGACAAGACAGTGTGTGGGGGAAACGTTTAATGACTCACACTCGTTCCTCCACAAACGCATGGCAAGTCTTGCAAGCAGCCTTTGGAGGCACGTGCGCCCTGACTTCACTGTAGACAGCATGTTCCTGCCTCACTACTAGGAAAAAACTCCATTAACGAGACCGTGCAAGTGCCATCAGTCAACCCTGTATCTCATGGAAGGAGGGAAAGCTTCAAAAACAGTCCAGCTGGACACATCTCAGCAAAACACCCCTTGGAAAGTGGCACTTCCAATGCCAAGAGACGGCAAACACACACAGCAGAGGTTTGTGATGCTCTGCGAGGATGTAGCTGGCAAGAAGAAACCAGAGCCCAGTGGTATTCAGATCGTACAGCAGCAATGCAGTTTCTGTGCTGCTGAAACAAGAAATTGGAAAGGCAAGTTTGCGCCTTGATGGAAAGAGGGACACTAAACAGCTCAGCTTGTCAAAGCTGAGTGCAGATAGCCGCAGAAAAGAGTAAGTAAGCAGCTGCTGACTTAAAGGAACGAGCAGTAGTAGATTGCTCTGGTCAGACACTAAATCCCACCTCTGCTTCAAATGCTGACTGCAAGTAAACAAGAGGTGTAGCAAGGGGAAGGGTATGAGATAAAACTGCCCATAAAAGTCATAGATCCCCCCCACCTGCAGCACTCTGCAGTCTCACGGGCTGCAGGCAGGGCAGCTTCACTAAAGCAGTTCAGGTATGTTTACCCAAGGGGCACACCTTCCACTAAATCCCTTTCTGAAGGCTTTGTGTAAGCCGAGACTTCGGCCAGTGAAGGAGTCCGATAAAACCTTGATTTAGTCAGGGCTATTGAAGAGGGAACTGTTTGTGCAGCTCCTATTGTAAAGCACTGAATTCCAGAGAACTTGTGTCAAAAGTGAGATTTGCTCAGATGTCAAGGGCAGAGCACAGCCTTAGCCACCACACGGCCTGGGGGCAACTCTTTGTAACAGAGTTCAAAGATAAATTCCCCCTTCCCGTCACCTCTCCCTTTTTCCCCACCATCCCCAGCTCTTTTCTCTCTAAATCCTCTCCGTGCAGAAGTTCCCAATCAGTCACTGCTTTAGGCAATAACGGAATTAAGCTGACAGCAAGAACTCTGTTTGCATTGGGCTTCAGGACTAACAGCATGACCGTACGAACAGGGACTATGAGTTACTGGATCACTTGTCTGCAGACACAGGCAGATCTACGCTAGGAAAGAAAAGGCTGCACTACAGGTAACCCAGAGCACACACCCTGCAGAGAGATACAGCTTCTTCTGACAAAAATAATACTTTAGGTCTTGCAGCTGAATCACATCTCCAACCAAAATGAGCTCCATTGACAAAAGCCCTACCGTGTGGTGCAGTATTTGGCTACGGAGAGGATGGGGCTTTTGCTGATACTGAGGTGTTTAAGACTGGAGAATGGTCAGGCTGATGTTACAGTATTTGCAGAAATCTCACTGAGCAGACATCAGAACAGGAGTTCACTTCTGGAAGCTCCCTTCTCCATCCGAAACAGAAACTCAGTTTGATATTGGTTTTGTTTTTAAAAGCAGCAGTCTTCAGAACTGGGATCTGTTAAAAAGGCTACGCACATACAGTCCTGCCAAGCTCAGAGGGCTGGGCACAGCAGGATTGAGGTATTGCCACCCAGGCTGCTCCCAGCTTTTAAACTTTTTGACACCATCTCAGTGTAAGCTTTCCCTGTGTGACCACTCGCTGCTCCTGATGGGGAAAGCCGTGCTCCTCACTCTGCTCTGCCATCCTCGCACCAGCTCCATCACTAAACCAATTCCTCTAGGACCAGATAGCACCTACGAGAAAAATTCTCTTTATGGCTTTAAAAAAATCCTACTCAGAGCAAACGGCCACTAAAAATTTATATTGATTTGGAATATCTCTCTCTGTAACCATTGCCCAGGAAAGATGATCTAACTTTCCGCAGTCTCAACACATGCCAAGAGAAAATTAAGCTGTGGATACAAGAGCGTTTATAAAATCTGTCTCAAATTCACAGCCTGAATGTGAAGAGCTCAGACGTCACCTTTAGTTTAATGAGGCAGTGACACACTGCAGTATGTTAGGGAACACTACAAGGTTGTACTAGACTGTACTTTAAAATGCTCCTCTGAAGACTGTCGAAGTGACTGTACCAGGTTCTCGAGGCAAAGGACAGGCAGTTACAAGAGACCTGACGTTCAGCTGAACCAAAATTCAAAAGGCAAGTGCACCCGCAGTATTTCATGCCATCAAAGCATGTTTCAGTACTGCTGGGAAGGGCTCTCAGCCCAGGCTGTGTTTCCTTCTCCCATTCTATGACAAGAGCCTAGAAAACATTTCTAAAGTTATCTCCAAAGGAAGCTTCCAGCCAGCTTACAGAGCAAACATTCAATTTAAAGAGAAATCTGCATACAAAGCCCTTGACTGTGAGATGATTTTATTTTGGCAATATCCTCTATGTTACAAACACTTTCACTGCTCTCAGCTCCGCAAATACCTGACTCTCCCCACACCTACAGACCTCACAAACTGTTGCAGCCTCCACAAGGAGCTCGAGCTGACAGCAGAGGATCTGCTCCACACTTGACCGCGGCCAAGGCAAGCCACAGCCTGACTTTGAATTGCTGTTCAAACTCGAGTAAATCTTTAAATAAAGGTCAGTTAACTGGTCCAGCTAGCACAGCGGCAGCTCTACGCTGTTATTTCCTAATCTCCCATGTCAAGAACAAGCTAGGAAAGGGAAAGGAAACAGCAGCTTCCTGGATACAAGGCAACACCCTTGTTCAAATATTCTTACAACTATCTGAGCTCTCCTTTACCTCTCCCCATCCACCTGGCATGACTGGATACTTGAATAACAGTCCCTGCTGCTCATCTGCCAACTGTACCCGGAGCCATCAGCCATGCCAAAGCTGTGCAGCTGAACCACCAGCAAACACCACGCAGGTTTTCCTCTACTCCTACCAGTCTGCTCCTCGTGAAGCAACTTCCCCTAAACCCTGTGCTGGCCAGCACAGAAAGCTACCACACAAAACCAATCTGCTCAGCCATATTACATGCTCCATCTAAACGGCACAGAAAATCTCAAAGCCCAACTGCTCCACACTCATCCTACTCCAGCACTACGCTCCTCTTTACCTGGTTATTCTTTTCCCTTTCCAAAATCTTCTGATGCAGTTTCACGCTGTAATATCTGTTAGTCTCCTGTCAGTGCTGCATCTCCTGAGGTGGAAAAGAGTTGGTGCCACCTCCTCTACTCCTGTAGGACTACACAAGAGCTCTTTCCCGCAGGCACTAACAGAGTTTGAAGATGGGAAGAGCAGCATCACAAGGTTACTGTGATCTGACTCCCCTGTGCGTTCTCTCACCTGCTAGCAAGATGACCTAACAAGGAAGGGTGACATTATTCTTCCTCCATCTCCTCCAGCTGAGGAAGGTTACTGCAAGTCCTCCTAACATACTGTCTCTTCCAAAAGCAGGGCTTACCTCCCACTCATTCACAGAAAACACCACTCTGGTTTTAGTGTTGCACACTCAGCTCCCTATAATCAGAGATCACAACACAAGTCTCCATGTTTTCCTCATTACTCCACGTTTTTTAGGCTCATGGCATTGCTTTTATCTTTAGGTCACCAGCATCTGCCATGCTGCAAACCAAATGAATGTAAAGAATACTCACATCCACAGTCTGCAGTGAGTTTACGACAGTATCACGTCCCACATAACTCAGACTTGCAGGAGCACTGGGGAGGCATGACCAAGCTTCAATCAGCAATCCCCTGCAACCCAAGCACACAAGCAGGGAGAGGGTTGTAATATTTGTACCCTCAATGCCAAACACCGCAGTCAGAGGAAGATCTAAATGCATCTGTTGGACTCTGGAGATTAAAAAGACTTGCTAGACCTCCCTCCTCCAGCAGCACACAAGGCCCATTAGGGATCAGCACTGGTCACAGAAATTATCTTTCTCCCCTGCAAATGCAGCTTACAATCAGGTGCCAAGTGTCCTAATTACAATAGTAGTTTTCTTTCCATCTGGGAAAGAATTAAAAAAAAAAAAAAAGAAAATCTTCCCTCTCAATTTATAAGACACAAGTAAACATATAGGTTTCTTTACATTTCAGTGGTCTTGAATCTAAGGAGCATCTTCATTATTTAACATTTCACAAGCTATTTGGTTCTCATCAGCCAGCACCATCTCCTCTCCCTGATGGATGCTAACATAAACAAAAGCTCTGAGAACTCAAAGTAGAAGTTAGACTAATCATTTAGTCTCCCATCCTATCATCAGACAAGAATGCCTAACTGGAAGTTGTAAAGATCGGAAGCGTGCCAGAATGTCATGCTCAGAGCCTGAATTGAAAGCAACTCTGGAAGTTTTGCATTAAGTGAAGCGAGGAGACTGAACTCCAGCTTTCAGATGTCTGGTTTATGTCACAATGCTCCTCCCCAAGCTTGAGATTTTAAAAACAAATAAGCCAGGACTCCTCAAGTATCGATTTTAACATCATACCTACAGGTGAAGAGCAACACAGCCTAGATGGACAAGCGTCTCAAGGGGCCCTACTCCTAATATTGCGTGTTGTTTTAAAGTTCTTTTACTACTCACACTAAAGGTCATAAAAAAACTTTAAAAAGAACGCACAATATTAGAGGACAGACTCACCCTTGTAAGACTGCTCCATCTCTACTAAAAGGCGCAACCGATCTCCCCAGCAAAGCACAGGCTGGGACGTGACACAGTGGGAAAGCCAGCAGTCACGCATCTTTTGCGACCTGAAAAAACAAGGGACGTATTACAAACGTGGTGAAACAGCCCCTGAGCTCCTACGGGAAGTTGGTGCAAAACCACTGCACAAGATGCTGAAAATAAATGTATTTTTGGGAGACTTTTACTGTTGGAAAATCTGTACTATTAATGGCTCCAGATTTTGCACCTCTCTGCAGCAAAACCTCATCCACATATAATGCGTCACACCCTTCCGAGTGGTCACTATTCCCATTTTTACAGACAGTGAAGCTACAAGTCCTTAAGCCTCAATATAAGCAGTAGCTGTGCATCACACTTGTGCTCATGTCACCATTGGAGCATCCAGCGTCCTCGCTGATCTCGGAGCCAAGGCAAAAAGCCCACATCACTTCTATTAAAAGTTTACTTTGCGAAGGACAGCCAGGGGGTCACTCCCTGGATCCTGCTGTCAATTCACCCCAAGAGCATCACTGGAAACCCTGCAAAGGGTTGCAGCAGCACATCACACAGCCAGCTGCGTGTGCCACAGCCCAGGGAAGCCTACTCCATGTCTCTTCTCATTACATCTTTAAAAAAAAAAAAAAGGGAGTTATTTTTAAGACAGAGAGCAGAGAATAAAGATTGCCCGTTTGCTCTTTCAGTCCTGAGTACTTGGAGCTCATCCCCAGGGGACTTCTGTTATGTTCTGTGTTGACACAACAGGGCAAGTCTTGTAAAACCATATCCCATCTGTTGCAGCAAAACTAACTTTTTTATGTAGAGACACCTTATTTTCACAAGTTTTCCATTTCCAAACACAAGGATTTCCCTCTCCACCTCACACCCAGAGAAGTCCATCACTATTATCCCATCTGCATCCCACCAACACCAGTGATCTCAGCCAAACAGCCAAGTCAGCTTCATGGAGATAATCTGTGCTAAGGACTGAACACACCGTTTGTTAAGCTAGCTGGATGAATAGCAAAATGTTCTTGCAGTTTAAGGTGGCAGCACACCTGTATTTAGTAATGTTTCCAATTTAAGCATGCCCTTGGAGACAGAAACTGGCCAACAGCTGCCTAAGAGGTAGCCAGGATGTTACCTGCTGCAGCAGGCAAACAAGCACTGAGGTCCCTCAATTTTTGGAGCCGTTTCTTATGAACTATACCCAAGAAAAAGGAGAAAGGAAGCCCAAATCTTGCTTTAGGATGACAGCTCCTCAATACGAAGATGCCTGTCTCAGAAAAGACCCTTTGGCTGTGTCGTGGTTTAAACCACAACAGGCTGGGAGCACCCTAATTTGAACCAAACTAATTCAAAACAAAAGATCAAGGGTAAACTCAGTGCTCCTCCGTGCAGCAAGATCCCTATTTTGGAGCCAGCTCTTACACACCTCCTTCAGCAGGACGCAGCGCATCCATCCTTACCAAGTCAAGGTCAAACTCTGCCCAAATCTACGGGCTGAAAAAAAAAAGGGGGGGGGGGCACACTCCTACTCCTAAACTGAACTCTCTTTTGTTAGCATGTGCTGCCCACCTCTCCCACCCCACCAAAAATGCAGATTCACTAGTCCACTTTGGCCAGTGCCACTGCTGCTGTTGCACTGAGGTCCGCACAGGCAACCAAGTTGCTGAGTACACAAGGTCGCCAGCTTGTCCCCACAAAAAGCAGCTGGGAGAGTTTTGAGCATCTCCCAAACCAGCTAAAACGCTTTCTGAGGTTTGTTCAGCCAAGTTTCATCTTTCCCCCCCCAGAAGCAACAGCCTTTGCTGCAACCCGGCCTTTCCAGCACTGAACTGGACGTCGGAGACGCGAGAGGCAGAAAGCAGGCGGACAATTTCTGTCGCTGGGTCAAACTGAGTTACGAGGAGGGATGAGCCGGCGCCGAGGAGGAGAAGGGCAGAGCTGCTGAGCGCTCAGCGCAAAGCCTCCGCAGCAAAGGTGTTCGCAGCAGACATCTTTGGCGCGGGAAGGCGGGAGAGCGCCGAAGCCTCTCCAGCCGCTCTGCAGAAAGCCTGCCTGCTCGGGGGAGCTCCGGGGCGGGGAGGGAAGCCAAGAAACTTGGAAGAGAGGGCACTTACTCCGTGATCCGCTTCGCCAGCTCGGTGCAGGCTGCCGTGGAGTTGGCCGAGAAGACCCGGTAGCCACTTCTGGCTGCATTCATCGCCAAGGAGTCATGCAAGCCCCGCGGAGCTCGAAAGGGAGAAAAAACAGATTTATAAGGCAACAGCAGCTTCCGTGGCATCCTTTTCTTCCTCTCCGCCGCTATCGCCGCCCCTTAAGGGGTGGGGAGGGGGAGGAGGAGGAGGAGGGGAACCCTTCGGCTACCTACACTCTCGCTGGTCCGACCCTGTGGCAAAGTGTTAAGAGGGTGACAATATGACTATCAAAATAAACAGAGCACCCCCAGCCCCTCCCGGAGCCAGGCCTCGGGTGACCGCACCCCGAACCCGCCCCGCGCTTACCCAAAGGCCCCTCACGCACCAGGGGCGGGACGACACCCCCCACCTCAAATGGAGGAGGGGGTGCAGCGAGCAGAGAGGGGTTTCCTCGGCGGGGGAAGGTGGGGGTGAGCTGAGGGGGGCGCGGGGTTGTTGGGAAGGGGATGGGGGTTTCCCTGTGAGGCAGCGAGGCTGGAGGGAGATCGCTGTGGTACTGGGGTATCCCCTCCCGCTCCCCTCACCCAGCCAGACGCGTTCCGCCCCCTGGCTAGAGGGCCGCACCCCTCAGCGGCCATCTTCTCCTCCAGGAGAGACCGCCCCCGCTGCCATCTTGGGTGAGGGCACGCGCTCTCCTCTCACCGCGAGAGAGGCATCACCTACTTCCCGAGCAGTACCGGTACCTGAGCAGGAGGCATAAAACCGGCACAAACTCTCCTTCCTCTGGCGGTACACAGCCCGCTTCTTGGTTGCGGCTGCCGGCGACGCCGGCTCGCCCGACGTCGCGAGGCACCGGCCTTAATGCGGCGGCTTCGCTGCCCGCGCCTAAGATGGCGGCGCGACGGAAGCGCTGCGGCGGCGCTCTAGTCTTACTCTATGGCCTGGGGCGGTGTTGCTGGCGCTAAACCTGATCTCTGCGCCTTTTCCGAAGGGAACGCTTGCTATCAGGCTCTCCCAGGTGGTCTGGGCTCCTTAGATGTGAGGATAAAGTCTTTCTCAGGTACGGGCAATAAATGACAGTATCAAAGGAGAAAAATTCTGGTCCGACCCATCTGGTTCCAACCCCCCTACCATGGGCAGGGACACCCTCCACTACACCAGGTTGCCCAAAGCCTCGTCCAGCCTGGCCTTGAACACTGCCAGGGATGGGGCATCTACAACTCCTCTGGGCAACCTGTTCCAGTGCCTCACCACCCTCAGAGTGAATAATTTTATATCTACTCTACAACTCCCGTTTTCAGTTTAAAGCCATTGCCCCTTGTCTTATCACCATATATCCTTGTAAAAAGTCCCTCTCCAGCTTTCTTGTAGCCCCTTTAGGTACTGGAAAGCTGCTATATAAGATCACCCTGGAGCCTTCTCTCCTCCAGACTGAACAGCCCCAACTCTCTCAGCCTGTCTTCATAGGAGAGGTGCTCCAGCCCTTAGATCATCTTCATGACCCTCTGCTGGACTTGCTCCAGCAGCTCCATGTCCTTCTTGTGTTGGGGACTCCAGAGCTGAATGCAGTATTCCAGGTGGGATCTCAGGAGAGCAGAGCAGAGGGGCAGAATCCCCTCCCTCGACCCGCTGCCCACGCTTCTTTGGATGCAGCCCAGTATACAGTTGGCTTTCTGGGCTGCCAGCACACATTGCCAGCTCACATCTCTCCCACATCCAGGCAGTTTGCTGCCACCAACACTGCGTGTGGTGCCTGCTGGGTCACTGATGCCTCTCCAAGCCCTCTGTGTCTCCCACAGGTCCTTCATCCGTGCCTTGTCGCAGCAGAGTCTATTCTAGCTCAGCTCCCTCGTCCCTGCTTGTTCCCCGACGGCAGCATAAGGCGAGGCAAGAGCTGACACCATCAGCTGCCTAGAAGCATTCACACCAAGAAGGCAGCACAGCCGGGTGTGCGATGCTCATCGGGCCTTCAGGCTGGCAGTAACTCTGCAGCTTGGGATGACTTGGCAGCATCTGTTTGCCAAGTGGCCCAGATACCCCCTCACGGGCACCCCTGACCCCGGGCAGCTCTCCCTTGGCCCCATATGTGGGTGCATGTTTAGGGACGGCTGCTGCTGACCTGCAAGGCACAGTCATCCGACAGCAGTGGCAGCACCCATGCTACAGCCATACACTTGTCACAAGTTGCTGGGTTTGCCCTTCAAAAGGCAGAAGCTGGAAAAAAGATCTGGAGGAGGGGGAGGGTTAGACTGTTTTTGAGATGTAGGAAGTTGGCTACTTCCCGAGGTCCCTCCTGCACCCGCCAGAGAAATGGCAGCTCCAGGGGAGCAGAGCCAGGCTCCTGCAGGGACAGCCTGGCAGGGCAGCAGCAGGGACAAACCCCAGAGCAGCACCCAGGCAGGGGGGATCGGGAGGTACCTGCCCCCAGGATGAGGAGGGAGACCCAGCGCTGCAGGTCGCATGGCACAGCACCTCTGCAGGGATGGCCCTGTGGGTCCCACCAGGATGGCTGGTGGAGCTATGGGGTTTTGGGATCAGCTCCTGAGGAGCCCGGGCAGGGCATCGGGTAGAGATCCTGCCCGATACCACTGCAACAACCAACCTTTTTCCTGGAACAGGGAACGACTCTGATTTCTCTGCTCTTGGGGCTGATGGCCACACCTGGTTTTACAGCAAGGCAAAGGAGAAGAAAGAAGCAATTCTGTTTACTTAGGGAGTAATTAATATCCCAGCTCATGGCACACACAGAGGCAGCAGAAACCTCCCCCACAGTGCAGTGGAGAGCAAGGCTCTGCAGCCTTTTATTATTTCATTATCAGCTGGGCAGGATTAGGAGGGTGGGTCAGGGAACAGCACCGGCTTTAAGCAGGTTTAGCTCCTTTGAAAAAGCTTATCCAGGCTCAGTCTCACTCTCTGGCTGCGATGCAGTTATTTGCTGAGCAGAAGGTTTTAGTAATGTTGCAGGGGGGGAACAGGCAGGGGGCTGTACATTTTTAATAACAAAAAATGGTAAAGCCCAGCAGGAAATACCTGGGAGGTTCCTTTAGCAGGAACCGGCTTTATTTGTTGAATTTCAACAAACAGGGAGGGCAGTTTCTCAGCTCTGCCAAGTCCTGCATCACTCCCTGGAGAAAACTAGAGCTGCTGTGCTGCCCTGTGCATGCCAGGGGGCTTTGGGGGGGGTTTCTTGCATGAGGCCGACACAGCACCGGGGCAGGACAGCCATTGCAGGCAGGTTCCTGCAGAGCGGGACGAAGTTTTTCCCTTTCTCCTTTACCGAGTTTTTCCCTGGAGCCCGGGTGGGGTGGCCAGAGCACGCCGATCCCAGCCGGGCAAGGAAAGAGGAGCTGTGGGAACTGCGGCAGCGAATCCCTCTTCTTCTTCCCAGACCAGAAATGAGGCACCGTGGTGGGATGCCGTGTCCCCCATAAGTAATTCTGCCCTAGGGATGCTGCCTGCAGGCGCCGAGGACGGTGGCAGGGACGGCCCCCAGGATTGGGATCATGCGTCCCAGCCAAGCCAGGTGGTTCTCATTGCAGCCTCTGACTCACTTCCCAAAAATTCCTGCGCTCACATCATGGCAGGAAACCGCTGCCGGGGAAGTGGTGAAAACCCTGCAACAGCCTGAAATTTGGCTTCCCCCCGCCCGGGGTGGGAAGGGGGGAGATCAAAGGGCCGTACTTCAGCCTCAATCCCTCTGACGCCAGGGCCACTCATCGGGGTGTCTTTTTGGCTGAGCGAGCGGTGCGCGCGGTTTCTCCAGACTCAGCAGCTTCTTGCGGAGCGTTTGGGAGTGTTTCCCTGGAGGAGGTCTGACCTCAGAAACATTTCTGAGTAAAGCGTCAGCTGCGAGGAATGAGCTCAGCTCGCCGGTGTTGTCCAGGGCTTCCGGGTGAGCCCTGTGGTCCTGGGCTGTGCCGGCAGCCGCCGAGAGATCAGCCAAGGGTCAGGGGTGGGTAGCAGCCCATGGGGGGCTGCAGAGCCTGGCTGTGATTTAGGAGCTCACAGTTAACCCTCAGCTCCTCAGTGGCTGAGAAACCTCTTGGGTCAAGCCCTGGGCGCCGTGGGAGGCTGGGACCGTGGCGATACCTGCTGCCCACGGGTCACGGAGACAGAGAGCGAGGGTGCTGTAGTCCTGCAGCGAACCGGTGGCAGACCCAAAACCTGTGTCCCAGCTCATGTGCCTTTGTGATCCCAACCGCTCTCCTCCAGGAGACAGCTCTGGGATTTCTGTCCCCTCCGGCTCAGTGCTGGCCCCCTGCCTCGGCACCAGCATCTCCCCAAGGAGCTGCAGGGTGACCGATCCCTGCGAGCCCCCGCGGCTGGGGGCTGAAGGGGGCCGACCTGCAGTCCCTGGGCTGAATCTGCCCCAAAACAGTTCCATCTCCGCACTGGCTGCTTCCGCAGGCGCTGGCTGGAAAGTTCCCAGTGCTGCAGTCGGTGCCTGTCCCCCTGCCAAACCCTGCAGCCCTGCCAGCCCCGATGCAGCACAGAGCCACGCTATTTCTGGCTCCACCTTGAGACACGGACCTTCAGCAGTGGGAACGATGCTAAAAGAGATGGATCCGGGACGAGTGCATCCCCTTCCCGGTTCCTGTCCCCGGGTGGCTGCCAGCAGATGTGGCAGAGCAGGCAGGGATCTGGAAGAGCCGCGTGCCTCGAAGTGAAACGCTGCAGTTCATCCTGCAGCAGAGCCGTGTCCTCTGCACGCCTCTTCCGGGGCTGCCTGCTGCCGCCGTAGGCAGTGGCAGCCCAAAATCCAGCCCTGCCCTGGCACTGAGAGCCACGGGTCCATGCTGCAGCCAGGATGCATCAGCCAGGGGTGGAAAAGGGTTATGCCAGAGCCGGGAAGCTCCCAGCCTCTCTGCTTTCTTCGCCCAGGACATGCTCCCTGCCGGGGACCAGCTCCTCAGGCAGCTAAGGGCAGGAGCAGGAAGATCCTGGGAGCAGGAGGGAGCTGAAGGGGTGTTTAATTGCCACATTTAACCCTTGGCTTCTTGCACAACTCAAGGCAAATTTATCTGCTGCTTCTACCTCAGTTTCCCCAAACACAGAGCATACATCACTTTCTCTAGCAAGCCCGGGGCATGGCACTCCAGACGTATGAGCCTTCTTGTCCAAATGATGTCTGTGGGGTCTGGGGTACCCTGCAAGCCCCCCCAGGACAGGAGTTTGAGGGTTGTTTGCTCTTGAAGGGAGCCTGATGGCCTCTGTGGTCGCGGCTGGACCAGACACCCTGCGCCCTGGGCAAGCCCCCTTTGCAATGAGAAAGGAGGTGGGCGGATTCACCACCAGCTGACCCCACCGGGACACCGGCTCCATGCCGCATCCTCACGCCACGTCCTCATACCACCCTCCCACACACATGGCCTCTATGGCGCCAGGCGGGCAGGAATGGAGCCGATCAGGACAAACCTGACGGGCAGACACTTGCCCACGGCGCAAGAGCCGTGGCTGCTGAGCACCCTTCCGGCTGCCGGTTGCGTCCAGGGAGCTCATTAAGGCTCTCGTAATTGAGATAGCCCGAACCGACTGCTAATCAGCACGGAGCAGTGGCAGAAGTGATCCCACCTACGTGTTAGACGTTGCACCTGGAAGCAAACAAGCAGTGCCTGTGCGGGACCAGGTCGGATCAGCCCACAGGTGCTGAGAGCAAAGGGATCTGTGCAGGGCTGGAGGTGGGCACCAGGCTGGCCATGGCACGAAGTGGGCATCTGCCAAGGGTGGCATGGCATCAGGATGGGCTCACGCGTAGTCCCCGTAGACCAGCACCAATACAGAAAAGCTCTGCCTGGTTGTGATGTGGCACCACGGAGGCTGGGATTGTGCTGGTCCTGTTCTCCATCCAAGAATAAGTTGGCTGCAGCCCCCTCAGCTCCCTGCCCCAGGCATCCCCCACATGGGCATCCCTGCGCTCACCCTTCCTGTGCCTGAGTGCTGCGGCATTGCTGGCTTCGACAGCTTGCCATGAAGACGCTCTCAGCCCCTTTCCCCAGCCCACAGCCCGGCCGTGGCCAGCGGAGCCCAGCTGGGCATTCGACTCCTATTTAAAGCACAGGCAGAGTGAGGGGGATCCCTGCAGCACGGAGCCACAGCCGGATGTAGCACAGTGAGGACAGAGCCCAAAGTAGACCCATCACCCCATGGCACCTGCCGAGAGCAGTGTGACAGCTGCTCTCACATCCTTCCACCATGTCTCGTGCCTTCCTGAGCAGAAACCAGGAGTGGGTTAGTCATCAAGAAAGGTGAGTCGCAGGTCAGGACACCGCACTCTCCAGCATCCAGCTATTTCCTCCCATGACACCTCGCTGAGGACCTCAGCGCTGTTTACAAACGCTGGACCATGGCACTCCTCAGCATCCAGCTATTTCCTTCCATGACACCTCGCTGAGGACCTCAGCGCTGTTTACAAACGCTGGACTCTGGCATGGCAGAGGCTGGGGAATAGGCTGTGCCCAAATCTCACCCCAAATCAGCTGCAGGTGCTGCGGTTCTCCAGCAGAAATCATCAGCCAGCAAATGGCTGGGAATGGGTTTTGCCCCAGCTCACAGGGAAGTCTTTTTCGAAAGCGTGGTGCTCCAAATCATGCCACGTCGGCTCTTCTTTTCGGTCACTCTGGGAAAGCAAGACTTAACCGCATTATCCACCCAGCTGGTCATCCCGTACTCTCCCTGCAATTTTTCATCAGTTCCAGCAGGTTTAAGCAGGGACAGAGGGCTGAGGGCTCACCGCCGATGAAACTGCCCTAAGTGTGGAGAGCGATGGCTCCCGAGGTGTGAGCTCAAGGTTACAGGTCTCAGGCTCCTGCCAGCCCAGCAGCCTATGAAACCCGCATGAACACTGCCACGAAGGGTGGTCTGAGGGATGCAAGGAAAGCCCAGGGGAGGTGGAGGGAGGCACTGGGGCACCTCTCTGCCTGCCTTACCATTCCCATGGCACTGGTCCCAGTGCTTATCGCCTGCAGAGCTCAGCTCTGCTTTGGTTAGAGCCTCAGGAGAGCAAAAGGCCAGCTGGAGCGCATGGAGCAGAGCTACATCCATGGGGATGGCAAAAAATATCCTTGTTGAGCTGCACCAGACGCCCTAGAGCCCAGCAGCACCTCAGGAGCGTGAGGTCAGTCCTGTTGCCATCAGAAGCTGCGACAAAAGTCCGTGACTTGGTGACATTCGCCAGCCACTGTGGGCATGGAGCAGCTCCCAGCTGTGTTGGCACCCTCGGGCAGGTCCCCTGGGCTCCATCCCCAGCGCTGTGTGCCCCGAGGTGCCCAGCCCACCTCCCTCCGTGGGGCTCCATGCCCATGGCACCCTCCAACCCATACACGTACCTGATGGCGAGCCACCAGTGATGAGCAGGACACCGTCCCCCTCCAGCCTCCCTCCTGGGGGTGTCCCTTGCCAGCTGCCCACTGTCCTCCTCAGCCCTTGCTGGGCCTTGATTTCTCCAGGCACCCGCTCTGCTCCTCTCGCCCTGTCCCTGCGGAAGAGGTGCGGAATCGGTGTTAGACTCAGTTCAGCTCAGTGTGGGGCCCAAAGGATTTGAGCCGGCGTAGTCCCGCTCCCAGCGCAGGTCTGAGCGTTGCTGGACACGATGCACAGGAGCTGGGGCGGGTGCCGCTGCCCGGTGCTTTGCCACTGCTCTCCCGGTGTGACCGGGGGTCGGTGCCGCGCCAGCCCCAGGACCGTGGGACCCCCTGTGCCAGACACGCACCCCGGCAGGGCAGAGTCACCCGCGGCAAACCCACGGCGCTGCTTTGCCCTCGCGTGTCTGCAGAGCCTCGCTCCAGCCGGGCAGTCCCGGTGCCCCCCGGTCCCCCCCGCCGCCGCCCGCCCGTGGGACGGCAGCGAGGAGCTGCCGGCCCGGGCCCTGCCCGGGGCGCGGGGCGGCGCCGGGGGAAACTGAGGCAGCGGGGAGGGGACGAGGCGGGGGGGTCGGGACAGCCCCGGGACGGGCCCCTCCGGCCAGAGGGGGGGTGGGTGGGTTAAATTTTTATGAATGGGGCCGCCCCGCCTGCCATTGCCGGGCGGCGCGGCGGGTGTCAGCAGCGAGCAGCGGCGGGCGGCGCTCCCCGGTGCGTCCCGCTCCCGTTCCGCCGCCGATGGCCGCCGGCCGCCGCGCTCCCCCGGAGCCCGGTGGGGGCCCGGTGTTACTTCAAGGTATCTTCGGTGCGGGACCCACCCCCGGTGCCGCCGCCTGCTCGTTGGCCCTGACGGCGCGGGAGCTGCAGGTGCGGCGTCCCGGCGGCGCCTCCGGGGGCTCGGCCGGTCCCGACGCCGCGCTCCGCCTGGCCGACTGCGTGGGCTCCGCCGCCTTCCCCGCCGCCGCCGCCGCCTGCTTCTCCGTCGTCTGCTACCCGTTCCGCGGGCCGCGCTGGTGCTCGCCCGCCCGCCAGCGCCTGGAACGGACCTTCCGCGTCTCCCTGGGACCCGACGCCGAGGGCAACCTGCGCATCGCCCAGGCCTGGAGCCGGAGGATCCGGGAGCTCTCGGTGCCCGCCGTGCCCACGCAGGACGGTGAGTACCGAGCTGCCGCCTGCAAGCATCCCCCTCCTCCCACCCCCCCACCACCACGGGCGCGGCCGCCCCACGCTCGCCCGGGGCGGGGGCCCGTCCCTGCCCCGCTCCGACGGAGCGAGCCCCGGGAGCGGGCGGGGGGTTGTGCCGGGACAGGGGCCAGCAGCCGCCCGAGGGTTTGGGGTGTGGGGCGCGGGACCCGCCGGCTCCCCGCTGCCCGTCCCCACGCGGGACGGCGGTCCCCGAGGGGCGGTGTGGGGACGCGGCTGGCACCGGGCGCCCAGCCGGGAGCTCTGCGCGGTGGTCGGGCTCCGAAGGGACAGGTCGGGGTCGGTGGGGAACGGGCGGGGGGCGATCCTCATGCCCGCAGGGTCACCTGGATCCGCCCCCCCCGGCCCCAAGCCTGGCAGGGCTCAGGAGCAAGAGACATCCCTGTGCACAGCCCCAGGGTCGGGGATGGCTTCTCGCCTCTTTCGCCCTTAAATCGAAGGGGCAGCAGGACGTGGTCGCACCACGGGGGCCCTTTGCACGCCCCCCCCCCCCATCCCCGCATCGCTTCAGTTCAATAACGAGCAGAGCTCCAAAGGCAGCATTAACCAAGAAAAAAAGAAGTCATCGTTGCTGACGCAGGCAGGACGGGAGCCAGGCACCGTCCCCGGCAGGTCCCATCCATCACTTGGGAGAAGGCGAATCCCTCCGGGACACCCCTCGGGGCCCAGCGGGGTGCCAGGGCAGCACGGAGGGATCCTGGTTCCGGTTCTCTCTCCTCCCGGGAGCTGCCACCAGCTGGAAGGGGAGCGGCTGGCTCGGGGGCCGAGTCCCCCGGCTCCTGCAGTCGGGGCAGGGCGGGCTGGCGTGTGTTTGAACATCTGAGCAGAGATTCAATTATACGCACTACTTCATTTATTTAGCTGTCCAGTCGCACTGATCAGACTTGGAAATTAAGAGGCATGCGGTTAGAGGGATCCTGTCAAATCACATTTAGCCCAGCTCTCCCTGCTTGGATTTTAAAATGCAGCTTTTTTACATGACCTGCAGCTACAAAACAACTTTCTGCTACTCTTCCTAAAGAACAACAACAAAAAAATTCCAGCGGAAAGGGGTGAGGGTGAAACCAGTTCCTCGGCTCTATTTCCAGCCTGAACTCTGCAGTTATAAGTCTCCAAGCGTTTTAAAACCCTCACCGTTTTAGCAGGCGGTGCGAGGGTGCTGGAGCACGAGCAGCTCGTTGCACAGCAGGGGCCTCGGGGGAGCTGGAGGAAGGAGGACGGGAGAAGGCTGTGCGGGATTGTGCAGTTATTTTTCTAGCTGAGGGCTAGCAGGATTTGCAAACCTCCTCCCCCAGTTTGGGACGGAGCTAAAAATGCCTCTCGCCACACCCTGCGCTCACACGCACCCTCACGTGCCGGCATCGCGGCGTGTGCGGGACAGATAAGGCCGTACTGGGAAGCCGCGTGTGAGTCCGTGCAGAGCAATCCTGCCACCCCATCCCTGCAGGGAGAGGACCAGGCAGCCACTGTTGATCCCATCCCAGTGTCATCCCAGCTCAGCATCCTCTGGGATGAAAGGCCTGTGGAGAGCTGCAGTGGGAGGGAAGCGTCCCCCTGCTTATTTCAGCCCAAGGGGATAAAAAAGTCCCTCAGCAGGGACTAACCACAAAGCTGGGGCTCCCCGCAGTGTGCAGGGAAGTGTCCCACCCTGTGGCTGGCTGGGAGGGAGAACAGTCTCTGGGCTTGTGTCCTGGTGGGGAAATCCAGCCCTGGCTGTGGCAGGAAGCTGCTGTCGAGCTGCCAGCAGTGGCCACGGCCTTGCGGCGCGTCGGCAGCGCTGCCGGCAGCAAGCGGGACCTGGCCCTGCTGCAAGCCCCTCTTTCGGGGAACCCCCTCGCCATGCTCATCCCCTCGCCGTGCAGAGGTGACACTCTATGGACAGGGAATGCAGCGGGCACGTCCCAGTCTGTCCCAGCCTCATGGCAGCTGGATCGCCAGGCAGGACAGCCCTGTCCCCTGCCAGCCTGGCACGCTTGTTCCTTGTGCCCAGAGAATTTCCAGAAGGATGCGGTGACACAAGGAAGCAGCTGGAGCTGCTGATGGTGGAGCTGTGGCAGTGTGGTCACTGCCTGAGCACGGCCGGGACATGTGTCACGCGGAGGGACGTGGGTGGATAGAGGAGAGTGGAGTTTGTGCACTGGCAGCAACTGGAGCCCCTTCCTCCTGCTGACTCAGTGTCTGCTCTGCTCTGCGTTGGATGTTGAAAGCAACCGCGCTGTGCCAGGAAGTGGCTGAGCCTTGCCGAGATGCCAGGGGCTGGCCGGCGTTGCGCGAGGGAAAGGGATGCTGCTGAAATCTGTCCCCTCCACATTGTCGCTGCTGGACTCCAGCTCTGAACCAGCACCCTCCGCTCCTGCCACGGGAGCCTGGGCTGAACCTGATGCTGCTGGTGTCACTGGTCCTGCACTGGGATCGTTTCCCCGTCTCTCTTCACACCCTGGTCCCAGCAATCTATCCCTGGTGACGGAGCTGCAGCATCCCTCGGTGCCCTGAGCAGGGCTCGCCTTTCCCCCTCCAGCCCAGGAGAGGGTCCTCAGGGTCCCAGCCGTACCCCACCGCCCAGGGGAGGCCATGGGGCAGCAGCCACGGGTCCAGGCAGGTGTGTGTGCACGTCAGAAACCATGTGGCTGATAAGAAACATTGTGGATTTAGAAATGATATTTAGGCTCTTGCAGTGCCTCGTGCTCTCGCTCTGCATCCGCCGGGCTGGGAGGGAGAAAGAGGAGAGAAAAGCTCCCCCATCACCTGCCTCCAGCAGTTGGGGCTTGAGCACAAACCCCCTGCCTGGGGGCTTGGCTGTGTTTGTCTACGGGGGATTTTAGTGCTGGTTGTGACTGGGGAAGGCTCCGGAGGGGAGGGAGCAGGGCCAGTCAGTCCCGGGGTTGCTGCGTGTTATCCCTGACCCGAGCTGGAGCAGCCTCTGCTCACGGCGCTTCACCACCGTCCCCTGAGGGCAGCTGGTCCCCTCGTGTCTGGCGCCCACTGATAAGGGGCCGGGGAGGGGGGGGGCATCCGGCCACTTCCCCTGTCCTAGACCTGCAGTGGAGAGAACCAGCCCAGAGCCAGCGCCTGGACCAGGCAGGTCCCAGGCCGCTGGCGTGGGGACAAGGAGGTGTCCCAGAGGGTGACACCATCACCTGATCGCTCCCAGGGCCAGAAAATCAATCTGATGGCACCAAAATCAGCAGAGCTCTGCATGCTGCCAGGGCTGGGACAGGCACGGAGACGTGATGCTCCAGGCACGTATCCCCTTGGGGCAGCTTGTGGAGCTCTGCCAACCCTCGGGAAGCCCCAGCATGGCCGTGAGTGGGGTGTTGCCGGGTGTCACCCCAGGGAGATGGCACCCATAGGGACCTCCATCCCCCCAGGCTCCTCTCTCCCCACCTCCATGCCCAGTGAGGGCGGCAGGAGGGGTTTTAGCTGTAAAACAGCTGCCTGCGTGTCTGAACGACTCAGATCAGAGTGTGCAGACAAGGTGGGGGGCAGGCAGTTGGCCCCAGCCCCCCTGCCCCGATCAGAGGGGGGTTCCCGGCCCTGGGGCAGTGCCGGGAATCGCTGTCTGCTTTGGTGACTCAGCTCCTGATGGAGCAGCTCTTTCTGCTGAGTCAGCAGGCACACCCCCGTGCTGTCCCGCAGAGCCCATGCGCCCAAACGGGCACCCTCTACCCCAGATCACGGCTGATGGGGACACCCCCCCAAACGTGGCTTCATCCTGCAGGGCCAGGGCTTTCCAGAGGTGCTGTGAGAGCTCGAGGCACACTGCCCTGCTCGTTTTGGGGCTCAGGGTGCCCGAGCAGCACCCAGGGACCCTTCCTTCAAGCACGCTGCCACCATCGCATCACACTTCTCCTCCCTGTGCCTCCCTCGCAGGGCAAGTGTGGCCTGGGCTCACCCTGTCCCCCCGCAGGGATGGCTGGGCTCAGGGGCTGGATGCGGGTGGGGGGCAGAGGGATGGAGGCCCCTGCCAGGCTTGTAATTACAGCCCAGTCAGGGCCCTCGCACGTGAAACTCGAGCCCCGTGGGGAGCAGGGGAAGCAGAAATGTCCGTCTGCTGGTGCAGGTGTCTGTCCTGGCCCTGCTCCATCCAGGGTGGATGTGGGGAACTGAGACCTCAAGTGCCCCGGCTCTGTCCTTGGCTCACTGTGCGTTGGGGGCTGAGCCCTGTCATGAGCTGTGGGGTGCCCGTGGGGGTTTGGGTGTCAAACCTCCCCTTTGTTTCCACCTTTCTTTCCTCAGAACATCTGAAAATGTAGCCCGCAGCACCCGGCTGCCCTGGGATTCACAGAGATGCCCAAGGCAGTGCAGCGGAGCCCTGGCTCCACTGCGGCATCGCTGAGCTGCTGCGGGGCTCTGGCTTGGGTGGAAAACATATGCTGATTGCGGGAGAGCTGCAGGACCCCCTGTCCCCATCTCTGCTACCTCCCTGCAGGACTCTGTGTCCCCATCTCTGCCACCTCTCCCTTGCTTTCCCAGCAGGGACCCCCTATCCCTGCCCACTTCCCGTTGCCTGTGGGTAGGGATACAGCCTGTGGGGATGAGGAGCAGCATCGCTTCCCATGGGGCCGTGGCAAACGCTGTCCCGGCTCACAAAGCCCTCCCTGGTCAGCACCACGGCCCAACCACCCTGACCCCCCCCTTCCTACCTCCCCCAGATGACAGCTATGGGGTGCTGCCCCGGCCCTGCCGCGCGCTGGTGCTGCTGAACCCGCACAGCGGCACCGGCCGTGCCGTCGAGGACTTCCAGGCAGTGGTGCAGCCCATGTTGGCCGATGCCGACATCGCCACCACCGTCTTCATCACCGGTGAGTCTGCGAGCAGCTCCCTCACATTCTTCTCCTTCCCACTTCCCAGAATCCTGCCTGGGTGTTGCTGCAGGGACAGGCTGCTCCAAGGGCCTCGTGCCCCCTGGCATTGCCACAGCTCTGGCTGGCTTGGACAAGGCAGTGGGTGGGCTGTCACAGGCCGTGGTGGCAAAGGGTGCAAGGGGACACAGCTGCCCTCAGCAGGGGTGGCTGCCTCCCCTCCTGCACCCCTGTCTGGGACCCTCATGGGGACAGCAGGGCTGCGGTCACCATCTGGGAGGTGGCAACAGGTGGCACTTGACTGTCCCCACTTTCCCCCGCAGAGAGACCCCAGCATGCACACGAGAAGGTGCGGGATGAGGACCTGTCGCAGTGGGACACGTTGGTGGTCATGGCCGGGGACGGGCTCCTGTACGAGGTGAGGGGCACCACAGGGCATCCCCAGGCCAGGATGGGCAGAGAGCCGGGAGAAGAGGGGTGCCTGGGGCAGGAGCCAAGCTTTGAGCCACAAAAGCAGGCAGGAAATGGCAAAGGAGAGCTGGCACCCAGCTTGGAGCAAAGCAGGGCAGCCATGGCCTCGGTCCTGCCCTGGCTGGAGGCACCACGGTCTCTGCTACCCCCAGGCTGAGCAGGGGCTGCAGGGTTCCTTGCCAGGCCCTGGGTGCCACAAGCTCTCTTCGTCCCTGCAGGTGGTGAACGGGCTCATGGAGCGGCCGGACTGGGAGGACACCATGAAGAAGCCGTTGTGCATCCTGCCGGGGGGCTCCGGGAATGCCCTGGCTGCCTCCATCAACCACTACGCAGGGTGAGCTCCCACCCCGCGGAGGCACCTGCTGCCGGCACCGCAGCGGCTGGCACACAGGGCTGCACGGGCACCGAGGGGAGGATCAGGAAAGCACAAAGCTGCACGTGGCTCCAGCCCAAGGGAAGGGTAATGGGAGCAGGGATGCCCAGCACAGGGGTGCCCACCTCTCCGCAGGCTGGTGCAGCACAGCCCTGGCCGGTCCCCATCTCCCCCCACAGCCTTTCTCCTCCCCGGGCTCCGAGTCTGACACCACTTTACTCCAAAGGAGCTACCCTGGGCACAGTGGATCCCACTGCGTGGTGGGGGGCCTGGCATTGCCCTGGCTCAGCAGCCCCAGCTCAGTCCCCTCTTTCAGGAGCTGGTTTATCCTTCCTACCCCCAGCAAAACCTCTCCCAGTAGCCATCCCTGAGGGACACTGTCACCCAGCTGGGATGTGTCCTACCCGCAGCACGAGGGTGAGGGTTGCACATAGATGACAGGAGAGACCCTCGAGTCGGGTCCAGCCCAAACTCACCCTCTCCATCCCTGGCAGCAATGATCACGTCGCCAAGAAGAAGCTGCTGACGAACTGCGCCTTCATCCTGTGCAAGGGGCTGCACACACAGATGGACCTGGTCTCGCTGAGCACGGCCTCGGGCAAGCGCCTCTTCTCCTTCCTCGGCTTCGGCTGGGGCTTCATCTCGGATGTGGACATCGACAGCGAGAAGTACCGCCGGCTGGGCAACGCCCGCTTCACCCTGGGCACCCTCCAGTGCCTGGCCAAGCTGCGGGTGTACCAGGGCCGCCTCTCCTACCTGCCCACTGTCCCCGAGCAGGGCACCCTCCCGGCATCCAGGGACCCCCATGCACCCGTCACCAACGGCCAGGCTGGCCACATCCTGCCGCCGGCGGGGACGGAGGCACCCGGGGCTCTGCCCACCGACTCGCTGCTGGTGCCGCTGTGCCAGCCGGTGCCGGCGCACTGGACGGTGGTCCCCGAGGAGGAGTTTGTCTCTGTCTATGCCATCTACCAGTCCCACCTGGGCACCAACCTGCTGATGGCACCAGCAGCCCGGCTGCACGATGGCTGCATCCACCTCTTCTATGTGAAGGCTGGCATCAGCCGCGTGGCACTGCTGAAGATCTTCCTGGCCATGGCCAGGGGGACTCACCTAGACTTGAACTGTCCCCACCTGTGCTACGTCCCCGTCCGGGCTTTCCGCCTGGAGCCGCGGACGGCCGCGGGCATCATGACGGTGGACGGCGAGGTGCTGGCCTGCGAGCCTGTGCAGGGCCAGATCCATGGCCGCCTCTGCCGTGTCCTCAGCGGCTCCTGAGCAGCCAGGGTCGCTCCCCTCGCAGCGCTGAGCTGCCGGCACAGCCCAGCACAAGGGCGGCAGAGCCTTCCTCCCACTCAGGAACCTCCTCCTCCTCCCATAGCAATAGCTCTCGGGGGCCGTGGGTGCTCGTCCCCTCGCTTGCCCCCGCGCTTAGCTTTACCCCCTTGGCACAGCCACCAGCGCTGTCCCAAAAACGAGCCACGAGCCCCATCAGGTACCCTGTGCTGGTGAGACACCAGCACGTTTTATCGCGGTACGAGATCCCGGCCGCGGGCGGCTGCGCCGGCACAGCCCCGTCCCCTCCCCGGCTTGGACGCACACGGTGGCACCGCTCGCGTCCCCACCGCGGAGCCAGTGCCACCCCCCAGGGATGGTCAGGACCAATATATCGAACAGAAGAAATAGACTTTTTTTTAAGAACGTTTCTACCCAAAGCTTCCTGTAGGAGCAGAGTTTATTCTTGTGAGAAATGCAATAAATATCTAGCGTTTGCAAAAAAACCCCTTCTGGGTTTTAAATCCGAGCTCGCAGCCGTCTGCGGTGCCGTCACCCCGGGCTGGGCTCACACGCAGCCCGGCCACGCGGCCGTCAGGACAGGTTTAGCTCAGCGCCGTGGCCCTTCGCTCCCCGGCAGCCTGCCCCTGGCCAGACCACTGTCACCTCGGGGCCAGGACCAGCCCGGAGCACCGGCCCTGGGAAATGCTCCCAGGGGAGATGGCTCACAGGCAGGACGTGAGGCATTGCTGCCACTGACCCCGGTTTTTGGGGTCCTTACCCAGCCTCACAGCAGGGCTGATGGAATCCAGAGAGCTCAGCCCCACAGCGATGTTTTGGGATGTCCTGGGGAAGGCTTAGTGCCTCCGAGCGAGAGCAGGGAAGGGGGTCATGGAAGAGATTCAAGGAGGGGGTCGTTGGAGCCGAGGGGTTTGGCTTTCTGCTGGGATCACGGGTCCCCTTTCCCGGTGCCGCAGGTCCCTGCCCAGCGGGGGGTGGGGGGGGAGGATTACTCAGCCTATTTGGTATAAAATTGCAGTAATTAAACCTCATTTACAGCGCTCAAGTACAAAGCAGAAGAGTAAAGAGTGGTGGCTGTTTGCATTTATTCATCTGCAAACTATTCAATTAGGATTGCAGAACTGGGAAAGAAGAGCCTGATTGTTCCCCCCTCCCCAGCCCCACTGCTCAGGGGGAGCTGGGCTCCTGTTCCCAGGCCAGCAAAGCAGGGAGCCGCTGCGAACCACCTCCCAAAATAAAGTTATTTCCCCCATGGCGTTGGGCCAGGTGTAAAAACAGGCTCAGCGACGCTGCGCTCAACTTTCCAACCGCGTGGAACAGCCGCCGCTGCCCGAGGAGGCTGCGGGGAGAGCCCGGGGCAGGGGACGCGCTCGGAGCTCTTGGCTGCCTTCGCCAAGCGAGACGGTTCACTGGAGCTGAGCCGTCTGGGTTCGCAGCACCCAAAAGGCTCCCTGGAGTCTCCTCCGGGCATCTCATAGTGATGTATCGCTCATGGCAGCAGGTTGGCTGGGATCTCCCTCGCCCTCCCTTTTGCAGGTTTTGCTGCACAAAAGCTGTCAGCTTCCAAAACCTGTCAGCCAGTGGCTCTTCCAGGGGAGCCCCTTGCTCCTGACACCCAAGGGAGGTGCCAGCAGCTGCCACACACCGTTCCAGAGGCAGATGGAAGCTGGTTTTGAACAATTCCAGCAAAGCCACAAGTCTCAGAACACCAACATTACTGCCCGTCTCCTCTGCCTGCACCGGCACCCTGGGAGCCCTCTCCCCGCAGGCAGAGGGGCGCCAGGGAGGGCAGGCGTGGGGGCAAACACCCCACCAGCACCCTGGAGGTGCAGGAGGCCCTTGGCATCTCATCACACTTACCTGTGCACCGAGGCGAGGGGCTGGGAAGGCAGCAGCAGCCCACAAGCCATCCCGCTGCCAGGCTGGGGGGGGTCTGCCAGGGGTTTTGCTTCATCCCGGGTCTGGCTCCATCCGCCGAGGCAGCTGCCAGCCGTGCTGCGGCACACGCCGAGCCGCTGGCGTGCACCATGCGCCAAAGAGCACAGAAAATAATAAAAAGAAACCTGACAGATGCCCCGTGAATCAGGGTTTGGGGAGTTGGTTTATACGGAGCCACAGGGGCAGCCCCTCGCTGCCAGCTCCTGGCTCCCTCTGGACTCACTGTCGACAGCCAGCAGGACACCGTCCAGCCCAGCCCCTGGCACAGGGACGCCCGCCGGAGACGGGGGCAAGTGCCAAGCGTGGCAGGGGGGAGGAAAAGAAAGAGACAACAGTCAGAACTACTCACAGAGGCAAAATTTAATGGCAAGTTATCTCCCCTCCTTTATTACACCTTGGTTAGCCAAACAAAAAAAAAAATTCTGCAGGTAAAAAAAGTTTTAATGGTCACACAGCACTTTATACATATATTGTAAGCAACCAAGCATCCACATCTGCACGTGAACGACACACCTCTAAGCATGGCCTCAATAGTCAGGTCGTGGTTTTTTTTTTTTCTCATTAAATACTGTACAGAATCAAGGCTACAAACTGATTTTGTAATGCTTCTTCCCCAACCCCAGCACTTAAAACAGTTACAGGCTGCTCTCATTTGTACATCACACAGTCATGTAGCCAGTTTTAAGGCTAACAATATGCATCATGCTTTGGCTTTTTTTTTTGTGTGTTTTTAATTTTTTTTTTTAAGGTTTTAGCCTTTTAAATTTTGTTACCCTTAAATATTACATACATACACAAAAAATTACATAGCTGCAGTGTGCTCACCACCAACCTCATCACCCAGGAGCTTCACATTATCAAAAGCTTTAGAAAATTTGTAAACCTCTGTGCACGCTTCAGTTTGGGACAACCAGCTACAGAGAGCGAGCGATGCCAGGGGTAGTGACAGCCGGGGAGCAGCATCCCCCTTCCAGGCGGCCAATACACACCTCCTCGGTGGGAAGCCCCAGGAACCTGTGCAAAAAGCTCTTGATTACGATCAGAGGAAACAAAAGAGACTTCTTGGGCAAAGGAGAGGACTCACCGGGGTCTGAGCAGCTCACACCAGCACCCTGCCCTCCTCCCCGCATGGGTGGGCAGCCTGACAAGCCCCTGCTGACTGCCCTCCCGTGGGATGAGACCTGCAGAGAGTAAAGGGTGGGCAAAGCAAGGAGCCCTAGAGGACCTCAATTCATCCACCTCCAGCCGTGGCTCAGCTCTAAAGGGTTTTCTCCCTCCCCAGCTGGACACACAGGACAGCCACAGCTCAGCCGAGAGGACAGAGGAAGTCAGCGTCTGTAAATCACCAACCACAATTCTTGTCTGGTAAGAGGTTTAATCCTTTGTGGAACAAGCCTCTGCCTGCCCTTCCCCTGCCCCGAAGCAACAACCTCACCCCTCTGCTCCAATCGGCCCCTTTATATTTCAGAGACGCCACCGATCCTCACTCAAAGGGATTCATTCATTTAGCACCAGCCACGAGTTACACGTGCAGCTGGCACTGCCCTGCCAGTGCCTTAAAGCATCTCTCTGCACCCCAAATGGGGGTCTGCCGCGCTGCCAGACCTCCTGCCTGCCGGGCAGGGAGGGCTCCGGCTGCCAGAGCAGGGCCGGAGCTGCAGCTGGATGGTCCCGACTTGAGAAGGTTGTTGTGCAGCCAACCCCCTGGCTCCGGAGCATCACCAGGGCAGATGGAAGTAGCAGGCACAGGGAGCTGGGTGGGGGGGATTTGGGCCAGTGGGTGCAGACCCCGGTGTTGGAAGGCACAGAAAGCACTGCACAAACCTGCTGAGATTCACCTGCTGTTCTCCGTTTCAAAATGAGAAGGCCAGATCCTGGCCCGGCTGGAGGGGAGGGAACACGGCCATACCGAGCAAGAGCAAAGGAGAGTTCTGTCTCCAACCTTACTTCTGGCAGAGCCAACTGCTCAGCCTAACATTTTCCTGGGAAGCCTGCTCCCTGTGCTGGCTGGAAGGACCAACAGACTCTCCCTGACAGACTGTGTCCCACATGGATGCAAAGTGGGTGCTTCTCCAACACCTAAACATTGGGCAAATGCAGTAGTGCCAGAGCGTGATCTCCCAGCTCCAGAAGTGAAATTAAGTGCACACACACAAAAAAAGAGGCTTCAGGAAGGTGTCTTGGCCAGGAGACTCTGGCAAGTCACTGCTTCCAAAGTGCTCACAGTCACCAGCTCAGGCAGCTCTCTGCTGCTGGAACACGGGCTGACCTCGCCAGCCGTTTCCCGGAGCAGCACAGCAGCGCGGCAGTCGAGGTTATGTGCTGTGACCACAACGCTGCTGGCCACGGCAGACCCAGGCCACCACGGGAAACTGCTGGCAAGGGGAGAAAATGGTAACAGTCCGCACCAGTGTCTGATGTGCTCCAGTTGCTGGCTGAGTAACAGCACAGGAAGTCACAAACTGCTGCTGCTACGACAGGACCTCGTCACGACATGACACGTCCATTCCCCTGGGTGACCCTGGCTCAAGACAGCTCCCAAATACCCATCTACAGCTGAACGGCAGAGAAGCAGCAGTCGTGCCAGGTTCACCATCCAGACTAGCTGCTAGATCTAAATTACACCCCAAGATCAACTCGCTGCCACCTGCCCAGGCACAGCCGAGACCCAGGGGTAGGTGTAGTGCTGTGTGACAGCCAGGATGGCCGGGAACGAAAGACATGAACACCTAAGCAAGTAACAAGGGCAGAACCCCGAATCCCATGTGTCTCGAAGACAGGCATGCATGGTAGGGAAAGGGAAGTTTGCCTTACTCTGGAGAAAAAGAAGTGGGGATGGCTAGAATTGCTTCCAGAAGAATGACCAGAAGTTGCAGAACTGGATGGAAACCCCGCAGCACTACCAGGGCAGCACAAGTGCTAGTGCAGAGCTCTGGTTCTGCCTGTCAAGTCCTGATTGGAAGAACCTCGTGCTATTGGTGAACAACTAAGACTAGAGCAACTCCGTACGATGCAGACGACTTCAACGCAAACACAATCCAATGTCTAAGGACATATAAGCCGGGGTAGACTTTATAAAACCCATGGTAACGCAGAGAAAAAATGAAAGACTGGGAGAGCGTTGCCCTTCATTTCCAGATACTACAGCAATCACTTCTCCTGGCTCACAGCCCACCAGAACAAACTGCTGGGTGTAGCGCTGGGTGGGAAGAGTCCTCGTGTGGAAAGGTGCCCCAAGATGAAAGTGCAGAGGGAACGTGGCTGCAAGACTGCTTCTGTGCAGGTCTCAAATCTTACCATTGCAGGGTCAAACTCGCAAGAGGAGCACGTACATGGGACACGGGGAAGGAAGAAGGGCTGGGCGCAAAGAGTTATTCATGCTTAGACAACTTTTCCTCGGAGGAGCATCAGGCCTACCACCTTCTTTGGAACAAACCAAGCTGAGGAAGAATAGTTGGAAGGAGAAGCCAGTTTACTGGTAACAGCGTTTGCCAATTTCCTTTCTGCTGCTTTCCCTTCTCCCCTGCACCTGCCTGTCCCTAACCTGATGGTTTATTTGTCCTCTGTCCACTCTGGAATATTGGCCCCTGCTAAGGCAGCCCGGTACTGCTGCAAGACACCACGGATGCTTTTAATGAACCCCTTGGACAAAGGGAAGAGGGGGAACCCAATATCAGGGTAACCGCTCTTCTCTGGAAGGAAACTCCTGTAGCTCTTTCTCCTTTTCTTTGGTTTCACACTAGGCTGCAAGGCAGAGTCCTGGGCAGCCTTCCCCTCGTCCGTTCGGTCTCTGGCCAGGTCCACCCCCCTGGCTTGGCCTGTGCTCTCCGAGTCTGAGTACTGTTGGAGATCGCTAGCGTTGGGCGTCGAGGTCGTGAACTCCGACTCGTCCAGCTCCTCCTTCCCATCCAGCGCCGAGTCGGAGAGCTCAGCGGCCGCCCCCTGCTCCAAGCTGCTGCTGTACTCCCCCAGTGATCCCGCATTGTCTCCTGGGCTCTCGGCCAGGGTGCCGCAGGCAGAGAGGAGGGAGGCAGAATCCGCCCCGTTGGCCTGTTCGTGGCTCCGCTCCACCAGCTCGTTCGTCTCTAGCCAGGACTCGATGCGGGACACCAGGCGCCAGCCGTTGCAGCGAAAATGCTCACGGATTTCGTGCTCAAAGACTTCCACCGGCCTGCGCAGCAGCTGCATCATGGACTGCACCACCCGGATCAGGGTCATCTCGTTGTAGCAGCGGCTGTTCTCATAGCCCTCCTGGAGGCCCCGGTCACTGTCAAAGCCTGCCTCGTTGTAGTAGGGCTCGTTCACTAGGATGAGACCTGCCAAGAGAAGGGGAGACCAAGGGGTTAAGGGAGGAACTTCACCGTGAATTGCCATCCCACGCAGACGCTGCCAGCCCGATTTCTGCCAAAGTGGTTGAGGTCTGAGGGTCACAGCACCACCGCCTTGCTGAGGCATCACACCGGCTTCACCTGCAGCCACACTGATGCAGGCAGGTAGGAGAGGCCAGGGTGGACAACCAGGCACCTGCAAGATGCACTGGAATGGTATCACAAGGGGACCACTCATGTGAACGGGTCTGTGGCCTTCTGCTAGGGTGGTGAGGATCTCGGCCACTACTGAGAGGGGCATTCAAGATCCTTGGCTGGCAAGAATAGTCTTCTACCAGTGCAATGCAGAGGGCACACAACAGCGGAGTAGGTCAAAAGGGCAAGAGGGGAAAGGTTTCACAGCTCCTTTCCCTTCCCTCCCTTCCCAGCAAAAAACACAACCCATAAACACACCCAAATTTTTTTATTTTTTCTTAAATATTTTTTTTCCCCTCCTTTTAATCAGACCAACGGCCAATCTTCAGTAATAGGCTTTGAGTTGGCCACGTCCTATCCTACCCAGTGTAGTCCCATCAGACAGTGCAGTTCTGAGACAGTGAATACTGTGACGAGTCACCAATACCAAGCTTTCCTCCTGCTTGCTTCTGATCTGGTGTAATTACATGTATGTAGCAATGGCACCAATACTGCCAGGCTGCTGGCAGCCTGCCACACGCTGCATTAGAGCTGGTGGAGGTGAGATCATGAGTCTCTCAAAGCCCAGGCAGCAGGAGAGGAGATTTTTCACTAACACCAAGTCGTTCCAATAAAACATTTATTATTTCGTTTTCTAAATTTGGCTCCTCAGCTTTGTAAATGAGAAAAGGCTTTTTGCATGGTGTCATTCCCCCACAGGAAGATACAGGTGGACCAAGAGACTTCAGAGGAGCAGGAGTTGCCTGCAGATTCAAGGCAGGAGCCCTTGCTCTGTGTCAAAGGTTTCTCAAGTCACATGCCTGGGCTCCCTGCACAGAAAGTTGGCCTTGAGGAAGAGATTTGATTTAGTCTGTGCGCTCTCTAACTAGATATGGTAGGGCAAAGCCCTATGGCAGGAAGCCTTGGGAATGGTCTAGACACACCCCTGATTATTCTCTGCTTCAGAAAGAGCATAAACACCAGCATCATGTGCAAAAATATGCCCAATGTAGGATGGGCGGGTGACTCAGGCTAAAAAACAGTCCTGCGAATGAAGCCCAGTTTAGCAACTTCAACTAACTTTGGTAACTGGCTGAGGACACAGTGGTTCACCTTCGTCAGCTGAGAATAACAAGCAAAACAGCTCTGAGCTTAGCTGCCGCAGTGAGAAGGGAAAGCATTGTGTCAGATCTGGGATGCAGCCAAAAATCAGGGCATGAGAAAAGCTTGCACCTGCTTCCACTGCTGAACTGGAGAGATAAGGACACTGCTTTGTCCAGCAAGGTGAGAGCAAAAGGCAGCACTAACCCAAGTGGGGTGGCAGATCCCAACTGTGTGCCTCCCCCACATGCCTACATCCCCTCCTCCCTCTACCCCTGCCTGTCCTGCAGGCTCTGCAGGAGCATTTACCTTGGATGGAGATGAGTACTTGAAGGAGACTGGATTTACTGGTCCACCTTTCTGTTCCCTGAAATGCACATACAAATGTGTTAAAGGGCAGAAGCACCACCGGTTTGCTCTGTGATAATCGTTAGATGAAGCGAGGCCCCAGTTTCCCTGCATTCCTATCGCTAAGGTCCTCTGGCCCACAGTGGGAACAAAGGACTGACTTGACAAGCATGTGATGTGCTGGCAGGCCATTGTACCAACCCATCTCATTTTTTTGCAGCACCACATCCCATCATGTCGGTTCTGCCTGGAATGGTGTAACCCTACACGCCAGACACCAGTTCCAGCCCCTCCCTAGCTGCCCTGTGCATCGACCTGCCTAAGCACAGCATTTCCCTGGCTCTCTTTATTCCAAGTCTCCAGCTGGACTTTGTGCCACAGTACATGATTCAACCATGGTATGGGAGCCAGGGACCCAAACGAGAGGAGAACACCCCAGGTCGATGTTGGCATCTCTGCTCAACTGTGACACAGCCTGGCTGGTCTGACCACAGGCTTCTCATCGAGAAAGGACAAAGGCCAAATACAGTCCCAGAAGCAGTCAAGTGACACCAGTTACCTGCTCCAGACATCTAAACCAGAGTCCAAAGCCAGAGCTATCCTCAGCTCAAGCGCCACCTGAGACCATAAGCCACCCAGGACTCTTGGCCTGGTAGGAAGTGGCTTATTCCAAAAGCAGCCTGGCACCACCACTGCTCCCCACAGACAGGCAGATGAAAGCATTACCTTGCCTATCCAGGTCCCCAGGAGGCTGACACACACTTTGCCGTTGTCGTACAGGTTGGGATTCAGTCTCCCACTGCACTGGGAGAGGTAGCGGAAGAGAGGTGGGACAGCAGGGTAGATGTTGGGGAGCTGGATATCAAAGAGAAAGAGGCCATCTTCATAGGGTGTGCGTGTCGGCCCTTTTATAAGTGCTGAGAAGAGATCCTGTGGAAAGAAGAGATAAGCCAGGCACTGTGACAGGTCCTCCTACCTCTGCAGGGTTGTATTTACACCGAGCGAGAGAGGGGCTGCAAGCAACTCAGCCCCTGCAAGAGTTGGCTCAAGGCACCTTCCTTCTAGAAGCTGCTGCTGTGGCCTGACAGAAGACCAAGTCTTCAGATCTGAAGCAGGGCTTCAGGGGATGGCCAGCAATCCTCAAGCCTTGCTGGCTGCCTGCCTTTCATGCTCAGCAGGAGGCAGCTCAGCACATAAAGCACCCGGAATGGGCTTCCTGCAGCGAGTTGCTCCCTGTTGTTTGTCACCCTCATTTGGGGTACATGAAAGCAGCTGTTTACGGTAATTACAGCCATATTTCACATGCTGCACACCTCCCGCAGCTCTAACGCAAAGGATTAAGGCTAAGCAGGGAATTCCGAAGAAAGCAATCCGGATGCTGAGCCCAGCACTAACACAGGCATTTGAGAGCAGACACTTGCCATTCGATCCTCAAAGGTTTTAACCATGATGCCATCAGGCAGGGAGGTGGCCAGAAGAGCCATCTCTTTCCGCACGGTGCTAAAGAACTTCTTTGCTTCTGGGGGCTGGAACTCCATTTTCTTGAAGGCATGGGTATCTGTGGGACAAGGAGGAAAGCAGGATTAAAGTCTGTCTTTGGAAACTGCCACAGGTTCCTTGCAAAGGCAAATCTATTCACGTGTTCAACCTATAATTTGGAAGACAAGAATTGACTTTCTTTGGTGCCGAGCCACGAGACAGTCTAGAGATTATTTGATTTTTCCCCATGCTGTACAACAGCCACAACCTGCACCTCCTGTTCTCATGGTCCCGACACAACATTGTCCCTGTGCCCCACAGTCAGGACAATGATGCATGATCACACAAAGCAATGACCCTTTCTCTGCAAAACCCAAGCATAGCTCCCCAACTTTATTTGCACACACCTGCAGGTTCAGAACAGTTTGGCCACCTTTCCTTCCCAGGTCTGGCCCGGCTGCTGGGCTCGCCAAGCACCTTGGGCTCTGCTGTCACCAGTGTTCCACACAACCAGATGCTCTTTTTTATTTTTGGCTGATTAACATTGGCTCAAGTTGGAACAAGGACACTCACCCACCAAGGACACCCAGCACAAGAACACCAGCTGTTTCTGCTCTGCTTCTCAACCAATTCATCTCTGCAAAAAAGCCTCAACAAAGCCTGTAGCTTTCAAGAAAGTACCTGCAATGGAAAGCAACTTGTCTCTGCAGCCCCTCAAAGTTAGTTACCAACATGGACAAAAGGGAAGCCCACTTCTGTGGCCTGAGAAGTTACAGTTGTGCCTAGAGGTACCACCTAAAAGCCAGGCTTAGGTCCCAGAACAGACTGTGCTACAGAAGTTGTCTTAATTTCTCCTGCCCAGTTAATGAGCTGTGAAAACAACCAGGAAGAAGAGAGGATACCTAATCCAAAAGGCCTAGAAGCAAAGGTCTGGGAGAAACACACACTGCAGGACAGCAAGGGACAGTATCGCACACTGGCCTGACCCGACACACTCACCTGGAGCATACTCCAACACAGAGAAGACTTCTCCCTTGGCACTGGTGAAGGTGACTCCAGGCTTGCCTCCACTCTGCTGGCAGAGCACTGGTGTCTCGCTGGGCCACTCTGACCTCACTGGTGTCTGTGCCTCTGCTTTTTCTTCTTTCTTCTCCGTCTCCACCATGGCTTCCATCTTTTCCTCCTCTGCAATAGCCACATTATCCAACGTCTTCTTTAGATTTTCCTGCAACTTTTTAATATCGTCCAAGAACTTCTTCTCCCGAGTGGGCTTTTCCAGCTCCACAGTTGGGGAGGTGGGAGAGCCAGTCAGCAGCTGCTCCACAGTCATATTTTTCAGGCTTTCCAAGATCTTGATGGCCTCCTTTAGTTCCCGGAAGCTCTTTGGGGCTCCATCCTTGCCAGCTTTCTCTGCAGCAAGATCTGCAACTGCCATAGCCACAGCTCCCTGGACTTGTTCCTCTACTTTTTTCACCTCCTCTGCTGCCGGCTCCTCAGGCTCTAACTCCTCAATTTTTGGGTGGTCGTCTTCCATGAGGCCATTGTCTGTCTCCCAGCTGTCGCTTTCATCCTCCCACTCAGAGGACGCCCCGCTGGTGCTGCCGTCAACAGAATCGTAGTCTGACTCCTCGATTTCTGATTCAATATTGTATAAGTGCTAAAGGAGAGCAAAGTTACAAGAGACTTAGGCTGAGGCACAGAGTTTTAGCTGGTTCTAAATACAAGTCAGTTCTCCTCATAAAAAGGGAGCTTCCATCTAGGATTGGTTGGGCTGCTTCAACCCCTTTCATCTCCATCCTCCACCTTTCGAAGTAAGGCATTGGGGGAAAACTAGGGCAAGTTCTAGGTGGGCTGCAGCCATCCCAGTGGCTGAGATCCTGCCAAGAAGAGCACACATAGGCACCAAACAGTTACCTGGATGCCCCAGCGTCTCTGAGCACAGAGGTAGTTCAGAAGGTATTGAGTATCCCCTGCAGAGTTAGTATTTCTGGTCCTGCTTCTGCACCAGCAACTGTGTTGGCACAGAGCCCTGGTTTGGCTGCCTCCACACTCTGTCCTTCCACAGAGACAATGCTGGAACCAGGAAAACATTCCCACACCAGCTTTCTTCTTCTGTGGCACACAATGCTGCTTTGGATGTTGTATGTCACTACTGCTTAAAATTCAGCTGGGACAATGAAGTCTAACCCAAGCTGCTGAATAAGCTTTTAGGTAAAACGTTCCCTTCCTCTTCGCTACTGGAAGCTGAACCCATCCACGCTGTGTCTAGCCTCACCTGTTATAATCATGCTTTTGCACATGCTACAAATCTCATGAGGTTTCCCTGCAGAGGCTTACAGGCAGACTCCAACTACATGCTCCAACGTACAAGCAGGGGAGCAAGAATAACAAGGCTGTGTTAGGAATTTCAAGATGGAGCATTTTATCCACAGGCTTCTGACACTTGAATGACGGCCCAAGAATCCTCTTAATCTTACAAGATATGACCCCAGAGGCTAAAGCACATGGACACTCAGTCATCTTGTCAAAGCCTTGAACTGAACCAGCACTGTTTTGCCAGTCCTGTGCCACCCAGAGACAGGCAGCCAGCAGGGGTTAGTTGGGTTCAACACAAGTGACTGCAGGCAGGAAAAGCCATCAAAACTTACTGCCCTCAAAACTAATCCAAATCTGACTCGGAAAGTTAATTAGCCAGTTATGCCATCTTTATTTTTAGAGCCGAGAAAAAGCACCCAGACAGCTAGTCTCTGGGCACATGGACAGGCATTGATAAATCACAGTTTTACCAACTGATAATTCACGCTCCTGACATTTCCCCAACTCCCATAATTAGGCAGACGGGCAGAATCGAAGGGACTGGCGTGACACAGCAGGAGCTGCTGCAGAGCCCCAGCACCGCAGTGTGAGAACAGCCCTTTGTGGAGCACACATCAGACCTCCGATTGTGCCTGTGATCCAAGCACATGTGACAACAGGGGGAAGGGAGACAGCAGCCTGCTTTGTAACGCTCTAGTCCACTGCCATAGTGCAGGCATTGACTATTCTACTGTAATTAATGCAGAGCTGCTTGATTTAAAAAGAAATCTTGATCAAGTACTTTCTACTTGCAAATGCGTCTCTGCGGCGGAGGCAGTGGTGTTCTCTGCCACAGTGATGGAGACGGGACCCTACAGAAGCAGGTCTCCTCTTATGTTTAGGCTGTCTGCCTTAATTTGAGGCAACAAGGAGAAGAGACATGGAATGAAACTGTACGTGGAGTAGCGAATAAGATTACAAGACAGCACAAGGAAAACCTCAGAACAATGCAGAACGGGGATAAGTGGATTAGTGAGGCTATATCTGTATTTTTAAGTTTGCACTCAACTCCTTTCCCTCCCTGTCCTGAGAAGAGATCGGGGTCTGATCCTTAGGTTAGCTCAAGTGGCTTGTGGCTCTAGTCCAGCTTCTGGGAAGCTTCTTTGCCATTTCACAAGCAAGACAGGACAAGCAATCTTCTTTCAGCAATGCCTTAGTTAAGCAATGCAATGAACCTGGGCTCAAGTCAGAACTGATGTTCCCTGAGCTCTGCAACCCCCTCTGCAAAGCAGCAGGTGCCAGAGGCCAGGAGCAGGGCTGTGGTCAGCTGTGTACGTGCACTGCAGCGTGGGAAGAGAGCAACAGTCTCCCATACTGGCAGTATATATGCTCTATATTGATAAGGAGCAATGACAAATTAGTTGCCCAGTCCTCCTGACAAAGGAAGGATTTTGTGTGCTAACAGAAGTGGGAAGCCACCAATAAATAGAGCATGATTCCCTTACACAGTGAATGTCTGCGCACCCAGGATTTAAAACCAAGACTTGTCACTCAGCTAAGGATTATAGGGATGTCACGAGCTGGAACAGGACCTCACCTGAGGCAGAATGATAGTCTTAGAATTATCAGCCCATACCACTTCCACTTTACTGCTGACATCCACACGAGCCACCTGTCCGACCGAAGGCTGTGAAAACAAGAGCAGTGTGTCAGTCCCTTTTCTCTCTAAGGCATTTCAGTGCAGAGTCAGGCAGATTTTGAGAAACAGGTATTTTCCAGATTGGAGACTCACCTAAAGCAACACTTGCAGCCTGCCACAGAAGTGGCAGGAGTCCTTGGGTTCCATGCTGAGGGGAGGAATAATTCTACACATATGGACAAACCCCACAACACTGCCAAGGAGATGGGGAAAATTCTGCCCCCCCCCCCCCCCCCCGTCACCAAGGAGGAGAGGACCAGGAGGGCTGGTCTGGCAGCAGATCCTGACTTTTGATCAGGACCAGGGCCATTCCAGGGCTGTGGCCTTTCCGCAGGCAGCACCACTCGGGTCGTGCCAGCAAGGGGACAGGAGCTTCCCCTGAATTGGGCTGCCCTCTAGTGAGATGCCAGCAGCTGGCCCCTGCGCCCAACACCCACCATCAGGGGCTCACAGCAGCTTCTCCCAGCAGAGAGCATAGGCATGAACAGACAAGTCACAGCTGGCACATTGCATGCACAGTAAGTAGCATCTTGCACTGGAAGAAGGTTATTTAGGTCAGCTGAGCAAGCTCGGATGTGTTTCATGCTGCTGAAACTAGAACCACAATTAGAGACACACTACACCTTTTAACTCTTTTTAGGGCAACAGTCTCAAAAGCTGGAGGTCTTCCCTGCACAGCAAGGAAGCCTGTTTCTTAGCAAAGAGTGTATTCTCTACAATATAAATTGTTCCTTCTTCCCCTCCAGGAGATCAATCAGCTGAACAAAATTAACATGTACATAACAACTCAGATGAACACCAGACGCCCAGTCTTCTGTTGCCAAGTGAAACTGGTTTCATGACAATCCACCTTCACTCTTGCTCAGGATCCCACAGAATATCCTCATATTAGAAGTTACTCTGAAATCCTAAGCAAGAGATTTATTAAAAGCCATCAGGCATGTGTTCGATTCTTGTCCCAAGTTCGTTCTTGCTCTGCTACACACTCTGCCACTGAGGTCAAAGGATTTTAAGGCTACATCTCCACCAGACTTGCAGACTTGACACTTTACTCATGACAGCATGACACTGATACAAAACTAGCAAGCTAGGGAGCTTAGGACGTCCATGCAGGGCCTAGGAGGGCCTCTTTCAAGGGTCTTCACTAACGCCTGGTTACATTGTGGTCACACAACTGTGCCCAAAACCCACCTCGTCTTCCTTAGCTGTGGCTCCATCCGAGTTGCCAATGCGAATCACAATGTCAGTAGTGCGGAAGCGGAAGTCTGGATGATCAGCGATGTCATACACGCTCACATCCTCCTCCTCCCCGATCAGCTGCATTGGAGACAGAATGCAAACATGTCAGCCCCAGGATGCTGCACTGACCTTCGAGCTTGCCTTCAACACCTAGAGTACTTTGTTATATTTTGTCAATTTTCAGTTGCTCCAACAGCCTGCAAGGAGCTGCTAATGTCCCTTATGGTCACCTCATCCGTAGCACATCAATCAAGGCACAAAAATGAAAGGAAACAGATACTCTGTCTCATCTGCTCATCCTCACCTTTACTTCAGGTTCCATGCCATTATGATCATGAGACATGCAAGAAATTTCATTCCCTTTTGAATAAAAGAAGTCCCCAGTTCAGTGAGGCCGAAAGTATACTTTTGAAATGATCAAAGGCAACAGGAGGAGTCTGACAAAAAGCTTCTCAATTAATGGGAAACATCTTTACTTTGATTTCTCCTGAAGAAGAAGCACCAGGAGCCCACAAATAATGAGAAACAGGTACAGTGGAGCACAACTCCAGGTCAGATTGATGTTCTGTTTCTAGATGTAAAGGGCCCTACTCAGTTATGACAACATGGTCTCCCATTCTAAGGTAGACAGCAGCAGACCAGATTTGAGAGGAGGACTCAAACCACACATCTCCAACTAGACTGTAGTCCATCAAGAATCTCTAAAATACAGCGTTCCTACAAGCCCTGACAGTATTAGGCTGACTGTAGGCCATAGTGCCTGGCAGAGGTAAGCAGGACAACATGCAATAGATTTGAGTCTCTTTCCATGAACTACCAAAGACATGGGAGGAAAAAAATTCTTATAGTGAACTCAAGAAATAAACTGTCTGTGACACTTCAGCAGAGATCTTCACCCATATCAGAGCCTGATGCTGATTTTGGGATGTGAATTCTCTGCTTGGTCTTCCTTGCCTTGCAGGAATCTACAAATATGAAACAACACCAGCTCTAGCTAAGTCTCTCAGATCCAAAAGCACATTACTGTTCTCATCCTCAAGGACAAACACCACTGCAGAGCTGACTCCCAGGCTTATCTGTGAAGCTTGTGCTGTTTTGTAGCTGCTTTTTCTTAGCTGGTTCCAGCAGGCACTGGTTCCTGCACTTACCTCCACATCATCTCCGCTGGATTTCAGCTTGAACCACTTCACCACACAAGTACGGCCAATATGGTCACCAGACTGGACGACTCCATACAACCCGGGGTCTTGGGAGCTCTGAGCTTTTGGTCACAATGGTAGGAAAGAAAAGAGACAAATTAAGTGGAGCAGCACAGACTTCACACAGCAACTGAGGCTGTCAGCTCCCAAGCTCTCACAGCTGAAACCTTCCATTTGTGAATGGCACGAGGAAAAATAGTTCTTCCTACACAGTTAAAATTGTACTCAGCTAATGAGTTGCATTTTATTAGGGCATAGAGTGATGATAAAGTAAGATTATGTTGCATTGGACTGGCTGAACACATTCACTTTGGGATCACTTTCGAGCTCCATCTCCAAGGGAAGACACACTGTCACCTTAGTGCTCTGCTCTTCAAATTAGCTCTGCACCAAGACTGCCAGAGTTTCTGGACAGGCTGGCCAAGAGCTCCCTGAGAGCAGCCCTGGCTGCCAAGCTCTACATCTAAAAATGTGCCGCCCACAACAGTTGTGCTCCTCTGGAAAAACGGACTGGAAACAAAGGTAGCAGGCAGGCATACATGTGCACATGCATGCCTTGGGAATCCAACAGCAAACCTGGGCCCAGACCACCTCTCCAGGCCTGGGCTGTTATCCAGCACACTGGTATCCAGACATCTTTCAGATTTATCCGGCTGACAAGGATCCACCTCTTGGCATCCTTAGCAGGGAGGTGCAAGGAACTGCGGGTATCCCAGACTGCTTGGAGAGTGTTTGACAGATGGAGCTCTGAGTACAGATTCCCAGAGGCCAAACTAGAACGGCAGAGCTAGAGCTGATCGATAATTTTAGTTTCCATGAACTATGTCTATCTCACAAGACCAGTCAGACTATTACTCATCAGAAACGGCCATGCAAAAAGTATCTTTTTTTTTTGCAAAGCCAGCTTTACCTCTTCCCAATCTGACAGTATCTTTTGCTCCCCAGTGTTGAGGGTCTACCCCTGCTAGAACAGAAGAGGAGCTGTGAGTCAGATGGTGTGCCATCAATATTTCATATCCAAAAGCTGTAAGTCTCCTTGAACTTGTACTGCGACCCTCATTAGTGTCACCAATTTGTCTGGTGAAGAAAAAGGATGCAAGAACATGCCTCTGGATCCCAAAACCCTCTAATTAAAAATGGAAGGTCATGACAGGCAAGCCATACAGAGAAAGCAGCGTGAGCTGTTCATTTCTCCCCTCATTCTGCAAGAGAGCTCAGAGCTGTTTGCACTTTCAAGGAGAAGAAGGTGGGCCACCTCTACTCTACAGAAATACTGAGTGTCCTAGCTTTGTTCCTTGGCATTTATTCCTTTCACGTCTTGCTTGTTGTCATAGTCCAACCTTGGTATTTAAATAACAGTTCTCTGCTGACATTCATGTGACATCACCTGAATCACTGTCTGTTCCTCATTAGGCTCTTGTGCCTACCTCAAGCAAGCACTAACAGCTACCGTAAAAAGGGCTACAATGTACAATTAGGAGATCCAGACTGAAGAATACTTCACAATTAAAAGCACGTTTGTTCCCTGAGAAGAGCATTGTTTTGACACCCAATACCTCTTTGTCCACCACAAAATCCCCAGGGCAGAACTCGTTGTTGTCCAGATGATGGACTGGAATCAGCTCATTGGAGCGAATGTTTGTCTCCACGGTGCCATCCTGCCACATCACATCTGCTGAAGTCATCGTGGTCACCACTTCTACAGCAACCCTGCGAAAACAGAAAGGCAATGAGTTACCAGAGGGAGACATGCATGAGCACAACCAGAACATGATGCTGCCAACATCAAGAATCAAGATGGACCTCAGCAACACAAGGGTACGCACATCAGCAGGCTGGGAAGCAAGTCAGGAAACCCCATCTAGTCTCAGTGGAAGCAACTACAGAGCAGGATTTGTTTTGACAGGTTCTCAATCATTGCAGATGTTACATTGCTGCAAGTCTATATTGCAGGAGGATTTACTTTCCAGGGAGCTGGTGCTGAGCTCACTTTTATTCCTAGTGGAGGAAATTAATATCTACTAGCACCCACTTACTACCCCTGGCAGAGGTAAGACAGGAGCTTCAAATACTTGGAAATTTAAGATCTTCTCACTGAAGCACCTTCCAGTCTGGCAGCTCTAAGGAGTCTTTGAAGCTAGAAGAGCATGGGATTGGAAAGGAAAGATAAAGCAGCCTCCATCTCAGCCTTTCCACAAAGAAAAAAAGAGGCAACGCATTGAATGTGGGTAAAGCAAAGGATTTTGTTTAAAAGACAGAAGTCCCCTTCCCAGCTGTTCAAAGACATACTTATGTCTCTCTGCAGCTCAGAAATGAAACCCAAACATGCAACAATGGACCACATGCTGATACTCCACTGTGGAGCTTGACAGAGTTGCTTGAAGAGGCAAGTTGCTTGAGGGCAGGAGGAACGGAGCTGCAGTCTAGTTGGACAGACTTCTATTGAGCCCTCTACCATTTTCATCTCTCCTACAGCATGGAGATTGAATTGAATTCCATGCTGATCTTAAATCTTGTCTTTATTTTGCTGGCTAGGCCTTCCAGACACAAGTGCTACATTTATGTTGTTTTCACGTCAAACCATAGAGAAGATACAATAGGCAAATACAAATGTTTTCCCCTAGCCCTGTTTTTATATGTCTGTCAGAGAAATATTTTTAAGTTAAGATAAAATGAAGTTCTGGTAGGTCCAGTGCTCAACAGAAATTATCAGAGAAAGAAATCTGTAACAGGTCAAGTGCAGTGAGTGACACGCCAAGAGATGGTTCCTTGGGGGAAGTGGAGGCACGTGCAGCAGAGGATGGGAGAGCAGAAAGGTGGGCCACCCAAGGAAACGATACAGTCCAGTCTGTGGTGCAGTTTATGCTGCTTGACAAACGAAATCACAACTTGGCCTCAGTAAAAATCCCTGTATATCCTCACTGAAAAATAACCAGAGGTCTACGTAATGCCCGGAGAGCTGCAGCAAGTCACTAAACGATGGTAAAGACATGTTCCAAGTTGGTTCCCTGCAGTCAGAGATGCCCATGAGCTGCCACATCAGATCTGGTGACTAGCTGCAGCAAGCCCATCCACTCTGCATTTCTCAGCAGTGCTTGGCAGCACACCTACTGATGGTCTCACCAGCTTAATCTGAATACTTGGAACAGTAAAGACCCCTCACACCGAGCTGTGACCAGCTGCCACATACACCCTTTAAGGTATCAGCTGGGGTTTAACATTCTGTGCTTAAAAATGTGTATTTCTTATCTTCTGTGACACAGTCATCTGCAAATTCTCCCAACATCTGATCTCTGCATTTCCTTGTATGGAGCTGCTCAGATCCAGCACAGGAATCTCAGTGTTGTCACAGGGATTTCTCCCCACTGCCTGTATGGTGCAGAAAGCTACCAGGTTTACTAGCTAAGCTCTCCTTAACAAAACCTTTAGTGAAGTAGAAGCACTCAGCAGTGGGGTGAGAAGCGAAAAGCGAAAGAAAAAATCAGTTCCCAGGACCTGTCATGCACTTCCATTTTATCTTTCACTCGAATACTGCTCTGCTGAGGTTTTGAGACCTTCAAATCCACGTTTCTTCAAAGCCCAAAAGGAACAGCTCTGCTTGCATACAAGCCAAGCTAAAATACTCAAACCAAATGTGAATGAAGTTAATGGCATTTTCTCAAACTTCTTGAATCTTGATAATATCACTTTTCTGGGAGGATTCTCACGTATTATCTGCACTAGTTCATTTCTGATGGAGGATCTGTACACAACTAAGTAGCCCAGGGAAGCCAGCAAGACAGGCTACCCAGCTGTCAGATGTCTTTACATCCCCTGAAAACAGTTTAAACATTCTCAAGTTAGGAAAAAGGTAAAAACTGCAGAGATCCAGTTTTATCTAGAAACGGGCAAATATATGCAATGCTCCCCCTCCAACCTACTGAAATCAATTCCTCCAAGGCTCTCAAGGAGTGCATTTTGTTCATTAAAAAACCCAATAAAAGTATACTGCTGGCAGACGTTACAGATCTCTCTCCAGAGCAGGGTATGGATAACAGAGACCGCTGCAGCATGAACCCCTGCCAGCACAGACCTCTGTGCTGATCTGGAGACAGCCCTCTCTCCAGGATAAGCTGTCCTTTCCCACTAGCATGGTATATCCCCAGCCTTGCTCCAGAAGCTGCCATTGAGGTAACCAGTTAGTGTCATGTTTAAGCTGTATGATCTTTATTCACCTGTGTCTTTCTCTGTGTAGAGTCTAGTGCAGCACAGATAGTGTCGGTGCCTCCGGGCAGAGCCGAGATAGAACAGCATCAGTGTCACATCATGTGGCCCCAGTTTCGTCAGAAGCTGGACTGAGACCAAGCTGATTTCACACAGGCCACTGCACAGTCACCGCAAGATAATCACTGTTGGTTACTACCATGGGAGTGTCCAACATGAAGCACACTATCATCCTCCACTCAAGCCGAGGAGGGGGTTTACATCTGACAACTTTGGTAAGGAAGATTTTCGCAAGTGGCAAGTATGTTTGGAAATCCAACTCACCTGTCTCCTGGCTTGAACTCTCGTGAAATCTTGGTCTTTTTCTTCTTGTGCTTCCGCTTCAAGTTTTTGATGGAAAGAGGGATGCTCTTCTTGCGGCCAGTGCCGCTGCCGCTCTGGGAAGATGCAGTGGAGCTAGCAGAAGAGGTGACAGAGCTAGTGTCATCTGTGTCATCAGCTGCCTCATCATCAGCATCTTGCTCCATGGACTGAAGCCGGTAGTCAGACGACCCCTCGTCTTTCAGCAGAAAGGGGTGCTGCTGCTGTCGCGCTGCTGCTCCCCCTTTCTCCTTCCCCATTTCTTCAGGCGGCTCCTCCTTTCTCTCTCCAGGACTCGATGCACTGTTGGAAGAGTCATCCAGCTCACACTTTGATCCAGGCTTAAGCTCTTCTGATTTTTGGTCTGCAACTGCAGCAGACTCTTTGTCAGGGGCTTCGCCGGTACCCTGAGACTTGGGGAGCATGACATGATCTCACTATCTGTTTCTTCAGCAGTCGCCTCACCTAGAGAAAGCAGACTGGCATCAGACAATACGACTGTACACTCAGCATGCTGCCAGCCAACCTGGGAATGGTTGGCACAAAGAGGAAAACAGCACCTCATGGGCCTCTGCACATTTCGTCTACACCAGACGAAAAGGTAATTCCTATCTGCAAACCATTCCTATTCCTTATTCCTATTCTGCAAACCAGCATCTCACCACTGCTCTACTCGGGAGCAAATACCAGCTGGTTCTCCAGCAGCACTGGACTAGTCCAAGGAAATTAAGTTTTGCTCTTTAAGGCTATTTTAGGCATGTTCTGAACTTTTTGTTATGGAAGGTCACAAGAGGCTTCACAAGCTAATCTATGTAACAGACTGCTATGCAGGGAGGTCACCATCCACACTGCTGATATCCTGTTATTCTAGGAACGTCACTGCTCTCCGGCCAGTGTGGAAAAACCACAGCACGACTCATTTGGCCTAGGACGCAAGTACTTCGTTCTTGTCTCACTGTAGCAAGGATTTAACTGAACAGTTCAGCTCCATGGGAGACGTGAGGTCATGCTAATGAAATGACACGTGTAACAGCCCTGGCTGTCAGAGCACACCAGCTCTGACACAGCTTGACCCCTGCAAGGTGACACCTCTATGTTCAATGTCCTGTTCATGTTCTCTCGTGGCATAGCTTCACACCTCACCCAGTGAAGTCAGACTGCTGTACAAGGTGACTTCACTGCTGGCAACAACATGCATTACTCTTTACAACCAACCACTTCAGGAGTCGCATTTCAGACCACGTGATTACCAGGAAGATTTTTTTTTAAAAGCCACAGTGACCAGAAACGCTTAGAGAAGTCAATGCATCTCCTCGATCCCCCAAACTACCTTTTTGGCAACTGATCCTTCACCCAGGACACAGTTCCTCTCAGGGCATTCACAGGTGATTTTTGCAGGTTCCACTTTGTCCGGGAACACATAGAGGCACCTTTCCCCAAGCTGCCTTTGGGCATGGTCAAAGCACCCCAGACGCTTTACCCTGGTAGAACAGGAGGGCAGCTATGAGCAAAGTGCAAAGCAGTAACAGAACCTAGCAGCGACCAGTGGCTTCACAAGGCTGGCGTGACCTCATGCCAACAGCATTTCTGGGGTGGCAGAAGCCAACTCCACACCAAAGCTTTTCCAGCCACACAGTTCTAAAGGAGGAGTGGGAAATCTCATCGGGGACTGGGGGGGGATAACAAAGGGTTTGGGTGGGACACCAGTCACTCCTCTCCCTCTGGCTCCCCCTCCCAGAGACAGCTGCCAAAAGACATTTAAAGTTGGTATTTCTGTTTAATTTTTTTTTGCTGTCATCCAAGAGCTCCTCTCCTGCAGCTTCCTTATGAGCTCCAGGCAGGAATTATGCTGCATTGTGCTATTACTCATCTGACTTTTCTTTCAGAATGTTGTCCAGCCCATTTTCTGCAGCTGCAGCCTGCAGAGGGCACCAGATGCTCCCTCAGCACCCGCCTGGGTCGAGCAGGACCCAGGACACCTCAGCTGGCTACTGCACCCACACACAGTTAAAAGACACCCACACTGCTCCATACACAGTGGAAGAACAAGGGAAGTAAGCTTTTGCCAGACACCACTTTCCTCTATGTACTTGTCAGATGGAGAGTACTTGGAGAAGATTGTGGGATGCTAGTCCCTGTGTTGGTAACTAAAGTGTCTGCTAAAGCAATTTGGAAGCTATTCTCTCACATTTATTAAGCTTGGAATATACAGGCATAAAACAAGGAGAAAAACAAACTGGGAACAGCAGCATTGTGTCTAATCAGTTGGTAGGCATGTCACTCATGGTCTGTGAAGGCCCTGGGTGCTGGGATTGAAAACAGGCTTTCAACTGATCTCACCTGGACAGGTTCCTCCTGGCTAATTACTGAGGGAGGAGGGCTCACACTGTCAGTACCTCCAGGACAGAAGCTTTTAGTGATCCAAGTAACCTTTAGCTCTACCACCTGTACCTAAAATGTAAAGAGAGAGAAGACAATTTAATTTTTCAGAGACTTCATAGACCACTGTCTAGGATCTGATATTTACGCACAGGAAAGCAGCAAACCTGCTTTTATTTTTTAAAATGTCCTGGATACGGTGAAACTGCACTTGGCCCACTACAGTACTCCCATAGCATGGCTCCTGGCAACACAGAGAGCTTCTACAGTTTTTAACTTCAAAAAAGATGACATCTGGCTTGGGAAGGAAGCTAGTAATACAAAATCAGCAGTCAATGTCACAAGGACATATTAATGGACTGGAGCTGCTCCCTCTTTCAGCAAAACGTCAGCAAATTTCTCCCTTTTTGGATAGCATGCAACATTAAGTTTCAATAGAAGAGGTGCTTCTACTACCCTAATGATCAGCAGTATGGCCTTTAAGTGTATTGGCATGCCATCACCTTACAGGGTGCTGGCAGGGACCCTTGGGAGGAAAAGCCAAGCCACACTCAAAAGTCCTGTCAGTCCACAATGAGGAATTTGTCACCTCAGAAGACACAAGGCTACAGTGCATTTGCTTTGGAAGGTTACCATGGCAGGCTGACTGCTCCAAAAACGCCAGCCAGGGACCGTTCTGTGCAGAAGGTGGGCCGTGTGTCAGCTCGTCAGTCCTTACCTCCTCCACCACCACATCTGAACTTGCTCTTTGTGCTCAGAACAGGTTTCAACCTGAGAGCCACTGTACACTGGAGAAGACTTTAGAAGGCCCAATGAGGACTTGCCCAGGATAAAAGCCATATGAATCATCGAAGAAGAGACCCTGTGGGGAAATGAAGGAGGAAAAAAAACAGCATAAAGGACTTTTGCTCTTAAGATTCCAGCATTTCTCTTCTCTTTCATGATCTGTAAGATTAACTGTAAGAAAGAGTCTTGTCTGCAAGCTGCCCATCTCCTAAAGCTCATTCCTCTCCTGAAGTCAATCTGGCAGTTCCTATAGCAACCTGCTCGGTCACACATCCATACCAGAAACTATGACTCAGTGGTGAAGAAGCAAAGGTAATTGTGAGAAATAATAGATGTGGATTTCCACACAAATATTCTCAGTAACAAGATAGCCAAGGTGGGTTGAGTCCTGGGCCAGGACAACCTGTCTCTTCCATGCTCCAGTTCTAGTACCTACAGCTTTCAGAGCCAGAGGAAGCCTGCTTTCACTCCTCTGCTTGTCAAATTAAGTTAAGTATTACTCCTGTCTTAAGTGGATTAGTTAATATGACAGTTCTTTGAAAACAAAACAGGATGGTAAACACAACAATTGCTCTTCTAGAGCTCCTTCCTACTGATATTTAGAGTAACTTGATGAGCCAAAGATTCAGAACGCGGGGGCGGACAGAGCAGTTTAGGGTAGATAAAATACTGAGCACAAAATTGTAACAAGTCTTGTAATTTGTCAGAAAGGGTAAGAGCAGTGTGACAACATCTAAGTCAGGTTAAGTACCAAACACACAGCAGTTCTGAGGACAGGATCAAGAGTAACACTGGAGACAAGTCACGTTCCAGACCAAACCGCAAATCCCCAGAGGATTTACATACACTTTAAAAGCAGCCTGACCTCAAAACAAGGCATCTAAAAAATCAGGTACCCAGAAGCTGGATGCTGCTACAACATCCATTTAGCTATCAGAAAACACACTGCACAACTCAAAGCAGCAGAGACTAAGGTACTGGAAAATACCTAGCAACAGACCATACCTTTTCTGTACAGAACAAGAAAACCACAGCAGCACATCCTATTAAACGGATATTCCATTTACTCAAGAAACAGGTATCAAATTTTAACAGAAGTGCAGTTTTAGATCAAAGGGACCTTTGCTTTGAAGGCTCAGAAGGATAAGGGCTGACTGTATTCCTAGTTTTAAGAATTACACATCATTCTCAATCAAGTCCCAGTACTGCTGCCAGGAGTGCAGTGAGGCCCTACAGATGCTGTTTGGAAGAACAAGCAAGCTGTCATCAGCCTTTGAAGGTGCGAGAGGTTAGAGGCCATCATCACACAGGGAACTCCACATTCCACCCAAAGGCTAGCAAAACCTTCCCCACCACGTGATTTGGAAAATGCCAGTATGGCAGCAGTCAGAGAATGCGATGGACTTGAACAGCAAGAGATACAGTATTTTACATGATCTGGAAACGTGCTTCTAGCAGAACACCTTTTAAACAATACGCAGCAGAACACCTTTTAAACAATACGCCCTTTTCCAGAAGGGGAACACTTTTGAAAGCATTAAATGGAGTAAGAGCCTTTTCAAGCACGTACAGATACAAAGAGCAGACAGTGAACTGCCTTGACATCAGCCATCTGACTGCATGTTATGCAAGTTGATTGCAAAGAAAGCAGTTGGATATATTAATTATAATACCTCCTCAAAACGTGCTGATTATTACCTTACCTTTAAGCTACATCCTGTCACTTTAAGTGGAGATCTAGTGAAGTGTTTTTCAGCTGTGATGCATCGTTTAATTTTTAGGATTAATAAGTGCCTATAGTTTGCCTTCTCCCTCCCTCCTGCACAAAAGCTTACAAGATGAAGCTGATCAAAAGACTCTCAGAGAACCAGAAGCTTACCGAGTCACTGACATGAGGACAAACATCATACAGCTTGGCTCCATCTTCTGTGCTCATAGAACACCTGGAAAACAGACAAGAGACACGGTCACATTTCCAGAGCCATCCATCTCAAAAGCAACAGTCACTGCCTGAGCGGGTCTGTCCACATGCCCAGCAGTATATTGCTGAGCCTTTATAACCAGAGCAAACTGGTTATAGACAAGCTATAAAAGCACTGGCTGGTATCTAAAGTTCCATTCAGCATACAAGAAAAAATTAAAGATATGCAGGGTGCTAGACAAGATTTGTCTTCTGCAAGGTCTCATTTGTTGTTCACACTAATGCTGGGACCAAAAGGCAATTTGGGTATCTTTGCTTCAGTAATAGCTTCATTTCCAGAGCAAGTTCTGGTGGGATTTCAAATGATTCATTAGGAAGAGATTTGAAAACAGTTAGCTCATTTTACACAGCTATGCATGAGCTGGTAACGGAAACCAAGCAAGGTTTTAAATTGCACCAGTAACTGCAGACGATACAGATAGAGATGGGTAGCTATTTTCACTCCTAGTTTAGCATATGCATAACAGCCTTCCAGTCTGGGTTAACTGAAAGCTAAAACAACCAACATTTCAGATGCATCTGCTAGAGCTCTCTCGTTACTCACTTCTCTTAGAAAGACTGAGCTGGCTGCAGTGTTGTGAGTTTGTTTGTTTGGGTTTTTTTTAAACATCAATGTCAACACTCAATTTACAAGACAGACGGGTTATTGCCCAGCTGCCAGGCCCATAAGCCTGTTGGCCTTCACTGGTTCCTTCATTCCCTTGCATCAATAAAAAAGTTTGTTGGACAAGACAGTCCTCAGTAACAGAGTGAATGTAGTGAATTCAGAGGGGTTTAGTTCACAAGTAACTGACATGCACAAGGAACAGAATTCAGATCCTTCTGCTGGCTTTGCAGAAATAAGTTACCCAGATATTTCTTCCAGTATCTTTGGTTAAATCTCTTCTCAAGATATGACTTCGGGTTATGTCTTCATTGAAAAAACATTCCTAATACAGTTGCAAATAACAGTGAAAAAGCGAAGCTGTTCAGTCTCGGGCTGCTTTTTCATCTTTGATAAAAACCACTAGCCTGCAAGTTCCTACACTTTCACAGTGAGTGAAAGTATTTTTTAAGGTAAGAATCCTCCCCGCGTCTCAGTGAAGTACACTCTCCTACTGAGAAAAGGTCTGGAATAACAATCTACCTTAAGCAGCTACTTTTTCAAAGGAGAACACAGTTTAAAGACCAATGGGCTTTAGTTCTGGAGCACTGATCTGCTGGGACTGAAAAAAAAATTATCACCTTTCAGACAACAGCTTTTCCAGAGGGTGACCAGTGAATCTCTGTTTTCAGAGAAAGATGTATCCTTACTCTGTATCTGAAGATAACGCAAGCAGATAACTCATCTATGTGAATGAAGCCCAGCCTGTTTCTAGTTCCCCTAAAACAGATCAGGTTTATGAAACCCAAAGGGGACAGTCTTCAACAGAAAGAGAAGTACCTGGCTCCATTGGAAAGCTTCAGGATGACCTGGTTCTTCAAATCATAGACCTTGCCCAACCAGCAGTCATAGGCTATATAGTCACCATACATGAAGGGCTATGAAGAAAACAGGAAACAAAAAATTATATAAAATAATAATCACAAATCTCAACCCTTGGACTTGAAGCCATCAAGTCCTCACACAATGCAGACTAGATCACAATCTCAAAGGGATTTATGACAGCAACTGCGTACATTGAAGAGTTTGCTTGACAGTCAGCACATAGCCTGGATTCTCCAGTTAAATAACTCAGGCTTTCTGGGATTTTTTCCTTGGATCTTAAACTTGCTAAGTCACACTTGCCTTTAGTCAATATTAACAATTAATTTTTATGACTAAGCCTAATATTCCATCCCAAACAGAGAAGCCTGCATCCCACTGTCATTCCACAAGCTGTTTCTTGAGAAAGACTGTGACACACCTGCTCTTCGCCCCCAAATTATCTTTTTCTCAGAGGAAAAGAATGATGAAATCCTATCCTATCTGGTCTCTGGAAATCACCCATCCACTCAATGGGGGGAAACAGGTGCATTTCAGATCGTTCCAGCTAGACAGAAAGATATTTGACTTCTCTCAGCATGTTTATAGCCTGTTTAAACAATAACAATACTGAAGCTCAGAAGCTCTGTGCCACTGCCATGGGCTGCCCCGATCAGGTCGTTGCATCAGCCCATCAGTGTCGAAGTTCTCACACAATTTTACGTCAGCCTAGCCCTCCAAGTCAATTTGGTCTCAGCTATGTGATCAGAAACACAGAACAGATGGGAAGATGAGGTGATGCTGCATCATCTTCCAGGGAGGATGCTTTCGGTAAGTTTAAAATAAAACCAAACCGCAGAGGCATCTTGCACAATGTGGATGCCTTCCTTGCATGTGTTACTTGGAATATAGCAGCATCCCTTCAAACCACCAAGCCCTGGCTCCCACATGTATTTTGGTTGTGTTCTCACCCAGATATGTTGCAGGTCTTTGCTGTTGACAGGGTAGAGGATGCAGTTGGTTCCTACCAGCTTCACAGCACACTCTATGTTGACATCAATTACAGTCCCACACTGGCTGTCCTGAAAACACAGAAGAGAAAAACAGTTTATCACCTAGGGAAGGTCCTATATACACACGTACATGCTCTGTGTGCACATGGAAGTGCAGAGACCACTCTGAAGAGCAAACCCACCTTATACCCTTCAGGCCCTCATTTTGAAGCGGCATTTCATATGACCTCAAGACAACTAAGGAAAAGGACTTGGAAGTGCTGGTGGATGAGAAGCTCAACATGAGCTGGCAATGTGCACTGGCAGCCCAGAAAGCAAATCGTATCCTGGGCTGTATCAAAAGAAGTGTGGCCAGCAGGTCAAGGGAAGTGATTCTGTCCCTCTACTCTGCTCTCGTGAGACCCCACCTAGAATACTGTGTTCAGCTCTGGAGTCCCCAGCACAAGAAGGACATGGAGCTACTGAAGCGAGTCCAGAGGAGGGCACGAAGATAATCCAAGGGCTGGAGCACCTCTGCTATGAAGACAGGCTGAGAGAGTTGGGGCTGTTCAGCCTGGAGAAGAGAAGGCTCCAGGGTGATCTTATATAGCAGCTTTCCAGTACCTAAAGGGGGCCTACAGGAAAGCTGGAGAGGGACTTTTTACAAGGGCATGTAGTGATAGGACAAGGGGCAATGGCTTTAAACTGAAAGAGGGGAGATTTCGATTAGATATAAGGAAGAAATTTTTTACATTGAGGTGGTGAGGCACTGGAACAGGTTGCCCAGAGAAGCTATGGATGCCCCATCCCTGAAAGTGTTCAAGGCCAGGTTGGATGAGGCTTTGGGCAACCTGGTGTAGTGGAGGATTTCTCTGCCCATGGCAGGGGGGTTGGAACTAGATGATCTTTAAGGTCTCTTCCAACCCAACCCATTCTATGATTCTAACTCAGAAGGTGAGACCACTATTCAAGACCTGCAGTATTTTCTTCCTGGTTAGCATTTGCACTGGCTGCTAAGGCAGCAGCCCAGAGACTCCTGCACATGGTCAAATAAGACCACACTATGGCAGGTGATGAGCGTTTACTTGCTTTAAAATCTGTCTGGCTCCTTGGTCTATTCAACTGAGCAGATCTCTGCACCTCCGTAGCTATGGCCCTGAGCCAGCAAACACAGGGCAGATCATCAACCCTAGCACACAAGAGAAAACCTTTAAAGCTATCTGTGACTTTCCATGTAAAGCTTGATTTTGCAGGACAATGTAAATGGTCTTCAGGTTGCTGCCACACTGAAAAAGAATCTTGGCACCTTTTGTCAGATTTCAAGGTTCCAAGTCAGATAATTTACAGTTGGTCCAATTACAAGATGGTTGTCATTATCTCCCTCACTTTTTAGCAAAGTTTTAATCTTTTTTGTCCCCAAGAAAATAACGCATGCTGTCAAGAGCCTTCTGGGGATAGTTTGGCAGGGAGCACACAATAGGCATGTTGCTTACACATATGGCAAAGGCCTGCAAGGAAGGGCTGCTAACCCAAACACTGTCAAATGTGGCAGCTGCCCTGGCCCCCTGACAGCTGGGACAATCGATACTCTTATTTATTAAAGACCACAAGTCATTATAAAAGCTGACTGAGGGCCAGCATGACAAATGGTGGCCCTGGTATCAGCAAGTTCTGAAGCTGTCCTTATCTCAAACATCAAGGTCTCTGCTCCAACAAGGACTTGAACATAACACTCGAAGGGCTTATACCATGCAAGAAGTGGATTTGTTTGCTCAGTCCACTTATAAACCACGCTCTTTTTTGACCACATTAAATATTATTCAAGGCTTTCACTCAGAGCCCTGGACAGTCCTTTTGGGAGTTCAGGAGTTTGCTGGTGCTCAACTCAGTCTCATTGTGGGGACTGGTAGTTAGAGCAAAGATACCCTACAGACACTCACAGTCCAGGATAATTCCTGGACAGATTGCTCAGCCCATTTGGCTGGCTTGCTTTCCATCTGCCTGCTGCAAGTCCTCTTTCTCACATCACACAAACCCTGTGCTATGCAGCCCCTCAGGTCCTGAGTAGGCAGCAATGAAGAGAGTGGGTCCTGCCCTGTGCATCGCCCATGCACAGCCGTGCCAGCATGGTCATGACAGGGAGGTTGACAGAGTCCAAAGCAGCAGGGGCTTGTTCCCTCCAGCTGCTCCACATATCATTCCCATTTCTTTCTAGAAAGGCTGGAAAGCAAAGGGAGCCTTTCCCAGCTATAGCTCCATCATGACAGACAGCAGCTCTGCCTAACATAGCTTGCAGCCTGCACAGGCTGCCAGGAAAGAACCCAAAGCTGTACCGTAACTCTCACCTGAAAAAGGTTTGCCAGAACTACGTCGGATTCACAACAGCTGCTGCCAGCACAATTCAAGCTGCAGGATGATTAAGGCCTGCTCAGAAATGGCACCTGCTCAACCCAAACCCACAGCTTCTGAAGGCCAGAGCACAGCCACCTACCCTGCTTTTCCTCCAGATTAAGCTAAATTAAGTATGCCCAGTCTGTCCTTCGCCCATCCTTTGCAGTTCAGGCCCTGTGTTTTAGATTTCTTAGTAGTTAGTATCAAAAAAAATGCAAAAAACAAATCCCTTACCCTACACTGAGCATTTCAGAATTAATTTTCCTTTATCAGCAGCCAAGATGACAGCAGCTCTGAGACATGATCGAATCCAACACCTGCGTTTTCTGTGGATCATCTTGTCTGTGGGCCCAAATCCCCTCTTTTATTGATGGTGAAAGAATAACGAATAATAAAACCAGGACTAGGGCAAGTGATGCACACCAATACTCTCTGCCCATTCTCTAACTGACAGTTTCCCCATGGAGAAGGTGCCTGCACCACCCTACAAGCCTTCCTCCCGTCTAACACCATTGGATACCACCCAGTCATGGGCAAGAGCACTGCGTTTAGTTCAACTTGCTTCTCCTTCCAGTTGCAAAGCACTCGAGAGAGCACAGAGCACTGTCTGTGGTTAAGAGATCGATGTTGTGAGCAGCCCCAGAAGCTACAGGGCTATTGAGTCACAGCTCTCCTCTCTCATCTGCCACTGAACCTTTGCTTATTATAAGTTTATTTACTTCCCTGCCGCATGAAACATTAGCCTGCGACAGGGGAGGCAGATTTGCAGGCTGAGGGGTTCTGCTGAATCACTCAGATTATAGCAGCGCTCAGCAACGCAGTCATGAAGCAAGAAGTCGCCAACTTGTCTCATCTTCCAGGGCAGGTCTACAGCCAGAGCACGGCCCCCTATCAGCCTCTTCAAACACAACTGTCTCATCCTGTTCATTAGATGCTGCCATTAAAGGAGGGGCCAAATGAAACAAGCTGGCATTTCACAGTTCTGTTACAAAAATTATTTTCCTTCAACCCCAAAAACAGAACCAGAAAAGGGGGGTGACTGATCTTCATTAGAACAGCTGATGGGTTCAAGTCCCACTCACATCAGAGTCAAGTGCACTCCCTAGACTTTCTTCCTGCTTCTTCTGGTACCCTGACGCATACGTACCACACTGGAGATTCTGAGTATTTAAGCAGTGAATGAGCAGAGAAGGGACTATCTTCCTTCCCCAGAGACAAGGCTTCAAGGCAGACCAGCTAACTCCCATCTGAGAGAAAAGCAGCTCAGCAAGTGTAGGCTGCAGTCCCACATCATCTACCTCCCACCCTTCTACTCTTTCCCTCAAAGCTCTTTTCTAATAAGGGATCTTTACACCACTTTTATTCCTTTATGTAAAAACAACAGCATAGCCCAGCACCCTTTGAAATCCAGGTGTCTGAGATTACAGACCAACTAATCTTTCCTCCAAATTAGCGTTATCACCTGGAAAAATGATCTCTGCCACTTTCACCACTTCTCATCCAGCTGGATTAGATTTACAGGCCCAGCTGCATTCAGAGAAAATGATCTCATTTTATGCATTACCCCCTGAAGCAGTCTTTCCCCACACTCAGTGCTCGATGAGAAGCACATGAATTTGAGTCAGCTCTCTTCTCTTGAGGAACAGAAGATTTCGAGTCCTTCCCGCTCAAGGTTAAAAACAAGCCCTAAGAGAGTGTGGTGAATACAGAATAAGTTCCACATTGTGCATTTGCCAGGCCAACTGGTGCAGGGCAACCATCCCACATCCTGAATTTGGCAGGCTGACACCTGCAGATTTTCTATTTAAATGCTCTTGTAATTTTTGGAATACATCTGATTAACAGTTGAAGGTTTTCTTTGGGACAGAAGGGGTTTATTGTTTCATTTACCACTGACATTTAAAAACATACTTGGGGTAAGGTGAAGTGTAAGTCATCTTCAGATTTGATTAGAGAGAAGATATTGGGTTATATCCATTCCATCAATTAAAAAAAAAATTAAGTTATCAGCCACTAGTACAAATGATCAAGCAAAAACCAGTGTTTAAACATGCAAATAGACAATAAACAAGCATGCAAAGCAACTGCTGGGTAATGTATCCACACTGAAACATGTGCAGCAAGCCAGAGAAGCCAATTTCTGCTCGGGTAAGTATGGAAATTGCAAACAAAAGCAGCACATCCATGTTTGCCAAGAGGAGAGTAACTCGCTGTCCTGAAAGCTTAAAGTGACTTGAAGAAGCATTGGAGAACAAAGAGTTGAGAGACAGGACTCAAAGCATCCCTCTGCGCGAGGAGGATACACTACAGAGTCCAGCTGTGCCAGGTACAACAGCATGAACAGTTGATATTTCAATTTGCTAGCGGTTCTTTGTTTGGATTGAAACACTTCCATAAAGCTCCAGTTTCAGTAAGATATATTGACTTCAAATTTCCATTTCAAACAACAATTGAATTTCTTAAGCAAATATTTGTTTCAGCATTTTTCAAATTACCCTTCAAGTTTTTCCTCCCTTTTCTTCTCTTTGGAACACCCTACGAAAAAGGAGTGGGTTTATTTTTCTTTTTTAATTGACAAAAAAGGCTTTATTTAGAAAAACAAACACTCAGGTCAGAGAATGGCCTTCCCCATCCCTGCACCAGGCTGCACACCATGTGGTGCAACTGCAGCAGCTAGTGGCCAGCTGCCTGCTTCATCACCACCTTGGTAGCCACATCACTGGAAGCAAGTCAAGAGAAGATGCAGGCGTGCACATGGCAGGCCATATGGCTCGGGGTTATAGGTTAGGTGTGAGCAACTGCAAGGGATTGCCAACCTAGCTAAGCTCCTAAAGAGACCAGATCTCATCTGACAATCGATCTGGACATTTCCAGTATTCCCTACACAAAAAAAAAACCCCAGATCCACACATCTGATAAGCACAAATGCTGTACAACCAGACAGAATGACTAGGACTTAAAACAGTACCCAGGAAGAGTAAAGATAACAATTATAGGCTGCTGATTAAGAACCAGTTTTTCTGCTGACCTAGCTGTGTCAGATGCTTCAACATATGCCTTGCTTCAGTAGAGTTGGGATTTGCTGTATTTCTGGGAGAAATTGGACAAGATAGTGCTCACTGTAGATTGAGAGGTCTCCCTGAAAATATTTCGTCCGAATTCTCTACCACAGCACGCACCAAAAGGCACGCACCGGTAATGTGATTTGCCTCCACTCCAGCCTCCTCATTAGGTTTGCTCGCCACATACCAAAATGGACTGATTTAAACTTAAAAGATGGCAAGACAGACAAGCTTCTTGTCTCATTACCTGACATTATCAGGCTTGCTTGCTCAGGAGACCTCTGCAGATATGCAACAGTAGAGAGGCAGCCTTATCAGCATTTCACTTTCAAAGGATGCAGCTAGGTCTATCAAACACACTAAAAATAGAACATGCTCAAAGCATTACTGTTCAGTTCCATTCAGGCAATTTGGCAAGTCTTAGAAATCCATGCAGCAGTATCACAATCAAAAAGGGACAAAGAAAAAAGCACTTACGCTGGAGCTCATATGTCTGACCACATCTCGAGGGACCACAGAGCGATCTTCAAGCTTCAGCTAAGGGGAGAAAGAGACACACACTGAATTTAGTGACCCCAGATGACACTTGGTCAGAAATAACATGACAAATACAAAGGCACGGTATCCCAATCCTCCAGACTGAGGAGCTTTTCGGCAGAGGATGCTGAGGCACTTCCATACACAGAATTGACCCCCTTGGCATGTTTGCAAAATCCAGACGACAGATCTGAAAGACAGCTACCAGGCAACGCGTCCAGAGCTGTGCTCTAAGTCAGCAGGCGCATCAAAGGACACAGACATTCTGACTTGTTCATCACTTCAAGTCTCCCCCTCCTCTTCCTCTGTCTGCAGCACACATTGTTTCCTACCCACATCCAGTCTATGCACTAGAGAAGTCAGAAGATGCAGGAAGAGTATCACACCACAGTTGTGTCTCATCCTGCATGCTTTTCATTCAACATATCCCCAAATATCTGTGGAAATCCTGTTTGGCCTGGAACATTTTAAGCAAAGCACTTGCAATGAGAAGTCTTAGCTGGCAGGGGAATTGGTGCCAAATTCACTGTAGCAAGCACTTGCCTTGGAAAAATAAAAAAGAGGAATAGCTGTCGCACTTAGTAGCCCCCAGGTCCATGCAAGTAACACAAAATGTTGATAAGAGCACGGATAAAGTCAAAGCACTGCTCATACTGCTCCTGCTAAAGCACTCACTGGCAAAGAGTTAGTGCTGGCCACAAAAGATGCAGGGGGACCATCATTACATATTGTACATCAGTTCACGCAGAGTTGTGGCACCAGGAGTCATTACTGGTAAGGGGAGGTATCACCTGATTAATCTCCAGTGACCACTGGCCAGTTGACCAAGGCAATGTCCTTCCAAAACGGGGTCCTTTAGGCTGCTTCAGTGATCTGAAGACTGCTTGCAGGCTATTTCACTATTATCAGCAAGCTCAAAACTACAGAATGCAGTTGCCATCGAATATGCTAACACTAAAATGCTACATAGGGGATAATGTCGCAAGCATAGGAACAGAGACTGAACTCTGATTTCAACATGACTGAACTCTAATTTCAGGCTTGCTCGGTCTCAGTAACTCAGTGAAGACTTCCTTCTGCTGAACAGGGAGAAGTCTCATCTGCATTTCAGTGATCAAGAACAGATTAGCACTGGTACATCACTGAGCCCTGCAAATACACTAATTACACACCATGTGAATGCAGCATCAGGGACAGAGCCTCTTTCGCATCTCACTTTCAGAATCTCTCCCTGCTACTGCTGCATTTGTTGCTTCTCCTTGTTGAGCCCCAGTCCAAAATCCATTGTGTTTTGTCAGCATTTCATCCTAATCCATGCCCTGGCTTACAGCCTGCTTTATAAAATTAGACATAAATCTATAATCCAAGGACAGGATCCGGAATCAAACCAAAGTACCTGAGTATTTATTGCCTTCTTGATTGTGTGTTTCAGGAAGAGAGGAAAGAACACCAGCCAGATAGGCTTTTAGATCCAACTTCTGGAGACAGAACTCCATCGGAGTGGGAAACCTGAAGCCTCCCACAGCCCATTTCCAGATTGTGGAAGGGTTTCATCGCCTCCCACATTCCACCAGGGTATATAGATAGACATCAATTTTTTATACAGCTTCTAAAATTATTTGTTAAAATAAGTACTGTGTAGATAGCCTCTTACATCCAGACGCAGGCAGCAACATCCATGTGCTGTAAGCACTCACGCACGAAGCAGCAGTTTGGGTATATTTAAGTGGAGTTTTCTTGCTGCAAAGCTCCAAGGCATATAATGATACTTCATTTCACATGCATTAGGGCAATTTAATCTCTGACACATGGTGTTTAAATTGATGCATTATGTTTCAACATATCATTGAGCATACGCTCCATTCTGTATTAAACAGTACTTGACAAGATGATCTGATGCTACCTGGCAGTGGCAATATTTGTGTGTTAGTCAACTCCAGTAAATCATGAAAGTTGCAAACGTTAACTTTCCCATTGTGTGATCCTTCCTGAAGGATATAAGCAGACAAATTCTTCCCAAAGCAAGGCATAAAACTTTCTCTGCAGGGGAACTACATTCAACCTGTTTTCAGATCTCTTGATTTTTAAAAGGCAGCACAACTATTTTCAGCTTCATGTGCCAGACCCACCTGCCCCAGTGCTAGGATAAGCAAGCAAGTAGTAGGCAGAATGCCAGCATCAACAATAAATACTTAGCAGGTCTGTCATCGCACAAGAGACTATCAAAACCCAGAACAAACCCGACTGAAGGAAGCCAGAATGGCTGTTGATGAACACGTGACAGTTCAGTCATTCCTCCTCTTGCCTGTTATACCCAGAGCAATGTGATCATCAGCCGAAGGTCAGCCTCCTCACTCAGCAGTGAGGGAACTCAATATTGGAGAAGCACTTTTAAAATAGGTACCTACAGCTCAGTCACTATATTTACCTCTATGAAAGTCAGTATTAACAGGAGCAGCTTTATGTTCTAGCCATGCGCCTTGATAATAGCCCCAAGAATGAGAAGTAGCAGTTTCCCAGAGATGCTCTCAGCTAGTCCTCCTCCATGCCAGAGCTCAGCTCAACACTCTCCAAACACCTCAAATGGAAGGTGTGTTCTGTGTTGCCTTTTTAAAAAATAATTCACATTATGTATGTTAAATAAGGCAAACCAAAGACACTCATCACTGCACACACCATTATACCCAGGCAAAAAGGGACGACGAACACCCACCTACCAGGAGTCAGTTACATTGGTTAGTGCACTGACTGCAAAAAGAAGAGGTAGAACAGCTCTGGCACCCATTTATTTCCTTGCTTATTCAGATGCTGAATCAGTGCCTGAGCTCCACAGCAGATCTACTAGTCAAAAGGCACCAGCTGCAACTCGGAGAACGTCTGATACTTCACCAGGTCTGATGATGCTCTCACACCAACACAGCAGGAGGGGGACAGAATTCCCATTTCTGCATAAAGAACAAGCACCAACAGGAATGTGTTCCCCTTCTCAGCTGAGTCCACCTCACCTCAAATGAAAGAAGGTCCATCACAGCTCTCACCTGAAACTGGGTAGATTAGAAGAAGACAGATATTTCTGCCTAGCTGCTGAGCATTAACTCATGAAGCCTTGGTAGCTTATTGCTTCAAACCATTTGTTTAATTTCTTATCACAAATAAATTCATCATTTGAAGAAAATTTCTTTTTTTTTAAATTAACTGCAGAGATTGGGAGATAAACTTGTGGCAATAAACTTGCTTTAGCAAACAATTCAGCAGGTAGGTGTAGGCATCCTTGGCAGGGGTGGGTTAAACTCACACTAACTCTCTGGGTTTAACCCCTCAACTCCACAAGCAAAATGGGAGACATGGGCCAGTTTTTCCTCTCCAACAGCCACCTTCTGACAAGAGATCAAAAGCAGAGTAGTTTATTTTGATGACAGACTAGCCACCAGTGCCCAGTATTGTGGCTGGTAATAAGTAGCAACTGCTTCTGCAGTTTAGTGACAATGGAGGAGTTGCCGAGATTGCTATAGGGACCAACTAGCCCTGGTTGATGTGTATCCAAACAAAACCAGCACGGAAGTACTCTGTAGCAGCATAAACCCCTGATCACTACCTGCATATTTAAAAGCAGAGATAAATTCCCCAATTAGCTGCTGGAGTTTGCTTATAACATCATTGGTACTCAACAGTGGACAAATCCACCTCTACGCAGGCTCCAGCTACCATTGTTGTTCTCCCTCCCACAATGTTTTTATCCAAAGGGAAAAAGACACACCAACATGCTTACTGCCAGCACCTCTGTTTCCTATTCCCATACAGCCTCTTTCCTGCACAGGGCAGGAGTCTTGCTATTTTACTTTAAGAGAAGTGAAAGAAGGTAATTCTGCCTGCAAATAGCAGCATTTTGTTTTGCGACTGCCACAATTCACTCCAAGCAGACAACGTTATCACAGGAGATAATTACAAATAAACTGTCCCCTGCTCCAATAACCCAAGAACAGAAGTTGTGGGACAAGCTAAACACAGAAAGGAGCCCTGGTTTTAAAGGCTGAATGCATCTGCATGCAGTTGTTGGTTGTTCAGTATCAAATAATGCCAGTACGCACCTTTTGGACAGGCTCCCTTGCCAGCTTTCAGAGGAGCTGGCTACTCGGTGGACCTTGCAGGCTGATCCCATGGTTGGACACCAAGAAGAAGAGACCTTGTCACTATGGCTCATCATTGCCCAAGGCTGAACTTCAGATCATGGTCGCTCGATCTTTAACACCCAGTGACACACAGACCTTGGGAGCACACCTTTCACCTGAGTCAGCCATGGTTTTACAACTGCCTTTCTGCTCGGCTACCCAGCAACAGAGCTCACCCTGGCTATGGAAGATGACACTTGATCCAGCATAAAGCTTGCCAATACCAACTTAAACTGTTAAGTTCATGCTCAGTCAGTGCTGTCTCATAACTGCAATGTCTCACCAAAGAAGAATAAAATTTGTTCAAGGGTGCTTGTGCGATCCCACAGCCTCTACCTCCAACGCAATCACTGTGGTGAGGAGAACATCAGTTTTCTATTCCAGGGCTTTCCAGATTTATCCTCCAAACTAAGAGCCCTGGGAATAAGCACATAGGATGCAGAAGAAAAAGCAGCACACCCACCCTGCCTTGGTAACTGCTTATAAAAACGGGAATACAAGGCACTGAAAAAAAAAAAGAAGGAAGGCATAATGCGGAGATGAACTCTATAGAATCATAGAACAGTTAGGGTTGGAAGGAACCTCAAGATCATCTAGTTCCAACCCCCCTGCCATAGGCAGGGACACATTCCACTACACCAAGTTGCCCAAAGCCTCATCCAACCTGGCCTTGAACACTTCACATTTGCCTAAACTGCTATATGATGGTTGAGATATTTATCCTACTAAGAGTCAGAAGGGAACTACCTATTATGGAAGTTGCTCCTGTCATTTGAGTTAAGTAAGGACTTGGCTAGCAGTGGTCACCACCATGAAGGCAGGGAAGCCAGCCTTTGACCTGCACGGACCTGCTACCACTATTCATTCTGGGCTATTTCTCCATCCTTACATGTCCTAGCACTTTCCTAATACACCTTGTGTAACCGATCTCATTCAAACCATTGTTCCCAGGCTTTTCCTCCTACATTTGCAAAACAAAAAAGAAAAAAAATTACTTGCAATTTTATAAAGCCTCTCTTGTAATAGGGGCAATGAGTTCTCTCAGTGGGACTAAAAGAAAGCATAAAGGCAAACCAGTAAGTAATGCTTTTTGGATCTATTATGCTTCTATGGTGTCCTTTTAGTCAAGCTGAGGCATTACGCAAGGAAACATATCGCATGTTTCATGTGCCAATGGACAAATGTCATGAGGGAAGAGAGATGAACTAGATACCCGATTTCTGTCCAGTTTACAGTTAGGTATCAAGTTTTTTTTTTTTAAACTGCACTGGAGAATGCTACCAGCAAGTCAACTGGCTGAATCCATTCTGCAGTTAAAAATTTATCTCCTACCTGGGACATCCCTCCAGGTCACCAATTCCAACTGCCAGTGTTCTGCAATTTCCACACTAGTATTTTTGTTTTGAAGGGACCACACCTACATGTTAGCTTGGAAGTTGTCATGGAAACTTGTAGCATCAATGCTCAGAGGAAAAAGAAAGCCCCCAGGTTAAAAGTAAGCCATTGGGAAAGCAGCCTACTGCAGCCACGGATAACAGGGCACGAGAGCTCTCCAAACCTCAGAACAAAACCGAGGATGCTCCACAATCAAATTAAAGCTAAATCTGAGTGCCCAAGGCTGTGAAAAGATACAATCCTGCCTCATTTAGCTGACAGACAGGCTCCTCATAGGTCTTTCAAGTGACCTGGCCTCTCAGCACATGAAGCCCAGGTGAAGCAGGACATGATGTACCATACTTCCACTCCTGGTTTCTAAACCTGAAAGCTATTAGATCCTTTACTCCAAAGGTGAAGCCGTGATGCAGAAACCTACACCAGGTAGCACTGGTTCATGACTGGGACTGCTGCAGGGCTCTTAACAGAGGCTGAGGGGAAACCTTCCGACACAAAGCAGCTCCTGGCGCACCACCAGCTCTAGTCCCGGGCACTAAGAGAAGACAAGATGGTGCCAACTGATGCAATGGCTGGCTGTAACCTGGAGCAGCTCAACAGCAGCCTCGGCACACGGGTGGCTGTGGGATGGGTGCTCGTGGAGGTGGGACAGGAGGGAGCACAGCCAGCAGCAAGACTGGCAGCAGCCAGCCCAAGTCAGCATCCCAGATTTTTTTTTTTTTTTTTTTTTAACTCTTAAGGTCTGATTACATACCCAATTCACTTCAGCTAAAACAGTAGTGTAGCAATCATCTCAACACAAGCTGTTTTTATTTAAATCCAAATGAAGTGTCTAAAATAGCAAATCAGCTGTCCAAACATAGCATGGACACATGGAGTTAGACAACAAAGGTTCAGAAATTCAAAGACCCAGAAGATCTGAAGCCAAGATATTTTTAATATCATTTTGGTATCAACACATTACTAGTGGCATCACATACTACTCTTGGGAAAATATGTTCCACATACAAAGTTCACTTCCCTCGAAAGACTGCTGTTACATTGATCATATTGCATTGCACGAGCCGTCTAAAAAGCAGGAGGAGAGAGGATAAAGCAGCAAGAGCAGAGAATTCCGTGGAAGCTCAGATTTGGTTCACACTGTGACATTTGAAGTGGCACATGTTGCTTCATTTCTAACTACCAGAGGTTTCCAACCACACTGAGTTTATGGGGAAGGAAGATGGGAGAATGGGGTAGAAGAAAGGCTACTAGAAACTTAAGACTCCTGAGAAATTCTAGAGAACTGAAATTCTACTACCCAGAAGAGCTGAACAATGAGCTAGACAATACTGAGGGTTTATAAAAACAGCCCTTGAGGGATGCAGCTGCAAAACTGCAAGAATAAATCTTCTGCACTGACTGGCATAGAAGTTCTGTCTGTGACAGCTCCCAGCTACTCCTACATGACAAACACATGTAGCTTGTGGCTCCTCCAGACAAAAGGTTCAAAATCTGTTTGAGACAGGAGGTTGTGGAGACTCCCACGTTACTTACAGAAGAAATATACCCTTCTGGGACAAGGTTTAGGCTTCTGCCTGATCAAGTAGAAGATGTTAAGAGTGGTCTGTGGTTCCCAAAACCCTACTATAGAACAGAGTCACCACTACCACATAAGTAACACATTTAGGTTTTTAGCCATTTTGCTTTTTAGCATTATCATTCTGCATTTTCATAATACCATGATATTGCTTGGCATCTCAAAGCACTCAAAGAATTACAAAACGAGAAAATATTTTGAGCTACTTAGGAATTGCACCTTAGGAGATTAAAAAAAATGTTGTTCAACATGGCCTATATTAAACTCTTACAAACCTCAAGTGATTCAGGAGCATGCAATTCCCCATTTGGATTGATCCAAGTGAGGAAGGACAGCGAGCAGGATCTTTGTTATCTACATTCAGGGCAAAAAGAGACCAAAAGCTGGTTCATGAGGCTGTTCTGGGCAGTCCAAAACATCATTCTGCAAAAAGGCAGGCTGACAATGAACTTCAGCTGCAGGAAGAATAGAACAGGCAAGGAGGTGCTAAAATGCTTCCCAAAAATGGAAATAAATGCTTTAAAGGACTTCACAGAAGCCAAGAGGAAACCGAGAGCTCTGCATCACGTGCAGCACTACCTGCAGGCAGTCTGCTGATAATGTTATCACAATTATTTTGTTCACATAACTAACAGCTCTGAATCTGTCAATCATCCAACATCCAGCACATTCACAACTAGCAGCACTAAGACTCACCACTAAGCCTACCCCAAGTAGCACCTGTTACCAGCAAACTCCTGTGGATTTAAACGTACAGTGTGGACATAACTTTTTCAGACAACAAGCAACAGGCATGACCTAAAGTAGGATTTCCTAATTTAGCCCACGAAGATCCCATTGCTGGTAGCGAAGAACACAGCAGCTTCCAACCCCAGGCCATCACATACTGCTCTAAAATAAACTTGCCTGTCACCAGCTGAATATCGACAATAGCTTTAAAGGCCCTGTATTAAAAGGACATGAATTTTTATCAAATTACACACCAATTGTTTACTGGACTGTTAGAGGCAGCACGAGCCATCTTCTAAAGAGCCATTTGGGAAACACCCGGCAGGTGACTGCATGGAAGGCAGCAGAGGAGGGAAGCCTTTCCAGCACCCACGGGAGATCAGGCAATCTGAAAAACAAGAATCAAATCATCGGCTCCGCATTGCTGTTCCCTTTCAACACTGCTAGTGGTGCGGGAAGGCTTGTTACACAGGCAGCTTCAAAAATCCAGCTGTGTCATTAGTTCCTATAATCTCCCAACACAGCGAGCCTCCCCAGGGACCTGCAGCTCTCGTAAGACAAACTGACACAGTTCTGGTCCTTCACTCACAGCCATGTGCTGCAGCATCGTCCCCCTCCCCACAAAAATACCACCTTTGAGCCTTCTGGCAGAAAGACACTGAAAGGCTCTACTTTTCCAAGAAGTGGAATTTGGCTAAAAAGTCTGAACAAATCATTGGATGCAACAAAAGTTCAGTTTAATTACAATGTGGGTAAACACTGTGCTTTGTTGCAGAGGAATCGGGCTTTAACATAAATCTTTTGCTTAGCAAAAGTCAATCTTTTACTTGGATTCTCCTTGTCCAAGACTGTCAAACATTATTTATTATACTGGCAACAAATCACTTCTGTAGCTCTGCAAATTTACATGACGTTTTGGAAAACACTGCAAGACAGATTCCCTGACCTGGCGAACACACCAATCTAAAAAGGAAGACAAAGTACAAGGCAGTAATTCAAGGAAGGGAAGGCAAGAGAACAGGAAGGTTAATGGGTTATTATTTAAAGGAAAAGTAGGTTTGGGAGCATTTCCCAGCAGAGGGAGCAACATGGTTGGAGAGAGGAAGATCGTGGAGGCAGAACAAGGAGAATTGCACAATCACAACTATAAGCAGCAACAACAGCTCTCAGCTTTTCAGCCTTAGTCTCACATTTCTATCTCATGCATGTAGAAGTTGAGCACCACCAGTCATGGCAAAAGGGATGCAGCAACAGGGAACCCACTCGCATGGGAGCCTGGGTGAGTTGCCTGAAGAAGAGCTAAAGCAGCAAAGACAACCTGGTACCTAAAGTGCCAGCTCTGGCTTAAAAGAAGAGCCGACCGAACCTCAGAAGAACCTCAACAGCCGACTGAACTTTCTAGACTCAACAGGCAAGAAGGATCTTCAGTGCAATTGGGAAAAGAGTTACAGAAAAGTTTGACTTTGTCCAACCTTGTCATCAAGTGCTGCTGGATTATTTGTTCAAACAGGCTTACATTCCATATACTCACTTACACCAACCAGTAACCTGGTCTTTCCATCTGGAAATGCAAAGCAATCCCTGTATGCGCAAAAAAAGTTTACAAAACTCTAGGGGAGACCTGAAAAATAATTCAAAAAAAGAACAAACATAATAATGATGCTCAGCATAAAGATATGGAAGGCTGAAGTTTAGAAATACCTGGCTACGACTACAAAATATGGAAAGATCTTGTAACAAAAGATTTACTGACTAGTGAGTTGAGCAGCAAGCCACTTAGAGCCCTATGGGGAATTTTTCAAAGATGTCCCCAGTTACAGGATTTAATCTAAACATAGGATTTTTCTTCTCAGCAGCAGTTTATGGTAAAAGGTATGCTCCCCCTTCTCAGTGTTTATACTTCTGCTTCTGTCTTCTGGGTATAGCAGTTCTGGGAAAATCAGTTGCTTAAAGGATCTCCTCCAAGTGCAATATCCCAACAGCACGTATTATGACAAGACACCCCTCCACCTCCTATTTTCTCATAGTAAGATGGCTGATTAAAAGCAGTACTGTCCTACCACCTCTGCCTAAGAATTTGAGAAAAACTTGACAAGGAGCAGTGCTCCAGCACCAGATGGCACTGTGACCTGAAAAAAACCCACGGGAGACTGCAGTTAAAGACACAGGAGAAGCTGGTAGGAAGCAGCAAGCAGAAAAGTAGACAATGTTTTACCTACGCATCAGCCAACACTTCTCACGGACAGGCTGTCTCAACACACTCCCTCAGTAAAGCCTCATCTGAAATATAGGTCGGAGCCAGCAGTCACCACCAAGAAGAAAACAGCCCTAGATAAGCGGTCCAGCTTGTCGAGAGATACCCAGTTCAAACAGAACTCAAAGGGATGGCTGTGGAAATCTTGCTGAATATCTAACCATCCAGGGCAAAAGCAATGGTTGCGTTGATCTTCTTGGCAGTATCTAACAAGGTCTAAGTGAGATGCATTTGACTGCTAGAAGAGACTCTCCTAAGCAGAAGCCCACCTGGATGCTGGCACCAACCAGTGCAACAGGGAGAGAGTAGAAGCCCATTTCAGCTACCAGTCTCGACTCCTGGGATTCCCAACAGCCTGCTGTTTTAGCTTACCAAGTAAGCAAGTGTTCCTTCTTGTGTGCAAATGAGAGTCTGTCCAGCAGCTCTTTCATTTAGCTGAAGCAAAAGGATTCCTCAAATTGTTGCCTTGGGAGGGAGATGACAGTTATTATGCAACAGGTTTTCTACCTTCTCACTGGACCACGCTGGGGTTGCCATCTGGACAGCATCAGCACTGTAGAAATTAGTCACTTGTCACTGAGCAGCATTTGGGGCACGCTGCTAGGCCTGGAGAAGAGTGGGACTGCTCGAACCTCCATCTGCCTTTCCAGAGGATAAAAAGGATGCTGCGAGGAAATTTGTGTGACTACTGCTGACCAATTCACTCCTGAGGCACAGCAAGTGCACTGCCCCTTTCTGCATCTTCGAGAGCAGGAATAAAGAGTATATCCAGGAGATATACCCCTTTGCTCCATTGCTGAAGTAAAGCAGGGAGGGCTCTTCTGCTGAGCCAAACTGGACTCTGCTGGGTTGGTGGTAACTCTGTGCTAGGGAATGAAGCATCCCCTCTCCCCTTGCCATCAGGTCAGCAGCATGCAGGAGGAGCTCATTAGCCCGCAGCAAAAATCCACCTTGCAAAAACTGCCAGGGAACAAGAGGGAGACATATCAACAGAAAATCACCGTGTCTGCTTTCCAGCTGGTTAGCTCATATGCTGCTGCTGTGAATACAAACCAGCCATTTAAATTAGCTTCTAATTGTTCACAATTATTCAGAGACAGCATAACCTGCAAGCAGCTTTAAGACGGCAGGCGAGTAGGAGAGAAAGAATGATTTAAGATGCCTTAACAAGATTCATATATTCGTGCTTTGCGAGGCTCACAGCCTGCAATCTCCAGCAACGCTGCCTCTCTAACAGACACCCCCCTCCCCAAAGACGTGTGCTTTGCATTGCAGAGAAAGATAATCCATGGGTGTTTCTACACTTCAGGTTTCTGCTCTTTCTTGCTCCAGTTTTTGGACTAGCTCAAAAATTAAACCAATAATATTTTGGTCTACCCCAGTCGTTCATAGTCTCTGCACACACAGGCAGTTTGAGCGACACTATTTATAAAACTGCTTAAAATTCTGGACACAGCCGGAGCTCTTTGATAGGATGTCAGCCATGCGACACCCGAACGTGGGAGGTTGACACAGGATGGTTAGTGTAATACAGCCCACTCTTCTTTCCCTTTCTTTCACCCAAAGCCTCCACTACCACCCTCACAGGAATCCCTTCCCCCAAACACAGACAGTAATGTTTCACAATCGCTGCAATTTTCTCTCCTAGGAGAGAGGGAGGATATCAGTCTTTTATCCTTAAACCTCTAGCATGTCAGTTTTGATTCACATGAGACCCAACGCGAGTTCAGTCTGTAGGTCAAATCACTTTAGGGGACTGGATCCAGACATGCCTTAACAATGAAATTCCCTCACATTCAGCCATGTTTGGACGCAGAGGTACGGTGCTGCCATATAGCCAAAAATACTTATCTAGGTCTAGGAACTATAGCAAATTGAATAAACTTAAGCAGGATTGTTTTATCAAGTACAGAATCTCCTAGAGGAGACAAAATAACACTGAAAAGCGATGTATAAATAGCTGTGGCTGGAAGCACAGCAAATGCTGTGTCATGCCCAAGTCAATCCTGGGCAGCGAATGCATGGAGCTGACCGCCTCTCTTTTAGCTTCTCCGAGTTTCATGCCTGCTCTGAAATGAGAGCATCCCCCTGGAGAAATATTCTTGGTTGATCTCACATGCACAACGCACTCCCCAAACACACTGCAGTGCCTCACTGCTCTGCTCCACACGAAGAACACTGCATGGACAGACGGGCTGTCTGAAGCCCACGGAGAGGCAGAGCAGTGAATTCGATGAAGTGGAGGATCAGAACCTGGGTAAATTTGCTAGCTTAACGGGGAAATAGAGGATGCTCATGCTGGAAGTGGGGGCAGCTTCCACGGCTAGTGATTAAGAGCACTCGGGGGAACTCTGAAATTGAGCTCACAAGGAAACCATCACCCCGCCTCCTCAATAGGACACAGCCGGGGCAGAGGTCTGGGACCTCTCCAGTCCCTCCTCGCACAGGGCGAAGACGAGTGCTGTCTTCAGAGGTGCAACAGCTAACACTAGCTGCAAGACACAGCTAGCGTTCTGCAAAGGCTTTCTGTTAAACAACATGCCTTCTGAACCACTCGTGTCCACAGTTAAGTCAGACATTGGTTTACAACCAGTTCAAGCAGCCTCTGGAATGCTACAGAGAATCCACCGGGTACCCCGTGCCTGCATTTATTTCTGATAAACAGCAAAGCCACTCCCCCAGCTCACACTGCAGACAGGAGTGTGTGAATGCTACTGGGACAACACAGCACAATTGCATCATTGCCCAAAAAACCTCAGCTGCATTTTCTATTCACTGAAAGAGTTCCAATTATCCCCCCATACATAAATGTTGCATTGGCCGTTACAAAAAAAAAAGGAACAGCCCCTACTGAATCCATACACCAGGCTACAGAGCCCAGTTATTATTTAACAAGTGAATTTCTGCAACCCCTGCACTGTTACATGCCTTTTTATTCAAAAGGTGAATTCACTACTTGTGCAACGGCTGGGGGAAGATAAAACATCTCCCAGTCAGAGCAGGTTTAATTCATTGCCTCCTGTTTGTGTATTCTATAATACCAAAGCCACTGAACTTCAATTCCCTTCAGTAACTGAGAAATCTCACCAGGGACTGGTGACAGCAATGGTGCAAAAGGGACAGAAGTGTAAATGCCCTTCAGAGTCTGACTTAATACTACCAGAGCACAGCATTCACCCCCTCCTTGCACACGTGAGTCTAGAGGACTGACTTCTTCCTTACCATCTCAGCCAGGACACAAAGCTTTCAACAGCATATTTAAAACCCACCAACGTGATCATACAATACTACTGTATCATTTTGCCTTCAGGTGTTTTCCAGGATGAATTCTAAACCATTTATCTAGGCTTTCCAGATTTGTGCCAGCAACCTAAGACTACACAGCATTTGCCCAGCACAACATCCAACATCTGCATGGAAACACCGCTCTCCTCTCCACGTCACTCCACAGATACCCATTCAGTAGCACACTTGATGTGACAATAATTCAAGATTATAGCTTGAGGAGTCTCGTCTCCCCCCATCCCTTCCCTGGCAACTGAGCAACCAAAAAGCACATATGTAGATGTGCTTGCAGAAGTCACTGAGCCCCTGGTATAAGTGAACGCTCATAACAATGGCATAGAAGCCAGAGGAGCAATAAAGCCAGATGTTCTCTGGTTTTGCATGAAGTACACACAGCTCCCATTCTAAACCTGCTGAAGTTAGACTGTACCTCCCTGTACGCAGGTTTTATGGCCAAAATCCTTTATATCCACATTAACCCGTGCCAGTCTGGTTTTCCTCTGGACACAGCAGACAACAGTAAACTTCTTGCAGTCGTCCATCTCCGTACGCCTCAACTCTGCACGCGCTCTACAGCACAACACAGCCCAACAGCTGTACAGCAATCACGAATTACTGGGAAAAAATATTTGTCAAGGTGCTCCAATCCCATTTTCAAGAATGGCTTAGGTGTTCAAGAGACTCAGCATCATAAGAGTCCACAAGGGAGTAACACACTTCTAGGCCAACCAGGAAACTGAAATCTTCAATTTTTAACGAGAAAAGCGTCTCAGAGAAACTTAGAACTGCCCCTTCTCTAGAAACATTTCTAAAAGGTCACTTCTTAGAGGCAAGCAAGGGGAGATTGAACCCACCTCAGAGCTGACGATCTTCCCATAACCGTCAAAGACTGAAGTATCAGAATTTTCCTAACTCAGTTTTACAACAGTTTAGAGGGATGCTTTGCTGCACCCCTCACCTCTACGTACAGATCGGCAGGCTGCTCCTCTAGCATGTTTAAAAAGTCGTCTCTGAATCTGTACATCTTCAGCACAAACATGGGAACATGTCTATTCTCTTCCTGGCCTAATATGACAAACATCAGATAGTAACATCACCTCTAAGATGTTTCAATGTCGATCAATGCTAAAATGGCACTGGGGATGTCACACTTGACTCAGCAGCTCTGTCAAATATTGTACACTTACAAAGTGCATTTCTCCCCCTCCCATCCTTCCCACCCCTCCTTCAGACCTGCTAGCTCAGCCTAAGGTCTGAGATTAGCTGAGGTCTTTCATCTTAACCATCTTCACTGCCTCCGTGGACTCTCTCAGGTGTAACCTGAGTGGATGGAAGTAGCTCTGCTGAGGATGCCCTTAGGGGAATAAGTGCTCACTCCAGACAGCATGAGCAAAAAGCAGTAAAAGCTCGTTTTCCTGAAATCAGCAGTTCTGCCTCCAAACAGACACACAGTCAGTAAGAGGCTTTTCCTTTCCTTTTTTTTCCTTTTTAGAAAAGCATTCACCTTTCAGAGCAGAAAGGCACTAGATTCCTCGCACAGAAGCAATACTGAGTCCTGGATTGTGCTAACAGCCTCTTGGGAATATCCTAACCAAGAAGAAAAAGTCCTAAGGACAAACGATGCTGTTAATCAATTACAAAGCCACTGATCCCTGTCCCTACCGTGGCATGACTCCAAATGTATGCTTTGTACATCTGGATGCCTTCGCATCCACACACTAAAGAATAAAAAAGTCTGGAGAACAATTAATCAGCAGACTCATCTGCAAAATACATTTTACCTTGTTAAACCAAGTCAGTTATCCTTGACAGGGAGCCCCATATTTCCTGGAACTGTAATTCACTTGACGCCTACTTCCTAAATGGTCCTAAAATGACCTTTTTTGAAGACATATTGCTATGCACATATTCAGTAGGAAAGGGTGTATTTTGCTTTAACACCAGACTCTTATGTGCCATACACAGTGTGTTCTTTGCTTTAATGCCTTCAGCTATAATAGAGGGATTTCAGCCCATCACAAGCCCAGTGAAACACTGAGCCATAAACACAGAGTAGGTTTGCAAACACTATAAAAATACTCTCACAAGATGATTTAGAGAGCTCTGCTGCCCTGACAGCTGGAGCAGTACTTCTGCCTCCTCCTCCTCGTTCCCGCTTCCAGCAAAACGGAGGTTAACTGAACTCTGCCTCTTACGAGCGCTGCCAAAATGCCACGGTGAGGACTGACCTGCACACCCTTGGAAGGGGGACAAAGCTCCAGGTCTGTGACTGCGGAAAGAAATGACTGGACAGCAGATTTCAGAGCCACTGAAAAGCCACGTGGCATGAACTGAACAGCGTTAGCATGGCTGTAAGCAGAACTGCTCCAAGGTGCTGAGCTCCAGCCGTGTGCTGGGAAAGGTCCGTACGTTGATAAGCCTTAGGCTGCATTATATGGCCTGTCGTTCCTAATTAACCATTCAAACCAGGTTCTTCCTTAAAACTGCCCCTACTTATTAACTGCCACTGTATGCTCCTCAGATTTGACAGGCTCCTGAATAGGGTGCGCAACCTCCAGCAGCAACTCAAACCAAGTCAGGCCAGTCACTGCCAGGATGCTCCTACACTTACAACAGTGATTTTCACTCAAAAAAGATTCTCCAGCTTTGCAGGCTATGCATACACAAAGCATGTGTCATCTGTGTCATCTGCCACCGAAACGCAGCTAGCACTGGGGTCGAATATGGTAGCTATGAAAAGTCAGGTGCACCATTAAATAGTGAACAATTAGCCAAGAACATGGCACTTCTCTGTTTGAAGGTGCACACTCTACATATACTCAAGTATACACTCAGTCAAGTACTCAAGATACTATCAAGATTAAAAACTGCATTAAGTATACAGAAAAAGCAGCAAAAGGGATATTTTTGCTGTGAATATGAAGTGACACGCTGTGTTCTTATCAGAAACTAAAAAAATCCAGAAAGCACCTGATATGGCAGAATCCTGTAGTGAAAGGTCGACAGCTGTGAGCATCTGTGTAATTTAACCACCAGCCTTCCACTTGCTGCCAACAGGCATTTATTGTCTTTGTCAGATTTTAATTTGGATATACCCCTTACCAAGTGTGCATTAGGAGATCTCCTCCATGTTACAACATGCCTCTTCACAACAGATTCATGCAGCGAACACAGAGCACCCCCTTCTCTGTGAAGAGCCAGCTTCCATCCCACTTAATTCATCTGTCTGGATTCATTTCTCATTATCCCAGAGCTACGTGCCTGGCTCAGACGGCCATGTATGCAACATTACTTTTATCCTATCAGGTACCTGACGGTGCCTCACACCTCGCCACTTTTCTCCTTTACCCTTGCCTTGGGCACTGAAGGCTGAGAATACCAATTTGGACAGAGAAAATACGGCAGACAGGAGGATGCACTGGTCAGGATGCCAGCCCTAGAGCCGTTAAGAATCACACATGCCATGGCAGTTAGTAGGGTTGGAGCTGCTACTTAATTAGGTTTGCTTAATGAGTCATATTAAATAGTGTATATGTAAGAACAAGTTTTCTGCTACTGTGAGGACCTCACTGGATTATCTAGGTGAAATGCTGCGATTGCAATGGAGTCTTTTTCATTTTATATACTTAACCATGACCTACATTCCTTTGCTCAAAGGAGGCCCATCTCCAGAGGGAATGTGCCTGTTTAATCAGCTCCAGTATTTTTTCAGGGTTCAGCAGGGATGGATGGAACGGCCTCATGTCTCTTCAGATAACACACAGATTACAGAAGCTCCAGGAGCGAGTGGTAAAAAAAGCCATCAAGTTCAAATAAGGGCAGGCAGTATCTGCAGCCTCATCTGCCTGGCACCCTCTGCTCCAGAGACTACTGGGATCAAGGAACACCAAAGGTGCCACGTGCCCCAGCAAGCCTGGCCAGCTGCTTTACCTTATTGTGCAAAAGGTTGCCTTCTGGTGAAACCCATCATCAAGATCAGGTTTGAGGAGGAAGACAAAATCAGGAGAAGTCTTGGGGCAGTTAGCAACCTTAACTCTTGTCTCCTCTTTCCACAGGAAAGGAGCCTACGAGCCCTCAGTAAAGGGAACATATAGACAAGCAGAATCACTGGCTGTATTAAAACACAAAGAGGGAGCAGCAACTCACATGTAAGGATTACATCTTACTCTGTTTCCCAAAAGTTTTGAGAAATCACTTCCAAGATACAGCCTCTCCTCTTTACTTATGCAGAACCAGTAAAAAAAACAACCTCCCTAAACACTCCACCCCCAAACCCACCCTAAGAAACCCCCGAAAACCAGAAAGGAACCACAGAAGGCTCAAAAGGGAAGGAATTTGTGCAAAAGTGCTCTGGGGCAGTGTGTTCAGGGAGCCAGGCCCATCCCTTGGGGCTCTGGCCTGAGCTGCTCAGGGTTCCCCCAGGGAATTCCCCTATAGCATTCCTGTAGGACATCAGCTCCCTCCAAGGGAGTCAGCGCTGCAACAGGAACCGAGAAGGGCTAGAAAAAGCAGTGACAGAATAACACACCTCACTGCCACAGCCTATGGAAAACACTAATTCAATCAACGCATCCTCCCCATCAGGACATGTTTCAGATTTACACTTTTCTAATCCCGTATCAATTTTAGAGATTTAAAAAAACCTGACAGTTTTTACAAGCTAAACCACAACATTTTTCTGCCCTCTCCACCACCACCAGCAATAAAGACCCTCATACCTCCCAAGGCTGTTAGCTTTGTCGATGAGTGATGCGGAACAGGATACACCCAACGCTGCAAAGCTCAACAATACTGACAGTAGTAAAATAACTCCTGCTTTGGTACACGAAGCAGTTAAGATCAGGAGGTGCCCACAGAATGTGCATGTAATAATCTGTCACAAAACAACAAAGATTATGTTGCACAGAAATAGGTCTGAGATTTCAACAGATATGAGATCACTGGGGGCGTGGTAAGAAAGCCACAGATGAGAAAAAAATCCCATAATTTTCCCTTTTGTTCAACACCATCCCAAACAGAACTATCATAGAATCATAGAATGGTTAGGGCTGGAAGGGACCTTCAAAGGTCATCTCATCATTTTCTTTTCACAATTAGCTAAAAATATTAAGAGCCCATAGTGGAACACTTGTCTGTTTAGAAGCAAAGTTTAACCCCAGATTTTTAGGGAAACTTAAGCCAATATTTATTTTTAACCTGAAATGTAATGAGAAGGGTCTCCCCTTCTGTGTACCAGATCAGCAGTAACACAAACCATTTGTGACAGAATCCCAGCAGAAATACAGGTCACCTCTGAAACCATCTCCCCTCCTGCAAGGGTTGCGCTGACAGATGGTTTGTATTGAAGTACTGCAATAATTAGTAAATTTTTATTTGAATAGCAGACAACCATACCGTTCTACCAGAAATCCACATTTTCAACCGAGGAGAGTCTCAAAAATCACCTTTCTGGGTGAAATGATTTTAAGGCAACCCCAACTCAGGATGGTGTCTCCAACTATATTCTTACCACACTTGTGTCTTCCACAGACAAAGCATACATGTTGTTTCAGCCTCAAATTGCAAGTTCTTCCTAGCTTTCAGTTTGGTCAACAAGCTAGGCCGAGACGGTATAATGAAAATGGGAATTACTAAAAATCCTTTATCTGGTGGTGTGGTACATGCTCGTCCATCAGTGCTTGAGTCTTCCACCACTGTCACATTCCAGAACCTCCCCAGGATTACATCATCACCACAGTGACATCACCGGCAGGCATCAGCACAAGCCCTTGCCAGTCACAAGCAGGATAACAGAGATAACTAGCTAAGCCTTTTCAGAAATTCCACAGGGTGGAATTGGGTGTTATTTTTACCAACACCTTACTATCACTTAATAAAGCAATAACGGTAGCTGCAAAAAGGCATTCTCCAGTCAACTCCTCCATCCAGCCACCTGCAGCCTCCAAGCACCTCAGTGTCAAAGCATTTAGGTGTTGTGCACCTTTTGAACAAGAACAGCCCAAAGATCAGAACTTAGCTTAAAAGTCAAAGCCTGTAATTCAAAAGTCTCAGATCTATTTAATCTAGCAAAGATGATTTTGATACAGCAGCTTTAAATAAGATGTTAAGGAAGTTTAAAAAGACACTGCTGCTCTTGTCTCATAGAGGATCAGTAAAGTTCATCATCTCGGAAAGTGATGGTGATGAAGGCAAGTAAAATTTGCAATTGAATCCTACTTTTCTTCTACCACATGCACCAATCACAGACCTCTCCACAAAGTTCAGGTAACACTTCAGGGTTGAACAGATCAAGAAAAATGGCTATTTTCCTTTTGCAGCAAACCTCAGCATGAGAAGCTTAGTCCCACAGCAGTATTGCAGAGATGGCACGTGATGGATAATATTTCAATGGGGAAGTCACTACAGCTTACTCTTTCAAAGGACAATTGTAAAAAGAGAATTGTGAAGACACTTGAACACTGCACCAAAAAGCATATTGCTAGATGTTACCAACAGTCTGGGCACTCAAACAACACCTCCTTTCATAATAATGAAAAAAACCCCTTGTGATGTTCACAAAAGTAGAGAACTGAAAAAGTGTAGAGTTTCCTAAAAAAAAAAAAAAATCACTTATGGTGCGGGAACAGGGTGGGATAAAAACAATACATTATCTATTAGTGTGATGTTTTAACAACAGCAGCTTTTATGAATGGAGTATTGAGATAAGTGAAAAAAAATTAGGGTTTCAAAACATTTCAAATAGCTATTTATCAGATCTTCCATCTCACCATTACATCATCCCTTGGCAGAGATGCTGCAGCTTCGATACCTCCACCGAAGCAAGACAATGCCTCTGAGCAGAGACATGCGTTCAACACATCACTCAGGTTTCACCCAAGTGACACTTTGGTAGCACCTGCTCCCAGTTAAAATAGCTATTTATAGCAACATGGGTGTTGGGAAAGGTAATTTCACCCATCACTGGAGGTCTGGGTGCAAATCACATGCTGCCACTCATGATTAAAAGCTCTTCCTCTTCCGGGTCTCTGATGGAGATTTGCCACTTTGCTAAATCACAGTGTAGCTGAACATGACAAGTGCCACCTTTTCCTGAAAGCACAAGATAAACTCAAAGGCAATGTCTGGATGAGGCAAAGCTGGAAGTGGCAGCACTAGCTATGCACACAGCATGCACTAACCTTGCAACGTTCCCACCGGAGCCTCATTTCCACATGGGAACATAATAAACATCCTTTGTTTTACTCTTCTTCAGAACACAGATAATCCTAACCGCCTCATTTCAAATACCCCAAGGCAACTTAGTGGAAAAGATGCCCTTTTAGCTCACATACCAGCACCATTAATTAGCAGGAAAACCTAAAAACCCAGCTTAACATCGCCACTCAGTTCAGATGGAACACTCCCAGGCTAGAAGGCCATACTTAACCAATTAAGCATTTTGAGAACATCCAGGGATTTTTTTCTGATGAAACTGGAAAAACAATAGTGTAAACAAGACATCCTGCCAGCCGAGGAGTTAACATCAGACAGGTCTGCCACTGTCCAGGGCAGGAACCACGTGCTTAAGAACAATGAACACGCTGTTGTCCTGAATAACTTAACTCCCAGAGAAAAATGAAAATAGCAAAGATAAGGGTTGTGAGAATAAATGGGTGGGGAGAAAGGGTCTTTGAGGTGCCAAAGATCCTGGTGTGGGGAGAAAACTAAACCTAATCAAAGGGTATAAAAACCTAAAGGCCTCTAAGCAGCAAAATGGTACAAAAATGAAAGAATGAGCTATGAGAAAAGCCCTGCTACCACAACAGACTTCTGTCTGCCATAGCAGTGACACACCTGATCCTCCTACAGCACAGCAGGAAGCAGCTGAGGTAAGAGCCAAGCTAGCAAATACTTAAGAACTACAATTTGGTGCCTCTCCTACCATGTTCAGTAGTACAGACAGGTTGGACAACGATGCTATGAACGCCATTCTGTGTCTAATCCTTGATCTTTTGTTTCAAGCCTTCATTCAGGCACTGCCAGCGCTGTAGATCAGAGGCAGACAGTCTGAACCCAACTGCAGCCGAGCTAAGTTAGCAGCACTAACAAGAACAAACAGCATTTCATAAAGATCTCCCAGGCTGCTTTCCAGAACCAGTATCACCGACTCTCCAGCTCCTGCAGTGTTCAGTTCACTGCCATCGTCACATCAACATGAACATTCCAGCACCAAGGAGATGCCGATAGGAGCCACACAGCAGACAGATTCTAAGACTGCTCATAAATGCTTCTACAAAATGGCTTGCTACCCTATACGATACTACACAGTCGTAAAGACCCAAGCTCTGGAAAGCAAAAGCTCTCCATCCTGAGTTTGTTGCCCCCTCCACATGCTCCCCCTTAGCAGCATAAGAGCACAACAGTCATTTGGAGAAGCAGGTACAGGAGCACAGAGACAGATCTGCCCTATAAACACCGCCTTTAAGAGCCCATCTTTTCAGTCCTGTCATTTCTCATCCCAGCCCTCCTGATAGTAAATGCTTATCAATGATAGATTAGAAGAGATTAATTAAGCTATCACAAGAGAAAGTCTTGTTCATGGCAGTCACCGTTGTCAGTACTAAGTACACACAATAGTAACTATCAGAGGTAGGGTGAGTCTACCCAATTACTACAGCTAGTACCGTCAAATGCAGTGTGTCAAACCCAACATGTAGGGCTCACCATTTTCCAACCATCTCCACAACTACTAAAGGAAAAAAAAAAACAGCTTTTGCAGGGATTACTTCCCTGTACTTCACTTACAGTACTTGCTGTAAAGCGAGTATGCCAACCATGGGAGTTCTCAGATAAGAGTGTTTTCTCTACAAAACTGCCTTGCTTGCATAGTTGTACACATGCTAATCAAAGACGGCTGTAATCTGAACAGAAAGCAACTCTGGGGCAGAAACAAAAAAGACTGTGCATCACTGCGAAAGACACAACATTAGGTGTGAATACACATTGTGTGTTTGCACCTGAATGCCAATTAAACAGCAGAATACACAGAATCAGTGCAACACACATTCAGGCCACATTCATCGCACTAACACAAGACATAATTCAACTCACAATTATTTTAACTATTGTGCAAGAGCAGATAGATTCCAAATGGTAACCAGTACCTATGGACAGTAATCTGATACTAAGTTATGTTACTGAGAATAGAGAAAAAAAATACAGACAGCACAATTAAGAGGAAGCCAGGAACTTAGCCTGGCTTTCTTCCAAAGCTCAAAGTGTGTCATCACTCGAAAAAAACGAAACAAAACAGAAAGACTCCTCCAGTTAAAGATTTTATATATGCATTACAGTGACCATATCAATTACTGTACTTTTGATATTTACTTCCTATAAATAATTAATCTTTCTCTAAGATCCCCAACAAAACAAGAAATAAAAGCTGATCACATAACATGCCTGTGAAATATGGAGTGGTAGATATGGGAAGTGTTAAGTTTTCATCTAACACCTCAGCTCCGATAAAAGCAGCCTCAGGAAAGAAACATTAATACCATTCAACAAGGTACTCAAGGTTGATCAGGGCAGCCAGAGCCAATTCTGATCACAAAAGCACGGTGCGAGCTGCAGTAGGTGCAGACAAGGGCTGTAAGATGAGCAGAAAGAGCCTATCTGGCAAGGAATTCAGTGATACACAGTCTGAGGGTGAAAGGAAGAAAATTATTGTGCTTCACCACATAATAGCACATTTATAAAGACAAGAAGCTATTTAGGAGCTAGATTTGCTTTTTACAAGAGATGGGTGTAAACTGCTTGCACGTTTACACTAGAAATTACAAATTTTCTCATCAAGATTGGGACAGTTTCCTAATTCAAGAAATCAAAGCAAACAGTTAATTCTTTTTGTGGCAGCACTTCCCTGATGGATACAGGAGCAGGCTGCTGCTGCAGGGATAGCAGGGACCGGCTCAGGATAATCATGGAGTTCCTGCCCGGCACTATTTTATTACAGTGAAGTCACCCTGTACTTAGCGCTTTATCATTACAGGACAGATTTTGTTTGTGAATCAAATGAGACATTTCTCTGTAATGTACCAGCACAATCCCCTACACCACACAAAACTAAATAGAGGAAGTTTCTAGCCTCAGAGTCAAAAGGGCAAATAAAGCCAATTCAGCTACGCAGGTCAGATGTTCTGGGTGAAAACGTAGTTACAGAGCCAACAGCACACATTGAATCCGACTGTCTAGGTTTTACCCATAAAGTGAGATCTCAAAACACTGACAGCTGGCACATTAGGATGTTAAAAACAACAATTAATGTATTAAAAAATCCTGACGTTTCTTCCTAATCTAAGCAGCCAAGAATTCTGGTATTTCCTGGACAGTGTCACCTTCCCTGCTGTGTAATTCTGCAAGGTGCTCTCTTCTTTCTTATGTTTCAGGAATACATAGGTGCATAGTCAAGGAAACAACTTGCTTCATCCTACGAAGAGCGCTCCAGTTCAGAAAGCTCCCATGGTCAGGATAATTCAAGTCTATGTTCATCAATCACAAGCTGCATTAAATATACCCCGGGGAGGAAACATTATATACTACTACACCTCCTTACGAAGAGCTTCCCTAGCTCTTTAGAATATACCCGAAATGTTGGCCAGACCACCTCTTACAGGAAGCAAATGAATCATGCACATCTGCAGACTTCAAAAAAAAGGCCAGACGTTTTCCAGGAAGGACAGAGATTCCTCCCTCTCCCACACTCCCATTTAAACTGCTTTTAACTGAAGCCCACAAACAATTCACTAAAATGAGATTGTACTTCAGTATGAGAAACCAGAGCAACTTTTACAACCTGTGGCACAAGGACAGAGAAAAGGCTTCTGGCAGAAGTTGCATGTGTTAAGGACAAAACAAAGATGAAGCAGCAGTTCATTACGTACCATTTCCAGCCAGTTACACAACCGCGTAGTAATTCTAAATTTAGAAAATGTGGCTATTTTGTCTCAAGACTAATGCTGTTTCAAGGAACTTGGACTCAAGACACTGCACAGAAGCATGAATATTTCTTGCAACAGTCATAAGAATTATTCACTTGGATTAGATACACAACCCACCTTCCAAGGGAAAAAGAAAAAACAACTTTTGTCTTCAAAAGCAGACAGAAAGGCAAAGCGAAAGGACAAATATGGCCCTGCTGGAAATCCTATTGACTCCGAACAAAAATATTAAGTGGTGCTACATGCACACTAACCTCAAATACTAAAAAGCAAAGATATGAGGGCACAGGCCAGCGGCAGCACCGGCAGCTCAAGGCAGGCAGTGCCTGCAGAGAGGGCAGAGCCCCACGCTGCAGAACGGACACCCCCGACCCCTCTCTCCAGCGGCAAGTAAGGCAGAAGTGGCTGGTTTAGTGCCATGTGGAATATAGTTGGATGAAGAAAAATCCAAAGGTTCCTTGGTGATTGGAGTGCTGCTCAAGCTACAACTATGTTTCAGTGTAGCGTAACTGCTGCCAACAATTTCACCAAGGACCGAGATCTAGGACCAGTTATTTAATAGTCTATCTTGAGCCAAGAGGCCTGAAAGACCCACTTGATTCTCGAAACAGCACTATGAACCAAGTTAACAGCCTACATCTAGGCTGCACGTCACTGACTGCATTTGTTTCTAACCCAGCCTTGCAAAACCCACAGCTCACTAGATTTATACCTAAACTAACTTTTTAAAATGCTAGGTTATTGCATTTATTTACTCACATGTGAAAAATCAAATCAAACCCGACTTCCTCAAAAGCAAGAGATACAGTATGTCATCACCCAGTTTCCAAGCATCCCATTTCACACATATGTTGAATAACCAATGTATTATGATTTGGGATGAGAACATGCCCAGACAGAACTCTATAGTTACAACTGCACTGAGGAACATCAAATGCTTCTCCACCACCAAGACAGCTCAAACTCTCCAGCCCCCATCAGAAAGGGTCACACAGAGAAGGCACTGAGAAGACACCAAAAGCACTACCAGGCCCTGGCAGCACCGATGCCAGCTGCCATACCCAGAGCCACCTGAGAGGGAAAGCTTTTGTCACCTTTCCAACACCCATGGCCAAAGAGGCACTGCCACATCAGAGCCCGGAAAAACCTTTGAAGATGAAAAGTGCTACTTGCTAAGTACGCTTACCAGCGGAGAAGCAACACTTTCTTACAACAAAAATTATTCATACGCAAAATTCTTTTATTCTCAACAAAGTTATATTCTTTCAGAAGTAGGTAAAAAAAATAAATGAGTCATGATGGAACTAATTCCAGCTCTCTCAGTATTACGGTGTTTTACTAAGCAGAAGGCTGATCCTCCATTGACGAATGAAAACTGTACCCAGTCACTTCAACAGGAATGATGCACCAGAACTCCCAGCTTTGGGCTCAGAAATACAGTTAAAAACCTTAAGCTCCTCATCTTTTCAGCTGGTGATTAAATAGCCCTCTCCATTTGTCAGTCTCCAAACCCCTCCCTCACACACAGAAAAGCGATCAGCTTTACAGGCAGGGGTAACAACAAACCACCAAGGCTGTCTGATGTGTGCTGAATACAGAACCGCGCGGTACCACTGCTGCGATTTTATGGTACAAAATGAATGCTGCTTAATGGACCAAAGGCACAGTTTCTCTTCAGCTCAAGAGACTGTAACCAGAGGCTGTGAAGTGATACCACTGCAAATGCAAGCTGAGCAGGGTTTCCTTGTTTCAAATTTACTCCCACGAATTAATTTTTTTTCCTGGCCTGGAAGCTACAGTAAGATATCAAGTGCTCCTGTCCTCTCTGAGCCTGTTTTCCTGCAAGTCCTTGGTCTCACCTCCTACCAACAGCCTTCACACTGCCCATTCATTTTACTAAGTTACAGCACCAGCTGCTGAGAAAATAAACAGAGGTCATGATTTTAAAGACAATGACAAAAGCAGGGAACAAATTCAGCTTTGGAATCACAAATAAGCCTAGCCAGCTACCTAGAGCATCCAACATACCTCCATAGCAGGGAGCTGGTTGTTCAAACCCCTTGAAAAAACAGGCAAATTATTTAAGATGTAGCTTGATGCGTCCCACTTTCAAGATCTCTGCATATATGCACAAACCCCTTTTTTATCTTGGCTTCCACCTGCTTCTCTGCTTCTCTTGTAAACCCAAGCAACCTCCTACCCTATGCCAGAAGCTAATAGAGTACCTCCAAAACTCATCCCAAAACTACAGTCTCATCAAGATACTACTCTAGACACCACTTCCACACATCTGTAACTATTCAATTCTAGACCAGCAGGTTAGTAGATACATGGTGCACGCTCTAAGCTCACGGCATACAGGCATCAATGCTATTCAGCTTAAGTCCTCCCCATAACCTGAACTGAACAGCACCACAACTCCCTCCGTGGTCACAGAGCTTCTCTGGTACAACATGCACCTGGCAGACAGAGAAGGATGAACAAAATGTAAAGGTGATATCATTTCTTTAAAAACAAACAAACAAAAAGCAGTCTAGTGTACAGAGGTACGGATTTCTTAGTCTTAAAATCGGATCACTTTTAATTCATGTTTTTGGCCTCTACCTACATGTCATTCTGTAAGAGGGAGGAATTCCAGCTACAGGTGCTCATTGAATGTTTCTCTCCATTCAGCTGCTTTAAATCCTACACAATTAAGGGCAGAAGGCAAGTATAACATCACCTGTCCTTCCCCCTCACCTCTCCCACACAAGCACATATTCCACATACAGTTATCAAGTCCACATCCACCACCAATGAATATGCTTGTTTCCATCTACACCACGCTCTGAAGATTTTGACCCAGTAAACATTCACAGTTTCCACTTGGGCTACTTCCATCACCTGGTCCGAGCACTCCCCAAGGCTGGGGCAGAGAGCACAGCAGACACAGTCAAATGCACGGGGTAGGTAAGAGTGATCATAGAACACACAGTTAGAGACGCCTGTACCAAGAAACACAGCCGAGCCCACAACAGCCCTTCCTGCAGGAAGCCGGGCTGCATGTGCTCTGCCTTACCACCGTGGGCACAGGATCCTCCGTGCAATTCACTCAGCACAGACTGCAAAGGGCAACAGAACTAAAAGGACACCTGTCAACTTGAAACTCAGGCACATCTGAAAGCACTGCAGCTATTGCAGCTGTCAGTAATTCGCAACACCTCTACTGCCAAAACCACGTTTTTCATAGTATTTGATGTTTCTAATCATCCCTTACAATCATTATTGCTTTACCCCCCACATAGTCTCCTGCTCCCTTCACAGAAACACTTAACATTCAGAAAGAAAAAAAAAACAACCTATCAATATCTGTCAGAGGTAAATCCCCCACCCAGTCCCAGGACCTTGCAAAAGAAAATGACTTTTGCTAAATTTGGTAACTTTGTAAATTCAAGTTAGCAGAAAATTTCAGTTTCAGCCACAAACATGAACACATCTATTTAGCAGCCTAACAGCCAACAGCAAACTTAAAAAGCTCACACATTACCATGGAGTCTCTCCATGTATTTTTTTAATGTCGTTCCAGAATATGGAGTTAGTATTCTCCTACCTTGCCACAAGCCTCTCGAGCACACCATACCAGCTACACAAGGTAGATCCTGAACCAAGTTACAGGTCAAGTGCTCCAGAGCACAGCATAAAACGAAGGCAGCAAACCAAGCCATCATCTCGCATCTCTCAGTTCCAGGAAACTCAGGATCGACAACCTCGAAAGCAAGTGCAAAGAAAGATCAGCTCCTGTGCTTTACAACAACCCATTTGGGCAAAAACCCAGCACATGGTGGGAGGTAACAGTAGAGTGGAAACAATGAGGCAGGTTTTTTTATAAACAGCATTTAGGAAGGTGCCATCACCTTCTGAGCCTTTGAAAACCCCCAAGTAATTAAACAGTCAATCAAGAAGAGGCTTTTAGCTTCGCAAACGCTAATTATTTCCCAGCACCAACACAGATGCCGAACATTAAAAATAGTGTCTTTCCTCAGAGCAGAGCTGAGAACAGCTGCCATAAGCAAGCAAGACTTTGCCCCAAAAACTTGCCATTTAACTTCAATGAAGTTCTTCAGCCAAAAAAGTAACTTTAAAATTGCTTTAAGTCACTTCTTTGCAGAAGTCTGCATTGGAGCTGCATCACATCAGAAAAGGAAGAACATGTATGAGAAAGTCGCAGCAATATGCCTCACTCATACAGGCATTTCAAAGCCTGTCACGGGCTTTGGCTGATTCCTTCTAAAGCTTTTAGTGCACGTTAGTTTGTTTACTGGTCCTAAGAGCATCACTAATTTAGCTTTTGCTTTTTTAAGCTATACCAGCATATTGAAAGTGAATGCACCTTGGAAGACAGTGTGCCACAAAAACTGCCTGCTTGGGGACAGATTTTGTCCATTTTAAAAATAACACTCCTATCTAGATTTGGAATAGTTGTAATTAATTGCATAGCCCAGGCGGCCACTTGCAACTCCTGAATTATCAATTCACTTTGCAGGCTGTACACAAAACAATTCTCCATACAGTAATTGTGTACACTACTTAGTGCTCCTGAGATTTCCATACTGCGAGTTGGGCCGGATTCCACTTTTGCAGTAAAATATTAATGACGCTCCCCAAGTCTATATTGCAAGAGCCAAACAAATCAAAGTTACATACTTAGGGTACGTAACCTTGCAATGGGTACTCACAGGACAGAAAGGTCAGCCATTAAAGTGGTTCCATTTTACACAGAACTGCAAAAATTCCAGTAAGCTTTTTCTCCTCTCCTGTCTCTAATGGCTACAAACATCAGGTGGTTTCAAAAAACTCCCCTGGGAGACTAACTGAAATGTCAGATGCAAGAAGAGGGTTAGATACAGCTGCCTCACGCAATAAACCCCAGTATTAATAGTTTATGGGCACTGAATTTGTGTGCTGCAACAAAACTAGAGCTCGGCACCGTGACCAGCATTTCTCCATGGCTCCTGAAAAGCACCATGCCCACGCAAGGCAGAGCTATCCCTCTTCACCTCCTGCAACGTATCTACACTGCATCACCGCACTCCCAGATGGTGAACGCCTTGCCAGGGTTGAAGATGGAAGATTTTTAAGGCTCTGTTTTCATCCATCCCTCAATTGCAAATAAGTTCCATAGACTCACTAGCTAGGACTAATATCTGAAGAGCACACACTGGCAGGCTGGAATCCCAGCAGCCAGGGCTGAGAGTGACTGTAAAGGGACAGAGAGGGAAACACAGACTTTCAGTAAAAGAAAATATTTCCTTCCCCCATACTGTAAGTACAGAAAGACTGCAACTTGAAAGTTTAAGTCACAGCAGTAGCTACACGGCAGAATTTCAGACAAGAAACAAAATATTCATTACAAATTTGAAATGATGTGAGTATAATGTTTTCAGAAACTTCACCTTATGCTCATGACTTGATATTTGAGGTCAAGAAATTATAGCAGTGAAGGATAGGAACAGAAGGGCTGTGTGGGAGTTGAATTCATAGAGAGACTTGCGGAGATAACATCAGATAATTTCCAGCTAACAAGCTGATCAGCCACTGGATTACGTCTGAAGAGCCCTGATAGTTTGAATCTGTTTCCAAAGCAAAGCTGAATGCAGCGAGAGAGCCAACCCAAAACAAGTTGTATTCTGGGCCTTACAAAACAAAAGGCTGCTAAAAACTTTTTTTAAAAAAAATATTGCACCTTGACTCTTATGGCAACGCTGGGGCCCCACAGGGCTCCCTACACATAAATCAGTCAGCACTGTGTGTGCGTACCACAGCATTACACCAAGACACCAGCACAAGCATTCTCTCCCCGAGGCAGACACAGAGCAAGAGGCAGGGAACTCAGCAGCCTGGCCAGCTGAAGGCCTTCAGATAAGGTGCTGAAACACAACACCTGCACTTTCCATTCCCCCAGCTGCAGAAGAACCATATCTGCCTTGCACAGACTTTGTGAAAATACAAGGAGTCAGCAAGCTCTGAGGCTTTCAGATGAGAGGCAGGAGGAAGGTGAAGGTTAACAGCATTTTAAAGCACCCTGTGAGCCTTACATATTAATATCCAATGTTTGAGCATTTTTGTAAAGTTCCCAAAGGCAGCTCAAGTGTGCAGCAGGAATGCTAACCTGGCACTGAGAAATCCTGAAATTAAAATCCAGCTGGGTCTCAAGTACTTCTGCTAATTTGTTAGAAAAAGCATCAAGTGCTCACACCAGTTCACAGCACTTTCAAAACCTGAGTTGCAAATTACATCTCGCATTCAAACAGTAGCATGGAGACAAGAGATGGCTTTAGTTGTAGAAGAGGAACTGTTCTTCAGGTTTGCTGGGTCAGACAAGACATGAATGGCAAACATATTTGGAAAGGGAAGCTTTCTCCTTCTGGGACTGCTTGGGTTTTACAGTATTCAGCAACAATGATTTTGCAGTGTTTTAAATGGGGAAAGTGGTCATGGAAGGCAGGAAAGGAGAACATGGAGCCAGCGCGTAAGAAATCCTTGTTCTTCTTTTATTCACATAATTGTCACGATACTGCTAATGACTATCAACACAGGAATCAACCACAGGAACATGCTCGGAAAAACTGCTTATTTGGTTGGAGGAGCTAGTGGGGCTTTGTACCAACTTCTAGCTCTATTTAAAGAGAAAGTTTCTATTACTTATTAACATCGACAATCGTTTGCTTGGGTTTAAGTGGCAGTCTGCCTACTGTTTCCAACAGAAAAGAACAGAAGTAAGCACTGAACTTCTAGAAGCAACAATAGAAGTGATTAGCCTACATGCTCCCTGAGAAAAAGAATTTTAACTCCCCATAGTTTACAGAAAAGACAGGAAAGCTCTAGGTACAAGAAACTGCTTTTGACCTTTGCACTAGGAGCTGAAGGAGCTGTTTCACTATCCTCAAAATCTGCAACTTTATTTCTCCCCTTCCTCAGTTACAACACTCACTCTATCCAATTCACACGCCAGGGTTCATATATCTTAAAGTGCTTGACAAAGAGGAGATAGGCAGGCACGCAGCCTTCCACAGGAAAGCAGGATCTAACATGCAAAACAGGCACACGATGGGGCTAGTGAAAGCCCTGGCCCCAGAAGCACCTTTACCCTGTGCCCATTTCAGAATTAAGAGCTCAGGGAAATAAAAGGTAATAAAAGGAAATAAAAGAGTGCAACAAGCACCCTCTTGAATCCATGGTTTGGCTGCAATGAGGACACATGAACATTTTTAAGGATGTCAAACAAGGATCTCCCAGCCAAAGATGCTAGAGAGCAAGTCACAGCCAAAAGATGTATCTGCAGATAACAGCACCCAAAAGCCAACAAACTTTAGGCGCAGGATAACCACGTGGTGCCTATGGTTTGTACCCCTCCCAGCGTGGACAATGACGAGCATGTCAGGCTTACCTGGCTAGTTCTCACACATCGGGGTAACACAAAAAGGGTTAGGTCAGCCAACAGCTAAAAAACCTGATTATAACCACAAAATGGTAAGTCCCACAAGGCATTTCCGATGGCGTCACATCTGTTTCTAGCAACCCCGAGCTCCAGCACAGGTCGTACACAATGCCTCTCAATTTTGTTAGCGGGCAGCTTTTTCAAATGGAAAAATCAATATGGTAAGTACACCTAAATTCCTCAAGCACTTAGGAAACTTCTCCCCAGGGTCCATTACCTGAGTGGTAAAGGCACCAACACCAGAGAAGGGCCACGAAAAGACAGACAGACCAACCATTTATTTACATAACTATCTTTGATCCTCCCCAGTCTAGCTTTTTCTAACATTGCAAAGAGTGCAGTTACCAAGCGACTAAAGCCAGAGTTAACGCTTTCAGATTTGGGAATCCAATAACAACTCCTAAATCCATCTTTACTCACCCGAATCAAGGCGCCTTTGTTTAGATGCTGAAAACCACACTCAACTCGGGACAAATTTTTGCTGCAACAGCACATGAAGATTTTATTGGAAGGCTGCAGTGATTGAATCCTGGTTCTTTAGAGAAAGAAGGCTTCTTTTTTTCTTAAGGTAAAAATGCATCCCACAGCAATATCTTTTCTGAATACCTGTTTTCATTTTCCTTATCTCCAACTGGTCACGTGCCTAATGACACTACCACCTAAATTTAGCTCATTCTGTTAGCACTTGCACTCCTACCGATGCCCGTAGGACTGCAACACACCTTTCTTCCTCTCAGTCTCTCCTTCGGCGCACGGGGCCATTTATGAAATGGCAAAGCAGACAGCATCCCAGAAGCCTCTGGCTTTCTCCTGCCACCCCAGAAGAGCGCTGGGACCCGCTCTGCTGCAAGGACAGCGAGGCCGCCTGTTTTGTTCAGCGTAACGCCCACTCCTCGCAGGCCCCTTTGTGCTATATTACAGTGCCCCCTCGCTCGCTTTTGTCTCCGTACTGTCAGTCGGTCTGGGCGAAACACCATGCCAGAAGAACTTTGGGAAGTGGGAATATTCTAACACAGACCTGCACCCTGTGGCTCTTCAGATATGATTGAGAGGTCACAGATTTACGTGTGCCTCATTAGCGGGGGGTAAACGCTCACGTAAACAAGGGCAGATCCAAACCACGGTTACTCGCCGCCGAAATCTTGATCTAGTGGAGGTTTCCCTACTCGGCTGTTGACTCTCCCAAAACAGGCGATGACGACACCGTCCAATAAAGGCAGAGATACTGGCCCACATCCCCAGCACGTAAGAGGGGTCTGGAAGCTCGCTTAAATCACCTTCACAGGCCGGCCTCTCTTTATGCCACTAAATCCCAGCACCCCAGAGAAACAGCCGTGCTTTGCCACCAGCAGCATCCGCTCTTGTCTTCCAGAAGGAGCACGATGAAAGAAGGGAAAGGAATTCCAACCTCTGGAGGACACTGTCCACCTTCCCCACACTCAGACCGCTGCACACCACCTCCGGTGGGCAAGGGTGGGGGGTTACACTGGAAAAGGAGCCACAACCCCCTCCGAGTGCCTCCAGAGCAGCCAGACACCACGGCCCGCGGGGAAGGGAGCCGGCCGGCAGCCCCGCAAACCGGCAGGCCGCGCAGGCCCCTGCGCCGGGAGGCCTCGCAGCCGGAGCCAGGCCCCCCGGGGAGGGCGGGGGGGACGGACACGGACGCAGAGGCCGAGCCAGGCCGCGGGCGGGAGCCGGCGTTGCCCGCGGCCGCCCCGGTTACCTTGGTCTCCTTGACGTGCTGCTTGATGCCCTCCGGGTACCACTGCACCCGCACGTAGCCCCGCCGCAGCGGGCTGGCGCGGCCCTCCTCCCCGCCGCCGGTCCCGGGGCCTCCCGACTCGGAGCCTCCCGAGCTGGCGGCGCCGCCGCCGGTCCCGCGTCCGCCCTCCTCCTCCTCCGAGTCCGAGTCCTCGCCGTGGATGAGGCGCACCAGGCCGAAGCGCACCGAGCCGCGGTAGCGGCCCGACACCAGGTCGTGGGAGAAGAGGAGGCGCTGCGAGCCGCCCGGCGGGGCCGGCAGGGGCAGGGCGGCGGAGGGGGCCGGGGCGGCGGGGGCCGGGGCCGCCTCAGCGGGCTGGTCCGCCATGGCGCCGGGCAGAGCGGGAGAGCGCGCGGCCGCCGGCGCAGGCTGGGGGAGGGGAGGGGCGGGGCGGGACGCGCGCAAGTAACGGCCTGGGGGCGGGGCCCGCCGGGGACACGCCCACCGCTGCGCCACGCCCACCGCGGAACCGGCGGGAGGTGCCCGGTCCGCACCCGGTGTCCGAGGGGGCTGCACTGTATCATCTCCGGGGTTCCCGGCCATGGGGGATGTACTGCGTCATCCTCGGGGTCCTCGGTCACCAGTGGCCTGCACTGCATCATCCGTGGGGTCTCTGGTCATGGGGGGGCTGCACTGCATCATCCCTGGGGTCCCCGGTCATGGGGGGGCTGCACTGCATCATCCCTGGGGTCCCCAGTTATGGGGGGCTGCTCTGCACCATCCCTAGGGTCCCCAGTTATGGTGGGCTGCATTGCATCATTCCTGGGGTCCTCAGTCACCAGGAGGCTACACTGCATCATCCCTGGGGTCCCTGGTCATGGACGGGGGCTGCCCTGCACCGTCTCTGGGTACTCTGTCACTGAAGAGGCTGCACTGCATCATCCCCAGTGTCCCCAGTCACCGGAGGAGCCGTGATATCCCCAGCCCTGGTGCCCAGCTGGAGCAGCCGATGGGTTGAGCCCCAGCAGCGTATACACAGCTCTGCTATAAAAAGTCTCGACATTACAGCTCGGATGTGGGTATCTGCACGAGGAGGGGGTACAAAGCCCACTCACCGCTCCTCACCCCCACCTGCGCCCTCCCTGCCCTGCCAAGGCAGCCATCCTGGGCACAGGGTGGCAGTCCACCCTGGCACCGGGCACTGCTATTTGCTGGGAGGTGCTCTCTAGCTGACGGCAAAGCCCAATCTTGGTATTTTGGCTGCTGAAAGCCCCCGTTAAGGTGTGCGAATGCACCAAATATGTGGCTTTAGTGACTCCTGTGATTTTTTCTTTCCCCTCTGCCTGCAGGGAATTTTGAAATAAAATGATTTCTTGAGTGGGTCTTGCTGCTGTGGCAGGCAAAGGACTAAAGGGATCCAAAACAGCCTTGGCTGTCCTTTACTCAAAGTTACCCTGTCTCTTTGCTCCCTAGATCTCCCCACCTGTGCAACGCTGGCTGGAATATCAGGAAAATGCCCCAAATCCTCAGCCTGACTTGTTTTGGTGCAGGGACAACCCCCAGAGCAGCAGAGCAGTGTTTTCCTCTCCCTCCCACAAACACAGGGCTGCTCTGCCTTGGCTGGATCAACCAGCTGGCCACCATCACTCCTTCCAAGGTTTCTCCTTTCAGGAAAAGTAACCTGGGTAAAGTCTGCCTGTGCTCACCTCTGGGATCCACCACCCCACGAGGGAGCAGGGACCTTCTCCTCAGGCCTGCTGGGATTTTCCAACCTTGCAAATGGCCTTAAAACCCTGGGAAACCGCTGGGAAGAGGCTGGGGCAGATGGGTGATGTGTGGGTGAGGGATGTGCCCAGAGCCGGACGGTGTTTCAGCTCTACCCAGCCCCTTGGCCATCCCGAGGTGTGGGTGGCAGGGCAGCAGGATGCTCTAAGTGATGCTGAAGTACAAACTATTCCCGTCCTGCCCCCAAATCAGGGAACTGCAGACGGCAAAGCACCCTCAGCGCCTGCATTGCCCTGGGCCAGCCTGATGTCCATGCCAGCATTTAATTACTCAATACAGCATCATTTCAATCAGAGGGTTAAGGTGTTGATGTTGTTCCCTGCTGAAACATTTCTTGGTGTCAACCCCAGGGATAAGAAACAGAATAGAGCTAAAAGGGACTGTTGGGTGGCAAAATAGCAGCATATGCTTGGGGAAAGAGTTTAAATATCCGTTCAGTGCTGTGTGGTTATACAGCTGTTTACAGGGATGTGCTCTGGGAGTACAGACTCTGTCCGCAAGCTGTGACCTCTGTGCAGGAGACAAGGAGGAGAGCACTTGCTGAGCACGTGAGTGCTGCCAGCATGAGGATTTCACCCTCCCACCATCGCTGTGCTGGAGTGGGGAGCACGGCATATCTCCCAGGGCATCCAGCCAGCCCACCTGGAGCTGGGGAGGAGGTGCTGGCCTCCCTCCCTCCTTAGTTAGGGGGAATCGGGCCTTTGTGGGAGCAGGATCCTTCGGGGAGGGGGAGAAGGTGCCCTTTGGCTTCATTTGAACTGTCACCGTGTTTTTCTCAAGGTTTCAAAGCCCAGCTTTATCCAGCCTGGTGATGCTTCTCATCATCTCCTTAATGCACATTGTGGCAGCTGCTAATAAAATATAGATACACATAATGGGCACAAGCACGTGTGTAGATGGAAACTGTCCCTCTTCAGAGCAATTACATGCTGAAGAGCAGCAGTGGGGTTTCAGGTAGCCACAAACAGCCGTGCAAACAAGCACATTGCACATCCAACAGGCTCACGGCAGGGGGATTTTAATGGGGAGAAGTCAGGGCTGTTTGCTTGTTACAGGAGTTGAGCTGGGTGTGGTTTTGCACTGTGATCCCAGCTGGGGCTCAGACGTGCTTCCATTGGGAAGTGGCATGGAAGAAGGACTCGTCACTTTTCAGGACCTGACAGCCTGGGGCCTGGACTGCCACAACACTGACATGCTTTGGGCACGTTACAGTCCCTGGGTGTCCAAAGGAGCATCATTCAACCTGCCAGCTTGTTTGGATCTGCACTGAGGGGCCCCAGCAAGTCAGACTGCCCCACAACCAAGCAGCATTTTGTGTGCATGATTTTTTTGGCAAATGAAACTGATTGAGCCAGAGGTCTGAACACCCGGGACTTCTGCAAAGTGACACATGTCAAGTAGGACCCTCTGCCCCATTTAGGGACAATTCCTGTTGCTAGGCTGTCTTAGGAAGCAATGGCCTTTATGCTGCAGGAGAACATCCTCCCTGCAAGCAAGCTGCCAGTGTGAGCAATAGTTAGATCACCAGTATCTCCCTGTCGAGATGCTGGTGAAACGCAAGCCCCGTTTTTCCTCCTTGGGACCCGGATGGCACTGGGTGCATCTCACATGAAGCATCTTTGAACAGGCCTTGCAGGATTTAAGGGGCAGGCGCTGGAAAGCCTGCTGGGTGCTGGCATGCCCACAGAATGGTGGGGATGTCTTCTGGGTGCTGGGGTTCCCACAGGGTACTGGAATGCCCCCCAAGTACTGAGATGCCCACTGAGGATACTTGCAGGGTGCCTGGGTGCCCATGGGGTGCTGGAGATGCCTGTTGGGTGCTGGGGATGCTCGCAGGGTGCCGAGATGCCCAGAGTGTGCCAGGATTCTCTTGCAGGGTGCTGAGATACTCACAGGGTGCCAGGATGCCCGGAGGGTGCTGGGATGCCCGCAGGGAGCCGGGATGCCCGCAGAGTGCCAGGGTGCCCGCGCTGCGGCGGGGCTCTGGTGCCACCTCGTGGGCTGCCGCCTCCCGCCGCCGCGCAGGGTCCGGCCCGGCGGCTCCGGGCCCGGCGGGAGGGAGAGGACGGCCCCGGCTCGTTGGCCCAGAGGGGCAGCAGCTCTGCCCGGCAGCCCCGGCGCTCGCAGGCAGGGTCTGTCCGCCGGTCCGGGGCGGCTGCCCGCACCCTCCGCTCTGCTGCCGAGTTCCTCCTTGCCCAGTCCTACCACTATTGTCTTCTTTTGCCGCTTCCCAGAGGCACACGGGTTCCTGTACCACCCCGCCAGCTGCTCGGAAGAGCTGGTGCCTTCAGAAAAGGTGCCTGGGAGCAGAGCTCGTTGCTCGGGTCCTGGGTTGTCTCTGGACCCTCCCATGGGGACAGGCTGGAGTTTATCGCCGTCGTGCTGGCAAACAGCTCAGCAGGAATCGCTGTGTCCTCATCACACCAGGGAACAGCAATATTAGCAAGAGATGCAGCACATGGAAATCTTTCATCCCGTCTCAGTGAGCCCAGCAGACCTCCCGAGGCTGAGTGGGCAGGGAAAAGTCTCTGCCTTGCGAGAGGGGGTCCCCAGCAGTGCCCGCTGCCCCCATCCTGCACAGAATTACCCGGCCCCTCCCTCCTTGCTTCTGCTGCCCTGATCAAACACCTCTGGCCCTCCCCACAAATGGCCTCAGCATGACGTCACCTTGATACGTATAACTTCATGCAGGCGCAATCCTCCTCCACTCCCTTCTCTCATCCTCTTTGCTGAGATCAAGACCTTACAAATCCCCTGATAGGGCTGGTCCAGGCCCAGCCTTGCTCTGGGATGCAGGATTTGGCTTCCCCATAGATGGCATCTGGTCCCCAGCCATCTCCATGAGGTCACTCTGGCTCCCACCAACAGTGTACCAGGGCTGGACCATGGGCAGGAGAGCTCCTGTGGAGCTGTAAGAAGCAGGATACCCCAGTCACCATGTCCCAAAGTCAGAACTGGACCTAAACTATGTGGAGTCTGGGACCAGAGGGTGGGGGCTACCTCTGCCGGGCCCCTTCCTACCTGCCTGGTTCTCTTCTCTCAGAGGAGCCCCTGCTGAATCCCATCCTCCTTCTTCCCCAGGATTGTGTCGTGAGAGGCCGTGACCTAGTTACAAACTACCACAGCCCAGCAGAGAGAAGGAAACGAGGCTAATCACCGGCAGTGCCTGTGCTCTAGGGAGGGGATCAAAGAGGTCCCAGCTGGGTCCTTGTCCCCCCACCTCCTGCTTTTGGCTGAGGTTGCCATGGCCAAGCAGATGTGGGTGGAACTGTCTCCCTCTCTGCTTGCACTCTTTCCTCAAAGGCTCCTGCAGAGGAGTAACGAGATACACCAGCCCTGCAAAGGCACGTGTTGATCTAGCACAGGTCAAAGCCAGTGTTCAAAGTCTGCATCCCTTGATTGTTACTGCAATCCCAAATAAGCTCAAGTAACATCCTTTCATCCCTTCCCCAGCTCCTTGTGACTGTCTGCAGAGGGAATCAGCCCTGCACCCTTGCAGAAGGGCATCACCTGCACTGATGGGCCAAAAGGAGTATGCCAGGAGAAAGCCACATGTGTATATTTGCATATTTTGATTTTATATACATATAAAGGAAGAAATTATATTTATATAATAAAGAAGAAACTTTTTTACCATGATTGTGGTGAGGCACTGGAACAGGTTGCCCAGAGAAGTTGTCTGCCCCATTCCTGGAAGTGTTCAAGGCCAGGTTGGATGAGGCTTTGAGCAACCTGGTGTAGTGGAAGATGTCCCTGCCCATGGCGGGGGGGTTGGAACTAGATGGTCTTGAAGGTCCCTTCCAACCCAAACCATTCTATGGTTCTATGATATATATACATATAAACATTTTAGAACACAGAGCAGAACCAGCCCCTCTAGGGTCTGTTTGGAGCCTGGGGCTGGGGTCTGGCCACCATCCATAGGAGCCCTGTATCGCTGTTTCGAAAGAGCACCAGCTCGCAGGCTCCTAAGCCACACAGAACGCCTCGCTCCAGTGGAGAGGCTGGAGGCACGCTGGCTTCGCAGGACCTGCTGGTGATTTTGAACTGCTCTTGGCAGCATGAGAGAGGAGCACTGAGGGATAAAAGCAGCAGGTAGCCAGACTGGCAAGCACTGAGAATACCGAGTATGTCCAAAGAGCCGCATCCTGCTGTGAAGTTACAGTGACGACAAGCACTTGTGCGCTGCCGATCCATGGGAGCTGAAGAAAAGGCAGGAGACAAGGGAGAATGAAATAAGAGCCTGCAGCTGGCCTTGCCACGATGCCAAACCACAGAGCCCAGCTGCCGCCCATGTTATGCCACTGCCAGGAGAAAAGTGTCACCCTCATTGGGCACGTGAATCCCCTTGGGAAGGTGCAAAACAGGGATATAAGCAGAGTGTCCAGCTTGGTAATTACGTGAGTAATTACGTGAGTTTGGGAGATAAACCTCTCTGGACGGTGCCACACAGGGGAGGAACCTGATGCCACCTGCATCCCCTGCGATGGCAGACCCTGCCCCTGGAGGCCAAGGGACTAGGAAGGCTGCAGCCACCAAAAGCAGCTGAATCGCCCCAAACCCCAGGATAACTCGGCACTGTGGTGGGGCCAGAGGCAGAGCGCGGCACAGCCGAGGAGCCTTTGGGCTGCATGTGTGTTGCTTCATTCTCAAATCTTGGCAGACCAGGGGACGAATACTGATTCATGTGCCGCCCACGCATCGCCCCTCGCTGCAAATCCTACCCAGAGATAATTGCCATCATCCTGAGCGGGCACCCCAACAACGGGGACCAGCCTGGCTGCAGGGCCGCAGCGACAGCTCGGGGCTCTTTGAAGATGCTGAGAGAGCTGCTAAATATGTAAATCTCAGCACACTGCTGTGACTCTCGTTTAATGGAGTTTTTGACCCTCTGCAGCTGTGTAAGAGCAGGGAGAGACGGACCTGGCTAAAAGCGCCAAAGGCAGCATCCCTGCTTGACTATTCCAGCCATGGGACAGCCTGAGCTCTGCTGGGTTCAGTTTTAATGGTCAGGAGTTGCTCTGAAATGCCATTTCTGAAGAGCAGAAAGCTACCCGGCAAAAAACTTAGAAGAGGGAGATAAGGGTCTAGCTCCGGGTCACTTTGCCTGTGGCTGGAAACTACAGCAGGTCCTGAGGTCCCCTGGAAATGTCTCTGGTGGAGCAAAGCCAGCTCTGCCTCCTGCTCCGGGCTTCTTTCAGGGCTGCATCTGGTTCATGATGATAATGATGATGCCAACATTTTTTTTAATTATTATATTTGCTGACCTTCCCAGTCATTTCCTTTCTAGGAGTTCACGCCTGGGATAATCCCCTTTTTGTTATATATGTCCTGATGGGGACAAATATTGCTGGCTTTGCCTATCCGGTTTCCTGTGTAATAGCTCCCAGGGTCCGTGGGCTGTGTGGGGCAGAGATGCTTGGTCTTTGGAGTAAGCCTTTTGGGGCAGAAACCATAGGTCTGGCCCCTCGTCCTTCAAGAAGCCACCTGATTCCCCTGAGAAACACTCAAGCCCAAGATACAATCACACCTGGCACGGCCAGAAGCCTCCCCATGCTCGGCACAAAGAAAACGTGTCCGTGCTCGGCAGGGCTGCCTTCGGCTTCCTACGGGTTCCCGATGCCATCGGAGAGGTCTGGATCAGGCACGGTACGTTGCTTTCCTGTCCTAGCTAAGTTCTCTGCTCTCCGTGCCCGGCCCGCAGCGGGGACTCGGCGCAGAGCAATCAGCTAAATGCTTTATCCCTTTGCGGGCAGTCACGCCAGAGCAAAAAAAAAAAAATAAATAAAAGCCTAATGGGATCCTTTTGCTGGCCTGTCACCTTAAAGCCTCTCACCTCTCCCTGTCTTTCATCACGGTTATAAACTCCTTAGAATGTCATCACGTGCTCCATAAATAACAAATATATAAGCAGGGGCTGCAGAGGGTGCGGCAGACAAAGAGGAGGGGAGGCAAAACTCCAGGTCCTCCTCTCCCACCAGCTGCGGGACGGCATCACCGGAGCCAGGCGGGCAGAGGAGCAGCGCTGGGGTCCCCGTCCGGTAAGCACCCACCTTTCTTTGCATCTGCAGGGAGCTGAGAAGCAAAGCAGAAAGTTCCTTTCCAGCAAACAAACACAAATCTATCAGCCCTCCGGCTGTATAACGTGGGTTGCCAGGAATGAAGTGCCAGAGGGGAAAAAAACACAAGGAAAACAGCTAAGGAGCAGCCTTCCCCCCGTCACCGACTTCTGCTCCGGGCTGTTGCTGGTTGGGGTCTCAAGAAATTTCTAAAAACAGCTGGAGGGATCCAATTCCCATTTCTCGGTCATCTCTAATGGGAACTGAGCACTCGCTCGCACAAGAGGTCTTGAACTCCCCAGCTCTGTGGATGTCCCTGTAGAGACTTTCCAGCATTCAGCTCTTTACAGCCTTTATATAATCTGGGATAAAGAATTGCTCTTGGATGGTGACCTGGCTAACAGTGCCTATCGGTGTGCAAACCTCCCTTCTCCATAATTCCTGCGGCAGCTGAAAGGCCAGCCCTGCCCGAGGCCATATCCAGCCGGCTGCTCTGCCCTGCTGTCCCTAGGCCTGATCCAGCAGCATCCCAAGAACCTGCCCCAGGTGCTCAGCATCGCCCAGGATCAAACCACTGCTGCCTTTTCTAGGTGCCCAGAGCCTACCCTCTTACCTGCTCTGGGATTTATCCAGGTGGATGAGCCTCTAATCCAATTAGCAGGATGAGGAGTTCCAAAAGATTTGATATTAAGCTCTACAAACACTACAACCCCCCAGCACCCTGCTCTGTCCCCCAGCTCAGCCACCCCTTTACTTCCCTCATACATTGTTCCCAGGAACATGAATTACCCATTCCCAGCACCGTTTCAGTTAGTCCTTGGTGACGAGAACTGGCACTGGGGATGCTAAATAATTCCGCCGCCAAACAAATCCCCTCTCCCTGATGGACCCGATCCCTTAGATACACACCCACTGCCAAACCAGCAATTCATTGACAATAAATCACAACGACATCCCGTCTCACCTCGGATTGGATAAAACAGGCATTTTGAGCACCCAGACCTGGGCATTTCAGGATGGAAAATTCCCAGCTTGCTGCGCCAGTTCTGCCCTGCACAACGCTTGTGCTGGTAATGCTTTTGTTTCTGTAAATCCTATTAGCTGGAGACAAGCCTATAATTAGCAGGGAAAGCCGGCACCTCTCAGACAATAATCAAAAATGACCTGGCTTTGCTGCAAATTCCTTGAATATTGGGCTGAGCAGGGACGGATGGACAGATGGCTCGGGGAGCGCTTTTTCGGCGTGAGGGCTGCCTGTGCCTGGCAAAGTTATTCGCTCAGTTTGTGGTTCTCTTGGATTTATTAACTCTGTTTGCTCGCACACGAAACCAGAGGCAGATTGAAGCTACCGGCTCCGATCCAGGTCAAGGGATTTGGCTGGGCTCTGTGGGACGGGCGCTGCCGGACGAGCTCGGGGGACAATGGCTCTCCTGGGGGAACTGAGGGGTCTGGGGTCCCACATCGCAGGTGGTGTGTCCTGGCGTGGGCTGTGCCCGGTGGCATCACACTGCCCAAAGCTCCCAGGGCAGGGGGCAAAGCCTGGGGGCACCTTGCCCAGGGAGGACATCCGAGACTCGCGGCCACAGGCACCCACTCGTCCTGCCACGGGCCCTTTTCAGCTACATCTGTGAGCATGGACATGACCTAAGAGCCCAGCCAGGGCTAAGCTGTGTCGCCTACCCGCTGAGCGAACCGGAAAAGGGAGTAAATCCCAGCAGCTCCTGGGCTGTCTCCAGGAGGCAGCTCTGGCTGCCTGACATGTCCGTGCCAGGTCACTGCGGTTTGTGTGTAGTGGCCCAGCACTGACCTCTTGCTCGCACACAGCTGTGCAGCACTGCAAACACAAGAGGGTCATGGGGAGCGTTCACCTAGAGATGCTTATTTTGCAGCCTCTTGGCTTCCCGAAGCCACATCCCACCCTGCCCGTCCCGGGGCGGTGGCCAGACCTGCCCCAGGGCTCTGCCACTCATCCCACTGCCTGGCTTTGCCATGGGCTGCGAGACGTGGGGCAGGATGCTCAGCCCCACGCCTGCTTCCCCCCTGCTCCAGCTCTGACAATCCCTGTCCCTGCCCTGTCCCACTACCCAGACCCCCTATTTGGTCACCGAGCTTTTGTCCCCCTGGTCCCTGAGGTCACAGGTTTGCTACAGCCCGATGCTGGTGCCAGGCTGCCGGTCTCTGAGCACCAGACCCAGCTCTGAGCGATGCCAAACCAGCAACGGGGTCACTGTGGGCGAGTATTTGAGAGAGATACATATATATGTGTATACACACGTATGTATAGGAAAAGGATGGCAAGCAGCCTAATCCCGTGTGTGATCAGCAGGTATTTTCCGTGGCTAAGAGTGTTGGAGGAGATTGGCCAAAGTAAAGGGTGTCGTGCCGCTGCTGGGGCTGCCCTGAACGGACAGAGAGGTGGGAAGCTGGGCAGGAGGAGGAGGAAGAGGATGTCGGCGCTCAGCACATTGCCTTTCCTGAAGCCCGTCCACCTGAGGTCCCCGCGAAGCTCCCCCAGGGGCCAGCGCCGCCATACGCTGCCCGCCAGCGAGTTCCGCTGCCTCAGCCCTGAGGATGCCATCAGCGTGTTTGAGATCGAGCGGGAAGGTGAGGGAGTGCCCCGGGGAGGTCCTGCCTGGTGGCAGTGGCTGGGGTACATGGTGGTGGCAAAACTCCCGTGCGAGTTCTTGTGGGGGATGAGGGAGGGAGCCAGGGGCTGTGACTTGTGGCCAGGCCACCAAGGGCTTCCTAAGGAGGCGGAGAACCACCACCCCTCCCAGGTCAGCCAGGGTGCGGGTGGTGGGAGGTGATGCCCTGTGCTGAGCAGCCTGGGGCAATCCTGGAGCAGGACCAGGGAGCGGCTCTTCCAAAATAGCACTGCCAGAGGAGAATGGGCAGGAGAGGAGGAAGGTGGGAGGAAGGACACTGCACCCTACCTCCTATTGCACACGGGCATTTTGAGATGCACCCCCAGCAACCTGCCCCCCTCCCCTCCACCCCAGGAACCCCCAGCTCCCCCCACCCAGACTCACCTGGCCCGTTCTCTCCCTCCTCTCTGAAGGGCCAGGGCAGCTGGGGAGATGCCAGGAGGGAGGGTTCATCTCAGCACCCCTCGTTGTAGCCCTGGAATCAGCAACAGGAACAGAGAGCAGGTCCCTGGGTCATGGGGGACTGCGTCTGGAGGAGTAGAGCTGCTTCCTGGAATCAGCCATGTCCCTTGGAGCTCCTTCAGACCAAGCAGGCAGCAGGACACATGCTGTCTCTCCCCACCACATTCCATTTCCCCCCAACATTGGTGCTGGGGGGTTTCTGGGTCTGGGTGTCGTCGGTTCCCCTCACTGTACTCACCGCTGACCCCCTCCAGCCTTTATATCCGTCTCCGGAGACTGTCCGCTCCACCTGGATGAGATCCGCCACTTTCTGAACCTGTGCCCGGAGCTCTCCCTCGGCTGGTTTGAGGAAGGGCGGCTCGTGGCGTTCATCATCGGCTCCCTCTGGGACCAGGACAGGCTCAGCCAGGTGAGAACCAGACCCTGTTCTTCCCGTGCTCCTGTGCTGGGAGAGGCACCGCCGGAGCCTGGGGACAAAGAGAAGGTCCTGGGGCCCTGAGGCTACTCACCAAGCCTTCTCCCAAAAGTGCTACAGGGCTGCTCTGGTGGAAAGGGACTTTCTTGTTAATTAATTTTACTGATGCTGTTAAAAATATGTTAAGCAATTCCGCCCAGCACTCATTTTAAAATGAAAAAGCCTGCAGGGATGATGCAAGGAGGTGAAGAGGGATGGCACCAGGACCCTTCTCCCTTTAGGGAAGGACGTTGACCGTGTTCCACAGGGGTGGGGAACGAAGACACGTGCAGGATGGGACCCCCCAGTCACACTAACCCCCATCTCCTCCCTTGGCAGGCGGCGCTGACCCTGCACAAGCCGCGGGGCACGGCGGTGCACATCCACGTGCTGGCCGTGCACCGCACCTTCCGGCAGCAGGGCAAGGGCTCCATCCTCATGTGGCGGTACCTGCAGTACCTGCGGTGCCTGCCCTTCGCCCGGCGTGCCCTGCTCATGTGCGAAGATTTCCTCGTGCCCTTCTACCAGAAGTGCGGTTTCGAGGCGCTGGGTCCCTGCGAGGTGACGGTGGGGGAGTTGGCCTTCGTCGAGATGCACCATCCCGTGCGGGGACATGCCTTCATGCGCAGGAACAGCGGCTGCTGAGCCCCCTCCAGTCCGGCCCTGCTGGGGTAGGGGGCTGGAAAGAGGCTGCAGGGGTGGATAAAAGGCTTCAAGCCCCCTCCATCCCTGCCATGGCCATACACCTTCTCCAGCTGGCCCTGGCTACAGCTACCCCCTCTGCCACCTCTGCCTTCCAGCCAGATCAGCCCAGTCCCATCCCAGCCCCGCAGGGCTGGGGACAGAAATCTCCCACCTGGCCCCTCTGGAAGCACTGACCCCTCCGGTCTCTGCTTTAGCTGGGGCCACGCACCCCCCGGGGATGGAAAGACGTTGCCCTGGGAGCAGCTGATATAGGGGCACCCACTGCCATGTTTTGCTGAGACACCCAGCAGAGCCTGCGCACCCCTGTGCCCCCAGCCCTGTACCCCTCCCACCGCTGACACCATGAGTGAAGCATATCACGGCCAAGCCCTCCCTGCCCAGCCCCCAGACCAGGCAGGGGTCCCAGCAGCCACCCCCCCCCCACACCGACACCTTTCCAGACCCCTTGGAGCCCAGCCCACAGCCACCCCCAGCTGCGCATCACAGAACCTCCCTGGAGGATCAGTCCAAACCAGTACCCCCCCACCCCAAACCCACGGCTGGCCCAGGACAACCTTTCTGCAAACTCCTCAGGCTGTTGTGAAGCAGCAAATAAAGACATGGTGGTGGTTTTCTACGCAGCCCGTGTGTGTTCCTGCCCCGCCATGACCATCACCTCGCCGTGACAGCTGGAGCAAGGGCACCAGCTGGCACCACGGGAGCCATCCGACACCCCTTGGAGCATCTCAGCTTTGGGGGAGATAGGGCAAATCCAGCCCGGGGGCATTTGATGAAGGGTGGGATACAGGGAGGGGTGGCTCTGCCCTCAGGCAGGGTCAGGAGGCTCCGTGGGTCTTTTTGCTCCAAGGATTTGGCTTCCCCTTCTGCTCAAGACCCTCCAAACCCCGTTCCCTCCCAGGGAGGGTTTTAAAGGGTACAGGGGGGACAAAGCACCCCAGCATATCAGGGCACCAGTTCCCAGGGAATCCCATCTCTGCCTCTCTCCTGCCATGCTGACCATCACCAAAACAATCAGAACCTCCTAAAAATGCTGCGTCCCCACTTCCGAGAAGGGAGAAGAGGTCTCACACGTCTCATTAAATACACGTAGAAATTTATTAAGGAGGGAAAAAAAACCCACAGCTTTTAAAAAAAGTATCAAAAAGAGACAAATGAGGCGAAGTGTCTGTCTTTGGCTGGAGCAACAACCAGAGGGATGGAGTGGGGCTGGAAACTGGCCCGTGGTGGAGGGAGGGACGCAGGTGCCACAGAGCTCCTGGGGTTCACCTGGAGAGTGGCTGTGGACAGAGGGATCAAGCTCCCAGCCCTTGAATACTCATCCGGGACATCCCGGTGGGGGGATTCACACCTTCCCCCATTTAACAGCACCGAGACCCATCACTGCCAAAGCAACACCTACCAGGGGAGTGACAGCCTCACACCAGCCCAGGTCCAACCCAGCTCAGAGGGGTCACCTGGACCCCAGGAAGGACCAGCCTTCATGCCGAGGCTGGTGGGAGGGAGGAGATGCTGGGGGCAGTAGCCCCGGGCTGAGGGAAGCAGAGGCATCCCTCAGGCAGGGAAGGGGGAAGACAATGAGCCTAGGTGGGGAAGGACCAGGCTCCTTCCACAGCCCCATGGGAGCATTGGATGTGAGAGTGGGACTGAAAAATACCTTGGGAGCTCAGCTCTGAACACCTCAGGGTCACACAGAGGCCCTGGGGAGCCCAAGGTGGGGGGAACCCTCGGCCTAAGGAGCTGTGGATAAAAAACCAAAAGAGTGCCCCTGCAAAAGAAGGGGTCGTGTTCACAGTATGAGCTGCAGCGCCCGGGGGCACCGAGGTGGGATGGGGCCAGGGCAGGCAGGAAACCTCGGCAGCTTCAGCCTCGGTGACGTGGGTCCAGCCTGGCTGCGGACGAGTCGAAACTCTGCTTCCCTCGGCCCTTACCCCATGCAGACAGCGGCTGGGGTCCCGGCTCAGTCCCCAAACCAGTTATGGCTTTTCAGCACCAAGAGGCAGCCCTAAAGGGGTGCGAGGCAGGGTGGCTCCAGCCCTGCTCCCCACTGCGTCCCTGCAATGTTTCACAGGGGTGAGCCCAAACCCACCGGCCCCGAGGATGAAGCTGTGCCCGGGGTCTGCCCCATCCCAGAGCAGCCATCATCTCCTGCAGGCTGGTGAAGACTCAAGCCCATGGAAGGCATCACCGCCAGTGCCTCTGCCAGCCCCGTCCTCACCGGCAGGGTCAGTGCAGGACCTGCTCCAGCTCGTACTTCTCACAGAACTTGCTGGTGAAGGGCAGACAGGTGAGATATTCCACCAGCGCCAGTTCACGGGGTAGACGTAGAGCCAGACCACCAGCGAGGCGAAGAGCCCCACGAAGACCAGCAAGGAGACAATGATCATGGCTCGCTTGCGGTACTTGTCCACCGTGCCAAAGGTGATGTAGGGCAGGAAGGCGAAGGAGAGGAGGAGGCCGCTGAGGAAGCCGAAGAGGTGAGCGATGTTATCGATCCACGGCAAGAGGCCACAGATGAAGAGGAAGAGGACGATGCCGAAGAGGTTGAGGAAGGCTTTCCAGGGCTTCTCCAGTGCTTGCCAGCTCTGGAAGAGCTCCACAAAGAGGCAGGCCAGCAAGCCGAACTGGGACCCGGCAGGGCCCACCTGTGGAGATGGGGGAAGTCACAGTGGGATCCCGTGCATGTCACCCCAGAGATGTGCTCCCATCCCCAGGCACTGTTTCCTCCCCTCGCAAAACGCGCTTGGCTCCTGCAGCCCTCCGAGGGCTCCACCAGGGCAGGGCTCAGGGACAGGAGCCCTCGCATGGGAGGAAGAGGAGGGGGGTACGCCAGCAGTTTTGGCAGAGTCAGTGCTTTCGGTGACTCAGCAGCCAGGCAGCATCACCCTCTCTCAGGCTGCAGCCCCCCCGTCCCCGTCCTGACGCGCTCCGGGGGGATTAGGGCGCTCGGCGTGATCCCATTTAAAGCCCGGCGGGGTCTGGCTGCCAGCAGATTAGCCACCTGCCCGCCCAGGGACCCCGCACCCACACCGACACGTGGCGACGCGTGACCCATGTGGCACGTGCGAACCCCACACGTGGGGCAGAGCCTCCCCCTTCCCCCTGCCACGGGACAACCAGCCTCCCACACCGCCACGGCCAAACCTGCCGTGGGCTGACAGCTCTGTGCTGACGGCTGCAGCCCCCTCCCCAAACCTCTGCTGGGACAGGGAGAGGTGTCCTTTGGTCCCTGGGGAGCTGGCTGGGCTTGGGGGGGATGTGAGCAGACCCCCTCCCAGCCCTCACCTCCGCCCTGTACGGCAGGAAGATGGCACTGGCCAGATTGCCCGTGATGCCACTGAGGATGAAAATGATGGAGATGCGATGCCAGCCCGCCAGCTTCTCCAGGTCCCTCAGCACCGTCATCTGGAAGGTCACCGACACCAGGCAGTGGATGATGCTGGCAGTGGGGGTGGGAGATCCTGAGTTAGAGACCCCTGCCCTGCCAGATCCCTTGCCCAGCCCTCCCACTCGCTGCCCCGGGGCATGGCACAGCTTACAAAACACTCGCCACCCATGGCACGTGTCACTGTAGTCTGGGGGTGTCCTCCCTTCTTCTCTCCCAACCCATCGGGGATCACGGACCATCCCAATGGACGCTCCGGTCCCCAGTCACCCCTGGGGCGCGGGGGGCTGCAGCTCACCCAGCGTGCAGGAACAGGGACAGCCACAGGCGGTAGAACTGGTCAGGGACGTCTGGGTTGAGGAAGGGCAGGAGGCCACAGACCTCGTCCAGGCAGTGCACCTGCAAAGGAGCCAGGGTTGGGGTGACGGGGGTGATGGGGGCTCAGCCCACACCCCAGAGCCACAGGAAGAGAAAGATGGGTCAAAGACGCATGGCTGGTGATGCCACATGTCAGCTGTGGGGGGGACCCAGGGTGGTGGAGGGGACCCACATTGCCCACGTGCCGCAGAGGGAGCAACCGAGCATCGCCAGTGCCCCAGGAGATGCTGAAGGACCGTCTTTCCACCCAGGATGCGCCTTCCCCAAGGACACTTGGCTCAAGCCCTATGTTTCCTCCTGCCCTCCACCAGCCAGGTGGGCACACAGCGGCAGCCGTAGCCCAGCTGATTGCTGCCCTTCGCATTCTCCCTGCTCACACCCATCCCAAACTGCGTCCCAGGATACTAGAAAACCCTCTGGCGTCAGCGCAGCAGGGTGTGAGCCGGCCGCCGGCATAGCGCCCCGTGGCCCCGGTCGCGCTCACCTGCGAGCAGAGCGTTGCCTCCTCATGGAAGTAGCCGTGCATGAACTCGCAGTATTCCCGCGTCGTGATCTCGCAGCTGGGCAGAGGGTGGGCAGCGGATTTGCTCGGGGTCGGCCTCGCTCCCCACTCCCCCGAGCATCCCTCTCCGCTCCCAGCAGCCATTCCTGTCGCCACTGCGTTTTCCCACCCCTCTGAGGCTTCGTAAGCTCCCTCTGACCCAGACACTGCAGGGGCGGAGGGGGGAGCCGAGCCTGGGCCAGGTGCCCCCATCATTGCAACCCACCTGCCCTTGGTGCCGATGCAGCAGGGCCTGCCCTTGATCTGGCAGTCCATGTGGGCGAAGCCGCTGTGGTTGGTTTTGGTCTCGTAGGTGCAGATCTAGAAGCAGGAGGGAGAGGAGCCGTGGTCAGGCTCTGGCCCCAGGTCCTCCCCTTGCGGGTCTCATTGCCCCCCGCACCTCCCACAGAGGCTGCCACGTCGGTGCCACCCAGCTCATAGTGGCACCAGGCTCTTACCGGCCACTTGGTGATGTCGTCTGGCCACACGTGGGGTGGGTTGGACGCCGGCTCCTCACACGTCCTGGCAGAAGGAGGTGGATGGGGGGTCAGGACTGGTCTCCCTCCACACATCCCTCCCCCAAACTAGACCCGCTGCGGGCATGGGCAGCCCCAGGACCTGCCTCTTCCCCTGGCTTGGAACAGATCCTGCACCTCAGTGTCCTACAGTGCCTGCATTTAGGACAGACCCCACCTCAGTTTCCCCACTGACTCCCTCTTCCTCATCGCTCTTCTACGGTTTGTAAGAGCTCCCCACCCCAGCCCCTTGGACAAGAGGATTCAAGGCATCCAAGCTGGAAATGCAGCCCCACGCAGCCTCTCTGCCGTGTCCCACATACAGCCAGGTGACTGTGCCACCTCTCCCCAGTTGTCACTCCTACCTGGGGTCCTGGTGACACACAGCCCCTGATGTCCGCTTCCCACCTGAGCCCATGGCCGGCGCTTTGGTGCTCGGCCACTTGATGAAGGTCGCCAGCGTCTCCTGGGGACGATGGAGGGAGGATGGAGAGACTGAGGACATGGCAGCAAACACACTGCTTTGACCCCGCACGCATCCTGCCCTGGTGCCAGGCGGGGCAGAGATGGCTTCCCGCTGTTCCCCAGCACTTCTCCGCACCCACGCACCGAGCAGTCCTGCGGCAGGGTCTGGATGCAGCCCGAGTTGTCATTCTGGACGCAGCAGCCGGAGTCGCGCTCCCGGTCCCGCTCGCGCTGGATGAGCCGCTCCACCTGCTGATCCTTCCGGATGCAGGGGGAGAACTTGGCTCCCAGGTGGATCAGGTCGATCTAGGAGGGAGATGCCAGTCCAGAGGCTGCTCTGTGGCCCCCCTGCACCTCTCCTCCCTCCAGCTACCCTCTGGGAGAGCTCGGCAGGGGCAGGGGGTCCCCACAGGTGACAGCCCTGAGTTTCCATTACCCCAGTGGGAGGAAGGGGACGGAATCTCTCTTGACCATCCCACCACAATGCTGCAGCTCTGGGAATCGCCACTGAGCCCCCAGCCCAGGCGGAGACTGGGCACAGCAGGTCCCAAAGGATGGGAACATTGAGGGCCCAGGTCAGCAGGTTGGGACGAGAGGTCGAGCTCTACCTCCAGGGAGAGCAGCACCCCAGGGACCCCCTTGGCTCTGGGCAGGGGGAGCAGAGGCTGGTGGAAGGCAGAGCCTCAGGCCAGGGGGCGAGAGGCAGTGGTCCGGCTGCACCCTTACCGAGCTGGGACCGATCCAGAAGTTTTCCTGCTGGATGTACTTGACACTCTCATAGACGCCCTTGTTCCGCAGCACCTGCCAGGTCAGCCCAGTGTCAGCTCCCGCGAGGGGGCTGGTAATGTGGGGGTGCAGCCCCCTCTGCCTCTGCTCCTGGGGGTCTGAGCAGCCCCTTCACCCAAGGGGAAGGGCTGCTGGGTCCCACCAGCCACGTGTGAGGGAAGGCAGCTCTGTGGCACAGCTGGCACGCACGCTGCTGCGACACACGTGGACCCTCTGCACTGGCTGTTTAACGGACCCTCTCAAACAGCAGGAGCCACCAGCACCCCAAGATGCTCCCAGCCCTGGCACGGAGCACAACAGCATGGGATGCTGGTGGTCACCGTCCCTCCAGGAAGACAGGTGCCTGCTCTTCTCTCCAGCCTGGGTGCCAGTGGAACAACGCAGCCAGCTACAGGTTCCCAGGATTAATCCCAGCAGGAGGATCCCCGTTTTGGGGTGCTGAAGGCACTCCCCAGACACCAGCCTTGCTCTCCTTGGCAGCCAGCTGGTTGCCATTTCAGAGGCAGACATGTCACCGGAGAGCCGGGAGGGGACAGCCCCGGACAGTAGCTCTTAAACTTACTAACTCTGTCGTCACGTGCTGGGTGAAGCCGATGGGGGCGATGCCGTAGGTGCCGATGACCAGCAAGGTGATGAGGACGTGGACAAAGGTGATCCAGTACGTGAAATATGGCCTGCGGAGGAAAGGACCCAAAATTGGAGCAGCTCAAGGGTGGCTGGGCACAGGGACGCTGCAGTCCCCCAAGCCCTGATACCCAGACATCGAGGGGGACGCACATCCGGAGTCACAGCTGGGGAGCCCCAAGGAGCCCCATGCCCATCCCATCCCGCCAGTCCCCCCTCACCGGTGGCTGTCGGTGATCTCCAGCTGTGACTGCACGATGCTGCTCAGGCTGCGGCGGTACGTCCTGTTCAGACACTTCCCCACCACCCCCAGCCCGTAGTAGCGTTTCTTGCGGTCGAAGGCGAAGTGTTTCACTTTGGAAGCGATGCGCCTGCCTCGCTGGGGAGCCAGGCCGGCACCGGTGGAGGACGAAGCGAGCCGGACACCCTCCCGCCTGCAGAGAGAGGAGGAAACCCATCATGCCCATCGAAAGGGGCCAGAAAAATCCCCCGTGTCCAACCCCACAGCTGCACCCCAGGGCTGGAGCAGACCAGAGGATGCCAGGGATGCGGGCTAGGAGCGCCTTGTGGTTTCATCCTCCGAGAAGCATGCTGGAGGTGCCAAGTGGCCCATGGCAGGGATGGCTGAGGACACTGTCCTGACTGCGGCAGGGGACCCGGGCAGCCTCAGGGGCTGGTACTCACGGGGTGGGCTGCTCCACCTCGGGGGACACCCTGGCATCCTCCCCCACCGGGTGCATGCGTAAATATGTGGCCGATAGAGGCGGCGACTCGAAGACATCATCGGGCATGGAGTACGTCTCATCGTGCATGTCCATCTGGAAGGAGGACAGAGGTGCGTTCTTGGACATGTGCGATGGGCGAGAAACCTCCCTCTGCCCAAGTGTGCCCATCACCACAGCAGTCTGGGTCCACCTGCTTCTAGAGCCTGGGGAGGGGGGGATCCCCATCAATACTCCAGTAACTGCATGTCGCAGGGTGTGAAACGTGCCCATGAGGGTGACACCCTCAAGGAGCATCACCGAAACTGGGACTCCGCAGAGCCCGGCACAACAGCCACCGCTGCCCCTGCTCCCTGGCAGGGTGAAGCACCAACACGGGGGTCCCCACTCCACATCCAGCCCCCGCACAGGGTTACCAGTACTGGGACCCCTCCCCGCTCTGGCAGCTGGCGTGGAATGGCACTTGCCTTACTGAAGAAGGATGAGTCGAGGGTGTCAGCAGCGTCTGCCATGTCCTCGTCCATGAAGCTGGGGTACATGAAGCTCCTCTTGTTGCTCCTCTGCTTGGGAGCCAGTGGCTCCAGGACAGAGCGTCCCTTTGGCAGGAGAAGCAAATGAGGGTGAGCAACCAGAAGCCCCCCCGTTTTTGAAGTACTGAGGGTTTCTTGTGGCTTCTCTCCCCAACACTGAGAGGCAAGGATCACATCCCCATCGGCTGGGAAGGGCAGGTAGCAGAAGCTGGCAGCAGGTGACCGTGACCATGTCAGTCAGCACAAGTGAACTCTGAATCCCCTGTTCAGTCTCAGTCCCACAAACCCGACCCTGAGGCTTCCCCAGGGCCTCGAAAGCTGTTGGAGAAGCTTCCCCTGCAGCAAAAGGTCTCCTGGCTCCTTGGCAGCGAAACCCAGAAGCTGCTTTTTTCTAGAGATGCCATGCAGGGTAGTTCCAATTCAGCAGTTCAGTTTTCACGAAAACATCTCTTTTTAAGCAGAGCTCAGGTTAAAAAAAACCCCACTGCTCTCCTCAAGCCCACCCTGGAGAGACAAGGCAAAAAGCCAAGAAGTGAAGATGATGGGTGAGGGATAGAGCTGATACCTAAGTCAGGAGGAAGATGACCCCCTGCCAAGCTCCCCAAAACTCACACGGAGGAGCGCTGCAGCCGCCTTGAAGCTCATGTGGGCGACAGACTCCCTCTTTCTGCGTGGCAGGCGGCCATGGCCAGAGCGGACGCTGTTGAAGGACGCCAAGGAGACAACGCCAGGGGTGAGCGGGGGCAGGACGTGATGGGGCGTGTGGGGCCGGTCGGTCTCGTCGGGATGGCGGAAGGGACGGCCCCTGGCCAGTGGGTCCACGATCTGGAGGAGGGAGAAGTGTCAGTGCTAGGAGAGCCTGGCTGGGCGTTGGGAACCCCCTGCCCCGAGCTCTACCTTGGGCATCTTGGCGGTCTTGGGTGACTCGGTGCCCTGGAAGGAGGGCACCTCCTGGCTGGGCAGCTCCATGTCGCGATAGGCAGGCTTCAGCTTCCCATACCTCATGCTGCAGTGCTGCAAGCTCTTGCGTTGCCACTGCTGCCGCTTCCCCTCCCAGTCGCTGCTGATGCCGAACCATTGCGCCGTGCCCCTGGACACACGATGGGTGTGCTCGTCACCCAGCCGGTACCCCCACCCTGGTACCGCCACCCCACCCGGGCATCCCTCCTGGCGGGTTATTTGGGTTGGGGTGTCTCAGCTAGGGAAAAGGGAAAGGGAGGGGGAAAGGCAAGGGGAAAGGCAAGGGGAAAGGCAAGGGGAAAGGCAAGGGGAAAGGCAAGGGGAAAGGCAAGGGGAAAGGCAAGGGGAAAGGCAAGGGGAAAGGGTCGTTGGCCTTTGGGTCTCTCTGGAGAGATAACTCCATCAAGACTTGCCCCTTAGACAGGAAAATGCATCAGGGGCTGCAGCACTCATACAGCTCAAGGTGCTTGTGAAGGTCCTACATAAACAGGGCTGAGAAATATCCCCAATGTCCGAAACAACAGTGAATTGGCACTAAACAACTCTGCCATGGGATCATCCCCAGGCAGACACCAGCGAGCCAAAGCAGAGCCACATGAAACTCCCCAAGGCGCTCCCCTCTGAGCTGCCACTCTCGGTGCCCATTCTCTGCCGGCACCCACAGCCACAACACCCTGACGAGGACCGAGGGGCCTCTCCAGTCACCCAGCCACGACTGGAGCCCACCCTGCCCTCCCGCCGCCGCTGCCCGGCCCTCACTTGCGGATGCTCTGGGACAGGGATGTCTGCCGGCGGAAGCCGGGCTGGCGCTCAGAGCGGGGCTCCTGCAGGCTCTTGCTCTTTCGGTAGATGGGGACTTTGGAGGGCTGGAAGGCAGAGCAGGGCATTAGAGACAGGATGGCATATGGATTGGTCCCCTGGGACAGCAGCCCCCCATACCCAGCACAGAATGGCCACAGCTCCCCATCGCTCACCTCCTTGCGGGTGCCGTCCTCCTCTGCCTCACGCGGGGGGATGACGATGGAGAGGTTGGGGGGCTTCTTGCTCTGCAGGCGGCTGCTGCTGGAGCGGCTGCCCCCGTTCTTGTCGCCGGCTGACATCTTGGGCCGGCGGCAGTCGGCAGGCTGGGAGGGGGCAAGGAGCCAGCGAGGTGAGAAGAAATATTCCCCGAGGAGCTTGTGCATGGGGAGAGGCTGGGGCGCAGCGCAGGGGATGGGGCCGCACCAGTGGGATCTCACCAGCCTCAGCTCCCTGTGCTGCTGGCCATGCTGCTGATTTCATCATCACCAGCCCAGCCACCATGTCCCTGACACCCACACCTCCTCTCCCGGTTTGGGTGGACAGTGGGTTCCATCTCCCACTCGCTCTCCGTTCCCCAGGACCACCAGCACCACCCGTTCACCTGCCGGGAGCACAGCGAGAGACGGCAGCAGAGGGTCAGATCATCCCCATCGCCCCGGCATGTGCCCGCAGGATGCCCAGGTCACACTGCCCACCCCGTCAGGATGGGCCTGACCCACTCGGCACAGGCATGGGAGACATGGGGGGTCCTGCTGCAGTGACAGGGGCTGGGGCAGCCACTGCCACCTCCAGCCACGAGGCCAGGACCTGTCATGTGTTGAGATGCTTGTGGGAGAACACAGAACGTTCCCCCCCAGCACGTGTGTGCACACACCAGGCTGGGAGACTGAATCCTCTCCAACACCACGTGCAAGGAGGGGGAAGCTTAACGGCTGAGAGGTGGTTAATTCCTCAAGCAATCCCCTCCCAAGAGTCCCCGCAGCCTGGCTCTACCGGGCAGGAACTCACAGGAAAGGTAATTCCATCCAAGCACAAGGGAGCAAGTCCCAGAACCTATTAGGGCTTATGGGGGCTCACAAAGGGAGACATGGTCCCCTCTCCTCTCTCCCCGTCCCTCCAATAACCAGTCCAGCTGTACAGCCTCGTATCCTGCTCTGCTCTTGTTGAGGAAGGAGTGCTCCAGCAGGCAATGGGCAATCAAGACCTCCCCGGCTCTCCCTGCTGCAGGGTCCTCCTTGACAGCAGGTGCCTGAGCAGGAGGCAGCATGGGGGCACTTTCACAGCTCCCCCAGCACTCCAAGCCCTGGGCATCACCCTCCACTCAGACCCTACTGCAAGCAGACCCTGGCTTTAGGAGCATGGGGTCCCCATGGGGATGCAGGAGTCTGGGACCAGCTCCCTGGGGACACAGGAGCCTGGTGCCTGTGGCACTAGACAGCATCACTGCCCTCAGCTGGCTCCTGGGCCAGGCGGCAGCCTGCTGCTCCTGCCTGTCCCTGCACTGCTTAAAACAGGCGCAGGGCTGGCTGGGGCAGCACAGGGCAGGGACGGGGCGAGACTGGACATATGTGGGGCAGGGGGAGCATCAGACGCAACGTGAGTAGTAGCTTTGCTAAGACCCCTCCATCGAGGGGCACCGGCAGCCCCAGCTGGCGGCTGGGCAGGATCCCCATTCCCAAATTAACCCTGCTCTCCTTTGGCCTTGGCACTAGGTCAGGTCACGGTGGGGATGCGGCTGGGAAGACGCAAGGCAGCCGTCACACAAAGCGCACCAGGGCCAGGCGAGATGTTGCTGGAGGCAGCGCCTGTGATGGCAGGCAGCACCCCAGCACGCTGCCTGCCTCCTCCCCACAGGCACCAAAGCAGCACCCTGGGGTGCTGCCAGCAGCTCGGCTGCTGCCTCACCTCTCACTGTCATTAAGCACCAAAAGCTGAGAGCAACCAGCCCCCAAATTTCTCCTGGGGGCTCAGCCAGCGCTGGTCCCTACCAAGGTTTTCCTACCTCATAAGAGTGGCAGGGATCCCACGCAGCGCGTCTCGATGGCGAACACCCGTGGTGGCCTTCCTCCTCCTCCTTCTCCTCCGTCCTTCATGCACCGGAGGCTCGGAGCACGGCTGAACTCCTCCTGCCTCGCCTGGTGGGGAGAGATGCTGCGATGAAAAGCCCCGCGAGGGAAAGCAGAGCGTTACAGGAGCACCCAGGGCAGATGGAAAGCTGAGCTCAACGCTCCAGGGACCATGGGGATGGGACGGGGCTGCCGGCGGCCAGACACAGGGGACACGGACCCGTCACTGGCACAGGGTGGCAGAAGAAGGAAAAGCCGTCGTTCACAGCAATGTGCCTTGCTCCATGGCAAGTGAGGAGTATTCACCCACTGCTGCCAGGCAGAGCTCTCAGGAAGAGACACCCACGAAGAGCAGGGACGGAACCCGAGTGCCTCGCCGAGGTATTTCACAGCTGCTAAGCTGGGAGAACGTCAGCCGGGCGGTCCAGCCCCAGCAAGCAAAACTTTCCATCCTGCTGGCAACGCTGTTTGTTTTCCTCGCTGGGCAGCCAGCAAGAAGCTTGGGATGCCAGCTGCTGCAGAGAGCCAGCAATGGGGACACGGCAGGGTCGGAGTGAGCCCCAGGCCACCCTCATCCTCCTCCAGCCCTGGGGAATGGCTCTTGATGGTGGGAGCAGAGACAGCCAAGAGCACGGAAACTGGAGCCAAACTGCATCTTTTGGAGATGCAAGAGGACATGGTGCTCTTGCACAGCCCCTGGCCCGAAATCCCATCCCTAATTGTTCCCATCACACCCCAGGCAGCCCTTGGCAAGGACCTCAGTGCTTCCTGGTGAAGTGGGTTCCCAGTGCTATTACAGCCCCATTCCACTCCCCACCGACTGGCTCCCCAGGGTGGAGGGATGGATCTGGCCCACCTTGTGCCACGGGCGAGGTGACGCAGCTCCCGGGGGAGCTGGCACAGGCCGGCGGGCACCTGCCGTGCTGGTCACGCAGCGCGGCCGGAGCAGCTTTCACGGCTCTGTGTGTTAATGCACTGTTTGGCGTTGAGAGAGGAGGGGAGCAGCCCCCCAGGGCTGAAGTCTCCTTGGCCACGTGGGCTGGGGGCAACAGCCACCCCCCATGCACAGATCCTGACCCACGAGAAGTTTTACCCTGTGCCAGCCAGAGAAACCCCCCCGGGATGGTGCCAGGAAGGCATTTTCCAACTCCCCACGTGTTTGGCACTGGCACCCAACCCCTCCAGCTCTGGCACTGCCCTCACCCAGCGCTTGGTGTGAGAACAAGCAAGTTGGCGCCTCCATCCAGAGCAAACCCACAATGAGCTCAGCCCTCCGGGTCCCCTTCACCCTCCCAGCCCCGGGATGGAGAGCAGTGCCACTGGAGCATCACCCTCTGCCTGATGGCCCCATCTGCAGGGCACAGCCCAGCTGCCACCCAGTGCTAGTGGCTGCGGGTCCCCAGGGAGCCTCAGCTGGGTCCACAGGGATGGACGTGGTGGCTCTGCCTGGGACCAGGGAAGGGAAATGAGAGGCGATGTGCTGAGCTGGCACGGGGATGCTCTGCCATGGGAACAAGGTGGTGACAGCAGCAGCAGGTGACGGACACAAGACTCAGCACCCACGAGCACGTCCCAAGTGTGGTAGGAGCTGTGCTTCCAGCTGGAGGAGGGGTCCCAGAACAGCACAGTGTCACTTCGAGTTGGAAAAGATCTCCAGGGAGAGAAAAACGCACTGGGGACGTTGCCGTCACCCATGGGGAAAGCAATAAATGGGCAGAGGGGTGGAGGAGGGTAACCTGGTCTGGTCGATGAGAAGAAGAGATCCCCCACCATCACCATCTTCCCTCTCAAAGCTGTCATGTTCAGCAAAGCTCACCAAAGCCCGACACCCAGCAGCGAGGGACGCTGCCCTCGCCCCAGCAGCAGCGGGCGAAGCCCCCATCCCCTCCTACTAGGGCAGGTGTGCACGGAGTGCTGGTGAGCCACGGGGACAAGGTTTTAGCCTTCAACCAGGCGAGGTACAGGGAGGGCGAGCAGGGCTGGCTCCCAGCACCAGCCCTGGCGTGAATCATGACAGCTGACCCAAGGAAGCACGCCCAAGGAAGAAAGTGATGGAAAAAGCGATGTGGCTCATACAAGGCGTCACCGTGGGACATGCCAGGACGCTCCAAGCAACGCAAAGGGACCATCAGTGAGGCCAAGCAGCAACCTGTAGAGCTGGGGACAACTGAGCACAACCATCGTATGAGGCACCAGAGACAACCCAGCAGAGCAGCACAGGTCGGAAGGGGCTGTACACAGCACGCAGTGGGTGCAGAGAGGCTCAGAGCAGGATCGAGATCGCTCACCCCGAGCCTATTGGTGTGAGGGCAGGCAGCGTTACCCACACTGGAATAAAAGTGTGTCAGGCTGGCGCAATTAAGTCGGGAGGAGAAAGCAGCTCTGAGCCACCCAAGGGTGCAGGGTGGGAGAGGGACCCCTGTGAGCACCCAGGCACCCATCACCCTGAGCACGATGCGTCCCTGCTCCTCCCTCTCCATCTCCACAGAGGAGCGAGAAAGGGGTCAGCGATGCCACGGAGCCCCCGAATCACCCCCGCAGCCCCCAAACACCCCCGCAGCCATCACCCATGCTGGCACCCAAGAGTCCACCTGGCCGAGCGTGCCGCTGCCGCGCGCTATCAGCTGCCCATAAATGATTCACAAGTGCGTTAAAGACCTCTCTCAAGGCTGGAGCCTCGTTAAAAGGCGCTCCGGGTTATTAAGAGCCCTGGGTAGGAAAGTCAATCGGTCCAATTGCTCCGAGCATCGAGCCCCCACAGACTCGCACCTGGGCAGAGGACCCCGAGCACCCACCCAGCACCTCCCCCCACTTCTGCTCCCCTTCTAAAAGCTTTTTACCATTTTCCAGTCTCAAATTTCAGATCTGAGAGAAGCAGCTGGAGACAAACAGCTCTTGAAAGGAAAAGATATTATTGGGGAAAAAAAAAAGGGAAGAACACTTCTTGGGGGGGGAAATTAAATATCTTAATATTTTTCTCTCTTCTTGGAAAGCCCCGTGTGTGTCTCAGTCCCTCGTGCACCCACTCAAATGGGGAGACCTGGAGAGCAGCAACCCCATAAGCTGGGGAGCAGCCAGTCCGCTGCCTCCCTCCTCTCAGCCCCCACTTGTTTTTTTGTATTTGGAGTATTTAGGTGTTTTTTTTAATGGACAAAATACACTTTATGGCATCACTGCAAGAACTCTCCTGTCCCTAAAGGACTTCATGTCCCTGTGTGGCCCCACAGACCCCCCCCCAGCCCATTCACGGCCATTTCACACCCCGGCACCACAAGGCTGATATTTTTCTCTCCCCACCACAGAGAAGACAACTCCATCTTTCTCCCTCAATTTGTGCCAACCCCACCACAATGGGGCCGCTCAGCAAACCTGCGAAACGCCAGGTTTCACTCTGAGTCTTGAGAAGGGACCGCTGCGTTTCAGGGGATGTTTTAAGCTGTCCCGTCCCTCTCCCACGTCGCTGAGCCACGCGGTCGGCACCGACATCCACAGCAGTTTTAATTCCTGTCTCCAGCACAGCTCGGGTAGCAAGATGGGGTAGGGATGACCGACGGATGTGAGAGCCCGGCCAGTGCCCGCAGCCAGCAGCATGCACCTTGCCTGTGCTGCCATTGGGAAATCCTCTCCCATTTTCTCCATCGGGCAGGAGGTTGGGCAACCACAGCAGGTTTGTTCAGCCCGGGCGAGCTTGGCATGCACGGCACGCCCTGGAAGGAAGCAAAACCAGGGGAGATAGAGCGTGTCGGCCAGGGGGGCTGCGCTGGACGCTGCTGATAAAGGCGCAGCGGGCAGAGCCCTGCCTGCCTGCGGGGAGAGGATGTGAGAGCCGAGAAGGGCCATGGCACAAGACAGCCACGTGCTGGGCTTCTCTTCCTCGCTGGGAGCGGGTATGGCCCCATCACCCTCTGGGTGATGCTGCTGGGATCCGCGTGGAGAGGGAAGGATTCGCCTGCGAGATCTGGGAGTGGGTGGAAAGAGCCACGCGGAAAATTTCTTGCACCCAGGCACAGCTTGTTTCCCACCCTTGTTAATTTGTACCAGCACCCGAAGGCTTCCCAATCTGCTGGGGCGGGTGGCCAGCCCCGCTGAGCCAGGGTCCCTCTGTGCCGCTGTCCACCCACCCCACACCTCCCCAGTTCCCCTTCCCAGGGATCCACGCACCCTCACAGCAAAATAACCCCAAGCAGGCGGCACAGCACAACCTCACTCTGTGTCCCGCGGTGGCGAGGCACCAGCCAGGGTGATGGGTGCTGCTGGAGAGGCCGTGGCTGCGCAGGGAACCCCCGGCCCACCAGCCCTGTCCCCGTGCTGGAGCCCAAGCCGATCAGGAGACACGCACATGGAGGCTTTGAGTAACCCCAACGGCTTCGGAAAGAGCAAAGGGAGAAAGTCTCTGTCAGCAGCGAGGGCGTCTCCGCTGGCGAAAGCGCGGCAGGGTCGGCTGCTCCTCGGCAGCACTGCAGGCAGGGCTGCGGCACTCTCCAGACCCAAGGAAAGCTCTTTTCCAGGCACCGCACGGATTCCCTGGGCTACCAGGATTGATTTAACTCGGTTTTATCCAAGAGCTGTGTAATTGCTCAGAGCTACTCCAATGCCTCGTTAGCTTGGCTTAAACACGGGGTGTATGAGCATGACAGTCCGAGTGCTCCCACCCCAGCTGCCCCTTCTGGAAGGGATTGAGGGGTCCCAGGTTGTTATTTCCCCGAGGCAAAGGGATCCCCACAATCCCCGTGCCATGGGTCGTTACTGAGTTCATTCTCACTTCCCTCTGCGAAGCAAAATTTGTGGTGCCAGATCACGACTAGGGTGGCTGGGGACACACATTTCTTCCTCCGGTTCTTCTGCAAAACACTTGTTTTGACAGCAAGTCTCGGCACAAGGGCTTGGGCTGGACTTGCAGAATTCCCTAATCCTCCGCTGCCTGTTTTGGAGAGCACCAAGCCACTCGGAGCAGCGCCAGGTTGGGAGAAGCAGAGAGTCCCCTCGCCGTGAGCTCTGAGCATCCCCGCGCCACGTGGGATGTGACGATGGGAGGCAGCGCTCAGTCCCGGTGCACGAATTCAATACGAGCCCTGGGCTGGTGGCAGGACAATCCCCCTCGGCTGAAGCTCCCCATCTCTGGGAACAGGCTCCTTATCTCAGCGCAGTCATTTCAAGGCGGCTGCTGGCCCCACTGCCCCCTGAGTAAAGGGAGAGGCCCAGGGGGGGATGCCAGCAGCCTCCTCTGATCCCCTCCGGGGCCAGCAGCTCCCTGAGTGAGGACAACAACCTCACAGCACCCAGCTGCACGGACTCCCCTTTGTGCTGCAGACAAAGGTGGCATCTCTGCTGGTAACAGGATGGGGGGTGCCCCTCAGACACCCCGTTTCACTGCCCTCCAGCCAACCCTGCAAAGGGGCCATGTCCCTGGGGGGTAGCAAACCCAGAGGTTAATCCCCCCTGAAAGTCTTGGTGCTCCCCTGGCCTCGGTGCCACCCAGGGAGCGTGCTCCCTGCCCACCCCTCTCTCCTCCCAAAACACCAGCAGCCAAACGTGGGCCACTCCTCAGCCTCGTTCCCTCCACTCCTGGTTGCCACAAGGCCACCAACACCCAGGTCCACACCCTGCAGGGGAAAGCCCGACCAGGACCAGCTCATCCCCATCCAACACAGTGCAAGCCTGGCATGGGGGATCCCACACTCATCAGCGCCTACAGAATCTGCGTGACACTCTTCCCCCACCGCAACATTGCCATGGACCTGTGCCAGCAAGGCACTTTGCAGCACCTCAGCTGCCAAGAGCTGATGGTGGGGTCTCCCCCATCATCCTCCTCCTGCCCGCTCTCCCACCCAGGGATGCTGCGCAGCTCCTTGCAGGGGCTGGAGACACTTATTTTTAAGGAGCCATCTCTGCGCCTTTCCCAGGAGTGCTCAGACCGGGTTAAGCCACCACGTGCACGAGCCAACTTCACCCCGGTTATGGCATCAAGCCCTGTGCCGGCAGCACGGTGCTGGTCTCGGCAAGGATCTCACGCTACCGAGGAGCCAGGGAAAGAGCAGGACACACCGACGCCTGGTGCCAGGGATTTGCCCCAGATACCCGTGAGCGAGGCGTGCAGCCTTCACACTCACCCATCCCGGGATGTCATTCCCAGCCCTGCCCCGGTGTTCCCACAGGCCAGCGAATTACAGGGATAACTGCGTCAAATCCCCGGCACAAGCTGCCTCATGACGCACAGGGAGTGAAGGCAGCCCCATGGTGCGCGAGGGGGGCACTGGCACATTGGGCATCTCAGGGGGCACAAGTCACATCTGTCCTGCCCTGAGTGGATCCGTCGCACCAGAGGAACACATCAGGAATTATTATTTTTAAGTAAAGTCCAACTAAAAAAACCCCGCAGACTGCTGGAAGGAGGGGACCATCACCCTGGGAGCTGCAGCACCGCAAAAAGGCACCTGTGGATGGGAGGGACGGCCCTGCGGGATGGCCAGGCACGCGACAGCCCCTGGCATGGGAGTGGAGACCAGGAGCATCCCACCGAGGAGCGACGGGCCATGCACCACCCGGCTGAGCGGGTCACTGCAGGGCTGGACATCCAGCACGGAGACCATGTCCCTCCAGCACTGGCTGATTTCTCCCTCTCTCCTGATGGCAGCAGCCTGGGAAAAGGCAGAGGAGCATCACTGGACACTCGCCCTGCTCCCTTCCCTGCCCCGTGCCCTGCCGCTGCCCCCGATATCGAGCAAGTCGGTTTGCACCCACGCTCCCCTGTTTTGAGGTGCAGCGACAGCGGCGGGTCCTGTGCCGGTGGCTGCTCAAACTCCCCTCGAGGTGATAAGCAGTGGGTTTCACAGGAGACCTTCAAGCTTTCTGACTCATTTGTGGTGTTTCACAGGTGGAGAAACTGAGGCACAGCAGCACAATAAGACCCCCCCGCCTTCCCACCCCCACACCGCTAAACCCATAAATGCCTGACTCCCACAAGGGGTGCAGGCTGCTCCCCTGCCCTCCCAAAACAGTTATTTGGGGGGTGCCTCTGCTCCATGCTCAGCTAACATGACCAGCACCCTGCGATGCTGGCTCTTGGGTGCTGGTCCCCAAGGACGAGGCAGGACACAGGGGTCCTGTGTGGTGGCCAAGCAGAGGGCAGGGCTAGTCCTGGAGCCAGCCGGCACGTGGACCTTCCCCAGGGCATCCTCCCTGGGTCCATTGCCCATCCGAAATGCCTCGTTAAGAGAGCAACCACCAAGCAACTGCTTTTTGGTTTGTTTTTTTAAGAAACAGGGATTAAGTGAGAAAAAGGGTACCAGTGCCAAGGGTTTCTTCCATACTCAACACGCACAGCTTTCAGCGCTCGCTTGGAGGTCGGGAAACAACCACAACTCAAAGCACTGCACGCTCCCAAATGACCACAGCTCCTGGATCCCCATAATTAAAAGGCACTGTGCCCAGCCCTGCCAGCAGCTTGTCACGTTACCAGGCATCTCCTGGCTGGGCAGGACAGTGGGGACCAGCGGTCATTAGATAAAAAGCTCTTCAAGAAGAGAAGAGTTTATGATCCCATCACTTGTGGGCTCATATGGATCTAAGTAATTAGTTTTTAGCCTTCACTAATTGACTCCTTTGGTGCAGAGCCCCTGCCAGCGCCAAGCCCATGCTCACTCCTCCAGGCTCAGGTCTCTGCGGGGCTCCTGGTGCCCGTGGGAAACATGGAAACATCTTGGGAGTGCTGCGCCGGCCTGGGCAGCTCCTGCACCACAGGCAAGGGACAGCAGGAAAAGAAGAAGCCCCCTCCTCACGGAGTGGCACACTGCCACGGATGATGTAGGACATGGGTCCAGGGCTCCCACCACCAGTCCCCCTCGTAGCCCCCCGCCAGCCGGTTCTCCATCACCTGTCCCGCTTCCTTTGGTGGCAGGCACTGTTTTGACCCCAAGCTCATCCTCAGGGTTGTTTTTGGATCAAGGGCGACAACCCAAGGGAAGGAAGGATTTATTTAAGGGTTCCCTCAGCTTCAATCTAAGAGTTAAACAGGTGCCGTAGCAAAGGCAAAAAGATCTGTAACCAGAAGAGCCAAACACTGTCTGAATTTCCCAGCTCATCCCAAGGAACACCGTCTGAATTCCTCAGCTCATCCCAAGGAACACCGTCTGAATTCCCCAGCTCATCCCAAGGAACACCGTCTGAATTCCCCAGCTCATCCCAAGGAACACCGTCTGAATTCCCCAGCTCATCCCAAGGAACACCGTCTGAATTCCCCAGCTCATCCCAAGGAACACCGTCTGAATTCCCCAGCTCATCCCAAGGAACACCGTCTGAATTCCCCAGCTCATCCCAAGGAACACCGTCTGAATTCCCCAGCTCATCCCAAGGAACACCGTCTGAATTCCCCAGCTCATCCCAAGGAACACAGCTGCCCTGAGGAACAATGACCCAGCCAGCCCCTTCCCCATCAGCTTCACTCCCCTCCACCCCGCATCCCCAGCCTCTGAGCTGCTCTCCCAGCCACCAGCATTCATTGTTCCTCCCACCAGCATCCATGGGCACGCTCCAGCAGTGCCGCTCTCCTGGCACACACGAAAGGCATCAAGCGCTTGCACATGCATCCGAGAGCGACACCAGGCTCGGCCCCCGTCTTGCAGAATTTGTGTCAAATGGGTGTCAAACCCCGCTCCCCCCAAGGCTCGCAGCGCCTCGGGGTGCAGTTTCCAGCACAGCTGCAGTGGTGCCAGAGGGGGAAGCGGAGAGGCCACTGAGGCTCACTTTGGTCACCTGCTTTCCAGTAAACAGGAGCAAAACAGGCAGAAGCCGCCCTCCAAAGGAGCAAGCAGCAATAGGTGTCAATCACTCCATTAATTGCAAAAAAGCTTGGAATGGCAGAGCCCAGGCACCACAGCTGGAGCCCAGCGAGCCACCTGCAAAGCCAGCCGTGGTGCAGAGCCCGTGGCACCTGGGGTAGAGCAGGCAGAGGTGGCTCTGCTTTTTCCAGGGCATGGCTGCGGTTGAACCCGCCAGCTCGTTTCAGCAGTGGGACATTTTCAAGCTGGTTATTTCCCACTTTGGAAACATGGAGGAGCCAAAGGATGCTCCTTCGGAGGGCACAACGGAGCGAGCCAAGTAGTGTGGCATTTCCCCACTCACGACAGCCATGGGACAGTGGTGGCGTGCACTCCCAATCCCTCCAGCCAGGCCGATATGCTGTGAGCCCGGGACAGCAGCAATACAAGGAGCTCACCCTGGAAATCCCTGGGAATGACCAGCCAGGACCCGGGCACATGCAGACAGAACGTCCCGGCTCCCCGAGGCGGGAAGGATGACGCCACACTGGGGAAGAGGGCAGGGACTTCCTCTTGCCGCAGGGACCCAGAGGCCACAACACAGCCTTTCAGGTCCCCTTTGCCCAGGGACCCCGCAGGGTCTCAGACCACCGTGGGGACCGCAATCCAGCTGCGGGCAAGTCTGGAGGGATGGCTCCTACCTGCTCCTGCTGGCTCAGCAGCAAGGCTGGGCAGGACCTGGGTATAGGCCAACCTCACCCCTCAGCCCCAAAACCACTGAGGGTCAACAGGAAACACCAACCGGCTAAAACATCCACACTCGGCATCCCCCTGCTCCCTGCGGGATGCACGTACGGACGCGCGATGACCAGACCCTTCTGGTCTCGAAGAGTTTTGTTTGTTTGCAAAGGGCTGGCGGCAGCACGTGCGAGGGTTCAAACCAAACCTCAAAGCAGCAACAGCAACAAAGCCCTGGCATGGGGAGGGGAGGCCGATGGGTGCTGCCGGGCAGAGCCGGCAGGAACCCGGGACCCCGACCCGCGTGCCCTCGCGTGTGGCTTGGAGGCCACTGCCGCTTCCGAAGGGCACTGCCAGCCCCGCTCACCTGGGAAGCGGGGGAAACCCACAAAACAAAAACAAAACCACATGCCCGCTTGTTTATCGAGCCATCGGCTCCAGAAGTAGGTTAGGGCTTTCCTCCCAGCCTGGGCAGGGGAGCGGGGCGCGGGCAGAGGAGCGGGCAGGGCCTCCTTGCCCCGCGGTCTCCCCTCCGCACGGCGGCTCACCCCGCCGCGACACGCACCCACTTCCCCCTGTGATGAAGAGGAGGAAGAGGGGAGTCCCCCCACATCCGTCCACGCTGCCCGCCCCGGACGCGCGGGGCACGACCGCAGCTCGGGCAGAGGGACCCGCGTCCGCTCCTCCGACCCCGGCAAAGGGTCCCCGGGGGCAGGGGCAGGCGTCCAGCCCCGGCGGGGCCGGTGCCCCGGGCCGGGCAGCGCGGCCGCAGGGCGGAGGAGGAAGCTGGCGGGACGCGGCCGGTCACAAAGCACCGACAAACCGGGCGGCCGCGAAGCGGCGCGGAAGAACCAGGACCCCCACCCGGCCCGCTCCTGCTCCTGCTCCCGACCCCGACCCCGCTCACCTCGGCGAGCTCCCGGTTCCGGTCCCGGTCCCGCCGGCACCAGCCACCGCTCGTCGCCGCCTCCACCTGGGTCGGGCGGGACGTGGGGGGCGGCACCGGGGCGGGGCTTCGCGGGGCGGGGCCTCTCGGGGGCGGGGCCTCTGCCCGGGGGCCCGCCCCGCAGAGCGCCCGCCCACGGCGTCACGCGTGGGGGCTGCCGCGGGTCCCCGGCACCGGGAGCTGCGAGCGGGGCACCGCCGGCACCGGGAGCTGCCAGGGCCGGGCGCTATCAGGACTGGTCACTGTCAGGACCTGGCACGATCCGGACCGATCGCCATTAGGACTGGTCACTGTTGGGACTGGTCACTATTAGGACCAGGCGCCATTAGGACTGGTCTCTATCAGGACTGGGCACTATTAGGACCAGGCACCATTAGGGCTGGTCCCTATCAGGACTGGTCGCTATTAGGACTGGTCACTATTAGGATGCCAGGGCACGGTCCCCCCCATATCCCACTTCCAAGCAGCAGAGACCCTGGCGTGCCAGGCCGTGTGGCAGCCACGGTGTGGGCTGGCACATCCCAGACAGCACTGCGGGCCCAGGCATGTCCTGCTGCCTGGGCCAGATCCCGGTGACGCATGGCGAGGCTAAGGCGGAAGGCAGTGGGCACAGAGCTGGTCATGTTGGCTTTCAAAGCCGTGACTTGGCCAGAGCCTGGCAGTGTGAGCCCCTGGGGATGCTGCCCCTGCTCCCATCGCCACTGACACCATGTCGCTCTTCTTCCCCAACAGCCTCATGTTCGGCTCCCTCCCATCCCTACGGAGGAGACTGGGTGCCGGCAGGAGTTGAGAGGGCTGAGGAGAGACCTTTATGGATTGGGTTTGGCGTGGCTGTATTGCTGAGGCTTTTATACGGGAAAACATGCCCAGGATTGTGCCACAAAATATCTGATTCATGGCTTGGTGCAGGTCTCAGGTGAGCACAGACTGAATTTACAGCCTGGACCAGGCAGGACCAGAAATTAACTTTGTCTCCCTATTCAAAACTGCGTTTTTCCTTGATATTTCTTATCTGCACAGGGACACTTCAAGCAGACCTTCTGTGCTAAAACTGTCTCTGGTTCAGCTTGGATTCACTGGTGTCTAGTAGCACGTCGAGCTTGTGCTCGCAGTGACCCCCCCCTTCCACTTCCATGGGGTCTTGCTCAGCAAATCTGCTCCCAGTTCCTGGTAGATAAAAGGGTGGAAAAAGCTTTTGGTTCCTCCCAGCTCCTTTGAAGTTGTGTTTTGAAGCGGGTGGAGAAGGGGAGAGCCCAGCGGGTGCCGGGGTGGGTGGCTGGGCATGGACATCCAGACGCGGGCTGTGCCGTGGGGCGGGTGGACGCTCCCTGCCCATGACTCAGAGTGAGGTGGGGGTGTCCCCAGCTACAAGCTCGGGCAGGTGGCAAGGAGGGACCCGTGCCAAGATGCCAGGCACCGAATTCTCCTGGCATTTGGGTGGGGACAGATCAGCCTGTCTTTGGCTGGGACAAACAACGGCCAACAAAAAACATCTCTGCCATGGCCCTGCCTGCATCCCACTCCAAGGCTTGGACCTGCAGGATGTGTCCTTCTGCAGAGGAGCCAGGCACAGCTCCGTGTGGGCTGGCGAGGCCCACAGAGGGAAGAGGAGAATGGTGACTGCCACCTGTGCAAACCCATGGAGCGTTGGGCAATAAGGAAGTGAGAGAAGTGACCTAAAAACCCCCAAGGCAGCAACGTCAGGGTGTTGCATCAGCACCGGGGAGCTGCTTAGCAGAGCACTTCCCTCTGCAGTGCCAATCGCCCTGCAGCCCAGCCTGGCCAGAAATGCCCCAGCTGGCCTGTCCCCAAAGGAACGCAGGGAAGGGACACAGCGCCGTGCGCCCTGGCATTGAGACATCGATCCTGTGCTGGGTGCACCCTGTGGCGGTACTGGGTGACTTGCTGGGAGCCCCCGGTGTGACGTGCCAGGCCTAGGGCTGGGATATCTTGGCAGGAGCCATCCCTCCCTGTTATGCCATGAAATTCTCCAGGGTGGGATCCGTCCCCAGCAGCTTGGGGCCAGGCAAGGTCCTGCTGCTCACTGGGAGGTAGCTGCTGCCAGGGCAGGTACAGTCCCTGGATGTGGAGACAGGTTGCACCCCCAGCAAGGAGCTTTGGGCTTTGTTAGAAAGCAAAGTCAAAGCCCTGGGGCCTTTTTAAAGAGGATTTTCAGAGGTGAGCTCAGCCCCGAATCTCTTGGCCTTGGTATCCCTGTAGCAGGACTTTTTCTCAGACAATTCAAGTATGTTTGGAAAAGGGCATTTGCTTTCAGGGCAGCTGTGTTTTTTTCCCTCCCAATGATGACATTGCACAAATTTGGGTGCCAATGGGGCTGTGACATGTGGCACGAGCCTGGCTGTACCACCACAGGAGAGCTGGAGAACCTGGGAGGCTGCCTGTTCCCTGGGGAGAGGGATCCCACCCTGTCTTCTGCGGGGTTTGACCTTCCTCGCTCGCCAGGCACCCTCCAGCCCAGGCTGGGACACACAGGTGGGTGGACTCAAAATTATGAGATGTGCTGGGGCTGGATGGAGCCAGGAACAGCATTTCAGGTGGGCACCCACCTGTGGACAGGCTCTGGGTGCCTGGCACCAGCTCTGGAGACTTTTCAGAGGCAGCATCACAAGGATGCTCAGGGTGAAAGCTCTTGGTTTTTCCCAGCCTTGTAGTTTTTGTGTTGTAAAAACCCCATGCTCCCATCCTGGGACTGCAGTCCAAGGTTTTCTTGTCTTTCCAACACATTCGCTGCTTCCTAAAACATCTCAGTCCGGGTTCTCCAGGAGTTTTTTCCTACTCTTGGCTCTTCACTAGCTCCCCCATCTGGATGTGAGATCCCCAGGGTTGCCTTGAGTTGCTCCCACACGCAGGCAGACGGGTTTGTGTCCCCGCAGCCCCTCTGCGAGCCTGTCCCCCCCATCCCCTCGTCCCCTGGTCTCTCGGGACACAACCTGGGGGAAAAGCCCCACATGGAGGGGACGTGTCCTGCCCCCGCCCTCGCCACCACTTTGGACGCCCATGTCCCACTCTCGCTCTGTGTCATCTCACTAAGGGTTAAAAAACGCCTGTCCCCTCTGTCACCGTCACCTCTGGCCGCCGCCAGCCAGCACAGCCCCTGGCTGTGCCCGGTGCCGGAGCCGGCTGCCCGCAGCGCTGCCGTTCCCGGTGCGAACGGCAGAGGCCAGGCCGGGGCCGCGCTCGGCGCCGCTGGAAGCTGTTCCCAGCAGCAGCAGAGGATGCTCAGCCTCTGCCATGGCTCAGCTATCCCTTCCCTCCCACCTCCATCTCACCAGCCTCTGCTGCCCCACTCCGCCATCCCCGCCGGTGCCATGCCGGGTGTACCGGCTGCCACCGCTGAGCAGGACATGGGGCACCCCGGGACCACTCGGTTCTCGGTGCTTCGCACAAAGATGGGGGAAGTTTTTCCTATCAGGCAAACTGGGAGCCCAGGTCTGGTTCTGTGAGGGCAGAGCAGATGGAAAAGCCCCCCCTCTCAACCTTTCCCCCTGGCATCACGGTGGTGGTGGCAGTGGGGCCACCCAGCTCTGCAGCAGATGGAGCTTGTCACGGTGTCCTCACCTGCCCGTCCCCACTACTCCTATGTCCTGGCCATCGAGGGGCTGGGAGGTGGGGAGCAGTACCCGTTGCCCACCTGTGCCATGCTCTGCGGCTGCCCTGTGCTCTGGCACCTTTGCAAACACGGGGACACTCCTACTCATCTCCAAGTCCACAGCCCGGGTTGCTGGGGGTCCCCAGCTCCCATCCTTGGAGATACTGGCACCCTCAGACACTGATCGAGCCGCCCTAGCAGCACACAGACCCCTCCAGACACATTTGTGAGTGGGAAATTTGTATTTTTACCCACTTCAAGCTCTATTTCCTCTCTCCCTCCCTCCACGGCCAGCCTGCGGTGGGAAAGGGCTTGGAAATGAAAAAATATCAAATGCAATCAAAGGCAGGCTGGTGGGAGGCTGTCTTTCGGGGTTTCCTTCTCTTTTATTGCTTTCCCAAAGAATAAACATTCAGGAGGGCTCTGGGGTGATTTAGTGGAGCAGGAAAGGGCGGGAGGCCAGGAGCCGCCTGCTCCCTTTGGCAAATCTCGCAGGACGATGATCCAGCCATGGGGATTTTCCTTCCAGTAGAAATGACTGCCTAGTCAGACAATAAGGCTGGGAATAGTCTGGTTTGATGTGGGGGCTGCTTCACCCCCCAGCCCTGGGGCTGGGGTCAGTGGGAGCTGCTGGGCTGGGAGGGAGGAGAAGAGATTGAAGCGGGTGAATTCACAGCAGCACGGAGGAAGCAGTGACCTTTAAGAAGCAATCTTCCTTGCCCGCTGCTATTTATCCAGCCTTCCCGGCGGCTCCTTCTGCTGAGCCCCATCCTGTACACGCAGGCCAGGCTGGGTGATGCTGGGCTGCCCTGTTGCTGAGCTGCGGCTGTCTCCTGTCTGGGGGTGGTCCTGGTTTGTGGAGCTGAATGCAACGTTTACCACTGGAACAGCAGCTCTGTGAGGGGATGAACCGTCCTGCCTGTCCAGTGCCCTTGGGCAGCAGAGCTGGGAGGAGAAGCCACCCGTTTGGCCCTGAGAATCCCCCTTGTCTTGCCCATCTTCGCCCTGCCGCTGCTCGGGACATGGGATGAGCTGTGTGTGGGCTCAGTGGGTCTGTGTCCAGCTGAGCAGAGGCTGCAGCACAGTGTTTTCCTGCACAGCCATCTGCATTCACCTTCGGAGAGGTGTCCTGCCTGCCGCTGGCACCAAGCCAAGCTGTGCCCAGACGCTGGGCTGGTGGGGGGGAGCAGAGCTCCAACCGTCTGTGCACCATGGCCCTCTGTCAGCCCCAGCCCCTCTTAGCCAATGAAGGGTGGGGGCCAGCGATGCTTCAGCATCCCTCGGTGCAGGACCCCAGGGGCAATGGGGGCATGATAGAGAGCAAGGCTGGATGGCAAGAACAGTGGCTTCCCCAGTGCATCCTCATCAGCACCCGCATCTCTGCTGGCACCCTGTCCCTCCCTGAGCACCCTAGTATCTGTAGGCACAGACAGACAGACACCCCATCCCTGCAGACACCCCTCTCTGTTGTCACCTTGACCCCGCTGCCAGCCTCTGTTCCCAAAGTGGACCGTGGCACGGGTGGGTTTGCACGGAGCGAGGCACGGCTGCTGTCTCACTGCCTTCCTGCCTGGCTGTCATCACTAGGATTACTTTTTAAATCAGGTTCCTGAAGCTGAGGGTGCGATTTCCAGGGCCTGCTCCCTGCCTTCTGCACCCCCTCGTCACCCGCAGCACCGGCGTGGATGGCACCAGGGACGCTCCATCGCAGGGACAGAAAGCAGAAAGTGCCCAGCTGTGTCCTGGCAGCAGGCATGGCACGGGCAGGGCAGCAAGCGGCAGGATCCGGGGAACAGGAGGATCCGGGGAACGGTGGCAGCACCATGAGGCGCACGAAGCCACGCGGCTCCTGAGCAGCAGCGAGACCTCAAAATACATAGAATGAATCATAGAATCACAGAATGGTTTGGGTTGGAAGGGACCTCGAAGATCGTCTAGTTCCAGCCCCCTGCCATGGCGGGGTATATAGTCCTGTACATCTATAGGACTATGTTATCCGTAGGTAGATATAAAATATATTGTTAAATCCTGAGTGTAATGGTAATTTGCAGGTAGCAGAGCCCCAAGCGATGCCAAGCCCTTGGCAGACAGATGAGAAGTGGGCTTGCCTAAGTGTAAAATAAATCGATTTACCTGCCCGTGCACTGCTGGCTGTTCTGTCCAGCCAATATTTTTCTCTACCAAGAAAACAATAAAACCAAGAGAAAGTATTTGTAGTTGTTTTCTGAAATATCTGAAGTAAGTAAAAATCACACTATTGCTTAGAAAAGCGTCCCCAAAACAAATCCTTCTGCTACATAAACATAAAACCAAAACAATGTGGCAGAGCCTGATGATTATTTTATTTCAGGAGCTGTTTGGAACATCGGCCTCAAAACCGATTGAACATACAAACAGCGGCATCTGTGGGGTGGTTTTCTAAAGCTTTACCTTAAAGCAAATATAGTTGTCAATTAAATAAAAAGGATTTGTAATAAACAGCAATAGACGTCCCATAAACCAGAGGATTTGTAATAAACAGCGATAGATGTCCCAGCTGCGTGGGGATGGGAATCCTCCCAGCGGCAAAGCTGTTGGCTGTGGGTGATCCCGCAGCGTTTAACGCGTTGAGCAATGGGAATGTGCATGTTGCTGGTTTGCTTCCCAAAAAGAAGGTCGCTGGTGCTCGTTAGCGTGGGGGCGGTGGCGCCCCCGAGGTCCCAGGCCAAGTGTGCCCACCCAGCTGTGAGCAGGGGGCAGAGGGATGCCCCTCTCTCAGGCCCGGTGCCAGCTGCCCAGGGTCAGGTGTCCGGGAGCATCTTGGTGCCTTCGGCGCTGCTTCCTCTGCCGGCGCCCGGGGGGTCCTGCAAAACCAGGGGGTGATTTGGCTGGGCTGGGGGCTGCTGGTTGGGTCCCCCTCCACCCCCTCGCTCCCTGGCAGTGGGGCCAAGCATTTTTGGCCACCCTGGGGCCAGCTCCCAAGCATGGGTCAAGTGTAGTTTCCCAATCAGCCCCACTCCCTTGAGTCTTGCAGGGAGGAAGAGGAGGAGGAGGCAGCCTGCCCCCCTAGAGGCATCCTCTTCCTCCTGGCCCTCTCCCCCATCCTGCCTTGGCCCTCGGCTCTGCTCTCTCTCAAAAGCGCCTGGGAGAAGAGAAACCTGGCTGTAAATTAGCTGGGAGGATTTTTCAATCTGAGATGTGCACTCTCCCCCTGCCCCCCCCAGCGCTGTTATTTCATCTCTTGGCTGCCAAACTCCCGGGAATTAATCCCGGCCGGCGCTGACAGCGTTTACATTCAGCGCTGCTCAGATAAACCATATCAGCCGGCACAGCTGAAGAGGAGCCGGGAGCGGGAGGAAGGGCTGGCTCCTGCTCAGTGTCAGTCCCGCCACGGTGGGATGATTTTTTTTCCTGCCTTTTTTTTTTTTTCCAGGGGCTTTGCTCTGAGCAAGGAGACACCAAAAGCCCTGTGCTGGTGAGAGTAGCCATAGGCTGGTTTGTACAGCAAAGCCTGGAGCTCCTGGCTCTTATCTCAGTGCAGATAACAGAGAAGAAGAAGGAACGTGTCCTTCAAGCCAGCTGGAGCCTGCAGGCTCAGTCTCCTAGGATTTCTTGCCCTGTGCCACCCAGCACACAAGGGAGGACTTCTCACCGTCAGCTCCCTTGGAGTGGGTTTTAATAGTTACTTGTGCAGCGCAGTTATTGCAGAGTCTGGTGGGATGTTGACACATGGTGGAGATGTGCCACCTCTGAGCCACATCTGCCCCGGTGTTGTGAAGCCATGATTCCCCCGGCATGTGGCAGGCACTGGGCAGGGAGCGCTGGAACCGGTGGGGCGGACAGGCTTTCCTGGGGCTGGAGATGGGCTGGGAGCACAGCCCATGCCATGCCCCAGCTATCAAATTCCCCTCGCCCTCCATTTCCCAGCCCATAAAACATCATCGGGGCCACTGAGGCGGTTTCTAAAAGCTGGATCCCCTCTGGCTCCCTTGGATGAGGGGCTCCTCCTAGAAAGCAGCATCCCAGGCTGTGACACTTGGAAACAAGGTGAGTTTGGCCCCCCTTGGGCACAGGGCAGCAGGAGGGTGTGAGCCCATCACCTGGGTGCCTGGGCTAATTTTCCAGTGCACTGCGAGCCTCAGCCTCCCACCCTGTTTCCTTTTCCACCAGCATTTGCAGAGCCCTGGTGTGGCCGAGGGGTCCGGGTCACGGCGTGATCATCACAGCCACTCCGAAGTGACAGGATCTGGGGGTAAATGTTAGTACAAAGTGAAGGGCTGTGTACACGCTTTCTCCCTGCAAGGTAATGCTGAAATTCCCGGCTGCTTTTCAACAAGCCGTTGGAAAAACCAGCCCCGTGTCAGCGCCCTCCGGCCACCGCTGGCTCTGGCCAGTGTCAGCCCAGCGTGCAAAGGTCTGGGAGCTTCAGGTCCACACTGCAACCTCTCCCCTCCTGAGCCAGCTGGTCCTTTCACTTGTGATTTCCCAGCCAACATTTCCCATCTGGAGCGTAGCAGCGTGTGGGCTTTGCTGACCGTTCGCTTCCGCCTGGAAGCGTATACAGGATGTGACAGAGACTCCGAGGACGGCTTATGAAGTGCATTAACAACACCAACCGGTTTTCCCCCAAAAAAAAGACACAGCAGGAGAAGACAGATTGAACTGGGTGGTTGTTCCCCTTCCCATGTGCATTGGTCTTTGGTTCCCTTCTCCACGGCCATGGCCGGTTGCGCTCACTTTGGCTAAGCTGTAGGGGAAGAAATAGGCTCCTCTTGCATGGCCACCCCAGTCCCTGTAGCTTGGGGAGCCCAGACTAGCTCAAGTGAGCTCACACATGAGCTGCCCCTCCACGTGCAGGGCTGGAGAACATCATTGCTGCCCTCAGCCCAACAGGAGACAAGCCAGCATCAGGCTCCCCAAGGCCCTGGGCAGCCTCCAAGGCACCGATCTCTGCCCTCCTCCTTCTCAGATCCCACTGAGGTCCCTCCAGCCTCAGTCTGAGATCCTAAGGTGAGATTGCTCCTCTTAAAATTGCCCGTGGCCAGGTGCTGGCTGTTTCTGCCACCCTGGTGGGATGAGCTTTCCCTTCCCTGAAAGCCCGTTCTGACGTACATCAGCTGAGAGGAGCACCATAGAAAGGATTGCTTGGATCTCTTTTCTAAGCCTTGCAGCCCAAGGAAATGGGGCTTACGGGACCATAACACAAGACTGTCTGTCCGTCCATCCATCTGTCCTTTGCCAATAACTTCGGAAAGGTTGGCCAGCATCAACCAAATTTGTCAGAGGTCTCAAATACATCACAGGCCTGTTTTGCAAAAGAGGGAGCTGGAAAGATCCATGGAGGGAAACCACAATGTGACCCAACTGTGCTGGGACCCATCCCACTGCAACATGATTCAGCTGCAGTGTGCAGCACAGGAGGAGCCGCGTGGGGCAGAGACATGGAAAACTTGGCTTCTGCTGCTCAGGGAGCCATTTGTTATTCTTAAAGGCTGAGAACTATCTCACAGTCCTTGGAGGTCGTGGTTGCTGCGTCTTGTGGCCATCGTCACCACAAGTTTCAGGTCCAGCTCTGCCCTGCTGCGTCCCACGGTGGAGAAGAGCCTTCGTCTCGGTGCCTGCCCGGATCCACGTGCCATGGAGGCTATGTACCAGCCTTAGGATGTCTGTTAGGGAAAATCCCTGGCCAGTGCTGTGCAGCTCATCCTCCCTGCATGCGTTTTGGACTGGCTGGGCTGGTGAAGGTGTGGGAACCACTCCTGATGCAGAGGGAGCCCTCGGAGGTTTGCACAACCTACCTGGGAGCCAAGCAAAGAGCCCAGAGAAGAAGCAGACCTTCCCCTTCTCACTTGAGCCCATCAGTAAAACGTCTCTGGCCACCTCTGCCCTTCTGCACCAAGGCTGGTAGTGAAGGGCACATAGAATCATAGAGTCATAGAATGGTTTCGTTTGGAAGGGACCTTCAAGACCATCTAGTTCCAACCCCCCTGCCATGGGCAGGGACACTTTCCACTATACCAGCTTGCTCAAAGCCTCATCCAACCTGGCCTTGAACACTTCCAGGGATGGGGCAGCCACAACTTCCCCTCCCTTTGCTGCTGTGTTCCAGCCTCAAAGCTCCCTCACCGGTGCCCTGGAGCAAGCAGGCACCCACAGACATTCCTGGCAATAGGGCAGCCCCCCAAATCCCCCCTGCATCCCGCCAGCCTCGCAGCCAACCCACCAGAAAGAAACCAAGAAGAGCTGGAGGGGTTTGATTGATTTATCCACTGAAGATACAAGTTTCGTTTTAATAACACCATTCTGTCTGGTTACAAACATACTAAAAACCTACAAAAAAGAAAAACAAGTTACACCCATCGCACACGAAACGGCATGTATAAAACCAGCACGGAAGCGCCGAGAAACACGTACATGAACAGTATCCGCAGCAGGAACAGGAAAGACACGGAGATACATCAGACCATGTCGGCTCATGTCTGTGGGTCACGGTGGGACTGGTTAAGACATACTAACAATTAGAGACAACTTCAGCTATGGAAAATAATTAGCTTCGCGGTCTGTTAAATAGGTCAGACCCAGGTGGGTAGTTTTATCCCTCCCTTTCGGATAAGTTGGTCCCAGGTTAGCTCATGGGTTTCCCTTCCACCCTTCTGTCTGGCATCACTGGTGCTGGCCCCGTGCAATCCCCGCACTGACACTGGCGCACCAGGGTGGCTTCCCTATGGCACGGGGCAGGGAAGGCCAAGCTCCGGAGGCCAGCCAGCCGAAATCTGGTCCCCACTGAAGTCGTTGGGCACGTCCCCAGTGAGGAGAGATAAACTGGGATCCCCTTTACTGGGACAAACTGGAGCAAACTGGCAGAGATGCAAGAGGAGTCCCCCGGGAGAGCCTGCAGCAAATCCTTGGGGATTTGTCTTGCTGTAGGAGAAGACAAGGGTGGTGGCACAAGGTCTGTGGGGGTTCCTTGTCTGAACGGCTCTGGTGGCATTGGGGTGTCTCTCTAGCTGGCTGGTGCACGTGGAGCTGTACCCGCCGTGTTCGCCGTAGGGAGTGGGGGACAGGGTGGATGGGATCTCAACCTAACGCTTCCCACTCCCTCCAGCGCTGAGTTCCCTCTGACCAAACACAGTGTCAAACTTGGGCTGGGGGGACACAAGCTGGTTAATATGAGTGGGTGTCCCCAGAGGCAGCAAGGACGAGGTGCTCGGGGGTGACTCTGCCCTGGGGAAACCTAGTCCCCCCCAGTTGGCATTCATCTCTTACTGGCAGCGGACAGAAAGACTTTCCCACCCAGGTCGCAGGTCCAAGCCCAGCCCTAATGCCAACACAGAGGCTCTGGCTGAGCCAGGGGCCGGATCCTGCCCTGGTTACAGGGGGGTCAGCTCTGAGCTGAGCTCAGCTGGCATGCAGGGGGACAGCCGCAGTGGCACAGGCATCAGGGAGGAGCAGAGTGAGCGGGAGCAGCCTGGCACCATCCCTGGGAAAGGCGAACGGGGCTGGGGGACATGGAGGTCCCACTCAAGGAAGAGGATAGACTGGCTGGTCCCCAGAACATGTCGGTGCCGTGTCCTGAGCTCCCAGCTTCCCGCTGATGAAATTTGGGGGCATCATTTTGCAAGTCGGTCCCTACCTGCCACTGCCAAGGAGAGCGATGCTGAGCCCAAAGCTCCCTTATTTCAACCCAAGCACATTGAGAGGTGAAACATCGTGTACTCCGTGAGCAGGGCTTGAAGGGAAGGGGGGACAAAGGGGTCCCCAGCAGGCTGTGGTGGGTTCAAGGGGGACGCAGAGCTGGCAGTAACAGGGAGCAGCTGTGCAGGCATGTGCGTGTGTCGGAGAGCCACACTCTGCGCCAGGACCCAGCCTCCCTTTCTGCTCTTCCACAGAGCATTTATCAGCCCTGTCACTCTGGAATGTTTTTTTTTTTTTTTCCCCTTTTTTCTGTTCATTTTCGTCTCTCCCCAGATGAGAATTTTCCCGGATTGAAGCAATGCCTGCTCCACCGCAGGCGGCGAGGAGGAGGTGGTGGCTTTATCTCTGTCTCTTCCCCTGGCGAGCTCTGCCCCGACCGCCCTCCCCACTTCATCTTACTTCCTACAGAGCTGGTAAAAATAAACATGTTTTTGTTTGCACATATTCAACTGGCCTGCAATTTGGCTGATGGGGCGGGGGAAAGCTCCTCGAGGGACAGCAGCTGCACACATCCGGATTTTCTTTAGAAAAATGTGCCTGGAAAAAAACCCCGAGCCCAGCACACACACACGTGGGCGCACGAGGTCGTGGGTCAGATTTTTTTCTAGGGATACAAAAAAAAAAAGAGAAGAAAGGAAGCCTCGTTCAAAGGCAAGGTGGGGGGGACCTCACTGCTGCTCCCCCAAAGCCAAGGCACTCGGGTGGCCACCCCAGCCAAGGCACCTTCCAGCCACCCCAGAATTGCTTCCCTGTTGATTGCGACCGAGCCCAATTTTGGTTGTGGGAAGGGAGGGGAAAGGTTTGCAATGAAAAATAAAATTCCCACCTTGAGAATATTAACCTCAAAGGTTAACGCTTGAACTTTGTCTGAATATGAAACATGCCTGTATGGAAACGTCCCTGCATGCGCAGAGCACGGGGAGTACGTGAGCTCATCGAAAACACGCGCTGCCGGCCCTGAGGTTTTGGCAGAAATCGGTGGAGCCGTGCTCGTGAGAGTCCCGTGATACACCCCAAAAAATAGCTAACAGTCTGCTCCAAGTGATCGCTCTCCAGTCTTGCACTGGAGCCTCATCAATGACTGAACAGGTCTTTTCCCATCTGCATGGGCCTAATCCCGAGCCCGGCCAGCAGCTGATGTTTGAAAGCCACCTCCACCAACCATGCAAGGGACGAGCAACTGCTCTGACATTCGGACACGAGCCGGAGGCATCAGCTGCTGGCACCTCCACGGATGCAGGCTGGTGGGCTGAATTTCGGGGGTGCTGACCCTAAATGGCAGCCCACCCCATCAGCAAAGTGGCATCACTTGTCACCCTGTGCCTGACCCTTCCTTTTATAAACCCCTTGACCTTGCACGCTGCCATGCAAAGGACAGCCGAACCTGGAGCAGTTATTTCCACCCAACTCTCTGTGCACACCCAAGTCGTACCACTGCCCCTGGCTCCATCCCTCCTCTCCACCCGTTTTACTGTGGGACATAGGAAGGAAAGATCTGCGAGGCCAGAGGGAGTGGCTGTAGTGGCATTAGTGGAGTCCTGGGGCAGTTTTGGGACTAACCCTGGTCCCAGGACTCTGCAGGAAAGCGAAGGAGCTCTGGGGAACACAGCCAAGAGTTTGAGAGCCCTCCCCAAATCCTGCTTTGCCCAGAGCCGGGGCACCGGGCAGTGGCACAAACTCCTTGGCTGCATCTAACCGAGCCCAGAGGAACTGGAGAAGACATGGCCCCCCCTGCTGCTTTGCAAAGTTGCCCCAGGGCCGCTGCCCAGGCACGGGCTGTGCCAGCACCTTGGCATGAGCGATGGAAGGAGCAGAAACCTGTTGTTACAGCTGGCAGAGGAAAGGGGGAAACCCCACTGAGAGCTTTTCTGGGAGCGGGCACCCAGTGCTGGCCACCCTCCCAGTGGTGCCAGGGCTGCAGGCAGAGGAGCCCCTTGGCATGGAAGCAAAACACCAGAAATGGGAAAAAAAACCTATTCCCTGGGGATGATTAAAAGCACAAATGAAGCAGCTGTGGGTGAGCAAAGCAGGAGTGTCTGGCTGGCTACTCCGAAGGAGGGAGGTGAGCCCCGGGGAGAGCCACCGCTGTGCCCTCCCTGTGGCAGGGGCATGTCCCCAGGGCATCCGTGGGGATCCCAGCCAGGGACCGTGGGCTCACTGCCTGTCAAACCGACATCCAGGAGAAGTGCTGGTCTCTCCTGGAAAGCCGCCAGCTCCCAAGGGCAGCAGTGGAGTGAGGCCAGAGGAAATCTCAGAAGGGAACCCCCCGCCTCCCACTTCAATAGGTAACATTTCCCTTAACATCAGTGCTTTAAAAATAACAGACATTTTGGGAATTACTGGGTGGCAAGGATGCCGAAGTTTTCTAGCACACCTGATGCTTCATCCCCAATCCTTTGGGAATCAGTCCCCAGAGCATCCTATAAATCCAAGCACATGTGCACAGAAGGCAACGAGGCTGCTGCTCCTCCTCCCTTTTTCGTAACCAACAGGGAAACTGAGGCAGCAAAACCAAGCGGACTCACCCGCAGCTTCAGGGAGAGTTGGTGTTGGAGCAAGACGAGTGCTGTGAGCCCCGCAGCCACGTCTCTTTTAGGGGGGAGAGCCCTTTGCCAGGCACGGGCGGGAGCACTGCTGGCCCCTGGGGAGGGATGCAGCTCCTGCATGGGTTGATTTCTACCAGGCACTTTATTTGAGGGAACCCAGTTTCACCAAGGGGCCAGGAATATGCTCTATGTAACACATTAGTTATTAATTTTAACAGAGCAGGGACCTTTCTTCACACCCAGGAACCCCTCCTGCTACGTTCACTTCACCTTCCTCCCGATCGCAGCCTGAATCTCCTTCTCTCCGAGCAGGGCAGCCCTACATCCCTGCTGCTGGACGGACAGCCGGATGCACACCAGCTCCCAGGGCAATGGCACATCATGTGCCACCCGTCCCCATCCTCATGCACGTCCCTGCTGCTGGCGGGAGCTGAAGGGAGGTGGATGGGCTCACTGGCACGGGGAAACCTCCTACGCACCACACTCCGAGCCACAAAGGGAGGCAGCCCAAAGGCATCCCCCCTCCTTCCCTCCTCTCTCATGCTGGGGGAGCACATCTCTCCTGCTCCCTCCAGCCCCAGGAAGGTTTGTAACAGCCAGCCAAGGTGAGGGACTGGGATGATGGGAGGGCTGCTGCCGGCCCGCGGGGCAGGGTGATGGAGAGCTGAGAGCAGCTCTGGCTGCAGCCATCGGCCCTGCCACCCTGCCAGCTGAGTCCAGACAGTGCAAAGCAAAGTGTTTCAGTGCCAGCTGGGCAGCCGGCAGTCCCCAAAAGCATCGCACCACCAAAAGTAAGGAGCCAGATTTAGCTGGGGGCTTTGCATGGAAAACAAAGGTTGTGTTGTTCGTCAGCGGATGGGGCAGAGCTTGTGCAAGGGACTTGCTGAGATGGTACAAATGAGGTGCAGGATGTGGGAGGTGGTGAGGGACAGGCCAGGACAATAAGATGGAGTCAACAACCAACGCTCTCCCCTCATGTTCTGCATCCCCTTCCAGCATCCCCTGCAACTGCTTCACCCCGACCCACCCACACACCCTTCCTGATGCTATTTGGTTTTTTGGCTTTAGTTTCTTTTTAAACCCCATGGAGATCAAATTGTGACTTGGCAGCTAACAGATCTGGCCCTACCGGGCTCCCCAGACTGAGCGAAGATCTTGAGAAGAGACCAGAGTGAAGTCCTGGGGTGAGTGAAGCCCTCCCTGCCCCTCGCCCGGCCCTGCTGGCCGCTCACAGGGTGGCAGTGGGATACTGCGCCCAGCCCACCTCCTTGTACGCCGCCGTCACGTGGGTGTAGATGAGGGTCTTCATCTTGGTCCAGGCGCCGTGCGCCTCCGGGGTGAAATCATTGGCGAATTCTTCAGCAAAGACCTCCAGCATGACACCGGTGAGTTTCTGGAAGGAGGCAGACAGCAAAGGGTTAATGACTCTCCAGGGAGCGGCTGACAGCAAATTTAGCTTTTTCCTACAAAAATAATGTAATCCTGTTGCTGAGTTCTGGGAAAGACAGACGTTCAGGAGGTCTGTCGACACCCCAGGGAACAGACAGGGCAGGTAACCAGCCTGCCCGGGCAGGGGGGAGGCCGAGACATGGGCACACTGGGGTGCTGCTTCCAGCCTCAACCATCTCCCTGATTTGGGATCTCAAATTATCGAATCCCTTCGATCACACTTCATTTCTAAAAGAAAGGACACGCTGCCCCAACCTCGGCGGAGGGGCTGCAGGCAGGACACAGGCAGAGGAAGGTACTCGATGCTCCAGCATCGGCTGTGTTTGGGAAGGGTGATCCGCATGGGACACATTGCGGCGGGACACCACAGTCACGTGGGGATCAACCCCCATGGCCAGCCAACCTCCTCCGGGCAAGGACAGGCAGCACCGTCACGCCACGGCTCCCTCCCTCCTGCCCTTTTCCTAATTCCTAAAGCATCCCAGAGATTTTTTTTTTTTTTTCGCTCCCATCCTTTACCTTAAAGTAGATGGGCTCCACTTTGTGCTTGAGGGCATGGGCCTTGCCCACCAGGGCCAGGACGGAGGAGACCTTTTCGGAGTCATTGAGGTTCTCCACCACAGTGTTAATGGCCCCCATGACCCGCCGAGCGTGCTTACGCAGTTGCAAGCTCCTCTCCATCTCCAGTGGGTCCTCCATGTGCTTGAACTGGCTGAAGTACTGCTTGGCCGATGGGAAGTTGACAAAAAACCTTCAAGAAAGAATAGACACGAAATACCATCAGGAGGGCGAGAGCAGGCTGCGAGGTTAAAGCAAAGCACGGAGCGGTGGAGATGCTGGAAACCAGCCCCTTGCATCTAACACAGCCAGGTCTGGTTTTCTCATTGAATTCCCGGGAGCTGTGACATTCAGCTGCCTAAAAACCAGCATTAATGCCTTTCTTCCCAACCTTCCTTATCTGCTGCAAGGGCATTGCAGCTGGATATTCATCCACAAAGTAGAGGCAAGACTGAGTTCTTGATACCCAGAGACTCGACCCAGGCGTGCCAGATGCTGCGTATGTGCCCACATAGATCAAAACATCATGCCCTGTCTCAGAGAGCTGGAGATGGGCATGAAAATGTCTCTTTATCCCAGCCAGCCTCTCCCCCAGTCCCACAGCAGCTTCCAAGGGCTTTTGTTCCTACATCACCACACAAAACAGTCTTCCTCTGCCCAGGACACCCCTGATTTTCACAGCTCACTCAAAGTCTCCAGCAAGTTCTCAGCCCTGAGCTCATGACCCTGCTCTACACCAGAAGCCATTTCCCCCAGCACAAAGACACCCCAAACACCCAACCAGCCCCTCTCAGCCACTGAGGACCCTCTTTTCTGTAGGATTAAATCAACCCCAATGAAAAGCAGCTGAAGCAAACGAAGCTGCGGTCACAGCTGACATGCCATGCGCCCTGGGGAGCTGGAGGGGGGTTTGATGGGCACAGGGTGACAAGGTGACAGTTGATCTCAGCAGCTGGGGCTGACACTCGCGTGGTGTTAACCACCCCCTTCCACCCCATTTACACAGGAGAGAACAGCCGCAGTGTTTGCTCCCCACTTTCACCCAGCTCCCTGCCTCCGAGGGTCTCTCCCTCCCTCCTCCTGGGCCCTTCACCTGGATGGGAGCCAGGTGAGGATACTCAGGAGGTGGCAAGCAGCTCCATTGTCTCCTTTGTCCCCAGCTCCAGACAGACACCCAGCTGCCGTAACCCCCTTCCCAAGCACCATCCCAAAACACGTGAACTTATCCCACCTCTTTTCCCAGCTATCGCTACCTCCCTCCAGGACCAAGTGGGAATCTCTTCCCTACTCACCGCTCCATGAATAATCGCAATATTGAGGACCAGACTCGTTTACCCCTTCGTTATCCTCTTTTTTCCCCTTTCCCTTCCTTCCCCCGCTCCACTGCAAAAGCTCAGGGGCATTGCCAAGGGAGCGGGAGAAGCAGTGCCTGGAGTGCACTGTCACCGCTTCTGTTGCTTCCCCGAGGCATCTGGGATTCATCAAACAGCCCAAAATAGGTTTCGGAGGTGTGAAGAGTGTGTGGCGGAAAGGGTGGGGGAGGAAGGAAGGTGGAAAGGGGGAGACAAGGTGTTGCTTTTAAAACCCGGAGGAGACCCATGACAAAACTCCTCTTGTTATTGTGCAGCTTCCCCCGGACAAAGCTCCTCCTGACACATCTGGTCCTTGTTGGGAGAAATCATTCCCGGGCCTGGCTGTCTCCAGCTCCTGTCACCACAGAGATGCTCAGTCCGTACCCTTCAGCTTGGAGCTGTCGGAGAGGTGGTCAGGGATGGACACCCGTCCCCAGGCCAGGGGACGGAGCTGGCTAGAGCCATGCAGATAACTCCTTCCTGGGATTCAAGACTTCTGCTCTGACCATTTCCCAACAGAAAGATAAGTGTTCCTTTCTGTCTGAATGGCACCACTTTTTCCATCTGTTCTCAGCATCCTTCTCCCCCCATTCTGTCCCTCCTCATCTCTGTGCAAGCTGCTTCAGCCCCCAAGCCTGCATCTCCAGCTGGCCCTTGAGATAAATGCCCCCCAGCTATCCCCAAATGCCCTCCAGCTATCACCAGCGAACACCCTGCCAAGGTGGGAGCCAAGGGTTTTGCCATCCCACTCACCCTTGGGCTCTGGCAGGCATCCCCCCTGGGTGCTGGGAGCAGTGGGTGCTGCTGGAAGTGGGACCTGCTGCCCACAGACCACCCCAAAGCAGGGGGCAGTTGGTCAATGTGTGCCTAAGCCTCTGAATGCCAAACCGTTGGAGGTTCCCCGAAAAGCTGGATTTGATCTCAGCTCAAGGGCGTGATGTGAAGACCCAGGGAACGCGCTGAGAAAAATTCCTGGTGTGAGCCAAGCTCTTTCAGCAGAAGGGGTGCAGCAAGGGGGGACTGACCCGTGCACTACCAGGAATCACAGCATTCCCCCGCCAAGAGACGGACCAAAAGGAGCTGCTGCCCTCCGGGAGCAGGAGCAGAGCCCTTGCGCCTCTCCCACCCCATCACCTCTGCCTCTCTGCTGCTTTCGGCACCGAATCACAAAGATTGATCAAACCCGAAAAAATCCCTAAGCTGGGTGAGTGAAGTGAAGGATCCAAGAAACCCATTTCCAACCTTTCTCCACTTCGCAGACCCTCAAGGTGATGTCCCGGTGGGACCTGAGCCCAGTGGCTTTCCTAAGGGACTGGCAGGAGGGACGGCAGCGGTGATGGAGGGACATAAAACCAGCAAACCCCTGGCTAACACGCTCAACCCCGCGCTGCCTGCTCGCTTTCACCGATGGGGAACCGAAAGGGGAGCCCAAAGCGTCTTTGCTTCAAGTTGAAAAGCAAATCTGCAGCCATCCAGAGACCCGGAGCCGGCTCTCCTTGGCCAGTGCCTCTGCAGGGCTGGAGAAAGGCAGGCGCTGGCGGCAAGAACTTCTGGCCTGGAGCAAATATTTGAGTTGTCGAAGCAAGAAAACGAGAGAAGGAGGCTCGCTCAGTGGTAGTTGTTAATAAACAGAGAAGATTAATTTAACACAAAGGTTAAATATAACCAGAGGAAAGGAAAAAAAAAAAGGAAGAAATAAAGTAACTCAAACAATAGCAAATTAGAAGAGGTGTCAGTTGGGGTTTTTCCACCTACAGAACATTTTTCAAGAGTTCAAACATCTCAGGCTCTGGAATTTTGTTGGCTCATTACGTGCGTGTGTGTTTTGGGCTCTTTTTCTTCATCGGAGTCATTAAAAAGATGATATTTACCATTGCATATCATACAAAATGATGATTGATAGAAACCAGATGCCGGCATACCGATCTCATTAAATTTCTTTTTAAGCGATTCCATTCTGCACCCACTAATTTGTACTCTGCGAGCTACATCTGGACCCAACGGACAGGATGTCAGGATTGCTTTTCCTCTCTCTTTTGCCCTTTTAACAACTTTAAGGACACAACCATTCCCAGTAGCAGAGCCAAAGGAAATAATTAAGGTGCAAAACCACTGCAGTCACTGGGAACCTGTTTTCCATTCCGGAGGAGAGCCACTGCTTCTCCTCCCATCAAACCCACCTTCCTCCCTCTCACTGGACGCTGCAGAACAAACCCCATACGGAGAAGATCTTCAAGCCCAGCCATCTCCTTCCTTTCCCAGCTGGAAAAAGGAAGGAAGCTGCTTGCTCGGTCCCCCTGAGCACCTAAACCCTTGATGTTTCACTTACCCTGTTTGCAAACTGCAAGGAAAAAAAGCTGGAAGGTGCTGGGCGACTTCAGCTGAGCCCCCAGCCAGCGCTTGTAGACATTTCTTTTGCTAGATTTTCTCTCACCTCATCCCTCTACGTGGGAGAAACTCTCTCTAATGCAGCCTGGAGCCTCTCTGCGTCCCTTTTCAAACCTCTCCTTCCAACTCCTCTTTGCTCGGGTGCCTACAAAGCAGCTGATAACGGGTAGGCAGGTGGTGTGTGGTGCTGCTAAGCCAAGGGCTGTCTCTCCCCTGTTTCTCCTCAGCCACCTGTAGCCTATTGTCCTATTTTCAGGTTGGGGCAGGGGTGCTGGGTGCTGCCCGAGTTTACAGATCGAGGTGGGAAAGGTCTCGGTCATGTCAATGCCAGTGCCCAGCAAGAGAGAAAAAGGCAAATCTAATGGGAGTGAGAAAAGGATGGTGCCTGCTTGCCCCCGCAGCACAGCTCTGCCCGTGTCCTCTCTGCAAGGGCTCACGGAGCGGTGGAGACAGTGGTGGCGGTGGTGGGCAGCATCTCCAGCTCTGGCGTGGGAGGGCTGGAGGGAGAAGGGCCGAGCCCCTGGTCCACACACTGATGCTAAATTCAACTTCTCCAGCTGAGGGAGAAGAGGTGTAGCTGGCCTTCCTCCAGGTGAAGCCCACGTCCTGCTGCAAAGCCTCGGGAGCAGCCTCCAGCACAAGGCTGAGCCGTGCTCGGAGGCTGTAATGCCCTGGGCATGGCAAAGCCCCGGAGCAGGGGGACTAGGACACCCCAGTGATGCTGGGACAGGGCCTAGCAGCAAAGATGCAGCTAAATACTTTTGGGCATGAGTTAGCAACCCCCGGGGGCGTGTCCTGCTTGCTCGTGTGTGCACCTCCAAGTCCTCATTGCTTTTGTCTTCTCCTACCATGTATGTGAACTCAGCCCAAAGCCTCTTGGCCGCGTAGATGGACTTCGAGGCTGTAAGGACAGCTTTCATCAGATAAACGCATTAACAGCTCCAAAGTGGCTTTTCCCCACACCTCCAGTTGCCTAAGGCCCTTGCAATCCCCTTTGCTCAGTGCCTTCATCCACAGCATCATCCTCATCCTCCACACTTGGGTCCCTTCCCCTCTCCACTGCCAAGCCCCTCTCATGCCTGCGTCCCTGCCCGCTGGCTGCAGGGACAGCCACGTCAGCCCCCTCCACCCTGCCACCAGCACATCCCCCTGCACCGGGCACCCTTCCTGCAGCTCTGCCAACCGGGATCAGGGTGGCCTGGCAGGGTCCGTGGGTGTTAGGAAACGGTGCTAAAACATGACTCTTGCCTCCAAGGCAGATGCACGGTGAGGACGGAGCTTGCTGGAGCCTGGCTGCGCATCCCCGACTCCCAGGCACAGCAGAGGGGTTGGGGGGTGGAAGACAACCCTGGCTGGGTGGAGAAGGAGTAATCCAGGTTTGCGAGGACGTGGTCCCTGCGCTGGGACCCACTATCTGTCCAGCAAAATCGGGAACCCCTGGCAACTGCGGACCAGCCCCATGCCACCGCGCCAGCTGCCACCGCCTCTCCTCTCCAACACTCGCGTGCCAATTTCCAGCAGCCCCAGCTCGGTGATACCAGTGGCTCTGCTGGCCGCTCACCCCTGGAGCTTTCCCCCAGCCACAGCTGGGGAAACCATCTGGGGACAGCATTTGACCCCCCTGTGCCTCCGCTTCCCTTGGCCGGGGTTGTCCCTGCAGCTCTTGGGATGTCGAGTGGGATCTTTCTAGCCCTGCACAGCTTGGAAGGGAGGCAAGGGCAGCCCTGGGACAGGGGACATGGGCAAGGCTCTTCTTGGGACACCCTGAGAGCCACTGGTAGCCCTGAGGCTGTGGCTGGTGGGGGATGTGCCACAGGGATCCCCGTGCAGCCACCTGGGCCATGAAGCAGCCAAAAGGGCTGGTTCCAGGTGCTGCGATCAGACAGAAAATGCAGCTGTATAAAAGGGGCTATTTCTGGACAGAGGTTATTGAAGCCCCACTCATCCCCTTCGCCGCTCGGGGAGGGGGCTGTTGTTTTGGAAAATGTTCCTCGTGCACGTCCTCAGCAGCAGAGCCCTCTGGCTCTTGGGCTCTCCTCATCTCCAGAAAAAACATCTCTCCCGCTTGACCACGACACTTCACAAGCGTGTGACAAGCCGTGGGGCAGGGCCAGTGCCCCACACAAGGTCGATGTTTCCACTGGGCCCTTTTCAAAGCGAGATATTGCAGCCAGGGGATCTCTCGGAGCTGCTTTGCTCTGAAATTTACCCGCCAGCAGCCAGGAATGGACTCCTTCCCGAAGGACACCTCCACAAAACACACATTGGCTTTGGGGGTGGCTGCAAAATCATTGCTTTAAATGCCATTTTGGGTGGATTCAACCCTTTTTGTTTCTTGATTCAGCTAAAAAAAGAAAAAGGGTTTTCTGCATAGCCAGACTCATTCCTCAGGCTCTTCGTTATTTTAACCTAAAACTCATAATAATGTCTGGCATCCAAGGAGTGCTTTTATATTTCAGAGCTCTTTGCAAACTGTCTGAAACCAGGTGTGTTAGCTCAGACTAAGCAGCTGTCGAAAGCCAGGGGCCTGATTCTGTGTTGGCAATCCCTTCGCTTCCCCTCCTACACCTCCTGAGAGGGAAAGAGCACATGGGGAGTGATGGAGAAGGCAACAATTTTGGAAATTTGGAAAGCTGATGGGTCTGGAGTGGAGACGGAGGGAACTGTGAAGGAGAAACCCCTTGGCTGTGGCACAGCCTGCGGTGGCTGTGGCAGGTTGCATCACCTGTGCTTGGCACGGCATTAACATTTGGTGCAGATTTGCCTGGGAGCTAATAGAAAATATCCCTGAGTTTTATCCCCTGATGGGATCCATAAAGTTTTCATAGAATCACAGAATGGTTTGGGTTGGAAGGGACCTTCAAGATCATCTAGTTCCAGCCCCCCTGCCATGGGCAGGGACACCCTCTTCTACATCAGGTCGCTCAAAGCCTCATCCAACCTGGCCTTGAACACTTCCAGGGATGGGGCAGCCACAACTTCTCTGGGCAACCTATTCCAGGGCCTCACCAACCTCGTTGTAAAAAATTTCTTCCTTATATCTAATTTAAATCTGCCCTCTTTCAGTTTAAAGCCATTGCTCCTTTTCGTGGGTCCCACGTCTGCGATCGCGGTACGTGTGTGTGGGTGTGGGAGCGAGCGCGACAGTCACGGCAAGAAGTGGTTTTAGTCCAGGGCTTAGTCGGGGGCTGCAACGGAACGATGGTCCCAAGCCCCCGCTGACGCCCGCCCCTGCTCGCCCCGGTGCTGCGGAGGGTGGGCAGCGGGAGGGCTGAGCCGCACGAGTGCTTGCATCCCCCGGCACAGTCCCGGAGCGTGGGCTATTGGCAATAAACTGGCACGAGGGCGTCAGAGAAAGGGGGATGTCTGGGGAGCGATGGCCACGTGCTGGAAGGGCTCCTGCGCTGCACAATGAGGGCGAATGCTGATGCCAGGGCTGCCCTGCTCCCCTCGCACGCCCGGGCTCCCCGGCTGCGAGCTCTCTAATGAGGAGTGTTTTTCAAAAAGGACCCATTTCTAAATTGCAGATAGGGAAACTGAGGCACAGCAACGAGCCCAGGGACATAGGGACCCTATGGGTGGCCAGCTGTGCTGACTGATGTGCCCACTTGGGAGAGATCCAGCTGAAACATATGGCCCCAGATGTGCAGGGTGAGGGTCTGGGTCCAGGTCCAGCTCCAGCCCCGGGTCCAGCTCCAGCTCCAGCTCCAGCTCCAGCAAGGGTTAAGGCGGCTGCTGTGAGATGGAGCCCGCAGAGGCCCCTGAGCTCTGGAGAAGGAAGATGAGCGTGACGAGGAGACTGTGCTTCCTCCGGTGTGAGGCTCCCCCACCGAGGAAATTGTCAATTAGCGACATAGTTTTAACCACACAGTGCAGATTCCCATGATCCGGTGGCTGCTCAGCCAGAAGTCCCCATTATTCGTGTTTATGTCCCCCCTGGAGCCCAGAGGCCCTGTGGGATCAGGACCTCACCGCGCTGCTGGAAGGACTGCAGGGGTTTGCTGTGGCTTCAAGCACTAGCAGTAGATGCGAGGGCTGGGAACCTGATGTGCCTCAGTTTCCCCATGTGCAAAGCATGGAGATGCTGGGGGAGGTGGAGGAGGTTGCTGGGCAGGGGCTGAAGGGCTCCTGCGGGATGCCGGTGCTGCATCCTGCCCCATTTCTGCCTTTCAGGTGGGCATCGCCGCCTCTTGGCATCCACCCTTGACAAATAGGATCAGATCCCAAACTGGTTTCGACCCTTTCTGTCCAGAGGTGCTGCAAATCCCTTTCTGCCTCAGTTTCCTCAGTGAGCTAACGAGCAACACCAGCCCCGTACTGGTAGAGCACGGAGGCTGGTTGGGGCAGCTCTTGGCATCCAGGGTCAGCTTGCACTGCACCGACAGCAGCTCCAGAGGTCGGGGATGGGGAGGGGGTGGCCACCAGCCAGTGGCCACCCCCTCCCCATCCCCGACCTCTGGAGCTGCTGAATCATGTCTTGGGAAGCGGCTGCCGCCCGCTTGGGCTCCCAGCGGCCTCCACGCATGACCCAGTTCTCCCGGCAGCTGATGCCAGCTGGGAAAAGCAGCCAGGAGAGCGGCGGCCGCCGGTGCTCCCAACCCTGGCCGAGGCTGCCCTGCTTTTGCCAGGCACGTGCTTCCCCTGGGAGCTCGGGGTGAGCTCGTGGTGGGAGTGGGGTTCAAGGCAGCAGCATGGGGATGGAGTTTGGTGCTGGAGGGGAACAGTCCAGCCACCGGAGCTGTGGCACGGGGGCGCAGGTGGGTGTGCTGCTCCAGCTGGTGCTGCTGGAGGGGATGGTAGGTATCCCGAATTACACCGTCATCTATCCTCGGGAAGTCCAGACCTCACTTTAAGCATCCCAGGGAAGCTCGGGCTGAGGGAGCGGGGGTGGGTTTAGCTGGGACATACCAGGGCACGTTCCATGGCCAAGCATGTAAAGGTTCCCAAGGAGTCGGGGTTCACCCTCGGTGCCAGCTCAGTCCTGCCCTGTTGGCACAGCTGGAGGGGAACCCCTCACCACCGTGCCACAACTCTCCCTGGAACAAAACAAAACTGGACCAGAAACTTCTACTGGGAAAGTTTGAGTTGGGACCAGAGCTTGGCCACGTGGTCCCCACTGCTGCATCTCACTGTCCCTCGTCCCCAGCCCTGCTCCAAGTCCCGTGACTGCGCACAGGGACACCGAAAGCAATGAGCTGCCCTGGGTGAACACCTCATGGCATTGCCATGAGTCCCTCAGCACCAGCCGCGGGCACCCAGCCACCCTCCCTGTGCTCCCGGGCAGGTGGGCACCCGGCTGTGCTTGCAGAAGGGGCCATGGCATGTCCTGGGTGCTGAGCCAGGGGCTGGTCATGCAGGGCTGCTGGCCAAGCCCCGTGCTGAAGCTCACGGCATGGGGAAAAGGGGAATTCTGCATCCCCCAGACCTCTGCCATGTGTGGGCTTCAAACCCAGCCTGGGTGGGTTTGGTGTCCCCAGCCGCAGGGCTGTCACCTCCTGACCGACACGGTTGGCTACGCGGAGCGGGGTCCTTGGGGAAATGGGCTCAGCTGGCTCAGAGAGAAGGAAACGTTTGAGAAAGAGGGGGAGAGGGGACTCAAACATCATTTTGGATTCTCTGCGGAGGGGTCTTGCTAGGAAAATCCCATTGCAGAGCTGGCAGCAAGACTGGAGGGGAACCAGCTCTGCTCACCGGCATGTTCAGGGAGTCTCTGCTCTCTGCAGATCCCGTGGGCTCGGGACGTGAGCTCTCAGCCTCTTGGAAAACTTTTGGATGATTATTAATAAACAGCGCATCCCTCCAAGGGCTTCTCCAAGCACCCACAGTCCGCGGCTGCAGGAGCACAAGGGGAAGGACACAACCCAGGCTCCTGTCTCGTACCTGGGGTGCCCGGCGGCGGGTGCAGGTGGGAGCCTGCCCAGGGGGATCCCTGTGCTGCTGGTCCCCGGGATGGGTGGCGGGAGCTTTGTCCCTCCAGAGAGCATCTTTGCTGTTTGTCAACAGGTCAGCGCGGGCACCTCGCCTGCCCCCCTGCTCGCCCTGCCTGTCCCCCTCCCCCATAAGGGAAACAGCCTCCTGGTGCTGCACCCCACCAACACCCCAAACTCCCGGCATCCACGGGACTCCGTGGGATTCCAGCTCAGTGCTTTCTGGGGTACCCAGCCAAGAGTGGCACCCCCAGACAGTACAAGTGAACCCACCTGCCCCTGTTCCCCACCTCGAGAGTGTCTCCCTGGGTTGGGTTTCAGGTGTGGGGTAAAGCTCCTGGCTCTGCCGCACAGCCCCAGGCCGTGGGGCCACACTCTGCACCCCGCTCCCGGGGCGGCTGCAGCCCTGTCCCCCCGCCGCTGCCCCCCTCTCCTGCCTGTGCCCCCCGCACCCTGCTTCCGCCACCAACTTCAGCGCTCTCCTTCCCGCCGACGCTGCCGCCGGAGGGACAGATGGTGCCCTCGGAGACACACCTGCTTGGGTTTTATCTTGGCTCCCAACTTGCATTATTTCACCCGCCAGCCTGCTACGTACCGATGCCATCCGCACGCAGCTATCGGGGTGGGGGGGGGATGTTTAAAAAAAATAAAATACCCCCAACCCACCCAAGCCCGGCGCCGCTTTCTGCCCTCCTCCGCCGCCCCCCCAGCTCCGTCCGCGGGCTAAGGTGACCTTTGCGATGGAAGCAGCTTCCCCCGAAGTCCCCGGCACGGCTCCCCCGCTCCCCCCGCCACCGCCCGGCTCAAAGGTGTGGAAATGAGAGGAGAGCTGCGAAACCCTCCCTGCTCCCCGCCAGCGATACACCCAGCCAGCCCCCCACTCACTGTCATTCATTTTGGTTCAGTTATAGATATTGTTCTGCCTCTTTCTCAGCCCTAAAGAGATTTAGTTGGATTTGCTGCTTCTTTTTTTTTTTTTCCCCTGTCGTTTTTGTTTAAATACCTGATGAGTATGGAGACCCCAACGTCCTCGCAGTTGGCGTATACTCTGCTCCATGTCTCTTGAATAACCTTTTTTTCTGCGTCTGAAATGTCTTCACTTCTTTCCCATCTCTCAATCTCCATTTCTCCCTGGACTTTCTCCATGAAAAACAGCCGGCACGATCCTCCGGGAAGCCAGGAGGAGATAAAGAGAGATGTGTGCGAGCGGGTATATCCTGCGAGAAGAGACAAGGTGTTTGCTTGGCGGCTCTGCCGACGCGGGGATGGATACGTGTGTGTGTGTGCGTGTGTGTGCGAGCGCAGCTGCCTGCCGGCGTGTTTATATATGTAATTTAAAAAAAAAAATATCCCGGAGATCTGCTGTGTGCGATCAGATCTCAGCTCTCCCAGTGCTGTCCATGGCTGTGGTTAGCTTCAGCTCGGCTCGGTGCGTGCGGCTGACTGATGGGGAACTGCCTAAAAGTCAGATATTCAAAGGCATTGCGAGACCAGCCTCTGCCAATGTGTGAACGTGAGCTCACTTTCTCCCTCTCTCCTCCTCTCTCCCACTCCTCCCTCCTTCCCTTTTTTTCTCTCCCCGAAAGGGAGGGATGAGGGAGATGTTCTGAGCAACATCAGGACGGTGCTGGAGGAGGGGGGAGAGGTAGGGCTGGAAGTTTTTTTTTTCCAGCCCTTGTAAACAGCTCCAAGGAAATTGAGAATCCGAAGTGCCGAGTTGAAGTTATCCCAAGCGCTGGCGGTGCCGAGCTCTGCCTCCGCTCTCCCCCCTGTGCTCCCGTGTTTTGCACGCGGTTGCATTCCAAAGGACGGACCCTCGCTGGCCTCCTGTGCCTGGGCTGCACGGAGAGCTGGGGCGAGAGGGGAGAGAGGGACCCCCACCCACAGGCATCTCCCTGACATCCAAACGAGATCACGGTCCATCCCATGGGGACGAGCATTTGCTCCCCCTTTTTTAACGACCAGCGTTTGCTCCCCCTTCCCGTGGCACGACCCAGTTGTAAAGGGATCCAGAGTTAAGGCACTCATGAAATAACGAATTTATCACTGTTGTTCTGCGACTGCATCGCTGCCGGTGGCGTCTGGGCACGATGAGGAGCGCAGGGACACCTCCACGCCAGGCTTCCCCCTGCCTTCATGCCGGTGCTTTTCAGGCTGTTTTTTTTCCCGAATGCCATTTCCAGCTCCCCAACAATCCAGCATATTAAACCCGCAGCACAGTCCATTTGCACAGAGAGAAGGAAAATCCTACAGAGACTTGTAATAACCGACAATCCCCCAGAGGGGGTCCGAGACAAGAGAAGCAGCCTGGTGTGCACAGCCGCCTCCCGCACCCTGCCAGGGCAGCCGGACCGACAGCCGGACAGACAGCCAGCCAGACAGGCTGCGGGTGCAGCTCTGACACCCGGGCAGACAGGGGCTGGGGGGCGGCTGAGCCCCTTTGGGAGCCGGACCTTTGCTATTGCAGAGCTGTCGAGGCAAAAAGCTGTTATTTCTTCTCAAAACCAGCCTCAGTTAACAGCAGCCAGACCGGCAGCGTCAGCAAATTTGCTCTTGCAAATCTAACGAGAGCCGGTGGAGAAGATGCTGCTCACGGGTCCCGCACTGTAGGTCCCGCACTGTGGGTCCTGCACCGACTTTGCACTGGGACAGACCGGGAGCCCCGTGTGTCCATGAACCCCTCAGCTCAAGGACACAATGCTCAGCTCAGCTGGGAGCTGCCGAACATGCCAGCAAACAAACACAGCAGTGTGGCCATCCCCAGCCAGCTGGAGGTTGGGCATCATTCAGGTCACCAGTAACACCACCACCGCCTTCCAAATCATCAGATTTTCACCAGCCAGCTTAACGTTTGGCTTTGCCTCCTGTCCATTGGCCACTGGGATTAGCACCTGTGAGCCCGAGCTCAAATATTAACTAACAATGTCCCCAGGTTGCCACCACGCAGCAGAGAAGCCCCTCTGGACCCAGGGTGGCACGGCCGAGCCCATCGCCCTCCCATAAAAACGCGGGGGAAGAGGTGCTGCACTTCGACCCGGCTTAAAACCAGAGCAAAACTGCGATGCAGCGCTCGCGCCTTCAAAAGGGGAAAAAACCTCAAGTTCCGACAAACGTGAACGCTCAGGCGATGATCGAGGTGGAGCTTTGGTTAAGTCATTACTTGCTGCGTGTTTAAAGAAAAGGACTCTCGGAAGGTTTTGTACCTTGTGCCTTAGTCCATGCCGGGCTCACGGCCCGGCGCCTGGTTGCATGGTGAGCCTGGCCGCTGCGGGCGCTTCGCCTCGCTCCCCGGCCCTGGGAGTCGAGGGGTCTTGGCTCAAGAGTCTCCATTTAGAAATATTAGAATATGAGAAAAGCAAATAAATTAGAAGTTCCCCAGCCTTTCCAAGGAAGTCTCTGCCTCCCTCCCTGGGGACATCACGTCTGGCCCTGGCAGGAGCCCAGCCCCGTTCCCACGTGCCATCCCGCTCCGTAAACAGGAGACGAGCAAAGCGGTGGCGACGGCGATGCTCCGCACCGACCCGCTGCCTCGAAATCCCGAACAAAACCCAACAGCCCTCAACTTCTGCCTCTTGTCTGAGATGGAAGACATAAATCAGGGGCAGGGGCGCTGGCACGCACTGCCATGCACCAGCCACCCGTTTCCATGGTTTCCTGCCACTATTGCTCTTGAGAGCTCCGGGTCAGGAGGCAACACCTTCCGGAAGGAGAAAGATGCTGCTTTGACACCATCGCCGCAAAATCTCAGCTGGGAGTTGCTCTGGCAGGTGGGCAGCATCGCCCTGTGATGCCCTGCCAGCCTGTACAACCCCACAGTGACTCGGGTGACCCTCAGTCCCTTTGGTGCCAGGTGCTGTGCCGAGGGAGGTGGCAGTGCTGAGGGCTGGGATGGCATTTTCTCGCCCTGCCCAGCCCAAACTGCCCGTGGTTGTTGGCTGCTGTCGCAGAGGGGAGCTCAGCACAGTGCCTGCTGTCGTGGCAGGCTGGGTCAGGGACATGTGGCTTGGGATGGGGTACTTGGTCCCCATGGCCAACAGGAAGGCTGAGATGGGATCAGCCTGGGTGATCCCTATGGGAGAAATCGCCCCGTCTCCCTCAGTTCCCAGTTCATTTCAGCGTTCTGATCCCTCTCCCCTCTCCAGCTGAACATCGCAGCTCTCCTGCTTTCCACCTCCTTCCCACGGACCGGTCCCAGTAATGTGGTGGCACAGCAGTGTCAGCCCTGCCAGCGAGGCCTCATCCCTGCCAAGACCCAGCCTGCTCCTCCCGCAGCTTTTGTACAGCAGGGAGAGATCAAGTGCCTCTTCAAGCCATCCTCCATTCGCACGGCTGCAGGGGGTGAGGATGGGTTCCAGGCACTCCGAGCCTCCGCTCACTGTGTGCCGTGTTCCTGCGGGGTCTATACCCGCCTGCCAATGGCTTCTCCCACTCCCCCCGTGCCCTCCCACATTGCCTCTCCTCCTCCCCATGCGCTGGGTGCAATGAGAAATGTACTTGGCTCCCGATCCTTGAGTGGGAGGTGAAGGCAAAAAACCCGAGATTTCAGCTCCAGGGTGTGTGGGATGTGGATGATGGCACATCCCCACCCTTGACTCCTCCACTGTCTCCGGGGCGAAGGCAGAAACCCCATATCCAGACCTTCGGGGCTGAGCCCACCCTCCTTCCTGCGTGGGGACAGCCTTGTCATTCGGTTCCTGGAGAAAAGTAGGTGACTTCTTGTGTCCCCTGCAAAGCCAGCTCCCTGGGACCTTCCGACAAACACCATGAGTTGGGGTGATCTCGGGAAGACACCCCATGAGCTCCCACAGAGAGCGCTTTGGGAAGGAGCTGCAGGAGCTGCCCCAAGCCCTTAGCACCGGTGTGATGCTGGGAGACCAGTGAGGACCACTTCTCCAGACCCTTGAGACACCAACCTGGCCAGAACAGGAGTGATCCTGGGATTTTAAATGAAATAAGGCACCCAGAAGAGCAGCCCTGCCTCTGCCCCTTTTCCCTCTGAGCTGGACAGGGTGGAAGGTGGACGATGCTGATACGGCTCATTGTCATTTTTGCTGAGGGTTATCATGGGGCACATGTGTGTGCAAGGGTGGGTGTTCCTCCTCCGTCCTTCGCAGCAGCTGCTTCTCACCTCCTCCTGGAGCGGCTCTGGGCTGCTGTGCTATCTCACCCGGAGATGTTGGACTCTGTCATTGCTGAAACGCAGCCCCTGGTTGCCAGCTCGGCTCACCTGGCACTGTCCCCAGTGTGCAACGCCTCTCCCTTCTCCCTTCCTAATCCAACCCTGCTGCCAACTGCAAAGTCCTGGCCTGAAAAGGAATAACAAGACTTTAGGAAACGGCTTTGCCATGCCTGCTGCCCTGGGAGGGAAGGATTTAGCCTAAAGCCTGTATAAATGCTCTGTACTTATGGCAGATTTCCTTCCCTTGGCTTCTCTGATCCCAGGAGATTCGTGTGCAATCCCGATGCTTCAGCTCTGCCCATCAGCACCTGGAGCCTGCGAGCCGTCACTGCGGGAACGGGCTGGAGGACAACATGCTGGGGGGGTGAAAAGGGGCTTGAGCCAACAGGACCCCCCCAGATCCAGCTGGGGTTGCATAGCTGCCTGTATCTCCATCACGTGGGGGTGGCAAGCCCACGCGGGATGTTGTGGGATCCTGGTTTAATCACGCAGCCATTGCCTGTGTCGCTGGATGCTCGGTTGCTAATTCACTCGTAAAGACCAGTAGAGAGTGGGATTTGCCCAGCTCCATGTCCTCAACATGGCTGGGAAGAGCTTGGCCAGGGAGGTGATAGGTGTCCCCCCCCAGCCCTGGGCAGCCCTGGGGAAGCGAAATCTCGGCTGCTGGCACAGGGCAAAGCCAGGGGCAGACATTCCTCCTCTGATTGAAACCAGAGCTCAGGCAGTGCTGCTGGAGCTGGTGGGGAACACGCTTAAACCAAACCAGCCCTGAGCCTCCTTCTTCCATGGAAACAGGGTTCGTCTGCTCTGGGGTCCAAGTCCGACAGATGTGGCTTTGTGCAGAGACCGGGATCTGCAGTGCCACCAAAGCAAACCCCTCCGTGGGACCCTGCCCCGAGCCCCCGGCACCCACTGCTCCCGCTCAGCTCCCAGAGGGGACCCCAACCCCTGGGGCCACCCCGGCCTCCATCTCACTGTCCCCACGCATGGGAGCAGGATAATATGGGGTGCAGGGGATGCTGGTTTGGGGACCAGCATAGCAGGACAGCTGGGGTGATGCCCAGGATGGAAGAATAGGATGAAGACACCCCGCAGGACCCTCGGCAGCAGCGGGCAGGGGGGAGGCAGGTGGGTGAGACAGGGACAGTGTGACCTCTCTGTGACTTTTTCAAACCTTGTGTCAGCTTTCCACCTCCCTCCCCAAAAAATCCCTGCCAACCCACACAATCTAAAAATCTCCAAGGATTAAGGAATTCAGGGGAACAAAAGGAAGCGGTGAGAAGCCCTGGGAGTGGGGCTGGGTGCTGCCAGTGCTCATGGGCAGGGCAGGGCAGGGTGAAAAGCTGCTGAGGGAGACCTGGAGAGCATGTCCCAGCCAGACCAACCTGGTCCTGGCCTGGGAACTGTGTCAAAAACCCCCAGTTCCACCCGGGGTTTTTTGGAAACTGACATCTTGTGATGCAACCAGGAGGGATGAAGCAAGAGGTGCTCACTTGGGAACCAGGTGACAGATCCAGCACCGTGGGGCTGCCCAGGCAAGGCATCATCCGGCTGCTAGACTTCTTCAGACCCTGAACAGCCCCCGATGTCACCACCTTCCCCCTCATTCCCCCACGCTGAGCTCTCCCACCGGCAGGAAGCGGCCGATCCCCTGGGAGCACAGCCCCTGTCACCGCCAGACCCTTCAGCGGTAAGCAAGGATGACAGGGTTATTGGGAAACAAGACGACACTTCCAAACAGATTCTCTTTGCTGCTCTTTTCCTTCCTGAAGCTGGTCTGAGCATGGCAAGGGTTGCTCAGGAAAGCCAGCAAGCTAATATATTCATGTCATCTTGCATTTGGTGCCAGGACATGAAGTAAACACCGTCAGGGACCTCGCTCCGGTTCAAAGACAAGCCCTGTTTCTTATTCCGATCACATTATCCGTGCTCCCCGTACGGCTTCATTGATTCATATCTTAAAAAGAAAAGCCTTCAAAACCCATTAAGTCTGCCTTGCCACTCCAGCCCTGCTCCCAAGGGCTAGGGCAAGAAGCATTAACTAATCTGCTCACATTACCTTGCCTTTGAACCGAGCATCTCTCGGTGTCCATCAGGAGTGTTTGGAAGTGATGCGCTCCCACGCAGGGTCGGCTTTGGCCACTGAGGTCACCCAATGCCGAGGAAGTGAAGGGACTGACACCCTGCACCGGGTGCTCTTTGGCACCCAGGGGTCACCCGGGGCTTGTGCCCATGGAGGCACGGTGGAGCGGCCCAAGTTACGGCCCTCTGTTCAGTTCCGGAGGACCGTACGGTTACAAACAAGCCCATGAAGGACCAAGCTCCTGCGGCTGCTCTTTCTCAGCACCTCAGACAGCATCTGGGGCGTGAGAGCGGGGACCTTCCTGGTGTCAACCCAGCTGGGTCTTGGTGAGGGGAGAAGGGTCTGCAAGCAGCGATGGCTTCCCAGGGATTACGAAAGCCACGCTGCCTATTGCCAGGGAAAAGAAGGTTCTTCCAGCCTCTTGGGCTCCAGCTCAGCCAGCAGCCGCTGTTTATTTGGCTTCAATGACTTCACAGCATACCGAAACGTGCTCCTGGGAGCCCAGCGCGCTCCAGCACGGCTGGTCAGGACGTCAGGCTCGGCCACCCCACGCGCTCCCCAGTGCCTTGCGTAAGCCAGCTCCGCACGCTCCGGCCTGACTTCCACTCGGGAAGAAATTATTCACTCTTGTTTCCATCTGGCTGGAGAAGGCACTTGAGATGTTTCTTCCACTGCTCTCCTGAAGGCTTCCCGCCCTGCCAGTGCCAGCAGCAAGGCTGGATCTGTCCCCTCTGCCCATGGCTGACCCTCAGGTTTAGGAACAAGGACTATTTACTGGATGGGTTTAGAGAGTTTTGGTTTTACTGATGATCAAGTGCTGCTTGTAACTGTTGTTTTTAGGGTTTGGAGCACTTTGAAAGGATGTGTCCACCAAGAGGGGATTAATCACAGCTGTTCCAGGCCCCTGTCATGGCTGGATTTGGGGAGCACCTCCACCCCCAGCCAGCTGGGAACGGAAAGCCAGGCAGGCTTCCTGGAAAGCTCGGCTTTGCTTTCTCTTTCAGACCCAACCAGTCATTGAACCTGGATCAATTTAGGTTACTCGGATTCGGTTCTGCTTTCAAAATCTCTTTGCAGGAAGAAGCTGTTTTCCAGATGAATTACGGGAATGCCCAGCTTGGGGCTGTTCTCGGCTGTCCTGTCGCAACTGCATCCGTCCCACGTCACCCCCATCGCACTCCCCAGGGCCAAACCAGAGCCGATGTAAGAGAGAGAACCTGAGAGGCTGTGTGCTGGCCCCCAGCACAGCCCCGAAAGCTGACACGTCCCAACTTTGGTGAGCACCACTGTCAGACCTGCTGAGGGTCTCCATGGCTCGGAGCCCGCTGCCGCCGTGTCGGTGTGGGGCCAGCAGCGCCGGGGCTGTGGGCAGTGCAGAACATGCACCCGAGGTCCCTCGTCACAAAAGCCCACCTGGGGGGAAATACTCATGTGGGGGCAAAACCCCACGGGGGCGCCAACTCACGGGTGCTCGGGAAGCCAGTGCCTGTGACTCCCTGTCTGCTCGGGGGCTCTTCTCTGGGTTAGGACCTTCATGCACCATTAAACCCTGCGTGTGTGCGTTCACGGGCATGCCTGTGCACACACAGCTGTGTTCCCTCCTCCTCTTACAGAGGTTTATTTCCCTTTTATTCTCTTTAACCTAAACCCACAAAGTCACTCAACTCTAGAAGACGTGTTTCTTGCTGCTAAGGGCCGAGCTGGGATGAGGTGCGTGAAGGCACATCACTGCCCGGGTATGGGGACATCTAAGGAGCTTACAGGGAAGGGAAAAGCTTCCCTGGAGAGGCACTGGAAACAGGCACCGGGGTCTGGTGAGCGGCCGTGGGGCTGGAGCTGTGCCATGGGGAGAGGTGTGCGTGCCGCTGTGCGACGGGAGAGCAGGGAGGAGGAGGCGAACCCAGCCCAGGCGAGCGGAGGATGCAAAGTCTCAGGATCAGCTGGCTGAGACACGTCCACAGGGAATTACAGGCAGGTCTGAGCCTGTCAGATTACCAGAGCCAGGAAAGGGGGAGCGGGTTGAGGCAGGTCTGGCAGGAGGAGGGATACAGGAACTGGAGGGAAAGGGAGGAGCGGGGAGAAGTTGGGCAAAGAGGGGAGGGAGGCACATGGGAAACGGGGGAGCAGAGGGGAGCACCCAGCCATGGTGGTGATGGGGCTGGGGGGGGGATAGGAACATAGGCTGGGGGGCCCATGGGATGGGAACAGGCTTGGTCCATCAAATGGCATTCCCAGAGCCCACCTGGCCGAGGTGCGGGGCCGGGGGCCAGCCGGGGCGGGAGCACCGCACACCAAAACCTATTAAGTGCTCAACAGGTCACGGAGCAGCTCAGCTCCCTCCCTTCCGAAGGTCAGAGGAGAGCGTCCTCATTTGTTGTCTCTTAATTACATCTGATCCTGCCCTAATTCCTCCTAAACCAGCCCTGAGAGCCTTCAGGTGGCTGCCGGGGAGAGGTGCCCGCCAGCCAGCGTGACGGGCGAGCCGTGCACGGGTGACAGCCCCAGGCTGAGCAGGGACTCCGGAGGGACGCGAGGGGCCGGCAGCGCTGCATGGTGATGGAGGAAGCACCATGTGCACCACCGTCCTGCTCCTCGGCACGCTGGTCATGATGCTGCGGCGCCGCTTCTTCAACAAAGTCGAACCGTATGTCCTTCCCCATCCCCTTCCCGTCCCCTCGAGACCCTGGGGCTGGAGCTGGGGGGGCGATGGGTGGTCCTGGGGGGGAGGATCTCGCTACTCAGCCTATGACCCATCCTTGGAGACATTTGCTTTCTGTCTAGTTTTAGTCCTCTGGGTGACACGAGGAGCATTCCCTTGTGCTGGGCAGAGCCTTGCGCAACGTGCTGTCTCCTCCGCCCCGCTGCACCAGCGCAAGCAAGGAAAAACGCAGGATTGGTGGTCCCCTGTCTTTCTGGTGCAAAGGGACAGGGCTGAACTCCTGGGATGCTTTTACATGCACCGATCAAGGTGTTTCCCAAATGGAGCAGTCCAGCACGCTGCTGTCCATCCAGCCGAGCAGTCTGTTTTTCTTCATGCCCCGTCTGGGGAGGAGACTGTGCAGTGCTCTCAGACGTGGGCACATCACCAGGCTGCCAATGTCACCCCAGCTTGCAAACCTGCACCTGGCATAAAATAGCCCTGGGGAACTTCTGCTCCATCCCTGCAGTGCTGGGAGGTTGGGTGAGGGTCTGGGTACGGCTCTCAGAAGAGCTGGCACCCACCACTCTGCAGCCATGGCCCTGTTGCACTGTGCTCGGTGCCCACACACACATTCACGCACACTCACACACACTCACACATGTCCTGGCTCCCAGGCGAAGGCAGGGAGCAGATGGGAAGGGACTTGCTGCAGTCCCACAGCAAGGCAATGACAAAGCCATGACAGTAGTGCCGGGTCGGCTCTCGCTCGGTGCATCCCCACTGCGCCATGGGCACGGTGCCAACTGCTGCGGCTTCCACTACCTGCAGCTCCCCGTGTCTTTTGGGATGGGGTTTTGTTCCCGTTCAGCGCTCGCTTGGCTTCAGCTCGGTGGCCGCGGGGCCACGCTCGCAGAGGGGCCCAGCATCACCCTCGCTTGCTGTGCAGCCGCCTGCGCCAATGCCAGGGTCAGCTCGAGGAGGTTTCCGCTGTAGACGCACAAATCTATTTACCAGCGGAGACTGGAGAGTGGGGAGGTCGAATTGGCACTTAATGAGCCAATTAAGTCAGGGGAGGGAGAAACAAAACTGGAAGCAGGAAAGGCATCTCCTGGCCTGGTGCTGCCTGCCCTCCCAGTGCTACCTGCAGCACTGGATGAATGAGCCTGAGCAAACAGGCACTCACTGCAGAGGTGGGGGCTGTCTCTGGGCAGGGGGTCCGAGGTGGCTGGCAAGGCTGGCAGAGCTGGCAGCCTGCAGACCCACCCCTTGGGGAAGCTGCAGGGTGAGCAGGCAGCGCTGCCCGCACATAGGGCAGGTACATGGCTGGAGGACAGGTCACCTGCGGTGCTGGCATGGGTGCTGGCAGCATGCGGGCAGCCCAGGGCCCCGGTCCCAGGAGGCAGCTTCAGCCACAGCACAAGCCCTGCCTGTGGGAGAGGGCGTGAGCTGCCTTCAGGGTGCCCAGGACACTGGTATGGGGACAGCTTTGCCCTGACTTGGCATCCTCTTAGGAGCAAGTAAAGCACGCAGGTGTGGGAGAAGGTGTCAGGACTGCAGGACTGGTTTGTTGCTCAGCCACTATGTCCTTGCTGTTTGGAGCAAGCAGTGGGAAAGCACAAAACTTTACAGGAGGAGGTAGGTTGGAACCTGGAGCTGAAAAAGCTGGGATTGGGAGGGAAACAGGGGCTGCCCTGGCTATTTCCACTCACAGCAGCATCAGCATCCCTTTCACCCCATCTAAACCGGGGTCCTGCAGCGTGGTGACCCCCATCATCACCACCATCATCATCAACGTGTGGCCGGTGACAGCAACACAGCACAGGGAGGGAGCATGCCTGGTGCTGGCACCGGGAGCCTGAGGCTGGGCTCAGCTCATGGACTCCCCGGCACGGCACAGGGTTCCGAGGAACACAAGGGAGACTCACAGCTGGATGGCCGGGAGGAGCTTCCTCTGAGCCCTGCTGCAGCTTTCAGACGGGCACCTGGTCCGGATGCAAAGACACCAGCCAAGAGAGAAGCCGTACACTGCTAGATTAGTTCTTTTGGTGATTAATTGCTCTCTCCATCAAAGACCAGTGGCTATTAACAGGTTTTCTACTTGCTCTATTTTGGACTCTCATCTACCCACCTCGCTCTCCACTGGCATAAATCAGTGCAGTTCCACTGACAGCTTTATACCAGAGGAGAATTTGTCTCCAGTTTTTTGTATTTTGGAAAAGAGAAGTAGCAGAAGCAAGAGAAAGAAGTGCTGCCAGCCAAGGACTGGGGAGAAATGGTACAGCTGACCAAGGCAGAAGGACTGAGGCTTTGGATGGGTGCGGTAGAGGGCAGGCAGCATCCTCCAGACCACAAACAGACCAGAGGCACCAGAGCCCAAATCCAGTTTTGATCTAACTGGAATTTGGTGGGATAGAGGACCAGGCTCAGGCTGGGCAGGCACCAGGACCCTCTACAGGAAGAAAGACCAGGATTTTCCACATGTGCACTGGTCTGGATGGCCCCTGGATTAAAAACATCCCTGAAAATCAGCAGATAGTGAAGAAAAAGACAGGAGCCCTCATGTTCCACAGGATATCGCTACCTCGGTGCAGGAACATCCCTCTGGCTCTGACGTGCCCATGTGCGAAGCAGAGCGTGCGTCCTGGGCAAAGGACACAAATGAACAGCACAGGCAAGATCAGATTATATGAAATCCCCTGTTCACTTGACCTCCTTCACGTCCCACCTTCTATTTATATGCCTTGCGGCTGCCAGGGACAGCACAGGTTGTCCTTGGCCCACACTCACAGGGCTGGGGGGCTCAGCCGTGGGTCCGTGGGGTTAGAGTTGGCCCCTGGAGCTGGCTGCCACCATCTCAAAAGGAAAGATTTGGAGGGTTTCCTCCTAACAGCCCGGCTGTGGGGTCTGCTATTCCCCTCACTGGAGGCAAAAAGCAAACTGGAATGCTAACCTGGACTAACCTCCTCGCCAAGGGACAGGAGGGTCAATGGGGACTCCTTGGGCTTCGATGCTTGGATTTCCTCAACAACGGGTGATTTATTCTTTGGTTTATGCGATATTTAACGAGAAGGTCCTGGCCGGGGGCCAGGGCTGGTTACGGATGTCTGCTCTGTTTGCCTTTCCCATGTTCTTCCCCTCCGGTCCCTCCCCAGCGGGAGCTGCTTACCGCCTGCTCCCGAGAGAGATGTGGGTTTGGGGAGGCAGAGATGCCGCTGACCTGGAGCCTGGGGTTTGGTCTCAGTGCTGGTCCAGCACAGTGGGACGCCGGGCAATGAGCACCCAAAGAAGCACAGGAGCACCCAAAGGAGTCTGCTGGGAAGAGCCAAGGCTGTGAGAGGAGACACCCTCCATGGAGAGCTCTTGGACAGGGAACAGGTCGGGGGCTTCGCAGGGCAGGGCTAGACGACAGCAAAGCACAGGAGGTACTTTAGGGAAGAGAAATGTGGATTTGCCTTCACTGCTGCTTTCTCAGCCCTCTCATAACAGGCTGTACACAAATTCCCCAGCCCCTAGAAGGGTTATTTTCCTAAGACTGAGAGCCAGGGCCATGGGGAGAAGGAGCGTTTGGCACCTGCACTGATCTCTCCCCCCTCAAGGACACTGCACCCCACACACCGCACTGCAAAGCAAGAACAGACCCTCTGCACCTCAGGCTGGAGAAAACAGAGCCGGTAGCTTGGCATCATCTGGATTTAACCTTCCAGCTTAGTTCCCTCTGGGAAGCAGGACGTGACCTCCTCATTTCCACTGCCCAGGCACGGCTGGCAGCCGGCAGCGGCGGCACACGGCTCTGCATCTCCGGGCTGGAGCAATCAGCGCGCAGCAGGCATGCACAGACAAGTGTCAGCTGAATTTCTGTATGACTTTAAATACATTAGCAAGGCCACAAACACAGCTCCAAAGTGCTGCAGGCACAGCCGAGCCAATAAATAACCCCCTAACCCACCAGCAAGAAAACAGCCCCCCCCTCTTTCCATGGGAGATAAGGCTTAGCATCACTTTCCCTCTCATATCTGTCTAGCAACCAAGCAGACCTGCTCTCTACCTTGCTGTGTCTGAATCCAGTACCAGAAGGGTCAATTCTGTGCCACTTCTGCGGAGTCATTATACTGTCGGTTATATAAATGTCTGGGCATGCACAAAAGGCTATGCTGATACAGTGGCTCCAACACCAACTCTCTCCAACACCTGCTTTTCAGCTGGAGAGAAAGCCGAGCACAAGAACATCTCGAGAGCTGTCACACAGAAGGCTGCTGTCTTTCAAGCTGAATGGAGGTCTAAATAGCTCTCACTTCTCCTTTAGAATCTCATTTCTAAATGCAATTAATACTGGCACATGCATAATGAGAGACTGACAAGTGAATACAGACTCCAGCAATAAAGCAGTCAGCCCAAAGTGCTATGTAAATATTACGAATCCTCACTAGAAGCTGACCCGGGGAAGACAGCTTTCTGATGATTAAACCCAAGTGACAATACGACTGGATTCCTACATCTGTCACAATACTACCTGCTGATACATAATGAGCTACGCTAAAAGAACTAGCTCTCGCTGCTTTTCAATGCAGATAAAATGTCTATTTGTAGAATGTAATTAATCTCTTCTTCAAAATCAGGAACCTTAGTGTCCTTGGTAACAACATGCCAGTGACTCAGAGAGTATCTCCAGCTTTTTCTTCTGATTTTTGAGCAAGTTATTGAAAGTGACCCCAAATTCTAGCACTGAAAAGGAGCTGTGCTTCAGAAGTGGAAAAGCCATCTGCGTGTCTGGAGGTGGGGATGGGTTTTACCCACCTCTCTGGTCTCTGCAGGGCTCCTTTGGCAGCTTGAGGAGGTTCCTGTATTTGTTTCAGCCACGTGCCCTAGGGCTAGACAAGCCCTGTCCCAAGACCTGGTCCTCGATCCATCGAGCACAAATTCCCTTTTATCATCAGGTGTAACCAGGCAGGAAATAATACTGAAAGCAGAGCAAGGGTGAGACTCACAGGAGGAAGCTGCTCTCTCCTTTGCCTGGTTTCCACAGGCAGTAAGGGCTGTGTGACCACGCACATGTGTGTGTGTACGTGCACACATGCCTGTGGCTGCTCCCCCAAACAGCTTTCGAGCCTGCTGACTTATTTCAGCCAAGTTTGGCAGGAGATAGAAGTTCAAAGGCATCTAGTCCCTACCAGGTAGTGAAGATGCAGAGCCATGAGCGCTGATGTGGCAGAGGGACACGGGGAAGTACGGCTGGCAGAGCCCTGCATCCCTTTGACGGTTGTGCTTGGGCATCGCCTGCTCCTCCGGTCACCCCGCTCCGGGCTGGCTGATGTGGGTGCTGAAAAGACAAAGCTGGGCCACTCAGAATCACCCAGGGGCCATATCTGCTTTCTACGAATTTCAGTGGGAAGCAACCGCTGCTGCATGTCGCTCACTGACCCAGTTCCAAAGCCCAGGGGAAGGATGGGCCGTGATAAAGGGACAGCTGGTTGGAGAGAGTGGGTGATGGAGGACTTGTATGATTTATTTATCTCCTGGCAAAAAAAGAAAAAAAAAACCAAACATTGTTGGATAAAATCAGCTATTCCAGGCTAAACTGTGCTGCAGCAATTCCTCGTGGGACTTGAGCTGAGGTGCTTGGTCCCCCTGCAAGGGACATTCATCCCTGCCTGCTGCGTGCTGCTTTGCAGGGCCGGGGGGACACAGGGAAAAGAAGGTTTTTGTTCTTACTGAGGGCTCAGCTCCTTCAATCTGAAGCTGCTCTTTCTCGCAGCAAGTTAACACCTTCCATTTAAAAAGCCAAATTAGTCTGGAGGCTCTGCTCCCACCGAGAGCAAGGTCTCAGGGCAATTTGCCTACAGGCTGCCTGGAAGTTGCCGCCAGCACCGCTGCCCACAGCTCACCCCGTCTTCTCTGTCCCCAGGCACCCCGAGGGAGAAGAAGAGACCAGGAGAGAGGCTGGCTCTGACCCTCGCACCACGTAACACCGCTTCGGAGTAACAGCCAGGTGGGAGGTAGCAATTATCTGGGATAGATGCAGCTTTGGGGAAATCGTGGAAAGAAAGTGGCTTGGGGTAAAAAGCCTGATCTTTGCCTTTCTGTCCTGCTCACAGGCACCTCAGGCATTTTAATGATGGTTTCTTCCTGTTTCACCCAGGATTTAAAGGTCTCTTTGCCTACTGGTGAAGGCTCTGGAAAAGTGGCTCGCTCTGGGGCAAGGAAATTAGAGCCTGAAACGGCCAGATTGGAAGGGAAAAGCCCATTTTTCCATCACTTTCAATAGCAGCTCAGTTCCCAGGTGAGGGAACATCCAGCCCCTCCTCTGTGGCCTCCCACCCACTGCCTGGATGGAAAGAACATCTCATAAGGACAGAAAAGGCAGCAGAGCCAGTGGTGGTCTGGTTGGGGTGGGCATGGAGTGCATGTGACATGGAGATTTGGGACTGATGTGGCTTCATATCCTGCACAGTGATCCCAGGGAGTGAGGGCCAGCTCCAGGCTGTCCATCTGCAGCTCCCAGCAAAGGACGGGCAACTCACACCACTGTCTTGGCCTCAGGAGGAAACCTTTGGTGTCAAGGGTAAGGGGACACTGGTCTGGGGCACACGCGTGGGGTTCAGGGGGGAACTGAGGCCAGGGCTGTTCTTCTCAATCCCCCCAGCCTGCAAGGCACTGCTGAATGCCCGTGAGCTGCTCAGGGACTCACCCTGCCCTGCTCTCCCTTCAGCAGGTCCCTCAAAGCTCATAACCTCATCTGTCCCAGCTCTCAGCAAACAATTAACCGTGACTCCTTCTCCTCCTGCAGCTCCCCTGTGCCCTGCAGCCAGCACCCAGCACATCCCGGCCTCAGCGCATGCCAAAACCCCCGGCAAAACAACCCATGACGCCAACCAGCACACCAACGAACCTACATCACCCTGGCTCCCCTCCCGCAGCTCTGGGAGAACTGGGCACTGGGTTAAATGCTGGTGCAGAAAAGAAATTTGCCTGTCTTTAAGGCTGAGCCCTGGGAGGTGGCCAGCAGCCCCATGGCGATGCCCTCTGCAAGCCATAACGCAGCCTGTGGGTGCGGAGTGACCCAGCATCCTGCTCCCGGTGCTGGGGTTTGCACACTCTCTGCAGCTTTCCCATCTATACAAATATGTTAATAAAAGCTCAGTTTGCAGACGCAGCTTGCTGTAGATGACAGCAATAGAGGCGCATCTGTTTCTACTAAGCACCAGTCTCGTGCTGGGTTTATTTGGCCCGTTTGCGGCGGGGAAGAGTTGCTTTCAGCATTCAGAGATGTCTTGTGTCTGGGAGAAGTGTGGGGGGGGAGGTATATTTTTGGCTCTATTTAGCCACAAAAATTTGGTTTTAGAGTAAAGAAAAATATTCCTGTTTTCTGTTTGCTGCCAAACTGAGGCAGACGATTTCTTGTGCAAGCCGTCATTTGTTTGAGAACTCGGTGTCCTGTTGGAAAAATAAACGTTCTGATGGAAAAAGTCTATCAGCATGTATTGATCAGTCATCGGTAGACTTGCAAACATCAGCTTCACCCTAACTGAAAAAGCAGTTCCCAAAGCTTTTGCCAATACGAGTGAGGCAGAAGGAGACAGGTGTTTGCTTTTTGGGTGAGTGAAGTACTTACAGAGCAGACTCCTTTCTGTGGGCACAGTCGTGCTGGCCTCATCAAGACTGGCATGAATTTTCAGTGCCAAATACACCCCTTTTGCACCCAGAAGAGGCTGTTTGCTCCTTTCCAAGAGCCAACCACTGCTGGCAGCCACGAGCAGGACACAGTGACAGGGGAAGGAGAGCTGCTGATCAGCGATGGTGGGGAAGAAGCCTGGGATGTGGCTCCTGCTCAGGATGCTCCTGACTGACAGCAGCACCTTCTCCCCATCCTGGGGCTGTAGTCACCTCACCACTGAGGTAAGGCTAGACACACAGACAAGATCTCCCAGCAGCTTGGTTCTCCTCAGTGAGACCTTCACAAATGCCTACAGAGTTTTTCTAATAGATTTTCTTTTTCCCTGAAGCTTTTAAATAAGCCTTTACAAGCTTGACTCAGTTTATACATTTTTTTTCTTCTTTTTGATAAAGGAAGTACTATGATCAGGAAAAATAATCCTGCTGGTTTACCTGGAGCTGCTTTCATTTTATAGCACATTAAAAGCAAGATGGGGTGTCAATAATGCCAGGAAGGGGGGGGGGAGGCAGAGGATGAACACAACGTACACGTGCTGAAGGCAGTGCAGAAGAGATTGAGGTCTGGAAAGGCAAAAGCTTATCGGGATTGAAGCCTCAAAAGCAGAATCAGCTCCTCAGCTGATATAAATCACCTGGACTCCCCTGACGTGCTGGTATTACTGTAGCGTGGCTTTAGGTATTGATTTAAGGGAAAATAAAGGTCAGGAGCTCAACTGCAGAGGAGGAATCAGGGCTGAGGCTGTTCAGCTCTGGGTGGGCAGCGATGAGCAACAAGGAGGATCTGCATTCATGCAAGGTCAGAAATGGGTTGGAGAGGACCTCAAGAAAGACGTGTGTCTGTTGGAGCTATGATAGCCCCAAGGACTAAGAGCAGAGCCTGGTGCAACCCGCTGAGCGTAGATGACTGGACCCGCAGTTTGCAGGGTTAGCCCAGGCACAGTCATCCTGGGCTTCGGGAAAATCCAGATTTCAGTCTGGATCTTACCATCAGTCTGACCTTTCTCCCCTTCTGGTCTAGCACAGAAAAAATCCCGAAAAGGACAGCGTGGGGCCAGCTGGAGATGGTGCCTGCAAATGTCACGGTGCTGCCGGGAACAGGGTCACTGCACTGCAAACCTGGGTGTGCAAACATCGCTTGCTAAATCGACTGCATGGGGGTGTTGTAGGTTTGGGGGATAAAGGTTTCCTGAGCCAGGGAAAGGCCAACTTTTCATCAGGGGACCTCTGAGAGGGTGGATTTCGTGAAAAATGTTCTTTATTTACTCACTCAGCCGCAGCCAGCAGCTGAGCCAAGAGCAGGCAAGTCTGCCTTTAGCGAGCGGCTGCATGAGGGTTACTGGCCACGACGAGGTGTTTGCTGTCTGCGCTGAGATTTGTGATGGTCCCAGAAGGCCCTTGGTGGGTGGGAGTGGGAATTCACTTAACCTCATTAACTGCGTCCTCTCTGCTGGCCAAAATCACCCTACACTTCATGAGAAACACAGAATTGGTAGCGACAGCCCTCACGGACCAGGCCTGATGTCACCGGTGGTTCTCTGAGGGATGGGATGCTGATGGTCTCCTCGGGGCCAGGAAGCTGAAGGGCATTGTCCCACCACAGTGGTCCTGCTGAGGAGATTCCATTTGTTTGAGGAGGAAAGAAGGATTGTGACATCTCTGCTCTTACTCTTTCCATCTCTGTCCCCACTAATACACTTTGGGGAAAAAGCAAAAGACAAATGAAACAGCAAGTGGGCTACACCCAGCTGGGTGGGAGGTGGTGGAGGTGGTGTGAGACCAGCAGTCCCACACAGCCTGGAGGAGGGAGCGAAGCCGTGGAACCTTGCCGGGCCCAGCTCCCCAGGGTTTATCTGACTGTCTGTTTTCATCGTTTCTCTGTGAGAAGGGAAAGGGACCACACAGCAGAAGAAAGTCCTGGAAATGTGTGAGGCAGACCATTCCCAGCACTCTTCCCTCTGCCGTCGCCCCTGTATACAATTGGCTATGGAGGATGTATGGCTCTGTACAGGCTCCAACTCAGTGAGATAATGCCTCGCAATTAAATTCCTAATTACAGCCAGCAAGTGCACTTTCTCAGCTCTGACCCTCTTGGTTGCACACATGGTCACCCTGATGAACCAAGTGTACCAGGGCTGAGGTCACCCCATCTTGACTGGCCTGTCTGCTCCATCCCCTCTGTATCAGACACTGCTGTCTCCCCTCTGCTCCCACTTCTGAGGCATCCTAAAAGGCTGCTTGTGTTTCCTTTTCTAAAAGAAAAAAAAAATCAACCCAAAAACTACAGCAGAAGCAGGAGGAGGAAATTGCTTCAAGTTTCTTAACTATCTCATGGAACAAAAATGCCTCTTAAGGCTGTTCAGGGAAAGAGAGGGTCAAATGTCCCTCATTAATGCTGATTTACTGAGAAGGCTGGGAAATGGAAGAGGGAGACAGTCCAGCTGCCTGTCTCAATGCACAGGGAGCCCGGTCTGAGACCCAGGCTGGGAGGTGAGGGCTGGTCCCTCTCACATGCGATCAGGGTGGTGGGTTTACTGGCAGAAGGTACAGTGGGGTGCGGGCTGCTGTGCACCCACGCTGGGCTGCCAGCACCCCAGAGCAGACCTGACCTGCACTAACATGGCAGAGAGGCAGGGCAGTGCTCCCTTGGCCCTCAGTTTGGAAATTTGGTGACTTTTTGAAGTAAAGAGCAGAAGCTGAGTCATTTGCAGGGAGGCTGGTGTTGGGTCAGGGCAGTTTCCTTGCACCAACCTCAGCCCATGCTGCCCTTTGGTGGGCAGCCTCCAGCCCCTGGGGCAGCTGGAGGCTGGCGGAGAGGAAAGAGAGAAGGCTGGCCCAGATTTGAGGGTGTAAATCAGCAGGGTTCCTCTCCAGAGAGAGCTCAATTACATTGATTTACACTTGCTGTAGATTTGGTCCATTCAACCCAATTAAAACTCCAGAGGAAGTGCAGAGAGGCAGGATGTAATTACCCGTGCTGGAATCCCAATTCAGAACAGGAGGCAGAGCTCTACGGATCAAATTAATCCGTGGTGTAACTCTGCCGAAGTTACACCAGGGCTATAATTGGCCTGAAACATTTTAACTATCTCATTTAATGTTATTCATGCTCTGCTGGAGATGAGAATGTTTATCCTAAATGAGAGACTCTAATGCTCCGTAGCAATAATAGAGCGTGAGCCTTATGCGGTTTCTCATTTACAAGGATGCTGGGGAGGCCAGATTGTCAAGGAAGATGCGGCAGATCTGGGCTCCCCAAATCCTTAACCATTTCCATGGCTCCTGCGGTGGCTGGTTGTCCTTCCTTTGGTGTGCCCACCCTCCTCATGCCCAGGCTGCTTTTCTGTCTCTTGGTGACATTAGCACCTTGTACCCCAGAGCCAGTGAGAGGCAGAAGTAGGAGATGTGAAGTGGTAGAAGAGGGAACAGAAAGCACTGAGAGAGGCCTTTCAAGATTAAAGCTCCTATAAATTAGCAGAAGTAAGATTTCCCAGAAACAGACTTGCCTCCCCAGTGATGCTAAAAGAGGAGATTTCCATCGATAAGAGCTGGCTCCGTGGCCTTTCTCTGAGTTACGCCAGGGAAGAATCCTCCCAGGCTCCCGCAAAAGGAGCGGGGTCAGTGCTGCAGGTAGCTCAGCAAAGTGCACGGAGCGCCGTGGTCCCTGCTGCTGGCTGGAAAGTGTTTCCAGCCGCCAGCCCTGGGTTATCCACCGAGCTCAGAGGATGATCCCACGGTCATTTGAGCTTCCACCCCAGAGGAGGTCTGAGCACGCTTCCCGTGGCAGGAGGCAGCACAGTGCTGTCACTCTCCGTGGGGAACATGTTTCGGGAACCACAATCCATCCCGTGGCGATGCCATCGGCCAGCCCAAGCACGTATCCTGCTACTTGGAAAGCAAAGCCTGTGGGTTACGTTTCTCCTTGCCACAGCTCTGCTCTGGCTGGTGGCGCCCTGCCAGGGATGCAATTTGGCCCCGAACCTGCGCTGTGTGCCCCGCATCCTCCCAGAGCCAGCCCTGGCAGGTACCGCTCACTGCAGGCTCTGCATCGGCATTACTGGGCTTTGGGAGGATTGTGATTATCTGTCATTAAATCGCACTTCCACTCCCTAGGCTGTTTTTAAGACAGACCCCTGGTCTTTCCCTCTGCTCCCTTGCCAGTGGAAACCACAGGAAAGGCAGATCTGTTTGTTCCAAAGCAATTTTTAATGCCCTGTAGCTTAGTAGAGGCTTGAGCATTACAATTCATTCTGGCTCCTCTCTATTCCTCAGAGGATACTAGATCCTCCTCTTGATACTTCCTCACTCTTTGTAGATGTTACCCTAGTTTTTATTTCCAGGGCTTCCAGACTGCTTTTAACAATGCTGAGCTTTCAAGTTGCTTCCTTCAAACTTTCTCCAGCCATGCTTTCCCAGAGCCTAAATAGTTTTGATCATTCCCAGATGTTTTCAGTTTGTTAACCCTGGAGTAGTATTGTGTAACAGCTTGGAAAGAAGACTGGTAGCAGGCATCCTGGGTTCTCTTTCCTGGTTCACCAAATTACCTCCCGAGCAGAACATCTATGCGATTTATCCTACAGAAGCAATGCCATTAGCATCAGGTTATCTTGTTGTAGAGAACAGGACTAGAGGTGGCTGAAATCTTCTTGTTGATGAAGATAACCCTCTGAAAGCATGGGTCATTTTCTCCACCCAGTTTCTCCTTATCCTCTCTGCTGAGATTTCTAAGCAGGATGACGCATTGGGGGAACAAGATGGCAGGGAAGCCTTTGAGCAGGCATCATTGAGGCTGCCAGGCAGGACCTAATGGAAAAGACCTTGTTCACCTCCAGGCCACGCTGGATTCAAGCTGTGGCCATCCCTACCCACCAGCCACCCAGCCAACGGCACATCAGCAGATCTGCTCTGCTTGGGCCAAGTTTTCCTTGGCCTGGGAGGATGTGTGAGTATATCCTGACTGGCCAAAGTGTGGGGAGTAAGAAGTTTTACACAACTGGCTGAGCTCCTAACAAACCTCTGCAGCCCTCCTGACTCCGGCAATCCTGCCGCTCTCATGCTAAAGCCATTGCATTGCTAAACACACATAAAAAATAACCCTTTTCCCACTAGCAGAGAGCCAGGGTGTAGCCGAGCTGGCAGGAGATGCAGTTGCTCTCAACCATCCATAAATCTTCCTGAGATCACCCCAAATACCCTGTATTTCTTGGTGCCTCCACCCACCCTGCTGGATCCTTCCGCTTCTGTTTCTCAGCCCAGTGCTCAGCTCCGCAAAGGCCAAGGTTACTGGGACGGATGTGCATACATCACACAACGTCCCCCTCCCATATGTGGAGGACCACGCCTGGGCAGGGCAAGGAACAACCATGAAGGAAGCAAACAAGATGGGAAAAGGAAAAAAAGCATCAAGAGATAATATTTTTTTTTAGCAGAGGACTGAGCTAAGAGACAAACCAACCTGCCTCAGCATGTACCCCTGACTGCAGCAGGTGAGAGGCAATCCAGCAGCGTTAAGACCTTGTACAGTCTGAGTGACCTGTGGTACGAAGACCCCAAGGCAAATGTCCATACCTCTGTGTGGGACACGAAGCATCCCCAGCACCCAGCCCCACCATGGCAGGGTGCAGCATAGTGCTGAGCAGATGTGCCTCAGGCCAGCTCTGTCTGAGCTGGTCGGACCAGGGCTGCACCCAGAGGTGCTCAGGAGAACAGGGAGAAGGTTGAGGGAGGAGAACCAGAAAGCCAAGCTGTGAGTGAAGAGTGTCAGTGCTTGGAAAGCGCAACCAATTTGCTTTTAGTACAGTTCATGCCTCTCCAACAGTGCCTAGAATAACAAATTCCTTCCAGCCTCCAAGCCTGAATGCTGGAGGAAGCTGCTGAGAAACTTAATTGATTAGCTGGATGCGTGCACAGAAAAAAATTGCCCAGCATCAAGGAAGTCACTGTCTTGACGGTTAATGCAGACACTGGTGGGAGATGAGAGAGACCAGCTGCAGTTTTTTATCACACAACCCCTTCTTTTAGTCTGGGAACAAGGCAAGGTTTGTTTTGATGGGGTGACCCATTTTGCAGTGGCATCGAGGGGCTGGGAGCATTAGGGCTGTGTCCAGGCTGTGCTCACCATCCACCCAGGGCTCTCTGGGCAGGCATGGCCCGTTCCTCAGTTCTAGCACCTTCAAGTGGTGAGGGGCAAGGAGGTAGGCTTTGGGCTGCCTGCACCTCTCACCCCCAATGGTCCTACCAGCCCCTGAGCAGCAGAAGGAAGAGATGCCCTGAGAGCAACTTCAGCAACCAGCATGTGGAGGATGGAGCTGAGCATACTGGAGCAGCTGAGTTTCCACATGTCTCTCAGTATCCACCCAAAAAGAGGTGCCCAGCTTCCCCAGCCCCTTGTCTAGGCTTTCTGCTTTGCTTTCAGCGTCTCTAGAGCCGCTCCGCCTGCCGCAGGGTCACCGCCTGCGACTCCGTCACCGCACAGGATTGCTTTCCCCGTTTGGCAAAAGCAAACAAGAAGCCAAAGGCCTGCGGGGCTGTGAACTTGCCTGTCATGTTCTCTGACAGCATCAAAACCTTTTGCCGCTTGTGTTTTTCCCAAACTGTCACCGCTCATCACACCCCTTGTTTAAACCTCTGATCCTGGAAGCTTCCCTGAGCCCTCTGCAAAACAAACAGAGAGAGCGCGGTCTGTTTTCCAAGGAGATCGGACACCACCGCAAAAGCAAGGAGGCTGACAATGCCAGAGCTCCCCAGAGAGGTACAGGCAGAGCCAGGCGTGCGTGCCTGCACCGTGCGGCTGCCAGAGGTGGGAGGCAGGCAGCCTGCTACCCCCCAGCTTCCTCCTCTCCCTCAAACTGCTCAGCTCCAGCTTTTTTGGCTCAGGGGAGGATGGAAGGCAAAGGAAAGGGCTCAGCTCTCCTGCCCCCTGTTTCCCCTATTGCTGCTATTTGCTATTTGACCCGAGCAGCCCAGAGGAATTTTAGTCACGGTGCATTCCTAGCACAGCATCTGTTTTCTAGAGCAAAATGGGAACAGCTGCCAAGAAACAAATCTTCCCTTGACGCCTGGCACTTCTCATGGGTGGAACAAAACTTCTTGAAACCCCAGGGGAAAAACCACCAGAGCTCAGCTGCAGCAAAACCCATCCCACTCCAGCCCGTCCCCTCCAGGGATTTTTGCATCATGAGGAGGCTCAGACAGAGACTAATGAACATCATGATAGCATCCATACGGTACCACTTTGAAAGCTTTGAGTGAAAGAGGAGCTAAAGAGAGATCTTTTCTTTAGCTGAAGGCAGAGCGCTGTGGGAAAGAGTGCACTCTGGCTGAACCCTCCCAGCCCCACCACCCAAGTCCAATTGTGCCCAGTGTCCTCTTACCTGTGCAGGCCTGTCGTGCCCATTGTAACTGGGCAGGATAAAGTCAGGTAGATGGTGCTGATACAAGACACACTGAGTTCACACATGGCTTGCTGTGAAAGAGCTTTTGAGGCTTGTCAGGGCTAAGTGAGGTTTGTCCCCAAGAGCTGTGTGAAAGCCTGGTGCTATCAGAGTCAGTCTAGCAAGGAGGGATGCACACAGGGGTTGTGTGGGCTAAGCTGGCTCTCAGATTTCAGGAGGTGTCTGTGTCCATGGGATCGCTGCATGCTTGAATAGTAGAGCTGACAGATGTACATAACCCCCTTCCTCATGAAGGTTAATATCTCCCCCAGGTATTAACCAAATGCGGAGCAGAGCCTGCAACAGTCTCTCTGCCATGCTTGTGGGTTTCTTCTCAGATTGCTGTGGCTCAGCAGGTTTTTCAATGGAGGTTAAAGACTGATGTACAGAGTCTCTGGTTACCAGGAGGAGCAAGGAGCAGAGCAGCTCAGGTAGCTGATGCAGTCAGGCAGAGTTCAGCAATGCTTCGGGAGCAGCAGCACTACTTGGGAACAGGGAGGTGGTCAGAGATAGCCAGAATGGAATTGAGGAAAGACTTTCTGGAGGCCTGGGACCAGCTAAGACAAACAAGCGGCCTCAGACCACATGGTTTCTTGGCCCTTCCAGTTGAAGGAACACTTGCTCTGGTTTGCTCACATCTTGAATGTAATAGATAGAACAAGGTCAGAAATATTGGTAAGGCGGTTTCTTGGAGGGCTGACATCAGCTGACATCTGTTTTTTGCAGTTAATCAGGTTCCACTCTCAGTCACAATGCAGAAGGCAGCATTCAGGCAACATGCTCACTCTGAGACTGAGGTTTATCTTGAAAGCATCCATTGCAGTTAGTGCTCAGCAGTCTCAGTATGACATTAATGGGCCTGATAGAGGTTCAGCTTCACCTTCTCAGTGCATCATTTTAGCAGGATATGCTGGAACAGGCTCAGTCAGTCACAGTACCAGCCAATAACTCACACCATCTCAGTGGTTCACTCAAGCAGGGGCACTGTTTCTCTGATCATGAAGAGTTTTAGGCATGAAGCATGTAGAGTTCACAGCTAGGACAGATGTATCACTGATCTGCTAAACCCTAAGGCAGTGACCAGTTAACCATCCAGTTAAGATGCATTCAGGTTTTCTGTGAAGGTAACATGAAGTTCACATTGCAACACACATCACATCCTCGGTCATTGAGAGTCCCAGGAGATTGCCCTGAATGCTGCAGAGTGACTAGAGCTACTGCAGGCAAGTCATGACAACACTTTAGCTTGTAAGTTGAAAATAGCAGAAAAGTCTTATCCTTGAAAAAGCAAGAGTTCATTTGTGATCCAGGCTTTGAGGCCAGGTTTACATAGCAAACCAGTCTCAGCAAGACTAGACTGCAGCTTCTCCTTCCATTTCTTGGCTAGACAAGGCCATTCTCTTACAACAACACAAGCAAAGTCCACTGTTGCAAACACCATCTGCTGAAGAGGAGGAAGGTTTCACACTGTGTCAGTCTCTTTTATCTCAGTGTAGGTTCTGCACAGGAGCTGGCTGACATTGGAAAAGCAAAGGAGACCCCAGCAACAGCTTTCCCCGGTGCTATCTGCAGGCAGTTACTGATTTGACTAGAACAGGACTTCAAAGAGGCAGGACAGCACAGAAGCAGGCTAGTCCTTCACATCACTTCAGGCTTTGGTTGAAAGCAGTATCAGGGTTTTCCCCCACCAAACTGCAAGAAGCCCCAGGCAACAGAAGCAGCCCTGCTCACGAGCTGAGCCAGCCCAGCTGAGCTCAGTCTTTCTGCTTTGGACCAGGTCACTCCAGCAACAGAAGCAGCAAGAGCGAGACTGGGACTGGCTGTATGAGGGACCACTGCATACATCTTCCCTCCAGTATCTGCCAGGTACAGCCATGCAGCAGCCAGCAGCAGCAAGGTCAGCTTCTTAAGCCACCCAACAGGTATTTGAGCTTCTCTAGAAACAGCATCTTCAGATCACAGCCCAGTACCATTGTCAAAACAAACAGCTGAAGCAGGAACATAATTCTAGAGACTGTAGAGCAAGCACAGCAGATTAAAACACATTTCTATAGCAATACAGGTTGCACACACCAGCCAAAAAACTCACAGCAGCAAGCAACTACTTAGCTATGGATGCTGAGGAGATACATACCCCACGGCTTGGTGTGGGACTGAGCAGAATTAGGCCAGAGGGAGACCTGAGCAAACACAAGACTGGGCAGGAGCACAAGCCCCTCCCCTGGTTGGGCAGGAGCAGAGCAGGTGGGACTAGGAAGAAACGAGCCTTGACTGGGGGCTGGTGACCAGTTGAGACCTCAGGCAGGTTGGTGGGAAGTACAGTCCTCCTCTACTCCCTGGAGACCTTGTTCTCATGTCTTTCTCATGGATGCACCCTCATTTTCCCAGCCTAAACTCTCCCCCGTGCTGAGAAGGATGGCCCCCTTCCCCTGAGATCCCACACAAGTGATGGTCCTGCTCCAGGGCAGATGCTTCAGGGCTTAGGACCTGGGACCCAGAGCGTCAGATCCACATGGAGGCTGGAAAGCAGCCACAGGTGTTCAGCAGCCTGAGACACCCAGGGCTTCAGATCAAGTCCCTCTCAGCCTGGAACCAAAGCAGAATACAGCTCCAGCTCTTCAACAGCAAAAAGCTGAATTAGTTCAAGTCATGTTGCCAGCCGTGTACTTAAACAGGAATTACACAGGGTTTTGCTGCTGTAATGCACCAGGTGCTGGCAGGGCTATGGAGGTACCTGAGGAAGGAAAGGAGAGGCAGTGGGCTGGGAACTGGGAGCCCCCATCTCCTGAGAGAGGTGCTCAGAGGAAGGAGAGGCTCCTCATTCCTGCCCTGCTCACAAGGTACCTGGCAGTCAGCCAGCCCGCAGCACCTTGCCCCTTTGAGCTCCCTGGCTCCTGCTGAGCTTTGGCCACCATAAACCTCAGGTTTGGGAAAGAACATCGTCAGGAGCACTCAGTCACTGACTCCTAGGATAGATGCCCTGGCCATGAACCGGGATCCCATGGCACGAGGTGCTGGCCAAACACAGACATCAAAGGTGGTGCCTGTGCCAAACTGCAGCCTCTTGGAGGAAGATGTTAGGGAAGTGATTATGAATTTGGAGCCTCCCAAAGAGTGTTGGCAGCTGGATCTGCTGGATGAATAAAACCCTGCCAAAAATTAAGATCTGTTTCTGCGAAACTGAAACAGCAAACTTGTTTGTCTTTTCTCCTTCCCCTCCCAACCATGTTGTTGATTTAAACATTTACAGAGACCTTTATACTGTTTAAATAATTATTTGGGAGGAGGGGGATTGTTTTCCTTTTTGCCAGCTGCTCCAAGTCAGCAGCACTTCACACACAACTTCTGGTAAATCAGGTGCTGTGGTTTGAGACATTACCACCCACACTGTCCTGGTTATCCCTGCCTCAGTTTATCTGCTCCACAGCTGGTCTGGCAGAAGAAACCCCCATGCCACCCCCCAAGCTTCAGTCATGCCCCCACCAGCTGCCGGGGAAGGGGGTTAACCAGAGGCTGGTAAGTCACAGCATCTCCCTCTCCTCTGCAGGCTCTGGCTGTGCATCTGTGCGGGCAGAGTAGCGGTAAGGGCAGCCCTTGGTGTGCTAGAAAAAGGGGTGTACATCCAGCTCCCACCATGCAGCCCCCCCCCCCCCAACACCCCAGCAGCACTCCCTAAGCCGCAGAACTCACACACTGGTGCATACGTATGTGCTGGGCAGCTGTGGTGGGGCTTTGTCCCCCTGAGGCGGAGAGGAGAGGAGGAGGAGGATGCTGCCACGGCTGAGTTCTGCCATCCCTGAGCACAAGTGCTAGGGAAGATCAGCCATCTCCTGCGGTGCATGTTCTCCCACCCACCTCCTTCAGCAGCAAGGCTGCTCGAGATGACAGCTGAGGGGGGAAAGGAGAGCACTTGGAATGTGCAGGGGGAGAGACGGCTGAAGACAGACCGACCTTTATGCAACACCAGAAGCATTAGGTCAACAGCAAAGCAGCAGTACATGTGTTGGTAGTTAAATCAGAAAGGCAGGCATCTGGGTCTTGTGGGCAGGTCTCCAAGAATGTGGGGGTTGTGTTGGGCTGATTGAGTTTTATTTGCAACCTGGCAGAGGCTGGGGGGAAAGGGAGTGACAAGGCTGTCAAGGAGAGCTGGAGGCTTTTTGCAGGATGTTTGGACTGAGTGAAAGGACAGAGAAGTGAGTACGAGACATGCTGTGGAAGCAGGATGTGGGATAGAGAAAATGTTTATACAGTCAACCGTGGGCTAATCCATGGGAGGCTTTAGAGACCATAAAAGCCATCTGCAAGTGGATACATCACATTCTGTAGGAAACTTGTGGTTTAAAACAATGCTACCCTCATTCTTTGATCTATTCTGAAAAGATCAAACTTGGGAGCCTGAAGAGAAGGGAAGGATAAGTAGATCCATAAGTTCTGCCCGCACAGGCAGGATGGGTAGGAAGGACCATTCATGATCTCTTCCTGTACAAGAACTTGGAGTCATCAAACAAAAGTAACAGGAGCCAGAACCAACAGAAGGAAGCTGGTCCCTCTTGCAGCATGGGCTGACCTGTGCAAGTCCTCCGCACAGGAGGGAACGGCTGTTACAGGTTCACAGGGAGGCTGGACCAGTTCATGGAAAGGAAGGTAACTGAAATCTCCATTCCAGAGAAAATCCATTAGTGGAGGCACTGAACTGACATCCGGCTCTCAAAGCTTGCACCCTTCAAGTGGCTGATAGGGTACTGGGAGATGTGTCCTATGCAATCAGCCTGCTCTTGCACTTTCCTAGGAATCCATCTTGGGCATCCCTTGGATACAGGATGCTACTCTGGATGGCCCTTGGTCTGACGCCGTGGAAAAGGGCCTCCCCTCAAAGAGATACCACCCAGACAGGTCTTCTTACAGATATCAGGAGGAATAACTGCAGGCCTTTAACCAACTGCCCTCTGTAGTTTAGTGAGACCTCAGTTTACTACTTTGAACTTGGTCAAATTATGTAGGCATTTGACCTGCTTGCCCTGCATAAGGTCAAGAAAAATGACCTAACAAGTCCGGAAATAACGTGACCTTTCATCCTTCAAACATGTTCTTTCCCACTAAGCAACAAAAGTAGCAAAGATGCTATTCTTAAAAGTACCTCAAAACAATTATCTCCTTCCTCTGGTAAAAAACCATGGGAAGCAAGAGAGATATGGCATTTGCAATTCTCCATTTTCAGCCTTCAGCAGAAAGAAATGTTGGTGATTTGTATTGTGCTCTGACACTACCACTTGACCTCAGTGCAGCTTATGCTAATTACTTGCAAGAAAATACTTGTTTGTTCTGCATGTGCCTAGCACATTTCTTGTATCTAAGCTTGATAGATGAAATACTGCTTTATATGACAGTGCAGATCAGGTTGACTGAATCAACGGCTGGTTGGCCGAGTAATCTGGGCAAACAGAAATACTGTTTGTGATAAAAGAGGGCCTGAGAAGTTCCTCGTTAATAGTGCCTAGATATTTTTATACCAAATCACTCTCTTTCTGCTTACCATGACTTTAATCTCTCAGGCTGGCATAGAAAATAGAAAGGATCCATTTCTTTGCCCAAAGCAAGGTCAACTCTCAATTGCCAGTAATTTTTTATCTAGCTTGGCCTTAAAGTTCTGTGATGGAAATCTTACTCCTAAGTTTCACTAGCCTTATGGCGTTCAGTTTTTCCTACCATCTTTGAGTGCATTTGTGTCACTGTACACATCTTCCATCTCTGGGTATGCCCTAAGGATATATATTTTAATTAAACATATTCACCCATGAAGAATCATAGATTCTATGAGAATCTATTCTATAAGAAGCTGGATTCCTACTGCTGCTGTTCAACAAAGTGCATATGTCTGGCCCCGGGATTTATCCATGCATACACTGCAATCGGAACAATTTGTTGTGTGCTCTCTGTTCTGATCAGCTCCTCCAAGGAACGAAGCTGCGAATGCAATCTGGCTAGTCCTGACAAGATGGTCACTTTGCCTAGCTGGGACATCAGACCTGAAGCGATCAAGTCAGTCGATCAGCTTGTCTCAATTCCCCTGATGCGATCTCCTCAGGCTCCATTCCCCGTTGCACTAGAAGACATGACCTTATGACTGGCTTTGTTGCACTGTGCCCAAAACCCAGTTGAGGAAAGGGGGAAGAAGTGGGAGAAACAGCTGAGCAGCTGAAGTTGCCATTTATTCTGCTATTCAACACTGCTGGGAGGAGAAAAAGGAATCTTTTCCGTTCTCCACTTGCAGGAATCCGTATCATAGCTCTGCTTGCAGATACCGCCATGCTCCCAGAAAAGCCATCCCTTCATTGCACAGATACTCTGTAAAGATAAAGCTCTTGTTCTTCAGCGTACAAGGTTCAGCCTTTAGATAGGCCCCAATTACAGCAGAGCACTTCTGAGCCTGATAAAATTCTATGTAAGCACACAGGACGTGCTGAGGAGGAATCGGTTTAAGCACGTATTGAACATTAAATGGAGGCTTAAGAGCTTTGCTGCTGGGAGAAGGGAAGGACATTTTGTTTGCAGTGTGCCTTGTCCTGTGTGGAAAGATGTTGCTTGCCTGCTACCAAGCTGCAAAGGGCCCTTCTGGAATTGCTTGGGTCTGATTTGAAGCAGCAGGAGCTGGGACCTCACAGCAGGCTTTTTTTAACACTACAGATCTTTCCTCTCAGAAGTCTGGCACCTGAAATACCAGCAAGCAATCTCCAGCCATATCCCCAGGGGACCGATGTTTGTGCACTGCTGTGCACACAGCACACGTAACAGAGACAAGCATCAATCTAGCCACCCCCTGCACCTCAACGTCTCCTCGTGCTTCGTACGCTCAAGCCATGCAGGGGGCTGGTGCCTGCCAGACGCAGTTAGCAATGGGGGACTCGCTATTTAATGCGTTCCAATACCCTGGTTGCTTCCCCCAGCCATATGTCGAAGATGATAACCACAGCGGGGCATCTCTGAATGAACGGATGCTTTGTTTCTCCAGTCTTCATGGAGCCATGTCTGCAGGGTGGGACCAGGACAGGCAGAGGGGGAAATCAAGAGGAAATCAAATTGCTGTCAGTAAGCGTGGAGAGTTTCTCCCTGGAGGGACTTACAGGCAGCCAAGAGGGGAAATGGGTGGGAAATTGGGAGGAGACCTTGTCCTTCAGTTTGAGCGTGGGATCAAAGCCTAGCTGAAATTGGAAAGGTTCCGTCATTGATGTCTGTTTGTCCTTCTGCCTTTCCCTTCTCTGTCACATATTCTGCCCGTTCTCCTGTTGTCTGCTCTAGAGATAACCAAATACCCTAGAGCAGAGCTCAGGCTTCTTCGCAGGGGGTAATGCTGCAGCTGTACAGGACAGATACTGAAGTGCCTTGAGAAAGCAGAAAGACAGCAGCTTATTGTAGAATATGATTTGCTGGAGGAAGAAATCCCCTCCAGATCCTCTGCAGGGAAGTTAAGAGCAGCCCCAAAATGTTCACATGTAGATGATCTCCATGTCCTTTTAATAGCTTTCCTTACTTGCTCAACCTTTCAAAGACCAGAGCAAGAAAGTACCGTAACTGATGGAGATTGGCCACAGGAAGTCTATAAAAATTATGTCCAAATTGCCTTCGGGAGCCGCATTGCAACTGCCTGAGGAAGGAGAATATGTTCAATCAGAACTGTTCAGAGCAGACTGTAACTCCCTTCGCATCCCTAGGAAGGTTCACAGACTCTTCAGAAGAGCCACCATGTTCTGCTGACCTCTGGGAGGCTTTGCCTTGTACTGCAGCTCGCGGGCGAAGTTTGCATCCTGAAGATGTGTGGGACATGGACGCCCTCTAAAGGGAAGAGCTAAGAAAACGGATTTAAGTCCCACGCAGACGAAGTTGCAGAGATTTAGGAGAGCGTGGGCATGGGTAAGGCGACGAGCATCTCTCTTCATGCAGAGTTTTTGTTCTGCCTCTGAAATATGCTTGTAAACATTACCTATGCACTGCAACCATGAATAACTACAGGCATCTACCGCGCACTTAGCTCCTGCCTTTCTCCTGAGCTTTCAAGTTTTGACTCAGCTCATGACTTGGCACCTGGCAGAGCTGATCAATTTATAGGTACAAGCAGACAGTTACTCCATGGTCTGAGCAGCTTCCACCCAAAAATCAAGATGCAAATCCCTCAGCACATGCGAGTCTCCTTCTCTCCTTCCAGGATCTGAACTCTGCACGAGGAGGATTTTAGTTGTTTTATTTTAAAAAACCTTATGTCCCTTGGGGACTTAAAGGGCTAATTCTAGCTGCGAGGTTCTACTTATTTGCTTATTCGGAAAGCTAAAAGTAGTCAGGCAGATTGCCAGCCACATCTTCACAGAGCAACAAAGGCTGCGTTAATTACTGCCATTCTGTATCCTTGTCTGCCTTCCCACCAGGCCAAACACCCGTGCAACAGGCTCCTGTGGGGCAGGAAGATGTTGGAGGTCTCATGTCCTCACGCCAGAGCATGGGACTCGCTGCAGGCTGCTTCCTCCAGGCTCCTGCCCAACCTGCCAGGGCATTCTGCAGCTAGTGGAGGGCACAGAGGGCTGGGGAAGACCTTGTAGTCAGCCATGTATGTTGGAAGCGGCTTATTTTTAACAGCACATCAGCATCTCTTTACAGCCTTCTTGCACCACTGTTAAAAAAAAAAGTACTTCTTTTTAAGAGAGACTTATAGGAAACAACATGGGCCATTCTGGAGAGCAAAGGACTCACAAGTCAGGTTAAATCTATGCTCTGGAAAAAAAATAAATCAGGTTCTAAAATAGGAACAAGGCCAGGAGGATCCAGGCACTAAAAATAAACATGAAGTCACGCTGCCTTTCCCTGGGAATTCGACTGCCTTGCCCAGAGAGGGGCCTCCCGGAGCACAGGGCCAGCCAGTGCGGGCAGCAGAGCAGAGCCATCCCTGTGCTGGAGGGAATTCAGGAGCAGAGAGACACCAAGCCCCTTGGCAGCGCTTCCCTCCAGCTCATGGGACTCGGCTCGTCAGGATAACACCAGGCGGTGTTTTCACGGGCTCAGCAGCCCCGGCGGCCATGCCGTACGACACCAACGTTGGAAGCTTGCTCTGGCTGTGGAGAACCACGCGACTTTCCACAAGCACGTCTTCGATTCAAATGCCCCACGGGACTGTGAATCCCCCACTCCTCCGCCATTCGGGGTGGCACTGGTTAAATACAGGCTTCCACCTGCACTCTGACTTCTCTGCTTTCAGGCTCAGGTTGGTTTGTTTTCCATTTCCGGTCACTGGAGCTTTTCACCCTTCGTGAATAAAGCTTTGGAGCAAGAAAGCGGGTATCAGCTGTGCTTATTTTTGCTGCCCTTGGTTCCCCTTACACTTTGTTATTATTTACAAGCGAAACGGGATCCTGTAGATTTCATGGCAGTTTTTAACAGCAAAGGACAATCCCAGCACACGCTGGAAGCATTCCATATTCAAAGCGCGGCACACACGTTTACTAACTAATCCCTAATCTCCAGCTAATTAATCTCTTTGAAGCGTGCCCCTTCCTACACGAGCTGGTGCTCGCTCAGCCGTTTGAAGCACTCAGCACGCTAAGCGCAATAACACGCGTCTCCCTGACAAACCGGGCGCACGAAGAACGAATCGGGGCGATTAACGCGCGGCCTGACGGTGCAGCAGCTCCGGCCCCCCAGGCCCGCACCCCCGCGGCCCACCCCATCCACCCCCGGGCGGTGCCCGCGGCCGACCGGGCGGCGACGGGCCATGGCCGCCGCTGCGGGACGGGACTACACTTCCCATGAGCCCCCGCGCGAGGCTGCCCGGGCCCGGCGGGCGCGCGCAGCGCGGCCCCTCCCTTCCAGCGATCGGTATGGCGGCGGGCGGTGAGTAACGCGGAGCGCCATCGGCTGCCATCCGCGGGCACGGCGGCCCCGAGGGGCGCGGGAACAGCGGGAGGGGGAGCGGGGCACCCTTGCGCGCCGCTGCGGCTGTCTGTAGGGGTGCGGCGAGGCCTCGATGTCTGCCTGAGGGGACGGAATGGTGCCCCCGCCCGCCCCCGCCGCCATGCTGCGCTGGGCCCCGCGGCTCCCGCTCGCCACCCGGACGGGGCTCCGGTTCCTGGCACGGGAGGTTTAGCGGGCTGAGCCAGCGTCACCCATCGCGCTGGACCGAGTGCCCGCGCACAGGGAGGGCACGGGAGCGAGCGGTGCCTACGCGGTGCCCACGCGGTGCCCGCGGAGCACGCTAACCACAAGGTCGGGAACAGGCTTGAGTTTTTGGGATGGACCTGCGTGGTCCGGGCTTGGAAGCTGAGCTAGTGATGATATAAAGTTATCCCTGTCTGAAACGGATCTTTCCTCTGCGGAAGCATAACTCTGAGGCTCAGCGTTAAAGACACAGAGGTACAGGAACGGTCTGTTGCATGAACTGACTCTGTCTCCTTCCTCTGTTTCAGAGCATGGCGGGGTGTCACGCAAGGGTAAAAACGCTCACCTCCCTGGGAAGCCGATTCCTTCCAGTAAACCTGCACCAGCTGCACGATGGTAAGAAACGGCATCTGCCGGGTCATAGTGTAATTTTCACCTCTTGCTGGGCTGTGGAAGCAAGACTCGTTCTGCTGTGTTAGGTGATATCCTGCTGTGTCCCTGGGGCTACTGGGAGGAGATATAAAAGCCCAATGGCTTGATTAATATAATTAAGCCAATCAAGGCTGTAGCTTTGTTGCAGCTGCCACCCGAGTGTGCAGCCCTTCGCTGCCATGGAGCACAAGTTGAAAGGCAGTGCAGAATGAATGGGAATTTTACGGTTGTTGGTGCCCAGTAGAGCACCTGCTTGTCAGCGTGGTCAAAGGTGAGCAAGAGTAGAAGGGATTAGAAGTAGGAGGGATTAGATGACAGCCCATTATGGAGACACTTGACACAGCTCATCTCATAACTGTTATTTGTCACAGAAATAGACCTAGTGAAAGAATAATTGGTCTGTATGCTTACCAGGAGGTCCACTGGGACTGTTTCAAACTTGCATCAGGTTGCTGGGGGTGGGGAGGTGCAGTTCACATATACCAGAGGACACACCCTGAAGAATCCTTCTCCAGAAGGAATATGTCTGTCTTACATCTGCTTGAATGCATTTCTCAAACCCATAGGCAATTTACGTCCTGGATGAATGGATTATTCTTCTGTGCAAGGAGGGAGGTGGATTAAGATGTTTCTGTATGATGAGGATGTCTGCTTGAAACAGCTAAAAAAGGGTCTAAATCACCAAAGTCTCAGAGCTGATGTGTTTGGGTTTTTTTTTCTAAGGAAGGATTTAAATAGCATCCACCTCCCAAAGTTTCTTGTCTCTGAGTAGGACAACTGACTGGCAAACATCCTCCTTTGTCTCTGAGGGACAGGTTTCTGCTGTGCTAAGTTTGTGAGACAAAAATTGCCTGCTTCTGAAAACTTCCTGTCTTTAATTCTTGCTCTGTGACCCAGTGCTGTGTTTTTTCAGAAGGGGTGGAGAAGAAATGCGTGGAGGACAAACTTTATTCGAAGTGCTGTTGCTAACAGTGTTCAATGCAACTTGTGTTTAGGAGGAAATTGTCCTGCAGAATCCTGGGATTGTACTGCTGCCCAAAGACAGCAAGAGGGCATCTGCTAAGTTGGTAAGAGAATGTTTCAGTATTGCATGCGGCTCGTTTTTAATTGATTAATTATACGTCAGATCGGTAGGCAGCATGACTTACCTGCTGAGTAGAATATCTAATCTTTGAACGCTTACCAGGAAAAATACGAGTCATCAGGAAGAACACTGGTCATCAGCGTGTTGACATCTGGGTGTCTTTGCTGTGTGTAATTTTGTAGACCTTGAGGAGCTTATATAGTCACGGGCAGGAGATGAACTGAGCCCGTGATGTGCTGTTATCCCTGTCTGACAACTCAGCTGTGAGGGAGAAACAACTGTCCACTGAGGCTTATGTGTTTGCCCCTAGCGGGTCTCCTGCCCCTCGCAAAGACTCAGATGACGTGAGTGGCACCAGTAGAGCAAACGCAGCATCTCTCCCCTTTCCTCCTGCCCTTGCGGTGTGCGACTGCAGCACAAGCACTGTCCCATCCACACAGGCGGTTCAGCAGCCAGCTCTGGAGCCTGGATCACCACAGGGAGTGTGAGCCCTGGCTGCTGTTGTCATAGCACAGTTTACACCTGTGAAGAGCTTGTAAGTCACTTATCCAAACAGGCACAGCGGTAGGATGAAGGGCAGATAAGAAAAGCATTTTTATCTCACCTGACGTACAGTCACTGAATACACACCCTGTAACAGCACTTTGTCTCCAGGTAGCTGACAGCTGCATTCTGCTAAATAATTTCACGCTTTATTTAACAGGTTTGTGTTTGTTTGCAGAAGAACAATGACATTCACTGACAGGCTGGACAAGCAAACCTCACGACAGTGGACTTCTTAAGAAACCAAGGTTGGTATGCAGAAGGGGAGGGAATGATGGTACAAACCAGTGGTCGGGTTGGTTGCTCTGTCAATACAGCTGTGTTCCAAGTAGCACCAGGCACTGGGAAAAGGATGTGGGGCTTTTGGCTTCAAAGGATTAAAGGGGGGGAAAAAGTGAAGAGGCAGCCTGGTGATAAACAGGAAAAGTAAAAGCTGCTCAGTGCTTTGAGAATGGAGAGGGGCAGGAACTGTTGCAGAACACACTTTTTTAGCAAAGCAGTTACAGCGTTGCTTTGTGGTGTCTCCCAGCTCTAGAAGCAACAGAGGAAGGTTCTTCTGGAGTGGGTCTCACAAATGGTCACGGTTACATCACTGCAAACAGTGTAAAAGGGCCAGCTGAATGTAACTGCAGGCTCGTCCTTGCTGCTCAGGGGTTGCTGCAACTGCATCTTGGGTAAGTTCCCATTAAAACCAAGAAGATTTTGGATACTAGTGCCCTTGGCTTTGGAGACAAAAACTTGCTCCTTTCTGAGACCTGTACTCTCAAATAAAGAGCACAAATCAGAAACTTTTCAGCTCACAGTTGCTTTGCTCTGACACTGTCTTTTTCCACTAGGACCTGATCTACAGCTGGCTGGAGGAAGAAGTAGTTCCCTGCTGTGTTCTGTTCCAGAATAAAATAAGTTATGGAAAATCTTGGGAGCTGAAGTTGGTTTTTCTTTGTGTTTTTGTTTTTTGGAGGTTGTTGGGGTTTCTTTTTGTAAAGGTTATCTACTTGAACAGAAATGGTTTTGAGGATTTTGGGTTCACACGCTTTCTGAAATTCAAGCAGCTGTGAGCTTACCCTTCATAGCAAAACCTACTCCTCCCTGATACGTAAAGACTTGCGTGGCTGCAGACGCTGAAAGTTGAAGGAAAGCAACTCTTGGTAACAGCGTGACAAAAGTACTTATGGCTAAGCTGGGACTCATGACAGAAATGGTTCTTGGGGTCTGCTTGGAAACTCAAAGATAAGGGAGGAAAAGGGAAAGGCAGTAGTACAGCCATCAGGTTCATTGTCTGGTAAGCCCTTAAAATGGAGTGTGTTTAACTCCAGGGCTCCAGCCTTGGCTAGAAAAACCTTCCTTTGTTTTTGCAATGGGAAAGCAGGGTGTGGGTAGTTCCTGATGTGCACAGAGGGCTCTGCCCGTCAGCCAGATGGGATTCCTGGCAGGACGCTGCACTGTGACAGCGCTTGTTTTTAAAACCTGTTCTTTTTGCCCTGTGCATCAAGGCACTGCTGCTTGCCACGTTCAAAATCATGGCATGGGCTGTGCTCAGGCTTGGCCAGAGCTGGTTTGAGGAGGTTTTGGTGCTATCTTGGTCAGGTGATCTGAGGATCAGGCTCGTTCTTGTCACAAAAGAGGTTTAGCTGAGCGCTTGTGAATAAAAAACAGGCCTAACAGGCTGCTTGGTACCATTGTAGGGTGGCTCTGATGCGAACAAAGGTTAATTTGAGACCTGGGAACACAAGATGGGCTCCAAGCTAGAGATTACATCAGAAACAGGCTGACGGACTAACCTGTGGTGCCCATCTGGACTGGCCCAAAGCAGCCTGCTGTGAGCTTGAGGGGGTTTTGAGGTTCCCTGGCTCATGGCCAGGCTGGCTCTTGCCATCTCCACAGTAATTCGTTCCTCCTCAGACCTGCTCCTGAAGATCCAGCGTGGCATCTGCGTGGGGCACCATTGCTGCCAGCCCAGGTTTCCCCAGTTTAACCCCGCTCCCGTCCCCATCTCTGCCTCTGGGGCTGTTCCCCAGTCCAAGACTTGCTCTGCTATGTGCAACAGCTCCTCAGCTGTCTGACCCCTGCTCAGTTCATCAAAACAACAGAAACAGGCATAAAAGAAAACAATCATTCAACATTTATGTAATTACACAAAGTGGGAAAGTGTCTCCGGTTACACCGCGCTCTGCTGGGCCGTATCAACCCTCTGGCCACCACCCGCTGGAGTAGCCTCCCCAGTGGGTCTGCCTTAGCAGCACGGGCTTATCTGGGATGGTTGAAACGTTTACAACCTTCACCTCCCTGGTTTTTTTTTGGGGGGGAGGAAAAAAAATAGCGACAATCACTTAGACTTACACAACGAGCCAGCAGGTTCCCTAACCCAGCTGGCATGGGGCTGCCTTCTCCAAGCACTTAGAGGGTACCACATGGTCCCCATGCAAGAAAAACCCAACAAACCCACTGCCACATGTGCGTGGGCTGTAGGCCAGCTTTCATCTCCAGGATCCTCAAAGGCCAGCTGTGTTTCTGATGTCCCAGCTGGGCTGCAGTAACCCTACTCTTAGCTGATGGCTTTTAAGGATCTTCCTTGTTCGAAAACATCATGACCCAGAGAAGGGGAAAATGACAGGGCACACTCTGTCTGTCATGGGAGAGGACAGCTAAGCCACTGTCTGTCCTGCTGATCATGGAGGTACACAGATCCTTCTGGAAAGTGGCACACGTCAACCCCGAGTTGGCTAGAGTTCAGGCTCTCTGCAGTCTGGGAGGGAGGTGTTCTCCAAACACACCACCTTCCCGTTAGTTGGATCATCCAGTCTCCGGTCCAAGAATTCATCGTGCCTGTTGTGATCCCACCATGGTGATGATCTGGAGTATGATGGCAAGGTGAAGGATGTTTTCCAGCCAGAGGCTGCCACCTGTACACATCTCCAGCATCCTCCTCCAGCATCACCCTGCCCCGTCTGTGCTTCGCAGGGGCCACTGCTGCCCCACAGCCATGTTCATGGGGCTGGGAGATCACAGCCACATACCGTGGTGCTTCTTGGTGCCCCAAAGGCCACGTACATTCAATCACACTGAGCCATGAAACACTGCCGGAGGTCCCCAAGAAAACTCAACATTTCTCTACCGGCTTCAGCTTGCCCCTTACCATCACACCACCACTGGCTGCAGTGCGGTGGGCCTGCTCCTTGGGCTGGCTGGCCAACTGAGGAGAGCCCTCAGGAGGGAGGAGGTGGCCTTCGGGAAAGAGAAGAGCCACAGGAGTCCTTGGACTTGCCCCTGTGGGTGACCACCCGGGCTCACCGCTGGTAGAGGGTCATAATCCCCGCTCGGTGCAGGCTCCTCCACAGTGCTGCCTCCAGCATCATGTCGTGGTTGGCATAGAACACCAGCGGTTTCTTCTCCAGCTCGTAGTAGTGGTCTGAGAACTGCTCATAGTTGGCAGTGATGAACCCATAGGCACTGACCTGCAGGGAGGGAGGTGGGACAGACAGAGGATCGGGTCAAGGCTTCACCTTGGGTGGTCCATGTACCATCACCCTCCCCTCCAGGCACAGGGGGTGGCACATGTAGGACAGCCACGAGGACACACTGGTCCCCAGCCCTTATGGTAGTCCTTCACAAGCCCCCAGCAGCCAGAGAGGGACCGACCCCCTTCTCCCCAGGGGGAAGGTGGCCCCGTGGCCTCTTACCTGGTCGCAGGTGTGGAGCGCAGTGAGGAGCATGAGGGCGCCGGTGCTGGGCATGTAGAGCGAGCCATACTGCGAGTTCAGGAGCTCCGACCGCAGGAACCTGCAGGTGAGCACAGCAGGTCGGGGGGGCTCACGCTGGCACAGCTCCACAGCCCCCAGCACCACCCAGCACCATCCAGCCCCCACCACGCACTCAGTGGCACCAGTGCCCAGTAAGGCTGGAGCACCAAGTGAAACACAGAGCTCGTGGATTCTCTGATGGCTACTACTGAGGTTCAGCTCCTTTGCTGCAGGTTGCTGAAAGGCACCTCCCAGCTGTTTGAAATGCCTCAGCCCAGGCGCCTGCTTTCCCTAAAGGTAGGAGATGACAATCCCTTTGGGCCCTACCTCTGCTCCTCTTAGACTAGGTCAAAATTTAATTTATTTTGGGAAGTGGGAGGTGAGGTAAGTACGGTGAGGCTAGGGGAGTCTCCCTGCCAGGAGGGGATGTGAGCTGTGCTGCAGGGAATGGGAACGGCAGGGGACAAACCTCTGTGCTTTATCTGCAGAGAGCAGGACAGAGGTGGTTCCAGTGCCTGGGCAGGACTGGGACTGTGCTTTGATGCTGGGCAGTCACCGGTCTGCACTGGAAAGGGCAGTGGTGGGAGGCAGGTGGTCTGAGCCCAACTCGCAGCAAAGCCGGGCAGCAGCCACGGTTCTTGTCATCCTCACCTCGTCGTCAGGTACTGCAAGAAGTCAGGATGCAGCAGTTTGAACTTCTCTGCAGACAACTCTGGTCCAAAATACTTCTGTGGCCTGCGGCGGGGCAAGGAAAAGGGCAGAAGTCACATCATGGGAGTCCTGGAGCTACTTGGGGTTTGTCCCACCAGGGACAGATGTGGGGTGAGGGCAGGCAAGTCACGCTCCCTGAGGTGTAGCACCAAAGGTGCTGGTGGGGTTTCTGGGGAGCTACTCACTCATCACCCTTGTCCGAGCCCTCGGGGACAGGGCTGCCCTGGATGGCCGACTTCAGCATGACGTAGTCACGGACATCCGAGGGGACAAAGATGTACCTCAGGTCCTGCAGCAGGGACATAGATATGGCACTTGGGGGGGGTTTGGGGGCACTGCCCACACCAGCGGGGCGAGGACTGAGGGCTCCTGAGATGGGGAGAAGGTTTAGGGGGCAAGCCCAGCCTCAGGGACAATTTGGTGTCACCTCCCCAACAAGCCCTGGGGGTCTCACCTTGGCCTGGGGTATCTGGGTGAAGCCATACTCCTCGTAGGCAATGAGGGAGTTCTTCATAGTGTTCACCGTGAAGCCATAGAAGGAGATTTTGGTCCCAACATCATCCTCGAAGCCTTTGATCACGGCACCATTGAGCCTGTGGGAAAAACGCGTGATGCGTGTCCAGGGCTGGCCTGTCCCCAGCACCCACAGCCCCATTCTGCCCAGGACCCGTCCGCACCTGAAGACCAGGTCGTGCGCATCGATGGCCTTGCCCTGCCGTGAGCCGTTGAGGATGCCGCCGTTGCCCACCACGGCGCAGCGGACGCAGCCCCCGGGGAGGCTGTCCCTGTTGAAGAGGCGCCGGTTGGCGGAGGCGTTGAGGAGCCGGACGGTGCTGCCCACCGCTGGAACAGAGCAGGATGGGGCCGGTCAGCAGGGAGAAGGTGCGCATCAGCTCACGTGAGCACGCGTGTGGTTAGGTGTGCGACAGCACACACGGACAGCCTCGTGCAAGAGCACATCCAGGAGCAGCACACAAGAACGCTCCAGCCATCCTCATGCAGGAGAGGGGTTTACAGGTGGGATGGGGAGACACCAGCCAGTCCCTCCTCTCCCAGGCTTGGTGTCACCCCCTCACAGCCCCCCATGATCCTAAGGCTGCTCCAACCACCCGAGGCTGTGCAAGGCACAGGGACGCATCTGAACATCTCCAGCCCCGTGGATGCTGCTGCCATGCCCCCCTCCTGACAATGTCTCCTTGCAGCTGTCACCAGTTCACTCCCCCGGCACCGTCCCCAGCACTTCCCAGCCCAGGGATTGAAGCCGGTGGCTGCCCGGGAGAGCAGAGAGTGGGTTTGGGGTAGGAATGGAAATAATCTCCATCCACAACAATGGAGCGGGTTGTCCAAGCTCCTCCGGCCCCAGTTAATAATCATGCACACACTGGAGCTTTTATTTGGGGAAAATGTCACAAGATGCAGCAAGTGGCGTTTGCAAAGCCGTCCCCTCCACCCACACCCTGGAAGGCAGAGTGGGAAGAGACAGAATCATAGAATCACAGAATGGTTTGGAAGGGACCTCAAAGACCATCTAGTTCCAACTCCTCTGCCATGGGCAGGGACACCTTCCACTACACCAGGTTGCTCAAAGCCTCATCCAACCTGGCCTTGAACACTTCCAGGGATGGGGCAGCCACAACTTCTCTGGGCAACCTGTTCCAGTGCCTCACCACCTTCATTGTAAAAAGTTTCTTTCTTAGATCTAATCTAAATCTCCCCTCTCTAGGTTCAAAGCCGTTGCCCCTTGTCCTGTCACTACACACCCTTGCAAAAAGCCCCTCTCCAGCTTTCCTGTAAGCCCCCTTTCTTGTCCCTGGCTACATCGCAGGGCTTCTCTGCCTGCCCCGTGTCTTCAGTCCCTTCTGCTGGGCTCCCCAGACACCCCGAGCTGCCCCACACCCTTCCATCGCCCCCCTTGCCCCATCTGCTGCCACCCCCATCCCAGGTGAGTCCGTACTTGCATGGGACAAGCCTTGCCAGCCGTAGGGGACGTGTCGTGTTTTCAGCCTGTCCCAGGTCTCCGGGGTGAAGTGCTGGTCCCACATCAGCACGGGGATGTCGAAGCGGAAGATCTCCCCAAACTTGGGGTCTGCCTTTGCTCTGGCCATCACCGAGCGGAGGCACGTGCTCGGCTGGGAGGGAGGAGGACCTGGGTTCAGTCTCCAGCCCATATCTACCTTCCCTCCAACATCTCCACCCCTCAGCAGGCACCGAGGAGAGGGCAAATCCAGGGACAGAAACACTCCTTGTCCATCACATGTTCTGCTGGGTCACCCAGGCAGGGCACTACCTCATGCCTCAGTTTCCTGCTGCAAAACCCCCTTTGGTACCCAGGTCATCGGGGCTGGGAGGACCAGGGCTCACAGAGCCACTGGGGAGCATGAGCTCTGTGGAAGATTCAGCACCTTCTAGTGTGGGCACTCAGCTAAAGGCTTTTGCTGTATGAGAACAGCCCCAGTGCCCAGCACTGGTCCCTCCCAGAGCCTGGGTCCATCCTCACAAGTCTCCACCCAGGCTGGTGGCCCAGGTGTCTCAGGGTTGGAGGGGAGCGGGTGACGCTGGATCCAATCTCCATATTGGGGAATCGCTTGGGGAGGTGCTGCAAGAGGCCCGGGGAGACTCACGTGCATGGACAGAGGAGGTTGTTCCTCTGCACACACCCCCCAGAACCCCTTCCAGACGATGCTGCTCCTCCTCACCTTCCCCACATAGACCTTCAACCAACAAAACCTAGCAAGGAGGGGGCACTGCGGGCACCACCCACTCTGTGCTGATGATCACCTGCTTTCCGCTGGGCTTGGGCTCCTCCAGCTTGGCGGAAGGCTTGAAGGACTTCCCTCTGGAAAATGGGGAACATACAGCAGAGTTAAAAATCCATCTCTTGGGCACTGGGGAACCCCACAGTGGGCAGGGTCTCTCAGCTTGTGCCAGGACCCCTGTGCACACCTTCCCCCCTTACCTCTCTAAGCCACCTTCAAGGGCCCCTCTGTGGCTGCTGGCTCGTTGCGATGTCCCCGGCGGAGCCAGGACCAGTGGCTCCGGCTGCAGCAGCCTGGGGAAAGAAGCCGGGGAGGGATCAGCCAGGAAGGTGACACTGCTGTACTCCTACACCCCCCCACCTGCAAGAGCTATGGCAAGGGACCTCATCACGTCCCCTCCACTGCCACCTGCGCCCACCCACCCCTCGCCCACGTGTCTCTGTGAGCAGAGAGTCGCATTTATGCAGAATGCAGCTGCCGTCTCCTGGGGGGGGTCTCACCACCAGGACTCCCACGTACCAAAACCCACACCCAGCCCAGCCTTGGGGGGACCCTGCTGAGGCTTCCCTGGCTCTTCCCACCATCCCACCCTTCCCGAGGGGACGGGGTTAGGACAAGCTGGGCAGGCTAGCGGGACCCAGTTAGTCGCTACACCGGGAGAAGCAAGTGGCAACTGGGATCTGGAGGGTCTCGGGGTGTACAGGACCCCCGCCTCTGCCCTGAGCCTTCATTTAGCGCTGGGGGACCGAGGCAGACAGCTTCCCACCTCAAACATCTCAGGGGGCCCCAAGCCCCCAGGGGGGGCCAGGCAGAGCAGACCCAGCCTCCCGGGGTGGGGGGGATGTGGGGCTGGGGGCCGGCAGGGTCGCGGCCCGACGAGCAGGAGGTGGGAGCCCACCGGAGGGGAACAGGCTCCCATTCATCCCCGCACAGAAGGGCCCTTCAGAGCCCCCCTGGCACCGCCTCCAGCCCAGCGGCAGGTGCTCGGGGCAGAAGGGGCGTATTGTGGAGGAGACAAGGGCCCCCTTGTTACGGAATCTCTGCTCGGGAGCCCGGGCACAGGTAGAGGCAGGTGGGCAGCGGAGTTCTGCCTCCCCCCGGCCCCCGCCGGCGCGATCTCTGCCCTGCGCAGCAGGCATTGGGTTTCCGTCCCCACTATGGCCCCTGTTGACACCAGAAGCGCCAGCAGCCCTGCCTGCGAGCGGATCCAGACCTGTTTGCCATCCAAACCACGCTCTGTGCCACCCCGGGGGTACAGCACGACGCAGGGGAACAGCCCAGCGCCCTGGCTGGGTGCTGGCACTAGGCACTGGAGCATCTCCCCAGCCATGGACGGGGCACTGGGGCCAAGGGGGCTTTCATCTCAGCTCCCTCCTTGCCCCATCCCAGCACCACCAGCTCTGGGCAGGTGATGCTGAGGGCGATGGCATCCCCCCTACCCAGGGGCTGGGCACCGCCAGCAGAGCCGAGCAGCTTCTGAAATCAAGCACATCTTGGCTCGACATCCCATGAAAAGGCAACTCCCCTGCAAGAGCCAGGGAGCCCCTGCTATTCAAAACACAGACACAGCAGTCCAGGGCCAAGGTCCTTGGGTCAGCCCTGCCCCACGGCCACATCTTGCCCCCTAAACACGTGCCAAGAGCCATCCTGCTGCGTGCCATACAGGAGTGCTGATGCCAGAGCTGGGAGAGGGGTCGGGCACAGCACCCACCTCCCCTTGCAGCCACCAGCTCATCCCTGGGCTTACCCTGGGAGCACCCAAGCTGGCAGAGAGGAGGGAGAACCACCAAGGTAGGACTGAGCCGTCCCAGGGAGATGCCGGAGCTGCAGCTTCCCGCAGAGCCTTTCTGTTATCGCTGCCAGCATCTGAACAAACTCAGTTCGATCAAACTTACCAGCTGCACCAGACCTGGTGGTTACGCTGGAGGCTGCTCTTTCAGCCCAGCTCTGCCAGGTACAAACAGCACACACCAGCCAGAGCAGAGCTCGCCCAGGTGAGGGTCTCCCAGCAGCTACAAGGAGAGCTCTGTGTGCTGAGTCAGCACAGCTGCAGCAGCCTGCCGTGGGACCCCCAGGGAGCCCACCCTCACAAGTTGCTCCAGCCCTACTTGCTTCCTCTGTCTCACAACGCAGGAGATCCCCAACCCACACCCCTCACCAGCAGGAGCTTATCAACATCACCAGCACCTGAACAACGGACCAGAGACTGAAGGAACCTCCCTGCTCCAAACCCAGAGCCAGAACCAGTCAAAGCACCGAGCTCCCTGGAGCCACACACCCCCCTGCCCGCAAAGCCCCCTGGTTTGGCCACCCACCCTTTTTCTGGCCGCAGCCACACAACCCACCACCGGACCCCAGAAGCTATTGCCCTCACACCCCATGCCCAGGCTCTTGCTGCCCAGGAGCCCCACGCAACCAGCCTCTCCCGGCCCTGCTGCCCCTCCCAGCCCTTCCCATCAGATTCACAAGCCCCAGCTGCACACTCCCAGCCCCTCCCCAGCCTTCCAAGCTCTCCCACTCTTGTTTCTTGGGACAGACTCTTCCCTTTGCCCTTCCCTGGCTCATCCCAGTGCCTGCAGGACAAGGCAAAGCCTCGGGCACTGGCAGCAGGAGGGTGCTGTGCTTCTTTCTGAAGTGCCAGGGGTGCTGGGGGGGGGCTCGGGGCCAGCTGTGCCCAGGCTGGCTGGAGGGGGCTGGGTGCGGGCAGCCTGGCAGGCTGGATCCTGCTGTCATTTGACAGGAGCTGGGACCCAACTCCACCCATGGCCAGACACAGCGTGTGGCACCCGCTGATCACTTCTTCCAGGTCTTAGAATCATAGAATGGTTTGGGTTGGAAGGGACCTCAAAGATCATCCAGTTCCAATCCCCCTGCCATGGGCAGGGACATCTTCCACTACACCAGGTTGCCCAAAGCCTCATCCACCCTGGCCTTGAACACTTCCAGGGATGGGGCAGCCACAGCTTCTTTGGGCAACCTGTTCCAGTGCCTCACCATCCTCAATGTAAAAAGTTTCTTCCTTAGATCCAATCTAAATCTCCCCTCTTTAAGTTTAAAGCCATTGCCCCTTGTCCTGTCACTACGCACCCTTGCAAAAAGCCCCTCTCCAGCTTTCCTGTAGTCCCTTTAGGTACTGGAAGGTGCTAGAAGATCTCCCTGGAGCCTTCTCTTCTCCAGGCTGAACAGCCCCAACTTTCTCAGCCTGTCTCCATAGCAGAGGTGCTCCAGCCCTAGCATCACTTTTGTTGCCTCCTCCAGACCCGCTCCAACAGCTCCATGTCCTTCTGTTGGGGGCCCGAGAGCTGAGCGTGGCACTGCAGGGGGGTCTCACTGGAGCAGAGCAGAGGGGCAGAATCAGGTGGGTGCTGACCTGACAAACCCAGCCCCTGTGTCAGCACCTCCCTGTGCTCATACCCTGGCTGTGGGGGCCGGAGCCATCTCCCTGCATCGTGGCAGCCATCCTGGCCATGGCCGCTGCCCAGACCCTGCTGGGGAGGGCGTGGGGTGGCTGAGCCCCCCCTGTCAGACAGCAGCTCAGGGGCGCATTGGGGAGCCAAACGCTTTGACGTCACCCGCCAGGATTTGGCGAAGCACCTCGTGATGCTTGGTTGACTCAGAAGATGGCAACCCTCCCTGGGACCGGCCGATGCACAATGGGGCTCCAGGGAAGGAGTGGCCCGTGGCCACCCGGGCACTGGCTGTGGCAGCAGCGCCAGCCAAGCCTGGGTACGCTCCCGCGCTGTCGTGGCATTCACAAATATGACGTCTCTGGTCCGCGGCCAGTCCCCCTTTCCGGAAGATAACACCATGTACGAGTGTTGTGAGCACACCTCCAGCCTTATCTTCAGCAAACACTGCCAGGGCCCGGCAGAGCCATTTGAGGGAGCCGAAGCAGCGACGCGAACACGCTCTCAGAAAGCGTTTGCTCCATCCCACCATGAAGGGCCGAGCTCCAGAAAGCCTCTTCCCCCGGCGCAGAGCCAGAGCGGACGGCGAGGCTGGGCACAGCTCCGTGCTCATCCCATCTGCCCCAATAATAAAGGCACAAGCGGTGCCAGCAGCTCGCCGGCGGGGTTTCCGAGAGACGGCCGGGCAGCGTGAGCACCCCCAGCCCTGCCGTTCCGCCCCGACGGCCGGCAGAGCGGGACACGTGCTCTGCAATGGCACATCAGCCGCGCAAAACCCCGGCCGTCCCCGCTCCACCTCCGGACTCGGTCCTGCATCTGTCGGCAGGACAGTGCCCATTCCCTGGGGTGCGCGGTTCAGGCTGGATGAGCAGCGATCACAGGGTGACATGTTTGTAAACACAGGGAATCGGAGTAAACGGGACTCGCTCCGGTTTGGCCCTAGCTTTAGCAGTTGGGTTAAAGCCCAGAGGAAAACTCCAGGAGAGGTCTGGAGCACAGGTCAGCTCCTCATTACTTCGCCCTGGGCTCCTCTCTGGGGCTGGACGAGCTGACTCTCAGTCCCATCGGTCAGGGGACAGGAGCCCAGGTGGGCTCTGCAGCGGGGGCACGCGGGGCTGGCACAGCTCCAGGCAGGGTCAGGCAGTGCCCGAGTCACCTGCAGCCTGATGTGTGGTGGGGTGAACCCCCAACCCCCAACCCCCTCCCGGCTCCATCCCATGGGTCTCCTCCACACCCTGCTGCCCGGATGGGCCACAGACCTTGTGTCAGGGCACGGCTGGTTTCCATTCCCAGATCCAGTGTGATCCTTGGGCACATCCTGCTGTTTTGTGGGCCTCAGTTTCCCCTCTCATGGCCATCGAGCTCTTTGCCAGGAGCTGCTTCACAGCTCAGCCGCGACCTGCCCAGAGCACCGTGCAGCACCGCCTGCCACTGTCACCAGCACCGCTGCTCACCCAGCACCGCCGTTCACCCAGTACCGCCGCTCACCCAGTACCGCCGCTCACCCAGTACCGCCGAGGCTGGAAACAGCCAACTTCTGCCCCACAGCCTGGCAGGAGAGGGAGTCTCTGCCCTGGGCAGCACAGCCCCCAGCTCCCTGCTGGGGAACAGGGAGCATCTGGACCCCAGGGCAGCCCGGCCAGCTGCATCCCCAGTGACTCCCAGCACAAACCTGCCTACACTCAGCTCACCCCGTGCAGGACCCGCTCCGGTCCCCAGAGCATCCCCCTCTCCCAGGTAGCACCCAGGCAGCTGCACTCTGCTGCACCGACAGCACCCGAGAGCACCCAGTGCGGAGGCGAGGGACACCCGTAGCACTCTCCTGCTGCATGACCTGATGCTCCAGGAGAGGAGGGCGCCTGGTTCTGCAGACCAAGCGCTGTGCAGAACACTCTGCACCTCAGCCACGCTCCCCAGGGCTCCCCGGGGCACCCCAGCACCCTCACCCCCCTGGCATCAGGGAGACTCGGGAAGGGGCTTGGGGAGGTGGAGGATGCAGGGGAGGCAGATGCAACCGCAAAGGGGGAAATGCAAATTGCTGGAGTTCAGGAAATGCTGCAGCCCCTGGGAGTTTGCAAGCGGTGGGGGGGCAGCCCGGGGATCCGAGGGGGCTGTGGGCAGCCGTGCCCAGCCCCTGAAGGGTGTGGGGGGATCAGTGCAGCTCCATGGGGACTGAACATCTTTCTCCCCCTGGGCAACCAGGGGGCTCTGATCCTAAATCAGCCCAGCGGAGACACGTGGGGTTCGAGAGGGTCTGGCTGCTGAAGGGGGTTTGATCCTGCCGGAGGCTGAGCACCCTCAGCCGTCCCTGGCAATGGTTTCTTTGCACTGGGATGGGCTGAACCCAGGCAGGGACCCCTGCAGCCCCCCACGCCCCCGGGGTCCTGCTCTGGGCACCCCTGGGCTAGACTGGACTGGGAGCAGGACCCAGGACACCTCGCGGGGAACAGAGCCTGCTGCAAGCATGTTTCTCAGATCAGCTAAGAATGGGGGCACAGCATGGATAACCTGCACTAAGGGGTCCACACCAGCACCCCAATTCTCCCTCTCCATCCCAGTGCGTGATTCCTCACGCTGGATTTGCACCTCCTTGCCTCCCACCCCACTCCCCGTCCCCCCTTACCGGCTAGGATCCTCTGGCTGGTGGGCGACTCCACCGTAGCGTAGTAGTGACCGTAGAGGAGCAGGGAGGATGTTAAACCTGCCAGGAGCAAAAAGCAGAGGCGTTTCCAGTGTGGCGACCCCATCCCAGGCAATCCAACTGCCGGAGCAGCGCAGTCGAGCGGGAGTGTGGGAGCCAGCGCTGCCTGCACCGGGCACACCGCTGGCCCGTCGCTGCTTGCGAGGGGCCCTGCAAACTTCCCGGCCCCTCTCTTGTCCCGGTTCAGTGGGTGCAGACACCGCTCTGTCCTGCCCTTGGTGCCCAACTGCACCTTGGAGCAGGCTGGGATATTCCTCCGGAGCGGTGGGAGGGAGGGTGTGAGCCGGAGGGAGGAGGCACCAGGCTGACTGGTTCAGACTTGCTGAGAAAAAAAGCACTTTTGAGCTGCTTTTTCTCCCAGCCGGCAATTAAACATTTACTCAGACCAGCAGGGAAATGCGCTTTTTTTTTTTTTTTTTTTGCCTCCTTTTCATGCCACCCACCCACAGCTCCCAAAGCACGGAGGTTCCCCCTTTCCGTAACTTCCTTGTTGGGCTCAAACACGCGCTTTCATCACCGGCTGCTTCCCCACCGGTGGCACACGTGGCCCCCGCCAACGCCCCGTGACCCCACGGGGCTGGAGCCAGCAGCAGTTTATTACAAATCTATCAGAAAATCCAGGCTCCGATGCGAAGCCGGGCTCCAGCCCTGGAGTACCGGATAGCAGCAGGGTGGCACACACCCACGCCAAGCCGCTCGCCGGCAAACCCGCCGCTGCGGGAGCAGATCTGGTGCGAAAGGGGAGACGCGGGGGATGCAGTCGGGGTGCTGCCCCCTGGCACTGCCCGCTTTCTGCCCAAACGGATCGCTCCCTCCCAACGTGGTTTCGCAGCAAACAAAACCGTTCAGGGCTTTGTGCTCAGTTTGACAAATAGTTTGGGCTGGGGGAAAGGAAAAAGGGGTTTGGGGGACATCTGGATGAAGCATTTTAATATTTTTGAAAGGGAAGGGCTTCAGTTTCTTTCTTGAAAGAGTATTTCAACATTACTTGAGTTAAACTCATCTAAACAAAGAAAACAGCCTTGAAAAAGGGAGAATATGCATACCAAAATGTTTGTTGCAGTGGGGGAAGGGACTCAGAAAGGAAAAGGAGCGTTTTTTCAGTTGATCTGCAGTGATTTGGGGGGGTTGGGTTTTTAGGAAGCCACCAGACTCAGGGAGCAGCAGCGTGGTGAGTCCTGCTCCATCCAAACCCTCAGTGCTGTACCCGCGACTCCCCGAGCACCCACATGTCACCCCAGGGTGCCACCCACCTCCAGCCTCTCCCCAAATACCCACTGTCGTTATTCAGACCCAGGAACCCGCGGCCAAACCCCATCCCTGCTCCCGAGTCCCACCCGTGCACCCCCAGGCTGGTGTATTCACAGCTGCATTTTCCCCAACGCTTCTTATCCCCCCGATCCGACCACCCCCCAGCTCCATTCCTGCCTGCCCAGACGCATTTCCAGTGATGCTGCTCGTTCAAAGGAAGATAAAGGCAAAAATAATTTCATGAGAATTTGCTTCAGTCTCCTCTGGCTTGTGTTACTCTAAGTCTCCCAGTTGCCAGCTCTGGTCCTCTGGGAATTTTGGCTGTGCAGGGAGGGCACCGGCTGGCACCCAGGAAGTGCCCAGGTTGCATCGGTGGTGATGTCCTGGTGTGAACACAGGAGCAGGTCTGTGACCCGAAGCTGGCAGCAGTGGCACTGCTGGCCTCATCCCACTGGGAGAGCGGACATTGGATTTGGGCCACTACGAGTGGATGGTGGTTGGGATGATTTTAAAGAAAATTTACAGGGCACAAGCCCTGCTGTTGCGCAGGGGCTGTGACAGGCAGGCTTGGCTGGGCACGGGGCGTCTCGGGGAAGGAGGGAGCAGGCAAGACGCAGGAAGGACAGGACAGACCATCACCGCTTGGACACGCAGGGATGAAATCGGGTCTAAAGCTCAGCTGGAGCTAAAACTGCAAAAGGGCAGGCAGGGAGTTAATGTGTACCCTGGTAGTAAAGGGCAGCTCAGAGAAATGGTGCAGCGATGAAATAATTTGACACTTTTTGCCTCTATGAGTAAAGCCTGCTCCCCATCCCTGGGGGTAAAGGCTCAGGGCCAGCAAAGAGGGGACAAGAGTCTGGGGTCCTGCTCAAAGGTCCCCCAGCCTGGAGCCTGTCCCCACCCAGTGTGAGTCAGGGATTGCCCTTGTTCCCTCTGACCTGATGGATTCGCTCCCTGTGACCCACCACCTTGGTTCATATGTTCTTGACTCTGGTCCTTCGTTAATCATGGCTAATTATTACCAACCGTTCTAGTAAGCCACAAGGGACACAGCAAGGCTTGGCCCTGGAGGTGGACAACTGATGGTCCGGAGCAAATGACCTGGGAAAAGTCAGGAATTTGCCTTTTTGAGGCATTTATGGTGCAATTATGCAAACCCTGGTGGAGCAGCAGCTTTCGTGCATTTGCCCAGAGGGATGGAGGAGCCGGTTTCTTCACGTCATTCTCATCTCTCTGTTTCCATGATATATGGTTTTCTACTGTTTTGGTTTTTTTTGTGGGTTTTTTATTCAAAAGCATGAAAATGAGATGCACAGTTCTTCATCTGCTCTACTCGTTTTGTGCTACAATGCATTTTGGCCCATGCCCCAAAATTAAGTGGTGCTTAATTTAGAAGTTAAACAAGTGTGAAAACCTTTTAGGAGGATTGTTGCCAAATAAAGATGAGGAAAAGAATACAAAAGACATTACAGTGAAAACCAGCAAGTATCATTTTTAGCCTGGACTTTTTATTCCAGTGATTACTTCTTGGAAACAAAACCCAAGCCATGCACATGGCTAGAGAGGGAGAGAGATAAAAAAGCACATTTTGCAACCATCTGGCTGCTGGCCACAGGTTGGTGCAGGAAAGTCTTGTGGTCTTTGCCACAATGAACTTGCCAGCTCAGAAAAAGAGATCTCCAAAAATGTCCTGGAGGATTTCTATATCCCGTTTTGTTCAGCACAGGTCAGAAGTGCATTTAAGAAAGTGCCAAAAATCTGCTCATAGAAAATGTCCCTGAAATTCAAAGTCTGGACCTAGGAACGCGTCGCTGTGTCAGCCCCGCTGGAGAACGCGGGGCCATATGGCTGCCTGCGGAGGCAAGGCCATGGTATAATGAAAAATTGGTCAGCAGATCTCTCGGGAGGCTGACGCACAGCCCCTTCCCCACGGGGTGGGGAGAGCAGCGAGGGCACACCGCGGCCAAACCTCCTCTCGCCAGGTTCCCCCAGAAACGGGGTCAGGCCAAGCGCCCGCCTGCACGAACCCTGCCCGGGCGGTGCTGTGGATGCTCCCGATGGTCTTTGCTTGGATTTTTAGGTGTTTCCACAACCAAAGTCAGGAGGTGAGCAGGGAAGTGATCACACGGAGGGTGTTTGGACATGGGGACGCCAGGGCACGTGTGGTGGTCAGCTGCGGATGACCAAAGATGCTCAGGGCTGTGCTCAGCATCTCCCCACGGCAACTGCAGCTCCGAGCGCTGGGCTCTGCCCTCCTGCCTGGCGCACAACCCCACGCAGCAGGTAGGGACAGGGGCTCGGGGATGCAGCCGTGCAGTGAAACGGAGCTGATGTACCCCACCTTTGTGCCAGTCTGGCAGGATGCGGCCCATCAGGGAAACACACCCTTTAGACCCCTCCTGCTCTTCCCAAAAGCAGGAAGGTTGCAGGGGACGAGCCATGGGCCAGGGTGGCAGGTCAGAACCTCACTTGCAATGGCAGTGTGTGGCTTACCTTGGCTCGCTCCCCGTGGCACGGCTGGGGCCCAGCCCGGCTCTTATCACAAAAACGTCTGTGCATGGCAGAGCCGTTGGTCAGCCCTGGACCGTTGACCGGGGCTGAGATAAGCCGAACACACAGTGTGAAGGCCATCCCCTCTCCACTGGGCATGAGGCAACCTGTGAGGCTCTGGGTTATGCCCTGGGGCCATGCAGAGCTGGCAAACACCTTTGAGAAATTAGGGTGCCAGCACAAACCACTGCCTTCCCCTTTCTTGCCAGCACTGGACCAGGCAGAGCAGATGTGGACTGATCCTGCCTTGTTCTTAGCAGCAGAGACAGTCCTGAGGTCTGCTAAACCACAGGAGCCTCAACACCATGTGGCCCAGGGGTCAGGCCAGACTCTGTCCCCAAGCACACAGCTGGGAAGAAGGGACACCATCTCCCGTGCAGGTGGGCACCAGCCCCTCGTCTGCCTGTGCGGTCCCAACGCTGCATGGCTGCCATGGGAGGGATAAAGGGAGCCTTGGCATGTCCTCAGGACTCAGCAAGTATCTTTCCAGGATTTACCACGCCGAGGCTCAAGTCAGGCCAAGCTGGGAAAGCCCTGCAGCACCCAGAGTCCTGCTGCTCAGGCTGGCAGAGGAGCCAGGCTCCTCTGGGAAGCAGGGGCTGCTGCACCCCCGGGAGCTGTTTGCCTGCAGGGCCCTGCCCCAGCACCTGCAGATGAGGGCTCACTGCAGGGGAGGCGTTCTGAGGTCATCTGGTGCTTTTTGCACAACAAAGCCACGGCCAGTTCCTTTATCTTGTTCTCCCTCCCCTATTATCAATAGTTTTTCTGGTCTGACTGGATTTCCCTGCTGCCACATCCCCAGCACAGGGAGAAGGGAGCTTAGGTCCACACAGCGGAGGTGTAAGAGGGTGAACCCTCCACCCTATGCACTGAGGGCCTGCCCCAAACTTCCCTCTGCTTGAGAGACATCAATAGCACCTGATAAGCCACCAGCATAGAGGTTTTTTGCGCTGACCTGGAGCTGGCACACACCTCTGTTACACTCCCATGGCACCCAGTCAGCCACAGCTGCTTGAGAGCGACGCACTCGGAGAGAGCACCTGCTCCATGCTGGGAAGCCCGGCGCTGGTATCCACCTCTGGCTGCTCTGTGCTTCAGTTCCTTGCCTGGGAAGAAAAGAGACAGGAGTGACCATCTGGATGTGCCACCATTGCAGAAGGCTGGCTAGGAGCCGTGTGTGTCACACGCAGTGGCTCCCTTTGGCACCTGGTTGGGTTTGGTCTTGGTTGCCAGCGCCAGGACCCAGGGCATGGTGCAGAACCCATTGTGTCCCTGCTCCTGGTCAGCCCAACCATGCTCTCCGGAGCCTGGAAGGCTGACCAGAAGCGAGGACACAATGGCCCATCTGCTTCCTCCTGCTTTGGGCTCAGTCAAGGAGCTACGTGCCCACGAACATGCAGCAGGACACGGTCCCTGCTTCTGCCAGACAAGCAGCCACACCACAAAAGGGAAAGAGATAGAAACCAAACAAAAGATTCAAAGTCCTGCCAGAAAGGTGACAACATGAGAGCTCCGAGTGACAAGGGGATTTCTCTCCTGCAACCTGGCAGGGAGTATTTTGAGGCTGAGGAATCCAGGGAGGAGTTGGGCACAGCTGTAATAACAGTTCATGGTACTCACCAAGAGCTTCCCAAAAAAGCAGGGCTGATGCTACAGCAGCTTCTGGAGGTGCTAAAGCACAGTTGTTATTTCATCCTCAAATCTGACACCTCTGTTTGAATCCAGCAGACCCTGGAGCTCTAGGCTGGCAGTGGGGAAAGATGCTGCTGGTCGCTGGCACCAGGTGTCGTGTCCGCACACGAAGAGTCGCTGTGTCTGAGGCATCCCTCGGGATGCCAGACCCGATTCCACTGTCGGTCCCTCCGCTTGTGCTGCCTCCAGCGCTGTGCCATGTTTCACAACCAAGGCTGCACCTCTGCACACATTCTGCACCTGCGAGGGTGGCACTTGCACGTCCTGAACCTCTTCTATGCACGTCCCCACGTACCCCAAGGAGCTCCAGGGCCACAAACCCTACGGACAGGCGGGCATTAAAGTGAGGGACACTGGGGAACAACAGTCTGGTGCAACGTGGGCAGGGCAGGGCTGTGCATGGCACTTGGACATGGCCAGTGCCAAACCTGGATGTGCCAGACGGCACGATGACGACAGGTCCCTGAACAATAGCTGCCACCTGGTGGCACTGGGACAATGCTGCTGGCGTGCCAGCCTCTAGGACCTGGTTGGGGACGTTTGGGGTGGCCCTGCATCATGGCACCAACTGTTCAGCCATGCTGGGGAGGCTGGGGCTACTCCAGCACAGCCTGGCATTGCCAGTTTCACCCTGAGGGACTCACCCAAGCCCTGAATCCTGGCTCTTGCCAAGGGTGCTTGGGCTGTAGCTGCCCTCCACAGGTTTTGCTACACTAGATTGTGCCAGGCTAGAAGTTGGTTGGGAAATGGAACCTCCAAACCTCCTCGACTTCCCATGGCTGTTCCAGACCTGATGCATCAAGGCCAGGTGAGGTGGCTCTGGTGAGACACATCAGGACTTGTGCTCCAAGGGATATATCCCTGTGTGCGCTGCACCTTGGCTAGCCCACGATGGGACAGGACATCTTGGTGCAGGAGGGCCAAAAGCAAAGTGAGGAAGCGAAGGGGACCATCGGGTCAGAGTTGCTTTTCTGGGGCCAGAGAGGATGTGGTTTTGAGCTTGCTGGGAAACTCCAGACCACAGCAAAGGCCCTTCTCCAGCCAAAGTTATCCCTGCTAACATCAACTATGCCAGCTGTGCTGAGAGGAAAGCCTGGAGGGAACAGGCTCTGCTGGTGCGGAAAGCCTCTCAGGGAGTTTCCTTCCCTTGACTCTGGGAAGCCTTAGCTGCACAGATGAGCTGGGTGCTGGGGAAAAGCACGGGCTGGGGGCTGCCAGCCCATCCCCAAAGCCTCCTTACCCACCATGGTGCCCTCGCTCTGCGGGACTCAGCCTCATCCCACTTCCCAGAGGAGCAGGAAACAAAAGAGGAGGAGGGGGAAGGGAAGGGTCTAAGGGAAACTTCTTCCAACTTCTTGGGAAGAGAAAAGCCCTATTCAGGCAGGAAGAATACCCGTGTGGAGTTGGTCACTAAGCAACCTGCAGCAATTCAGCACAGCCCAACACATGGGCAAGGAACAAAGCTGCCTCGCTGCCCACCGAGAGCCGAGCTGGGCGAGTGCCGGGCAGGGAGAGCCTGCAGAGCCTGGGGACAGGGGACACCAGCTGTGCACGGCCACTGCGAGGGGCTGAGACACCCAGCAGGGTCCAGAGCTCCTGGGTGCTGCAGGAGTTTGTTCTCAGTCAGCTCCGGAGGGTGACTGGCCTCCATCGGGCTCCCCCTTCATGGGCAGGCCGTTTGCTGCTCAGAAAGGGTTTCTGGTCTGCTCCAAAGCCCGTGGCTCCCCATAGGTCTGGTGTTCAGGCAGGGCTACATACATCATTCCCAACAGAGGCACAGTGCATTTCGGATAACTCCCCGCTCCCACGGACACAGCGGGGCTTGTACGGGCAGAGCAGCCAACGCAGGCTACAGCCTCCCCCAGATAAGCTGAATTCTTCATTTAGATTATCAACGTGAGGGTTTGTCCTTTGCAAACAAGCTTAGTGAGACACAAGAAACTGCTTGGCCTCTCTGCAGCACAAAGTAAAAACAGACAAAGGAAATTAGGCCTGACAAACCCTGCTGATGATCCCAGGGGGTCCCTAGAGACACTGCTGCCCCCAGCAGAAATGCTGCACAAAAGGAAAACCACTGGCAGTCAGAGCAGGTCCCCTGGGACCTGCCAGTGTGCAGCTGGGCCCCAAACCAGAGCCTGACAAGCCCAAGGAGATGCACCAGACCTGCCTGGATACTGGAAGTGGCTTTTCACCTGTGTGGTGTCACAGGGGAAACACCCAGCCCTTCATGCACTTGTTTCCAGCATCTGATATACTTGGAGAGCAGCTGTTGGGACAAGGACAAATTTGCCCAGTGTTTACCCACTTTCTCAGGGAGGTGTTTGGCCAGCTCTGATCCCCGTCCTGTGACAGCAAGGTGAACAAGTGGGGGATGCCCAGGTATGTTCACACAAGCTGCAGAGCACCTGCAGATGGAGGTATTCTCACTAACGCTCAATTCTGCCCTTTCCTGGCTTCATCATCCACCACTTCGGCCTTTAAGCAACTGCTTTGGACGCATGCTAAATAACCACAACCCACAGGGCTGCAATGAAAAATCAGCTTGGCCAAAGTAGTGCCATTTATTTCGCTTGCAAAACCCCTTTCCAAAGGCCAACACTCTGCAGGCTTGCTGGCTGCAACCAGGCTTCTCCTAGCATGATGGGGAACAGGCACTCCAGCCAGCAGCAAGCACGGACAGCATCCATCCCTGGACTTGGAGAGCTCCTACCTCCCCTGGCAAGAGGGCAAACACAGCACTCCTGGCACAGCTGGGAGCCAAGTGTGCCAAAGCCCAGCTAAGCAAGGACTTGGCACACCAGGACCATGACACACCATTCATGTCCTGCAGCCAGAGGAGCCCCAGAGCAAGAGGGACCAATTCCGGCATGCCTGCTGCACCATGGAGAGCATTTACCTGCCCTTGAGCTGATGGTGGTGCTCCTTTGGAGGTATCATGACAAGGCCACTCTGGGACACAGAAAAGAGATTCATCCTCTCTCAAATTAGTTACCTGGAAGTGTCCAGTCCATCTTTTTAATCTGCAGGGAACAGCACCTGAGACCAGCACCTCCAGGAATTAAGTCAACCTGAGACAGGATCTGTGTGTCCACCTCCATCCACTGGCTGCCAAGGGTGCTTGCTTAGACAACACACTCAATGCTAGATGGGCACCACTAATGGAGAGGATCCATGCAGAAGAGAAGCAGCCCCAGTCTAAGGAGCATCTCCTTGCAAAGAGAGAAAACCTGGATGAAGATGCAGGACACTAGCCCACATGCTACCCACATCCATCCTGGATTCTTCTCTCCCAGTACTAGTGCCTACTACCATCAGTAACAGTCTTGCAGCACAGCCAGATGAAACTTCTTTGTTGGCATGTTGCATTTTCTTGCTATTCTTCTCCTGGTCTCTGGCATTTGCACATTTGTAGAAAAGTTGTGAGAGAACAGAGGTGCTGAAGGAGAGAAACATCTTTGTGGGCATGAAACGTGCCTGGAAGTCTAGAGCTAACCTTGGCTCTGGTGGTCCTCTTCCATTCCCTGTGAGGTGGTGTTGAGATTTCCCAGGCAATGGCCCTTTCCACACAATCAGGATCTCTGGTAAAGCTTCATGATATTCTCATCATGAAGCTTTTTCCACACCTGCTTCTCCAGGTTGAAGTCATGGTTAATGTAGAAAATCAGACGTTTCCAGTCCTTGTCATAGTAGTGATCTGAATACTTCTCATGACCCTCTGTGATGTAGCCATAGGCACTCACCTGCGAAAGACGGAGGGCTCACTGGGGGCAGGGAGCTAAATGAAATACAGGACACAGTTCCCAAACAGGGAGGGAGCACAGGACAAGGATGCCAGTCAGGGTCCCTTTGGGTGACCCTGCACAGGGGTCCAGAAGGACCATACTATGAACACTGGCTCCAGAGAGCTTGCTGTCCTCTCACTGCCTCCCTGGGAGGCAGGTTGGCTCTCAGGCCACCGCAGGCTTCACAACCTCTATGTGAGCTACTTTGGAGTTGTTTCTCTTGTCTTCACTCTGCTCCTCCACAGCTGACAAGAACCCATATACCCTCAAGGCAGATGGTAGGCAGGGTTGGAGCCACCCCTAGCCCCTCTTCCAGACAGTGCTGTGTGCAAGAATCATTGTGCCCTTACCCGATCACAGAGATGGAGTGCAGTCAGCAGCAGGAAGGCCCCTGTTGTGGGTCTGTATATCCGCCAGTAGCGCTTTTCCAGACTTTTAGATTTTAAAAACCTGCAGCAGGAGAGAAGAAAGTACAGAGCAGTTGCTGGGTGTGGTGGTTCAAGCTAGGCATGCCTTGTGCCTCTGCAGCCTGCGTGGCATCTTCCCTCCTTGCAGCAGTTTGTGACCATATGAGGCACTTCAGACAAGCCACCAGTACGTCCAGATGTGTGGGTACCGCTGCGTGCTCAGTAAAGCACAAGGCCAGCCCAGAATGCTCCATCACCTGCACTGCGACCTAAGCCCAGCTCCGCCCCAGCTTTATGGAAGTGGTAGGTCTTGAGGCAATGGGGATAAAGAGGGGGTGGATTAAAGGATTTTGTATGTTAAAGCCCACTCTAAATCTGTCCTTTGTCTTGCAGTGCAAAAGTGGCTTTGAAGCTCCCCAGTATATCCTGCTGCCCATCCACACTTAGGAGTGAAACGAGACATAGGAAAGGTGCAGAGTTGGGTCACAAAACCCACTAGGAACTGCAGTGTTTTATACCAGCAGTTGTTAGGAACGTAGGAGTCCACACCAGGAAAAAGTAGCATATGAGCCCTCTTGGCCTTGGAAAGGACCCAAAGTCAGAGGGGAGATGGCAGAATGAGCTGGGAGGTGTGAGCCATCTGGCACTGCATTTGCCTTCTCTCAGAGAAGGCGTAACTCAGCTCTCAAGGACACCAAAGAGTAAGCACAGCCAAAGCAGGGCACGACAGGAGCTCTTCTTCCTACATCTCTTGGCCACGTGTGGCCCACGATTGGCAGATTTCACTGTGACAGTGTCCAGCAGACTTGTGAAAAGGATTAGAGAGGCAAAGAGCAGCAGCCAGGCCAGGGAAATGGGATACTGAAGAAGTGTTTCTTCTCATGTTTGAGGGCACACACAGCTTCCCGAGTCAAGAAAGGAGAGAAGGGCTGTTATAGAGTCTTCCTCCAAGGTGCAAAGCAATAGGGAACATGAAAGGTTGGTCCTGGACTAGAACAACTCTTCTGGCACCTTAGCTTCACTCCTGCCACATGTAAAGTTGCCACTTGCCCCGGACTTCTTTTGGATGCAGAAAGCCAAACTGTTGAATCAGCTCACAGATGCTGGACGTCTACCCACCACTAACATCCCACTGCAGCACCACAGAGAATTTTAACTGACTGCACACTGATGAAGCTTAGCCCCAGTCTGCTGGTGTGGCTAAACCGCAGTTACAATGGAGTGAGCTGGGAGGAGAAAGCCCACAGACAGAGATGGTGCTGGCCAGAAAAAAATACACCTAGAGCACCTAACTCCCAACTCACCTGTTTTTCATGTATCTGAGGAAATCAGGGTGAACCACCAGGTATTTGTCCATCGTGAAATCTTCATTGAATCTCTCCCGGGGCCTCTGCCTAAGGACAGGAATGGGGAAACTCAGGACAAGCTCCTATATTTCATCACAGCTGGAAAGCATCAGCCCTGATGCACTCAGTGATAAGAGAAGAACCACAAACACTGTTAAGTTATTCTGCAACATTTCCTAGATTATGACAGCACCTCCATAACCTGTGTGCCTTGCAGAGGAAGAGATCAGGGAGGAGAGGCAACAAGAGGAGAAAGGATTATCAAAAGCATGTGTGTGTATAGACAAGGATTGGTGAAACCAGGCCTTCATCCATAAGTAGGCCACCAGGTACAGGACCAGACCAGACAACAGCACATGTTTATCCCAGAGGACCACAAAGCTTTCTCCAGGCTCTGGCCACACATCACTGAAATCAGCTCCTTCTGGGAAGGAGGTGTATTGGTTTCAGCAGTGCTTAGAGCTGGGGAAGAAACAAGATATTTCTCCAGATAAATCTTCAAGGGGAGGGAGATTTTATTCTGGCTTTACCCTGACCTGCAGTTCAGCAGGGATGAGCACTGTGGAGAGGAAGAGGGCACAGCAGAGAGTTCCAAGCCAAAGGGTGTAGAGCTGGGGATGGTTTGTTTTACCCGTAGTGGTTCAAGAATCCTTTGCTGATGTTCTTGTTCAGCAGAAGAGCCTTCAGCCACTCATAGTCTCTATGTCCCTCCAGGAAGTGAATGTACCTGACATGCTAAGAAAACAAGTGAGCATTAATGAACAGCACAAGCCAGACACATCCTTCAAAACTAAAAAGCAAGCAGGCACCTAGGCTCACTGAGTTTCTCAGACACACATCTTTGGTCTGCAGCTTTTAACTATCCAATAGAAGCAGAACGGAGACGACACCTGATGTGCAGCTACTTCTACCCCAAAGGGCTGGGGTAGCTCTGACACAGCTTGTCACTGCAAATACTCACCCCAAACCAAGCCAGTGCTTGGGTAATGCTAAAATATTAGCTCAGCCTCTTTGCTCCCCATGCACGGCAAGACCAGAACTGAAGGCCACAGACTAACAGCATCCTGTCAAAGCTGCGCATGCATACAGCATGGACCTGACTTACTTTTCCCTGTGGAATGTTGCTGAACCCTCTGTGTCCCAAGATCTGGAGAGAGGACACCAGGGAGTAGGCTGTGAATCCATAAAAGGAGGTTTTTGTTCCCACATCTTTTTCGTAACCTTTGATTACAGCCCCACTCACCCTGGCCAAGGAAATCAAACAGAGGAGCAGAGTTAGCAGGTGACCATTGAAAATCCTCGCATCCACATTTATAACAGGAAAAGACAGCGCTAGTCTGGGGGATGGGAAGATTAGGCCCATTTTAAGCTACACCTCTTGATCTGCAGGACAGCCCCTGCTTTGGAGATGGCTCATCTGCAAACCCAGGCTCTTCCTGTGTGTTTAAGAACCTTTCAATTCCTTTTTGGTTTTCCACCTCCTCCTGCCATCAGTCATTCTGGCTCTTGGGAGTCAGTGGAAAACCAGAAAAGGTGAAGATATCCAGCCACAATTATCTGCTAGCCAGAATAGGCTAGCTGTGTATCTTTCTTTAAAGAAGGAAGCTTGCCTTACCGGAAGACGTAGTCATGGGAGTCAATCTCCTGGCCCATCCCAGAGTTATTCAGTATTCCTCCATTCCCCACAACAGCACAGCTGATACATGTCGGCATGCTGCTGTTGCTGCTGGCCAGGAGCAGCTGCTGGTAGGGATTCGGAGGCAGCAGAGACATGACCTCCTCCACCACTGTGAAGCAAACAAGGTGGAGAATTAGCATCAAGGGCCTTCAGGATAGACACAGGGAAAGCACCACAGTTTCCACCATAAGATGCACCTAGCCTGACATCTTTGACAGGGAGATGCTGCAAACCTCCAGCTACTTGGCATAAGGTTCCTGTCGGGATTGATGGTTCCATCCTGACATACCCTGAGGGACTCACATGAATGATTCAGCTCCATGAAGCCATACGGAGGTGCAAAGTGCTCCAGGCGGTTCCACTCACTGTCACTGAAGTATCTCTTGTCTGTGAAGAGCACGATGTTGGGCAGGAAAAGATCTCGCAGCCAGTCAGACTTGGCAGCTTTGGCCTTCACTGATTCAGAGCAGGTCTTGAAAAACAAAAAGAAAACAATAAGGGCTGATTAGCAGGGAGCTGATAAACCTGAGTGCCAGTGCTTGCGTGCCTGTGTGTGAGAGGATCGGAAAGAAGCACAGAAACTCCAGTGGTACATCATCCATTCCCCTCAGTGCCCCCATCACTATGAGCATGAGGCTTGATTTCAACACTACATCAATAACTAACTGGTGGAAAGTCACCATCAAGGAAGCCAGAGTGACTCCAAGTCTCTGAGACTTTCCTCTTCAGAACAAGAGGCCTGTGATGCTCACACGTTCTACTGGCTTTGGGCCTCATTGACTGATGCAAATGAGTATCTGTAATCGGTCTAACCTAAACATACCAATATATGGGACCAGCAGTCCCTGTTGGCGACACACCTCACAAGGTCCTGGCCTCAGACCACACGTGAACAAACACATTGAGGAACATGTGAGATCAGATCACTGTTATCACTCCCTTTAAAGATAAGAAAAAGTGTGCAAACAACTTGTTCAACATCATAAATGAATCACAGAGAAGCATGTGGCTGAGAAGAGAATCCAGGTCAGATGATCCTCTCTAACAAGAGGGGTCTCATTGCAACTGGCAAGGGTTAGGCTCCACTGCGCTGGGTTTTCCACTGAGTCAATTTGGGCTCTTACTTCCTTAGACATCTTTCCCAAATACCTGCTGCAATACCTACTGAAAGACAAAACAGGAGACCAAGTGGACCTGCGTGGACCTGCAATGCCCAGCTCAAATCCCCAACAGTGACCAGACTGCATTGCCAGAGCCTTGCTGTGTGCTCCACAGCTGAACTGGGCTCTCTGCTACGCGTGAGGATGACAACCCAGTCACAGCCTGAGGAGACAGCCCTCATTCTGCCTGTTACAAGAGGAGTGCAACGAGGAGAACACTGTGAAGGGTTTCATGTTGGCTGAATCATATGATTCTATGTTGGCATCATTTCACTTGCAGCACATTGCATGTCCGGAGACAAGGACATTCCCTTCCTGTTCAAGCCGTACTTTGTACTGTCGAAGGGTTGGTACTTCTTGTGCCTCCATGGCTAGACTGGATCAATACCAGAGGAACTAGGGAAAAGTCTGATCATGTAGGAAATTAAGGAGGTGGGAGTGCTTCCAGTCACTCCTTCTGCAGAATTTGAGATCAGGTTTGGGAGTGAGACCCAACATGTGATGTCTGGATCTACATCTTCACTAAAGACCCTTCTGCATGCATTTTCTCCTCTCTTCACTACTGAGGAAGGGTGTTTTCCCCCCTGTCTCAGCTGTTCTGCACACCCAGATGTTCTACAGCCCCAGTTACAGTGGAGGATGTTCTCAGCTTCCTACTGTGAATCATTATCTCACATTTCTCTGCCAGCTCCTGCTCTGCAGCTCATCAGATGACAAGATGGGTGTATATGGCAGCCAACAAGCAAGATCGTGGTGACTTAACCCCGCTGTGTCTACAGGCGGTAACACTGGGCAGGAAGGGTGAGGTACTGTCCCATACAGCATATGCACTCTTAGCCATGTAATTCACCCACTCCTATTTGTATTCTGGGTGCCTTGAGTCCATGAGGAGCCCAGGAAGAAGATTGCACATCCTGCACCACAGACTGGATCACCTGCTAGGCCCATCTCCTGTGACTCAGTAAGGCTGGGTCAGTGCATGAGCTCAAGCGTTCAACAGCCAAGTTCCACATTTAATAGACAGATCTTTGGATAACAGACATATCTTTGGGGCCAACTGCTCATCTCAAACAGCTCAATGCCACACCGAAGAGCACACCCCATCAGCCAAAGAACGGCTTGCACTGACAAAAGGGATAACGGGGAACAACATGAAAACACCGCAAGGGAGAGAGAACTCAAAAATAAAACATCAGAACAGGACTCATCCCAGGATCTTTTATCGGCCCAGTTCATCTACCTCTGCTCCCTGCATGTCTCCCAGGGCATCCTGGGCACCTTGGGGTTGGGGAATGGGATTTTTTTCAATAGTAACCCCTGCTCCACTGGGAGAGGTCCGAGCAGAACAACATGGTGCCTGCAGGCCTGACAGTCCCCTGGAGCAACATCTACATTCTCCCTAATACCACCAAAACCACACAGGGCTGTGGTGGAAGATCACAACATAAGAGACTTTAAATAGGCAAATGGTTCATCTAAGATCACCGAGCTACAACAGGTACTCTTGTCCTCTGCTCACCTGCCTACACCCTCCTTCCTCCGTGAGCATACAAGCAGTGTGTAAGGGTCAATTACACGCATGTCTAAAGACCTTTCTCACCCTCAGAGAGGGTTACCCAACCTGTCCAAGCCTCCCAGCAACAGGGGTGCTGGGGAAAACTGCTCTGGGTAAGCTTTACAAAGAGTTACTAGTATAGCATGGGGGACAGAGACAGTATTGTGCACCACAATCTGCCTTATCCGCTTGCTGAGAACTTCGCTATAGTTTACAACTTTCCTAAACGCCCTGTTCTTGGACCCAAGTAATTATGAGATGCTCAAGTTTCATTTTAAATTAGTTCCAAACCCTCAGAGCTAAAAAAGAAAGGTCAAAAACATGGTCAGAACAAGAGTTCAGTGCAAAACAGAAAAGACAGGCTTTCAATTCTGTGGCTGTTAAAACAACCTAACAACGGGCACCAGATTTACCGTTTCGGAAGATCACATCAGTAATACGACCCACACAGGCAGAGGTGATCACGAGAACAAACCTACAGAACAACACTCCCAAAAAACAGGATCTGTAAGAAAACTTTGAAGCTGTAGCTGTGCAAGTGCTACTGCCCTGACAGGTAAAACTGTATCATTTGAGAGGCCCATCTTCACCTCTACCAAGATACTTGTCTTGTGCCGACCAGCCCACAGTTGTTCCTATTTAACAAAGAGGAACAAAGCGAGACTTGTTGAATGCCAGATCTGTTATGAATTATTTGCTCTGCTGTGACGATGGCTCAATGCATAGCAAAATAATTGTAGATAGCAACCCGACACGCTGGGTCCGCCTGAGTCATGGAGCTCAAAGGGTAAAGAATCTGCCTGCTCACTATGGGTGACTACCTATAGGGTGGAAAAGGTGAACTGGCAACATCTGGGAAGGACTCTCCTTGTTGATAATAAACCATGAGAACAGTAAAGAAAGTTACTTTTTAACCATAATTTCTCCAATAGGACACACATAGTTGAATTTTCACCAATATTGACAGAAAACCTTAAAGATCGGAACAGTCCCCACCCTACTGTCTCCAAAGCAGGCAGGTACATGCTTATCAGTCCTCATCTAACCCTTTTTCTTTGACCTTATTTTGACTTTAATACAAGCAAATAGCAAAGCCTCCATTCCTGTGCACTGAGACCCTCCTCACCATCACTGCCAGTGTCATTCTTCACAGCCTAGCAGAGCACAAGCGTCTCTGCTGCGCCACTGCTGCCAAAGCTGTTGACTTGCTTTGGTACATATGTGCCTTGGGTCAACAAGCACACGGAGGTATTCCTATCCCTGTTCCCTCACCATGAGGCCTCACTTGTTTTCTTTAGCTGGGCTGCATAAAACAAAGATCAAGGCAAATCCAGGGATTGCAAACCTGAGTCTTCAGAGGAAAGTAGATGTTCAATTTTCCAAGAGACCAGGTGACAGATGTGATGTCTGTACGAAGACCGTCATTTAGTGCCAGACACCCAACGCCTGCCCGTAGGCAACACAAGACTAGGTGTGACCCAACTTACCTTAGGGTGCCATGTCACAGCGAACATATATACTGCACTGTGTGTCTAAGTCCCCTATGCAATATATGAAGGCACCTAAGAGTAGGACTGCCTTGCAGCACATCCATAAGGAGAGGCATTTTCCCCAGCTTCTGATGCACCTGAGCTCCAGAAAGGGCTGCTCAGGCTGACTTTGAAAGGAACCCATGGAAATGTGTGCAATTGCAGTAAGTTCCCATACTGGAGCATGGTGGAGGACTGGTCAGGCTAACTGAGTCATACCTATGGCTCTCCCTCTCTAGGTCCCAGCAGCATCTGCATATACCAGGAAGTTGTTCTACCAGCTTGGAGATCATCCTTGACTGCCAAAGGCACACATGTCCAGGGGACAGCAGACAAGGAGGTCAACAGGGAAGCATCACTCTTGGTGAACACACATGGTCATCACACCTACCGATGGTGGAGTTGAGTTGTCCAGCAGGTACTTGTCCTCGAAATCCCACCGTGGCTCCGAGGTGAAGTCAGCAGCCCTCAGTCTCTTCTTTTCTGTCACTCCGGGAGTCTGAGGAACAGGCCTTAGAGTTTTCACTGATGCAGGAGGCTCCTTTGGCTTTGTTTGGTCTTTAGATATGTTGTTTTCATGAGCTCCCTTCACCCTAGAGGATAGTTTCACTGTTGCCTTCTCCTTGGCTTCCTCCACCCTAGGAAGTGGTTTCACTGTTGTCTTTTCCTTGGCTTCTTCCACTCCTGGTGCTGGTCTCACTGTTGTTTTATCCTCATTTCCCTGTACCCTAGGGACTGTTTTCACTGTTGTCTTCTTGATTCCCTCTAACCTCGGGGGTGGTTTCACAGTCATGTTCTCCTTGGCTTCCTCCACCTTGGCAACTGGTTTCGTTGTTTTCTTCTGCTCCTTCTTTCCTTCCCATCCTGGTATCCTCTCAGCCATACCTTGTTTGAGCCTTGTGATGTCTCTCCCCAAAGTCACATTTAAAAAGCTTGTTGAGTTCCCATTATCAGAATAGTTTAAACCCTGTTGCTCTTGGGTGTCCACTTGTAGCATATCTGGGCCACGCTGGAAAATGCTCAATTGCCTGAATGCAATCAAAGGAAAAGCAGACACATCACACACACTTTTCACTTAACGCTGAACACCTTCCAGCCCATTTCTAGTGCTCTTGACTCTGAACCCCTCTCCGTGCTTCAGAGCAACTGCTGCATTCGATCACCACACTCAGAGGACTTGCCTTGGCAACAGCCACTGAGTTTCTACAGGATGCTGTATGAATTCAATTTCATTTTCAACTTCACCACCAAAGTGTTATTCAACTTCCCACACCATTCTGGCCTGAATACTGCTTACCTCCCCACCAAGCAAATCCCAGAGGCTACACACTCCTCTTCAGCACTTGGCTCTTAAAACATCCACTCTGGCAGTATCTGCAAATCAGCACACAACAGCTTTGCCCTGCACTGGGCAGGACCCCTGGCAACATCCCTAGAGAACTGCAGGACTGTTTTGGAGATCCTGAGTTCAGGACATGGCACACACCATGAAGGCAGCCATCTGGCTCTCTACCTCCTTTGCCAGCAGAGCCAAGAGCTTCAGCAACGAAGCACAAAGATCTTTCAGAATTCAGTAAGGGAAATCTAGTAAGAAGTGAAATGCTCCTTTACTGCACATCACTTGGGCATTTGGGGCCACAAGGATCTTTTTCCTCTCCTCTTCTGCCTTAGCCAGCTAATGCAATGGCATCCCACAGGACTCACCAGGCACATGCCTTAAGACAGGCACTTTGAAGCTACTAAAATACACTCTGAAGCTTAAAAATGTAAAGTCTCTGCATTTCAGCAATCACCTGTAATATTGCAGCTGCCCTGCTGCCTGATTCAGAGGTACAGGCAGATACCAGGATATCATAGGAGGATATAGCAGCCAACAGCAGAAGAGCCACCTGCAACAAGACTGGGCTGAAACTCAGCAAAAAAAAAAATCAAGGCAGAAGTGGTGGGGTTTTGTCCCAAACATTCATTCTTATCTGCACATGGCTGGAGGGTGGAACAGGAACAAGGAAGGTGAAAAATACCTGAAACTGAGCTTTTATGTACAACAAAGCTTTTCAAGATAAATCAGCATAGTTGTGGTATTCTGATTTCACACTCACGTTCATCCTCTGCATGATGGATTTGTTGCAGAGAGCTGTGGATTGCTTCTGAGGTGATAAACAAGGGAAAAAAACCACTTCTGCAGATAGCAGGCTGTGATAACAGTTCAATTGCTGCTGAAGCTTCAGAGTGGTACGGCGTTCATTAAAGTGATTAGGAAATTATCAACTAAGGAGGCTTTTAAAAATCATTTTATATCAGATAAATACTTGAACCTTTCCAACACTATTGCTAAGAAAAAGAGGTTGTGGTAAATGGTCTATCAGCTTGACCTCTACCTCCCTTCATAATCATTAGCCAGTTTCAACCAAGTACGCAGCAGTTGCTTTCTATCGCAGTGCTTCACATATAAACTTGTTACTGTTTACCACCTCATAAGAGGAAAGATTTTATATATACGCTCTAAGTAAAGAAAAATTTGGTAAGGTAGCTCAGGCAGATCTTAAATCCCTGGATGATTTTCTGTTGTATTTTTAAGACAATATTTAAAATTTTGAAATTAAAGGGCAGAGAACAAATGGAACAGGACAATATGACAAACCACCTTCCCCCTCGGACTTTCCGTACGTGCAGTCTCTCAGGGCACAGATGCCACTCCAGCTCTATTACACTTTAATTTCAAATATTGTGCCAAACATACAGAGACCAAAACGTAAAACCAAGGGCCCTTCACATTAAAAATCTTGCTCCCTGCAGCCAGACTCACATGGCCAGGCACTTGTGACTGCACAGGACCCTCATCTCCTGACCAGCATTTTAAATCCAGATAACTGGTCAAATGAGCTCATCAAATTTCAGGCTCTAGAGTCCAGCTGGCAAACAACTGCAGAAGCTCAATGACATTTATTGTCATTTTCCTCTCCATTTACAAAGCTCTAGGACAAATAGAGGATAAAGCCATGAAAACGCTGCTTTGTGAATTGCACGTGGCACATAAAGGTTCAGAAATAGAACAGACACACGGATATTTCACACATACAGATTCTAGACATGTACAACTCATGCCTAGTTGTGTTTTACTTCAGTTGCAAAAATATGGACGTTTCCATTATCTGAGACTACAGCAGAGTAAAATGGCTTCAAGCAGCTGGGCATGGAGAGCCACTTCTTGTCCCAGCTCTGCCACTGATGGGCTCTGCGATCAAGGACAACTCACTTTTCTACATATCCTCCTTCTCTCCTTCCCTCCCACTCCCTTGTGCAGATTCCACCCTCTCCAAATCGACAGTTGTCCTCAAGGTGTGGTCTCAAGTCACTGGAGCTGAGCTAAACTCATGCCGCCTCCAGAAGACTTGTAAGTGTTCCCAGACTCACCCCTCCTGCCTAACCCCACAGCATCAGCCCTGTGAGGTCCAGCTGAAAACGAACCCCACCAAGACAAGCCAAATGAGCTCATCAGGAAAGCTGGGACCATATGAGGGCTGGCAGGGAGGCTGGGGAGCGGTGCTTCCTATACACAGCACAGGGCACCAACATGTAAGTGAGCCATGCTTGTAGTAGGAAAGGCTCAGATATCTGCGGCACTCATGCAAGGAATAGTGCTTCCCACCAACGATGCTGGAGACATTTTACTGCAGTCTACACTGTAATTCCCTCCACACCCATTCTGGTAGGATTTACTTCACCATTTATATTACAAGATTATATATACATATATATAGATAGATGATATCTGCATGACATTGGTCTCCCAGTATGCAGCATATGTGTATTATGAATCAGATGCTGAACTTGCTATAAATTCAAAGTTATCCCACCAAATTCAACGTCCAGCAATGCAATCTGGACTAGGGCTGAATGAGGTCCTTCTGGGAGTTACCAGGAAAAGCAAATACTGTGTAGTGCCAAAGTATGAAAAGAGGCAGCATTAGTAAAGCAGAAGCTGCTTTCTTAAACAGCTACACAAGGAAACACTGGAATCTAGTGAAGTTAGAACTAGACATAAGTTTTTGACCGTGGATTTTCCAACACAATGCTCTGATTGTACACAACGTGGTTTGCTAAAGCAAAGTGGTCATCTAACTCAGATCGGAAGTGTACGTTTCAGGGTAAAAAGACACAGAGACAGAGAGAGAAAGAGAAAGAAAGTGAGCACAAGCACTCTGTCCAGATAGTACATATCACAAGCAGGTCTCTTACCTGAAATTCCTTATCTTCAACAAGCCAAACAAGGAGCTAAAATTAGCAATGAAGATGTAAAAGTGTGCTAAAACAATGAGCCAGATGAGGGCTCTGGGAATTTTAGGAAGTCTTCTGAAAAAACGCATGGTGAGATGCCTGGGACTGACAGAGGCTCTGTTGCTGATGCCCAGAGGTGCTTGCTAGGCAGTGATTTCCGAGGGTGTGTTGAATGAGTGGGCTGGTCTTCTCTCTGGATTTCCCTACAAGAACACACACACCCTCTCTCCCAACATGCCCAGACACTCTGCACACAGATGCAATTTCTCAGGCAAGGCAGCAGCTTTGCACTGTTCCCATCTATCACCCTAAGCTTACTGCAACACAATGGGGAAAGGAACACCTTTTACTGCAAGCAGCGGAAGTTTCCTATACTTTCCTTAATGAGGTTAGTCCAGTGTAAGAGTCCAGTATAAGAAGGAAACCCTTTACCTCTAATCCGGTGGAAGCATCACTGGGAACATTTGCATGAATTATGGAAGTAGCCATAGTTACAGTCAAAGAAACCAGCTGTCAGACCACCACCTGCCCAAGGGCTCAGGCAAGATTCTAGGCATAACCATAAACAGATCTTTATTTTCTTCTTCATGCAGTACTGGATTGTAGCTCCAATCCAGAGGCAAGCCCTGCCCCTGAAAACTGATAGTTCGATACACATCCATTATACTTCGTGATTGCTCTGAAAGAAGTCAGATTCCTTGCAAATCCACCATAGAACAGAGGAGTCTGTGTTTAAGGCAGAGTAGTGCTTGGGTCAAGCATTAGAGGACAGGGCTTAGAGTCACAGTCCCCTGCCTCTCTAATAAAGCTGACTTTTCCAGTGGCCTTTAGGGCCACTGGAAAAACTTCAATCCAGCACTTCACTTGTCTGAAAGGTGTTGACTGGCAGCCCAGAAAGCCAACCGTATTCTGGGCTGCATCAAAAGAAGAGTGGCCAGCAGGTCGAGGAAGGTAATTCTGCCCCTCTACTCTGCTCTTGTGAGACCCCACCTGGAATACTGCATTCAGCTCTGGAGTCCCCAGCACAAGAAGGACATGGAGCTGCTGGAGCGGGTCCAGAGGAGGGCCACGAAGATGATCCAAGGGCTGGAACACCTCTGCTATGAAGACAGGCTGAGAGAGTTGGGGCTGTTCAGCCTGGAGAAGAGAAGGCTCCAGGGTGATCTTATAGCAGCTTTCCAGTACCTAAAGGGGCTACAGGAAAGCTGGAGAGGGGCTTTTTACAAGGGCGTGTAATAATAGTACAAGGGGCAATGGCTTTAAACTGAAAGAGGGCAGATTTAGATTAGATATAAGGAAGAAATTTTTCATTCAGAGGGTGGTGAGGCACTGGAACAGGTTGTCCAGAGAAGTTGTGGATGCCCCATCCCTGGAAGTGTTCAAGGCCAGGTTGGATGAGGCTTTGGGCAACCTGGTGTAGTGGAGGGTTTCCCTTCCCATGGCAGGGGGGTTGGAACTAGATGATCTTTGAGGTCCCTTCCAACCCAAACCATTCTATGATTCTATGACTCCATCACAATCTAACCCTGCTATTGCTGACAAACTTGTTACAAAGGCCTGCCTGCAGGTCAGGTTCCCGAGCTGGCTCAAGAGTGTGCTCCCTCAGCTCTGAGCTGCTTGTACAGACAGCAGCAATACACACTCTTCAGCTGCTCTTCTTTGCAAGCTCTTAGTCAAACATCCTCCAGCACCAACTCTCGGACCGGTCTTTTACTTTTGGCTTTTGAACTCTTGCCCCATGACTTCACAGGGATCACTGAGCGGCCAGGAAATGATAGGTATGTCAGTTCACCACTAAAACAGAACACAGATGGGCTTGAGTCTGTGGCTAGTTGTATAATTTAAAAGAATTAGATCACCCTGGTGACCTCCACAATACAGCACCTTGAATTTCAGTTGGTTTCAAGGGAGCATCTAATATATCTGAATTTGTATTCCACATAACACCAAAATACATTTCAAGTTTCTCATATCTGTGAATGATGCCATCATGGACAGACTGCCCTTAGTGGGACCTTGGTCATTTGGGCTTTGTACAGTACAACCACACTTTGCCTATCAACAGTGTCAGTTAAAACAAAGCTTCACTAGTGCCACGTGCACATGAAATGCTCCAAGGGTAACGAATCCCTTCTGCAACCCTAGAGCCACTTGATTTGAGCCATGAGCATATTCAGACCTGATCTCACTGATGGGTAGAATCCGACAATCTCTCTTCCCATCCCAAGTTCCACAATACGTATCCCATCCTCTCCATGAAAATTAGTGGTCTGTGGAGAGATCGATCTTCGGCAGTCCAGAATACATCTCCCCACCAGCAGAGGGAAAGATAGCAGAGATGAAAACCACAGCCAGGGAAATGCTTACTTGTACTAGAGATGTAGTTTTACAAACTACGGCAAAGGACTATTTTAACTCATGGAGACCTGTTAAATATTAACCCTAACAGTTCAAAAGGAGATGGCCATACTGCTACATACAACCTACGCTGCTTTTGCACAGCTCTTATCAAAAATTGAGCTCAGTCATAAAAAAGCTTTTGTTGACAATATCATAAATCTCAGAAGCTAGCACTCCTGCTGTTACTGAATACACAGAGAACCAAAGATGTTTGCTCTAAGTTACAGGAAAGCCAGTCAACAGGTTTCATACCTACCTTGTACCCCTCCATGCATCACAGCAAAAACCACACAGATTCCCTGGATGAGGCTCAGCATTGTACACTGTACAAAGCTGCATTTCTTTATTTTCCATACTTCCTGACAAGTTACTCTCTGCATTTAAGTGCAAGACATCGGTTATCAGGGGACCTAGGAGAGAAAAATGAAACAATAATGCAGATTTGAAAAGCCCTTGAAGAAACACGAGAGGTTGTTAGTCCACGGTACAACCCTGCCTCCATCTACAGCAAAACATTTCACTACAGCTCAAACTGAGCCTAGCATCGAAGGAGATCCGCTGAACAATTACAGGCACTGAGAAAGGGATCAGTCAAGGTGTTGCCATATTTCTGGGCAGTCCTCATAAGCTCCAGGCAATTCTAGAGAGGTAGGCTAGAGGTCTGGGTATGCAGCCTGCAAGTAGTAACTCTGTGACTACAATATCTCCAACAGGACGTTCTCACAAGACCAAGTATCAGGCCTGAAGCACTGACCTGCAGCAGACACAGCAATGGCTTCACTTCAGCCTTCCTCTTGCAAGCTCTATGCACCTTCAGGCATACTGCTTGGAAGAAGCTGCTTGTGTGCGACTACTAGTCCTTTTTTTGTTAACAGGGTCCCAAAGGGAGGCAGCAAACATTTTCCTTCAACCTCTTCCATGCAACATTACTGCAAAACCAAGAGCCACAAGGGATAGCAAGATTCCTACAAGAAAAAGACAGCTTTCTTTGCTTTTAAGGAACTGTACTGGCAATGGTGGAGAACACGTCTGTAGTACTCTATGTTCAGGAAAGACTGTGCTTGGGGGAACATCCAAATCTCTGGCAAGCACATTAGCCAAAAGCAGGCTTGCTATGCAAAACACACAGCTTTTCACCTTCTTGGTGTAAGAAAAGAAAACCTAAAAAAACCACCACTATCGGAGTACTGCCTTTCACTTCCGTTGAGCACTATTTCATCATCCTCCACTTCCACTGCTGAAATCAGTCTGTCAGAGCTCAGCCAGCCAGGCTGGTTAGCTCAAATAGCAAGTCAGAGTGGGAAATGGGGATGTATTGTAACTCCTCAGGGATCATCTGGTGAAAACTGAGGCCGAGAACAAAGCTGCTCCCTAGTAAAGCTCTGTAAGAAGTATGATTCCTGGGATACACAGGGCTCCTGGCCCACAGACAGGGAGATAAGTGAAGACTGAACCTAACACAGCAGTTGACAACCTCTCAAGGGCCACAGGCCAGATGCCAGTCTCTTTTCCCAAACGAGAGGTTTTGCATGTTTCTCTGGCAGTCCTACCTGCAATCTCAGGAGATGCTTCTCCTCTCATGGTGCAGAGACTCCAAGCCCAGAACTGCTGCTCTGTGTTCAGTGTGTTCAGCTACCAACATCAATGCCCACAACAGAAGTTCTTCTATTCTTTAGTGCTGTGAAAACAAGATTATTTTTTTTTAACGCAAACTCCACCTGGGATTATCAAGTGAAGATCTGTTAGCCCTTTTCCATCTCTAACAGTTCATTTAATTCCACATCCATTTAACTACATCCTTAGCTACATCCTGGACAGATAAAAGGCAGATTTGAATTTATCTTTTCGTAAACAAACTTTATCTCCATTACATCTTCAGCTGTGTGCATTATGTGCGTCAGCTAGAGTCTGAACTATGCTAACAATTTATCTGTGTGCACGTTTTCCAGAGGGCTGTGTATCAAATCTTGGTTACCTGCCTGTGCTCTGTGTGTTTTCCACTTTCCCATGGCCCTGGGCTAGGGAACAGGGCATCACAAGACGCGTTTTAAGGACAGAGCTGTTTCACGAATTGGCTAAACTTCACTGTAGGATAAACCTGTCTTTCAGTGATGTCGACAACATATCAAAACCCATACTTGACTGGAAGCCTGTGGAACAACAACTTGCTAATGATGCTGGGGATGTTTGGACCTGTTCACAGTATTACTTGATGATATAAGAACTGAGTGAGTTATAACTGGGAGAGAAAAAGAATAACATTGCCTGCAGCATGCAACTGCTCAGTGGTAATGCCTCTGGGTTAGCAAAGACTAAGGTAGCAAAGGTTTGGCTTGGAAACATTAGGTTCTTGTTTTCCTCTCCCAGTTCAGCAGTCATCTTCAGAAGCACTTGCTTTCAGGCTGGGAATCCAAGGGGGAAAGAAACTACATGAGCAAACTCTGCACAGCTATATGTCTTGCTTTCACCAAACAAAACCAATAGTCCAACTCCCAAGATTGCCTTAATTCCACACTCACTGGCCATCTTCCAGTGAGTCCCTTCTCTTCTGCGTCAAAACTTCTCTCAAATACACTGAACACACACCCAGAGATAACAGCATTTATCAAGGCAAAGCCCTCACCTTTTCTACTGCTGTACTTGGAAGAACATCCAGAGTTTTGTCCCTGAGCAAAGCCTCAGAGAACTGCGTCAGGAAGTGGGGAACGGCTTAGTGAGCCAAATGGTCTGTGTTCTCCACGGGCTGAAATGCCCCAGGAGAGAGACAGTGGCTTTCATGGTGGAACGCTAGCAAGCGCCTGCTCAGTGTCCACACAGGCAGAGTCACAGAGAATGGAGAAGTTGTTGGGTTTTTATTAGTACTGTTTTGTCTGCTTGGTATCCAGTGTTACCCAGCTAATGCCCCAGTAAAGAAACTGCCTTGAATCTATGTTGTAATAGCAGATGATACGGGCCCAAGCGGGAATATTTCCCCATCTCTCACATGGTAATGGGAACATAGGCAGGCTCCTCTAGCCAGCTCCCACACATCAGGGAGAAGTCCTTGCCTGAAGCAATCACTGGGAGATGAGGTATAAATGCTCTGACTTTGGCCATATTACAGGCTCTGGTCACTGGAACTTGTTTTACTTCTTTCTGCAAGCACAATGACTACTCGGCTATCGAGCACATTCCCTATGGCCACAGCTATAGCTCTTAACTTCTCTGTACTGAGTGAAGCAGACCAAGTCTTCCATCACACTGCTCTTCTGCTTCCTGAGCTCTTCATTGGTCACACCATCCCGCCTAAGCTGCAACATTGATCCTGGCATTCCTTTCTCAGATACACAAAGCTGAGAAGACTGATGAGCCACTTTATTTGAGAGAATTAAAAAAAAAAAAAAACACCACAGAAAAATACACTCCCAGCAACAATGGCTGGAAACGTCAGCTGGAGTTATACAGGCTGGAAAGAACCAGGGCTCCTTTATCCAAATGCCTCCCTCAACAGCCTTTTGTCTGTGCCATCCCAGCAGGAAGCCCAGCGTATCATCCGAGAGCTGAGAGACAGAAACAAAACTGACAACACTTCATGGCTGATCTGGGTTGTGGGTTTTTTTCCCTTTAAAAATATTTGATGGAAAGGAAGACAACATTCTGTTCCTTGACTAGGAATCGCTCATAGACCTGTTCTCCCAAGAAGGAGGGCAGTACTGCAGACAGGTGAGGAGGTAATTTATTAAACTCATGGCTAGCTGGCCCCCCATCAGAAAAGCAGCCTCTCCAGCCCTTGTCCCTGACAGCTGCCAGGAGCAGGAGTGCTCCAGAACCCTTCACTGCTCAAGAGAGAGAAACATAAGAATCACAAAGCCCAAATCTCTCTCCATACCCCTGGCAAAAAATGCAGGCATATTATCTCAGCACTTCACGTCTGGCTGCAAAAATCGGGCCCTACACAGATGTGAATTACAGAATCACATCTGTGTGAGGGTCTACTAATTTTAGAGCCAGAAATGAAACACATGTTGCTAAAAGTCCTTCCCATACTCTTCCCACTGACTTAACATCAGAAACCATCCCTATTGGCATCTGGCAGGACAAATGTGCCATTTGGCATCCTTTGGGGTGAAAAGTGCTACAGGAATGCAGGATGTAAGCCTTGTTTCTTAAGTGGTATAAATCATTGTGTCCCTGACTTACACTTTGAAAAATGTGGCCTCACAGTGCCTTCCTCTCACCAACAGATGCATCAGAGAAGGGCACTCACATTTTTAGGTGCAAGAGTAGCACAGTCACAGGGTCCTGTGAGAAGTAAGATGGATTTACTGCCGGAAATCACGTTTGTCTTCCCTTCTCTCTCTTTTTTCTGTTGCCTTCTATTTAACAGTTGTTCTGCTTTATTTAGATACCTAGAGGGTCCTGTGCTACTTATCTCCATCCTCCTCCTATTAACTTGACAGAGGCTTTTGCCAGCCACGGACAGAAGGTAATTCTTTGCCACCCCAGTTGCGCAACACCTATCAACCTCATCCTGAGAAAACCGCAGGCAAAGTAATTGCTGGGCAGGAGAGCAGCACACTGTGCTATTGTAGTGGAAATGTGAGATCCTTGTGCTCGGGAAGGGCATGCCATTCTCTCCCTGTTCCCTGGGAGTTGCTTAGCATTTGTTCAATTGGGGTTTGTCTCACAGGCCTTAGATCTCCGGGAAAGACACTCCTGTCACACAGTCTCAGCTGGGGCCCAGAGGATCAGCCAGTCTGTTTCTAGTAATGCTGGGAAACAACATTATTCCTCTCCTCCCGTGAGCTGCACTTCCTAACGATGGGTGCCATTCTAGTGAACAGCGGGGCACGAGAGGTCAGACAGGACACACGCTGAGTGTGGTCGTTCCCAGCTCTGTCGTTTGCACCTCAAGCCTTGCGTCCCCATTTTAAGACATCAACCGAGGATGATCAGGTACAACAGGAACAGTCTAAGCTGTGTTGTTAACAGGATGAAGTCAAATTCAGGTGGTGTCCAGCCCTTGTGCTACTCTCCGTGAGCCTGCCCTTAGAGCTCTCTCCTCTGTAGTGGGCATTTTGCACCCACTGAGACACTACCCATTCACCTAGAATGAGTTACACTGCAGAGCCACAGCCACAAAGGCTGGAAGAGCCATCTTGAAAGGTCATCTCATGCAGCTCCAAGCTTCAGTGATGTCCAAACCAACACTGTGTCTCCCAGCAGACGTCAGTTAGGGCTCGTCTACCTTTCAGAACTTGAGGTTTCTCTCCCGCTCCCTAAGCAATCTATACCACTGCGTCATACTCCACTGACTGTCATCTTTGCTCCACCCCACCTTTCAGCTTGATCAATGTTTGAGTTCATATTTACCCTTTGATCTTGTAACCATAAGTAAACATAAGCCCAGTTAACTAAAATAATTAGTATCTTAAAAGTAATTGCAGGAAGCAATCAAGAATGAGAGGACACTGCTCTGCAGAAAATAAGGACTGTGGAAAATGACTTTTCCGGTTGTTTAACAACAGGTGCTATTCTATGAAACCATATGGTAAAGTACTCTGAGAATCTAAGAGCAAATAACAAGCCCTTGGGTTTATAAAACTTATACAATTTACCCTAAACAATTGCAAATTACCTTACTGTGTTTCCTTTAGCTGATAGTGAAAGGCAGTCACTGCTGAGAGTAACATGATGAGCCATGCTACAGCACCACACATTTCTCCAGACAGAAGGTCTCTGAAATAAACTGAACAGAGACAGAGCAGTAAAAGGTAGTTAATCACATGAGAAATTTGACCAGGATGGTGCCAACAGTCTTGCTTTTGCCCAGGCTTACATGGAAATCTTTGTTTTCAGTTCCATCTAGGCACTGGTGGCTCCACCACAATGTCCTCAGAACCCTAACAGCTCAAGCCACAATGCTCTGGCAGCTCACAAGTCTAAGGAGGGCTATTTGTTTTGCCACTGCCAAAGTATTTCACTGCTGTTCAGGAGGTCAATCTATTAAAAACATTTGGATAAGTCAAGTGCCCCACAAACACATTAAAATAACTACTCTGTTTCATGGATGGAAGTTCAGGTCCTCCCTAAAATACGATTTGATTTGAGAATTAGCTTTATCTCACATCTACAAAACATCTTTTTAACTCATATTTACAAAACACACATTGTCTCTTTCTCTTTCAAGATAAAAAGGTGGCATTTTACTTGTGGAATTTCACATGGTTTGCTATCTGATCTACCTAGGAAAAAAAAATTCCCATCTTGTCATGTGGTTAGTCTTTGAATACTCTGTTATCCCATAGAACAATTTATTGCCTGGAGATTGTGGCTGAACCGCAATACAGTTCTTCTAGAAGGCTGGTTCCTTCAGTTGTTTACTGTTCCCTGTAGAACACTGTATTCCGCCAGCTTCCCGCTTCTCTTAGTATCAGCATTTGACAAGGTCTGGCCTTACAACCCCAAGTAAACCAGAAGACTGCAGCTCCATTCATCCAAAAATAAACAGTGCATGCGTCACTGAAAACGCCGTTCACTGCACATACCTCAGGTCGAGTTTATCTGCTACGAACTTTGAAGTGCACCACCAGTCCGGGAAGTCAACAAAAATGGTAACTGCCTGATCTTGTGCCAGGGACTCTGGGTGAGGTACGCTCAGTCACAGATACCTGGTCTACCCGCCCGCTCTGCTAACTGCACCCGAATGCCAAAATCAAGACAGGCTTGGTGGTCACCAACAGTAGGAGGGTTTTCCTGCAGGCCAAATCGAGTCTCACTCATGCCTGCAGACCTTTGGCCACTTGTTTTGTTAACCTGGTTTGACTCAGAGCAGAATCCAGGTGGTAAATCTTGTTTCAACACTGCAATTGGCAAGTGGAATTGATGCACAGAGAAGAGATGAGCAGAACTGGCAAACACAGACTGTCCTGACACCATCCTTAATGCCTTCTTTGCCTCAGTCTTTAATAATAAGGTCAGCAGTTCCCAGGTGAGCTGGCCTTCGGTGTCTGAGTGCAGGGAGGGAGAGCAGATCGAAGCTCCTGTGATCCAAGAGGAACGGGTCAAGGATCTGCTCCTTCGGCTGGATGCCCACAAGTCTATGGGGCCTGATGGTATCCACCCGAGAGTCCTGAGAGAGCTGGCGGATGTCATTGCCAAACCCCTGTCCATTATCTTTGGGCAGTCTTGGCTCACTGGGGAAGTTCCGCTGGACTGGAGGCTGGCGGATGTTACCCCCATTTACAAAAAAGGGCGGAAGGAGGATCCGGGGAACTACAGGCCTGTCAGTCTGACCTCGGTGACGGGCAAAGTCATGGAACAGGTTATCTTGAGTGCTATTAATGAGCACATACAGGTTAACCGGGTGATCAGGCCCAGTCAACATGGGTTTATGAAAGGCAGGTCTTGCCAATCAAACCTGATCACCTTCTATGACAGGGTGACCCGCCTGGTTGACGAGGGAAGGGCTGTGGATGTAGTTTTCCTGGACCTCAGTAAAGCCTTTGATACAGTTTCTCATAGTGTTCTGGTGGAGAAACTGGTAACTGCTGGCCTGGATAGGCACACCCTCCTTTGGGTTAAAAACTGGCTGGATGGCCGGGCCCAAAGAGTGGTGGTAAATGGGGCTAAATCCGGCTGGAGGCCGGTCACCAGTGGGGTTCCCCAGGGCTCAGTGCTGGGTCCAGTTCTGTTTAACATCTTTATCAATGACCTGGATGAGGGGATTGAATGTACCCTCAGTAAATTTGCGGACGACACCAAGCTGGGAGGCTGTGTCGATCTGCTTGAGGGTAGGGAGGCCCTTCAGAGGGATTTGAACAGACTGGATCGTTGGGCTGAGGCCAATGGCATGAGCTTTAATAAGGCCAAGTGCAGAGTCCTTCACTTGGGGTATAAAAACCCCAAGCATCGCTATAGGCTTGGGGAGGAGTGGCTGGAGAGCTGCCTGGCGGAAAAGGACCTGGGGGTGTTGGTTGACTACCGGCTTGATATGAGCCAGCAGTGTGCCCAGGTGGCCAAAAAGGCCAATGGGATACTGGCATGTATCAAGAATAGTGTGACCAGCAGGAGCAGGGAGGTGATCCTGCCCCTGTACTCGGCACTGGTGAGGCCGCACCTGGAATATTGTGTCCAGTTTTGGGCCCCTCGCTTTAAGAGAGATATTGAGCTCCTGGAGCGAGTCCAAAGAAGGGCAACTAAACTGGTCAAGGGGCTGGAAAATAAAACTTATGAGGAGCGGCTGAGGGAGTTGGGGCTGTTTAGCCTGGAGAAGAGGAGGCTGAGGGGAGACCTGATTACGGCCTATAAATACTTGAGAAAATATGGTGGGGAGTTAGGGGAAGGGCTCTTTACATTAGTGATGGGAGATAGAACAAGAGGAAATGGGCATAAGCTTAGTCAGGGGAGATTCAGGTTGGATGTTAGGAAGTATTTCTTCTCTGAAAGGGTTGTCAGCCACTGGAATAGGCTGCCCAGGGAAGTGGTTGAGTCCCCATCCCTGGATGTGTTTAAGAATAGGGTGGATGAGCTACTTGAGGATATGGTTTAATGGGGATTAGGGATGGTTGGACTCGATGATCTCTAAGGTCTTTTCCAACCTAGAAATCTATGAATCTATGAATCTATGAATCCCTTCCTACGTGCAACGAAACAGGACTTTAAATAACATACCTGTCAATACCATCAGCTAAGTGACCCGACGAGCACACTCTCAGCACTCCACCACCTCTTTCTCCAAAACTAGCTGTACACATGGCTATTTCGTGCTCACAAAGAGCAAAAAAGAACGAAGAACATGAGACAGGCAGGTAATGCAGTGTCCTGTCCTCTGGTAGCTTTGTTCAGGGAGAGAAAGAAGGTTCATACGAGGGGGTCCTGGATCACAGCTCTCCTATCTCACCACATGCTGATGACCCCCTAGGTTGAGGGGACAGAACTCTGCCATTACTATCACCACCTTAGGACAATGTGGTGGATCAGCCTTGGCCTCCCAAGTCTCTGCATGAGTGTACCTCCACAGACACTGAAACAGTCACTTTTTCTCAGCTGAGTCAATCGCTATGACTGCGGAGGGCAGGATGAAGCCCACCATATTTTGATACAATCAGCAAGAGAGTGCCTGCCTCACCTGTTGTTGCAGAAAGGTCAGCAGGATCATCAACACCATCATCACGGGCTTGTCAGTATAGGTATTAGCAAACTGTCATGCAGAATGGAGATCACTCCTGGGTACAGGAATAATGAACAAGGATAACCCACCCTTTACTATGAAACCATTTGCCACAAAAGGCTATAGGAGGAGCTGGCAAAAAGGATGGTGGGAGCCAGAAAGAGTGGGTGACCCTCCCACAGCTCCATGGGATCCCACCAAGGCAGGCACCATCGCTTGGCTGCAAAGACAGACCTTTGTCATGAAGAACCCTGGGAATGGAGCAGCCTCCCAGTACAGCACTTCTGCTGGAAAACAGTATAAAGGTACTGGATATAGGTCCATCATCTTCTCTGCCTGTGCACCGAAAGTTTTGCAGTGATAACACTCCGCACCAGTACCAGCAGTGGAGCAGCTCCACTAGCAGCCTAGGATGGATTAAGGGGCTTCTCATAAACCTGCAGCATCTCTGCCAAGATGACCGCTAAGCTGCAGGTGAAACAGCAAAGTGCAAGAGGAGAGGGACCATCCCAAATTTTGTCTGTGCAAGTTCTCAGCCCTCAGAACAGGAAACCACTTGGCAACACCACAGTTGGCAGGATCTTCCCAGCTGTGACTGCACTGTGTCCCAGGCAGAACATTTCAGTGGTGAAAGCTTCCCAGGAGGCATTTCCTCAAGGTCCAAGAACCGCTGGTGTAGGGTTTTCTTTTTATGACTTTGTATCACACAGAAAGTCCTCTCTGCTGCAGTAAGTTACATTAACATCAGATTTTCTCTCCTAGTTTTCCTCTCTGATGTGGATGTGTGAACAGATATAGGGAAGAAGGGAAAGCTTAGGACCAGAGTCCCTTGCAGATCTCAGGGGCAGCACACAGGACTGTTGGATCTTCCAGTTGCCTGGATGGTGTGTTAAATCCAACAGCCAAACAGAAAGTCTCTCACCTCAATGGTGCTGACAGGAGTTTAAAAACAAAGAGGTGTGTAGGAGAGCATGCAATTTCCTCAGGATGTTTTAGGGAACCATCTCATCAACCTACTCACAGCACTGCTGAGTTAACAGTGCAATTGTTGAAACTGTCACGGTCTACACACAAAATGAGAGTACAGGACTTAGGCCCAATGCTCTTGGGTGTTCACAGGCAGCTTGAAGATAAAATTCCCCCCTAAAAACAAGTTTTCAGAATGCCTCTGCTCCTATTTCAGGGTCATTGCGTTCACAATCAGTGGTACTCCCCTTCTCCACTATCATCATACAGCGTTGTACAAGGACGGCGGATGAGACGTGGAAACCCTTTATTGCAGGACAAAAACACAGCCCGTACAGGAGAAAGAACTGGCAATATCCAACCTACAATTTTCATGCAGCGCTGCCTGAAATAAAGTCTTCTTCCTCATGCCAAAAATCAAACTTCACCACTAGGAAGTTGATTTAAGTGTGTGGGTGTGAAAATTTCAGCATAGTCTGTACAGAGAAAAGGTGAAGTTTCTATTTTCTCCATCCAGTTTCCATTGGTCTTTCCATTGCAAATATGCAGCTAACACCCTGTGTAACTCATCCAATAGCTTCACATCACAGTGGAAAAACAAACAAAACAAAGACCATGGAAGAGGAACAGACAACATCTACCCAGGCTGATCAAAACTGAAGTGCATAAACACACACAGAGCAGATCTTTTAACAAAAAGCCAAAACACACAGAAAGTTCAGAGATTAACAGGTGTGAAGCTCTCTCCCAGCCACTCTGACCACACATGGACCACATCTTAGAAGTATTCAGAAACTGTAACTCCTCCATTTTGCAAAAGACATAGCTCTGACTTTTAGGACAAATGTCAGATGCTGGGACAACCCTAGGCAGACAGTCCCTCCACCTCCCTGCAAATCTGCTTCCCCAGGCAGTCCCGGTTTATCCATCCAGTCACATTTTCAGTAAGTCCCTCTTACCTCAAAAGGTCACGGTCATCTCTATTAGCTGCTGGGCTATAACGTCTCTCCTCCAAAATGAAACATCTAGATTTTGAAGTGGTCCTTGCTGACATGAAAGGACACACTCCACACAAATGGAGTGGCAGCTAAAGGGAATTCTGGGTGACAGGAGGGATTAGAAAGATCCTGTGCTTCAACAGGGAACCACTACCCTGAGTCCAAACAGCTTACAGTAAGATGAGAAATTAAGGCACGAATCTGATGCTGTTATTCATCTGAAGTCAGGACTTGCTTCACGTATGAACCACCAGCATCCTCAAAGTAAGACACTGTTTCTTCTGACTTCTGCTTTCTCCCTACATTTGCAGCAGTCTAACTGCTGCAAATTAATTTTCTGCAGCAAATTAATTAGTTTGCAGCAGTCTAACTGTTGCAAACTAATTGCAGTTAGTCTAACTAACCAGTTAACCCTGGCTAGTCACACCCATGCATGCAGCCCACCAGATCAGCTCTCAATTAGCTCGGACATGGCTGCTGCAGGAACACGGGTATCGATGAAAGCCCCACCAGTGACACACAACACAATGCTCTGGGCTGCACCAGTGCCATCACACTGGGGTTTTCTACCTGCGCTCCACAGACTAGCAACAGTCGTCAGAAACATCTACTGCCAGCAGGCTGCAGTTTTCTCTGCAAAGTTCTCCTCTGCTAACAAAATTCAGGGTATCTGGAAACTGAAAGAAGGTGATAGCCAGTCCTACAGTGCTGGAAGGCACTAAAAATTCAAAGTATCCTCTTTCAGAATGAGAGTTACTGAAACCAATGAAACCATGTTCACTTACTACAAACTAAGCACTTTCACTGCTTCCTTTCCCACCCTCTCATTTTCTTAAAACCAGTGTCTTGAGTTAATTTCTACTTCCACCGGTTATCAGTAGCAGAATTTCAACAACTGAGTCAGAAGCAGAGCTTGCAAAACAATTTCTTACACCACAAGGCTACTATTGTTTCCTTTCCAATAAAAGGCTGGAACAGTGTTGACAAGGAAGACAAATTACAGAGGCAATGATACGCAAAGTCTTCCCCTTCATAGGGATCGCAGTTGTATCTTTGAGAGTTATAAGACAAAACAATAAAAAGTTACAAAGATACTAGAAGAATGTCACGTAAGTCACAAACACCTATTTCAGATCTCATCTGATGCTACGTGAGCTGATGCGATGGCAGGCAAAGAAAATTCAAGCTCAAGTCCTGGCATCTGGAAAGGTGGTTTCATCAGAGGAATGTGTCTTCTCCTCCCTCGTGCAGAAGCGTAACCACAGACTCTGAAAATCAGCTTTTCCTCCAGCAACTCCTAGCTAACTTACTGCTCGTAACTGAGCCAACATTCATCCCGCAGGTGGAACAAAGCTCAACTCTTGGGGGCTGGGGGGATTGAGGGGAGTTTTAAATGAGATTTTTTTTTTTTTTTTTTAGGAAAATCCTGGTCCTGAGCAGGAGGAATTGCTAAAAAATATGAAGTTTTCCCATCTGCAGTCATTAGCTAAGTTTAGCCAGTCTCAAAATGCTGGATAACTGGGAGATCACAACAAGCAGCAGTCGTTAAGAAATTTGCTAAGGGGAAAGGGGCTGTGCACATCCTTGATTCTCTCCGAAGCAAAACAGCACTTGAAGTCTCCAGTCGGAGCTGCGCAGGACCTCTCTGCTGTTTGTACAAAACAACAGCACCATCCAGTGGATTAACAGCACTCGCTTTTCCTCTCCCACCATCTCACATTTACTTACATTTATCTTCAGAAAATGAATATATAAACTTTCTTCCCATTCTGAGCGCTTTAGGGTTTCCTTTACCTTAGCCTTGAGTTAGAAAAGGCACGACATTTCAGGAGAGTGGTAAAAAACAGCTCCAAAAAAATCATACTTTCTACTGCCCGGCAGCTTGTCAGCAGCACCACCTCTTGCCAAGCGTTACCTTTCCTCGCCCCAGGGTTATAAGCACTGCAGAGGTGGAAAAACTGATGCCAATGGAGGTGAGGACTGATCATACCTCACCCTTGGGTTTTACCACTGGACACAACCTCGCAGCCACACGTGCTGCAGCAAATCCACACGTGACCACCGGGAGAAGGCACGCAACCTCCCCGGCCGTCTCTGGCCCAGTCTGCACTGCCAATTTTGGAGATGTGTTGAGACTCCTTACGACTCCCCAGAACGACACCGACTGGCTGTTCCATCTCTTTGCATAGTGGTATCACTAACATTTTGGTTTAATGCACGAAAACAGTCACATTCCCCAGAGTAGCTATGGCACTACCCTCTCATGGGAAACATGATCAATTATCCCTGTTCTTTGAGACAAATGAAGATGAAACAAACTATGTAAAACCTCCTCTTTGTTAGTTTATTTTTCCCAATACAATTCAGTGTTAACAAAGGCAAGCAGCACACTGCATTCCCAACAGCTGATCACACCATGACTCACTCACTACACACATGTCTCAAGGGCTGCATTCCTGACCTACTTTGGGAATTAAGAAAGCATTTCAGACAAGGTATTTTCCCCTTTAGAAAACGAAGCATCCCACAGGTATTCGAGAGTTCTCGGCTGGGATCCAGCGATCGATGTGATTGATGCAGAATAGATATATTCAAAGTTTTTTAAAAAAAAATAATCAAAAGGACTTCCATGTTTCGCTCTGTTCCCATCCTAGCAGAAAGTCAAATTCCTAGCACTCCATCCTCACCTCCTGAGCTTCTCTTTAGGAATTCTTACCATCCAGTGCTGCTTCCATAACTCAGTCTGAACACGTACTCCTAGATCAGAATCTCTGCTGCTTCACTTGACATTTAGAGAGGACTCACAGAAAAGATCATATTCTTGGAACATGTCAAAATCCCTATAAAAAAAAAATCACCTTTGTGAGCAAAGCTTTAGTCATACTATGGAGAAAGGAGAATAAACTAAAATACCATTCACTTGTCACAAAAAGAAGGCAGCCGACATCGCCATACATTTCCCACCACCTCTGAGGTTATGTTGGTGAGACAACTTCCAGAGAAATGCAGGTAGAAAAGGCTACAGCATCAAGTGTTCCATTGAGATTTGTCTCTTTGGCCCCTTTTCATACAGTCCTTATGTTACATCAAAATGCAATTCACCAACAAAACTGTGGGTGGTAATACAGTTGAAGCTGTCTTCTTAAAATGAGATGCTTATGCCACACCGCTTGATTACTAGACAAATTCGCCATAGGCACCAGTTACTGCAAGTTTCAGAACTGGTTATTTCACTCCCCAGAGGAAATTATATTCTCCAAAATGGACTGTTATCTACAATATGATTTTTAAACTTTGTTCCCATCATTCTTATGGGAATAAACACAGTCTATTGTAAACCCAGAGCCTGTGGATTTAATTCCCTGTTAAATGCATGTAGCCTGGATACACTGATTAAGAGACATGAGGAACCGGGGGAAAAAAGTCAAACAACAAAACAAAATACTATTGTGGTTTTTTCAGTGTTATGATAACTCCAAAGCTGGTCTGGAAACTCCTACTTGTTCTCCTCTGGTGGGTATTAATGAGGTCTTTTGCTTTTGATTCATTCTGATAAATGCCCCAGAGGAATTTATTCAAAATATTTGACATAGTTTACAAAAATCCCATAACTCCCCTTAACAGCGCAGATGGAAAATAACCTCACAGGTGCAAAACACAGAGAGTTCATGCTGGGTATGGGGCCACACTGTTTCCCATCTAGAACTATTCCCATTAAGGACAGTGGAAACCCACTTCTTCACTATCAGACACACTTGACAAGTTCACTGGCACAACTCCTCATACTGTTGGCACTGCCATCCGCTTCGCCTGCACCGCCAATGCACTAGGCTAAACCCAATTTACAAAACTTATACCAGCTCTAGAGTGCAAAGCAGATGGTACTACATCACACAGCATAAGGTTTACCAATCCCAGAGGCAACCTATGCAAAAAAGCTCATTTAAAAGCTCTGTAGAGAAAGTTTCCAAACCTGAAATCCCTATTTGGCTACCTCCAGAGCCAGAGGAAGGGAATTCTACTTTCTCTTTCCTCACCTCTCCCACCTACTACAGCTCCTTAACTAAATCATTCCAGACTTTTTTTTTAAGCCCGTTTTGTGCTGCAATACTGCCCGAGCTTGAATAAGAGACGATACATGTCCAAGAACACTGATGGCATGAAGAAAACTCACTCATCCTCTGACCTACCCAAGATTAGACCAAGACAACACAATCTATTCCTTATCTGCAAGATCAAGAGCCGTACTGGATCACACTAAAGCACACTTAGTGGGATGCCAGGAACACACGTAAGAGCATCAGCAAAAAAGGTGGCTAGGAAACATCTTGGCAAAGACGCAGGATGAACCGCATGTCACTGGGGGCAGCAGCACACACTTCACATCGCTGTGGGCACTTCCAGAGGGACGGGAGAGTCACTTCCCTAGGTGCCAGCACAGGCAGATCCCAGGACCATCCCTGGCCGTGGATTTGCTAAAGAACACCTTAAACCACGGTCACCTCAACTTACTTCACTGCGCTCCCACCCCGAACCCACCGGAATGAACATCCTGACGCCTTCAACGGACTCTAGGCCAGGCCAAACACCCGGTGAAACTACCAGCGCACGGGCGGGTTAACGCGAGTGCCCCCCCAACCGGCGAGGAGCGGCAGGCAAGGCCTAACCCCGCCGCACCGGCACCGGCGGCCGCCGAACGGCCCTTCCGAGCAGCCGGGAACGCTGCCACGCGGCCTCCCGCCAGCCGCTCACGAAAAGCCCGCCGGCCGCTGAGACGGAGCCCAGACGCTCGGCCAGGCCCGCTCCGGCAGCGCTGACACACGCACTGGCCCGCCGCCATCTTACTGCGCGGCCTGACACCGCCTCGGGCGGGCGGCGGCGCTACGTCACGACGCCCACGCAATGCGCGCGCGCACTGCGTGGTAACGGCGGTTTCGGCGGCGTCCCGCTCTGCCCCGCCCCTTGGGGACACGTGCTTCCAATCGCGAGCGGCCCGAGGCGGCCTGGTTGCCATAGCAACGGGCCCCTCGCCCGGCCCAGGCTCCGCCGTGGCCCCGGCCCTCGCCGCCGCAGCGACCCGCCGCCCCCGGGTTCGCGGGCCGCTCTTCCCCTGGTCGCCTTCCCGAAGCGTCCGCACCAGCCGCGGGCAGGCGGGGAGAGCGGGGCGCACAGCTGACGGGGCCTCCATGTTGTGAAGGGCCATGAGAAGCCCCTCAGCGTGATTCGGGATCTTCCCGCCCGTGCTCGCAGCCCCAGAGCCTGTCAAAGCGCAGAAGGGTTTCCCCGGTGGCCCTCAGTGTGCCCCCCTGCCCTGCACCCCGGGGCGTACGTGCGGCCGCTTTGTGTCCCGCGCCGGGCTGAGGGAGAGCAGCCAGGGCTAGCTAAAGGACAACACCCAGAAGGGAAGATCCCGCTGGAGCATATGAGTATCAATGATCTCAGTGGGAAAAGGACATTAGAAGCTGGCCGGTGAAGTGGGGACGCACCCCACTGCTGCAGGTCCCAGCAGCAGCCCGCGGCCTTGAAGGCGGCTCCCGGACACCACCTCCCACTGCTGCCCACGGACTCGCAGACACGTCCAGTGGCTCCTCTTTATTACAGCCTTGCTCCGCACACAGGGAAAACCATTTAAAGCCCACAGGTTTTATGTCTAGACATCCCTTTATTTCATGTCTTGGGCAGAGGCTTTTTTCCTTAGCTTCACTTCTTTCTGAAATTTGGGGCTGGCAAATGACAGATCTACCGCTGTTCTGTCATCAACAGCATCTTAACGTTTTGGTGACCCTGTTCAGCGTTGGTGTGGGCAGGACAGGTTTAACGCTGGCTGCTCGGCCTTATTCAGCCGTATCATTTCTGGCATGATGTGAAGCTGAGGAGTTTGAGGAATTTTTATTTTTATTTTTTTTCCCAGAAATGTTCCTATTTGGATAAGGCCCAAATGTAAAAGAAGAAACATAAAAATATTTTGGAAATAAACTGTAAAGTCTACAAGATAAAGACTAAGAATCAGCTAAACCTTAACTCTCCTTTGCTTGCTTTCAATAAGAGCTTTGGAGAAGATCCTGCTTTCAGTTTTGAACTAGGGAGAAGTCCCATATAGAAATTTCCTACATTTCGCACAGCTTGGCAAAGGAAATTGCGGCCTAGGGACACAGCAAGCTAGCAGGATGTTTCACATAATGAGACTCCTTTTCCTACTTAATTCCTTCATGTTGAATAAGAAGAGGTAATTTTCAGACATCAAATTTAGATTAAGTCATGGCTGGTAGTAAAAGCAGCTTGATAAATATGCTTTCACCTAAGTGAAAACAATTAGAAGAGAAAATGATTCTTAAAAGTCAATTAGTACGGTGTTATAGGATATACTGTAGTGGGAAACAGTGACCAGATAATGAGATATTTGGTTTCCCAGACTCAAAAGGACTACACAAAATAAAGCAAACCTCATCTTTTAAGAGATCACTCCCTAAAACTGGGTGAAAAAATGTTGCCTCCCTTTGTCAGCAGTTAATTGAAACTGAGAAAATCCTTCCTGATAATAAAGTATTTAACAGGATTTCACAGGAGAGATAAGTACACCAGAAGACATTCACTTAAAATTAGGAACGCTCCTTGATTTACTCTATCCAAACCACTAAGGGTTGGTCAAGACCATTCAAAATACTTGATAAATTCAGATTTCCTAAGCATGTAGTTTCCCACATAATTTTTATATTAGAACAGGGTCTGAGTTGGACACAATCATCCTTGTAAAAAAGCCAGCCACCTTTCTGTACTACTTTTACTGTAACTTTTACCAGTGTCGAGAGGAGAAGAGATGTTTGTTTCCAGGTTGAAGTTAGCTGCTGTTTTCTCAGGCGTGAAGATAAGCTCAACGAGGTCAGCCAGAACCGACTTGGATTTGTTTCAAAAAGCCAGCATGAAGGAGGATGAAGTGTTCCTTCCAAGGAGATGGGAACAGCAACTCATCTCTAATTGGAGCACTAATGCTTTGCCTTTGGCTATTCATTTTCCAACTGTAGAACTGGAAGCCTCTCTGCCAAGAGAGGTTGTGCGCTCTCCATCTTTGGAGATTTTCAAGACCCAACAGGATAAAGCCCTGAGTAGAATCATAGAACAGTTTGGGTTGGAAGGGACCTCAAAGATCATCTAGTTCCAACCCCTCTGCCATGGGCAGGGACACCTTCCACTACACCAGGTTGCCCAAAGCCTCATCCAGCCTGGCCCTGAACACTTCCAGGGATGGGGCATCTACAACTTCTCTGGGCAACCTGTTCCAGTGCCTCACCACCCTCAGAGTGAAGAATTTCTTTCTTATATCTAATCTAAATCTGCCCTCTTTCAGTTTAAAGCCATTGCCCCTTGTCCTGTCACTACATGCCCTTGTAAAAAGTCCCTGGCTTGGTCTCATAGCTGATGCTGCTTTGAGCTGGAGCTCGGACTACAGACCTCCTTAGGTCCCTTCTAACCTGAGTTATTCTATTATTTTCATTTTACATCTATCATCTTTGGCTTTCTTCAGATATCAAACTGATACAGACTAGGTTTGAAAGTTCATTTTTATAAAGCATAGCCAGAAAATAGTTATGAGTTTAACTACTTTGTATGACTGAGACATATGACCCAGCCAGAAAGAGGTAAAAATCTCTGTACGAGATGAAAATATCGTGATAACTCTTCAAGGAAAAATTATAAAAAGGGTGAGAAATTACAAGTCTTTTGAAATATATATCACAGGGGCCTATATGCGTTTGCAAAACAAACTGGAACTGCAAAATAACTACTGAAACATGTTTATAGCACTACAGTCTCCAGTGTGCTGCATAATAAGGGCCAAGATGACTTTTGGGCATAGTCTCCACTGGCTGCAAGGTTATATATCATACAATCTGAGCTGCTCCTTCATGTCTCCTTCAGACATCTCTCCAAATGTGTCACTTTTTTCCTTCATGAGCCTGAAGATGGCAGCCAGCTGCTCTCTCTGAACCCTGTCAAGAAGAAAAGGAGAAGTAGGAATAGCCAGTCCCCAGACAGCACTTGGAGCAAGAACACCATGGTCAAATGAAACACAAAGCCAAACGCAGGTCATTTTACAAGCCCTACTAGCTGCAGGAAATCTGCCCATGTGAGATGAGAAAGAGAGAGCCTCTGGTGCTCCTTCCTCCACCTTCCCACCTACCCAATCATCCTGCACATCTCTGCAATTTTTTAAACATGGAGATAAAACAGACTGCTTTAACACCAGCTTTGGAGTTCCATAGGCCTTATCTAGGCTCAAAGTTTCAGGATAACTTGATGTGGAATTTCGTAAGACCAACATGTCCCAGTTTAGCAGATTCCACAATTAAACTGGATTAAGCTTCATCAGCGCAGTGTCCTTTCATTCTGTAACCAGAGTATGTAGATACAGAGTGAATCACGAATAGCTATTAAATTTTAAATGCATACCCTACCTTAAATCTAGAGACCAGACTACCTTCCAGTGTGGACATGAGTTTCATCAGCCACTGGAAGATAAGATCACAGATAGAAATTTGCTTTGATTTGAGAGTTTGTCTCAAATCTCAAATGGTGAGATGGACTCATATAGCCAGTCCAACAACGAGGTGATCCCTGTGTGGGCAGAGGCTGACCAGTGGACCATCTAGCTCAGTTGTCCATCCCTACAAAGTTCCACAGTACATGATTAACTCCCTTCTCCCCATCACAGATGATATCCTAATTTTTCCCTAACCTGAAGCAGTTGACCATTGTTGTATGTCCTGCAGCACAAAGATTTGTATCTCTCACAGGGCTTTATTTGAGGAAGCTTTATAGAAGGGCTTATACTGGTTGTATATCCACTGATCATCACTCAAGGATACAGAAGGGTGGCAGCACAGGAGTGTCATTTGTTCACAAGTAGCTCATGAACTGATGCAACTGTCTACAAAATCCTCTTTTAGGGCAAAATGAATGTGCACCTTGGCTCCGCTCAGGGCTGGCTGTGGGCTGGTACATTCTCATTGCCGGACTCCTACCTGACTGGGATCGGATTGCAGCACTGCCTAGCACACCTCACACTTGACTCTCCTGTGTGAGATTAAAAGAATTAATGAGGTGGTTGTGCTTTATGGCTGGGAGAAGCAGCTCCTGTTACTTCAAGGCTCATTTTGCCGCTGTGTGACTGTGGGGCCAGAATTCAGCGACAGCCCGGCAGCTCAGAGCACAGACTTGCTGCCATCCTAGCTCCTCCTGCTTGTTTAGAACCTTCAGACCCACCCTGGGCTACAAAGACAGACTCTGACTTTTACTTCCACATTGTCACCCTGTCAAGAGTCCTCTGTCCCCATCACAGCCAGCTTTCTGTGCAGGGCTTTAACACACTGTCATTAATCCAGTTAAATGCATGCCATTAGTTAACTGGGGATAGCCTTCCTGCCAGTCCCGTATGGACAAGCTATTAGCTGTTTCAGTAACAGGAGGGGTAGAAACACCTCGACAGGCAAAACCAGGACACAATCTTTGCTTGAAAGAAGAGAGGCCAGCACTGACACATCAGAAGCAACCACACCATGAAGAAGATCGAAGGAAGGAGACAGTCAGGAACAAGCAGAGGAGCCTTTGCATGCTGAGCTCCTGCTGAGCAGGGCTCTGCGTTTTCCCCTCTCCTGAGCTAAGCCCCAGCAGAAGCAGGAACAGCAGGCTGTCCTCCCAGCACCACTGCAACAGGCAGGGCAGGAAAAAAGTGGATCCTAGCAAAAGGAAGCTCATTTACCAATTCTTTTCTATTGCAATTAAAATGCAACGGTCCTAAGGCCGAATATATCCTGGTAATGATGTGGGATCTTTTGGTTACAAAAGCTCTGGCCACAGGCTGCCAAAGCGCCTGGATTTGTCTGTCTCTGCTGTAATTTTTTCTGCTCACATGAGTAGCATCCAATTGCCCTTTCCAGACGAGAGGAAGAGAAGCACAGTCGTCAGCGATCAATATTTTATTTTAGATCACCACTGGGCACCAGAGGGCACATTTCCAGTCTGGTGTGAAGAAATTCAATACACAGCTTTGCCTTACGTGCCTGAAATGCTTGCCAGCTGGGAGTGCTCCACACAGGTCTGCACCCCTCGCTCGTCATTTCACAGACATTAACACTGCTGAAACCTTCATCTCCCCAAAGGCCCGTTTCCTTGTCTCCAAACCTCCAAAATCAAGATCGCAGACAACATTCACCCTATTTTTTTTTTTTAAGTGCAACATCAATGCATTTTGGCTCTCCCCTCAGCTTTAAATATCATGACTGCGCATTTGAAAAACAGAAATAAAAAAGAGCTGTTACTGCTGTTACTTCTCTGCGCTGCATAATCTACAACAGAGCACAAGCAAAACAAAGATAAAAAGAGCCTGGGAAGGAAGAGTAAGGCATCAAAAACATGAAACCGATTTCAGAAAGGAGCTTCTCCTATCAAAAGCGACCTTGTAAAACAATCTTGTATTGCTCCAGGTTGTATGTTTTGTTTATGATTTCAGATCAAATCTACCCCATTCACAAGTAAAATCTCTTCCCATAAGTGCTGTCCTCAAAACTACTTGGATTCAGGAGGTCAAACTGGATTTTACTTATTGCTGACAAAACAGATTAATGAAGGATTTTCAAAACAGCCTAATTCTTCTTGATAGGCAATTGAATTTGCATACTTAACTCCCTTAGGCTCTTTTCAGACATTTCAGTCCAAAAATGTTATGATTAACTGGATGTTTGGGGCAGTGAGCCATAGGTATGTTAAAGGAGATCTCTGTCTCAGGAACTGCCAGGCATCCATGCTCGCAGAAGCTGAATCCTGGGCCGAGCTCTGCATCGGGAATGTTCCTAATTGCTCTGCAGCCAAATAAGACCAGGATCCTGCTGCAACATTGTTACTGCACCAGAAATAAGGGAGAATCCCTGACTTTCACCACTGCTCTGTCTCTACTGTTAAGGAAGCCAGTAGAATCATTTGTGGGGTAAAAGGCATAAGAAGGCAGAACGTACCTCTAACCTAAAAATCCAGATTTTCAACACAAATCTCTAGAGGAAGAAGTTGCAAGCCGGTGGAGGCAGGGAGAACAAGCACAAACCAAATAAACTATTCAAAGGTTTATTGGACCAAACAAAGGCAATTTTTACAGATTCAAGCCACTAGAATTACAGTCTTTTGTATAAGAGCCACCATCAGATACAAAACAAACAAACAAAACAAACAAAAGTAAAAAATACCCAGACAGCCATTTGAGTTGAAGAAATAGTTTGACTCGCTGCCACTAGCAAAAATCTGGACTCAACTATAGACTTTGCTCGATGTACATATTGCCATGTAACTTAAACACAATGTATATAAGGCATTCTTTGCATAGTTGGGTGCTCGGGACACAGAGTCAGCCAGCCAGCACCGAGGGGAGACAGCGGCTGTACCAGCGGGATGTCGAAGCAGAGGGTCCAGATGTGCCTAAACTCATATGCAAACCACTGAACACGCTTGCAGTTGTCGGCTGGGAAGGGGCAGCCCAGCCTCTTCTAAAGCTGAAGCCTCCTGCTGTTCTTTAAATGAGCCCTTTTATTAAGAATTTGCCAACCCCAGGCGCTGGAAAGGACAACTGTGTACAAGGTTTCAAGTATTGTCTGCATAGGAATTAAAAAGGAGAAAAAAAAAAAAAGAAAACCAAGCAGCTTGTTGGGTTTCTGATATGTTTGCAGTGTTAGCCAAGAGGCAGTTGTCCTGCAGTGAGAGAGAAACTTTGAAGGACACATCCCCACTCAGCCTGGCGTTTCTACAACGTCACTAGAGGACTTGGGCCCTCTTCTCGCTCTCGCAAACCAGCCGGGTTTGATTTGAAACCTGCCATGTCTGAAGCAGGTGTACGTGCCCAGCCAAATTCATCTGTACGTGACAGAGCTGAGGAGCATTGCTGAGCTCTGGCTCCAGGGGACAAGCCACAGGGCTAGCAAGAGAAGAGGGCACTGGAATGGCAAGCAGGCAGAGGAATGGGGAAGGTGTCTCTTCCAGGACCCCCACAATCTCATCCTGAGCCAGAGGGAACCTCTGATGCCATAGCTGCCTCCTTGGGTCTCTCCTCTTGGGAACTAGCGTAGGGAAAAGCGGGAATCCAAATATTAATAGCAGCCAAAGTGTGGTCACCTAAACCTCCAACACAAGCAGAACAGCTAAACTATCAATCTTCATCACTTCTTGAGTCTTCTGTCTACCTACAGAATCAGCTCTCTGCAAAAGTAACTACAGAAGCAAGATGTGAGTCAGTCCAGCTACCATCTGCCATCCCTCACTTGGACCCCACTTTGCCCCTCCACCCCTCAGCATAAAGCAGCATTGTACAACGTTTGAAATCATAGGCAGTTCCCACCCCCCAGCAATAAAGCGGAGACTGGCCCCAGGAAGAAACAACTTGATGGTCTGGTATAAGGTCCAGGCTGGTCTGGGAGAAGAGCTACAGTACGCCCACCCCAACAGAGGAACAACACAGATTTCATGGGAGGCCTAATACATGGTAATGAACACAACTAATAGACTCGCTGCGTGTTTAGTGTCCGATTTGTGTTCTGTTTGGGGGAGAGGGAGGAAGGTTCATCTCCTAGGACATCCCAGTCCCCCAAACACAACTCAAGTCACTGCTTGGGCCCAGCCCCAGTCCATGGAGCCACACAACAGGATCTCCTCAAACTTGATACCACAGGAGTTTTTGGAGAACTCAACTTCAGACCAAGAGAGGATCCCAAGTTTTGAGGGTATATGGATTTCTCTTATGGGTGTGTTTGGATGGTTTTGGTATTTCTCTCAAGCCTTTAAAGATGCCAAGGGATGCCTTTAGGAGGAGGCTAGGGACAACTTCATATAGTCTTCAGTTCTGCAAAGAGAAACAGGGAGAGAAGAGAAATCATTTCAGTCATTTCACCCCTCAGGTTGGTTCATTACTATTCACATAAATGAGCAGAGGGAAGTCTCAGTGTGCGTGGAAGGCAAGGCAACTTCCCACCTCAAGACAGAACAAGCTGCCGTTTCCAAACCTCATGCCTCTAAGAAGAAGGCACTTTGCTTCATCAACTGCAGCAGGATAGTCGAAACCCAATCAGAGGTGTAAATCCTCTCATCTGGAACCAAATCTAAGTTACAACCCTTCTGACCTACTGATGAGAGCTGGAGAAGCCCAACTAATTAGCTCCAGGGGTTACTGCCTCACTGTTACTGTGCAGAGCCTCCCTGGGCTGCTGGCACCCTTGTCCAGCCCAGATTCCTCCTCTCACCTGCAACCAGATGAGCCAGGAACAAGTACTGGTTTCACAGGGCAGTGTGCCTGAACAGGTCAACCTTTCCTCAATATTCCTACAGATGTGTCTGTTCAAGGGAAGAAGGCAAAAAACCCCAGGACTCTGCAGGTCACGAGGCTTCCTTTTGATGGGAACCTCTGCCAATGTCCTAGGGAAGGAGGGTAAGATGATTAGCTGTGTTTTATGGATGGTGACATCCAGGCACTCCCTGAGGTCTTGCAGCGTGTTGTTAGCAGAGCCAGGGCTAAAAATCATGGTCCCCTGTTCTCAGCGTGAACCTTTCAGACACTCTGCCCTTACTGCCCCAGCATCTCTCATGGCCCACCATCCACAATGGGAAACACCTGGCAGTAGGCTGAGCAGCTGCCCACAGACACAGAAACCTGTACTAAGGTAGAGGAAAGCTACAACACACATTACCTGGGCACTAACAAACACATATGGGCACATCCCGGCCTAATTCCTCTTGAATTCAGTAGAGTTCACTGTCCAGAACACCTGAGCCCCATTCGAAAGTCCCCTGCTCCCAACAGCCACAGCATGAAGGCAAGTTATAGCCTCATTTTGTCCTCATTCTTCTGCAAAAGGTTCTCCAGAAGCCTTGCAAGTGCAGCCAGTGACCTGGATCCTGGATGGGAGATGCAGGATGAAGCATCACGTGAGACTGGGGTTACTCAAGCAACACTGTGGAGGCTCAGTGGCCGGCACATTAGGACAAAGAAAGGAAATTCTCCGGAGTGGATAATCGCTCTGCAAGATTCGCAGCGCTGAGGATCGGATCATCCTGCTCAAGTCACGCAAGCATAATCAGATTTCACGCGCGAGGGCATAAGCTCATTGCCACGGGGGCCCAGGAGGAGAGGTCCCCTCCTGCGTGCCGCAGTTGGAGTGGTGAGGGACGGAGGATGTCAGGGAGAGTGGATGAGGCTCAGTTGCAGCCTGCAGCCCCTCACAGGGATACTCACTTCCAGGACAGGGCCAGGCTGACAGCTGGGGTGAGATCTTAGACCAAGTATGAACTTCATGGAGGATGTCCGTCAGAGCCATAAATTCCCCATCTGCACAACAGAGATACATCTTTCTACTCCTGGAGCAAGCTATGAGGAGGATTAGACTAAAGAGCATGAGGGAGTCTGTCACTGGGGACATCGGGGCCATATAATCCCCCCCAGGCTGAGAAGCTCTGGCATTGCTGCCATGGAGCCTGAAAGACTTCGTTAGGCTTGGGATGGATGGAGGCTGAGAGCTGTGAGCCGCTGCTGATCCTTGGCTCTTCTCTCCTTTCCATTTGCCTCAGACAATGAAATCAGCCTGGTCAGCATGCACTCCCCCAGCAGCACATCATTCAAACTAGATTAAGGTCATCTTTTGCTAGAAGTCTGTGTCCTCTCTTCAGATATAGATTATCCAAATATCTCTGCTCTGACTTGGCCTTCAACTGGGGCCAGAATAATATGATTTACCAGCTGGACACAGTTCTGTGCAAAGAACAACCAGAAAACAAGGAGCTCTGACAAGAACAGGTCCTAGCTTGTAAGGGAGACTCAGGTATTGAAGGCCTCAAAAGATCATGCTTCTCCTAAAGCGTGGAAACTGAGTGTCGTTCTGATGGCCTCAGAAGCACTCCCCTCACTCCAACTCAGCCATGGCATTGGCACAAGGGCACAGGCTTCTTGCCTTTGACAGCAGACAGCATCCCAGCACTGACAAACAGGGGGGACTGGTGGCATTTCCATATGTGTTTATCCCTCACGCACGCAAAATCCACAACAGAAGGTCAGGAAATCCTGTAGACCATCCATAGGCTATAGCTTTCCGAAAGAGTGCTGACCTACTCCAAGGAGATCCCAGAGCATCTTGCTGTAACCACCTCTGGTAACTGCTTGTGCCCTTTTCAGGAATAGCTTCACTCAGAAAGCTGATTTTCAGAAGTGTGGAGGATTCCCAGCTCCTTCCCCTGGCAGAGGGAGCAGGTGCTTGGCTTCTCAGGAACATCAGTCCTCTGTCTGAAATCCTGGCAAGGAGAGCAGATAGCAATCTGGTTCCAGACTCTTCTCACTCCAGACAGGCTAGAATTGACCCCTGAGGATCAAGAGCAGTGAAGAAAGGCCCTGGGTGCTGGGCAGACCTGGCAATGGGTGGTCAAGCTCTCCCCAGGCAGTTTCCTCCAGTCTCACTGCTGGGTGGTTCCATCACCACTGCTTCCCAGTTCTCTACCCTTGGGACAGCTACCATCTCATTTCTGGTAGTGGCCATAACTCAATCTTTTCCAGGATCAGGAAGTGTACAAGGAATGACATACCAAATCTAAGCTTTCCTGGTGGTCCCAAAATTGTGGGCCAGTCACTTTGGCCAACAGGTAAAACACAGAGAGAGAAGACTTAAATGCATAACAGGGAGAGACAGCTGGTGCTTAGAAAAGAGAAGAGCGGGAGAGCGAGAGGTACCAAAGGGAGCTTCTGCCGACACAAATCCGAAATGCCTCCAGTGGAAAAGTCAAAAGGTGCACACAACCTTGGGAAATTCCTACTGCCCCTCGGAAACACCAGGAAAGCAGTCATGGCTGCCAGAGCCTGCATGACCAGGGAGCATGAGTCCCATCACCTTGGTGCCCCCCAAGCTGACTTTGCCCTCTCCTCTTTCAAGACAGAAGCCTCCCATGTTTCCCAGCCATAGCAGCGACAGCCGAAAGGGCCAGAGTGCAGCCAGGAAGGTGGCTCGAGCTCCTGGCCAGCTCAGCCAAGAGGCCATGGGCACCTCCTTCAGTCACGTGCCCATCCCCTTGGAACATTCCTGACCCCCAGCCAATGTCTTGACAGCGGGGAGAGCTGTGGCCAGGCCAGCCTGCGCTTTCCCCCCATCACCCGGCGTTTGTGCCCAGCTCGCTGTCTGCCAGTTTGCACCCAGCCTGGCACGATGCCCCGATCCCCTGCAGGGGAGCCGCAGGAGAGGTAGAGCCGGGCTCCCGGAGCGCTCGCAGATGCCGACCAGGAAGCTGCCCGTGCCGCACAGGATTAAGCAGAAGCAGATGAAGACAAATTGCGAGTGCTGGGTGAGGGAGACACGAAGAAGCAGCTGCAAGCTTGCGACAATTCAGGACCTGAGCCAAAAGAAAAAACCCAGGAGTTCAAAGCAGAGCTGCTGTTTGGTCTGAAATCTCATCCCAGGGCAGGGCCAGAGACTCACACCCTGCAAAGGCTACGGGGGAGCTTGCAGAAGTTTCCTCGCTGGGATGGGAGAGGAGGAGATGGGGAAGGGGCTTCCTGGCCTCCCCTTCCCCTGGGTTTCCGAGGGAGGCATCCTGAGTTGCTCAGCTTTTAAAGCTGCTGGGGACTTGTGACTCAATCAGATGCTCTATAAATAGGGCCAGAGCTCAACTGCACTGACATCTTGTCGGTCAGAGGGCATTTTCCCCAGGGATAAGGTGGAGGCAGGAAACAGCGCTGGGCCACCAGGAGACTGCCCCTCATATAAGTGGAGTCTGGCACTTTTGGAAGGAGCATCAGAGCAGGGGGAGCTCAGCAGGAACCCCCAAACACACAACAGCCCTTTCCTACAAGAGGCAGGTGGGAAGGAAACATGGCTCATGCGCTGGGTGTTTTGCAGCTGAGAGCAGCCTTGCCCATGGTCAGTGCCATCCCCGTGGCTGGTGGCCGCAGTGAAGCAGTGGCCAGCCTGACCTGAGGAGTCCCACGGCCCTGGGCTTTGTGGTCCCTTGCTGCTACTCCTCCTCCCTCAGCCCAGGACGACTATCGTGCTGCAGAAGGTGAAAAGCAAACAAATAATAAAACCCCAAAGAAAGCCCAAACTTACCAGCTTCCCTCATCCAAAAGAAGCACCATGCTGGACAGGACAGGACAGCAAAGCCGCTGGGTTGGGGGTGAAGGTTAGCAGAAGAGAAGGAAGGAGAAGGAGGCCCAGATCCCATGCTATACAGAGCGGGGAGCAAGCAAGCTAGCCAGGGCTACATGATGGCAATGCAGGGGGTGGACAGGGACAGATGCCAATGGAGAGCTCTCCTGAAATGCAACCTCCCCCAGCTCAGTCCACCCACTTATTTTCAGAGGGCCAGCAGTGGAGATGTTTGAAGTAGGTCAAAGTCTGTCAACATGGTCATTAAAGCCCTGCAGCTGCTTCCTGCCCTTGTGTGCTCCGGTGTTGTCATCGCGAGTATTGTCCGGTTCAAAACTGAGCTTCAGCACAGTTCCCCCTCAAGCCACAGCTGCATCCCCACTTTGATCCGGGGTGTCTGGCAGAGGGAAAGGTCTCTCCTTTCTGTCATTCCCTAGAGCCAGGGTCTGTCTGGGGCACCCTGCCTCACTGAAACCTTGGGGTCTGAGCTCAATTTTATTCAATGCCTCATAACCAAGAGGTACTCCGGATCCAGCTGGGGAGGAGACAGATTTCCATTGCTAAATTACCACCAGGAAAAGGACTGAGTGTGGGACTTGCAGCCATTCAGTTCCCCTTGCATGAATTCCAACTTGCAGTTGAGCCCTAGGATTAAGTCTAGCCTGGATTCAAGCAGTGTCTCCTCAACCCATGGAGATGAGAGGAGAGGACTGGGAGGCAGGAGGAGAATTTTCTCCTGGAATGGGTCACCTGGCTGCAGGAACTAAGCCCATTGGCCAAGGAAACTGTGCAGCCATCCATACCTTCTTTCTCAGTCTTACAGAGGCTGGACTGTGGTCTGGGGAATCACCTGCTTCACCCACGAGTGCATCAGCAAACAGTGGAGTGTGTCTGAGCAGTTTGGTACCAGTCACTCAGACCTTGCTTAAGGCATCTGCAAGGGTGTCCCAGCTTCTGGCTCTCTGGCCCCACCTATTCCTAAACCCCACAAACAAGAGAGAGGACAGAGAGCAGAGACCTTTCCACAGATCATCACATGAAACCTGCTCTGCTTTCTCCAACCAATGCACCTAGCCAAGAGTGGCAAGGACAGAGCACAGACAACTCAACAGCATCACTAAGGCCAACCAAGACTTGGTCAAGACCTGCTCTGTCTAATAGAAAAGGAGACCTAAAAGCAGAGACTCAAGGGACTCATTTCTTCTGATTGTTTTCTCTTTTTACCTTGAGTGGAGCCTTACTGCAGCTGTCAATGATCGACAGTCCTGATCATACTCCTTTCCAACTGCAAAAAACCCCACTAACCTCAAGGGAGGTTTGAAAAGCAGCTGGTAGAGACCACTTCAATCCATCCATGCGAGCTGGGCCCTGAAGGCACACTGGGGAGCCCCTCCTCTTCCTCCCTCATCTGCAGGAGGTGCCCAGCCAGGACAGCAACACCTGACCATCTCATGCCTACACAACTCAGCCCTGTCTGAACGGGGTTAAGCTGCACCACTATGAGTCAGATTTCTCCACCTGGGTTACTGCTTTGTACCATGGCAGCTACTGTTGGCAATAGATGACCAAAAGCTTCAGGTGCAGAAGAGAAGGATTTGGGAAATACGCCGTGTTGGCTTAACTAAGGGCTGCATCCTTCCCCTCCAACTCTTCCCCTTCCTGCCCAGACTATTTTTGTCCCCCAGGGGAGCAAACACTATGTGCTTCTGTTCTAGAAGTACTGGTGACCCACCAGGTGTGATCAAGCACAGCCAGTGCTGGAGCAGATGTATTTGCCAGCTAGATTTACTGTCCTCCTCCCTCACTGAGAAGTCCTATTTTTTTAGGACTGAAGTAACCAGAAGCAGGAAGTTGCATCACTCAGTAAAGGTCACATTCCTTCCCCTTTTAATCCAGATTTAGCACCAGTTTGAAGCCACAAGACTCAAGTGAATACTAGGCAAGACAATCACAACTTCTGGAGTGATGCAGGTTAGAGCAGAAGTGGGTTTAGTGGGTTTTTGGTTAAATAACCCAGTCTGCTGTGTGCCTGTCCTCTCCTGGCTGAAGTCCTATAGCTCTTCCTGGAAAAGGCAAGTAAATCTTTCAGTGGCACCTTCAAACTCAGGGGTCCCCAAATTAAGACTCAGGAACTACTGATCAACACAAGTAGCCTCAAGGGGGTCTGGGGGACCCACTTGTGCTTTTGGGATGTTGCTTACAAGCTGCTTCAACATGGGAACCTGTTGATCCATGGGAAAACTGGAGGTCTGAGAGGGCTAGAAGCCAAGACTAAGTCTGTCTCATCTTTGGCTACGCACCTTAGAACTAACTAGCCACTCACTCGGAAGCCCTAGTTTTCCGAATCAGGAAACAGAAGTGGTCGTGGGATGTCCAGCTTCAGGCAATCTAAGACAGAAGAGGTGAGCATCCAAAGGTGAGAGCCTCCATTTCCCCCAGAGCGCTCATGGAAAGCAAGATGGGGGCAGAGAGTGGACTCATTAATCTGTTATGAGGAGGGAAGGGGAAGGGAGATGGTGGGGGAGGTGGGACAGGCAGTCAACTGCAGCTCAGAAACAAACCCTCCCCCAGAAAGTGAGACCCAAAACCAACAACAAAAAACACATTAGCAGATGTTATCGGTGGTACCACTACTTCTAAGAAACAGGGTGTCCTTACCAAAAAGATTTGCAAGAATGTTTGTGGCCGAGGACCTAAGGTGCTTGCTACAGAGATGTGAGATCAGAGGTCAGCTCAATCCTGCAACATAAAGGTGGCAAACCTGGGTCACAGCAGATCAGCAGCACAGTCGGGGTGCATGGAGTTGGGGAGAGGGATGGGACTGCCGAGGGGAAAGGATGCAGGACTGGGCTGAGCCACTGCGCTCAGCTCGCCCGGGAGCTTACCTGGCAGCAGCCCCCCCCTTGCACCACCTGCGAGGCCTGAAATGAAAAGCTGCTGATGCTGCAGTGAAGATTTGGGAGGTGAAAAAGTAAGCCAGCAACAAAGCAAGACAAAAAAAAAAATCACAAAGCTGCCTTAAAGAAACGAACAACAGAAATATGGAAGAGAAGAAAATAAAGAAGCAGTAGGAAAAACACGTCTGCCAATGGCCCTCAGTGTAGAAGGCTGCTGAGAGCCTCCAAGGGACCCCAACGCCCAGGCAGTCTGTCGGTCCTAGGTGCACTGTCCTGCTCTGGGACCGCCCCAGACAGACGTGAACAGCAGTGCCTGGGAGATCCCACGTGCCCAGGAAAGGTCCATCACCCCCTGGAGCTGGTTCTGCCGTCCCGAGTACAAAGTCCCCATCGCACTGCTGTCTGTAGGCAACGTCCCCTCTGTGTCCCCAGGCCAGGTGACAGTAGGAGCATTTATGGCCACAGAGGAACCAGCTGAAGGCCCTACCGGTCTCCTGGTCCTGAAAACTTGAGCAGCAATTGGTCAGCAGGTTTGGATGGAGCTGCTGGTGCAAAGGGTTTGAATTTGCCTGCTGCAAGTAGACTTTTGCACTGGTGCTTAGCAGGACCCCAAAAAGCAATTCCCATTGAGCCCCACGGGCTTCATGCACAGTCACTCAGTTCATTCCACCACTGCCTTTCCCTGGGGAAAAATGCAATGACACTAACAGACCCGCTTAACATTTTACAGGTTGGGGGCTTCAGGCACGATAAAGATGTAACAAAAGGAAGAAGGAAAACAACATTTTTCCTGATGCCACCAATGCAGAACTGACCCAGTGCCAGAGGAAACCAGAGGTCACTTCTGATGCTGTTCCCCAGTCCTTGCAGATCTTTGCTCCTGGCAGTGCTGTAAGGCAGGTGAAGCCCAAGATCTGAGGACAACTGGGAGCCCAGAGGCACGCGGAGAAAGGGAAGACATCTCTTGTTGGGAAAGTTGGGTTTGATGTGGAGAGAATGGCTGGGGGCTGCAGGCTCAGCTAGTGGAGGCAGCCTGCACGGAGCCCTGAGCACCACCTGAGTCTCCCCCAGGACCAGGGTGAGGACACGTCAGTGCCAGCCCTCGGGCAGGTTTCTGGATTTATGCTGTGTACAGCAGTGCCCTGCTTATGCCACAGAGAGAAATCCTGGCCAGCCCAGCTGACAGCAACGTGGAGATGTTGCCCAGATGCCTTGAGGCCAGGCTTACCAGCAGAATCATGCCTGACCCAGGGGCAAGGTGCGATCCCTCCGTCCTTGCCTTCCCTGCTGCGCTCAAGTTTCCACTTAGTCCTTGTCAGGCCTTTATACTGTGCCAGTTGCAGTGGTGCCCAAACCGTGGCATTGCAGGCAAGGGGTGACAGATTCTCCCCATCATTCCAGGAGGTGCACAGCACTAGGTAGAGGATTGAGTCCCACAGCCCTTGGGACAGCAGCAGAGAGAACATCATCTCCCAGGCTTGCCTTGAGCCATCACTGGCAAATCAGTTCCCTGCAGCTCACCCAAGAGGGAAGGGGTATGAGCTGCACGTGTCTGCTAGGGAGCAGCCTGCCACAGAGCCTGCCTGCAGGGCAAAGCTCTTGGCTGCTGGGTTTGGTGTCTCTGGTTTAGCATGGGCTCTGGGTGCCCGTGGGCTGAAGGACTCCCTCCACACCTGGGCAGACTTCACACTGACAGCACAGACTGGCTTTGGACAGGGCTTTGCAGCTCGAGGTACAAGGCTGGGATTTCCCTCGTACAGGCTGGGAAATCTTGAGCTAGAAAACTTGTTTTTGGTAACAGGGCAGGCTCTTCCTTTCTCCAGGCAAGGCTCAAGCTCAGAAGGAAACTTTAGCAAAAAACACTAGATGGACAATTCTCCTTCTCTACAGGGTCACTATGTGGCAAATCCCGACTATCACTTACAGCTGAGGAGCCAGCCCCGAGGTATGGTACATCACAGTCTTAGCCACGTCACCGTGAACTCTAAAGCTCCACGCTCACTCACTTTGCTCCAGTATTTCTGAGCTATGCCCATGTCCTCGGTTTGGAGGCCATCCACAGGGTAAAGGGAGAAGAAGTAACTAGAGATCAGGTCCTCAGAGAACCACACCAGCTTGCATCGGCTGGGAAATTCAGCCTAAGCATCTAGAGAAGGAGCTTGAACAGCTCCAAGGGTATACAGGGCCACAGTGTCTTCATCTCCTTGGCGTGACTTTATTTGTTCTCATGTATTCCTGGGTGGGAGAGATCCGGACTATGGTGCAATGAGATTTTGAGCCCAAGGCTACCAAGGTAGTCCGGGGAGAGAGAGGTCTGAACGCATCCAGCTTGCTTCAAGAGGATGTCAACCAGATGACCTTGGGCAAGAAGAAAAAGGAAACTCAGCTTACCTTTGTTCTTCCTCGAGTTCTTCTTTGGTCATCATTGACTTGTACTGGTTTCCCCTCAGCTTTCCAGGACTGTATTTAAAAGAGAACGTCTCATCTGCAGCTGGAGAGTAGGAGAGGGAGAGACAAAGAAGAGTGAGACATTGTGTGAGCCAGAGACTTCCCGAGAGCAACAATCAACAGCAGTGGGCTTGTTCCCTCGAGCTTCTCGCTGACCCCTGCTCCCACACACACACCCTAAACAGTACGGCCACCCCAAAAGGTACTTCCACAGTCAGCTCCAGTCTCCAGAAAGCCTGGGCAGTGTCGGGCAAGCTGTGTGGATTGCGGTGGAGAGCCAAGGTGCTGCTGGCCAGAGGATGGCAGGAGTCCCAGCTGCAGCTGGCACTGGAAACAGCAAGGACTGCTGCGAGCGAGCAGCCCTGCTTGGAAGCGGATACAAGTAAATCCTACAGCACGGGAACCATATGCTATTGCTCTCTTTGGATTCAAAGCCTTGCAGGCCCGTCTTGGCTTATCAAGACATGCTAATCCTGCCCTGATTAGCTCACAGCATTTTCCGCTTCTTCTCTCCAGACCTGCATTCCTCCTCTCTCCCTCTCCTCGTCCAGGGGCCCTTTCCCATGCTTGAGGCTCACGGATGGTGCCACGAGCAGGGCTGTCCCAGGCCATGCAGCCCAGCAGCTCTCCTGCAGCCCTCGACAAAGCTCGTGAAAAAAAGAAGGTGCCACACTGCAAATCCCAGGGCTGCAAACACAGCTCAGCTGGCGCAGCCCCAGGAGCACCAACACAGCTGGGTCCAAGTCCCTCTGTCACCAGCCAACACACCTGAAGAGGAAACTGAGGTCTCCTTCTCCAGGCCTGGCTGCTCTCCCACCCAGCTCGCCAGCCTCAGCCCTGTGCTAATTAGAGCACCAAAGCTCATGGACTCTGAGCCAAAGCCGATCCTTTTCCAATCGGATTTTGTTCGAGCGCTATTTGCTTTTAAAAACCTCTCCCCTGCTTTATCTTCCTGCAGATGGGAGAAAACAACAGGAGTGGAGGTCAATCCAAAGGGCAGCCCAGGAAGAGCAGCTGCTTTGGGTGGTTGCCTTTACTGGTTATCTGTAGGCTGGTTATCTGAGAGTCTTTATCTCCCAAGGACCACAGAACTCGGCTGCCTCACATCAAACCATCTAGCATTGCTCTTTCCACATCCAGCCAGAAACATCTGTGGTTTCCACCGACCCTCAGAGCCCTGAGGCTCTGAGGATACTTCTAAGGGGTCCACAGAAGGAAGATGTTATTGTATTATCTGCACAGCCCTGAGAAATTGCACATTATCCACAAACGAAATATCCAGGATGATACCTCCCAGCACCAGCAAGACCCCTAAAGTGGTGGAACTCCACTGTCTTCTCTGGCAGGAGAGGAAGCCCTGACTTGTATGTAACCCATGGGGACCCACCCCCTGTCCCCAGCCACCTAGGAAGCCCCTTCCAATCCTCACCACTGCTATTGCAGGCACCACATTCCTGACAGTCTCTCCTCCTCCACCTGCCCAACCAAAAAACACCCCACAGCCCCTCTCCTCCATTCCACGCACACCAGAAGGATTCAGCATCAGCAGCTTCCCTTTATTTTCTGGTTGATCCTGCTCTTAAGGATTTTCTCCCCATGTCCAGGGTCAACTGCTGCATTTAGCGATTTCTCCAAGCCCCAGCTCACGCGCTCAGCTGCTGCCAGGGTTCTTGCAGACCTCGGGGACCCCCACGCAAAAGGCAAGTGAGAGCCTCGTTTTGTAGCTGGGGGAAAAAACCACCAAGCTGTGCAAGGCTGCAGGCACAGGACCGAGCGTGCCAATCGCTGCAAGGTCACTGCTGGCAGGGTACGGAGCGTGCCTGGAGCGATGTCAGTGTGCTGGGAATGTAAGAGAAACTTCCGCCCTGCAGATATCCATGTTTCCTCCCTTCTTCTCTACATCTCCGTGCCCCTGATCCTGGGGAGCTTCCCTGGGAAGTCCTGGTGGATTACTGCTCAGGAACTGATCTGGAGTATTTCTCTAATCCCAAAACACCGTTGGAGCTCTTGGGGGAACAACAAGGCAAACCCTTTCCCTAATGTCTTCACAAGTGTCTGAACGTGAGTATTCCCCCATGCTCCCATCCCGCAGCCCCAGACATCCAGCTTGGCCATATCCCACTTCCCTCGCTGGGAAAACCCTCCGAACCAGCAGACAAACAAGTCTGGCCAGCTGGAAAAAAGCAGTAACGCTGCAGCTTATCAACCCTTCGGGTGGCTGTAAAAGTGCATGGAAAGAAAATTCGGCTGGCTGCTGCTTTGGGAGGTACTAAGAGAAAGAAAAAAAAAAAAGAGGGTGTAACATCCTGTTTCTTACCCTGATGCAGAGCAGGAGCCGGTTCATTACCTTTGTCTAGCTCGCCTGATTTCAAGGAAAATTAAGATCATTTCCCTCACGTGTCTTTCTGCCAAGTAAACTGAGGTTTGGGATTTTGCCTGTTCCAAAAAGGACAGTTTAATTCCCAGAAAACAATAAGGGAAGAGGGAGGCGAGGAGGCTGCCCACCTCCCCACCCACATGTTGTGGTTAAAAAGGAGCCAGCGTGCAGCTTTGGGAACTGAGGGATGTTTTCTGAGCTCAGGAACTTTCTTTGCAGACTGAAAACAAACTTCAGGAAACACACGGAAAAGGGGAGGCCGGGTTTTCACGTGGACACCAAAACCACTACAGAAATATGAGGTGACCTACTTACTCGGAGCCTCCGTCGAGTTCATCTTAAAGAAAACATTTGTCTTTCATCCCTCTGCCCTCACATTGCCAGGACTGTGAGCCTGGGCTCGCAGGGCGAAGGCAGCCCCTCGAGTGCTCCTCTGCTCCCAGCACGCCAGCTCCGGCATGCCCCATGCGTGGAAGTACTGCCTCCTCCCTGCCAGCTCCCTGGAGTGGGGAGAAGGCTGGCCTGGCGGTTTTGGCCACCGTGGCAGCATGCCAGGCTGGTGACGGACCGTTGTGGTGTGCCCAAGGGGAATCTCTGCTTGTGGGCTTGCTGGGCAGCAGCTCAGTGGCTTGAGTTGGCCCAAGACCAAGTGATGTGCAGGAGAAATGGTGAAGGAAGGAGCAAGATTCCTCCCCAGTCAAGCCAAGGCACCACGATTACTCCCAACCACACACCGCTCGCCTCCTCCTCATTAAGGTGAGCCTCTGCTTTTACCTCTGCTATCCAGTCCTGTTGTATTTACACCACCTCAGAAACGGTGTAAATAATTGAGGAGAGGAGTTGTTAGCTGTCTGCAGGAGATGCTTCAGGAGGATGCTGGGGTAGCCATGACCCGTGGCCAGGGACTGTCACCTCCACCTGTTCCCAAGCCACGGCCACTGCAGGGTGATGCACAGCAGTGCTGGAGCAGCCCTGGAACAGGGCTCAACCCACAGAGGCAGACCCTGGCAGAGCAGCGTCACTGAGCACGCATGTGGCAGGATACGTCCACCCATCCTCAAACCAGATCTCCTGCAGTCCCGCACAGTGACATCCCCCATCACTGGTGCTGCGAGGAAGCCTAACGGGGTGGAGTAAGCGTCTTTTGGGAACCCCACCTCCAAAGGTGCTTCCCCCCACCTTGTGGGCACAGCACTAGGATTAAAATTTGATTCTCTGTGGCATTAGGCATAATCCTCCCGAGCTGAGAATTGTCACACAGCACCTTAAAAAGGGCAAACGGAAAGTGGGGCAGGGAAGGGGGCACACACCAAGCTCTCCTGCTGCCCCAGCTGCTCATGGCCACACCAGGCAAGGGCTCCTGGGCACATCCCAGCATCTCCAAGGCTGCTCAGGAGCACGGAGTCCCCTTCAGACACACACTCTTGCTTGGCACCATCTGTTTCATTTTCTTATGAGAGCAGCAGTTGTTACCCCAATTAGTCAATTAATCATTTTCCAATCAACTAATTGGGTAATCAGTTAAACACAGCTCTGACTAAAGCCCCTGGAGATCGTCCTGGATACCAGCAAGGAGCTTCATCACCAAGATACCCCATGGCAAACAGCCCAAGGGCATCTGGGGAAGCAAATAGAGGTTTCTGCCTCTAGGGGATATTCCCTCTGGGGAATGCCTTCTGTCGGGGTAGGAATTTCCTCTGCATTTCCTGGAGGAAGGAGACCATTCCCAAGGACTTGGGGCTTCAGCCCCTCCGACACATCTGTACCCTCCCCACAGGGTGCTGGCTTGCTCAACACTTACCATCCTCATCCTCTGGCTCCCTCACCACCAGCTTCTCATTTTCCAAGTCCTGATCTTCCTCCTGGAGGAGTTAAAAACAGAGCAGCCATGATGAGAAGGTGCTGTGGGGAATAACCCCTGCTCCGCCAGGGCACCAAAGCCCGCAGGGCAGGGAGGCAGAGACCAGAGGTGCCAAGGCAAGGGCTGGGTGCTCCTTCCCTGCCTCCTGCAGGGAATAGGCCAAAAGGATGCTCACTAACGAGCGAGGTTCGTTAGTCTGCTCTCCTCTCGCTAGTCAGTGAGGGGGGTTGGCCTTGCGTACTGCAGTCCCACCCAAAGGCTGTGAACTGCACATGCCTCCCCATAATCGAAGGATTATTAAGGTTTTTAAGAAGAACCTGCTATCTCGGTGTTCCCAGGCACAGACTTGTGCCCCAGCACCCTCCCGGGCTGGCACCCCCCATCCAGCCCAGGGATGTGCAGGGACTGAGCCACGAACGTGGGGACTTCTGTGTGCCCCCAGGCCAGGCTTGGACAGACTGTCCCAGCGCTGGGAAGAGGCAGGTCCCTGCAAAAGCCACCTCACAGCCATGGGCCAAGCGGCTGCTCCGAAGCACAGGAGCATTCGCCGCCCAGGACCAGTGGTTGAAGCCAGTGCTGCGGGGTTCACACCAGGACCCTGCCAGGAGCCCTCCCAGCCTGGCAGCGACCCCTGGGCACACCGCTGGCTCCTGCCCAAGGTGCCCCAGCCCCTCACTCCGCCAAGACATGCCTGCCCACGCGCACTGTGGCAGCACGGCTGATCTCTGGAGCACAGGCAGGAGCAGCAACAGCACATTTTTGTATTTTTTACAAATGCAAAGCAATTTTGGAAGTTTTAGGGGTTGCCTCCTACGAGCAGCTTTATCAAGACCAGATTCTTTCCCCTTGCAGTACACACAGCAGAGTCACGCAAACAGCAAGCAGGGAAGCAGAGGAGTGCTCCAGCTCTGGAGATAAGACAGGGACACATGGCAATGCCCCTGCCTACCTGCCTTCCTCCCACAAAGCGCAGCACCCAGCACCCTGGCTGCAAACCCTGGAGTCAACAGCAGCCTGGAGCACACATTCTCCTGCATCCTCCCCACCCCGTGCATCCCTCTCAAAGTGATGGGACCAGTGTGCACAGGGCAAAGCACATGGGAGAGAGGGGGGAAAAAGGAGCATGGAGGGAGCCCGGCAAGCTGCCACGCTATCAAGGGAGACATGGGAAAAATTGGGGTGAAGGAAACCTGAGGGAAATGAGGACAGTCTGAGAAGGACCCTGCGCAGAGCCGAGCACTGGTGTTGCAGCTCAGAGCTCTAGATAAACTGCTGGAGCGCTGTATGCGGCCCGACCCACAACAAGGGTAGTTTGTCATCGGTGAGGAATGCGTATTATTCACAGCCATTTGGCTTCTTCTTGCCACCCTGCTCTTGGGCTCCCCAGAAGGACATGCCACTGAGACCCCCGCCCCTCGCAGCCACCGCTATTTTGGGCCACGCTTCCAAACATGGGTACTTCCCTCCGGACATCCCGGCTTCCCCTGGGGACGGCTGGCAGCAGGAAGGCACCCAAAGGAGCGGCCTCGGGGAGGGTGCAGGGAAGGGATGCTCAGCTCTGGCCCCAGGGACTCAGTCATGAGCCCGGGGCAGTGGTTCCCCATCACATCTGTCTCTCCCTGTGAGCTGAGATGTCCCCAGGGAGACCAGACCCTCCAGGAGCTGGCACGAGAAGGGATACTTGAGCTTGTTCCCTGCCCAGGTGTTAAGAACTGAGTATTTCTGAGCATGGAATAGTGGAAGCAAGGAGGAAATTTGGGTGCCAAACCTCCAAGGAAGGAAAATATCCCTGCTCCAACCCAGAGGAAGAAACATTTGATGGGAGCAGAGAGGGCGCAGCCAGGGATGCCAGGTGGGCAGGCGACAGCAATGTGCCACAGCCATGGCCGTGCTGAGAATCCCCCACTCGTGGCAGCTGGTAGCTCACTGTAGCACAACATTTTTCTGCTCAGATGCTTAGAGGCAGATGCCAGCACCTCCCTTCCCCCCCTGCTGCGGCCCCAGCATCCCTGTCTGTCCGCCTTGCCAGGGCCCTTGCTCCATTTGCACCTGGAGCACTGTTCCTCTCTGCTTTAAACAGACCAAGCCATTAAAAGCCCACCCAACCCCCCGGGCTTTGCCCCCTCCATGGCCGCTGCTGCCACAGGGCGATGTCCCATCCACACAGGGACCCCAGCACACTGTTTGTTGTGCCCCCCTCCCCAGGCCAGTTCTCCATCTACGCACCTCTGCCTTGCTGGGAAGTGCTGCATGGCTGCTTCCACCCTCCGCTTCTCCTGTGCGCCCGAGGCCGGGCTCGGGTGAGGCACCCAAAGGTGGTACCTGGAAAGAGGCAAAAGCTTTGAGCACCAGTGCCCCCAAGCCCTCCCCGGACTTCACCAACCAGCCCCGGCAGCATCAGCACATGCAGAGAGATCTCTGGACGTGGTCAGCAGCCCACCTTGCCATGGTGCCCAAGCCCACCCTGCCTCTGATCCACGTGCCAATCCATGGCTGCTGGAGTGAGGAACACCAGACAGCTTCAGTGCCCAGCCCTGGAGTCAGGCTCTGGAGCTCATGAGCTGCCTCTGCAGCAGCCCCATCCCATGGGACCAGGACCCTCACAAGGAGCCATGGGTGAGGGGGAGCAGCTTGGCCAGCGCCAGGCTCAGCTGCCTGCATGTCCTGGCAGGGCTGGAGGCAGCTGCCCGAGATGCTGATGCAGCAGATCAGGGCTAGCAGGAGGAGAGAGGAGAGGAAGGGCACGGTACACAGTTCATTAAGCTGCTCTGCCAGCTGCCTTCTCCATCACCAGGTAATATCCTCTTGAAACCCTCCTGTCCTCCTACTGCAACCCTGGAGCCAGGGCTTCCCTGCCCTCAGCCCCATGGCAGCTTTGAACGCAGAACAGCCCCGACTCCCGTGTGCAGCCGCCTTCCCCTGACCTCTCCCAGCCCAAACGCTTCTCAGCTGAACCGTTGCCCATCATGCCAGGAGGGCAGCTGTGGAGGAGGATGCCCGTAGGCAGGGAGCAAGGACATCGCATCCATTGGCCTTGCGGTGAAATACCAGCTCTGAGCTGGGCTGAAAAACTGTCAGCAGGGACAAAACCCTCACCCTGAGCCTGGCTGTGCCCGCAGCCCCTGCCAGCCCGGATGGAGCGGAGAGACCTCCCTGCGTGGAGCATCCCGGCACCCCCAGGGAGCCTGCCCCAAATTTCAGGGCTCCTCAGCCCTGCCATGGCTGGTGGGTGCTGCTGTGCTGGTTCCCCTCGCAGCCGTGGGGTAGGAGCAGGTGGGAGCACTGCACAGAGCCAGGGGCTGCTGTGCCCGGGCCATGGGATACTCTGCAAGAGCAGGGCTGTGTCCTGCAGCTGAAAATGGAGGGGGAAGGTGTTGGGGCAATGCTGGGAGACTTGACAACCAAAGAGGACACTATGGCACACCAGACACTGCCCTTCTACATGAGCCACGGCCAGGGGCAAAGTAGGGAGACTGTTTCAAGCACTGGGGAGTGAGGGAAGCATGGATCGGGACCAGATGGCAGCAGGAGCTGCTGGAGAAGCAGAGACCCGAGTGCTCTGGCCGTCAGCCCGCAAGCCAGCATCTCTCCACAACCGCACACCGACCAAGAAAGCCTCCCTGCAGAGAAAAAACAGGGCGACAAGAAGCACTGCAGGGAGACGACGCAGTCATTTTCTGGGGGCATCTAGAGGAGACTTGATGCAGGCTGCCCGGGCCAGCTGCTGCAGCAAACAGAACAAAGACCTCATTGCCCTCGGTGTCGGCAAGGGGAGGCGTTCGGTGGCAGCTGCCTGGCCCAGAGGCCATGTGGGGCCAAGAATGTGCCCCATGCTCCCTGCCTGCTCCTGCTTGCAGCCTGATGGGCCCAACCTGCTCCATAGCACATCCCATGCTCATCTATGCCTGAATCATACCTCTGCACAGCTTGCCGGTGGCTCTGGAAAGGTCAGCACCTGCCACCATGGGGTTAAAATCCAGCAAACCATTTACCTTAAATACCAGCACAGCAATACATCTGTCTTGGCTCTTGGCAGCTCTTGGCTTTAGAGCTGAAGCATTTGTTGGATCATCAGAAAGATGCTTTTGCCCTTTAGTTCCACAGCCAACAAGCGAGACGCCCGCGCGCGAAGGAAGCTTTGGACCGAAGCAGGAGTGAGGACAAGACCTCCAAGGACATTTCGGGCATGGGAAGACAGCTCCAACTCAGGAGCTTGGTGTTGTCCCCCCAAAAATCCCTCCTCACGGCTTTGCCACTGCATGAGCCCTCTCCCAGCCCTACAGGAGACAGAGACCAGGCTCCTCATTACAGCACCAGCTGGTTTTCAGCTCATTTCTGGCCATTTCCTCTCTGCTTCCTCCATCCCTGGTGCATAAACCTCTCTGAGCAATGGGTTTCCCTTCTCAGAAGGGACATGAGGCAGCCGTGGGGCTGGTGTGTTCCTCTCCCTGTCCTCAATTATAGGGACAGCCCTGGTGTCTATGGGCAGGATGAGGACAAACAAGTGCCTCGTTCCAGCTCCGGGAAAAGGGAAGATCTCAGGCTGCAAAGCAGGGGGAGAAAATTGTCTTGGATGAAACTCCCAGGCCCTGCGCGTTGCCATTTATGGCTGCACTTTCTGCTCCAAGCCTGATGCAAGACGTTGCAAGAGGGAGAGAAAGCAGACAGGAGACAGCCAGCCAGAAAGAGAAAAGCCAGGAGGAAAAGGGGGAAGGAAGAAGCCTTAAAAAAAAAAAGAATAAATAAAATGTTGGGCAGAGTTTAGCAAAGCAAAGCAGCTGCTATGTCAGCGGCTGCCTTTTGCCCCACTGCTGGGGGTCTCCATCCTCCCCCAAGCCAGAGAAGCAGCTGCTACAGAAGGAGAACAGTTCTCCTGCCCCGGGCCACGGTCCTGCCAGCCCCGGGGTGCCCAGCAGGGGACATGCCTCATGCACAGGCAGCGTTTCACAGGTCTGACCCACCCCAAAAGCAAGGGGACATCTGCTCCCACAAGTCCCCCAGTCACCACTGCAGGCAAAGACAAGCCATGGAGCAGCCAGAGCCTCGGCAAAGCTCCGGGGCCATCCAGCCCCCGCGAGGGGTCAGGCAGCGCCAGGTCTGATTAGGAAAACAACAGCATGTCCCACGGTAGGGTGAGGAGTCCCGGCTCAGCCATGCCCGTCCCTGCAGGCACCATCATGCCCTGGTGCAGCACCCCCAGCATTGCATCCAGTCAGCTCGTCTGCTGCTCTCCCTTTTTTGCTCCGGCCTCTGGCCAGCAAAAACCACAGGTGCCAACACTGGGACATCTCTTGCTGCCGTGGATGGGCCAGACAGCATCCTCAGGCAGGGAGCAGGGGCACCTCGGAGGCTTATCCAGCAGCTATCCACACAGGTGGGCACTTCAGAAGGCAGCGAGTCCTCGTGGCCTCTGCTCCAGCAGCACACTGGCTCTGTGCCGGCTCCTGCAGCCATACCCAGCCCAGGTGGGACCCAGCAGCACCCCAACCTCCCAGACTCACTGGAGGAGACACAACGTAAAGCCTTGACGCAACCACGTGCCCCACACCATGTCCCAGCACCAGTCCTGTGCTCTGGCTCTGCAGCGGGATGGAGGGAAGGGCACGACACACATCCCGCCTCGCTTCCCGCTTTGCAGACCCTGCGAGAGGCGACGCATTCGTTATTGGCACAGATCGCATCGGGTGAGAGCTGGGGCACATCCAAGCAGCTCAGAGTCTGGCAGGAAAGCCCCACGTCCAGCTGGCAGGGGCCCATGGGGTAGCCCATCATTGCACCCCTCCCCAGCACACAGCAGGATGGCCGAGCTCCTGCTCCAGCCCTGCGGCAGTGTGGAGGCAGCCAGCACAGCCGCCAGTTAAAGCCAGAATAATTAGACACTCTCCCCTCTGGCACTGGGAAGGCAGGCAGGAGGTGTTAGAGCATGAGGTGCTGACTTCTTAAATTTAAAGAGGGCCTCTGCTGGGAGCCAGGCGGTTTGTGCTTCTGCTGCCTGGTGTGTCCAGGGACACTGGGAACCCCAAGAAGGTAGGGACCCCAGGGGAGGCAGGTGACATCCCCTTGGTGCCTTTGCTATCCAGTGACAGCATCGCAGGCTGCCCCACTCCAGTGGGGTTTCCATGACTCCCTGGCTGGATGAGCTGGGCACCTCTGAGTTCGAGACCCCTGCTTGCCACATCATCTCCAGAGCTGTTCCCTCTGTCATCCACTTGACCCTGCTCTGTTTGAAGCCAGTAGCTGCGGTTAACCCTTTGGCAACCCCTGTCAGAGAGCCTGGCACTGCCCGCTTGCCCTCCCTGTCTCCAGAGCATCCAGGCCAGGACAGCATCCCAGCAGCGGCTCTGGACCACCACTGAAAACCCTGCCCGGTAGCTGCCATCTGCCGTTTCCAGGACAGAACTACTTATCACAGAATTGAAGTTTTCTGACCATTTCTCACAAGAACCAGACTCGGCAGCCCCAGCGACACCGTGGTTCCCACCCAGCAGCTTTTTCATTAGGGGATGGCTTTGACAGCACTGCCTCATCCGTTAACAACCTGGAGATGGGGATGAGAACAGACAGTGACACACTGATTACCTTTTTCTCAGTGATGAGAGCCAGCAGAGACAAGGGGAACCACTACCAGCAGTTAATGGAAACAAGGACTCCTGGACTCCTTTCTCTGTTCTCTGCCACTGCTTCATTTCACAGCCATGGGCATGATGCTGCAACCATCGTCCCTCCCAGAGAAGGGCAGGGAAGCTTTGACCCACACTGATTTTACCAGCTGGTTTCCCATTGCAGGCTGCCCTCGCAGGAGGTGGGAGCAGAAGGGAGGCTGAGCCATGCAGCTGCCCCAGCTCAGGGTGCTCAGCAGACAGCACTTTGCAGAGGCAGGGAGAAGGAAAGGAAGGAGGCAGCAGGGTGCATGGCACCAGCCAGCCGTTAAACACGCCAAGGCCGCTCTCCCAGAGCGAGTTCATCCATCAGCATTTTGGTCGAGTGGTTAATGGCTGCAGTGATTCCGAACTAGCCTGGTGCAGTATGTGCTGAGCGAACAGGAGGGAAAAGAAAAAAAAAGCAAGCAAGCTCCGTGAGTGCCGAGCACAGCCCTCTGCTCGCACATGTAAGCCTGCAGCAGCCCCGATGCTGCCGGGAGCCCGCAGCCAAGTGGACGGTGTCTGGGAGCCTCATCTGCTGAGTCACATCAGGGGACCGCAGCCCTCAGCACAGCCAAGATGTGTTTGATAGGATGCGTTTCCCCTGGCAGCCGCCTGCCAAGCACTCGCTGCTCTGCCCAAGGCCAGTCCCATCCATGCCCGTAACGTCTGCTGGGCTTTGGCCTCAGCAGTGCTGGAGGAGGAGGATGAAGCAACTTTGAGGATGCTTGCAGGGAACAACTTGCAAAAACAGGGAACTCGGGGGAGACTCTGCAGACCAGAGATGGTCTCCTCCCCTCTATGGCAGGATTGGCCCTTGGATCAGCAGCCCGAGCTCTGCTTCCCACTCACACGTGCACAGTGTCTGTTGGAAACGCACGTACTCCCTCCGCCGTGCCACCCAGCACCGCGGGACCGCCAGCCCCAGCCAGCACCAAGCAGTCCTGGCAGCCACACGATCACGTGCAGGCCAGCACTCCCAAACACTTACTCTGCAGTGAGAAGCATCCTTCCCCCTTCCCACTGCTCTCCATCACCACCCTGATCACAGCCACCGCCTGGTCTGCATCCTTCCCAAAGAGATGCTGCTCAGGCCCAGGGTGCCTTGTCCTGCCTTGCTCCTACAGCGAGGTAACCATTTCCCAGAAGGAAAAACTGGCCAGGACCCTACTCAGCACTGAAGGTCAGCCAAAAGGGAGGAGAAACATTCCCAAGAAGACTCAAGCTAGTGAGACAGCAAAGGAACCCATGAGCTCCGGCAGCACTGGATTCATCCATCTGTCCCAACAGGGTGCTGCACCTCGTCAGAGAGTGCTGGGTGTGCCCCAGACCCCGCAGCAGCTCTGGCTGGCTGGCCAGCTTTGGTGCTGAGCTAGCCCAGGCAGGACCCAGACAGCTAATGGCAGCCCAGGGGCTTTCCAGCTTGACAAGGAGCCGGGTACTCAAAGATACCAATAAATCACATGGCAGAGAGACAGATGTGGCCTCTAGAACACTGGGATGAGGGAGGGGGCTGCTCAAGAGCCATACCCACAGCCGAGGGGTGCCAGGACTGGGAGAGGAAGAGCTCCAAGGCTCAGAAACAAGGGGAGGTGAGGAGGAGCATAGGGAAGCAAACTCGTGTCCCAGCTCCAAGAGCAGCTCAGGGCTCACCCTGGGCATCACAGAGCATCGCGGTACAGATGGGGTGCGCAACCCTCTGGGACTTGCCCAAGGCTGTTCAGTGAGTCAATGGCGATGCTTTCCAAGGCAAGGGCTGTCTGCTGCCCAGCAGCCTGGATACGGTCGCTGAGGATTACAAATGCTCTGCTAATAATAGCCAGCAGGCGCCTGGGCCCCAGCCCTGCGCTCCCCAGCCCAAACACGCTGCCTGTGCACGGACGACGCATCGCTCCTGGATTTCTGAGCCACCCCATTACTCACTTTCTCCCACTGGTACAAGGGGCCACCCCAGGAGAAAGCCACCAACACCACGAGTTCAGGGTTGTCACCGAGTCCCATCTGAGCCAGGCAAGAGCAGAGCAAGCCCTTTCCACAGATGCAGGGTCGCCCTTTTATTTTTAAACAAGATCCAATGCCGGAGAAGGATTTACTGGGCGTTTATAAGCATCGCTGGCCCCACCAGCCCCCCCAGTTCAGCCGGGGGTCAGTGCCCTGTGGGGCTGGGAGGGAAGGGGAAGCCAGTCCCTTTCCCTGGGGCCGGCAAGGACAGCTGGCACGGGGGACAGCTTGCGGCAACCCCGTGCTGGAAGGGAAGGAAGGTGCAGACAGAAAGAATAAACACACACACATCCCAGCACCTGGATTAGCTCCTAGGAGAAGGAAAAGACTCCCAGGGGCTGGATGCGCAGACAGGAGAGGCTCCCACGGACCAACGCTTCCCTTAAATCTTCCCTATCCTGATTGTTTTTAAGGGTCTGCCTCGAGGGGCGGTGGTGGGAAGGAAACCGAAACACCCCCCACCGCTGCCGCACTCCGGGACAACGGGCTTGTCCCTACCCGAGGGGACAAACCCCGGCCTTTGCCGGGACCTCCCTGGTTTTAGAGGAAAACGCGGACGCTACGCTCAGAGACAGCCAGGAAGGGACATTGCAGGGGGCTGGGGGGGGGGGGGAGGAATACGGGACACACCGGCTGCGGGGACCCCAGCGGCGCCGGGGGCCGGGGAGAGGCTCCGCAGGGAGCCGGCCTTACCTTGCTCTCCGCATCCTCCCGGTGTCCGGGCTCCCGGGGCTCGGCGGGCGGCTGCCGGGGGATGCTCTCGGCCGCGGCGGGGCTGGGCTCGGCCGCGGGGCTGGGCTCGGCCGCGGGGCCCGGCTCTGCCGCCGCCACCGCCTCCCGCTGCTCGCCAGCCGCCTCCTTCCCCTCCTCGCCCGCCCCGACCTCCTCCACCGGCACCCGGCCCCCCTCGTCCTCCGGGCCCTTGGCCGCGGCCGCTCCCGCTCCCTCCGGCGGCGCCGCTTCGCCCCCGGGGCCGCCCTCCCGGGCCGGCTCAGCCGCTGCCGGCTCCCGGGGCCGCTCCGCCGCCCGCTCCCCCTCGCTTCCCCGCAGCCGCACGAAGACGGAGGCGAGGACGAGGGCCAGGACGGTGAAGAGCAGCGGGACGGCCAGGTACAAGTCCACGGCCACGTCCATCCTGCCCTGCTGCCGGAGCCCGCCCGACCCGACTGCGCGGCCGCGGAGGATGCGCGGCCAGCCCGCTCGGCCTGCGGCGGGGCTGGGCAGGCTCTCAGCCGGCTTTACCCGGCGTCATCTGCCTGGGCCCTGCCCACAGCCCCGGCCACCCCCCTCCCCGGCCTCGGCGTCCCCCTCCCGCACGTAGCCGGCAGCCAGAGCGATCCTTCCACCCCCGCCCCCGCCGGGGATGCACCCCCGCACCCATGGGTGGGATTTTGGGCACAGGGGACCGGGCGAGCGAGGCTGCGCTGCAAGCAGCTCTGCCTGATAACGAGTGTCCGGGACAGGAGGATCTTTCATTAGGCACTGTCCTATATCCAAAAACACAGGCGCTTGCATCATTCCTAACTATTTGACTTGGAAAAGACTCTGTTTCCTCACTTCGGTTTCCTGGGATGCTCACTGTGGGCAGACAGACACCCACGGTTTGGTGAGCTCAGCACGGTTGCAGGGAGCTCTGTGCAGGGTGGGGTGTCAGATGGTCTCCGTGCAGTGCTTAACGAGCATTTGCACCTCGTTAGCCCTTGGCTGGGTAGCAGAGGAGCTGGCAGGGCAAGGGAAGGCTGTCTTGACTCTCCCGAGTGAGGAACACCTGGCAGCACAGCTATGCCAAGCTTCAGAGCATCGCTCCACCTTCACCAGGAGCTGCAGGCCACATTGGTGGTACGTTTGTGCCATAAACTGCTGTTACACCCACCAGGTGGGCGAGTGCTGAGAGTAGCTGAGCTGCGAGAGCCTCCCCTGAAAAACAGGAGGCTCAAAAAACGGGATGTGCCCAAAAGCCATCACAAGCTGATAAGGAGACTGGCCAAGGGGTTGTCAGGCCCTTCCAGACTCTGCCACCAAGGATTTCCTGCCTCTTGAGACTGCAGGGAGGATTAGCCGACCTTTTACAAAGCAGGCTGAAATTAGAAGGCCTAAGCTATTCCTGCCAGGGTAAAACCAGCACGGAGTTTTGGCCCAGCTGTGCGCGAGGGGAGCAGACATGGGAATCTACCCCCAAAGTTTCCTCCAAGGAAAAGGCTTTGGAGATATCTCCGAGAGCAGAGATTTTTATTGACGGGCTGAAAACAAAACACAAAAACAAGATTAAATCCCTGGGGTGGAAGGAAGGAAGTGAAGCCATGATCCTCACTGCGGTTTGTCTTGATTAGTAATCCTATCAGGAGGCAATCGTTAGCGTATGGATAATTGTATTCTTAGTAACAACCAACCATGGTACTTATCTTCCCTTCTCCTGGGTAGCTTTGCATTTCCTGGGCCCTGACAACCAGAGCTGCTCTAGAGCTCAGCCAGAACACAACATCCAGAAGCAGTAGCATCACAGCACTGTCTGGCTCAGCACCTTTTTTAATGTATGTTTGGTCCCTTCTTCTCCCTTCCTCTGCAAATCCACTCTTTAGCTTGGTGAGGGTACCAGGTTCAAAAAGTTTTACTCACTAGATGGAAGTACTGGAAAAATATGAGAGCCCATACTGCTCCACCAGATCAATACAAAGGGGTATAAATAGGTCTGGAGCACAGAGAGACTGGAATTCTCTCTCAAGCAGCTTCTGGAAGACCCTTCTAGGGGCAGAAGGAGCAAAAAGCCTCAGTCGAAGGGTTCACAGCAGAGCCAGTGCGACAGGACAGGGTGATCATTGATTAGAGCCTGGCACAGTCTCGGGTACATGATACACGCCTTGTGTTTGGAGAGGCAGTTTGGGAATGAGCAGTTAATCAGGGTTGTTTGTGTTTCTTCTGTTTTATAAGTAAACTGGGAGCTGAGCTGACCACCTGCAGTGGCCATGAAGGCATCATCCGGAACCCAATGTATCACCTGCTTTTGGAGACTTGCCCTGAGCCCTGGAAACTGCTCACAGCTGGAGACACAACCAGGGTGGGGAAACTCATGGCACTGGGTCTTTGCTCCTGTGCTCACGTGGACTGTCAGTTTTGGGGACAGAGAGGAATTTTGGGTGAGACTGCCAGAAACTGGCCCCTGTGGCCCGCTAGTAGGGTGACTGGGGGTGTTTTGGCCTTACACACTGATGCACATGTTTGCAGCTGTCACAGTGCCCTCGATTGCTGCCGACATCCAGGATTTCTCCTGCTCTTTCCCTGGCACTGTACGTTTTTCATGGCTCTTGGTTGGAGCCATGCGCAGGAACACAGTGACATGTGGTTGCATTAACCCAGAGCAGAGACAGAGCACTTCAAGTACCCTCCCAAGCAGGATTTATCACTGCCTTAAAATAAGAGGTGCTGGCCCTCACAGCTGCTTCTGAGATCAGGCTCATGGATGGAGAAATCAGACAGGATAATCGGTAGCGGCTTCTGCCTCTGGACCTGCAGCAATTCACTATCAGGTTGCTGGAACCTGCTGTAGGAGTCGTGAGAACTGCAGGGCTCAGACATCTCTGAAAAACAACACTCCCGCCTTGGGAGCAACAGCCAGGAGCATCAAGGACATGTCCGCACGAACAGCTGCTCTAACTGAGCTAACTTTGTACAGCAGTGAGGTCAAAGAATCAACAACGGGGCTCCGCTCCCCATGTCCAGACCTGGGGTGAGAGCTAGACTCACCTGCAGAATATGGTCTGACAGGGATGACCCCCCAAGCAGAAACCAGGCCCAGCATGTCTTGTGAGAGACCGACGTGGCAATCCAGAGGCAACCGGATGGAGTAAACTTGCCCTGATGCTGCAAAGCTCCTACCAGGAGGGACAGAGGGTATCTAGACAGTTCCTCCATCAACTTCCAAGGCAGGATTAATGCCTCCAGCTCCGAGACAGGAGAGGATGGATTCCCACACCAGGTCAGCCACGCAGGCTCCCAGCCAGGGATCTCTGCCCTCCAGCTCTGGGGCAGACGAGCTGCGGAGGGGCTGGTGCAGCCTCTGCATGGAGGCTGCTGGCAAGGGAGGGGCTCGGGGAGGTTCAGTCCTCCCGGGTACGGCATCCCCGGCCGTACGGGAGTCAGGCCGAGGCCCCGGGTGCCAGCCTTGCCGTGGGCAGCCCGGAGCCGGGAAGCCGAACGAGCACGGTGCCCTCTCTCGGGAGGAGAACGGCCCTGCACTGGCTGCGGGGACACAGCTCGCCGGCAGCCCCGGCTCCGCACAAAAGCGGCTTTGACAGGGCTGTGAGCGGCTGGGGGGGGGCACAGGGCTGGGTGACAGCTGAAGAGCTTCACCAACAAAGAGGGATTCAGGGGAGCTGCGGGGACAACTGCTCCGGGGAGCATCCCCCCGCCACGGAAAACGTTGTGCTGCAAATCTGCCTGAAAAAGGGATTTAGCTCGGTTGGCTCCCCGCAGCCCAGGCCACTACAGTCAGCATTGCTCCCTGAACAGCCAGGAGAGACTTCTGGAGGCACAAAAAAGACTTGACTTACCAGGTTGCACATCCTTGCTCTGTCCTACAGCACAGGAACTGTGCAGGCAGCAGCTGTACCAAGGTCCTCGGCTTACCCAGATGCATCCCTCCCACCCAAAGGGCTGAGGAAAGCTGAATTTCAACACCCCCCTCGCCTCCACAGCTGTAACCCAGCATGGGTCTACAAGATCCCGCGAAGCAAGGCGAAATACTTGCTGGTTTCCAGTGGGGAAAGCAGCAGCTGCTGATTTGCACAAGCCTTTGCGACTTCAGATAGCACCTGTTCCAGGGAGATGATGCCATGTTCCTAGGTCCTCCTTCCAAGAAGTCATTTCCCCTCAAATAAAGACTGAGCATAGACTGGTCCTATAACTGGTCAAAACCCAGATCATTTCTGCCAGCCTCAGCCACCGATACCACTTTTTCCTTGACAAGAACAGCAACGTCCTCTCTGCTTTGATGCCAAAAATGAGATGCAATCTCAGGAAATGTCACCGTACTGGCCCTGTTCTTCAGCTGGCGCAGGCTCGGAGGTCACCAACCTCTCCGGCTGACTCTTCTCCTTCATTTGCTGTTTCACACCGGGCTGTGTGCTGGCTCTCACGCTGCAGTGGTGCTCAGGGAGCCGGTTCAATTCACAAGCAGTGGAAGACTAAACACCGCAAGAAGAATTCAGCTCACCAGGAGGTCTGAGCCAGCACAAGGGTGGGGATGGCTGAAAGCAACCATCCTACCAAAGAGCTCTCTCGTGTTTGTTTTGGTACCTTCTCCCTAAGCTCCCATCACTAATCCCTCTGCAGCTACACCTCTGGTCTCACCCAGTACAGCTCTTCTTTCATCATGTTAAAACTCATTTTCCAGTCTAATCCCTGAGCTAGGACAGGCTCCGAGTTGTTGATGGCCTTCACAGTTTTGAACCAGCTGTACAATTGGCCTTTTTATGCCTTGGAAAAAAAAAGATGAGATTCTGCAAAGCAGACTAGTTTTAACCAAACAGTCTTAAATCACGTAACTACTTGGCATCGTGGCTAACACTCAAGCAGGACTGCAGCCAGCCCAGTTCTCTTTGTGACTTGTTTTCTAACTGCCACAAAAGACATACCAGTTGTTATTTGTTTTTACATCAAACTGGAGGAAAGGAGCAAGAACATCAGCAGCACAGACTGCTGCTGCATTCCCACTCAGGTAACCTTGTCCTGTTGGCTTTCTGGTAGTAATTAAAAAAAAATATCACTATGCCTTCCTCCTTGTTGAAATGAGTTACTAGGTTGCAATTGTCACAAAAAGGAAGATAGGTAGATAACTTGGAGGAATAAAAATAAATCAAGTCCAGATTGCAAGGCCAGAGAGGCACTGAGGGAAGTATCAGCAGTACCTGCGTATCAGGAAGAACGGGATTATCTTAAAGCTGGGAGCACACAAAATTGCCCTTCTTGGAACGAAAAGCAGGAGATGTGCTACAAAAGCATTTCTACAATGGCTCTGCATTGCTTTCAGCCACCAAAATTCAAACCACTTTCTGGAACTGGGTCTTGTTAAATGCCAAGCACCGATGCGCCCGGAGTGCCCACATGGAGAGCAGGGGCTAACTGTGAGTGCCTGGGTGCATCGAGCTAGGCAGCATCTGGCAGAGGATGTGAACAGGGCACAGGGAGAGATCTTCTGAAAAGCAATTGGAAAGGAGGAAAAAAATTCGTTTTATAGGTAACAGTAATCAAGGAAAGTGTTTGGGAAAGGAAGGATGCAGGTTTATGCCAAAATCGGCAAACCTGCTGTCTCCATAAACCATTCACTCTTCAAGGTGTTTCCCTCTATAATATATTCACATAAATATTCCAAAAGCCTCCAGGCTGCTGTCCCACACTCTGCTCCAGCTTATTTACCCACAGTTACTGGTTTCAGCAAAAATGCACAAGTTTTTCCACTTTCCCAATCCTTGTTCCACAACACAGCCAAATTCTTTAAGAGGCAGCTTCAGACCCGCGGGTGTGCCCTCGGAGGGGGCTCCCTCCCTGAACCCCCAGGTGCAGGGGGGAAGGTCTGTCAGCTCTGCTCGGAGCAGCCCCTCCACACTGTGCCTCCTACCTAGAAGCAAAGCCAAAAGCAGTATGTGACACCTGGAAGACAAAACCCCGTCTCACCAGTATGAGGTGGCAAGAGAAACACGGCTTCTCGTAATACAGCCCAGGGGGGGCAGGGAAGGGGCAAAAGCACACACTGCAGTCTGGTAACAAAGCTACTGACACAAACTTCTCCCAAAGCCACTACAGCAGCTTCCAAAACACACCCCAGCATGCAGATGTACTGATCACACGTGAGAACGAGCTACAGGAAGTCCCCAAAGCACCCCCATAGCTACTACCTGAACACCATGGAGCACACTGCGGTATCCTGGCACACAGAACTACTACACATGTAGTTTTTTTCAGATGCTGGTATGGGAAAAAAAAAAGTGACTAGCCAACAGGATAATGCAAAATAATTGATTTTATTTAAAATAAAAAGCAAAACCACAATCATCCAAACAAGACAATTAACAGTATCCCAGCTCTGCTGGACGGGGTGATAAAAGCAGCTAACAGCAGTGGCAGGGTTTGGAGCTGACAGTGTGACTGTCCAGTGAATCACCAAGCTCTTTCCTTCTCCGCTTTGCAAGGGGGATGCCAAATCCCTCCCATTACCATTAGCCCACATTGGCATTTCAGATTTGATTCAGTCGACAGTCCTGCTTCCTGCCCCACGATGGCTGGGGGTTTGGGGAGGAAAAGGGTCTAGGTTAATTATGAAAGAGGTTGCTGTCTTTCTCCTAAGCATTTGGAGAGGCTTAATGTAACCAAGACGACAAACTGGAGCCAGTGTACCCCGCGCTGGAAAAGGGAGGAAGATATGCCAGGGCTTCCTCGGCATCACCTGCTCCCACAGCACTTGTGCAGAGAACAGGTGCCAAGATCGGCATGCCCATTGTCCACATCCACAGCTCTGACAGGGTATTTATTCCTTTATTCCTGCACTGTCACAGCAGACAAGCCTGTACTGGTTACCAGACCCAAAAGCACAGCCAGAGCTCACAAATCGCTCCACCTTTCGCCAGAGCAGGCAGCACAATGACAGTACCATCGGGAAGCCCACAGTCCAAACCCCGCAGGCGGCTCTCCAAGCCTGGCCCTGGGGAGCAGGTGGGGGCGAGGGCAGAGCAGCGCTGCTGCTTTGGAGCGCAAGGAAACAGGGGGCCCATCAGGTCTGGGTGCTGGACCACAGGAGCCTGCTACATCCAGGGGCTCTACAGTACACAAAAGCAGTAGGGGTCAGAATAAAAGACATGGATGCCCCAAGAAGCATAAGCCTGGAGAAGTGAGAGCACAAAACCCACTCTCCCCAGTCAGCCTCCCACAAGCATGGAGCTAGGCACAAGGGAGCACAGTTTTTAACTTTATTCCTCCTTCACCTGGCCTGGAACAAGGGCCTGGGAAGCACCAGCTCCCCTCCTTCCTGCAAGGCCAGTGAAGCTGACTCCCTATGAGACAGAATTTATTCTAGTCCTATTTTAAAATAAAATCCCGATCTAGCAGGACCTCCTGTTTAGAGCAGGCCATGAAACGCCAACAGTTAAACTGGTGAAAACAAAAAGCCTTGTTCTGCTACAGTTTATGTACCACACAGCAATTCTGGAAGGGCCACCACAGGACACCACGTGGCCAAGAGTGCTGAACAACATCCCCAATGTTTTCTGCTACAAAAAACTAACACCAGGTTAGGAAGTCTCAGGTTGCTTAGGATGTCTGGAACACTTTTTGTGGGAGGATGACTTCAAAGCATCTTACACAGTAATTACATTTCAGCCTCACAACACCCCTGTGAGGTAGGTATTTTCCTCATCTACTGAAACAAAGACAGAAGCTCACCAATTCAGCTGAGGCAAGAGCCTGTAAATGGAAGAACCAGAGATGCCAGGAGTCCCGATTCCCAGGTAGCCTGAACAGCTACACCTTTGTTTCACATCAGAAAGTGCCTTGTGGAGAAGTCAGTACAGCATTGCTGGTACGGCGATGCCTGAGGTCCGTTTCAGACGCACTGCTTTTCTGTGAGGGATGTCAAATGAACACAGGCTTCAATCTGAAATTCCTTTATTTCACACCATGGAAGAGCTCACAGGCACGGAAGAACACTCCGCACTCTGGATCTTCTCACTGTGCATCAGGCGTGGCTCTCCCGGCACAGCGGGCAGGCTTTCGTGCACGTGTAAGATTTTAAAACTGCAAAACCGAACCGTGTGTGCCAAATGCAACTGCAAGCTACAGCATAAGCCACCTTAGATGTGCTGCTAAGCCACCAATGTGGGCAGAGGACAGTTCTTGAAGGGCTCCCCTGTGACAGAGCTGAGACTTCTGAGCCTTTGCCTCTCCAGGCCCCCGCATTCTTCCAAAAGGCAGCAGCTGCAGCCTGCTCTGCCTGAGAAGACATATGGATTGTGCAGGCTCCCAGGCTGTTCGACCAGGCAGGAGGAAAGGCAACCTTGGCCAGAAATGCTAGGAGTTTGAGAAGGTTTTTTTAAAATGAAGTAATCTTACGGAAGAATTCCGCAGCAGTCTATAAAACAAGCGTGCTCACTTACGTCTGGCTACCACAGGAAATTCAGCAGTCTAGACAGCTGAAGAGTGTATCAAAAACCCTTCTCTCTCCGTTTTTCCATCACCACACTACTCCTACACAAAGTGACTGACACAGAAGATTCAGAAACAGAGATCCTGACAAATGTATTTAGGATTCTCTTGCATGACAGGATACGGCCCGGTCTCCAAGAAGGGAGAGTGTTTAAACAGGAAGAGACAAGGTTAAATAAAAAAGATCAGAAAACCCAGACAAGCAGTGTTCTGGGTGCCATCAAACCCAACATGTGTAAGAAAGCCACAGTTAAGGCTGCCAATCTGCTTTTTAATTCCACTGCCAGTGCCTGGGCATTATTGCATGTTTACTACACACACACCACCTCTGCTTTCAGATTTCAGCCAAAGAAAAGTGGCTGAAGTGAGATCTAAAACCCATCTCCTAGGTCCCAGGAGAGCACCTAAGGAAGCACCCCAACCCAGCTAGCTTCTGGCTGCGCTGTTCAGAGAGAGAAGATCATTTCCTTGCAGCATACCTTCAGCCTGACAGACCTCTTCACTGACACTACCAGCACAAGCCCCTGCTAAAAAACCCAGCAGCTCCCACAGACCCCTTGGGGATGAGAGCTTTACCTGGCATAACACAAACGCATCTACACGGACTTAAGCAACACATTGCATTTTTAAAAAGCGTAAAACAACAATTCGTCCCCCTCCCAGTCCTTTAAAATTGGCACCGCTAGTTCCAGAAACATCTGAAGCCATAACCTCAAAGAAAAGCCGTTTAGGTGTGTGAACTGCACGGGCCCGACTGAGCCCACGGCTCTACAACCGCTTGGTATTTAAAGCCCAGCAACTGCTGTTATCACACAAGAGTCACACTTTGTCAATTGCTGCACCTAAAGGATTGTAACTACTGGCATATACTGACTTTTCCCCCCACAGTTTTTGCTGTGCAAGAAACTCCAGGATTCTCCTGCTCCATTGAGCCTCCTATCGCAAGGTGCTAGTGCATCTTTGTTACCAGTCATCAGAACAGACATGGAGCAAAAGTAAACGGACTGTTGCTGGTTAAGGTGTTGCACCTTAGGTGTACGCATGTAGAACAAGACCACAAAAGATGCTTCAGGTCGGTGGTCACCTCCGCTGAAGTCGCTTCAGTGTTTGGAGCATTCACACCACCTTCCCTTCCTGAAATTCTGGTGCGAGATCTGCCGGACGTTCAGACAGGCCAAAAGGGCTGGTGTTCCTTTCCTCAAGTGTACAGGACAACATGTAAACATACGACAGTGTCAACGCAAGGCAGGTTTTCGGATTTCCCCGCTGGTTTTAAAAAAAGTTCTTTAAAAACTGACCGCCGCCTTCCTCGCCAGTTCCGTGAACCATTAAATACTCGGCACGTCCTGACCCCAGGCCGGGTTATTAGTGCACTCACTCGGGGCGCGGAGGGAACAAAGCATTGCACAATAACGCAGGGTTGGGGCGTTCCGCTAGAAGTTACTGAGGAGCCAACCTTCGACGGCATGTAATGAAGACGGGTGTCTGGATCGAGGAAGAGTGACAACAACTTAAGGACTGTGAGAAAAAGAAGCAGGAGGGGGTAGAACAGAGCTGGCTGGCTGCTAACGGAGCTTCGATCGGCAGCTGCCTCGAGGCGGGTGTTGTTATGTCTCAGGGGTAGCTGCGGCCTCCACAAGATTCTCTAATCCTGTCAAAAAAAAAAGTACAACTGCCTGTCAACAACTATAGCTTTCCCCTCATATGTGTCCCTCAGGACACAAGATCGCAGCACGCAGGTTAATTGCACAAGCTAGGTAAGATTTTCTGTTTGGAACTGTTTCTATCATCTAATGCATCACACAGCTGGAAGAGAAAGCCCACCCATCCTCACAGAGTGAAACAATCATCATAGAGGAGGATGAAAAGTGAGACCTGGAAAGCAAACCTTCTAGGCAGTATGCTAATGTTCAATATTTAAGGTATTAATTTCAAAATGTGAAGTGCAAACAACTTAAAAATGCACGGGATTTCTTTTTTTTTTTCTATACAGGGTCTGCATTAAGGATTGTTATCTCCTGCTGCTCATTCCCTGCCGGCAGTCACATGGGTTGGTGAAATGGGATTTGACAATATCATAAAAAGCAAATTGTTAAAACCTTCAGGGCAAAATAAGCAGTCAGTACAGTTCTCTTCCAACTGTTTAATGATGCTCTGTACTTCTAATTCAATTGTATCCAGTTACGAGCAACTCCTGAAGACAAGAGAGCAATTATCACAGCAAGATAAATGGCGACACGTACAGCAGCAAACAGGTCTTCAGGCAGTACCCTACACTGGGAAGTCAGGCACGATACTGGGAATCTGGACTTCCTCAGGTAAATTATTGTTGCACACTTTCTTTAGCATGCCATACCACAGCACTTGCATCCATGCCAAACCTGGAGTATCCAGCAGCTCAGTAACGAGACAGCACCCTAACGCAGGCAGGCAGCTAAAGCAGCAGTAGCAGCTGACCAAACTGCAAGGAGTTTGCTTAAGAATTTTGGTAAGCTCCTGTGACATGAGAAAAATGCTTCATTTAGCAAAGAATTTCTATGTTCCTCCCTCCAGTATATTCCCAGATTCCCAGTGTTTCACTGGTTTTAACCTGGCAAGTCCAGAGAACTTCCTTTCTTGGCAACTTTTCCCTAAGCAATGCCTATTCTTGGTTCTGCAGTATTAGTGCTTCCTCCCTCCAGACTGACTAGAAACTTGATTTTTTTTTTTTTTTAATAGGTAAACACAGACATTTAGGATTTGGGATGAATTTTGCCTTTAACAGGTGAAACAGCAGGCCAAATTACCACTACTTGAAGGTTTTCATTTGGGTAACAAGGCATCTGAACCTGAGTCTTGCCTGATTGTTCCTCATCTTTAACTGTTTACTATTTATTTGTGCTCTCTGAAGAGCAAAGTCAAAATATCTCACCTCTCCCATTAAAAAAAAAAAACAACAAACTACTTCTATTAAAAGAGACAACTAGGAAAAATAATAACACTGTTTACTAAATAAAGTAAAAAACCTCATTAAAAAAAAAAAATCAAGAACCTTAGTTTTCAGTTTGGAGCAATTAAAATAATTCATGGAGGGATGATATCACCCCTGGCCAACTGCTTTACGTTCTGTAACCAGAACTTGCTCTCTGTCTCTCTGTCCTGACGAATCACCCTATCCTAACTTTGCCAGCTCTGCCTTGTATTGTCTTTTCCGTGTTTAAAAAACAACAGCAGCCATCAGGTCACCTGGAGGAGCTGCGCTCTTTGCTCACACAGTCGTCCTGGGAAGTTGTATCACCGTTACCCATCATGCTGCATGTTCTCCTCTTTTTCCTCCGGTGCATCATTCCCTCTGTCTCAGAGCCAGAGTCACACTGAAGGATGAAGAGATGAAACAGGAATTTAGAGAAACCTAGTAAATTGTTTGTGCTGTGGAATTCACCACAAGAGCTACCTCAGCAACCCTGAATAATCGATACTCAAAGAACGTGCTATTTTAGATTAGACACATTAAATAGATCTTAAATTAAAGTGTTTAGAAAATAGGAGCAGGTATGTTCTTAGATTTCATCACTGACTAAGCTGGACTGGGGCAAGATAACTGATGCATTCATTTTGGCTTCTAGAAGGACCTAGTCTTCTGAGAGCAGACAGTGCTTTCTGAAGCACTTAGAGGCCCAGAAAGGTCTTGTCATAACTGACGATCTTGGGTTTGGATCTTTTTCCCCCCCTCCCCATTTTTAAAACATCCTTTTTGCAGACATTTTACACAAGCATGTCTTAGCTAATGAGTGACAGATTTCTAAACAATATAAATATAGATCAAGCAAACCAAATCCATTTAGCAATACAAAGAGAGGCTTCAGTAAACAGAACCTGCTTAGACCACAGGCTCCTCCACCACGTGGATTTGTTTAGTTGCTTTCTATTAATTTCTTCCATAAGACATTAATATTAGGTTGAGTACACATGATCAGGTATGGAAAAAAAACAATATAATTGCAGGATATGGATCACTTTCTGTAGTAAAAACCATTACCTCTGAATCAGAGTCTGAGGAGCTGGAACTTGAGGAACTGGAAGAATCACTAGAACTATCAGAAGCAATACCAGTAGATTCCTGCAGGTCAACTGAATCAGCCAAGGCTGCCAAGTCAGGATGCTCCTGCTTCAGGATCCTAAATACAGTTGAAATTTTAGGGTTACTCACTGAACAGTAACAATGCATGTAAACAAGCAGGGTATTTTTAGGTTTTGTTTTAAACAGAATAGGAAAAGAAAGCTACTAAATCTCTTACCTGTACCATTTCCGTGACAATTTGGGTCTCCCTCTTACTGTCTTGTGCCACACCACAGGGAAGTTGGTACAACTGGCAAAGTTTTGTGTGATGGCAATAGTTGTGTCGAGATTGAGAACTACATGCCACCAGCCACCTGTAAATACAACACCAATGAGCATTTCTGGCTACAACGTAGAAAGCAAGCTCAAGTATAGCTGTGAACATTTTTTCCACAGCACTGGTGGAAACCGGACCTTATCTCCCAAACCCAGGTGAGTCTGCCATCACGCCATTTCTCCTCAGTCTTATTTCAGCAATTGCTCCAGCATGTTTCAGATTCTTGTTACAGAAGGCTGCTCCACACTCTAACCAACTCACCCAGCTCACCAACAGTACTGAAGATCTGCCTTGACAGCAACACGCTGGCTACTGACGGCTTATTTAATGGCAAGAGCCATTGTAACCCCGAGCACACAGAAACCCTCTCTGTTAAGCTGGAAAGCACTTTCCATGCTCATTTAGTAAAGATTCTTATGACTACAGACTAACCTTTCATTTAAAAATAGACGCAAAGTTGTTTCCCCACATGGGATAAAAATAGACAGTGGTGTTCTTACAACCCACTTACAACCTCATAAAAAGACTAAGGAAACAGTTTAATGGAACCTGACAGCTACAAAATCTTAACAGAAGGTACACTGAGGAGTCACTAATAAGTGCCAAGACAATCACAAGGCACTCTTCAAACACGAAGTCAGCTGTACGTGAGAGACAAGCAATGTGGATAGGAGCAATGGGCCATGCTGCACAAAAACGATGCGAGATTTAGAGGTTAGAATTTGGCACTGAACTCACCCTCTCAATCCACTAGTCACCTCACCTCCCAGTTATAATGGGCACACAGCGTGCAGCCCCGCAACAGCATCTTTATCAGGATGTTCTTTAGCTTTTGATTTCAAATACAAGATGAAGCACAACCACAGAGAAGTGGGTGGAAGGTGTCAGTGTCTTTAAGTAGTTCTTTTCCCACAGCAAAGAAATTCATATGCAGTCAGACTACCCGGGCTACAAAATTCAGTCATGAATTTGCTACAGTGTAGATAAATTCAAACCTTTTTGTCTAAGAGTTACTAGTACTCAAACACCTCTATTGTTTTATGCCTTGACAGTTTCCCATTACTGCAATTCAGTTCAGGATCACATTCCTGTGATGCTGCAACTCACGTTCCATTTGTTTTGTCACCTGTACCACATGCAATCCTATGCTACAGGCCACACGCGTTTCAGGAATTCAGAAAATAACCAAATCGTCTCAAGATGCACCTCGCAATATATATTGCTTTTGAAACAGCTCAGAGTAGTTTCTTTTGTAAGAGATGGGCCACATAAGAAAGCTAAAATATTATCTTAATCTCTACTAAACACTAATGTAAAAAATATGCTTTCCTCTCCCAGACTTCCTTACTGGAGAGACTCACTCATACATACCTGGCACAAAGACTGTCTCGCCTGGTTTCTGTAAGATTTCCAGGGGTTTGAATTCGGGAGGCCAGGTGGGGAGCTGCGTCCTAGGATAGATGACATTGAACCAAGTGATAGCCTCATCCTGCTGGTTCCCACCCTCTTCTCGCGTCACTTTGATCAGCTCTCTGGGAGTGCTGGTAGGGAACAGGCACCAACGCTTATGTCCCTGGACTAAGGCATTCCACGCACTAGTTCCCAAGGGATCGATATGAATTCCTGTTCCAGAACGAGGTGGGCCCATCACAAACCATCTGCATGGGGGAAAAAAACCAAAAATACTTTAGTCTTAGAGCAAGCAAGCAGCTACCTCGTCTTTTCTTCATATTAAACCAAAAATTACAGCCGTTAATTCCACATACAGTTAGAAATCAAAGTAGTTACAGTTCCTTTGTTTACCTTCTTCAGACTGTTAGGCTCACACTACAGCAAAACCATACAATATACGTTTAACCTAAAATCCGATATGAATTGAGACAGGAATGACTCTGGGACAAGAAAGTGAAGACAGCTTTTTATATTTCATAGCTGTATTTTGTTTTAAACAGTTCTTCAATAAAGATTCCAAGGTTTATGAATGTGATTAAGTCACAACAAGCTGTGTTAGGATTCTTACTATGCAGGGGTTTCTCCTACTCCTATGTTTTTCTAAAATTCTCTACTTATAAACAATGAGGAAGAAACAAGGCAATACAAGTAAAGAACAGAGGAACGTTACACAACGCTGGTCTCCCTCTATGCCTTCTGTTTGTTTACAACAGGCTTTTCGTTCTAACATTTAACTGGATGGGGCTTATTCTCCAGTGACCATTCAGGATTTGGTGGGTATATTCTCATTCCCCATTTGCAAGGTTTATTTCTCCCAATGGAGAACTTTATCTACTGCACACGTTTAACAGCAGCAGCACCTTCAATTGCTCATTTCCCCTGTAAGAGCACAGTAAGATCTACCATACCAGATAAAGCAGTGTAAGTGAGGTGACTTAATACCAAGCGCATCAAGAAGAAAAAAAATGTCAATAATTGTTTAATGGGCAGCAGAGAGGGGAGAAACTAAAGCACCAACAAGATGCCTCCATCGTGTGGCTAACAGGCAGGCAATACCCAGCAGGAGGAGTTCAAAGGTTCAGAAAACATCAAAAGTCAGCAAGCTCTCCATTTCCCCTTTCCAATGCAGGTGTAAACTAAGCTGGCTCTCCAGTATCATATGCTAGCACCAGTTGTGGGACTGTCAGTTTGGTTATCAAGCTGCAGTCTTCCCACTTCACAAAGGGGCCACAGCCATAAAAAAGTAACTAAGCAGATGTTTGTCACTTCTATTGTCAATTCACTCTTTAGATTCCTATTAGCCTTGGAAAGCTAATTAAACCACGAGCAGAACAGTCAAAGCTTTTACCAAGAAGTCAGAAGAAATTAAACACATAAACACGTGTCTGGTACACGGACAGACGCGCTGTTCAATACCATTTTCCTGACTATAACCTGAATCTGCACGCACAGAAGACTTTAAAACCCTTATTTAGCAACACTGTCATTTACCAGGATTTTCCTCCAGGCGTTTAATTTACAACGAACATAACCCAGTTTGCCACGAGACATCAAGTTTACCATTAAAAACTTCACAATCTGTAACTTCCATTTAAAAGCAAACCCCCTCCACCCCCAAACTAGAATAACTGCTTCAGTAAATGGCTTCTAAAAACTACTGCCTTTATTCTAAAGAGGAACAACTCCAATAAAGATGCTCTAAACAGCATGAGTTCATGCTGTAAGATCCATACACAACCACAGACCTCTCAATCCAGAGGTCAATCTGTACAGTGCATATCCTGATCATATGATTAGAAAGCACCACTTCCTGTTGGATTTTCAATTATGCTCTTGAACTACTGGACACTATTCATCCGTTTCTGTACCTAGATAAACCCCCTAACTCCAGGAGGCACCAGTGTGCTCTCTTGCATCACTCATCTCTCAAAAAACGGTAACAGCCTCAAACAAACCCACATTTTCCAGAACAAAGCACAGGAATTGTGAATACCAAGATCACAAGCAAGGAACTCAGCACGTGCCTGTAGGTGGAGAGGGTGTGGGGAAAAGAGAGCAATATAGGTGAGTCACAACCACATTACCTAGTTTACCTATAACTTGGACAAATGATTCCCAGTTCTGTAAGTATATTCAGTTTCTACCGGAGACTACGTCTGGTGTGCTTTTGCGTTTGATCACTGCATTGTATGTTCTCCTTAGAAGTGAATTATAAAAGGGTCTGTTACCACATTGTAAAACCAGCTACCTCAGTGATCTTAAAACAGAATCAGTTTCAAGCTTCACTCCTGCAAAAGCACAACTGGACTACACGCACGTGAGAGGCTGCAGAGAAAAGAGTACCATTGCTCATTACTTGTTCTATTTTTTTTTTAAAAGCCCAAACAATTAAAACACCCACATCACAGCCTCATGTCACTCAAAAGGGCAAGGCCTTCTCTGACAATTATAAAGTCGCTGTAAAGACTTTAATTACTTGGGCAGGTTCAGCTTAGGTTTATACTGCTATGAAGCGTTATATTAACATGGACAGAAATCACTTTTGTATCTAACAACCCAAATACACGGTTGTTGCATAGGAATTCAGGAATGAAGTGTAATTTCAATCCTTTTCCATCAGATTAAAAAAAAAAATAAATTTGAAGAGACTACACAGATGTGAAATACTGTTTTCTCTCAAAATCATCTGAAGGGGAGCTAAGAGCTAGTCTCCACACATCATACTAATCTAGCTTAAGATCTTTACCTTAAAAGGACTGACCCATAATTAAACAAAATTCCACACTGTACATAAGCCACTGGTGCAAAATCCAGGATCTAGTCTTGAGGTACTTAAAATCTGAAAGCCAGAGGGCATGCACAGCAAAAAAATTCATCTCCACGACTTTTGGTAACTAGGTGTTTTGGTTTTTTTTTAAATCTAAAAAGTGAGGTAAACTGACTTGCACAAAACCAAAAACTTGTAGCTACACTGGTGGCAGAACCAGAAATTGTGGTACACAAATCTGACCTTCCCTCCCTCTGGGTTATGGATGTGCACTCATTTCAAAACAGCAGGCGTAAAGCTATCACTTTGTTTTATATAAAGACAATCATATCTATTTAGGAATAGCTAATGGGGTGGAAAATATCTACTTTTATCTTCCTGTCACTGTACTATACCTGTAAGGTGGCCTTCGTTTCTCCCCTGCATACTGAAACAGATCATCGGTGAAGAATTTGGGTACTTTGTAGTCCTCCAGGAGTTTCCTGCGCTTGGGATGCTCTCCATAACTGCTGTCAAAGATGTAGAGCGGGCTGTCATCGCGTGTGGTTTCCATGTACTCTATGTAGTATTTCATCTTCATTTTCACAGAATAACCGTCATTGTCCTCCCCACACTTGAACTTCTGGTTCCTATACTTGCGTTTGAGCCGCTCCAGAGTCCACTTCTCCTGGGCAGACCAGCCCACCTGAGCATTCAGCAAGACTACGGGCTTGTACGGCTTCTCGTAACGCTCAACAAACTCCTCCACTGTCAACTGAAGTGCATCTGCCCTCTCCACGTTATCCTGTGAAACCAAGAGAGGAACACGGAACAGATATTAGGACAGACTATCGCCCTACAACGGTGCTTTCCAAGTCGGCGCGGAGGCGCTTCACGCTGCTACTTTGCTCCACACACCACGAGGGTATCGAGCTGCCTACGTGTTATTTTAAGCTCCCCGCGGCTGCAGTCCCGCTTCTCCAGCCCGCTCCTTGCGCACATCAGTAACACCAGCAGCCTGGAGCCGTTTGGCACCGCTCCCCGCCGAGGTAACTCCCCAGGCAGGGCGGCCGCTCCTGCCCTTTCGGCTGACACATCCCCCGCTGCTTCCCACTCGCTTCGCCGCCCCTGGGGAAAGCACCCGGGAATTCCGTGGGCGCTCCGGCACCGAGGGTGCCCTCAGAGCTCCATCCCGCCGCGGCGGGGCCCTGACCTCCCGCACCCCTCGCCACGTGGAGGGAGGAAAAAACGCGGGAGCTGCTTCATCTCCTCCTTCACTCCCTCCCTCAGGGTCCCCGCGCCGGCACCCCCAGGGAGCCCCCAGCTCTGAGGCAACCCCGGCCTCAAGGAAAGGCCCTTTCCCCGCTCCCATCAGACCTCCCCCATGCCCCGCTTCCCCTCAGCCCTCCGGGATCTGTTTCCCCCGGGCACGGCGGGGGCGGCGCGGCCAGGGCGCACCTTGCAGGCGGCGGGGCTGAGGGGGAACGTCTCGCAGTAGTTGTGGCGGGTCCAGTCCAGCGAGTCCTTCAGCTCGGGCCGGGCGCTGCGCTTGGCCTCACGGATCCGCTTCTTGCTCTTGTGGTTCATGGTGGCGGTGTCGGCGGCGGCGCTGGCGCTGGGAGTCGTCACCATCGGCTGCCGCCGCTGCCGCCGCCCCGGGCGCGTCCCCGGCCCCGTCCTCGTCCCCGCTCCGCGCCCGGCCCGGCCCCGGCGCGGCCGCCGCACCTTCGAGAAATTTCACCCCCTTGCCGCCGCCGTCGCCGCGGCCCCGCCCCCGCCGCCCTCCCATTGGCTCGCTGCGCCGCCGTCTTCCGCCACGCCTCGCCCTCCCTCCGGCGCTGATTGGCCGAAGCGGGGAAGGGGCGCCGCCGAGCCGCCATGTTGGTAGAGCGGGCGTTGCGGGCGACGGGAAGGGAGCGTGGACGCCGGTCGCCCTTGGCCGCGTTCGCTCGTCGGCGGGATCGCCCCGGGAACCCCTCGCCGCCTCTCCCCCTCCCCCGGTGGGCCGGCACTCCTCGCCCACTACTCCCCGCGTGTCACCCGGGACTGCGCGGTGCCCCTCACAGCACCAGTCCCGACGGGGCACCGAGGCGGGCGGGCGCGCCCCAGTGTAACCGCGCCGTTCGGCGGGGGCGCCGGGACAGGCCGCGCGCGGCTCCGCTGCCCTCCGCGGCGCTCGGCGTGACGCCACCGCCGGAGAAGGCTCCTATTGGTCCGCGCC